>NC_089657.1:19835000-21035000 GCF_037042795.1 Molothrus aeneus | reverse complement strand
AGAGTTACTTGTGTTGGGAACAGGGTGCCAAGAGACAGGATTCCTGAAATGAGCTTCTTCCTCCAGGGAAGAAGCTGTTTGGTGTTTGTGGAAGGAAATCACTAATACTTTGAATCATTAGTTTAACTTGGCTTTGCCAATGGTAGCTCTTTCCCTTCAAGCCTTTTTCATAATCCCAGTGCATTACTGTCAAGTCTGGGAACATGCAGAATTTTTCCAGAGAAGCCCCATGGATGTTTTTTGAGTTTGTGTTGATTGTTTGGTTTGCATGTGTTTGAGCAGGAAAAACATCTGTCTTCACATATGCCTTGGAAGTTGGCTTTAGGGAATTGTAACCAGAAGTCTCCTTCTAAAATTTATGTGATGTCAGTATTGCTTTCCCTGTCATCCCCACTCCCCCCACCACCTACACTGCAATGAAGGAAAAGGTTCAAGGCTTTTGGAGTGAGATCGATGTTTAATCATCAGATAGCAGCTATTATGGCAAAAGCTTGCTTTGTTTTCTGCCTTGCTGCCAGCTAGTTCCCCTCAAGTTTTCCATGGATGCTGTTGAAACTGTTGGCTCAGAGACAGTCACACATGAAACAGTTTCTGACTGTGTGTCATGTGCAGTAAGGTTTCCTTGCCTTCTCCAATTCTTCCTCTGCCCTCCTCTGTCCTGATTTTGGGTGATTTGTGTGGAGTAGAGTGGGCATGGTCTCTCTACAGAGCTTTCGACAGGGAGTTCACACTCTTCTTGTCATGGCTGGATGAATGTCTGATATGGGATTGAATTTATAAAACAACAAAACCATGATTGTGTGTTATTTCTGACTATGATCATTCATCATGGATTGAGTCCTTGTGGATCACCTCAGTGGTTCGTGGTGTTGGGCACCTGGCTGGTGCTTGGGCAGGCTCAGTTTCAGTGGAGCTGTCTGATGTGCTGACCTCTGTTATTATTTTATCCCCGACAGCCAGTTTCCTGTCTGTATACCCCAGAAATGAACCCAGTTTGTTGATCTGGTGGGAATTGTGCTGTGACTCATGTGTGTGCCTTTTAGCAGGGGCAACATTTCTGGCTGTGGAGTGATCCCTGTAGATTCAGCAGGACAGGGATGCTCCAGCCCCAACCATGCTGCTGCCAGGCTCCAGAAGTGCAGTGTAATGAGACAGATTTTAGGGGCTATCAGGCTACAAATTCTGCTTTATGAAGGAATTTGGTGCTCAGAGTGGTCTGGACCTGCTGCACTGCTGACTGTGCGAGCAGTGGCTGTGTGAGCACAGAGATCACTTATACCTCATCCAGGTGGACATCAGTCTTGGACCAGGAGATGGCTGCTGTTGGGAATGATGTGATCCTCTCTCCTCCCTTCTCAGGGGTAGTCGTGTGCTATCAAGGCTGTTTCTGCATATGCTTGGATCTATATTTGATTATCAAACTTTTGTCTTTAAATAATTTTCTCATGCGGACTTTAGGCTCTGCATGGGTCGAGCCTTCAGTCTGCAACACAAAGTCTCAGGAAGCTTTAGGGCTGACCCGGTTACTGTGGAGAAGCTGTTCATAGACAATGCCCTATGATTTGATAAAGTATCTGTTAAAACATGAAATGCTTGTGAGAAGCTCTTGGTTTTTCCAAATCTAGTGAGCAAGGAGCACTTGGATGAATTTCTCCATGCAACAGGATGAATGCATGGTGAATATTGAGCACATTGTTGTAGTCACAAGGCAGAGGGAAAAATTAGGATTGTTTTTTCCCCTCAGAAAGGAGCACATCCCTACACTTTGCCTTTCATGACTGAGGCACCACTTGAGCACCAGCTATGGCACTGTGGCTTTTGAAGAGCTGGGCATGGTGAGAGCCTCTCCAGCCACTCTTCAGGGGTCTTCTCTGAGCCTGTTGCAGTTTTTGTGAGGCATTTAGGGCCCTGACACGTAAAAAAGAAATAACCAGCTGCAGTCCTTTTCAAATGGGGATTCTTCAGGTCTGACATAAAATAGCCCCAAAAAATATTTACACTGGTGTTGTTTTTTTTTTCAATGACTGCAAATAAAGTAAAAGGTTCCTCAGCATTTCTAGTTTGTTTATCAGACTAGACAGACTGAATCTGGTATCTTTGTCTCAGTTAGGCAGCAGCTACAGGGTGTGCCATGGCTGCCTTTTCCCACAGTTCTGCTGTCACCAAGAAAACTCGTGGGTAACTGCACTCCCTGACCTCTCCAGCACTGCTGCCTACCCAGCCTGGGAAAGCTCAGGCTGACTGAGCCTGGAGTAAGAGGTGGGGTTGTTGCCCATGGCTGAGCACCTGTGGGGGTTTGTTTTAGGAGCTAAGTGCCTGGGGAGCTGGCTCTGTTCTGGGTGTTGTGGCTGACCCACTGCTGCCAGATGCTTTTTTCCCACTTACCTGGAGATAGTTAATTTTGTCCTATTTTCCTGGATGAAACTCCATGCCAAATGCTGGTCATCCACCATGAGCAGGTGTTGGGGTGGATCCAGGCAGATCTTCAGAGCTGACAATCAGAAGCTCAGGGAAGAATTATGAGGAAGACATGATTTTCCTTCCCTTAAAAGTAAATTCTTCCTGTGAACAGGCAGAGCAGGCAATACAGGAGGGAGAAAGTTGGGATTGCATCTAGCAAACACAAAGCCCAGACCACAGAGACCCAGCAGGAGCTGTGCCAGATCCTGGCAGTGTCTGCACCGTGCACTGTCCCCAGTGTCCCCTGCCTCCCCCTCCGTTCCCTGCATGAGCTCTGGGCACTTCCCAAAGCTGTCTGCTCCGTCACACCCATCTGTGCTGCCCCTCCACAGCAGCGTGCACGTGTCTGTCTGTCTGTCTGTGGAGCCTGTCTGGGGTGCATGTCCCCCAGCACATCCCCAGCGTGACTGGTGCTTGTGATGGGCGTGTGGTGCTGGCTGGGGGACACGAGGGGACACCCTGTGCTGCTGCTGCTGCCTCAGTGACGCGCTGCTCTCGGCACCTCCCTTGCCTTTTACCCTGCTCCTGTCATTGCTGTGCCCTTCATGTCTGTCCAAGCACCTTCCCCGTGCTCTGCTCCTCTGGCAGCAGATGGATCCCATCCCTGCCGGCGTGGGGCACAGCATCCCAGGGATGCTGCAGGGCGGTCTCTTCCAACCCAACCATTCTGTGATCCTGTGATCCAAGGCTTGACTTGTTTCTTGACAAGGGAGCCAAGCCTGCAGGCGTGAGGAGCTGGTGCCACGACCTGCCCGGGCAATCCCATCCTCCTCTGACACCCGCACACGGCCTCACATCCATCTCCCCTCCTCCCAACAAACTGAGCCAAATGCTGGCTGTCTGCTGCCTCTTTCCATCTCTGCCTCCTGGGAGCCTGGCTCTCCCCCCACAGGAATGAGAACTCTGGTCTGAGGACCCTGTGAGGTGCTCAGGTTCTGCCACCAAAAGAAATGGTTTACACACCTGAGCTCTCAGCACAAGTGCCCGTCTCTGTCCCTGTTTCCAGGGAGTGGGACCAGGAGTGCGCTCTGGCAGCAGCACCTCTCATACACTTGAGGTGCCCCAGCTCACGTGGCCTTTTTGGGTTTGGTTTGGGTTTTCCTAGATGTGAAATCCATATTTTTTTCTTTTAGATTCTGAAAATGAGACCATCAGTGAGTGACACGTGGCCCCCACAGCTACAGTGCCAAGCGCAAGGCCCTGCCGCGGCCAAGGAGGAGGAGGAGGAAGATGGGAAATGATTTATCGTGTGTGAGGAATTCTGTGCTGTTCTGGTCCATTCAACGCTATTTTGTAACTTCTTTCTAATAATTTTTTTATTTATAGTTGGAAATACAAAACTGTTATGCAATAAAAAATAAAGGAGAATTATTTTGGGGGAAAAGGATTTTGTTCCAAATTGTTCCCTTCTGTTGTGAGCCAGGTTTCCGTGAGCAGCAGATGGAGAAGAGGGAGGAGGAGGAAGAGGAGGAGGCACTCCTTCAAATGCTTTTTGTTTCACACAGTTAATTGTCATTTAAGCAATTTTCCAAGTGATAAACTAGGCACGCATACAAGAAAGAGAAGATCCAGTTCCATTTAAATTTCTCACAGTTATTTTTTAAAGATGAGATTCTATTTTAAATCAACTTAAATCAAGTTAAAAACCTCCAGATCCTGCACTGGAGAATGAGTCTGCTTGTCACTTCCCTTTTTACCTCTCTCTTTTTCTCATAGACTGACCAAATTTTCTTGCCAGATTTAAATACAGTCTCAAGTCACTGCTGATTTTAAATGTAAGACTAAAATCCTCCCAAAGATGAATGGGTAATTGGAGCCATTTTTAAGACTCTAAAGTGCCTTCAATGATCTAAACCGATGCAGTGGGGGTTTCTTTCTCTGGGTTCCCTGGCGGTGGGTTTCAGCTGTCTCCTGGACTGAGGTGATGGACAGAGTAGTTCATAGCAATAATCTCATGAGTAACCATTTATCCAAGGATTACTCACCTGGTTTTCAGAAAGCTGGGTTAGCATTGTCCTGAGAAGTGGGAAAATGCTGCTCCTGCTGTTACATTTGGGCCCCAAAATCTCTGCACCCATGGGCCTCCCTTGCTCCTCCTGCATTCCCAGCCCAGGCTGTTCTCACCCTTCTCTTGTTTTTGATACCAGAGCCACAGGAGCCTCCCCTGCCCATCAGCCTCTTGGTACCACCCTCCCTGCAGCTGGAGCCAGCCATTCTTTTTGTTGTTACCTGCTATGTCTGTCTTTTCCAAATCTTGGTTCTAAATAATAAATCTTATTTTGATGCTGTTGTTCCCTATTTCCTTTCCACCGTGGCCCCTCCTATCCACCAGCAGGGATGAGGAGAGCACAGGTGGAGGTACATGTAAAGCTCCAGAACCATTCAAACACTTGGTTAATTCAGAATTTTTAAGCCCCAGGGCCAAAATATACATCTTTATGGTAATTTTCTGCTTCTCTGGGGTGCCTCCTGCCCTGTCCTTTTCTGAGGAGATGGGACGGATCACCTGCATAGGAGCAGGTGCTAGATCATTGCTGGCCTTGGGCTTCCCTGCTCACAGGAGGTACCAACCTCTGTCCCTTCCCTAACTGGGGGGAGAAGGGGGACCCAGGTGAGTGGGGCACCTTCCTGTTTCTCTTTTGGTTGTTCTCTTTTCCCTGGCTGGGAGGGCAATTCCCTGCTGGGTGGGGGGACAGGGGTGTCATGTCCCTGAGGTGCTTCTCCAGGGATGTCACTACTCCAGCGATCATAGAAATAAAACACTGTGCTGTTGTCTCAGATTTTTATTCCCAAGTTTAAAAGATGGTTTTCTCCAGGGAAATCCGTTGCAGGATCTCCTGGGGTCCAGAACTTCCTTCATCAGTTGTTCTGAACATTTTGACTGCTTCTACAGACCCTTAAGCTCCTCCACAGCTGCAGGAAACCAAGGGGCCTCTGTCTCCAGATCAGCATTTTATAAATATTCTATTAATATTCAGATTAAAAATAAGGATTAGCACCAGGATTAAAGCTCAGGAGTGGAAGCTGCGGCAAGCCCTGGCTGGTGGCTGCTCCCCACATCTGCCCAGCCCACCTGGCTTTGGATAATCTCTCCTCTGAAGGACTGCTCCCTCTGGGAGGGTACCCCTGTGTTTGCTGCTTGCTTGATGGTTTGAAGCTGCTGAGGGTCCCTGAGCTCCTCTGGGATGAACCACTGAATGGGATCCTCTAATTCACCCCATTATTCTGTGAGGGGGAACGGGTTTAAACTAAATAAGAAAAAATTTAGATTGGATTCTAAGAAGAAATTGTTCCCTGGCAGGGTAGGGGACCCTGGCACAGGGTGCCCAGAGCAGCTGTGGCTGCCCCTGCATCCCTGGCAGTGCCCAAGGCCAGGTTGGACAGGGCTTGGAGCAGCCTGGGACAGTGGGAGGTGTCCCTGCCCATGGCATGGGAGTAAAAGGATGGCTTGTAAAGTCCCTTTCAACCCAACCCATCCCAGGATTCTGTGGTCCCAATATTTCATCCCAGCCTCCCTGCTGGAGAAGAAGGGATGTTAGTACTGGGGGTTTATGGCAATGGAAGGAAATTCTTGCAAATGTTGAAAGCACAGCTCAGTTCCCTGCAACTTCAGGGGCTGCTGAAGCAGCGAAGTGTTTGGGTGGCTGCTGATTTTGAGAGGCAGGGAAGACTGGAAATGTTTCAAATCCCCTCTGGATTTTTGCAGTTTCTGTAAGACTTTAGAGGATATTTAAATGGTTTATTTTCTGTGCAGTTTCTCAGTGCTTTAGTTGTCTGAGCAGGAGAATATCTGCAATTAAAAGAAGGAATACATTTGGTGAGAGACTGATGTGACACCTGGGGGCATGTGGAGATGTTTAAAGCTGCTGCTGGATGTCTAACAGGGATTCCAGAGGCTTGTAACACAGTCATGGAGATGCAGAGCCAGTTAAAAATGTCAAACATAGCACCATCATTCTCAAATGTTTGCTGATAGCACGTGAGCTGCTGGACTCAGTGGTGTGTGCTTTGGGAGAGGGATGGCATGGGGAACTCCATAGGGCTTTGCTGCCCTAAACCTTTTATTTGGGGACCCTTTGGGAGGTAACTCGTGTTTGTTATCCTTCTTAGAGCATGCATTGGTTTTTTAAAAAACCCCATAAACTGGCATCAGTGGAGCTCTGCATTGCTGTGCTGCCTATTGGTGGCAGAATGAACTTTCTGTGTCCAAAGATTGGCTGGTGATGCAGGGGTGGGAGAAGGTATCTGGAGAAAGACACCTTCCTCCCAAAACCCTCCCTGTGGGTTTGCTCTCACACATGAGAAGTGATGAACACCTTGAAAATCACTAGCAGTATCCCATTTGCTGTTGCGGTAGGATTCTAGGAGCATATTTCTGTATTTATTTTATATTTATTCAACAGTGAGAGATGTTATGAAGAAGCTGACAATTAGCAATGCAGAATATTTCTGTTTACTGATGAGCAAAGACAAGAAAAGAGACATGCAACTTGTAGAATTCAGCAGTTGGAGACTTTTATTTGTCCTTCTATTTCCTTCCACCTACTGGAAGGTGTCCCTGCCTCTGGCAGCGGGTTGGAATTAGAAGAGCTTTAAGGTCACTTCCAACCCAAACCATTCTGTGATTGTATGATTATTCTTCACTGTTTTCTACCACTTCTTATTACAAAAGCAGACAAGGAAAATTGTTCGGAAATCACCTGGCTGGATGGTTTCTCCATGGGAAAACACAATTGCTGTAAAGCAAACCCAAATCCACTTCAGCTGGAGCTGACACTATGAGCAGGTTTCCTGTGTCCAGCTCCAGCTGAATTAGAAGTGCCCAGAGTAGGGCTGTGCCCCTGTCCCAGAGCTGTGGGACCCTCTCAGAGCTGGGCTGGGCTCTCCATCAGTTTTGAATCAGCTCTGAGATGCTTTGAGTTACCTCTCTTCCCTGGGTGCTTCATCTGCATTTGCACACCTGTGGAGTTGGTCCTGTAGGGAAAATGCCTCAATTCCACGTCTTTCTCACAGCACTGTTTATTTTCTTTATTTAATCTCTCTGGGTAAAATTTTGGCTGTGCTCAGTATCAGCAGCTCAGGCTCTGGTGACAAACACAGTGTCCCCAGGAGTGATGGCCTCTGTGCAGGGCAGGTGGGACTGTGCTGGCCACCAGTGGGCAAGGGGGCGGGGGGCTCAGCTGGGTCAGGAGACCCCTGCTGGACCACAGTGGGGGGACAGCCGGAGATGACGTTTTCCTGATGAAAAAGCAAAGTTCCCCCTTTTTCTTTCCTCTGCTCCTTGTTCTGCAAAGCTGGAGCATCCCAAGGGGCTGTGCCCACCCTGGGAGAAGGGTCTCAGGAAGCTGGTGCTGCTCCATGGGGGCAGGGCTACTGGTAAGGGTACTCTGAAAAGGGTACTCTGGGCTCTGGAGGGGGTACATGCCTGCACACCCTGTGACAGTGTCACCCTGTGGCTGCCAACTCACCGCCCAGCCTGTCTCTTACCACAGAGTGAACCAGAGGGAAAGGCTGGGAGCAAACAGGGAATTTTTTAATTGTACTTTTGAATCAGATCTAGGACAAAACGTTCAAGATGTGGGCTGGAGCCTGGACAATTCCCCTGTGCCAGGCCAGGCTGGGATCCTGGGGGAAGGCAGAGGTGCAGCATTCTGTTACTGGCCTCCAACTATTCAAATTTCTATTTTTTAAGAAATCTCTGTGTTACATCCTGGCTTCAGAAGATACTGCTGTTACTGTTCATGAAATGAACAGTAACAGCATGGACATGTGTGAGCTGACCAAACCTGTTCCCAAACACTGATTTTTGCAGAGGACTAGAACTGGAGCATGGAGTACAGCAGTGGCAGAGTGGGTTTTTCAGGACTTGTTTTTCAGGGTGGGTTTTTCCACCGAATGCCTGATGGGCCGGAGCTGGCTCTCTGTGGCAGCAGCCCTCAGCTCTTTGTCATGGTGATCAGCAATGCTTCACTGTTGTCATGGTTGCGGGGTTACTACAGAAGCCAAAGCTCTGCACAGCCCCTTTATTCATAGTTTCAGTGTATAAACTAATTAAGTCAACTGAAAGCATCAGTCTGTTTCCTGTGCCTTGTTTTTCTAATATGTGGGATCAGATAGACCTGATTCCTGCTGTCCTCCAAAATATCCAGTCTGACTCTGCTTCAGCTCCTTGGCTGAGTTTTGTACCTTAACACCAACCAAAGTTCACTGATCACTTAATTGTCCAGAAAACTCCTTGCAACACTGAAAAGGTCTGTGGAAAATGTCTTTTGAGCTGCTAAGATGAGGCTGAGAGCCAGTGTGTTGCAGCTGTGCTGCATTCCTTATCACTGCTTTGCTTGGGGCTGGAACTCGGTCACTGTGTTTAGTTTCTGAGTTTATGCACTGCTGTGTAAAAAAGAAAATGGTGGCAAAATGCCCGGGGAGGATCTCAGCAGAGCACCTCAGTCCTGCCCCAGCACGGGAGGATGGAGAGGGACACCCCCGCTGGCAGCAGCTGCAGCTGGCAGGCACAGTGTCCCCTCCGGCCAGGGCAAGGTCGGCTGCACAGTGACACACAGGCTCATTTTTTATTAAAACCTGATCTAAGCAGAAGCTCTGTGTGAGCCCGGGAGCGGTGGCAGGAGCCCCACTGTCTGTGTGAGGCAGCAGCGGTGGCGTCGGTGTCAGCCTCTGTCAGGGAAGGATTTCGGAGATTTGGTGTCCCCACTTGTGTCCTGGTCACTGCTCAGCTCATGCGCTTAGTAAAACCAGAAAGGGAGCCTAAAAATCCTCCTAGGCCTGTCTGAGTGCTGCTGTGGTGTCTCCCAGGCTCGCTCTGGCGCACAGCCCTGGGAGGGCAGTGCCAGCCCCTCACCACCCTCCCAGGAAGGGGAGCAGCGATGGAGGAGATGCAGGTGCCATTGGACCTTCTCAACGTACAAAGGTGTGGGTGGATAGAATATAAGAAAATAAAGATAGTGTAGAAAGTAATCTTACCCCTAAGGAGTTGCAGCTGGGCCAATTATCAAAGATTAGGAACAGGCCTGATTTTAACAGGCCACAGCTGTAAGCAATGAGAAGAAGAGCGCTGTAAAAGAGTGGGGTGGCTGGGTGAGGAGGGAATTGGAATCAGTTGGCTGCTTTGTGAAGAAGGAAGAGTCAGTGCTTTGAGGAGCTATCCACGAGAAACACCAAGAAGGTATGGAACTTCTGTGATAAGGAGACAACAGAGTGGAACCCCTGCAATAAGATGGCAACACAAAGGGAGCTGGAATTTGCACTCTTGTTCCACTCTTGTGGAGCTGTTGGCTGTGGCCAGCACAGTGTCTGGAGGACATGTGCCCCTTCCAATTCTTTGTTGCTCCACAAACATACAGCAATAATTGCTTTGGTTGCTTTCTTAGCAAATATTTTTACTGTTAATCTCATTTTGACAGAATATTTGTGGGGAGTAAATACAATGGAGGCCCAAACATACCAAATCTATGAGTGGAAGATGATCTTCTCTAGCTCCAGCCCCAGCCTGGGGGTTTTATGGTGCTGAGTGCACCGGCTGGAGTTCGTGCCCCGCCAGATGCCACGGGTTCACGGCTGGCGTTGTCCCGGTACAGGAAGGGTGTGAGATTTGGGACAGGGCAGAGGGAGGGGGTGGGGTAGGGCTGTGTCCTGCCCAGCAGAGCTCAGAACTTGCAGGGACTCGCTGTAATACCTCCATGAGAGACAGCAGGGGCTAGAGATGACAAACAGAGCAGGGTGTGAAGAAGGCAGTAGGGCATGGAGTGCGGGGCAGGGACAGAGCAACCCAGCAACCACCACAGAGAATTTAACCAGAACTAAAGGAAGTGCTCCCACGGGCTCTGCTGTTTGCTAGTCAAAATCTGCCAGGATAAACATTTTTTTTAAAACAGTAATAGTGTAGGAAAGTGACAGAGACAGGTCTGCAGAGGGAGGTGATAGTGACTCTTTGCTGCTGAGGGATGCTGGCATAGCTGAGCCCCCAGCCAACGTGGGGCTTTGTGAATTCACTGACCGGGACTCCTACCCTGGTACCTGATAATCTTCACTGCAAGCCAAAAATAAGCAACTTTTACATGCAGCTGAGATTACTGTTTTAGCAAACTGCAGACCTATAGAATATTAATTAATCCAAATATTACCGGGTGGGATGTACCTGGGCTCGTCTGACCCTTGCTGCTGGGCCAAAGGCGGCAGCTGTGATGTTTCACCTCAGAGATACATTTGGCCGGCTGGATCGTGCAGCTAGGCACTCGCAACAAATCCAGGCATAGTAGAAACTCAGTTTACCTCTGGTGGAAAAGGTTCAGGGGACGGTGAAGAGAAACAGGAGAGGATTCTATCGTAGAGTTTTAATTCAGAGTTTATTCCAGGATGACAGACCTCTGAATCTTGTAACAGCTCCCAACAGAATCCAGACCGCATGGTCCTGTCTCTATTTAAGCCCGGGGACAGGGGGAGGGGAAAGCAGAGGTTTGCACACCTGGGGGGTTGGGATAGGTGAAACAGGAAATGGCATCACCCTGCAACATAGACCCATTCTGGGCTCCCAGGTGAAGGGACATACTCGTTCCTGTTAATGAAGGATTTCATAAACATCACTTTCTCTTATTCAGCCCCACCAAACAAAGCACAGCAAAAGACAACTATTGATAAATACCCTTAGGGATAAGTATCAGGCTGGAAGAACCACATCAGCTAAAAGTTAACTCCTCCCTTTTAACAGGAACCAATTAGTCTTGAGTTAATGCAGGCTGGAAATTAGAATACAGTTAATAGTAATGGGAGGATAAAAATTCTGGAGCACCTTGTGATTGCAGAGGTAGTTTGAGAAGCTTGAGGAAGGATTGTGCAACTAAGAAGAAATTTCAGAAGGGAGAAAATGGCTTTTTGTTGTGAGTCCTGAGGGATTTGGTGAACTGCTGGGAACAGAAGGCCCATTTTGTTTTTCCCCTGCTAGATCCCTAGGGTTATCTGTGGGGGTAAGAAAAAAATCCTGTTGGTAGATCATCTAACTTGGAGGTGTTGTTTTTCTTTTCCATCTTCTCAAGCACTGAAGATTGGTCTTGGCCAGAACCAAGATGCAAGTGAGATTTGCTAAGTGCCATTAAAATCCTGGGGTCTGGCTGGTGGTGCTGCCCAGTGTCCTCCCAGTCCAGACAAGGTCAGGGCTGGGGTGGAACTTGTCACTTGCAGACCTCAGCCTTGGCAGAGGGTGCCAAGAGCTGGTCCTGGTGTCCCGCTGCATGCAGGGACATGGGACACAACCCAAGGATCACCAGCCACTGCCACTGAGCGGACGGGAGTCTGGGCGCCCTCACGCCAGGATCGCAGCCCCGCTGACTTCTGTGAGTGTGCATGTCCTCCTGCAGGCCATGGTGCTGCCGTGCCTGGGGTGGGCAAGCAAAGACCCTTTGTCCTCCGACGCCTCTTGCCCAGCTGCAGGCAGATGTTGGGGCATCGGCTGTGGCACCCCACTGTCCCTTCCCTGCCTCAAGGTCTGTGCAATCATCCAACACCCAGCACTAGGCAGACAGCAGGTGATGTCTAACCTGTGGCTGAGGGAGGTGCTGGGACACGTGCTCGGCGCCAGGTGACACCAAGGGACACGTGTTCAAGTGTGAGGGGACAGCGCGAGGGTGGCTGCTGTCCCCTCACAGCATGGCTCACTGCCTGGGCCCGCCTGCTTTGGCTCCTGCTGAGGCAGGGTTAAACAGCCCGTGGGCAGGGCCTGCACACCCAGAGGATCCCAATAAATGATATATTAGCCTTCTTTCCACAACAGAGAAATAAAATCACAGGCTGATATTTCATTTATTAAATACATATATTTTTGGAATAAAATTCCACGTAGCACTAGAGAGTGATGCACATCATAAACTTTCCAGCTCTCCCATGGATTTCTTTGGTCCCCTGTTAGCAGCGTCAGGACTGGTTAAATGTTCTACTTCTGCCCGTTCTGTCACAACCATAGCACTTTTGTGGCCTCTCAAGTGAACACCCTGCACTGTCCAGGCCATCGTCCTTTCTTGCTGTTACACAGGCCCAGAATATTTAAAGTGTGTGCGCTTTGTATCACACCAGGCTGCTCTTAGAAAGAGCTCTTCACTGATTGTAAAGTAATTATGGCAGACAAGTTTCACTCAGTCCCAGAATAGCCTGACATCAAATTCTCAGCTGAAATAAACTGCTATCTTGCCATTGCCTTGGGCACAAACCAAACAGGATGGAGAAGCACAGGTCTGATCCCAAGTGGGAGCTGTGAATGCGGCAGAAGAGCTCAGTCATAAAACTAATGGTGACTTAGACTAATTTATTTTATTTCATTTATTGTTATTTTATTTCATCTTATTCTATTGCTTTTACTTTATTTTAGAAACTGCTGTGAAGGCTGAGATTAGTGGGGCCTCAGAATATCCAGGTCAAAGTAGTTAATTATTTAAACCAAAGAGAGCTTTCTTCTGAGCCCTTTTAGGTTGGTGGCAAAAATAACCTCTGGTTGAAGGCTGGGAAAGCAGGACATGAGGCTCATGATTTAGCACTGTGGATGTTCTGCACAAGGATGACCTGTTCCTTTGTGCCTACACAGCATATGGGGCACGTGGGCATGGGGCAATATAAGAAAACATGAATAACAAAAACAGAGTATTCCTTGTTCAAGCAGCACAGTTCCAGCAGGAGAGGACTGGCAGATAGATTAGCCCACACTTGCTCAGATTTAAGCCCTATTTAGACAGTGAGGGTTTCTGCCTCCTGATCTTAATTCCTATTCTGAGAAAAGCTGCTTTTCTGATACATATCCTGATACAAAGTCTCCTTGATAGCCCACAGGGATGGACCTGTAGTTGCCACCCTTTAGGCATAACTTTCGTTTCAGTGGTTACTGGACTCAGGGACTGCTATAGGTCAGGATGCTGCTGGCTGAGAGCTGTGTGTCCTCACAGCTGTCATCTGTTCACTGTTGCTCCTCTAATTTTGAAGAACCACAGTGGTTCAAGGAGAAAGGAGTGTTGGGACAAGAGGCTTTACAGAGAAAACTATGGGATTAAAGGATAGGGGTCAGCTATTACCATCAATAATCTAAAGGCTTTGAGCTGGTGATAGACCAAGGAGGCACAGCTAATTGCTGGGTCTCCAACTGTTTCTGAAGGAGGACTAGAGAGGGATGAGGATGAAGACATCTCAATAAATCATGTTAAAGAAAAAAGGAGCCTCCATAAGAAAGGTGCAGAGGACACAGCATCAACAAGAGTGGCTGCACCTGGTGGTGGGCAAGGAGAGACACAGGGGGATAAGACCTCTTCAAAGTAAATCCAAGGATTCAGTCACTTTACATCTTTTACTGTGCTCTGAGAATTTTTACTGGGTCACAGTCATCCAACTTTCTAAATGTTTTTTCAATTTTAATAATATTTTAATATCAAACCAAGTAACTTGTGAACAGCATCAGGTTGCTTGCAGTCAAGCACATGAATGCTGTAAATGACAAAGCAAAGTGAAAGACTTAAGAGAATGAGAGTGTATGACTGTGACAACAGTTTGTGATGTCAGGATTATCACGTGATAGCTGGATAAAAGACAAAATATGTTTTCTATTAATTTAGTTAAAGCCATCTGGGGTTTTTTTCACATGTTGTCTCAAATTATTTTGTCTTCTCTCAGTGGCAGAGCTGACCCCTGTTGACTAAGTGTCTTGGATTAGGGCAAATTTGGGAGAGAACCTCCAAAGGGGTTTCTTTATAAAGCAGATTTAAGCAGCGCTTCCTTTAACTGATTTGGGAAAAGATTTCTTGGGAGGAAAGTGGAAAAAAACCTCTTTATTTAACAGGCAAAATATTCACCAGCACAAAAAAAAATTAACAATATTGAACAATAGAACCTCTTGCTGCTTAGAAGAGATGACACACTCAGAAAGTGGGCTGTAGCTCTGCTATCTCATTCTGTTATCAGTCCCTCCCACACTGGAAATGCCACAGGCCTGGCCCAGTCCAGTGGGCCACAGGTGTGAGCTGCTGGTGCTCTTCTGGGTTTTCAGTCCAGAGCAGGTTTAAAGAGTTCCACAAAAAAAGAAAAAACACAGTCCAGAGAAATTCTCTGCCTCGGCTAGCTAAAAACTAACTAAAAATCAAAGGAGAGCTCTATCCTGCTATCTGTCCTTGCTGCAGACAACACAGTGCAGGAGTAGGATGCAGGGGAGCAAGAGCAGTTTCTGATAACAAACTCCACGCTTCTTCTCACCCTTCCCTTCATTCTTGGAACCAGTCCTAAAGGCGCAAGGCTTATTTCTGGGCTAAACTGACAAATGGGGATACAAGCATCATAAAATCACCCCAGGACACTAAGATATCTCTCACTGAAGAGGTTTGCACCCCAAAATAGCCCACTCCTTTTCCTCCTGTGAAGAAAATAGCATGAATCATGTTTTTCCAAGGTTAAATGGGTTCTTTATTTCTATAGGCAGGAAAAGAGTGCTTCTCAGTAGTATTACAATTGACTAAAATATCAAAGGATAATTATTTTTTGACTCTATCAAAGGACACTTTTGATTAGCATTTAATCAAGCAATGGCATACAGGCCTAGAATCACCCTGTCATGAACTAATGAAGGTATTTTCTAGCCCAGAAAATGCTTCTCATTACCATTAGGGGCAACAGAAATGTGCATGTGGTGCTAAGGGTTTGTTCTCAAGTTCCAAGATCTGCATGTTGCTGTAGCAGAACCTTGAACTCCTAATAATGCAAAGCTTTTTCCAGAAAAAATAAAAATGCATAATTCATGAAGAATGATAGAACTGATGATAGAAGAATTGATGATGGAAGAACGATAATTGGAACTTCTCAGATTTAAAGGCCATGAAAAGATCTTGGATTAGATCCATATGATATGGATGATTTAGATAGCAATGTCTGTGCTATAAACTGAAGGCAAGGCCAGACATCCCTAACACAGACAGGACAGCAAGTCCAGATTGCCTGCATTAATGACTGGACTTTATCATCCACAGGAGGTAGCAGGCAATCTACAAAACTGGGAGTTGCAGATGGATTACCACTATTAGAAAAGGAAGTGCAGGTAGCTGGGAAATACCTTTACTTATTTTGTAAACCTTACTTTTGAATCACCTGTCACCAGAATCATGGGGTAAATCAGGCTATCCTGATTTGGTTTTGGTCTAATATGTGATATATCAACAAACAGAACATTGGTACCAGTGGGAATGATTTCCCATGTTCACTGGCATTGCAGCGCTTGAGAACAGGCTCCAGAGACAGATGCTCTGCGAGACCCACATTACCAAGTTACCAACAACCAAAGCATGTGCACAGAGAAAAGGACTAAAATTCCCAGGTGAGGAATTAGAAGGGAAAGAAAATCTCATTTTCTGATTTCCATTTATAACCCAAAATAGCCTGTCTGCTATACCTGATCTTTGGAAAAACAGTGATTATGAAGACTGGTGGTATTCAGTTCCTGGCAGTGTTGCAGCACACTCATAGGGGACTTAGAGTTGCAAATTCTGCCTGGCAAAAACTCAGTGGAGTTAATCATATGTAGCAAATTAAACAAACAAACAAAAAAGCTGGTGCATTTAGGAGGATCTGCAGCAACTGAATCTTTTCTTACCCTTTCTAAGCAAACATTCACAAATTGCAGGAAATGGGGAAGGTAAAGACAGAGGGCAGTGGTGGGTTTTGTATCCAGGATCAAACAACCTATATATGTATCTGCAATTCACAGACTGAAGCAGGTTGAGAAATTTGCCTATATTCTTACAATAGTCAGAATTAAAGCTCTCCTGCAGTGAAATAGTTAAAGTTAGTCCACCAACATATCAGCTGTGCTCTGACAATGAGGTGATGAGCTACTGTATGGCCCAGCTCCTGTCCCAAGGAGGCAGGTGTTGCAGAAAGGGCACCGAAAGCACCAGCAGTGGGTAGGATGTTCGCCAGCCCATGGGCTGGCATTGCCAGCCACAGACATTTCAAGCAGTCTTGAAACTAACATGGATTTACAGCATGGAAAGAAAGATATAAGAGGCAGGAAGTCAAGGTAGTTTTGGCACAGCTCAGCTGGATGCAGTTATCTTCATCCTGTATCCTAGTGGGCTGGTGAAATGGCTCCTGAACATCACCATCTGCAACACATCCTTCTGGTGCTGAGGAGGTTGCCTAGAACATTCTTGCAGAAATGCACCTTTTTGCTGTTGCTGATTTTGGTGACATGAAAGAGTCTCAGTCCCAGTATCTTTCTCTCTAAAACCACAGAAAGGGTAAAATTAATCTCTGGTCAATGGTTAGGGTTAAGTTACAACAAGCTAACTCAAGCTCAGTGTAACTAAGGCCAGAATTTACAATAGAGTCATGGCAATTAGCATTTGTGGAAAGGAACACATCACTGCTTTAAAGGAAAACTATTTTGCCATTAGCTCAAAGTAGCTTGTAAAAGCTTTCACTGTGACTAAGATCTGCAGTAACGTTGGAGATCATTTAGCCAAAGACTGTGGTATAATGCCTATTTATGGCTTTAGCATTTTAAGGTTTTTGTGAAGTAAAGCAGTAGGGATGCAGCGGACTCCCTTGCATCTGCTATGCCACAAGAGAGCATGTGCCTGCTCAGGAATAAATTAGGAGTTACATATTCAATCACAAATACACATGGAAGGAGTTAAGAAGAGTTGAATGCTCAACTCTCATCCACCACTCCACAGGCATAAACAGAGCGTGCTATGGTCACTTTGTTTGGAGAAGAAGACAATTCTGCTGGCATCCCAGTGCAGCATCCCAGAGCCTCCCACCAAAAGGGTGGCTGGTTTCACCCCAGGAGTAGGGAAAGAGAAGCAAAAGGTGCTCTTAGTTCAGAGATGTCCCAGTTGTGCTTTGTATTCTTCCAAGAGGGAAGTAAATCAATGTTTGTACTGAAAAATGGGCTGTGGAGGTGCAGCTTACACAAGGCTCCACAACTCAAAGATGCACCACGTTTAGACCCATTACATGTCTTTCCTGGGAAGATGCAAAGAGGATTGTGATGGCAATATCCTTCCTTAGGCAGGCTTTGGGTTTTTTTTTCCTGGCAATAGAGATCTTTTCTAATAAATAACTGCTCTTTCTTATGAGCTAGCTGTTGTCAGCTCATATTTGTTTGAGGAATTTTTCCTTTTTGTCTTTTCATTATTTGTCCACAAGCAGATTGATTTGGTTCAATACCTTTTTTTTCCAAACACATGTGCAGAAACCATTCTGGAAGTAACTCTTCCTGTAGATCATTTGTGAACAACTTGTTGCAAGAAGTCTTTAAACATTTGTCCCAACTCCATTCATTGTATATATACACTTGCATCATGTGTCTATTTCTGTGAACAAAACATCAAAAGAGCCAGTCTTAAGTATTCTCCCTAAGAACAATTGAAATTTTGCACAATTTCACCATTTAAACATTACTTCATTCCTAGAAATAATGGCAGGATTCTCCTGGTTGTTGTAACACTTGAATGAAAAACAAGCCCAGCTGAAGAGTCTGACCAGGACCATGCTGGACTCAGTGCAAAGTTCTTCTTTCTCCATTTTTTAGATGGAGGAAAGTGCTCTTCTAGGCTGCTGTAAAACAATGTCTTTTAAGAGAAAAGTTCAAAGGAATGATGGCACCTTTCAATGGGAGCTGGGTTGGGTACCTTGCATCCTCTCACAAAGAAAAGCACTGGAGTTGCTCTGAAAATATGGAAAAGGAGGTAAAAGTCAAAGCCTGAGTGCTGTGGTACACCAGAGCTAAGGAGCTTAAGAATTTCAAATCCAAGTCTCACAGTTGGCCTGAAATGTTTGCTTTGAAGGCACCTGTAAAACACAGGCTTGACTCTGGTTGGTGTGCCAGGGAAATGCTTTGCTCGTATTCCAGCTACATTAAACAGCTGCTGCAGCTGCCACCCCAGCACTCTGTGATGTTAAGTAGGAAAAATGGAAATGAAAAAGTCATGGAATTCATGGATGATGATATTTGTGATTGTAAATGGGACATGGACAGGCATCTCTTCTGTTATTCTTTACAGTCCACTATGAAAAGAGGAAGATTTTATTTAAAAATAAAAGATTTTTATTTAAAAGATTTTAAAATTTAAGTATAACTTAAAAATCCACATAGAAGTACTGCTATTGAGAAACCAATTACCATTTTTTCAAATATGAATTTTGGAAAAGAAGTTTTATTTTATTTTTGCTCTCTAACTTCTTCTGAAATGATTTTTAAATCTGTCAGTGCAGAAAAGACTTAGTGCACTGTGTTCATGTCCTTAACCAGCACCATCTGAGATGGACTGAAATATTAACTCTCACTGCTCATGAACAACTCCTCAGATAATGTAGTTTGTGACAGAAATAAGTTATTGATGTTATGCATCAAAGTTCCCTGAACCCAAGGTTCAAACAATCAGTTTCAGGCTTGTCCAACAAGCTGGGTGCCAGATGCAGCCCAGCCATGGGGATGGGGGGAGCCCCACCCCCCTTGCCAAGGTCAGCAGAACCCATAAAAACCCATAAAAACCACGAGAGCCCTGGCTGTGGCACAGAGTGAAATCACCGTGAGACATTCCAGTGAAAGAATTTGTATATCATGGCAATTTGTATCTCCTTTTGGTGATGTAGTTGAACACTGCCAACACAGTGCTGGAAATCAATACAGCACAGCTGATGGCCTGTCATGTCCCTCTGCTGGCCCTTCAGAGTGAGAATCTGTTAACTCTGTACTCAGAAACCAAGTCCCTCAAGACAGGAAAATTATTATGAAGTTGAACAACAATAATTTACACTTAGAAAAGCTCTCTACTTTTCCTTCCACCCAGAGCAGAACAGAGAACTCTTACACAGTTTTATTGTCTACTGAAGTGAAATTTTACTCTTTGGCAACAGCAAATAAATTCATGTTTCTTCTGCTGAGTTGCTTAACTAGTGTGGTGCTGTGTCCATGCTCTAGAAAGGCCTGTGCATTCTCCTCAGAGAAGGCAATACTGCATGCAGGAGTGGAAAATCTGCTTTGGAGCAGTGGCACAGCTATTTCTGCACCAAATGATGTGTATTCCCCTTCCTGTTAGATGTGGATCTCAATCATAATAGAAACTTTAAATTTAATTTCACTTATAGTTTATGCTGAATCACATAAAATGTGATCAACTCAGAGGTACAGCATTACTGCTTTGCAATTTTCACCTCTTGCTGTTATTGTTTTCCCAGCACCTACGTGCTGCAACTTCACATTTGGTATTGTGATACCAATGGAGTTTTAGGGCAAAGCAGTGAGGATGTGCTAGCATCAAATAAACTTTAAAAAATCAAAACTTTGTAAGAAGATAGATTCTTTCCATGGATTTCCTGTAATTAGTACAGAAACCTACGATAGTATACGTCGGAGGGGAAAGTTACTGTACTAAAAAATCCCGAACTCCGCCTGCCTGCCTTTGAATCTGCACGTTGAAGCTGACCGGGCCCCTGCCAGGGCGGCAGTCCCCGAGCCAAGCCCCGTGAGCCGCAGCAGGCGGGCTGTGAGCCCGGGCAGCCCCACGGACGGCGGCGCTGCTCCGCACGGCGGCTCTCGGAGCGCCTCCTGCCCGCTCCCTGCCTGCGCCTCCCTTCCACCGCGCCAGAAGGGAATTCTGGTTCAGCTCCGTCGCGCTGGGCTCTGCTCTGCTGGTGTGAAAGAGCACAAAATGAGGTACACCATGTACTTCTGCTCTTGAGAGCAGGTATAATCTCTGTAATTACACCACAACTGCACGGCAAATAAATACAGAGCTACTGCGTGTTCCTGCAGCTTACTTGTTAATTATGCACCACTACTAAGGAGTTCAAAGATAAAGTATCATTGCAGGATTTAGGTGCCTGCTAAGGCGGGTCATAATGGAATTCATGCTATTGAAGGCTTGCTTTTGTTGATTTTCCAGTGGAATGGGGAAGGGAAACAACTCACCTCATATGCCCAAAGGCTTAAGTGCAGAGGCACACTACCATACAAAATAACATGGCACAATTAGGAAAACTGAGTGAATAAACAAACAAAAATAATTTCCAATAACAAATCACTTTTCAAATTCCATGTAGTAATGAATTCCATTTGCTTAGTAATCCTCCTAAGCAAATGTGTTTAAAAATCACTGGTATTACATGCAGTATAACTGCTATGGGTTTCCTAGCTCAGTATTTAAACTTTTATGAGCTAAAATTAGAGAAAAACATCAATTCACCGACATCACTAGCAAAAACTATCGTTGCAGCAAGGACAGGGCTCTACCTATAAGCTTGCCTCGGCTCTTGAAATTGTGTATTTCTTATGGTATCAGACATAGAGCACCATGTGAGGCCAGTTCATAGCCGGTGTTAGCTCCCCTCTGAGCTGCACTGCAGTATTTTGTACTACAACTTGTTACTTTCAATAGGTATTTTAATAGTATTCAAAAAGATAAAATTAGCTTCTCTATAAATATTGCTCTTCTCCAAAATGAAGCTTCCCTTTAAATTATGACTCCATGACGGTTGTTTGGTCGGCCATTTATAATGACTTTTACAACCTCTGTTGGATCACCTTGGATTTTATTTGTAATTTTTTTTTTCAATTTCATTAATCTCATATTGATTTTCTTCCTGAAAGGTGTTGCTGATGTTTCTGAGCCTTTCTTCTATTGAAGTTCTTGGTGTATTTCTTCTCAAAAATGTGTCTATTGCAGAGGAAGATGTTGGTCTTTAGGGATTGCAAAATCAGGACCAGCAGGGACAAAATAACCAACTGTTATTTTCTCTTACTTGTAGAAACCTGAGGTACAGAATAAGACCTCACTGAAACAGGCTGTGCATAACTGCAGATGAAAACATCAGATAGCTTCAGATACAGAATGACTGTTGGTTTGAATGAGTTTATGTTTATGTAATGTACATTGAGTTCAAATAAAAGGGAACTTTTTGTCTCCAGCACTGTGAACAGGGCAATCCAATCGAGGCTCCTTAGCACAACTGCTGCGGCTGATGGAATCTTCTGAAGATGGAAACCTAGACCATAAGGAGGATGAAAAAAGAGAAGGCAACATACCTTGTTTTCTTTCACTCATTTTACTCCCTCCTCCCTCCCTGGAGCCTCAAGAACTGTTTGAAGGTCCTCCTAGAACAGAGCCATCTACCAAAGTGAATGCAAATGGTGTTTCTTCACTCATAGAGTCTGCTCTTGCTCTCCCTGAAATCTGCAGCGAGATTCTTGTTGTCTTCAGTAGTACCAGGACAGGTTAACCAGGCCTTGAGAGTCCCCTAATGAAAAAGAGCTAAGAGTACTGAATGGGAGAGAACATGGCTTCCTTGAAAGGCTAATTATTTTGAGAGCTATCCATTCAAAAAAAGTCTGATCAATGGGAGAACAAATTAAAAATGAAGAATCCTTCATAAAACCAGACAGTGGAATTCAAGAGGACAGTCACAAATTAAAAGAAATGTCAACATATCAAGTGGCAGGAACTTCAAAAGGCAATTTTTTCCCTCATTTCCATAGGCATTCTTCATGAGCAACATCAAGAAGTGTAACATGCTAATAGCTAATAACAGGGTAAGTTAGTAAATTCACTAATTTACCAACTGAATAACTTAATGTGTATCAAAGGAATAGTTTTTTTTCATTTAATTCCTTTTTTTTTTTAGACACAAACTAAGCTGAGTATTATCAAGTAGATAAAAACTGCATAGATTACAAGTCATCACTAAACCAGCCATTTTAGAATTAAGATTGCTTTTTTATGTTGGATGTCTCCTTTAGGTTTAAGCAATCACATATCTTTTATCCTCATTAAAATTCATATTTCAAAAAAGAAATTGGGAAGGTATCTTTGTGGACATGTGATGTTTTGCTAAAAACAGTGTTTTGCAGAGACAGACCTGTCATGATCTTAAAATCTGAAAATATTGAGGACTGCAGAGGGAAGAGGTTACCCAGAGTGAGATAACAAACATTTGGCCAGGTAAAATGACAGCAGACATAATCCAGTGTTGGTTCAGCCCTGCTTTGAGCAGAATGCAGGAGCTGATCTAAAGGCCCTGTCCAACCAGTATTTCTATGGTATAACTAAGATTTAAGCCAGTGGTGTTATCAAAATCTTAACATAGATGATGTCAAACAACTAACTTAATATTCACACACCAGAAAAGAGGAAGGAAGACACACCTCCCCAGCTGGCTTGTTTTCTCAGAGCCAACTCCTCACCAACAGGGCACACCACTGCAATGTGTCACACACTGGTATCACCTTCCTCTCCTCATATCTCAGCCACAAACAAGATGTGTTGTGATGCCCCTTTAATGGGGAAGGTCGGGCTGTTGGAACTAATGGTTTTGTGGCAGATGGAGCAACATTTGCAACTGGGAAAAAAACAATCTCACACTGCCAAAACATTAATAATTCCACTTTCTTGGAAATATTCTGTCACTGTCACCGCTACATGTAAATTTGTCATGTAAATATGACTTCTTCCAAGGAAAAAGGCATGGTTCAGCAGGCTTTCTGAGGACAAGGACCTCTCTGCACCTGTTTTTTCTCTCCTTCAAAACCATTTGCTTCCAGTCACAAATTTTCAGAGCTGCAGCACCATGGGGGTGATCCTCGTGGTGATTTCAGTGAGAGACTGGCACAAGCAGGGCTGGTTTGGGCAGGCCGGCCCATGGTCCCCACTCAGCTGAACCAGGCAGTCAGGACACAGTGAGACCCAGCAGGGAATGGCTTTCTTTGGTTTCTTTGCATATTTTTGCACACTGCATCTCTTTGTGTGAATGCCTGTGTTCCTTACACTGTGAGAAAAACAAGAATTTCCTGATCTTCCTTTATACAACACAGTATTTTTCATAGCCTTACAATGTCTTTTATTAATTTACTTTTAGAAATAGACACTCATAATCCTTTCAAATTCTGCATCTATACAATGTCAATGCATTTCAGTGAATTTTTCAGTCCATTTATATTCCAGCTGCCTGGTGCTGGAGTCAGATATGTGGTGGTAGTACTGCAGGCAGTAAAGATGTCCAACTTCTCTGCAGTTCTCCTTGCTGTAATTATTGATCTCTGGGGAAACTGAGCCTCCAACACCAAAAAACCTTTCTGTGATGCCTGATTGTTTAGCAGAAGGTAATGGGACCAGTGAGCTTTTAGTTTAAAAAGATAGCCATTGTCCCTCCACTGAGGAGGAGCTGAGATTTATTTTTAGCTTCACACTTTTCTATACATCATGACAAAAATCTGAATAATTCTATTTTCGTTTAGGAGGAAATTATAAGACAAAGAAATAGTCTGATAGATTTTAGATTAGAGCTGCTTCCCTGAGAACAGGGGCTGTTGCAGTGTGGTTCCATGCCAGAGATAATATTTTTTGCCCCAATACTGTCAGCTGGGCCAATATATTTTCAAGAATCGCTGCTCTAAACTGAGAGTTCTCCAACATGATGCTTTGGCAAATTTAGATTACTCTCTCTCTCTGTCAGTGCTGAGATTAAGAACTCATTAAGGTAATCTGCATCATAGTGATATTTTAATGATTGCTCTGAAATGGAAAAATATCACACATCTGTTTTTATTCTGCAACTTGAGACATACCTTTAGGAAGTCAGTTTCTGATTACATGTTTGGGCAAATTATGCTTTATCTGCATGCTTTTTCCATGCATCATCCTGATTTGGGAACCTGAATGTCATAAGCAGAAAGCTATGTTAATTGTACAGTTTTGGAAGTCAGTGTAGTCCAAAACATATTCCTCAAGACCATCAGCCTCACAAAGTCTGCTCGAGAAGGTGGAGATGTTCTTTAGCTGTTAGAGGAATCAGTCTTTGTCACAAGAATCTCCAACAAAAAGCATCTTGGCCTTATGGATATGACATATTTCTGTTTCCTAAAACTAAAACCCATTACATATATGAACTGCTATTGTAAACACAAGTGCAAGTAAAAGACTTCTACTGTTGCCGGATTCCTCCTCCTCCTCCTCCTCAATTTAGGCAGTCAGCAAAATTACTTTCTCAGTATTGAGTTACAGTTAAGAATTGTTAACTGTGGTGTAACTGAGAGCAAAGACAAAGTCAACAGGGTTTCCTTCGCTTGTGACACAAATAAAGCCTCTAAATTAGTTTAGATCATAAAATTGAAAGTATGAAGTATAGAGAAAATCATCATAAAACTATAGAGAAAATATGTGCTACAAAAATAGAAGTTTCTTACTAAAGCAGTTTTCATGGAAATGCTCACAGTTGAGTTAGTATTATTTGCCTCTAATTTGGGCTTTATTCTCCATACTGTACGTTAACAAACTTAAACCACTTAATGCCAAGTGCCTTACACATTTTTCTTTAATTAAATTTCTCCAAAGAATCACATTACACAAGCACTTGCCAATACAAAAGCACACTGAGAGATTCTGGGTAAAATCCAGGCACCCCTACTGTCACCAGTAAAATTCCCATTGAAGACATTATTCTACTGTACAGATCTTTACTATATATGGGTAATAAAAATTATCTTGTCATTTAGGAATTAAGTTCTTCAGTACACTATTCTAAGAACCTCAGCTCTGAATGAGCTCCGCTGTAGCACTTACCACCTCCCTTACTAGACAAAACCAACGTTACTTCGGAGCCCAATAATGTCTGTTTTCAGGTACGTTTATAATTGCTGGAATATTCAGCAGATGCCAGTTTAGACAAGCTTCCTGCCTGTGGATAGAGGTAGGTACTCAGTCTAATAATATGCAGTTTTACTACAGAGTTTGAGCACAGGATTGCCTGCACTGAGCTCTTGAAGAAACCTGAACCATTGGAATTTAGGGATTCTCTTAACTGATCACTAATAAGCTATTGGTGACTAGTACATGAAAGTAGTGCAAAAATTAAGTAGATTTAGGATGATCTTTATGATCATTAACAGAAGACCAGATGTAACAATTTACTTGTATTTCATTTAGAGCTATTTTTTGTCTGTGTGAGATGCTGAAGTGGATAGTTCTGTGATTCTTCCTCTGACACAGGTTTTTAGCATCATTTTTTCTTCCATAACTCAGCCATACATTGCTGTGGGATTTGATGTTTGGGGAAAAAAAAACCAATCAAGTCTGCTCTAGGCCAGCACTGGTCAGCAAGGGCACAAGCAGGAGGGTTTGAGCTGGTGCCTGCTCCTGCCTTGGCTCTTGGGACATCAACATCCTGCAGCTGCAAGAAGGACAAAGGGCTGAGGGCAGCTTGTCTGCTTCAGTGCAAAGTTACTTTCCTAACTGGTATATTTTTGCAGCTCTAAGATGTTACCTAGTTACCAGTGAATCATAGCCTGGTAATCACTCAGAGAATTCTGGGGATTATTTACAACAAGGTAAGTGACCCTGAATAAGTCAGGCTGGGGACACTTAGGCTGTCCAATTGTACAAGAGGAAGAGACTCACACAAAATTTATTTGAAGTGTTAAGATTAAACCTGCAGTATGAAATTCATTGCCATTAGTCTTGACAACATTAACTCTATTTAAAATCTATTGAACTGGTTTAAAATTAAACTTCAGGTTCCCTTCACCTGCAACCTAGCCCTGAAGCTGTTGAACCCTGCGTTGTCCATCCCATGCCAGATTTTCCCATTTGGATGGAAGATCTCTATTAATAGACCCTAAGTGGATATTAAAAAAAAAAAAAGGAAAAAGTGAGATTACCCAATTACCCAATTCTGCAAACAGCCATGTTTGCTTGCTTCAGTTTTGAGAAAGACTGTCCAAAATTTAGTTTCCTGATGGGTCTTAATCTTCCCCTTTTGTGGTTCTGGACCATCCATCCCTCCTGCCTCCCCCAGTGCTGGCTAAGCAGGGTTGCTAAGCGACATGTTCTTCTCTTCTGTACGTTAGCAGAGAGAAACAGATCAAAGACACCCACAGCCTTGAATTATTTTATAAATGAATTTAAAGAGACACTCTCCTGTGCTGTATTATGTGGGGGGAGACCAAAAAGTTGCTGGGTGTAGTGAGAGTAACTGGAGAATTAAACTGACGTCTTCTGGAAGATAAGAATGCTCTCATAAATGAAAGCGGTCTAGTATTTGCCTTTTTTCTTGGGTTTTGGTTTTTTTTTTTTCTTTTTCAGAACAAGATTACAAATTTTTTACGCTCATTAATGTTTCTGGTTTCATGGCAGTCAAGACATTGAGTGCAGGCCAGGCTGCATGTGGGTACCACTTTCACAAGTCAGGGTTTCTGTCATCGAGTGACAAGCTTGCAGGGTTTAACTCTTTTCATCTCTTGCAAAAGAGATTATCTTTTATACAAAAATGTTTAATTCTTCACTTTTTAAACATTTTCCTGACTGATGTTAGACAAGAAAGCCACAGGACAAAGTTCAAGTGATGTATATTTGAAAGAATAAATGAAGATATGGAAGTAACCTGTGAAGATCAGAAAACCTACAACACTAACATCTCAGATCTTGCTGAAAAGAATGAAAATCAAATGACTAACCTGTAATTACAAAAGCTGGGAATACACAAGTTTAAACATTGTCTTACAAGACCACTTTCCTGGCATCAGCTCAGTTCAGCTGCTCTGTGCAAGCTGTGGGGTTTGCAGGAGCAGGCTGGCAGCTGAGGCAGGTGCTTGCTGAAACAGAAAAGGGAGGAATTATTTGCCCCTGTATCTACTCAGTTTCTACCATCAACAGCGTAAAAGGAAAAAAAAAACAGCACTTGGTAACAAAGTGCAAGAATTTTTCATGACTTTTCATTTCCAAAGCTGCCATGGCTGGCACAGCCCTCAGAAAACAGAGAGACACACAAAAAACACACTTAAAACCTTCCTCAGACAAGCAAGATAGACTATTTATATAAAAAGTAAAACTCTTAGGTAAGTTTGCTGCAAAAAATTCCATGTAAAATTTTTCCCACATGCAAATCTTGTTCTGTACCAGCCACCTGAGCTGCGCAAGCAAGTGTCTCTTTTAAGGCTGTTTCAGGGGCTTGCTCAGGCAGAGGTGCCCCTGCAGCTCCAGGCACAGCATCGCTGGGGGATGGAGTGCCAGAGGATCCCACTCTCTTCACCTGGTCAGAGAGTGGAGCACGCTCCTCACTCTTGTCCTAGGCCAGAAATCTCACATCAAACTGAGGGTAGATTAGTGAAACTAATAGAGTCTAGGACTATAAAGTGATTAATCTCACACAAATCTTCACAAAAAAAGCCAAACAGCATTAGGATTTGTTTACATGCATTTTATTTTCTAATGAGAAAACAAGCCTCCCCTTTGTTCCTGTATCATTAAAAGTCTCTTCCAAATTCTGACTGCTTAGGTTTGGCATGTAAAATCCACTGTACTACAGCTAACCTACATTCTCATAGAAGCACATATTTTAGAACAGGGCTCAGCCAGCTTCCCCATTTGTAGATATCAATTACACAGGCAAGATATGTGCTTTACTCTCACTGACAGAGTGTTTTATGTATAAACATCTTGACCAGCACTACACTGCCCATGGATAGCACATTTGGTGTGTTTTGGCTGAATTTCTGAAGGGGAAAACTGTGACTTGCACTCTAAATATTTTTTCTGGAGAATAGACTCCTCCACACACTATGAGTATCTTGTACAGAATACAAGTAAATATTTGGGAAGGAATTTCATGCTTATGGCAGGTATTGATTTGACAGCCTTGGAAACTCTACTCCCTTGGACTAACTGCACAGCACAGCTCTGGCTGTGTGAGCTCTGCAGGATGGCCACGTTTCCACCACATCACTGCTCCTGCTGCAATGGCAAGGAGAGAGTCAGAGAACCCTAGAATTGAATGGCTTGGAAAGTACCTCAAAGATCATCCAGTGCCACCCCTGCCATGGGCAGAGACATCTTCCACTACCCCAGGTTGCTCCAAGCCCTGTCCAACCTGGCCTTGGACACTTTGAGGGATAGGGCTGCCACAGCTCCTCTGGGCAGCCTGTGCCAGGGCCTCCCCACCCTCACAGCCAAGAATTTCTTTCTAATATCTAACCTAAACCTGTCCTGTGTCAGTCTGAAGCCATTCTCCCTTGTTCTGTCACTCCGGGTCCTTGTAAATAGCCTCTTTCCACTTCTCTTGTAAGCTCCCTTCAGGTACTGGAAGGCTGCAACTGGGTCACCCTGAAGCTTCTCTTCTCCAGGCTGAACAACCCCAATGCTCTCAGCCTTTCCTTGTAGCAGAGGTGCTCCATCCTTCTGACCATCTTGGCAGCCTCCTCTGGACTTGCTCCAACAGATTGATGTTCTTCCTGGCTGTGCAGGCAGCTTGTTAGGATCTGCATTTCTGGCTAGTTAATTCAAACATTCTGACCACGCTGTGTTCAGGGATGCAGTTCAATTGAGCTAGTATTTTATCTTAAAGGTAAAATGATCTGAAGTGGTGGTGTTGTAAGGATGTAAGCTAATTTTTATTAATATTGGTTGAATTTTATTTAATGAATGTAAGTAATTTTGATTCGCTGCTTCTTTCCTTACTTCCAGAATGCTGCAAGAACTTGTAGTGCAGCTGGACTGCTGGATCCCAGATGTGAGCAGCCAGGGCTGGGCTTGGGCCTGGGAACAGGAGATGATGCTTTTGACATCTGGGAGGGCAGTGAAGGCCTTTGAGAACTTTAATAACATTACTCGATGCTTCTATGGTGCTGTGCCTGTGCCTGCTTAAAGCTCAACATAGACTATGAGTAATTAGTGATCTGGATGTCTCTGAAATTATCAGCAGCAGCATTTAAATCATCATTAAAATACAATTAGCAGCCTTTTGAACGGAATGCTGTCGTTCCGAGCAGTCTAATTGGTGGCTCGTGGGCCAGTTCTGGACAACAGGAGGATTGTCTGCTTCTCCAACTGCACCAGCTCAAGGAGCACCCTGTCCCAGGAGTGGTGGCTGTGCCTCTGGGATGGACATGGGAGAGCCATTATGCGACAGGAAAGGCAACAGCACAAAGTATCCCTTGTGTCCAGGCTACTACTTTGAAAACACTGGATTTATGGACCTCATTTCATCCTGTGTGCTGATTCAAGCAGGCGCAGCACCAGAACTTTACACTCTGCAATTCAAATAAATTTAGGGGGTTTTTTATACTTCCATTTTAGACTCCGCAGCAAGAACTGTAGGGATGAAATACGGGCAGACCATGGTAAGACAAAGAACAAAGTGATCCACGTCTACGTGTGGCACGCTGGCAGACCGTGCTGCTGTGCACTTGGGCAAGATGAAGAATTCAGCTGCTGTAGCAGACTGAAAGCGAAGGTGTGGCATGGATGGTATTCCCAAACCTGGCAGCCCTACCCCACATTTAGGTAGCTAAATCTGTTTCTTTCATGCCTGAGATACTTGTGTTAATTTCATAAATGCCAACAAAAATGACATGTTTTTAAAGTGTTGGGAGTGTAAATAGTTGCTCTTCTGAAATGGCCACAGTAGATGTATTTTAGCTCAGATGTGCTCTCGCAATACCACTGGCAAGTGCATCTTATCTGTTATAATATCAACCTGTAGCATTCTATTAGTATCTTTTCATAATATTATTAATTGTCCTGCAAAAACTGCAGTAGAATAGGCTTTAAATACTCGCTTTTTGTATGTCTCACACAAGTGCCACAGGAACAGCACACTACTGTTCCAGGTTTTTGAAGCTGCAGTGCTACTGCTCCCCACCAGCTCCCACTGCCTGCTCCATAATGCCCTTATTATTTATGCTTTTTCTCTTGAAAATTCAAGTTGAGAACCTAAAATTTTCATGCTTTTGTTTCTTAAAACTAATCAAAGGCAGCAAATGGCCCCGATGTAATCTGTGTAGTGTGTGCTGTGGCTGAGCATCCACTGCTGTGAAAGCGCTGCTTGTTCTCTGAAAGGAGGAATTCTTTCAGCCAGCGTCATTGCCCCCTCCTCCTCCAGCCTGCTTCTCCCAGGCACTCAGAGGACTCACTGCCAGTCATTTTCTTGCCCTAAAAGTTTGCTGGAGCAACACCATCATTTACCCCACATATGTCCAGGGCCAAACCCCTCAAGGGTTGGCCTCTATGGACAACCAGAAATTTTGAGTTTGAGCACAGCAGTGGCTCTAGTAAAGTATGCTACCTTTTGAATCATCTTTTCTTTGAATTGGTGGTCTCTAGAGAGCTGATGCAGAGACCAATAAATGTTTTAAGTAACTCAGCGATGTGCCTTCTACATGCACATCTTTGTCCTAAGAGAAAAATGTTCCATCCGAAGTATCATAGATATTTGAAAAAAGTTATTGCTCAAGCAAGATGGTGTTTGTTGATATTTTGTGGAGATACCTGAACATGAAAAACCTCCTTCTATAAATGTTGTGTGATGGTGTATAGTTTAATTGCAGCAACATAAGAGACAAGAAAGGGATGTCACAGGTGGTAGCAAATACGATGATACAAAATCAGAGCAAGATTGCAGTAAGTGACAGATTTTATCTGCAATACTTTTTTAAACCTCAACATTTTTTCTTGAATTTCTTTTATTTTTGCACTTTTTTCGACTAAGTGACACGCACGCCTAGAACTGTGAGTGCTGAAGTAGCAATGCAGAAAAGCACTTGCCCACAGGGTGAGCCCACGGCCACTTGTAGACCTGGCAGTGAGGTGAAGGCCAGGAGCTCTTCTACAGCACAGCAGCAAGAGCAGGGAAGTTCTGGGGCAGCAGGTCCACAGCAAGATGCACCAGGCTGAGAAAAAAGAGAAATATTAAGGGAAATTACACTGAACAAGTGTTTCCCATGGATAACGTATGCATCTATTCCTCCCAGGCAGATGTACCTTTCAGGTCCCAGTGGCTAGTCTGTTCCACAGTCTGTGTCCATGTTCATCTTGCTGTGGGACTGACTTTCCTTAACAGAGGAACAAAGACTAAACTGATAAGATTCATCTCTGTCCTCGCTCTGACATGGTTATTCGTTAGCTCTTCCTAATGACTGTTCAGTTCCTTCCTTTGGGGGAGCCACTCCTAATTCACCTCTGTTCAGGTTGGATAATGAGTCACTGACTTTAATACCAACTGCTATTAACCCTTCCCTTACACAACCAACATCTGGGAACTGTGGAACACGTGTCTCAGTGCTGAAGTAGAAGATTGATGAATCCTGCAGGCTTTCTGCTGCTAGTTGATGAAAAAACCACTTTGTTTGCCTTGTGTCTTTGATTAATTGCTCTTTAAGTCTAGCTTAATCTACGTGCTTTCCAGAGTAATTTTGTTTTTCCATAAATTTAACTTATTTTCCATTGTCTTCTTGTCTGGCCAAACTTTTAGTTCATATTAAATAAGTTCTGGAAGCACCTTGTTTCCCCTTATGCTTTTCTTCTCTCTTCTCGTTGGGGAGGGAGGGTTGTGTATGTGGCTGGGCACAAGCTGGCAGTGCTCAGTTCTGCTGTGCTGCCCTGACTCCAAGGACGCTGACAGCCAGGCTCCTGGTGGCACATGCTCTGGACTAGTTTCTTTCTTAAAAAACAAAACAGAAAAAGACACAAGCAAATTTATCATCTTTTATTTATAGATTATTTGCCATTCCTAAGACTATAGAAATTAAAGACCCTGTGAGACAGTTAATGACAAGAAGTGAATTCCTCTTGACTCAGTTATTGCTCACAAGGCTACTTAGAGAATGGCTTGTTTGTGATCAAGTTTTGCACTGTTGGAACATTGGATACATGCAGGGCTGTCTGAAAGTCTGATTTTTAGTTACCTCATGTATGGCAGTACTTGTTATTTTGACCAAATTTGGTGATTTTTTAGGATATTTGAAATTCTGAAGTTCTTTCTCCTTGATCCACTTTCCTTCTATTAGCACTACTGGCCTCCTACCATGTTTTGTGTGTTCCTCAAAGTTCCTTCCAAATTCTTTTATTATTTCAATGTTACTAGAGCATATCTATTCTTATAGGGTAATCTAAGAATTCTAAGGGAAAAGTAGTTCAGAAAGCGATCAGAATATTTACTTAGGAAGCCACACTCTCAGATTACTGCAAAAAGAGATTTCCAAGAAGAAACATGCACTTGTCATTGATTACTTCCATAGCTTTTCCAGGATTCTTTATTCTATCATGCTGATGCTGCACCAATTGGGCTCAGACACACATCCATGGCACTCACTGCCTGGGAGTGAGCTGGCCCACCCCTGCTGCAACAGCTATTCCCTGCTGGGAATATTTACTGTGGGTGTCAATCCAGCCTGACTGAAATCTCATTACCAATATGCTTTTCCTCATTAATAAAATATTAATGTGAACATACAGCATCAGCAGCTTGACACTTCCTGTAGTTTTCCAACACCTAAACAACAGAGAACTGCTCAGGTGCTGTGGTATTATTGCAATGATAAACTTGCAGGCAACCTCTGGAGCTTGGGCACTTTGGCCTTTTAAAAAATAATTTCTTCTGCTAAAACCAAAGACAGTTAATTCCTCACTGCCTGTGCAGTGAAGAGCAGGTTTCCTCCAGTAATTGATAGTAATGCTCATTTATGGGTTTCTGCCCTGGTTGTTGATACTTATGCTCATTTACCAGTTACGGCAACAGTTTGGCTGCCCTGTGGATGGCTCTCTAGATGCAAGCAGTTGCCACTTTAAGCATGTCTAAGGTGAAAAGTCTGCCAAAATCATTGAGGGAAGTGATTGTGTATCCCTATTCTGCACTGGTGCAGCCTCACCTCAAGTCTTGCGTGCAGTTTCAGGTGCCACAATACAAGAAAGAACTTAAGCAATTAGAGAATGTCCAAAGGAGGGCTAAGAAGATGGTGAACGGGCCAGAGGGGCCCTACAAAGAGTGGCTGAGGGCACTTGGTTTGCTCAGCTGGAGAAGGGAAGATTGAGGTCAGAGCTCCAGGGGCTGCAGCTCCTCCCGAGGGGCAGCTCCAACCTCTGCCCCCTGGGACAGGGACAGCACCCAGGGAACAGCTGGAGCTGGGCCAGGGGAGGGTTAGGGTGGACATCAGGGAAAGGTTCTTCCCCCAGAGGGTGCTGGGGCACTGAACAGACTCCCCTGGGTTTGGTCGTGTCCCCAAGGCTGCCAGAGCTCCAGGAGCATTTGGACAACATTCTCAGGGATAGCTGGGGTGGGATTGTTGGGGTGTCTGTGCAGGGCCAGGGGCTGGACTCGATGACCCTTGCAGGTCCCTTCCAGCTCGGGGTATTCTACGATCTGGAAGCTTTACCAGCAGTAGCAAACGCTCAGCCGCGAGAGGCCAGGCCAGCCGGTCACCTTCATCGGAGGCGCTGTGGCCAGGTCGGGCGCGGCACCGGCCCGGGAGGCCCCCGGCTCCCCAGGCGGAACCGAACTGCGGTGGGACCACTTCTGCTGCCCTTGCACGGCCGAACACCCCCGAGCAACAGGTGCCCGGGGCGCCGCTCTCCCGAGCGGGGCCCGCCACGGCGGCCGCAGGGCTGATGGAGTGCCGCTGGCCGGCAGCGCGGGGCCAGGACCGGGCCAGGCCGATCCGGGCCAAGCCGGGAGACCCCTGCCCCGGTTCCCCCCGCCGCTCCCCGCCTCCGGCCCCCTCCCCTTCCCCGCCACTCGCTTCCGCCGCGCTCCCGCGCATGCCCGGGTTATGCAACGGCCGCGGCGGGCGGGCCGGGCCGGGCCGGGCCAGAGCCGCAGGGCAGGGCAGGGCAGGGGGCCGTGAGGGGCTTCGGGCTACGAGCACGGGCGGCGCCGAGGGCGCCCCGCTCTCCCCGCTCTCCCGCCGCGGCTCCGCGCGGTGTGTGAGTGGCAGCGGCGCCGCCGCCAAGTCCCGCCCGTTCCGCTCTCGCTGCCGCAGGCGGCGGCGGCGGCGGGTTGGTTTCCTGCGCGCCCGGCCGCTCCCCCGCCCCCCGGCAGTCGGAGCCGCAGCCGCCCGGATCCCCGAGCCATGGCTCTGTGAGCGCAGCACATGGCGGCCGCGGCAGCCATGAGCCCCCCACTAATCCATACAACTCCCCCCTGATCGGCCACCGACGGCAGCCAGCGCTCCCACCCGGCTCCACCGCTCCCACCGCCCGCCCGCCGCCGCCGCCGCGCCGCCCGGCCCGAGCCCAGACCCCGCTGCTGCCGCCGCCGCCGCCGCCGGGCCCCCGCTCGCCCGCCCGCCGCCGCCGCCCGGTCCTCACCATGGGAGTGCAGGGATTCCAGGACTACATCGAAAAGCACTGCCCCAGCGCCGTAGTGCCCGTCGAGCTGCAGAAGCTGGCGCGGGGCAGCCTCGTGGGTGGGGGCCGCCAGCGGCCCCCCCAGACCCCGCTGCGCCTCCTCATCGACGCCGACAACTGCCTGCACCGGCTCTACGGCGGCTTCTACACGGACTGGGTGAGCGGCGGGCAGTGGAACCACATGCTGGGCTACCTGGCGGCCCTGGCCAAGGCCTGCTTCAACGGGAACATCGAGCTCTTCGTCTTCTTCAACGGCGCCCTGGAGAAGGCCCGGCTGCACGAGTGGGTGAAGCGCCAGGGCAACGAGCGCCAGACGGCGCAGCAGATCGTCAGCCACGTCCAGAACAAGGGCACCCCGCCGCCCAAGGTCTGGTTCCTGCCGCCCGTCTGCATGGCGCACTGCATCCGCCTGGCCCTCATCCGCTTCCACATCAAGGTGAGGAGGAGCCCGGGGACCCCCCCGCCCGGGGGTCCCGGCGCCCCCTCCCCGCCGCTCCCTCCCGGCTCCAAGATGGCAGCGGGGGCTGCCCGCGGGGGGAGGGAGGGCACCCTCAGCCGCTCCCCTCAGCGCCTCAAAATGTCGCCCAGACCCGCGGGGGCGGCACAACTTTCGGCGGCCTCAATCCCCGGGGGATTTTGGCTTATTTACATGGCGTTGCCCGCCGCCCCCCCAAGGCCGGAGGTCGGGAGGCCTTGGCGGGGCGACTGGCAGCGCCCATGGCCCGGCCCGGCAGCAGGGCGGCTTCTGCCTCCATGTTCTTTCGCTCCGTTGACTCAAAATGTCCCTTCTTTCCTTGTGGGCTGTGGTACCGCAGGGGAGAGCGGGTGGGCGAAAAACATCTCTGTAATTAATTATTGAGGGGAGGAAAAAAAAAAATTAATCAGTTCTCGCGCAGGATGGATCTGCAACAAGTTCCCGGCTGAGGCGAGGTGTTTTAAACTTGGGCTGAAGGGGAAATGGCTCGCTGCAAAAAACGCAGGGGTGCCACTTTTGGCTTTATGGAGGTTCTCGTGTTTGCTCAGCGTTTTCTCAATATCAACAAGCTTTTAAAAACAGTTGTAGACTAACTGGCTCCTTACTCCATAACAGCGGCACTTCTAGTTTTGGGCAATCAGCAGTGCGAAGCTGACAGTCCTTCTTTTAAACTCCTTATTTTAAGGGGCAACCTCAGTTTTCCGGCCCCACAAACAGCCCTTCATGTCGAAGCTGGGCTTCATGGCCATCATGCGCTCGAAGGCTACGATTTCAAAGGTTGCAGGATATGACCACGTCGCATCTCTCCACATGGCATTCCTGATTTACGATGGTTTCTGTTCAGCTGAGCGATTGTGTATATTGAAACACAAGACGCTGGAAAAGCAAGCCCAGGGATGAAGCTGCAGTTTTAGGAGTTGCCTGCTCACCTTCCTGCTGGGGAGGGAAGAGCAGCAGGAGGGAAGCACATATTCGTGCTTTATTATCTTAAATTACTTTTGTCTGTAGAAAAATATTATGTAATCTTGGGAATTGCTCGATCACTAGCAGCACCTTAATGTAATTTGGCCTTTCAGCGGATTAGAAACATTCTGGCTGGGCTGCAGCCCTGGGGTACAGAGGCCTCTCTCCAAGGAGCTCACCCCACAGGTGGCTTTGGGTGAAGTTTCTCCTAGTTCTGCCAACAGAGCGGGAATCATGTTGCTCCCTCGTAGTGCCCTGCTCGCTGGGCCAGGCCCATCTGTGGAGGAACACTGAGCTGGAGCACAGCCATCCTGAGTTCGCTCCACTCGGCAGTGGAGGTCCCACCCTGTGGTGGCCCTGGCCGTGGCGGGGATTGGGTCACCAGGCCGGGGCCGCTGCACCAGGCAAAGCATGTGTGGAACAAACTGGAAGTGGAGGCGAAGCTCGTTCTTGCAGGGCACGTGCAGCTCTGCCAAACGTGATGCCTTGGGCTTGGCCTTGCTTAAAGTGAGGAGGTTATGGCCGCATCTGCTGCAGTCATTTTTCCTGGTCATCGTAGAAGCCAAATGGTGTTATGTTTTTTGGATGGTGGGAATTTGCACAATAAGTAAAACATCCTATCATTTGAATTTTTGGGGACCTTTTGTTGCTAGGAAATAGTTTTGTGCTTTCAGCAAAAAGTTTTAGGGCCCATGCAGTGAAGGTGCTTACCTTGACCTGTTTCTGGGTGCATTATAAATCTTCCTCATTTCTTATTGAGACCCAGTGATCATTAGTAAAAGCAATGAATGGGATAAAAGAAAGCATTTTTTTTCCTTTTAATGTGTTAAAGTAGAGACTTGGTTTAATGCAACATAAAAATGCATAGTACCCAACAGGAAGAATATCAATTCCCATTGATATTTTGATATCAATGGGAATTTAGTGCTTGCAATAATTTTGTGGTATGTTGAAGTGGCTGTTAGTTTGTTAAGCATTTTCTGTTACAGACCTGACTCAGGTTCATTGCATCTGAACCAAGTTGCTGCATTTGACAATGGTATTACCCTGTAGGATTTTGTTTACTTTCCAGTGCAGCTGCTTTAGCTCCTTTATGGTTTCTTGGTGACAGACCTTATTCCTAATCTCTGGAAGCAGTTATAGGAGTGTGAGCACACTCATACTGAGTCCCTTTTCTGTCATTAAAAAAATACCCCAAACTTGCAAAATCTCAGTAAATACAATATCCCCCCAGTTTGATAGAGAAGGTTTATGAGGTGTATATTTATTTGTCTGTGTTGGGTTAGCCTCAGAAGTTGACAGCTTATTACCGGATACTGAGGGGTGTGGGGGGAGAGAGATTGTTGCTGTCCATGCCACTGAGCCACCACCATGCATGTCCCAACTGCACTGGTTCTCTGCATTGCTCAGATATCCTGGGGATGGGAAGGATATCAGCAATTTCTGTTTGATGCCTCAATTTTTTCAGTTGTCCAGAAGCTCTGATGATAAATCTAGTTGTAATGGATTATTTTTCAGGTTAGGAAGGATGTTTCATGGTTATAGTGGTCACATGCATAATACACATCAAAGATACTGCTGAGCTTAAAGCACTTTCCTTCTCTGCTGTTCTTCTCTTACATGATTCATTATATTTCTAAATCTGCTTTGTTACATATATCTGTTTTTCTCTAAATCTTCCTTCAGTTTTATTCTCACACACTCTGGTGTAGCCCTCCTGATGGGCACAGAGCAAATGCATCTTGAAAGTGTGATTTTTATTTACATGTATAGGTGATTTAAAAAATCTACATAAGCATAAAACAGTTTTTAAATTGTAGTGTTTTCTTACTTTGTTTTGAGGAGTTGGGTTGAGAATACTGATTGACTTTAAATATGAAACTGATTTTCATATTTTTATGAGCATTTGAGTGTGGAGTAGGTTTCTGTGTGAAGCTAGGAAATGGCCATGAATCTAATCCATTTTGGTAATTAGGGAGGAGAAAAAGTAATGTCTTCTATCCAGAACAATTATAAATCACTCACAGATGGTTTCAGCAGGATGTAAAAATAACAGGTTCCTCCAGGTTATAACAAATATCCTGCGGGTTCTTAGTTTCATTGTGACCTGGTGGTTTTCAGTTTGAGGAGAATAATTCTTAAAAGAAACTTTTATGCTAAGTAGGTTTGCTAAAATTTAAATATTTAGGCAGTGGAGTTCTTAATAACTCTAATACTTGGGGGGACTGTTTTGTTCTCAGTACCTTAAGGTGCTCATGTGTATTTACTCCGGCAGGATTCTCTCTTTCTGAGCCAGCACCATTAATGTTTACACAAGATTTAGACTTGAGAATGGTTCCAAATTCCTGACTGTGATTTCCACCACATCCCTCTCCCGGGGTAGCTTTTGAAGCCTGCGTGTTTCTGGGTACCTCTGCATTTGTGAGAGCCATGAGATATATCTCTTACTTTCATCTTGTTAGAGCTTTGTGGGTTAACTGTACTTTGGTAAATACCACTCTTTTCCTTGTGATGGTTCAGTTATTTGAACATGGATTCTGGTATTCCCTAAGCACACAGCAGGTTTATGCTGGGTTAAAGAGCTCTATAAAATGGGGTGGGAACTACAGGCTGTGGAGGTAGAGGAAATAGCTCATAAAAAATCAGAGGAGCTGCACACAGAGCTTCCTCTTGCGTTATCTGCACACCCATGTCACACCTAGTGCTGCAGAAGAAGTTCTCACTTGGTTTTTTATAGAGCAGAGCTGCTTGTGCATGCAGAGAGGTTGGGTTTAGAGATATGGACATAATTTAAATCTATCTACCCTTAATTAAAAAACATCGGAGGGATTTTTCTAATTTAAAACCTGTGAAGACTGGTGGGTGGGGGTGGGGTAAAGCCTAAGTTGCCTTCCTTTAGTTAGGAACTATGTAAATCTGATGTCTTTAAATTTTTTCCAGAAATGTTTATGGTTTCTCCCACACCTTATGCTAGAGGGCAGCATCATTGTGAGAAAAATGAGTGTGTGTGTGTGTTCTTCTCACAAACAAAGTAAATTTCAAAAACAGTCCATTGAGGAAGTTTCTGAAGAAGTAACATTTTCTGAAGACTATGGGATTGTAGGATTAGTAGTAGGGAGAGCTTAGTGAGCTGGTTTTTGGTTGCAGGAGCAGGTGAGGTGCTGACTGTTTCGCTGCTCAGGGTCTGGCTAGAAAGGGAGCGTCTCACAAAAGTGCAGGGGAGAAGTAAAATTTGACATACCTCTCTGGAATATGGTAGTTCAGCATCAGGTTCAGCAAGTGCAAGACTTGAGTAGAAGAGGAAGGGTCACTGTAAAGTTGCTGTGGGTGACTGCAGGGGCTGTGGACCTTGTCTCCTGTTCTGCAGAGGAAATAAATAGCCTTGCTGGCACTGAGGCTATGGTTATTAATGTATGCTGTGGAGACTGAAGCTAATAGTTTTGTACTGCTCTATTTTGGGATAACTTGCTATCTATATTGTTGTTAAAGTGGTTTACTCAGTGAGGATGGGTTATATCAATACTCAACTTCCAAGAGGATTTCTGTGTCGCTGAATGTGTATTATGTCTGTGGATGGCAGAAGCATTAGGGATCCAAAGGGATCCCTTTGCCTCTGTTTTCCTCAGCTGGCTGTTGTTGAGTGTGCTTGTATGCATACTGTGATTGTACCAATTCTGAAGGTATGTTGGAATGCAGGGCTGTCGGTCCTGGCCTGTCCTCATGGGACTTTCAGTTTCAGTATAAGCTTCCTGATTAGAAAGGATTGCTTTTATATATCCAACATCAGGCATTGGCCCATGTCTCCCTGCACATGTCTATTCAAGTCATCTGATTTCTGTAGCCTAAAATATGTGCTTTGCTAGGCAACAGGAGCGGAGAGGTGAAGTTTGGGCTAAAAACTCAAAGCAGTTTGCACCATCAGATTCAGTTGTGCCTGAAGGGATTAGGCTGAAGGTGGAAATGAGAAAAAAGTTGGCTTAATACAGCAAGGTTTGCATTTGAAAGGTCAACAAAGTTATCTCTGTTCATCTGTGGTTGTGTTTGGCCTGTTTAAAAGAGGCTCAAAAAACTTTAAAAGGTACCATGAGTTAGTTTGATCATGGGGGGCATCTTTGTGTGCTGAACTGCTGGAGTACTCACATCCTCAAGGCTTTTCCCATGAGCTGGTACAGACACTGGAACAGTAATGTCTTCAGAGTTCAAGTGTTTCTGGTAATAAGCAGTTTTTTCAGATGAGTTCACTAGTACACAATGCCACTGCAGCACACAGGCTTCCAGAAGTGTGTGCTGTGCTTCCAAGTGCTCCTTAGGTCCTGTCTGTATGTGCTGCATCACTGGATTTTTTTAATTACTTAAAAAATATCTTGAGTATTTTAAATTCACATGTATTGTTTCAGAATGACCCACTATATCATAATAGTTGTGATCAATCAGTGCTTCCATTGACACTGAAGCTAATTGCTCTATCTTCTACTATAGGTTGCGCAGAGCATTGAAGATCATCATCAAGAAGTAATTGCTTTCTGCAGAGAAAAAGGTTTCCATGGTTTGGTTGCATATGACTCCGATTATGCATTGTGCAACATCCCTTACTATTTCAGTGCCCATGCCCTAAAACTGAGCCGGAATGGGAAAAGCCTCACAACAAGCCAATACCTAATGCATGAAGTTGCCAAGCAACTGGACCTGAATCCAAATCGCTTTCCTATTTTTGCTGCTCTTTTAGGTAAGTGAAGATGCTGCTAGTCATCTGTATGATTTCAGTTGCTATTAACAGTTTTAAAATAATGTGTGTGTAATTTGACTGAGTACCTGGGGAAAGGCATCCTTTTGTTCCAGACATTCCTGCTGTGTGAGGTGGACTGGATATGTGTTTGAGGTCAGACATGCCCAGTTTATAGAAACCTTAGAGCAATGCAAATTGTGGCTGCTAGAAAGAAGAGCTGAAAGTAAGGGTTCAACTGAGTTCTGCTTAGCCAGAATGTTCTCTGTGGGTGGGAGAAATCAGGACAGTTGTGGTTCTAGTTTGGGTCTTGTATAGTGTATGAGGTCTAGTTTCAGTGGTACACTTTCCTGACGGGAATTATGCTTTTGTCCTGAATTCTACCTAAAAATAACACCTATGGAGTGAAGGTGCTTGGTTTGCTGGGGCATTTTTTCCCCTCAGAAATGAGTATTGGACAAATATGGCAGCATGTCAGGTGCAACAGAAATATGCTGAGCTATAATTGAGTGGAACTCCGCATTTCTGAAAGCACAAGTGACTGACATTGTACCGTTCCATTGGTTGTGGCTGTATACTTTCTTAGCATTCCTGCTTCTCATGCCCATGAGCTTCTCATACTCAGTAGCATAGGTGGGAATGTCTCCAGTTTCACTTTTCTGCTTAAATGGGAGAGTTTTAACACACTCTATTTCCATAGCAGTGGTAGAGAATAACTGTCATACTCTTTCAGACAGAAGAGTGAATTAAGTACTGACAAAGTTGACTCCAATGAATAAGATTTATTTATAATAGCATTCTAAATGCTTTTTGGGAACAGCCATGTTCTCAATCTTGTCATGCTGTGCAAACAAATTAAGAATGGTTACAGGATAGGGGAATAAAACTTCTTTGAAAGCTCTCAGTGAGAGAGGCTTTGTGTTACTGTTTTAAATGCTAATATTTTAGTGGTCTTTAACATGGTTCCCAGTCCAGGATGGCACCTTCCATATTAAGAAGGAAAGATCCAATGGATCTTGCAGTAGACAGCCACAAGTATTTGACTAGCTGGACTTGCTTTTTGTCGTTTGTTTTTCCTGTCTGCACAGGTGTAGGGAGGGAAGGCAATAGTAAAGATGGCTGAGCTGCCATTGCAGGAATTGCATGACAGACGACTGTTGCTTGGCTTTGTTTTGGAGTCTATAAATAAGTTAGAGCATGCCAGTTCAGTGAGTAATAATTACTGCTGGAAAAGCAGTTTCCCAGTTGCAGATATGCTTTATGGACTTCATGGAAGTGTGGCTTTAAGTTGCCGTGCAATTCCAGCTGCATGGTCTGCTGGGGCTTTGCTCGCTTATATCAAACAGTAGGTGAGATAAGTTCTGATAAAGTTTCTGAAGGTTTTGCAGTTTTATGCAGGAAACTCTTGGTTGTTTTTTCTCTCTTGAGTTTCATGACCTAATAGTTTTCAGCATGTTCTTAGAAGAAAGAAATTGGAGGTAATTTCATGTGATTACTCTAGAGAGATTTGGTTGCTTTCCTCCCTCCCTGTCAAATCGGTACAAAGGTTAAAAACCCCCAGGTCAGCTACAAGTTTAGTTCTGAGTATTCCTTTGCATTTCTTATGTGTATGTATTCAGTATGAGTAAGCAGAATAAAGTTCATGGATATCAGGGTTAGAAGAGAAGATACTCTCAAGATCTTCCTGTGCATAGAGTTTTTTTATTATTTTTATATGAGTGAATTTTAGGAACCTTAGGTATTTGGATAGGAAGTGTTTATATAAGCTGACAACAAACAGATACAGTTTGGCTTCAAGTATGGGCAACATGTTTTAACTTTTCCAACCTTGGTAATACAGTAACTTTTTTTTTTAATGGAATACTAGGTTCCTATATGCATATAGGTGTGTGAAGCATGGAATGTGTTTAAATTAGAGTGGCTCATTTTCTAATCTAATTTTTTATGTTTTTGTTGAATATATGAGGACTTCTCTGGCATCACAGGTTATTCCATCCTTATTCCTGTGGCCTCTTTGAATCTTTTTTGATTGTGTTAAATAGAATAAAGAAAAGCACCATGGGAAGGAATGAGTGAGCATTTGATGACATAGGAAGGCATGTGAATTTTTTCTGGGTACAGTAATATAACTCCCCATGCTAGTACTTTGTGTAGGAATAAAAGAATGTGTTCTGAAATAATTACAGTTAAGTTGCTGATTTAATGTTTGCAATTCCAGCAGGCCCAAACTATCACTGTATATTCAGCTTTAGGGCTGCAGATGTATTTCCCTCTATCCAGAAAACTGAAGTTTTCTTTGTGTTCAGAATCTTTCTTGTCATTAACTCCAAGAATTAATTTGAGAAATGCTGAAAAAGGAAAATCATCCTCAAAGTTTCAGTTTCACATTGAACAGTTGGAGATGCCTGAGGAATGACTCTGAACTGTGCAGTTAAAAAATTGATCTCAATGTGATTTGGGATTGAGTTCTGTTCAGGGATAGTTTCTATTGAAATATTTCCTCAAAATATTTTTCTGACTGTATCAACAAGGCAAACGTGTAAAGATTGCTTTCAGATGAGGTTCTGTGTACACTATGGTTGGTTGGCTTGGTTTACAGTTTGTTTTTTTTTCCTTCTTACAGTTCTCATCTGGAAGGGGTTTATAGTTGTAGCATTGTAATATAAAGGGTATTCTTGGAATGGGTGGTTAAAATGTGGCCTGGATACTGCATCCTCCGAGCAGGCTCTTAAAAATTTCTGTTCTAATTGCTGCTGATGTAAACAGGGAGTTGAATTGGGTTATTTTGTAACTTTTGACTCAAATACTTCAGAATAATTTTTAAAAAGATAAGCACCCAAGCTTCAGCAAGTAGAAAAACAAATCCAGTGTGAGATACAGGCTCCAATTCAGTGAACTCTTTAGAAAGGACAGCGACTTCAATTAGTATCTAATTGCTTTAAAAAAAACCTAAGGCATACACTAAAATAAGCCATTAAATTGGGAAAAATCAATATATGTTGAGGTTGTTCAGCCAGGTCAAGAAATAGAGGTTGCTTATGTAACGCTGATCTCTTTCCCACTGTGACAGCACTTTGTAACATGTTTAGTTATGGAATCCTGTTCTGCTCCTCAGTAAAATTTTAGAACTACATAAGGTGAGTACAGGCATCACTTCTTAATTGGACCCCAGAAGACACTGCTGCATTTCAGTGTACATGGTGAGAATTGATTGAACACTGCCTATATGTGTTCTGGGGGATGAATTAACTGCAGTGACAGATGGAGACCAAACAAAATTGGAGTTTTGGTGGAAGGGAGGGAGGCCCTGACTGTTTTAAAAGGTAGCATCTGCAGGAGTGATTGTCAGTTATCACAGAATTGTCCTGCTCTGGCTACAGTAGATTTTTGCAGGCCTGTACTAGAAAGACTGTCTAATCTTACCTTGACCAGATTAGTGAGTGTGGCTGTTATATGCAAACTTGTTGAATCTTTCTGATGTGAGATTAAAGTTTAGCTCCTAATGAAAAAAAATTATAACATCTCCTTGCTGGAGATCTCAGTAGTGGGTGAAGTATTGATTGGACACAAAGACTTTCCACTCTGAGAGGACGTCTGCTTGTCACCAGGCAGCTTGCCTGGCTTTGCAGGTTAAGAAGCATTAAGAGCAAACTAGATGATTTTACAAACAAACTACCAAGAAAGAAAACAATTGTTGTAATATTCAGAGAATCTTTTCGTATTCTTTATGAACAGTGCATTCACTAATAAACTGCTGCTCCATAAAGCCAGGTGTTGAATAGATCCTGAAGTTTTCTGCCAGAATTGTGTTAACACATTCTGTTTAGCTCTTTGTAGAGTTTGGGTACACAGCCACTGAACTCCCTCAGAGGTTGATTAGTTACGTCTTTGATTAATACAAATGTTTTAAATGCTTCCTAGTAATTTTTTTTGAGTGTGATGTGCTTTGGGAAAAAAAACCAAAACAACAATGTAGGTGGTCTTCCATTAGGTATGAGCAGTGTGGTAAATACAGTCTCTTATCTCTGTCCATGGAAACAACAGAATAATTTCCCAATTCCTTCCCTGTTGACAGCCCAAGGTCCCATCTGACCTGGTCAGATCATCAAAAGAAACTTCAGGAACTGGGGATCTGCTAAGTGTCACTGGAGCTGCTGGTGTTCCTGAGGGTTAGATAAACCTGGGTCCGGCCTTGCTGCTTGACCCATGCTTGCACAGTGGAGCAGAGTGCAGGTTGCAGAGGCAGCTCCCATGTGGATCACTAATGGCACGTGCTGAGCTGCAGAAAGGCCTTACTAGCATGTGTCAGGGAGCAACAGAACAGGCTCTTACTCTCTTGCACCTGCAGTGTGAAATCCGTTGAGGATTTCCTAATAGGACACACTGGCTTGAGGTGGACTCTGTGTTGTGCCTGGCTCTGTTGCTGCTGTAAGTGAACTGGTTTCATGGAAGAGTGGTCCTCAACACACCAAGTAGCTGTTGCTGCTGCAGCAGTAGCATGCTAATTAGGTTTTTCTGGAGTAACAGAATGCTATCTGCAAGTTTAATCTGTTAATCCTCTTGATCAGGAGTTGAGGACTGACTGCAGATTTGTTTGCTGTATGTAGAAACCGTGTAATGTTTTACAGTGCACTTAAATGAGTTCTGCATTATGTTCCAGGTAATCATATTCTACCTGATGAAGATTTGGCTTCCTTTCATTGGAGTTTACTTGGTCCAGAACATCCACTAGCTTCACTTAAGGTACAAATTTAATATAACTAGGAGAAATTAAGCTAAAATCAATACTACTGGTTAACTAGAGCAATGTGATAGCTTAATTGAAAGCAGCTCTGCAAGGCCTTTGTGCTCAGTCACCCTAAAGTGTCCCAGTGCCTGCCTGCAGAGGTGATACCTGGGGTCATTGGCCTTACAAGGCTAAACTTAGCCTGTGTGATCCCCCTCAGTGCCATTCAGCTGTACAAGTCAGAGCTCCAGTGTGATTTGGCTTGCAGAATGCAGCCTCTTGTTCTCCTCTTTCTTGAAAAGGAGAGTTTTTTGTTTTGTCATGTTCTTCAGCTATCAAAAATAATGAGCTGTATATCTTTCTAACATCTTGTTTTATTTTCTGCTGCTCTGAGTTTTTGTGTAATAATCTGTTTTTGGTATTTAAAGTGTAAATATGCTGGAAAACAGATTGCACGAGAAAGCTAAAGTGGCCTTTGGTAGGTTTGGAGGGGGGGAGTTGAGACAAGTAAATTGCCTGATGCTCTTAGTTTACAGCATGTGTGTTCTGCTGCTTCATCACACTTGCCTCGTGCATCTGCCAAGTAGAGGGCTATAAAAGGGAAACTGGACACATCAGAGAATGGGATCATAGTGACCCTTCTCATATATATTTGCCTTTCTCCTAAGGTGTACCATGTAGCAAATAATCTGCTTTTTGTAAATTCTGTCAGACTGCTTAGTTATCTCTCCAGCAAAAATAGATGGGTTTTTCCCCTTCTGTTCTGGAAGTTTATTAAGCCTTGAAAACTTGTTTTGCCAACGGTAGAATTTGAAACAAGATTCCAGATTTTCAGCAGAATTTTCAAGGCTTGCATATGCATTGCTTAGTGAACAGCTGTGACATTTGATGTTACACTCATCCTCTATTTTGCTGCCGCTCTGGTGTTTAGAAAGGTAAGTGTCAGCACATTCTAGTGGCAAAACAAAGCCTGCATGCGTGTTTGCTCCTTCCTCTTAAAGTTTGAGGTGAAAAAATGAGTGAGTGTGCCTGTATTTTCATTTTTTATTAAAGAGGTTAAAATGTAGCAGCTTTTGCCAAGTGTTGGTAAACTTTGTGGTGATTCTTTCCAGTGGTCTAGCCTGAGTAGACTTGTTTGTCAGTCAGGTCAGATTACGACTTCAGACACCTAGACCTTCTGGAAAGCCCTCAGAATTTATACTGAATTACTTAAGGGAAAGTTAGATATGTCATCTTTGCATCTAGATGTACCTGTTCAGTGGAAATGCCAACTGGACTTTGTGGCTGGCATCCCAAGGAAGTGAAATATGTACTCTCAGAGCATCCTGGCCTGCCATAGGCAGTCCTCCCTGCTGGATTTTATCTGTTGGCCAATGTGATCAGATATGAAAGCAGTTCCTGTTTGGCTGTTAAGGGTTCCGTGAAAACTGCTGCACTGTGAGCAATGCAAAGCCCCAGATGAGTGCCCTGACTGAGGAAAGACTATCACAACACAGGATTTGTTGAATTTCATGGCAGCTTGCTGGCCATTTGTTCAGTGCACAGCCCCAAACTGAGCACAGCACCTCTGTCTCCTGCCTCGCAGGGCTGTTAGGTGGAAGAACATATCTGCAGCAAACTAGTCTTCTTTAGTTACTGGTAATGGAACAACTGCCTGTTTGTTTCAGCTTTAATTTTACAGTGCTCATGGTTTGAAATGATGACTTGTTTCTGGAGCTCTTAATTGAGTTGAATTTCCTTGACGTGCTAGTATATCAGTGATGTCACCACAGCTCTCTGTAGGGATATCTTCAGTGGAGCTGTGCGCAAAGCAATATTACTTGTAAATTTTATGAATGCTTAAAAAAACCTAAAAAACATTTCTCTTAACCACAAGGCTGATAGCAAAGAGTAGTTTCAGAACATGCCCAAAAAGCACAAGCCTTCATGAAACCTCAAATGAGGGGGAAGTTGTTGTGTTACCCCAGGATGTCCTTCTTGGGCTGTGCTTACAAGCTTTGTTTTGTTGTGTCTATTTAGAGTCACAGCTGAGTGTTCTTCATGCTCAGGAACCAAGGGCTTCAGTCCCACACCTCATTCAGCTCAGGATTTGGAAAGCTTTTTCTCATTGTGTAAAGATTTTAATCTTTTGTCTTTAGAGCAGTATGGTCTTGAGCATCAAAGCTGACAGATTCTGTTCCAGTGGCCGGATTTGTTGCTTTTCAGGGAGAACTGTGACAGTTAATAAAATACAGTTTATTTCCTTCATTCTCTTTCAATCTTTTATTATGCTGTAGCAAAAGAGGTACTTTTCCTGCAAGAGAAGCTTTGCCAGTTCACCAGTGAAAAAGGATAACTTAAAAAAGAAACTACCAGCTTTGCTGGTAGAAATTGCTGGGTCTCCCCTGGAGTCACCTTGGGGAGGGGAAAAAAATAAACCAAAGGAACCCCTACCTCTGTGTTTATTGGAGGGGTGTTTATCCAGGAACAGCTGAGTAGAAATGGGAAGATGGGAGGAAAATTAAAAGCCTGACGGAAGAATCCGTACCTTAACATCTGGAAGGAAATAAACCCAAGAGTCAGGACAAGGTCTCTATGTGCTGGATGAAAAGACTTTCAGCAGACACCAACAATTTCTGTCAGCTTAACAGAACTGGGAAGATTCCATGACCAAATATAAAAAAAAGAGATAGGAATTGCTGTTGCTGCAACAGGGAGAAGGAATCAAAAGCTGGCTCTGTGACCTGGTCTGAGTCAGGATCTCATTTGCCCAAATGTCCCTGTGGAAAAATCCCATCAGAGTGCAGACCTGCACTTGAGTCCTGTCACCTACCTGAGGTCAGAGTTCACTAAAATGACCACCCTAATCAGGGGTTTGAAACAAGAAGAGTTGATAGATTTTCTGAGGAATCATCTTATTGTTAGACCTAGTTTGTAAACCAGCATTATCTTACCCTGCTTTTTATTTGTGTGCTTTGAGATTTATCTTTAAGACAAAGACAATTTGGTTCTTATTCTGGAAAAACTGGTTACAGTGTGGAGCTTCAAGATCAATGTGTAATACTGTCAGAATGAATTTAGGAGGGCAGTTTCTTACCTTTGGAAGGAATTGGTACCTATTTGGGAGCACAGACCATGGAAGAAGTGCTGACTCTTCATTCACAAGGTAACCTTAGAAACAAAGCTTAATGCAGTCTCCCTTTTAAATAAGAAGAGTATGCAGGGAAACTCCATTTCCTTCATTGTTCCATTTCAGTGGAGAGGCAAAGATGCTTCTAGAAAGCAATCCAGATTATGCAGGTTAGGCTTCTTCTCTGAATCTCTCTCGCAAATTCCCGTCTTGCTGTTTGTTGACTTCCGAGGGTGTTTGCCAGAGGGAGACCAATATTTGAAGTAGATGCTTAGGTAATTTGCTGCTTCTCAGATGACAGAGGTGACACTATTAGGATATACTTCAAGTAAGTGCTTTGTTGTTCGTGGGGTTTTTGATGCTAAGGGTCATCATAATGCAGGTCAGAAAGGATCTCAGGAAGTCATCTAGTACAGCCTCCTGTGAAAAGCGTGGTAAGAGCAGATTACTCAGGGCACTGCCTAGACTAGTCTTGAAAATCTGCAAGGTTGGAGACTGCACAGCCTGTCTGGGCAACCTGCCCTGTGGTTTCATGGCCCCAACAGTGAAGATGCTTTGCCTTGTATGCTGAGCCCTTCTTGTGTCAGGGTATGTCTGGTGTCTTTTGCTCTTGCACAGCATACTGCTGTGAAGAGCTTGGCTCTCTGTGCTCAGTTACCTTTCTGTGGGTAGTGGAAGGCTGTATTTACAAAGCTTTGTTTTTGCCGTGCTGGATAAGCCCCATTCCCTCAGCCTTCTCCAGAGCAATTGCTCCTCTCTGACAGCCTGGGTGGCCTGCAACCAGCTCAACTGTTCTGACACAGGGCTGGAGCCCCAGACAGAGTGCAGTGCTCTGGAGTGCATGTGCTGTGCACTGAGGAGTGGGATCCCTGGCTCTGCTGGCTGTGCTCCTGCTGCACAGCCCAGGGTGCCCCTGGCTCCTCTTCAGTCTGCTGCATCTTCCAGCTGCAGGTCCCTTTTGGCACACCTGCAGCCTGTGGAGTAGCCAGGGGTTATTCCTGCCCAGGTGCAAGGCTTCACTTCTATAGCTATAGAATTTCCCTAGGTTCCTGTTGGCTCATCCCTACAGCTTGTCAGGGAGTTCTGGATGGCAGCCCAGCCCTCAGGTTCGGAGTGTGCTGGGCTGTCCACGGGTCTCATGAAGTCTGTGTGTGTCGCATCTTTGGCTTGTGGTTCTGCTCTCTCCTTTGCATTCTGACATAATTCATGTTCCTCTTCATATCTTCAGCCTTTTCACTCACCAGTGGAAAAAAGATGTTCCCTGTGTGTTCCCTCACAGCAACCGAATGTTCAAGGTCTCTTTTTTAATATTTTGAAAATGAAACTGAACCAATTATCTGTTTCCAGCAGGCACAGTAGTAAATGGGGTGTTGATTAGTCTCTGCAGGCTTTGCTTCCTGAAGACAGTGGGCAGCTGAGGTGTTCCCAGAGCTGGGGAGCTTTTCCCAAGTGTAGCTTAGGTACTTCTACACTATCCTGATCATCCCATGGAGTTGTGCTTATGTGAGTCTGTTCTCTTCCAAAAAAGCATTTTTGCAAGTTTATTTTGTCAAACACAAGACATTTTTATCTTGCTCTTTCTATGTTTGTAATGCTACTCATTTTGACAAATACCCCTATAGAATTCATTGCCTTTCTCCACTTAGTCTTTTCAGAGTGCACAGATAAGTGACCTGTGATTTTTGTCAGTGCTCTGTCACAAACTGAAGGAGTCCTTTTACAACTAGCAAAGAAACTGGCCTCCTCTCAGGTGTAAGCTCTCCAACCTGATTGCCTGCAAGTATGGCACCAATCCCCATGTTTGCCTTCCAAAATTGATTTTCTGTGTTGTTGCTTGTCTGAAATGTTTCTCTAGAGGATAAGGGACAAAAGTAACTCCTAATAAGAAATTGGTAAAACATGCTGCTGCTTTTGCTCTAAAATGCTTTGTGTGACGCTGAAAGTAAGTTTGAACCACCAACACATGCTCTGTAACTTCTGCTGCAAGTCTGAATTTCTCCTAGCCCTAACATGCAGTAAGACTTAGCTTGTATTTTAATGCACACAGGATTAGAAACATTCGTTATGTTTCAGTAGAAGATCTACATTTTAGATTTCTGGAAAGTTCTGAAATTAATAGAATGATATTTTATTCTTTACTATCAGGAAAGTACTTTTTATTTCACAATTTTCATTTCAGAATTTTGTATAGCATTGGTCATGATATTCTTAGTTTTGAGGATGATCGCACATCTGCACTGGGTGTCTTTGCAATAGAAGAAAGTCCAAATATGTGAGATGTCTCTAGGTCTATAAAACATACTTCCAGAACGTCTCACTTCAGGATTTAAGAGTATGCTCTAGTGAGATCTTGAGGCTGTTTACAGGCAGCTCAGTGGGAGCAGTATGCCAAGTGAGCCCTTGATAGGCCTCACTTGGGCTTCAAACTTCCAGCCTTTAGCTGGCTGTTAGTGCCAAAGTGATGTGATGTCTTCTTGGGATGCCAGCTTTATATGGTTTATTCAAGATTGCCATCATGGAGAACACATAAATTAACGGGAGATTGCTTACTTCTGTCATCCGCTGTATTTCCAAGCAGAGATTGCAGGAACACTCAGGGAGCAGCGCAGGCTTTCTGCAAGGGCTCTGCAGAGAGCACATCCAGCATGACACAGCCATTGAATGATTCAGCTGTTTCAGAGATGGGTAATTGTTACACATAGGAGGAAAATGGGAGGTGTTCAGCAGCTGACTTGGATTACCAGGGAGAAGAAAATCTATTCCTCCTTCTGGCAAAATGTGGGCAAAAGTTCATCACCAATATTTGTGACTCTAAACTTACATGTGAGTGTGATCTATATTTAGTATTGTTGTCTATATTCACTAGTGTAAACTTAGATTTTAGTATCTGAGATAGAAATAATTACCCTGCCACTGACTACACTAAACAAAACTGTTCTTAACTGTCCACTTTTCACAAGGGCATGGACTGATAGAACATGGGGGAATGGTCTTAATCTGAAGGGGAGAGCAGGTTTAGGTTTGTTATTAGAAAGAAATTCTTCCCTGTGAGGGTGGGCAGGCCCTGGCACTGGGTGCCCAGAGCAGCTGTGGCTGCCCCTGGATCTCTGGAAGTGTCCAAGGCCAGGTTGGATGGGTCTTGGAGCAGCCTGGGATAGTGGAAGGTGTCCATGCCAATGGTAGGGGTGAAACTGGATGGACCAGGGTCCCTTAACCATTCTGTTTCTTGGTTTAATTTAGGCTTCTAAAATATAGAGCTCATTTCTGGTAGAGAATGGCCAGATATAGAATGTGTATCCTGACATTTGTAAAGAGTAGACATTAGGAGAAGGAAATTAATAAAAATGGGTATCTGGCAAGAATTCCATGGTCTAAATATGAAGAGAGCAGTGTAAGAAATCACATCATAAGTAGATCAGATAAGGGCAGGGAAGAAAATAATCACATATGTTAGACCCCATATAAAATGAAAAGGAGTTGTGATATGGGTTTTAAATTTGCAAAGATAAAACTAACAAAGTATTAGTCAGAATTTTGCATAAATGTTTCTGACAAGTCTGAATTGCACTGTTTTCTAGTAAAGTGTGATCTCTCTGTGTACAATGCAGTAAAGACTCATAAAGATTTTTTAAATATTTTTTTTTAATCTTAAAAATAGAACTGTTAAATGGTAATAGTCACCTCTTGGGTTCTGAATCACTGAATTTTGCAAACAGATTGAGAGATGTTAAAAGCAAAAACTTAGCGGCTCCTATAGGCCTGAGAAGAGTGCTTCAGAATGTGCAGAGCTTCCAGCCAGAACTTTTAGAAATTGCTCAGACTTCCTCTAGAATGTAGGACACGTGTTTGGAGACCTCTTTCCTGTCTGTGTGAGCCTGTGCAACACTTGGGGTGGGAGCAGAAGCTGCTGATAGTTGAGGAGTTCTTCAGATCCAGCTGCAGCACTGCTCCCTGCCTGGAATTCTGCAGAGGTCCAGGATGGTTCCTTGGCCTGAAGCTTCTGTTCCCCACAGAGGATTATGCAGGGCACATAGGAGCAGCCATTCCCATAATCATAAGCCAAGACATAATTTATTTTCTGGAGTAACCAATTGAATGCTGAGGTGGAAGTCCAGGGTTTCCAATGGGTCTTTTTCATCAATTCTACTATCACTTTACACTCAGAAAATAAACTGTGTTAAAATATTTCCTGGCATATGTATGTGAATGTATGGTGAAGATTATAGTGTATGATGAATTAGATGAAGCATTTTGTACTGGAGGAAATGTGCAACTAGAAAGCAGTAAACGAATCAGCATTGTTGACATTTGTTGTTGGAGCTGATACTTAACCAGCAGGTTTACATAGAGGTGAGTTGTAATTGTGTGAGTCCCTGTTTAAGGTGAAATTTTAAAAACAAAGTGGAAGGCCCAGAAGTAGCTAGTACATGTGGGCACAGGGAATTTGTTGCAGGTGCTGTCAGTAGAGGGGGTTCAGCTGTGTGCCCCGTTCCCTGCTCACGTGCCATGTTTGCTCACAGGTACGTGCTCACCAGTTAGTTTTACCGCCGTGTGACGTAGTGATCAAAGCTGTAGCCGACTACGTCCGCAACATTCAGGACACCACTGATTTGGATGCCATAGCAAAAGATGTTTTTCAGCATTCGCAGGTAAAGTATAAAGCCAAATGTTGTCTTGTTTTCTTTTTTTTAATCAATTTTGCTGTACATTTGTGTTGAAGAATTGCACTTGATAAAATAGTGATTTGATCAGTTGATAATAGGAATCTCTTGATATTTGCAGTGGCTCAACTGTCCTAATTTCATGTTCCGTGCTTTCTGAGGGTGAAAATACTGCATTTACCCTCAGTGCTTTAAATTCTTGGTAACCAGAGGGGTTTTTAGCCTAGCTGTGTGCACTGCCTTTGAGAATCAGCTGTACATGAAGACTGAATGTTTAAACTTTACCCTTACATGGGTTGATACAACATTTCTTGTACTGGAGCAGTGCTGCGCCCTGGAGGGTCCGTAGGCATTAATTCTGAGATATGGTACATTATCTACTGTAAAGCCCTGTGCTGACCTGCAGGTGACAAACCTGAATGTGCTTGTGACAGATTTTTTTTTTTTTTTTTTTGTTTTTTAGTCTAGAACAGATGACAAAGTTACTCGGTTTAAGAGAGCAGTTGCTTATTACTCGGCAACTAATAAACCTATGCCATTTCATCCACCACATTACCTAGGTGAGTAATGACAGCAACCATGCCTTTTGTTTTAACTAAAACCTGGGGTAACCCTAAATCAGAAATGGTATCGGTGGCAGCATCTTACAAAAATGTTTATATCTTCTGGCAATTCCCATTGACCTGCGAAGATGAGGTTTCAGAAGAAGGTTTTCATAGAATATGTTGTGTTCTTGTTCCAGAAGAGAACAACCTGGGTTACTTTTCTTCTTGGCTATTGCAGCATCCATTCTGGCATTGGGACTCTTGGAATGGTGCTGTGAACAGCTGAAGTCTGGTGTCCACTCCCATTCATGAGTTGCCATTTCTAGTTATTAAAATATATTTACTATTTCTCACTGGCCTTGCTGACATGTTTTAGAAATTCCTTTATAGTTTTTTATTTTTTTGGTGTAATAACAAACCTGCTCAAATTGCAGCTACACATTGTTGCAGTGTTTCAGATTATTCTCAAGGCTTAAAAATTAAAATGTGTGATCACAGGATTTCCTACTCATGCCCTAGTCTTAACACTAAAATGTCATTTTAGCTGAAATTTTCTAAAGATCTTCAGTTACCATACTAGTACAGTGACACAGATTTTTCTTGCTCTTCTGGAAGGTGTTGGGGTGTCTTGATTTACTTCCAAAGACATGTATCAAAGGGTTAAGAGGCTACTCTAGGTCAGATATTCAAATGACAAAATGCCAGTATTCTATATCTGTGTGATGTTGGCAGTGTCTCCATTATGACATGTCTTGGGGTTTATTTTCTTGTAAGCTACCTTTGATTCCCAGACAAAATAAGAATGTGCAGCAATGAGATACAAAGATCTGAAAGAAGGTGAGACACATAAAATACACTTCACAAGCTACAAAGTATTTCTGTTGAAAGGTAAAAATGAATAAAACTGACTTAAAGGCATAGGAGAAAACAGTAATGCTAACAGAACAGGAATAAATAAACCATAGAAGCAGAGGGACAAACAAGGTAACATTTGTGTCAAATACTGAGTGTTTTCATGAGTGCTTGGGTTTTTTTCATTTTTTTTTTCCTTCTCTTTTTCCCTCCTCCCGTGCAATACAGCAGCCAGACCGAATCAGTTTGGTATGCCTGGGATAGTGCCACCATATGTTCCTTCTCAGATGCTTAACATTCCACAGACCTCACTACAAGCAAAACCTGTGGTAAGTACAGCTTCTGCCCTGCTCCTTGGGGAGAGGTCTGCTGTGCTCAGCAAACTGGAATCCAGGTGGGAAAGGTGTAGCCAGCTTTTTCAGTGTGGGCAGTCACTGACTGAATTTTAAATCTGAAACTAAAGTGATGCTACAGCCTCTGGTGGAACCGTTTTTGTGGATGCTCAAGATGGCTGAGTTTCAATGCGTACATTTGGAAAAGGCCACTTGATTAAAGAATGTATTTTGTTTTAAAAGCAAAGCCTTAGCTGCCTTCACTCAAGAGAGATCCCTTTATTTTAGGCCCAGCAGATGTCCAGTCAGGGTGGGGCCCAAGGCCAGGGTCCATACCCATACAGCCTCTCTGAGCCAGCCATCACCTTGGAAACAGGTGGAAAAAGTCTGTCTGAGCAGAACAATTACAGTAACATTCCTCACGAAGGAAAACACACACCATTGTATGAACGGTCTTCTCCAATAAATCCAGCCCAGAGTGGGAGCCCTAATCATGTGGATTCAACCTATTTTCCTGCCTCTTCTACATCTTCGTCCTCTGACAATGATGAAGGCAATGGAGGTGCAGTGAAGTAAGTTTCTCATGAGGATATTTGCTTACTCAGCTTCTGTTAAAATGAATTTACTTTTAAAATAGTTTACTTGTATCCTGAAAGAAAGAATCATAGAATTAATCATTGAATACCCTGAGCTGAAAGGAACCCACAAGCGTCACTGCAGATATCTGCAAATCAGTGATATGATAGACCTTAAAAAGATAGTTTTGGGTCACTGTGACTGCGGACAGGTGCATTGTTCAATCTCATTGCTTTGTTCCTTAAGCAGGAACCCAAACCCAAAAAGTGTTGGGTGTTTTTCCTCTTCTGCTCTTAGGTTTTATTGAGAGAGTGAGGTTTTGGTAAATGTCATAAACCCTTCCAGTCCTTTACTTTACTTTGTATAAAAAATATTCCTGCTTCACAGTAGAATTCATTAAAATTTCAGAAGCTGTAATCTACAGAACTTCACTGAACTTGTACTGTTTACACATCTTAAATTTGAGCATAATGTAATGTGAATGTCAGAATTTTTTCCAAGACTCCTGCAAATGGACATTTATAATAGAAAGCATCCCTTAAAATCAGAATATCTTGCCCAAAATTCCAGTCACAGACGCCAAGGATTTATTTCACTGTCTCTCAAACTGCATTTTAGCATGATGTTTTTCTTTCTGTTGTCCTTCAGCCATGTCAGTGGGAACAAAATAGGCTGGGAAAAGCCAGGAACCCAGTCAGAAGGTCAAACACGTGGAGAGCTGGGAGACCAAACAAAGGTATTTCCTTAAATTCACATTTTATTACTTTGTGTTAAAACTTTCCAGCAGACTTGGAGGAGAATTTTCAATATTGATCCATAGTATTTAGTGCAAACCTGTACGCTTTGTTAGTTACAAAACAACAACTTTGGAATAAAGGAGGAAGTTTTCCAAGGACATTGTAGCATATACATAAATACAAACATGAAATACGATGGTTCAGAAAATACTAGATACAAACCAGGAACAAATCAATAACTTTGTTTGGCCCTTAGCCAACAATCTCACCCTCAGATGTTGCTTTCTGGGCTTCCAGTAGTGCATGTTGGAATTTTAGGAAGGAGTGTGACAGTCTGAGTGTCCATGGAGTCAGAGTCCATATCCTGTAACCCACAGTGGAGTGAGCATAGCTCTGACACCATCAGTGTCAGCCACAGGCACTGCAGGTGCGTTAGGACTCAGCTGAGGAGTTAGAAGTCCTTTATAACTGCATGGTAGGAATTTCACATAATACTTGTAAAGTAGCTCCATGGGGCCAGTTAGTGTTGCTGTTTAACTCAGTATGGGCTAGATAGCCCTTGATAAAGATTTATCATTATTAAATTTGAGATTTCAAACCATGTTCAAATCAAGAACATGATGATCTCTATTCCAAGTTTGATCTGTGTTTGGAAAGAACATTCAGAGCATTTGCACTTAATATCTGTGTCTTAATGGTAGAGCTGTACACCAAATGTTAACTCTGTCAAAAAACCCTGATCTTGAGTTAGTTACACTGTGAGCAAGCAGAACATTTTCCCTGTACTTTTGGCATGGGAATTCCAGTAAACTTGGGCTTTTGTGCTTAAAATATCAAGTGGATGATTTCATCCATCAGGAGTTATTATTTCTGCAGACCATGCCTGTAACTGTGTCTGCCTGGGATTAGTCACTGTATGCAAATGCTAATTTGACCTATTACATTCTTTTCTTCTCTGCTGGGCTGGGCCCTGTGTGCAGCCCTGTGGGTCTCCCAGCCCCAAGCATCCTTTCACAGAGACAGTCCCTACACTGAGCCAGAGATGAACGAGCACTCACTAAGCTTTCCAGGAGATGTATGAACAGGCTGACTTAAATGTATACAGTTTAATGTAATAATGCTCCTGAGCTTTACTTGCCTGTTTGTTTTTGATTATCAAACCACTTTGTCAGCCCTCAGTAGCTGGAGAAGGCAGAAGTATCTTTTGAGCACAAAAGGAAGGATTGTGAGTACATTTTGTAAATGAACTCATTTCCTGGAGAGGTGAAACATTAATGATTGAGAGAAGAGGTAGTACTTCCTTAAGAAGTTGCCCAGAGAAGCTGCCCCATCCCTGGAAGTGTCCAAGGCCAGGGTGGACAGGACCCAGAGCAACCTGAGATAGTGGAAGGTGTTCCTGGCCATGGCAGGGGTGGAACAAGATGGTCTCAAAGGTCCCTTCCAGTTTGTGATTCTATGAAGATTTCAAGTGAGTGAGCTATGTGATTTTCTGAAGTGCTGAAAATCCAGCATGGGTCAGGCAGGTAGCAGCAGTGTTGACACTCCTTTCACTTGACTTAAATGTCAAAATTAAATGTCAAAAACAGTTATCTCACAGTGTGAATTCTACATGACAAAGATAAGCTCCTCTCATTTGGCTGGATGCATATTTCTAAAGAAAAGAATCACCCTTTAACTGTGGTGTTTCCTCAGCTTAGGTGTTGGAATATTGCTGGAGCAGATGCAGAAAGAGCCTGGGTACTGTAGTCAGGGAAAGCATTGCTGTCATGTGAGGGTTTTGTTTTCTTCCCTGTGTGCCCCCAGCAATTGATAGTTCTGTAAACTTCCCGTGGTTCAGTATTGCTGACTTAGACTTGTTGGGGTAGTAGAAGACAGGGAAAAATTCTTTAACTTGACATAGATATATTTGATACTATAACACAGATTTAAAGAAGCTGTGATATAAAAGCATTTGTTATTAAGCATATTGTTTTGGAAATGTTCTGGTTTACAGGTTTTAACCAATTCATCTATATATTTTCATTTTTGTAACTCAAATGAAGCCTATATTACCAACTAAAATACAATCTTTCAGTAACATCCTCTTTGACTGTGTGATTAAAACATCATCTGAAAAGAAGGTTGCCCTTTGATATTTTGCTGTTTTGCTAGAGCCTGTTTTTACTACCTACACTTTTCTGTAGAAGACTTTTGGAGGTTGTGTGGGTTTTTTATTGTTTGATTTAGGTTTGAATTTTTCCTGGGTCTGAGTAGAACCACCTGAGTTTGTTTGGGCCTATTTTTTATGTTACATGTTCTGTGGGATTTCATGCTTTGGCCATTTCCATTTCAGCCTTGCTTTTCAAGTCTTAGGAAGCATGTGAACTTCTTTACTGATATCATGAAAATACTCATACATGATGTATCATCAAGTGATGAAAATTTGCTCTCAAAAGTTTTTACTGTCACGATGATAATTGATAGGCATGAAGCTGACATGAACTCTTAAGCTAAAACCAGCTTTTGGTTTTGAAGACCAGGATTTTCAGGAATGAACTGCAAATTTTTTTGTTGTATCTGTGAGAAATCAACATAAAGGTTGGAAGGTTTGCAGTGTATTTTTATGCATCGTATTTTTCCCATAAGTTTATGAACTGCATTTCCAGAACTGGAATAGAATGCCACTTTAGTTTTCCAGTCAGAAAACTTCAGCATTTTCTCTTACAGTCTTCTCAGACAAAGAGCTTTTATGTTAAAAAAAAACCCAAACAGCCAAAAAAACCAACAGCATTTACCAGGTTTTGAGTTTGGACACTATGTATTTTACATATTATTTAATTGAACCATGTAATTTCTGCTGTTTTGAGTGGAATTGCAAGCTAAGAAGGGCTATGTTTATGGAAGTCTAGATAAATTACAGGCTATGTGACTCTCAGTTAACACATGGAGTTGGGAGTCCATTAGTCCACTTCTGCATTAGGCAGTTAAAATTTTTAGAAAACAGTAATTTTTGCTGCTGTTAATAAGTTAAAAGCTTTATCATAATGTTTACTTTCTTAGTAATTTGGTTCTACTAGCAAACAATGGCTGCAGGTATCCTGAAAACCTTGCAGCCAGCTTTGGATAATATATTCTGCACACTGTGACAGTGTGATGTGAAGATGTACTATTTTCATTAGGGGTGAGGGAGGAAGTTTGCTGTTTCTCTTGGTTGATCTCCTGTTATGTTTCTGGACACATCCAAAGGACTTAATTTTGTATGTTCTGTTACAGGCAGAAGGTTCCTCTAGTGCTTCTTCAGGAAGTCAGGCAGCTGATGTCAAAGGGAATCAAACCAGTAATCCACAAATCCCATGCCTGTTGTCTATGCCCACCAGAAACCACATGGATATTACCACCCCTCCATTACCTCCGGTAGCACCTGAAGTATTACGAGTGGCAGAGCACAGGCACAAGAAGGGGTTAATGTATCCCTACATCTTTCATGTCCTAACCAAGGTATGACATTTTAAAATGAGGTACTGTGAGAAAATGATTCTGTGAAGATAATTGCCCTGGCATTTCTGGCTAGAGTGTCAGATTTTTACATCCTTTTTAATGCTCTAACTTCTGGTCACTTTTTAGTTGTTTGAACCTGTTTCCCCCATTTTCTAAGCACTGATATGTTATATTGTTCCAGTAAATATGAGATGGCTATAATTAGAAGTGTTTATTTACAAAATTAATTCTTTTTTCCCAACTGTTTGCAGTTATTTGTATGTATCTCTATGCATGGGTGTATATGTCTGTGTGCGTGTGTTTATGCGGAATCCATTTCCATCTAAAAATTCCTGCATATGTGCTTCGGTGTCTGTGCCAAGTCTTCTCTATTTTCAGTGTTCAAAAGTACTGAGGTTGTTTTCTCTCCCAGTCTGATCCCTTCCATTACTGCTAGTTGGTCCCTAGAGAAACACAATAGCTCTAAGAAATCCCTTTTGTATCAGCAGCTAGCAAAATGGCACTGTCCCCATGCCTGTTAACTTTTATTCACCTTAAAAATCCTCTTCAGGACAATAAGGACCACAGACAGATCTGAAATCCGTCAAACTAAAAGTTACTGCATCAGGGTTGAGGTTTGGATTTCCTATTTCCCATTTCTTTGTTTATACCATAGCTCGTGTTGCTGTCGTGTTCTTACACTTTTTTGTCAAAGACAAGTGAAGAAGAATCAAAAAGTCTGTGATGACCATTGATACCAGTTCTGTTTCACACTTTGCATAGCCAAATATTCTTAGCATGTTTAAATGCTACTTGATGTTTAATCACGGAATCATTTAGGTTAGAAAAGATCTTCAGGATCATTGAGTAAGATTATCTTGATCTTCAAGATAAACTGTTAACCCAGCACTGCTAAGGCCACCACTGAACCATGCCCCCACGTGCTGCATCTCCGTGGCTTTTAAATCCCTACATGGATGGGGACTCCACCGCTGCCACCTGAAGCTACTTCCTTTGTCCTGGAAGCAGAGCCTGGCCACCACTGGCTCCACTCTCCTGTCAGGGAGTTGTGCAGAGCAAGAAGGTCCCTCCCGAGGCTGAGCCCGTTCCCCAGCTCCATTTCCTTCTCTGGACACATTCCAGCCCCTCAAGCTCTTTCATGTTGTGAGGGGCTCAAAACTGACCCCAGCATGTCCAGCACAGGGGATGGCCATTGCCCTGGCCCTGCTGCCACACCAGTGCTGAACAGCCCAAGGTGCCCTGGTCCTTCTTACCCACCTGGGCTCCTGTTCAGCCACTGCCACCAGCACCCCCAGGGCCTTTCCTGCTGGCTCTTTCCAGGCCCTCTGGCTCAGCCTGGAGCTGCAGGAAGTCTCTGTGACTCTAGTGCAGAACTCTTGAACCTTGTGGTGGAGTTATGGGGATTCTTTAGAAATGGACACATGTTCCAGGTTATGTTGCTGTTATTGGGAGAGACCTTTGACACATAACCGTACATCTAAGATAATGTTGTCCAGTTAAACCTGACAGTATCCTAATGTAACCACTTCAAGGTGTCACCTTCAGAATTCATTACTAGGATAGTTTAAATAGGGTTGTTTTTTTTTTTTTTTTAAGAGAAAGTAGCACAATGGAGTGTTTTCTTGTCAGTGTTAAAAATAAAGGTTGATTTTTGGGGACAGTGCAGTCAGTTGTTTTCCAAGAATATCTTAACCTGTTTGGATGTGCAGTTATAGAAAACAGTGTTGCTGTTTTGAGAGAAAATGTTGGAAGGTTCTTTCATGCTTTTTTTCTTAAAAGGTATAAAATGTTAAATTTTTACATACATGTAGAAACCTAGCCTTATTGTAGTAATTCAAACCTAGCCTTATTGTAGCAATTCCCAGGTAGGTGGTTTTTGTCCACGTGTGCTCATGCATTGTTTTTTACAGTGAGTCCCCAGTAGTGTTTCAAATCCTGCAGCAAAAAGTCAGACTGGTGTTTTTAGACAGCATGAATATTTTTTAAGATAACTGCCTGAAATCTAGATCAGCTTCAAATGTGCTTTGGCTGTCTAAAAGCACTTTGCTCTATTTCCGTGTGTGCTGTTTTTCCAAGTGCCTGTATTAAAAGAGCAATATTTAGTTAATCCTCACATGTCTAAGACAAATACGTGTGTGATGGAGAAGGGAAAGAGGAAAGCAACAGAACCTGGAGGAAATGAAGCAGGCTGGGCTAATCCTTCCCTGAGATCCACATTTGTCTTGACTAGCTTGATGTGTATTAGGGTTGGATTGGGTTGCTGTGCATACCTGAATGCTTCTTGTTCACTGTAACATGTCATATTTCTCTGCTTTCTTTCATGCCAAAGGGTGAAATCAAAATCGCTGTTTCTATAGAAGATGAAGCCAACAAAGACTTGCCTCCTGCTGCTCTTCTGTATAGGCCAGTGCGTCAGTATGTTTACGGAGTCCTGTTTAGTTTGGCAGAAAGCAGAAAGAAAACTGAAAGGCTTGCTTTTAGAAAGAACAGACTTCCACCAGAATGTACGTACTGCAGAACCCATGCTTTATTCCTCTTCCCTTTGCTGTGGTTTCAGAGCCACTTGTACCATGATGTGAATGGAAATTGTTGCTAAGATCCTGTCAAGATAGCTGAAGCCAGAGGAATTTCATGCCTGTTGGATGCTGTGGATAAGAGAAAAAGATGTTGCTAATTTGAAATTTTATTTCTAATCATAGTTTAAGAGCTATAATTGTTGCTATTTCTAAGCAAGCTCTGAAGCTTGGTTTTGAACCTCTGCTTAAGCTGCTGCCAGACCTGCAGTGAGTGATGTCAGCTTGTGATGTCATTTCTCTGTATGGCAGAACTGGATTTTAGCAAACTTCTATTCTCTGCACACATACAAATCTGCCTGCTTTTTTCAAAAATCAGAGGTGCACAGGTTAACTTGCCCTGGCTTCCCGAATGTGTCCCTGAAGGTACCTCAGGGAAATTTGCAAGTATCATGTGTCCTTCAGGTATTGGCATATAAAAACCTAGTTTAATAAAACGCCACAGAAATCAGGGTGTAATGTAACCAAAGGTAGCCCTGGGTGGGGACAGACTAGACTTTTGCAAACAGCCTTGTCAAAAGATCCTTTGATTTGTTCAGAGATACGGATGTTAATCTTCTCATTAATCTGAAAGTTGTCTTTTTAAGTCTTCAGTTTCCAGGAATTACTGTCATTTCAGTCCTAGTTCTAGAGTGTTTTTGTTATAATGAATGCATACAAGGAAATGACTGAACTTTGCAGTAGCAGCTTATAAAGGTTACAGGAATGCTGAAGCATTCAGTGCATGGCAACAGCAGCACAAGTATTTAAATGTGGGAGTCTCCTGTCACTATGGTAAATCAAAGAATGAGATATTCAGAATGTATGAAATCATCATTCACAGGCTTCATGTGTAAAAGGATAAAAATAACTATCAGTTGTAAACTTTATGTTCATTCCCTTCCCTCTGCTCTTTCCATTTGTGATTGTGAATGTTTTTGTACGTGTGTAGTGAAGATGGTAATCTCCCACTGATGTTAGTAAAGCTGTTTATCTTTGCCAGTTAACTTAGTGGGAATCAGTATTTGCTATTACAGTATTTAGTATTACTGCTTGAATAATACCTCAGCACACCTACTCACAAACTTCTTACTTCTTAAGACTCACACAACATGGTGATATTTTTGGTTGCGAGGTCATTTCAGGATTAAAACAGTGAATAGAATGATTAAAACTCTATTCCAGCCCACTAGATTTTATTTGCAGTCATCATGTATCCTCATGAGAATTCTGTCCTGAAAAGCGTACTACAGCTGTCTTTTGGTGAAGTGGCTGAGTGCTGGAGGTGTGCTGGAGGTCTGCTTCGGGTTAATCTCATAAACCTAGAATGTTCTCTGTAGGCTACTGGGGAAGCCTGTATAATCTCTATTTTCTCTCCATTTATCCTGTTTTCCAGAGTTTACCTCTGGAGGGTAAGCACACTGCTGCTGACTTAGTTTAGTTACAAGAGCTCTGGCAAATCTTGCTGCAGGATGCATTCAGCTACTGACCTACTTCTAGCTTAGGACTGACCAAGCTCTTAAAAAAGCAGAAGCCAATTTGAACATACGCCCAAAAGTTCCTTGCTTCGCTGCAAAGCTGGCAGTGCCGGTAAAGATGGATTTGGGCTGCTGTGCAGGTGTGGGGTGTGAAAGGGCTCTGGTGCAGGAATGCCTTTATTTTGGTTGGCTCTCTTACAAGGCTTGGGCAGCCTGTGCAAGACATAAGGAGAGAACAGTGTCTGAAGCACTGATTAGCCCTCTCTAACTTTTTTGAGCACCCAGGCTATAACGAACTGGTGATGCTCATTCACTATAACGAACTGGTGATGCTCATTCTCCTCCAGTGTCTAAATTATTTTGCTGCTCTCAGAAATGAGTATGTTATGAAATGCAGTAATGAAGACAATTAAAAGAAAATCTAGGAATTAAGATATGTTAAGAGAATCAATAAATCAGTTTCTGAAGAAATGTAAATGATCCTTAAGATTTATGTAGAGAAGTAATGAATATTAATATCTAAAATCTTGTCATCTTTGTTGTACAAACCAAACACTGGCAACATAATAATAGTTCCTGAATAATTGGCAAGGATATTGTACATGAGGGTTATGGGAAGCTGGGAAAAATGCATAATAAACTGACACATCAGGATTACTACTAAATATATAGATGGCAAGATAATGGATCTATCATGAAATGGATGGCTTCTTGACTTTTAAATCATTATTTTTGTTTGAAGTCTAAAAGCCAATAAGAAACAACAGAAGCAGCAGTCGGTGGGGTTCTTCAGTGATCAGTGTCTGCTAAGTGATGCCTTTGCTGTACATGGCCTCATCTCTGCTCTCAGAGGACAGGAGATGCTGGGTCACAGTGCCTAATTGTGTTTGGCTGCCAAGGGCACGTGCTGACCGTGCTGCCCTTCCCTCACAGGGGGTGGAAACCAAGGGTCTCCCTTGCTCTGCTTGTCAAGCCCTGAACCAGGTTATTTCAGTATCCCAATAAATACATGTGTGTAGTGAAACCATCTGCTCTTTCTGCTCAGTGGCAAAAGGCACGCTTGCACAAGCTGGCAGAGCTCCTGGTTGGATCCCAAGGTTTGTTCCTTTAAGCCCAGCCCCAGGTGACCTGCTGTTCCCATCACGGATGTACTCAGCCGGCACCGGCCCTGCCAAGAGGAAAGCCGTGTCTCTTGGGCAGTAGCCCTCATGCAAAATCAAGTGTGCTGAGCTCAAGCTGTGCTGTCAGGAAGGATTGTAAGGTTAAAAAACACAGTAAATGAATAAGACCAGAACCTGGAGCTGTGCTTGGCAACCAGAGCTCTGCTGGGGTGCTATAGCTGGTGCCTTCAGAGGCTGTAATGGCACTCAGGTGTTCATTAAGCAGGTTACTGTTGTGCAGATTGATGCTGACCCTCTTTGCTTGGATTAGCCTCAGCATGTCATGAGGTCACTATTGAAAGCAGAGGTCCATAGATTGTGTGGTGCCTTAGGCCTCAGTGAGCATTCAAACGTGCTGATGAGCAGTAGGATGAGGTTTGGTATGAAAACAGTGTAATATACACCATGGTAATGGGGCTGAATGTGCTGATCCTAGTAGTAGTCTATGTAGTTTTCAGGGTAGGCACTGCTAATTTCTCAGTGGAAGTCTCCATACGTGATTCTGTCAGCTGAGGATGCAGGGAGTTGGGCAGCAGTCTCAGTGGAGATTTTTCAAAAGTTTAAGAAATGCCCTGGAAAAATTAGTGGATATGGACAAGTACTGGATCCATCTGCTAGGTTAAATGCTAATTTTTGGTGGACAGTGCTAGAGTTGCTTGTTAGTGGATTGAGGCTGCAATTTCTCATCCCCATCACTCAGAGAGGAAACTCTATTCCAGCCCACTAGATTGACCTTCGTGTTAAACCTTTCCACAAGAAGCATGGTTACCTGCACCCAGCTGTGGGTCCTCAGCACAGGGCATGGATCTGCAGGAGTAAGTCCAGAGAAGGCTCTGAAGGTGTTCTGAGGGCTGGAACACTTATGCTGTGGAGACACTCTGGGAGGACTCTTTAGCCTGGAGAAGACAAGGCTTCAGGGAGAATTGGAGCCCTTTCCAGTACCTAAAGGGACTCCAAGAGAGCTGCAGGTGGACTTTGGACAAGGGCCTGGAGTGGCAGGACAAGGGGAATTGCTTCCTGAGGGCAATTATGGAATATCGGGAAGAAATTCTTCCTTGTGAGAGTGGTGAGGCCCCAGCACAGGTCATCCTGCCACAGTGGGGCATGGAACAAGGTGGGCTTTAAGGTCTGTTCCCACTCTAGCCATTCTAGCGATCTTGTATATTATTTAACACAACATAGAAGGCAATGTGCATCTCTAGTGTAACCTTTGTAGCATGTGGCTGAATAAAAGGCTGAGGTATTCTTCCTGTGACCTTCATGTCACAGGGCCATGGAAGTTTTCATCCACAGATTAAAAGCTTTGAACCGTATTTGAATGTTGAAACATAAGGTAGAAAACATAGACATAAAACATTCCGTTCTTATAAGCTTAAGAAGTGTGTTCAGTGTAAGTGAAAGAAACACTGGGAAAACACTGGTGGTGTGTACAGCTTTGCTTCTCATATCTGAAGCAATTACAGAACAGTTTGAAAGCAGACAAAAAAGACATACTTTTATTTATTTTATTTGTGTTTGCTGTTCTGGGCCTAAGCAAGCAGAGAAACCAGGGGGATGAGCTATGCACTAGGGCAGGATAGCTCTGCTGGCTGTTAGAGCCCATCTTTAGAGTGTGGTGGTGTATAAAACCTGGAAGCAACCAAAATAGAACATGATTTTATAGTGAGGTGGCCAACTAAATATATCAGTGTTTATTTGCGTTGCTGTGCGTGATCTTGTAAAACTGCCCTGAGCTCTGTAAAGAGTAACTGTAATGCTAGGCTGGGTTTATTCACGAAAATCAGGAGAGCTCTTTGGGGTGCTCTGGAGCTTTGCTCTGTAATCCTGACCATCACCTCTGCTGTGGTTTGCCTGCCCTTGGCTATAGAATCATACATTAGGTTGCTGCCCCATTGCTTTGTAGCCATCAAGCCTGTGCTGGCACCAGTGGGATGTGTTCCCCAGGCTGTATCCAGTGGATTTCCAGCAGAATGAGCAGGTCTAGGCTCCCTCAGGGATTCCCCCTGGGCTGTAACCTGAACCTGCACTAACAAGTTCCTTGAACCTTTCCACACTGCATAACTGGCTCAGAGTTGGAGGGGTGCAGGCACACTGTGAACTGTGTCAGGCTCGGGTTGCTTCAAGGCCAAAGGTATAGTGTCTCAGCCTTGACTTGAACTTGTGTTCTATTCTGGTTGTCTTCAAATAGAAGAATGGAGATGATTTAGTAGCAATGTAGAGTGAGTGTCTTCGTGCTGATGCATATGAGAGGGAGATTAGGCACAAAACCACTAACCTCTTCATAGAAAGCAGTGCAATAAATGGGAAGGCTTAATATAAAGTAATGTTTTGTAAAACGTTTAGGGAGAACTCCACACTTGCCTATATTTGAGATCTCATTCCACTGCGGTAGCTGAACAGCTGCAGACAAGTATAATAATACCAGGTTTAAATATGATTCAAATAAAATCACTAGGATCATATTGTTCTTAAAAGACCACCTCTGGAATAGGTTTCTGATCATACACAAGTATTGTCAAATGTGACAGTATGATCACACACAGATAGTTAAGGAGAAAATTGCACTTTTAAGTTAAAATCACAGAATGGTTTAGATTGGAAGGGACCTTAAGCACCATCCATTTCCAATCCTGCTCTGGGCAGGAGCACATTCCAGTAGACCAGGTTTCTTCAAGCCTTGTCCACCCTGGCATTGAACACTTCCAGGGGAAATTGTGCTGTTTGTTTTAGAAAAATGTGTGTATTCCTTCTATGTTGTATATTCATTTGAAGATATTAGCATGCCATTCCTAGTGTATGCATGTCTGTATATACCTAATTTGTAAGTGATCACAATTAAAAGCATTTCATGCAGGGTTTAAATTACCTGTTTGGCAGTGTAATCTAGCACACTGCTGCAGTCTCAAAGTGATACTTTTTCAATCAAAATCTCTTGCATGTGAAGTTTGAAATAAATGCTGGAATATGAAATACTAAGTCAGGCTGATTTCTTTCTGCTGTTGCCATTCTGCAGTTTCACCGGTGATAATTAAGGAATGGGCTGCTTACAAAGGCAAATCTCCTCAGACCCCTGAGCTGGTGGAAGCCCTCGCCTTCAGGGAGTGGACCTGCCCAAACCTGAAGAAGCTGTGGCTGGGCAAAGCTGTGGAAGACAAGAACCGACGTATGAGGGCGTTCCTGGCCTGTATGCGATCAGACACACCAGCAATGCTCAACCCAACTAATGTGCCCACTCATCTTATGGTGCTCTGCTGTGTGCTGAGGTTAGTGTCACCTCCAGGGGCATCAGAACCGAGGAAAGGTTTTACTCTGGGATCTCTAGAAAGTGCTAATTCGTATTTGCAGCCTCACTGGGAGAGGGGGTTTGATTGTAGAAAAGCATGTGTGTAGTTCTTTTTCAGTCTCTAAAGGATTGAGGGGAAGATAAAAAAGGTCTTGTGTTGCAAAGAGGTTTTATCATTTGAATTAGTTTTACCTTAGTGTATTCAAGACTTCAGCTCAGTAAAAATAAACAACTTTTGGGGCCTCAGAGGGTTCTGTGGGTAAAGTTGCACAACAAAAGCTTCCAGATTTCCAAAGAAAAAGTCCTAAGTTCCAAAATCCTGAACTATTTAATTTTCACATTGAAAATTGACAGAGGAATTGGGAGATGCTTACATTTGGGGTAATTATTTAAGACAATTACCTTATCATTCTTTCAGAATCCAAGGTAAGCATCTTAAACATGGTAAAATTTAAGCCATTTTTGAGAATGATAAATGTAAATTTGTCTTTGGTTCTATTGAACCTTTTTCTTGCCTTTTGAGCACTAAAACACTTTTCTCCTTATAGGCTACTTGGTATGCAAAAAAAGTGGTATCTTAAAGCTCCTCTTTTCACTGGCACAGCATGTTTCTCTCCTGTCCCATGTCCCTATGTACCCTGGTGGTTTCTGCCCTAGCCGTTCCGAAGGCACTGACGAGGCCGTGCTTCCCTCGCAGGTATATGGTACAGTGGCCGGGGGTGCGCATTCTGCGCCGCCAGGAACTCGATGCTTTCCTTGCCCAAGCATTGTCTCCAAAGCTCTATGAACCTGACCAGCTTCAGGAACTCAAGGTAATTCTTAACTAGGACTTAGATAATTTAAGAGATTTGTTTCCAGCTGATACAGGAATTAACTGTAGTGGCTGATCTGTATGTGCCTCACTAAAAGCCTGTACTTTCCAAAATATTAGTCATAGTGGCCTGAAGTGTTGCAGAGATGGCTGCAATGGTCTGCAATGTCCATTTTCCAAACACAACACAATAAATCAAAATCGCAGTCTGGGTTGGGTTGGGAGAGACTTTAAATAAGGCCCATCTCATTCCACTCCCTGACATGGTCAGGGACACCTTCCACTCTCCCAAGTTGCTCCAAGCCCCATCTGACCTGGCCTGGAACACTTCCAGGGATGTTTAGCCCACAGCCTAAATGACATCTAGGGGTATAGATTTTGGCAAAGGTATCTATTGTAGAGTCATCAAAGTCTCAAACTCCTCTGTGAAAATCACTGTTCTTAGAGACTAAGAAAGGAACTCCCAGAGAAAATATTCTTGCCATTCCAACACAAACCAGAAGGCCACTAATAGCAGGTAATGTTTTGGTTTAGTAGTATTTTTTTTTAATTTTTCAATCATACATAAAGTAATGTGGATTACTTCCATAAGATATGTTGGTTAGCTGGAAGATGCAGTAATTCTCTCAGGGTTGTTACTGTCTTCACAGGAAGCAGTTTGTGAAGTCAGACATAAAGAGCAGTTGAATTTGGTTGAACCCAGCCACGTATCTGCAAAATGAGCAGGAGAGTCTTTGGGCTCTTAAAGGTTGCTTATGCATAAGGAAGGTGGTAATGGAGTTTAATTTTAAAATTTAATACCAAGGTCTTGAAAATGTTCCCAAGCAAGGGCTGATATTTTGAGAAGTATTTCAGAGAATACCAATAGTGATATTTTCTTATGCTGGAGCTAAAAATACACTTGCGGCAAGCAAATCCTTTTTGCTTTGACCACTACCTATTATTCACTGTTTAGTTTTACCTTAGTGTTCCTATTCTACATCCTAAATAAATCCATTGTGTGCATACACACTACTTTGTTATTAAGATATCTTAAAGTGTTCTTAAAGCAAAATCTTGAATCAAACTAATAGAAAATCCATTATAAAGGAGTTGAGAAAGAAATGTGTTACATGGGAAGAAAAATGGAATTTTGCATTGAGCTCATTCCTGAGATGTTCTGCCACACATCTAAGAAGCATTTAATTATTTGGAATAAAATTTTGAATGAAGTTTTCTAGTGTTAATTTCCTGTAAATGTCTTTAGAAATAGTTTCCTGCACTTTGTGTTGAGAAAATAGGGGTTTGTGTTTATCTCTGGTCTCCAGAGCAGGTGGATGGGACAACAGCTTTTCTGAAGATGGCAGCTCTGCATGCCCAAGTGTGAGGTTCTGGTGCATTCTTCTGCTCAAACCTCTGAAAGTCTGGATGACCTTTTAAAATCCCTCTGTTTGCAAGAGTTTTGAAAAGAATGTAACTATTGGAATAACTTTGAATTATATCTCACTGCGATCTTACTATATTTACTCTGGTTTTAAACAGATTGAGAATCTGGATCCCCGTGGAATCCAACTGTCTGCTCTCTTTATGAGTGGTGTGGACATGGCTCTTTTTGCCAACGACGCCTGCGGACAGCCGATTCCATGGGAGCATTGCTGTCCCTGGATGTATTTTGATGGGAAATTATTCCAGACCAAGCTCATCAAAGCAAGCCGGGAGAAAGTTCTGCTCATCGACCTCTGTGATGGTCAGGTGTGTAGTTGGCAGGGTGATGGAGTGTCCCATGTGTCCACAAGGGTTCCATGGCCTGGCTTGTCATTTACCACACATGTCACCTCTGCTTTAAAAGGCAAATATGAGGGGAATGGCTAATGGGTGGGTTTCTCTGTTTAGTTCCTTATTTCTTGATGAGTAGGGTGGCATTTGGGTAGATTTGGAAGAAGAGGCATCAAGTTGAATTTGATTTTTTTTTTCTCTCTGAAAATGTAAACACTGATATGATGAATGGCCAAGTTGGAAACTCTGCTCATTTGTTCAAGTCCCACCTTTTTGGGTCAGACTGTCGAAAAGATTAAACTGCACTGGGTTTGTAGTGAAAGAAAATTGGTGTTTTCTAACTGACTTAACAGATTGTAAAGTCATTCCTGGGGTCCTCAGCTCAAAATCTTTTCACGTTTCTTACAATCATCTTAAAATATGAACAAAGGCCTTTTTTGTTTTATCCAAATCATGCGAAGTTACTATCCACCTGTAAAACCAGGAAACTGATAAAACAGTTTACTGAATAACCCAAACTGTTTGAAAGATATGAAATTGTATCCCTTCTTTTTTTGTGAATTGAGGGAAGGTGATCCCAAGTTTGCTATTGATGGTGGCTGTGGTCCCTTCTCAGGGTTATAACCCTCCAGGCATGTTTCAGCCTGTATGCACAGACTCTGGGTTGCAGTCCAGGTGTAGGATGATGATTCTCTCTCTACTTCTGTATTATTTTGGGTTTTCCATTGAATTTGTTGTGTAAATGTAGCTTTATACAATTGAAATGAGAATTTTAATGTCCCTCTGTGACCTTCTCTTTATTCCTAGGCTGAGCAGGCAGCCAAGGTTGAAAAGATGCGTCAGAGCATCCTAGAAGGATTAAATTTCTCCAGGCAGAACCATCCTCTCCCTTTCCCACCTCCACCTGCCATGCCTTTCTATCCAGCTTCTATGTATCCTCGACACTTTGGGCCAGTCCCACCACCTCAGGGCAGGGGGAGAGGCTTTGCTGGTAAGTGATGGGACAGCGGTGCCACACATTACCTTACCTTGCACATTCCCAAAACTACCAACTCTGGTCAATTCCGTAGGGAAAATACGGAAAAGCAAGTGGTCGGCTTGTGTTGGCATGTGCCTGCCACTGTATTTTGGGGTTGCTTTTATTAGCCCAGTGATATGGAATGTGCTGTATTGCTACGTATTTTCATCAGGATTTTAGTAACTGTGCCAGATCAAAATATTTTTACTGTTATTATAGAAGTAGAAAAAAGAGGAATAGATTGACACTGGGCGGTATGAAAAAACTTTGATTTGCACAGTAAATTGGTTCAAAACATTTATAAATTATCAGACACAATTTAACTGTCAGGGCTAAAGACAACCTTTCCCCCTCCCCACTCCTCTGTGTTTTGCTGCAGTCATATAACCATTGGCACCCTCAAGTGTAAATACTGACATAAACATTGCAGGCTGTTCCTAGAATTGCTCACTACCTCAAAATCGCTCTGTACCAAGGCCCAGAGGTGTATAGATACTGGCCACAGGCATTTCAGGGGTGCCATGACTGTAGCTACCAATGCTCACTGCCAAAAAATTGTCACAGGCCTTTACAATGCCATAGAGGTTGGGATCCCATTCCAAGCCCCAAGGCCTGCCCTTTGGATCAGAGGCTCCCTGCTGGCTGAGACAGCAGGATACCTTTGGCCAGGGCTCCCTCGGCAGTGATGCAGTATCACCTACAGGAGCCCGGCCCGCGGGAGCGCGGTCCTCCCGCCTGGCTCTGGAAGGGTGGAAGGAGGCAGCAACCTCTCTGCTGGGGCTTTCCCAGTTGCCTGGCCCCCTCACAGCTTTTCCCCTGTCTTTCTTTACCCTGGGTCTAACAGGAGTCTATGGCTTTGGAGGCCCTTATGGGGAAACAGTAGCCACAGGCACTTACCGGGCCTTCCGGGTGGCGGCAGCGGCAGGACACTCCGGAGCCTTCTCTGGCAATGACAGCAACAGGACTAGCAAGTTTCAGGGCGGTAATTATACCCAAACCCCTTTTCTTAGAGCTTCTGGCAACAGCTTCCTCCACTGTATGGGTTGGTCTGAGGCTTTCCTACTGACTCCCTGTCTCCTTAACTGTCTCAGCTTCCCTCTCTAGAGCCTGCCCGGCTGCTGTCCGCTCTGCTCCCATCCCTGCCGCAAGCCCCCAGCGCCAGCCTCCTCATGCCAGAAACCTCTTCCAAACACAGGAGAGCCCAAAACCCAGCAGGCAGCCTGTCTCCTGTGCTCCCACTGGCGAAGAGGGCATCCGTAACCCACTGGCCTCTGTATTAACAGGGATTTTCCAAAATCTGGGGACAGTTGAGCTTTTTGCAAAGACCTAGCATAGAAATTACTGTCTTTGGTATTACTGCTGACCCCTTCTTTGCTGGCATCAGTGCTGGTGTGGACACAGGATTGGGATTTATTCCCTACCTGTGTGCCTATTGCTTACTTCCTGTATGTGAGATGATGGAAGCTTGTTGAGGGTAAATTTTTCCCACATATTTAGCTGTTGTTTGTGGCCTCTGAGCTTCTATTTTAAGAGCAAACATACCTCTAGTGCTTCCTGTGTGGATAACTCTGGCCCTGCAAACCATCTGCATTTGGAGCTGAAGGACTTGCACAGGGAAGTAGGAACCTTCTGGATGTAAGCGGTAGTGTAGTTCCCAGCTTATAGCATTTGGAGACTAATGGCTGCATAAATGCTGTGGTTTGTAACCCTTTTGGTGCTGATGGTCTTACCGGTAACATCTTGCTCAGTTCACATACCTGGATTTCTTGAAATACATGTCATGCCCCAGAGCTGATTTAGTATAAAGACATGAGCAACTTGAACAGAAGCTGTAGTTGCATCTTAGACAACTGTAACTTTAGCTGCCTTCTTTGAGGGGAAATGATAAACACACCTTTTAAACCAGATCTGTTTGAATGCTACATTTTTATAGCAACTTAGTCTTAGTACAGCTTATCCAACCTAGTAAGTTCTTTATTGCAAATATAATCTGTGTGATCTATGCTGATACTTGCTGTTGGCTAAAAAGTGCCTTGAACCTGCAAGAATTCCTTCTTCTTCAAGAGTGCAGGAAAAAAAGCAGTCTTCAGCCAGCTTGTAAAACTCCCCTGGTTTCTTGAGGCCTATCTCAAGTATATTTTCAATTACTGAAACTGAAGCATTCATGTCAGATAATTTTTCTTTTCAGAATTCATATCTATTTTTAAAAAGGGGTGGGGGAAACAGGCTCTTGGAGTTCTAACACTTCTGGAATACTGCAAAATGAGCAGTAACCTCACAGTATCCCTAGAGGAAATGGGGTGGTGAAATCTGGGCAAACCAGCTTTCCATTCTTTGGAACTTTACTGTGATGATTATGAAGATCAAAGTTTGGTTTTGCTTTTATGTGCAGGAGTCCAACCTATTCCTTCTCAGGGAGGGAAACTTGAAATTGCCGGCACTGTAGTCGGCCATTGGGCTGGAAGCAGACGTGGACGAGGGGGTAGAGGGCCATTTCCTCTGCAGGTGGTGTCCGTGGGAGGACCAGCCAGAGGGTAAGTGCCAGCCTGGGAATGTGCTGCTCACGTGGGATTTAATGACTGGGGAAGCAAGGAAAACAGAAGTTGGAAGCAGTAGAGATTCCATATGACACACTTTAGGACACATAGGGTGAATTATGCCCACTGAATATTCAAGAAAAACATTGGCATTCATTTTAAGATGCTTTTCACCAGTTATTTTTATAGGTATAAGCATTTTTATGTGCAAATAAAATTCGTACTAATCTGAAATATATATATATATACACACACACACACACAAACACAGAGGTTGCTTTTGAGTGAGGAAATTACTTTGGGACTTTTCCATGAAACCAGTAGATGCATTACATTAAACACCTTTCTTTTTTGTGGAAGGACATTTATCAAGAAGCATGATAACAGTTTTAATAACTACATTATGTAATCCTGTGAAGCAGAAAACACTTGAAGGACATTTCTGAGTTTAATAGTTCTCTGTTACAGTCATGATGGAAGTGTGCTTAAAAGAATATTAATTTCTTCAGCTCTTCCACTTCATTTCACTACAGCTGAAGTTATGGGTGCACATCATGTCTGAAAAGCAAGTACTTTATTACAAAAATATCTAGTTTGTTACTTTTAAGATGGTATTTTTTCCATAAGCTTGCTGGTTCTGTGCCTTAGAACTCTCTTTATCTTTCATTAAGGTTGTGTCTATTACAGGAGACAATCCTAAAGTACTGTGTATTTTGTCTGTCTGTATTAGGAGTGCAATAAAGCTGATGGATTTATTGCCACCTTGAGCTAGGGAGCAGCAGTGTGAAAGACTGCACTGCATGAATTTCATCTCTCTGTTAATTTACTCCAGTGTGCACTATGAAGCTTCATGCTGGAGTCAGCCAGAGCTGTTGGAATGCATGTCGTGTTGGGCTGAGGGAAGAGCTGGGTTAATCTGAAGCCCTGGGAGAATTTGGAGCTGCTGTGGGGCCGGGGAGAGGCAGGAGCTGTGGGAAGAAATGTGAGCAGGTTCAGTGGCTGCAGAACTGATCTTTTAAGGGGACCTCATTTAGCTAGGACTGCCCAGTTGTCAAGAATGAGATCCAACTGCCAAAACAGAAGCATTGAGTGTTGTTTTAGGTGTTTCAGACAACTGTCACGTGCCTGGGTGGGTGTGGGGGCAGGTTTGGGAGCCCTGCACTGATCAGAGCAGCATCTGGAGAGAGTGGGAGTGAGCAAAGGTGAGGAGTAATGAGGTTTGCTTGGGTACCAAGGGACAAAATAACCTTTTTCACCACTGAAGTGAGGTTCTTGGATGATCATCAGTTCTGTTTTTCATGAGGATACATGAACAGAAGCTGGTTGCTTCTCCCAGTGATCTGCACTGTGTGTGGGGAGGTGATGGCTGGTGTCCTGCCAAAGCCAGGGTCTGTGGGCAGCCTGGGGCTCAGAGCTCAGTTACATCCATACAGGACAGCAGTTCCTCCATCTCCTGAAGGGGGGAATACCTGAATTCACACAGAACATCAGTAGCCAGGAACTGAGAACCCTCCTTGTCTGGGAAGTGAACAGATCACTGAAAGGGTATTGCTGCTCCTGCCAGTACCTTTATGACAGAGAAATACGATTTTTCAGTAGTAGATTTCAATTTGACATAAAATGCCTGAAGTTTCTTTTTGTTGGAGGTACTGTCTTAAGGCAGTATGGTTTGGTGCAGATTGTCACCCCAAAGGGACAGGAAAAGTGTCAATGCCAGATCTTCTTCTCTCCATCAGATCAGCACTGAGAGGGCATTGGTCACATGTAGAGTTACTAGAATAGGCCAGAGGGAAAATGACTGCAGGCAGCTTACCTGTTTGTTGGTCAGTTGATACTAAAGTAGAACCAATAGGAAAACATGATCATGTTGAGGGTTCTGCCTAAAGACAGAACCATAGAAATATTTTGAGTTAGAAAGGAGCCATAAGGATCATGGAGTCCAACCCCTGGCCCTTCACAGACACCCCAACAATCCCACCCTGTCCATCCCTGGCAGCGCTATCCAAAGGCTCCTGGAGCTCTGACAGCCTCGAGGCCATGCCCATGCCCTGGGGAGCCTGGGCAGTGCCAGCACCCTCTGGGGGAAGAACCTTGCCCTGAGATCCAGTGCTTTAACAACAGGTCCATGTTGGCAGAGGTTATTTCCTACCAAAGGTCAGAACTAGGAAACAGCACAGCAGGTTGTCTTGGTTCATGGCCCAGTTTTGCACACTTGTATTCCATTTTTATCTCTTTCAGAAGAGGGGGTTGAGTCAGGCTTGTTCACCCCATTGCCTCATGTCTCCGCAATGCTGAGCTCAGACGTTCTTCTTGTGTAAAATTATACCAGCTGCCTTGTATTAGCCTTGATCCATCAGTGTATTTAGTGTGATTTTCTGAGTGGGAAAAGTTTTACAGCTACTTGAAGGACATGGTTTGACCTTGTAAAAAGAGAGCCAGTGGGGTTGGCAAGGAGGGAACACAGTGAGAGGGACTCACATGCAAACCACAACTCCTGTTCATTCTCTGCTGTCGCTTCTAAACCCCAGAATTTGATCTCTTACTGCCCAGTGTGGGAATTCACAGCTTGTGAGAGGAGATTGGGAGGGCACAGTGCAATTCCCCTGGGCATCATTCAGCTCAGGGACCTGAGCAGCACGCAGCCAGCCCCAGTGGGGTCAGGTGTGACATCAGCACCTCCTACTATCAGGCAGCACATCCAGAGCAAGCATAGGGCATTCCCAGGCTTCTAGAGCAATCCAGTATCTCTGCTAGAGAAAACAAGGAACTTTTAGGAGAACATTGACATAGGAGTTCGTGACATAACGATTGGGAAATTCAGTTTCTGCAGCTGATGGAGTTAAAGCAGTTGTAGCTGAATCCTGGAATTGCTGCGGTTGGAAAAGACCTCTGAGATCATCAAGTCCAGCTGTCAACCCAGTACCCACCACCATGCTCACCCCTAAACCATATCCCCAAGTGCCACATCCATCTGTTTTGTGAACAGTTCCAAAATTATGACTCCAGCACTGCCCTGGGCAGCCTGTACCAGGGCTTGACAACCCTTTCTGTGAACAAATTTTTCCAAATATATCTAATCTAAACCACCTTCCCTGGCACAACTTGAGACCAAGGTGGGAAAGTTTGGTTTCATCTGATGTAATCTGTACTGAATCACACCAAAAACCACCGCCTAATGTGTCTTAAGTTGGGAGTCTCCACTGGAAGGCATCCCAACTTACTAATTGCCACATGCCAGGTGAAGCTCATTTATTCCCTCAGTTTCTTAGATGATTTTGTACCTACAGAACTTTTTAATTCTGCCTTACTTTCTTTTATCAGAACCTGTCTCATGTGTTTACATTGGGAGCTGTTACTTAATGGGGGAAGTGGCTTTCTGTGTGGTTCAAATTGCTATTTTTGTAAGGTGAAAGTATTTTGAGCTCTGGTTTTAAAGTGCCATGAGGATAATTTGACACTTGGAAAATGTTTCTGCAAAGCTTGAAATATCATTTATTGTTTCTTTTTGAAGGGAAATATAGAAAGAAACATTTTATTGCTCTGGACCCAAAAGGTGTGTTGGGTTTGATACAATTGCAAGCAGCAGAACCCTACAATTCAGAATTAGGTATCTTTCCTCTTTGAAAATGTGTTGATGATAGGCACTAGTCAGTAAAGCTAGGGAAATAATAAAACTAAATGTAAAGCAGTTGTAAACAAAACTGATCAGTGTTTTATTTTCTCCCCTTGCCCCACCCCTGCAGGCGACCTAGAGGAGTTATCTCCACTCCGGTGATAAGAACTTTTGGAAGAGGTGGAAGGTACTATGGGCGAGGTTATAAAAGCCAGGGAGCAATTCAGGTAATGAAGCCATGTGCCTGACTGCAGCACGCTCTGGGACGGGCTGGGCTGGGCTGGACTCCAGACCAGCAGCACTTTAACAGCTCCAAGTGTTTCTGGCGACCCGTGGAAGCTGTGAGCCGCACAGCGGTGACAGGACAGGCTGGTGTCACAGCTCACTTAAAGCAAACTTTGCTTCTAAAGACAGATGTGGAAGAATGTATTTTGACATGAATCTTGTGCCTACACAGCTCTAACCAGCCATGGGAGTAGAAGAAAATTTAGAAAATGGGAGAAATACAAAACTGAAACAAATTAGCAGTTCTGTTCCTGCCCCCACTCTTCCCCAATTTTTTTTCTGGGACCGTGGTCCAGACTCATGAAGGAAAGTTTGTAGCAGTGAAGGATCTTTGCTGCTGCCATGCTCCAGATCTAAGAGGTCACTCTAAACTTCTCGGGAGTAGCAGAGCAGCCTTTCCCCCTGAGCATGCAGGTTCCTTCCTGGTGACACCCTGCAAAGCGTCCATGGATCATGACTTTTGTCTGTTCCAAGGATCCTTCAAATATAGCTAAGGCACACTGCTGACCTGTATGAGATGTCAGTTGCTTTCAGAGTTCTGTTTTTCTTCCTTTTCCATGGTTCTGGCTGCTATGCAGTTTGGATGAATGAGTAGTAAATAGTTGGTAAAACTTCCACAATAAATATGTCATATGGACATGCCATTTGTCAGAGAGACCTGAGAGTAGGAGGGTGTTTTCAGGCGTCAGACAGTAAAAGAATGTTCTCCAGTAGATAATGAAGGAACTATTAACTTCCAGTAAAACTTACTGTTTTACAGTTGTAAAAATTCAAATACTTCTCTTCCTTGTTAAATTGCTGTGTACGCAGACTATATGTCTACAAATGTACCTGTGGATCTGAAACTTTATATTTTAAGTAGAAGAGAAACTACTGTGTTAATCATAGAGCATCTAATTTCTGAGTATCTTAAGCTTTGAAGTAAAGGAAATCCTGAAAACGAGCTCCCAAATACTCCAGGCTTATTACAGGTGTACATATGGGAGTATAGTTCAGGTAATAGCTGCAGGTGTCTTGACAAGTGCTATCAAGATTGGGTATTTGCATTTTTAATAATGATCTGTAATTTGGATGGTAAATACTTGTGATCACAAGGACCTGTGTGTAAAATTGTGCCTGGAGAAGATTAATGGCATTCTCTATGGACCTGAGCTCATTGCATTTTGTGGTCATCAAGGCCATATAGGATGTTTCTTCTATAGGAAGATAAAAAAGATTATTTAAAATGCACATGGCAGGGAGAACTTGGGAAAGTTCCCATGCAGTGAGTGGACTGTGAGAGCCAGGTGAGGCTGGGAGGTGCCAGTGGCCCCTCTGCCTCACTGAGGCAGTGCTTGTGCAAGAGCAGGCTCAGCCAGAGGCACTTCCTCCCCTCAGCTTGGGGATCTGACCAAAATGATCTCTTTGGATTTGTCCAGCACACCAGACTGCTCTGGTTTATCCCAAGATGAAACTTTTCACTCTTGTTCTGGAAAGAAACTAAAGCATGTCTTGAAAGCTGAATTTAAGGATGTCTGTAAAGAGGCACGATGACAGTGATCACCCATACCTGTGCAATGGGACTGAGAATTGTGATTATCTGGATAATGAGAATGCTAGAGAACAGCAGTTCTGACTCACCTGCAAAGTGCTTCTGTAAAACCCTTCAGCAGCTTACTGCAGGTGTTCTAGTAGGTAACAGTGGAGGTTTTTATACTGCAAAGCTGTTTGCTGCTGTTTGAGGCATCCCTGTCTTAAGCCATGTCTTAGCACTTGACTTTGTGAACAGTGTGACAGACCAGTGTGCTGCTTCTTAGCAGCCTAACCTGCTTATTTTGATTTGTTTAAAGGCTATTATGTTTCTGGAACACTAAGATTAATTACAAATACTTAACTAATTGTATGCTGCATCAGTCTGGTTTTTATGGCTATACTCAGTCTTGTACAATTTTACTATATGCTTTTTTATGAAAGCCTTTCCTAATCTTGCAAGCATATAGCTTGGTGCAGGGAATAGTGCATGGTGCTTCTGCACTCCTCCAAACGCTGGCTGGAAACAGTCGTGTTTGTATTTGAGTAACACAGAATCCTGCCACTGAATCACAGCACACATGAACTAAGGAGCAAAGTGCAGCTGAACATTGATTCTCAGTTTTGGTGTTTCAGACATTTATGTAGCTCTGATGTTATGAAAGGAGGGCAACAGCAAAGTTTAAACTAAAGCATTGCCCCAGGGGCATCAGAAGGCTCTGGGGAACACCGAAAATCTTCTCCATGTATTTTGTGGGCCACTTCTTTCAGCAATGCCTAATATTTGGTGTTCACTCACGACCCTGTGCCCTGCATGCTGCCTGTTGTAGTGTCCTTATATTAGACTGTACATTTATATACATTTTTAGCACTGGTTCTTCAGTAATTCTCTTCTTTTTTTAACAACTAGGGCAAACCTCCTTACGCTGCTTCAGCAGAAGAAGTAGCCAAAGAACTTAAGTCAAAATCCGAGGAATCTAAATCCTCACTTGTGTCTTCAGATGGATCCCTGGCTGAAAATGGAGTTGTGACTGAGGAAAAACCAGCTTCCCAGATGAATGGGAATACAGGAGACATCAGGGCTTCCAATCAGTCTGAAAGTGCCTTGAGTAATGACTCTAAAATGTGCAATACGAATCCTCATTTAAATGCACTAAATGCAGACAGTGTTTGCCATAAAGATGATGCTCTTGAGGCCACTGTCTTAAAAAAAGAAGAGTAAACTTATTTTTTATAGAGGGTGAAGGATGTTGGGAAGGGTCAGGATTAGGAATATCTGGAAAGAAAGAGAGCCTACAGTTACGTACATTTTTTCCTTTCCGTAAGAGAAAAATGAGGACTTTGGAAATTCGGATCCCTCTTTGATGTCAGAGATTTAAACAACACATTTTTTAGTTTTAACCAGTTGTAGTCAAAATGCTACAATAAAACAAAAAAAAAAAAAAAAGAATGAAGAGCATTTGACTCCCGCACTTAAAATGAAGTATACATAAAGTTTAAACTGGTTATGACAAAAGCTTGTAGTTTTGTTTTTTGAAATATAAAGAAAACAAATTTTGGCAGTCTTTAAGTATATATAGCTTAAAACTATAATTTTTAGTACTTGGCACCATATGTATGCCATTATATTTGATTTTGCATTACTGTGTCACAATAAAGCTTTCTTTAAGGCTTTGATTTCATGATTATGGGGGGAAAAAGGCACAACCACAGTTTTTTCTTTCTGAAATCTCATCACCGTTGCCGTGGTTCTTTTGTGTTAAAAATGTGCAAACTCTCGAAACTACCAATTCTCAGTAACACTGCAGTTCTGCTGAGTTCAATAGACATCATACATATGTTACGAGCGAGTTAAACGGAGATAAACTTGAAATCATAGAAGATGCAAACGACCTTTCAAAACAAACACAATGTGTTAGGAAACTTTTTGTGACTAATACCATGCATCCGTGATCAATGAACTATGTGGTTTTGAATCAGACGTAGACCATTAGTACTACTATTTGAGCTAAACTTCTGCATGGTTCATGATTTTTAAAGTGTGTAGTTAATATTATGCATGTTATTGTCCTCTTTCTTCCATTCTTACAAGTACTGTGCCCATTTGCAAAACAAAAAAAGCTAATAATCAGTAATAGTCCTATAAAAGATGTTAACTATGTTTAGTCATTGACTGATCTTGCTCTAACCTTAAAATTTTGTGATTATTGACCTCTGTTGCATTTATTCTAAAACTTAAAAAAAAAATTATCTAGCCGTTTTGAATATCAACGTTACCCTGGTGTACTCATTGCTGTATGCATTATTGTTCTCTGTTGCTGTTTTATGCCTTCATATTAGCAAATATGAAATTCTGTGAAAAACAAAAAAAAAACGCTTTGATCTTCAAAAAAAAAGTACCCCCCTTCTGTAGCAGGAAACAAATGGCTTGTTCTTGAGAACTTTCCCATCAAGAATTTAGTATAAGCAAATATACCTGTATCATTTTGATGTTTTTGTTAGTGTTTCCAAACTTAATGTACTTCAAAATCAGAATCATTTCTTTATATTCGTTTTCATATAATTCTCCTGATGCTCTTCATCACACATTAGTGATCAGAAATGAGGTGTAATTCCCCATTCCCTGCCCGCCAGAGCTAAGTAGGTATCTTAATGTAAGTTGAAGGGAGTTCTGCCCCAACTCATGGATTGTGCAAGAATGAACTACTGTTGGGTTTGGCTGGTTGTAGATGGATTGTGGTGTGGTGTCTTTGAAGGCTATTGAATGCAACTTACAGTGCTTAATAAAAATCTTTATTCTTTTAGTATAAAATACTGTATGCCTTTTTTGTCAAGTATTTTTTTAATTAACATGTAAATAAAAGTTTTCCTATGCCCAAGTCAAGTGGTTGAGTTGCCAGGATCTGTGGTGTCCTCCTAAAAGGCAGAGAAGGGAAGCATGGCCTTTGGTTTTGGCTGCCCCTGGATCCCTGGCAGTGTCCAAGGCCAGGTTGGGCCGGGCTTGGAGCACCCTGGGACAGTGAAAGGTGTTCCTGCCCTTGGAAGGGGTGGCACTGGATGGGCATTAAGGTCCTTCCAACCCAAACCATTCTGGGATTCTGTGATTCGCTCGCTGCTTGGGGACACCACACCTGGTTGGAGTCATGCCCTGTCTTGCTGGTATGTGCAGCTCCTTTAGATGTCACCTTTAAATGTCAGATGGGTGAAGAGATGCAAATAAGGCAGAAATAATGGGGCAGTTGTTTAAAGAAAAAGAACTGCAGGTGCTCACAGAGATTGTTGGGGGTGGGCAGTGAGAGAGTGGTGGGCAATGCCTCTACAGAGCTGGGATCCAATGAGTCTGTTACACAAGATCCAACTGACAGAACACGAGGAGCTGCAGATTTACACCTTGGTGTAAACTGGGGGGCTTTCTCCCCTACCGTGCCTGTCTGCTCGCTGTGTTAGCTACAGCCTGGGGTGAGCAGTGGGCACAGCTCCCTCTGCCCTGCCCCGAAGCACAGCTATGCTTTTCCACAAGGGACAGCAATCAGTCTCTCCTTCCCGAGACAGATCCCCCTGCAGCAGCCAGAGGAGTTGTGTCCCTGCTCTCCCTGTTCAGTGCAGTGTGACTCCCCCCATGCCAGCGCTTCTCTGCTCTGACAGTATTCCCACTTCTGGTTCTCATGCAGCTGCAGGACAGCCCTTGTCCCATTGCCCAGCAGGTTTCCTTTTCAAGTCCAAACTGGGAGCTGGCATAGAATAACCAGCATCAGTAAACCCAAGGTGCGTGGCCGTGGTCCCGTGTGGCAGTGCCAGTCCCCAGTGTGGGTGCACTGGGAATGGGCTGGGACGGGTGGACTGCGAGAGCCCAGCAATGTTCTGTGACCCTGCACCCCTCGGGACGAGCACAGCGCTGCCTGCCTGCTGTCCCAAGCAGCTTCCTGTAGGACAGGCACATTTAGCACAGACACAGTCCTCTCAGAGAGAGCTAAACTGACTCCAGGATCGGTGATCCTATGGAATGACTGGCTACTGCCTGGGCTTGCTCCTGAAGAACATCTTTGACACCTGAATTTATGAATAGAATAGAATAGAATAGAATAGAATAGAATAGAATAGAATAGAATAGAATAGAATATGGGATATTTCAGTTGAAAGTGATCCACAAGGATCATTGAGTTGAACTGCATGATCCCTTCAAGGCTGACCAAAAATTTAAGCTCATTTTTAAGGACACGATCCAAATGCCCCTTGAACACTGACAATTTGGGGCACTGACCCCATTCTCCAGGACCATGATCTAGGGTCTGACCACCTTCTCGGTAAGGAAAGCCCCGGTGTGACCAATATCTCATTAGCCAGCTCCAACACAAAGAGTAAAACTGGGAGAATCCACTCTTTGGGTGGGACGTGGGGCCACTGTCCGTTCTGTGCCTTCAGCGACAGCATCGGGGCTCTTTCCTCACAACCTGTGTTAACGAGCAGCGATGCTCGGCGTGTGCCGCAGCCGGTCCCCGGCGGTGCGGGCTGTCCCCCGGCCTTCCCCATGTCCCAGGCAGGGCAGAGCTGGGCAGCGGCAGCGGGGAAGGTCTCGGGTCGGGGCATTCCTAGCGCAGCGCCCCGGCCCACTTTTGTTCTGGGCTCCCGCCTGCGAGGCGTGTCCGGGCCGCGGGGAGGGCAGCAGGGCGGCCCCGGGGCAGGAAGGCCTTGCCATCACCACCGCCATCGCCTCGGCCACCGCCACCGCCATGGCCATGCCACTGCGACCGCCATCGCCACCGCCATGGCCATGGCCATCGCCACCGCCACGGCCATCGCCACGGCCACCGCCACGGCCACCGCCACGGCCACCGCCACGGCCACGGCCACCGCCACCGCCATCGCCGCTCCGCCTCTTCCTGCCCGGGGCCGGCCGGCGGGGCGGGGCCGGGCCGGGGAGCGCCGCTGCCGCCCGGGCTGTTCCCGGTGCGAGCTTGAGCTGCCGGAGGGGTGGGGGGCGGGTTACAGGGGGCTGGGAGAAGCCCTGCCCGCGGCTGGGGCCGTTCTCCCTCTCAGTGAGCAGCTCTGGGGATCGCCGGACGGAGCCCCAGTGCCTGGTGCAGCCAGGAGGGGGAATGGGGAATGGGGAATGGGAACGGGGATGGGACGTGCAGCCATCGCTTCTGCGCTGAGACGAGATGAGGATGAGGCCATGGCACGTCTTTCAGTGCTGCCGGTGCCCAGGAGTACCGTGATCCAGCCCCGCAATGATCCAGCCCCACGGCAGATGGCAGTACCGGCGGCGGTGAGAGTCTGTGTGATCCTTTAGATCGCGCCCAAAGCCTGTAAAGTGAATCCAGCCCGGTCGCACTGACCCGCCAAGTACAGGCGGGTCCCACCCATTGGACAGAGATGGGATGAAGTGTAGGATCGCAGAAGATAAGGGACTAGTAATGTGTGTGTCTCAAGCACTGATAGCTGGAATAGCTGTGGAGCCAGCCAAGGATTGTTGGTAATAACACCCCATTGGAAAAGAACAAGATATGGCTGGAGAAGGGGTGATGCAGAGGGAAAGCAGCACTTTCCTGGAACAAACATGCTTGTTCCAGTCTCTGGAGATAAGCACAACACAGTCCACTGCAGGCACAGGACTGAGGCTGAGGAGTGAGCATTGGCTGTAGGAGGTGATCAAAACCACCCATGTCTCTCGAAGCCCTCTGAACCATTTCCAGAAAGATCTGAAAGAATGGACTGCATGGGATGGGATGGGATGGGATGGGATGGGATGGGATGGGATGGGATGGGATGGGATGGGATGGGATGGGATGGGATGGGATGGGATGGGATGGGATGGGAGAAGAGGACTCATCTAACAATTATTTATTCCTCTGTTATCTTACTCCAGTTTCTTGTTCTTGACAGCTCTCAGCAAATAGAAAAGGTTCTTAACACTTGAAAGTCTGTTTTACCTGGGAAATTCCTGGGTGCTTTGAATTTGGGAAACATGAACGTTCTGATGCCTCAGGAAGTGTCCTGATCCCTAGCGAGAGATGAAATAAGTGGGGATCAGCCTGAGGCAGTGATGGACTTGTGTGTCTCCCTCTTCTGTGGAGTTTTGGGCTAGAGAATGCTCATGGCCCTGCACAGCAACACTGTGAGGGTCACTGCCCTCTGTTTGGGCCTGTGCCACTTTTTTCCAATCAGTTTAAATATACATATTAAAACGCACTTCAAGATTTCAAACAGTCAACTCTGATCAAATGGTGTTTTGCTGAGGCACCTGGATACAGCTCCATGGCTCCCCCTCCCCTCCCAAGGGCAGCTAGGCACCTTCTGGATTCAAATGCTCATGATGAGCTCAGGACAGTGGGACAACCGCACCCATAAGTCTCTTAATTCACTAATCCCTGTTAAAACAATGAGTAAGATGCCTGAGCTGCCAGAACAGAGCTTCTGCATTTCCATGCAGTGTCAGCTCCAGCATCCTCCAGCACAATTACAGATGGCCCAACTGCCTGTGGCACTTGGCAGTATCCATAAAAACATGGACACTATAAAAACAGGAGTAAAACCACAGACACACCACTCTGCTGCTAGGTATGGCATCACCTGAGGGCCAGCAATGGACAATGGAGAGCTGGATATGATTCCAGCCCCTAGGAGCTCCTGGCTGCACTCAGGCATGGCCCTGCTGCCCTCTGTAGGGAGCACCAAACCCCCAGGGCATCCAGAGGTTTGGCTCACGCACTGCAGCAGCTGGGACATGATAACACTGGAATTCGGGTGGTGCCTTGGAAATAAAGCTGTTTGCATGGAGATGCTCATGGGACTAAGGAAAGGGGATGAGAAAAATTCCTCACAGCTGATATGGGCTGGGTAGGCAAAGCCCATAAACAACTGAGAGGGGGAACATGGGCACAGAAAGTGGTGTGGAGGAGCTGCTTCAGGGAGTAGTCCTTTTGCTTGGAAAAGGCCTCAAAGATCATGGATCTGCCCTCTGCTTCCATGCTCTGTAACATGACAACACTGGTTCCAGGAAGAGAGGGAGGCCCTTCAGGTTGCAGCTGCTGGTGTGTAGGGTGTGCAGAGGCACAAAGCCCATCCTGTACCAAAGGACATCCCAGTCTCTAGAGGCTCATTTACACCCTGAGCTGAGTGGTGCTGGGAGATGTCCTTGGCATCGAGGAACGCTGTAAAGGTGTCTGAAGCTCTGTGATGGCTCTCAAGCCGTTCAGCCCCGTCCTGCTGTACTTCCAGGACTTGATCTTCTACTTTCTACTACTCTTCTACTTCCTGGCTGAAGTTCTGAACCATTAAAGCCATGACCAATAGATTTAAACTTAAAAGAGGGGTGGTTTTAGGGGGCAGGTTCTTACATGGTGCATTGTGATAAAGGAAACAGGTCCCTTGGTACACTTTGAGAGACTCAAAAGCACCAAGTGACAGTTTAGGACGCACACCTGGGGCCTCCCACCATGTCACTGCACTTCCAGCTGTGTCAGAGGTCACCTGTGGCAGGGCTAAGTGTGTCAATCACACACAGCCCTGTGTGTGACAGTCCTGCCTGCAGCATATACATGCAGTGGGCAGGGGCAATGACCTGACAGCCCCTCTTCAGCCATTCAACAACAGCTGCCTCTCTGTAGACAAACTTGAAGCTGAAGTTTTTTGGCTTCATTAATCACTCTTTTCCTCCACAGGTGATTCTGAGGATTTTTGCAGAGACATGAAGAAAGTCTGAGAAATGTCAGTTTTAGTTTTTTGCTCAAAGACAAATCCCCTGCCACACCACCAAATGTAATGGATTCAAAATGCTGAATCCACCGTAAGAGAGTTAAAATCCCACCTTGGTTGGAAGGCCCTTTGTGAGCACTCTGTAGGAAGATCTTGCTCCTCAGGGAAAAGTGCCACTGGCCTTTGAACACTCTGGGAAGAGAAGTAATTCCAAAAGCCCCCAGCCTGTTTGTTTAACCCCTGTCAGAGCCTGGGCATGGCAGGGCAGCAAGGTTCTCCATCCTCAGCCCCAGCTCACACTCTTTGTGTGTTCCTCTTTGGCCTCTGCACGGGAGGAGGTCAGTGGGGCTGTGCAGTGTTGGGGTTCGTGGTCATTCAGGGCCTCAGTGTCCCCCCACAGCCCATATGCTGCTGTGATCTGGTTCTTGGTGGGCACAAAGTGTTCATTACCATCCCCTTGGAGTCACAGCAGCGAAAGGGCTGCTGTGAGCAGAGCTGGTGACTTTAGAAGCAGAAATTATACAAATAGAGAATCACAGGGTGCTTTGAGCTGGAGGTGACCTTTAAGATCATCTCGTTCCACACCCCAGTAAATGCCCCAGGTGGTTAAACCCCCACTAAGATCATGTTACTGAAGAGAAAGAAGCTCGTTCTTTTGGGTACTTTAGATGTGGACCAGCCGCGCTGTGTATCTGGCTGCCCCCCTCCGCACGCCCAGCCAGGCGTTGTTCCCGCGGGTCACACCGCACTTGCGGCCACTTCTCCGGGCTTCCTCGCCCTTGGGGCGGCCCGGAGCCCCCCGCTCCCGCCGACACCCCGCTCCTTGCTCGGGCTCTGCCCGCTGTCGCAGACAGACACCCCCGGCCGCCCCGAGCGGGGTCTCCCCCTTCGCACAGCCCCCGAGCGCTCCGCGCTCCCGGTGCCCCCGCACCGCCCCCCAGGCCCCCCCGGCGGGGCGGGCGGGGGCGCTCGGGCTGGGGGCAGCTCCCTCCCGGCAGGCGGGGGTTAACAAAAACACGCGTTTTCCGCCGAGCCCCCGCCGCGCCCCGGCCCCGACCGGGGAGCCCCGCTCCGCCGCGCTCCGCTCCGCCCGGCCCGGCCCCGCTCGGCCCCGCTCCCTCCGGGCTGACGCAAGGCCGGGCCCGCCGGGGAGGCCGCGCCGGGCTGTCACCAGGGGGCACCGCCGCGATCGCCGAGCACCGGGAATCACCATCCTGGAGGGACAACAACAACAACAACAACAGAGAGCCCCGGCCCGCGGCGCCGGCGGGCGGCGGGACCTGGCCATGGCCCCCGGCTCCGGGCAGAGCTTCCCTGTCCTCCGGCACCGCTCGCCCGCCCCTCTGGAGCCCTAAATCCACTATCGCGGTTTTATAGCGTTTTTTATTATTTTGTATTATTTCTGGTTTTCCGCTCTCCCCTTCCTCCCCCGTGCCACCCCCCTCGGCGCCTCGGCCCCGCCGCGCTCCGCTCCGCTCGGCCGGGCGGGCGGGCGGCCGCGAGCGGAGCGGATCGGCGCGGTCGGCGCGAACATGGCGACGGTGCCCGTCTATTGCATCTGCCGGCTGCCCTACGACGTGACCCGCTTCATGATCGAGTGCGACGCCTGCAAGGACTGGTTCCACGGCAGGTAACGCACCGCGCCCGGCACCCCGAGCCCGGCCCCGGCCCCGCCGCCCCCGGTGCTCCCGCCGCCGCGCTCCCTCCCGCAGGCCTTCCCGGAGCGGGGAAGGAGGAGCCGCGCTTCCCAGCGCCGCTCCCGCGCTCCCCGCGCGCTGGTTTTGTGTGTTTTGTGGGTTTGGGGCCGGATTCCCGACACAAAGCTGCTCCCCCCGCGGTGACACCGGAGCCCCGGGGTGGCGGGGGCCATTGTGCGCGCCCGGGGAGGGGATGGGGCCGCCCTGCGCCGCCCGCCCGCGGCTCCGCGCCGCGTCCCTCCCGGAGCCGGGCCCGGGGCGGGGAGCGAGGGGCCGCGGCGGCGGCGGCGGCTGCGGGGCTCGGCCGCGCTGTCAGCGGGCTCGGCCCCCGCGCCTCGGCCTCGGCAGGACTCGGGCACCTTGGCCGCGGCTCCCGCAGGGTGTTCCCCGGTGGCAGGGCGGCCACGGCCGGGGAGGGCCGGGGGCTGCGGGGAGCGCCCGCCCTGGCAGCCCCTCGGCGCCGGGGCCGGGCGGGGCGGTGGGAGCGGGCGGGGGAGTCCTCGCTGGCGCAGCGCCCGCCCCGCGGCCCCGCCGGGCAGCGCCCCCGCCCCCGGGGACCCCCGCGCACCCCCGGCCCTGCCCGAAACCGGGGCCTGCCGCGGGGGGAGGCCGCGGGCAGGGGAGCGGCGGGGAGGCCGGGCGGGGCGGAGGACTCGGCTTTTCGGCTCGTTTCTCCCCAAAGCGCCTCCCGGCGCGCAGACAATGGGCGGCCGCGGCGGAGTTGCGGCGGGCGGCGGAACTTCGGTGGCGCCTGGTGTGATGAGGGCGAGGGCGGCGACTGGGGACCGAGAGCCTCAAGAGCCACCGCACCGCCCGGGCAGCCGTGCCGGCGAAGGGGGTCACTGGGCGAGAGGGGGTACACGCGGGGACAGCCCCCCGACAGGACCCCTCGCTCCCTTCGGATGTGGAGGAGGAGGAGGATGGAGTGTCAGCGGCATCGCAGCAATTCCCCAGGAATGATTGAAGTGTAAAAAGTGCAATTAAAATCAGGTAAATCACCTGGATGAGCGCTTTTTACGACAGGGGTCCAGTCAGGTTAGGCTGTCGCTCTTTCATCGCAAGCAGCGCCCGGCAGAGTCTCCTCACAGCTGGCGGACGAGGCGGAGGCGAGAGGCTCTGCCTGGTGCGGCTCACGGATGCTCGAGCGGGCACTGGGGCATCCGCGGATCTTCCGTGCGCAGAATAAAGGACTCCAGACGCTTTGCTGTGACATTAGGAATGATGTTCTACCGTTTATTTTAGAAGCTGTGTAGAAACAGGAAGGGAAATACAGAAATAGACAGCCCTAGTGGCAGTGCTGGCGGAAGGGTGCTCCGCACGTGTGGTCCGGGACAGGAGCTCGCACGAATCGCGCTGGCCCGTGCCACTGAGGACTCGGGCACAGATGCTGAGGTGAGGCTGGAGAGAAGCCTCAAGCATGTGCACTTGAAACTTAGACACTTTAAAGACATGAAAATAGTAAGATTTTCAGGCAGAGTAACGGCAGAGTGAATTGCTGAAGAGTAAACAGCGACAGGAGGTAAGCTGCCTGCACAGGATGGTGAATTCCCATTGCAACTGACAAAGAGAGGTTGCTTGAGGCTGATCAACCAAATGATCATGTTGTGGGCAGCTCAGGGTCAACAGCAAGAGAAAAGGTGTTTAATTTTGTGGCATAAGGGACAGAAATGATTTGTAGTGCTGCTGGGGATGGGGTGTTGTACTCTTTTTCCTTAGTTTATAGTAGTGCCCAGAGATTGATTTTTAGAGATAAAAAATGAGGAGGAGTTCACTTCTCAAAGTGTCAAAGCCTGAGATAGTTGTATCAGAGAAGTTCATGGAGTATTAGGAGCAAGCAGCTTATCTATGACACTGTTTGCTTTACTTGGTAATATATAAGTAAATAAATAGGAAAAAAAATCAGGATTTAATTGTATGAAATCGTGTCTGTCCCGGACACTCAAAGCACTGATGTTAATGTTTATACAAAACTGCAACAAAAATATTCAATGTTATATAGTACTGCAACAAAAAATACAATGTTACATAGGTTCGGCAACCAAACATGAGCCAGTGTGCCCAGCTGCACAGTGCTCAGGAGGATTGCCTAATGTTTTAATCATACTTCTGTTTCTTTTTAACATGATGTACAGTGTGCAATTCAGAAAAAAAAATGTGTCATTTCTGGTTTGGTTTTGTCAAAGCAGATGAGGTGTTTTCATGTTTCCCTTCTGACAGGAGTTCCCAAATACCTAAAAGAAATATTTTTCATGGGTTATCCCTGCAGCAGTGGCAGTCTCCCTTTCATCTAAGGCTGGGTAATGTGTCTGTGGCAACTTCAGCAGTTCTGATGGCAAATTGATATTTTGAAAGTACCTAAAGTGTGTTAAGCTTATGCAATGTAGTTTAGAAGTTGGACACATGGCAATGGAGCCCTCTCCACTTCTGGGACAAATGCACTGGGGACTCTTGGACACTGCTGAAGTGTGCTGAGCCATGGAGCTGTTGGTGTGTTCACAGAACCCTGTGACTTCTTGTGAAACTGAGGTTTGATGATTCCCGTTCTCTCTGTTTGCCTGAGCTGCTCCAGACAAGCAGCTTCCAGCTGTCTGGAAAGGCCAGAGATGATCTTAGAGGCAAAGGACACTAATGCCAAAGCGGGCACAGGGCTGTTTGTCTCCTGTCCATGTGCAGGTGTTTTCTGGTGTAGCTGTTTGGACTGGTGAAGTCTCACACACCTCAGTGCTCTGCTCTGAGCACCCAGTCTGGTGCTCTGTGATTTCCTGGCCCCTCCATCGCCTGTGCTGGCTCCTCTCCCCTTGGGTCCCATCCTGAGGAGGAGTCCTGGTGTTGTTCTGCCTGGTAGCAGGTCTGCAGGCAGCAGGGACAGCCAGGGTGCCCGACTGGTTGGCATGGGAACTGGCTCTTTGAAGACCAGGAAAGGAGGAGGAAGAGGGAGTGGTCTTGATGAGTGAAGAAGCTGACACTCAGCAGTTGCCATGGGTCACTCTGCTGCCTCAAGGGTCGGCCTGGCTGGATGGAAGGATTGGTGCCAGCTGTGCCACGGGCTGTGGGCCAGGGTCCCTGGGCAGCTGCTCGGGCACAGGGGATGCAGGACAGGGTCGCTCAGCTGTGTGCTGTGAGGAGCTCTGCCTTCTCCTCAGCTTGCAGGTGATGCTGCTGGCTGTCCGTGCCCAGTGACCCTGTGCAGGGACACCCTCCATTCCCCCTCCCGGGGAGCAGCTTGCTGGGGCTGGGAAAAGCTGTACATGATGACAGGTCTCCAAGTGTCTCATCTGCAATGGAAACTTTGTTACAAGGTTACAGAACCTTGTATCCAAGACAAGGCAAGTCTTTTTGTACCGGTTTGTTCAACTAGAAATCTGTACGGGGTTACTCATTACAGCTGTAGGTTAGGGGAGGTAAATTATTCATTTTCTCTGCAGTATTTTGTTACCTGTTCTTATAACCCACACCTGGTGCTGTAGGATGGGATCGTGCTCACTAAATGAAATAACAAGTATTGATTTTATTACCCCGTGTATATTTAAACTTTGAACCTTCTTGCTCCAGGCCTAGCAGTGGTCAATAACTTAGTAAAAGGTTTAGTTACCAAAAAGCAGCTCGTGCAGTTATCAGAGCAGCCTAAAGTGATGGTGGGAGTTACTCAGGATGCCCTGGCACCCAGAGTAAACGTGGCTGGGTTAAGAAAAACACTTCTCTGCTACACTGCAAAGCTAAATTCTGTGTGTGGGCAGATTTTATGCTCATAACAGAGCATTCAGCATTTTCCCTTTCAAAAACAGGTCTGGTTTTACACGGCAGCATCTAATTCCACTCTTTTACCCAGGCTTATCACTAGCTATGGGCAAATTTGGAAATTTGGGTAAAATTTGAAGATGAGGATATCCTAAAACTAGAATGCTATTTGCTTTGGTTTTGTCACAGCAGAGGGAATCCCTGAGGTTAATCAAGCTGTGCCCAGAATGATTTCCTTTCATGTGCTGAGTTCAGATAGGACCAAAGTGTGTAAGTTTTTCAAATAACTAAAAATCTCAGCTTATTTCAATTTTTCCTGAAGAGTTAGTTGGCATGAATGACAGGCTCAGTTTTTCTGGGAGCCTGCCCACAACAGGTATCATGAACGAACCATGCTAATACCTATACTAGAATGCTTTTGAAAATCCGAGTCTAAGTAATACCAAGAGTGGACAGTAGTGTGGAAAGGCCTACATGAACCTCCTGGTACCTGAGAGCCAGTACAGATCAGAGAAGATTTTTGTATATAAAGATTCTTCTAATTCTAGAAGTTCTTACCCAGCTTTTACCTCTGAAAGGATAAAATGTTAGAAATATTAAACACAATTCATGTTTAATTTAAAAAAAAAGACAAAATACTGTGGTTTAATGAGTACTCTCCAGCAGCCCAAGCCTTCAGCTGCACTGTTTTGTGAGCAGCCCTGTGGGCACCTAGCTACCTGTTGAGCTCAGTATTAGTGGGATGGCAGCGTTATCAGCCATGTCACAACAGGGAAATGAGTTCTGCAAGCAAACGGGAACTTTTTCCTTAGTGCTGAATAGCTCCATAATAAAGGAAATGGGTAAAGATGTCTTGACAAAAATTATCAAAGGAATGTAACTTCATATGGGGAGATACTGGAGAAGAGAAAAAGTATTATACAATCACTATAAGGCTTTCCAAAACTCAGAGGCCACCATCTTTAATATTACCTTAATGTATTGCCTTCTTTCTGACCAATACAAATTTTGTAGTAGCACTGTAATATATTTACACTGAAAATAGAGTGTGTTCTCCTTGCCCAGATAGCCCTCTCTTGTATGGCAGTCTGTTGGTCTACAGTTCTGAAAATATTTTATTAAAACATGGTTTGTGGCTTTAGGGGTGTCTTATAAAGGTGCTCTGAAGCAGTGCTGGAGGTTTGTTTGGGCTACAGGTGAGCTGATGCTTTGGAATCACGTGGGTTTTTCATAGTGACCATGTCATGCATCTTATCAGTGACTGATAACTCTGTAATGTGGGTGTACATTATCAAATCTTACACTGGCTGATGGATACAAATAGTAAGTCCTTTCCAGGGTTTTACCTGAAAAAAATTGGCCTATTCACAGTCCATTTTACGACTTTATGCATGGCTATTTTTAGATGTTACTTGGCTGTTACATCCAAGTACCTCTGGTATACAATATAATGGCAATAATGTGTTTGGCCAATCTCACTAGGTCTCTCATGTAGATTTTTCCTGGGATGTTGGTCCCCCACCCTGTGTGAAGGCTGAGCATCTCCCCCCACCCCCAGAAGGGCACTCTCTGTGGGACAGGGGTGTCCTGGGGACCATGGTCTCCAGCAGTGTGGTGTGATCAGGCTGCAACATCTTGAGGCAAATGTGCCAGGGGAAGCTTCGATTGGATATTGGGGAAATTTCTGCATCAAAGGGGTTTTCATCCCTGGCACAGACTGTCCAGGGCAGTGGTGCAGTCACCATCCCTGGATGGATTTAAGAGAGGTGTAGACTGGGGACATGGTTAGTGCTGCACTTGGCTGTGCTGGGGGGATGGCTGGACCTGATGATTTTAGGGTCTTTTCCAACCCAAACAATTCCATGATTCCATGACCTCCTACTTTGTTCTGGTTCCGTGACCTTCTGCTTACTCTTCAGCCCTGGGACCCCAGCCCAGGACATCCAGGGATTAATATTTTCTCTCGGCCTTGGAGAGTGCAAGTCCCTCCTTGTTGCACTCTCCTAGGCCTTTGGAAGAGCTGTTGGAAGAGGCTGACAGCCTGTGCACGGCTCCCAGCCAGCAGCCCATGGAGGAGTTCCTTCTTTTCCTCTCAGGCACATCCCCAAAAACTGATGGCTGCTGCTTCTCCAGGTGAGGCCAGGGCTTAGTCCTGTTCTTACAGGCAGAGGAGGAGTGAGGGTGCTGAGTTTCCCTGGGTGTAATTGTGCCTAGCTTCCCAGCTAACCAGGGTAGACTTCTCCTGGGATATTCAGCAATTTTTAGTGCTTCATCCATTTGTTTTAGCAAGTAGTCAAGACAAGCAGAAAGTTAAGCAATAGTATATTTTGACAGGAAAAAATAAACCAGAATTGCAGAAACAAAGATATTTTTAAATTTCCTGTTTGCAATTGTCAACCCAGTAATATGGAACTATGTGAGAGCTGCCTTATTGTTTTTATTTAATTGCTCATGGATTTCATCGTGTTTTCCTCTTTTTGCAAAATACACAGTACATTTACTCTCAGAAACAGCATTTTGCCTCATCTGGCAGACTGGAAGGATGTAACAAGTAAAAAAAGAAGTGAAATATTTCTGCTAGATATCAGTAGCTGTGATTTTTTATTAAACCTCCATTTTTGCTGTTAACATCTCAATGGAAGGGAATGGAAATGTGAAAATTGACTGGAATGCTGTTCCTGTGCCATATGTGCTGTGTCCCTTGTGGCAGCAGCACACAGAACAGCCAAGGATCATTGTGCAGGAGCACAGTCCCCACAGCCAGGTTATAAGTGAGATTTAATGTCTTTATGGAGCATCTCAGCAAAGCCTCTCGGTTAGGGCAGGTGGGAGAAGCAAAAGGACTTGCAGTGCTGTTGCTGCTGGGCTTATGTGTTAACAGGGACAGTGTCTCCTGTATCACCATCCTATCCACTTGGGATTTCCTCTCCATTTGTGATCACTAAAAACCCTTAAATAGATTGCAGCAGTTACTAAGGAATGTGGAGGGTATCTGGTGTACTCTCCTCCTTTAGAGGAGCAGTTTATTGGCCAGGAGCAGGCAGGACCACTGGAACCCCTAGCTCCTTACAGGCCATGGGGACAGCATATGAACAGCATATATGAGCTCCTTCACACCCCAGAAATGTTTCCCAGGGAATTAAAGAAAGAAAAAAAGGAATTTTAAAAAAGCTGTCTTCCTGATACCTGAATGAGGACTCATTGAGTAAAGAATGGTAAACACATGGGGCTGCTAAGTGTTTTGTTCCATGGTCACTTCAGAAATCTGAGTCACAGAGGTGCCATCAGAAGCCACAAGAGAGCCCAGGTGCCGAGGCTGGGAGTGCAGGAGCCCCTTCTGACAGCCTCTTCTCTCTCATCCCTGCTCTTGCCTATGGAACACTGAGGTGCTACTCTGCAGCTGGTTGCTGATAAGGGATTCATCATTCCAAAGACTTGACTAATTCCTGCTCTGGCATTGTCTCTCAATGAAACTTCCACTGAAAGGTGAAAAGGTGGGTAGAGGGTTGGAAAAGGTGAGGATGCTATTTCCTTACAGGCGAATGTGGGGCTTGTTCTAAAAGAGGTGGATTTGCTCTTGTTGAGATGGCTGAGGAGGTCTTAAAACACTCAGATGTGTTCTGAGAAGATCCTATGAATTCACAGCTTTTACTGCCAAAGTGGTTCTTGGCAGTATTTGGAACTCTTATCCACCAACTCTTTTGCATCAGGACAAACACATTGGCCAAAGCTGTTCTTGAGGGAAAGGCAACACATCCACTTATGATTTGTCCCAATGTTTATTAGTTTATTAGTCTAAGAAATTTTTAGACTATTGCATGAGACTGTGACAAAGTTCATCCCAGTGGAATCACAAGGCGCCTGCGGTGGCTGCACAGCAGCTCCTGCTGAGGGATGCCTGCCCGCAGCTCTGTCCTTCCAGCACTCATGGGAAAGGCTCCACTCTCAGCCCAGGCAGCAGCACGCTGTTCCCCGAGCCCTCACTCCCAGCCTCCCCAGCACAGCCTCTCACCCTCTGCTCAGCTGGCACTGCTGCACCCCCACAGCCCCAGCTCCCGGTGCTGCAGAAGGAATGGGTGTCTGTCCATGGATGCAGCAATGTGCTTAGAAATCAAGCATTGCTGGAAGGTGTGGGAGTAAAACTGCAGGGGACTATGAGCAATACCAGGGGGGTGAAATGCAGCTGTGGGTGAGAAACTGTTACTATTCCTGATGCTGCTTGTAAATCACAGACTGGAGCACAGAGTCAGTGCGAGGCAGAGGCACAGTGTGTCAGGACGCTTTGCTCGAAATGGATGGAGAGGGCTCACAAGGACTCGGGTACATTATTTCCCTTCATTCTTTGGACACAGACTTGCACAGGACTGTTTGGAACTGAGCAAATGCTTTCAGAGACACCCCAGCCCCGCTCCTGGGCCCCGCCAGGCTTTGCAGGACCATTCTTCCACAGCACTGTCAGTGCCTGTGGCATTTTCCAGTTTTATCAAGTTTTACCCTCTTTTTGACATTGCACCAGATTGGCCAGAGAACAGGACAATTGTGCCCAAACACCTCCTGTAAAAGGCAGAGTGCTGAGGTTGGCTGCACAGTGGTGATTCCTGCTCAGCCCCACGGAGGAACACCTTAAATCTCAGGTACCTCGGAGGTTTGGGTGTAATCAGCTGTATGTGAGGTTTGGGTGTGATCAGCTGTGTGCTCCTCCTGCACTGCTCCTGCTCTCCATGAGCAGTTCACAGGGAATGTGGGGACATTCCTTTGCTTTGCAGGCAGGACACAGCCCACTGCCTCTGTGGGATGCTCTGGGTTACTGAAAAGTGGGAGTTCATGTTTCACATTCACTTGTGATGTTTGCAGACTGCATGGAGAGGGGAGCAGGTCAGGAAATGTGTGCTGTGAGTGACACCAGCAGGGAGGAGATGGTGTGAAGAGCAGTCCTGAACCCAGGGTGGTACTGGGCAGAGCCTTCTGCTCCCAGGTACCATCTGGGGCTGCCCTCAACTGGTGTTGGCTGCTACCTAAGTCCCATATACAGTTAAGTCCCTTTTTACCATACTGCTAAATTTTTCCATTTAAAAAATGTTGAACTGAAGTAGGTGCTGGAATTCAGTCCTACTTGAAAAATACCCAAAGGGCTGGAATGAGGTGGAGCTGGGGTTGTTCCCTCATGCTTCCAAAGCAAGGGGCTGTAGGGAATGATCTATACAACGTCACTTGCAGTCAGAACTGCTGTTGCCTGTAGTGTTCAACAATGAGCCAAGCCTTAATGTTTTTAAGTTCTCAGACCTAAGCTTTTTCCCAGGAGGATTTCTGCAGGGAGGGTGGGCACGTTTTGTTGTTTAGTTGGGGGTTTTTTGGTTGCTTGGGACTTTTTATTTAGAACAAGAAAAACTGTTGTTTTATGCTTTGGCGCAAGGAAGTTTTTCAGATACAAAGCACTCACAAATGTTCTTCAGAATAATTATTTCTGCTTTTTTGTGGTGTGAGAGTTGGTGAATGGTTTGAGGAAGGAAAACGTGTGTAAAGGAGGTGTTTCTGAAGAGCACTTACCTGGAATCTTACAGTGAGTGGGAGCAGAGCCTGTCTGGCTGCCTGCAGTCACAGCCTCAACCTGCTAGCTGCTGCTGCTGCCTTTTCATTGTTCCTTCTGAATTTTGTATTTCTTTGCATTCTTGGAACTCTGAAATCCCTTTCAGAGCAGAACTGATTGCTTTAACTGCAAACCATGCTGATGGGGAAGGTCAGTGGCACTGGCCTGCTGGCATTCCAGGTCCTGCTCATGCCACAGGGCTTCTGTGGGACAGAAATGTCACAGAAAATGTCACAATCATTTTTTTTAAGGAAGGATGTCTTGTGGAGTACTTTTAAGGAGTGTCTTATGGAGCACATCCTGCATGGGCTGGAAGGGTTCAGTCAGGTAAGGTTTTCCCTTTCAGAAGAGCAGGGCAGAACTCTAATTTTGTGTTGATAAGTCACAAGCAGTGAAAGAATATTAACACTTCATGTGGTGTTTGTAAAAAGGCAAGAAGAGTATCTGGAGAAAAAGAGGAAATTTATGACTTCCCACAGAATCCCAGAATAATTTGCACTGGGAGGGACCTTAAACCTCACCGTGTTCCCACCTCCTGCTGGGGTGCATTGATGTGCAGATGTCTGAATCAACTGAAGACAAGAGCACTTTACATCAGTAGAACAACGAGCAATCTCCACTGCTAACTCACTGCCAGTGGCACTGGGTGTCACTGGGTATTTATTTTGAGCTGTTACTGCTCCTCCACAGTTCAAAATCATGGGTGATAAAGAAATATGTTGGGGTTTCCCTGTCAGTTACCAGGTGGAGCAAATCCTTACAAGTCCATGGACAGAAGGACATAATTTCATACCAGCCCAGTGCCCAGTCTGAATGCCTTATCCAAGGATACTCATGTGATTTATGGCTGTTGCTACCATGGTTTTCTTTCTAACCATGCAGGTTCTCTTTGTTTCTCTCTATCAAGGATGTTATCCATCATTCCCACACACACATGCCATATGCTGTACCAAGCATGATGACCATCCCCACCATGGCTGTCTTCACCGTGGGGCAGTGCTGAGCACGCCGTGGGCTGGGGACCCTTTGTTGTCACCTGGATTAGTGATGGTGGAGGTGAGCCAGCTGGAGAATGGCATGGGAAGAGCACACAGAGCACAGCATGGATGTATGTGGAGATGTATAAAGCCAGTTTGCATCTTGAAATAGGAATAAAATGCGATAAAGCTGTAATTGGGTCATTTGAAATTTGATGTTAATCTTGTGGAAATGTATTTGAAGTGCTGAAATGAAATTAAGGTACAAGAGCGGGTTATGCATGTCAACAACAGGAACAGTCAAGAATGGTTTAAAGGTTCTGTTAATAATTTATCATTCTTTAATTGTGTGTTTGTTGGGTTTAATATAGTAAGTTCTTTGTAAATATGACAGTGAAAATCATTCCTGTTCCCTCTCCCTCCTTGTTGTACTATCTGCTCATTTTGGAGCTTCCCCTGTGAGCATTGCAGTTGGTTCAGAGTGTTTGCCATGCAAAACAAAGCATGAAAAGATAACATTGGGGTACTCTCAGGATTGCCATGTGTTTATATGTTTATATGTATCTATAAAGAATACATGAAAATGGTCCTGTGACTGAAAAGGACAGCCAACCATTGATCAGTATTTTTAGCAAGATCTGAGCATGCTTATGCAAATTACAGTGATAAGTTACCTCAGATTTAAAAGTAAGTTATATAAATGGTTATATAAATGGGTGTCACAATTAAAGCAAATCAAACACACACAGTACTCAGATTTGTATTAATGTGTATAAATACATACATGGATGTATAAATACACAGGTACAGGTAGTTGTTGCTGTACAAAGTCAATGATGTCTGTGGCTTTGTTGGTGTTTAGTTTATTTGCATTTGTCTGCCATTTAGTCAGACACTGCCCATGTCCAGCCTGCTCCTGCTGTACGTGTGGCTGTGGATGTGACATGCAGGGTGAGCAGATGCTCAGTGCAGTGAGGAATGAGAAGGAACATGAAAGCAAAGGAGTGGTGATGCTCAGAGTGTTGTGACTTTTGGAGGACAAGTCACAAAATCGGAAATTCCAGAGGGATCCATTGGTTGCCGGTGTGAGTTTGTAACAGGCCAGTGTTACAGGGGTTTGGTGGGTTGTGGGTCCTGCACAGCTGATGTTACAGCAGTGGTATTTATTTGCAGTAATGTCCCTGTTGGAGGGAGAAATGGAATGACAGGGTCAGGGCAAGACTGCAGTCAGTTTGTAAGGGTTTACAGGCCGATTTCCTGGAGTGTATGTGCTCATTTTTAAAGATAATTCCTAGAATTGCAGAGGGCAAAACATAAAGGATGTTTTACTGAGCAGTGCTTGGTAAACACAGGTTTGTACTGCAGCACAGCTGATCCTGGCTGCTGCTCCTCAGCTCCTCAGGGCTTAGGTTTAGCCCAACTTTTGGGATTCCTTCTGCTGTGGGGCTCTCCCAGAAAGGTGGCCTACCTGCTTGGCCACTTGTGGAGTGCTATTCCTGATAGAGATGCTTAAAATCTTCAGATCCTTGGGCCAGTAAAGAACGGCTGAAGTTAAATCCAGTCTCATTTGCAGTGCTGCTTGCTGCCACACTGGGCTGGTGGCTGTCAGGGCTCACTCTGCCATGGACGAGTCTGCCATGGAGTTGGCTCTGTTGGTCTGTTGGGTTTCGATACATCCTGGTTAGAGAGTTGGCAGCATCCACCCTCTTCATCCCTGTGGGTGTGTGATGTATTGTACTGAAACTTGAAACTGAGACCTCATTCTGTAGGGTCTCAAGGAACTGAGCAGTGAGCCCTGGCTGATTTGGGGGGTTCTGAATTCCACCTTTGAATAACAGATTTGTTGCTGGCATGCACAGGTTCTAGTTAGGCCACATAACAGTGTGATGCTGGAAAAGACTTGGGCTGTGCAATAGGTGCAGGTTGCTGCAATCTAGAAACTTCATTTATTTCTGTTTGGTTGATTTATTTTTTTCCAGGGTAGGTGATATTTCTTTTATACAATGTCACCGGTTGGTTTTTGCTGAGGAACAAAAGGCACATGCTAATAGTAGATATTTTTGTAGTAAATAAAGGTGCTTGGGAAGAAGGTGCCCTATGAGTGAAAACACATGAAGTCTGGATTCCAGCACTTCTCTGTGGAGGATGATTTGTGCTGGGTTTGTACAAGGCTGGTCTGACAGTGGGCTGTTCCAGGGGCTGCCTCCTGGAGCTCTCATGGAGCAGTGGTCAACAGCTGAGGTGACACATTGCGTGAGGAAGAAGTGCCGAGACACCAAGATCACAGAATTTTGTTGGTCATACAATAATCCAAGGATTATTTTCCCCGAGACAATTCTCTTTCCTATGCCCTTCTGCACTGGGCAGAATACAGCCTGTGGTTTCTAAAGTGCTCATGAAAATCAGTCCATTCCTGGGATCTTTTATTTCCTGCTGTTCTTGCCTCAGTGCGTGTGAGAGAATGCACTCCATCACTCCATCCCCCAATTATGTGCAGCAGATAAACGAGGATTTATTTGATCAACCCAGCACTAATTCTGTAGAGAAGTTTTGCAGTATGTTTGGAGATAGAAAAGGAGGTTTTTAGGGATCTGGAGAGTTGTCTGTGCAGACTGGGATGAGCTGGGAGCCGGAGGGAGGAAGGGTAAAGGGCAATTTTCTGCATGAGCCCACTTTCCGGTGTATGGCCACAAACCTGACACAGCATTTGCACCTAGGCAGAGCCCCAGGGCAGGACTCCTCTTGCAAGTGCTCTTTGCTCTGTAAAGCTCTCGGTGACCTCAGGAGCATAACTTTGGTGTCCACCCCATATGTGTGTAGATCTCAGCCATGGGGAAGCTCCATGTGAGAGGTTATCCTGCTGACAGAGGCTCTGGTTAGGAGTGTCCTGTGGGGATGACAGGTCTGAGGAGATGGAGCTTGTAAGGTGAGTGTCAGGCTAGTCCATGGAGCAAACTGGCAACAACCCCCAGTGCTATGGACTCCATCAGGGTGTGGAGCTGCTGCTTTCCTTAGGATGAAGCAGAAAGAGTTTGGGGATGTTGATTAGTGGTGGCACTGGCAATGCTGGGGAACGGTTGGACTCCATGTCCTTCAGATTCTTTTCCAATGTAAATGATTCTGTGATTCTGTCATTCTGCTGGGCCGAGAGTCCTGTGTGGGTCATGGGTGGAGGGGCTGCTCTATTGGTCACAGGGCTGAGTGCCTCAGACTGGGGAGATGAGCTGTGGGGAAGGGCCCCTGCACTGCACCTGGCCATGGCTGTGCAGGGGGAGCTGGGATGTGTGCTGCCTGCTCACTGGCTTTGTTTCTGAATTCTGTCGAGTGCAGTGTGTCTGCTCAGGTGCATCTGTTTGAAGCTGTGTGGCAGCAGAGCAGAGCTGGGTGGATGGTGTCATGCCGAGTGGGATGGGTGTTGCAGCTCTGCTGCCTCTGTGGTTCTGGCTGACACCTGCATGTCAGTTGAAGATGAAATAGAAACCATACACAGAGAACAGAAGGTGACTGGTGAAAGGAGTGGGAGAGAGGAAGAAAGCAGCAGAGACAAGACATGTGCAGACCAGTTCACTTTTCACACCTGCAGCCTGTTGGCTCAGCCCTTGGGGCGGGAGCTCCTGCAGCACCCTCAGGGGCCGGGCTGGGATGCTCTGGGGTGCTGTGAAGGGCCTGCACAGTGGTATTGTCTGCTTTGTCACCTCCCCTGCTCCCAGGCTGGGATGAGCCCTTTTTGCTCCCTGCAGTAGCAGTATGGCCACCCTTCCTGGTAAAAGTTTTGGATGTGGCCAGATTTCCTTTGTGGACCAGTGCCACTTCTTTCAGTGAAGTTACACAAGGAATAAATGAAACCTAACAGAATGATTTTGAGAGGAGAGATATTTTTGTTCTGTTTGTTTAATGGACTTCTTGACCTTTTGGGTCAAGAACTTGGGACCTTTAATTTGGGCTTGGCAATTTTTTCCTTCAGTTTTGTTTTATTCCTGCTTTTTACCACTCTCTTTCTCTGTTTCCTTCCCTCTTGGCTTATTCCCCATCTGCTTTTGGGAAACCCAGTGCTGAGAAGGAGAACAAACATCAGGGCAGCTGTAATCACACAGGGCTGAGCAGCTTCTCTGCTGAACAGGCTGAGCCCAGTTTTCAGCAGCAGCAGCACCTTGGCACAGTAGTGGGTCCACAGATGTCCTGTGCCCAGCTCAGGTCTTTCACGTGGCAGAGGATGGGGCTGGCACTGCCAGGTTATAGGGCAAGAGATATGTTACTGTGCAAAAAAGGGCATGAGACATTCTCCCCAGTCAGTGGTGGAGGTGTTCACCTCTTCAAGGTGTTGCCTCTGAGGTTATCGAGATGACAAGCATTGCAGTCAACTGGAATTGTGTGATTGATTGTTGGGGTCAGTCTCTAAGTCTTTAATTATTTTAAATTATATGACAGCAAGATTGAATAAAATTTTGAGTTGACATAAAATAATTAGGGGGAAAAGAGTCTCATCTAGCACTTTTCAGCCACGTGTGTTTCATGAGAGAGTCTTCTGCCAGCAGTAGGGATCAGGAGAGTGGGCTTCACTTCTGAAGCAGGGTGTTTTTCCTTGCTCTGTACATTCCCTCAGTGAGAAGAGGTTGTTGGAAAATGTAATTCATTCTAAACTAAGCAGTAATTCTCCTTCAAATTATATCTTAATAAAAAAGATAACATCTTAGGTAGTCTCTGATTTAGGCACACTGCATTTTAAATCTGTCCTAATTATAGTGCTCATCGCTTAACATTCCTTTAATGAAGATCCTCATTTATAAGGACAAGGTTGGCAAATAGGAATTAATGCCATTATAACCCGTGAGTCTCCCAAAGGAAACAAATCAAAAGCTCTGTGAAGGAAATGAAACCTTATTATTTATAGCAAGGCAAAGCACAGAGTCACCAGCTGTACCTTTGTGTATGTGGCTCAGGGGCCTGCAGCAGATGTGCTTTGGAAAGGACAGTGCCCTGCTGCCATGGGCATCTCTCCAGCTGGGACACAGCTTCCCTTGAGGAGCCCTCAGTCCAAGGCTCCTGTCTTGCAAGTGGACTTTGGTTTTGTTTTGGTCTCAGTTTCTGATTCAAGACAGACCTCCTCTCATCAGCCCCAGAAATAACCATAGTGGTTCACCAAGGCCCAGAAATAAGGATGGAAGGAGGACATCCCAGTTGTCTTGGTGGATCTGGAATGTTGCGGTGGATGCACATCTCTGCTGCTGTTGTTTCATCTCATGCTGATATCAGAACTGCTTGGTTTGAAGGAGCGTGGTCAGATTGTCTTCGTAGCTGTTGATTTCAACACACACAGGAGATGGATGGTTCCACTGGCTCCTTAAAAACCTTGGTCATCCTGAACAGTGTTTCACTGGTGGAATTCAAGTGATGGCAGTGAGAGTTATGTACCAGCCTAAGAGGCCTTAGAGCAGTGCAGACTTGCAGAGGCCCCTGCAACCCTCACAAATATCTCCTTACTTATTTGGAGGCTCTGAGTCTCTGTGACTCGAGGGAACAGCTGGAGCTGTGTCAGGGAGGGTTAGGGTGGATCTCAGGGCAAGGTTCTGCCCCCAGAGGGTGCTGGCACTGCCCAGGCTCCCCAGGGAATGGGCACAGACCCGAGGCTGCCAGAGCTCCAGGAGCCTTTGGACAGTGCTGCCAGGGATGGACAGGGTGGGATTGTTGGGGGGTCTGGGCAGGGCCAGGGGCTGGACTCCATAATCCTTATGGCTCCTTTGAGCTGAGGATATTCCATGATTTTATGAAGCCTCTGAAAGCTCTCTGTGTGGGCAGCACAGCTCAGCTCTTGCACAGAGCTGGGCATTTTCAAAGCACTGAATGAGTGTTTGTCCATTCTACAACAGCAGTCTTGGGGCCGTGGGACAGGTGTTGGTGGTGCTGCTGCCTGCAGGGGGGAAACTGAGTCAAAAAGCTGAGCTCATTTCCTGGGATGAAAAGCAGTCCAAGCAATCTGATAAGCAGTGAGGATTGTCCCTGTGCCTGCATTCAGGTGTTGCTGAAGCTGCTGGGCTCCTTGCAAGGGACTGCGCAGATGTTGTTCTGTTTGCAAGAGGAAGCCTTTTCCCTTTTCCCTTTTCCCATCCCTTTCTCTCCACATTTGTGTTTCTGTGAGTGAAGGAGAGGTGATGTGAAATCCTGTCTGTCCAGTACAGCTTGAGTTCTCTCTCATTTAGGCCTTAATTAGAAACGTCCATGCAGGGCACCCTCAGCCCTGTGCCCACACCAGCGCCTGGGTTCCTCCTGCTGTCCTTGGTCTTGGGTCTCCTGCTGGAGTAACACCAACTTGTGTCCCTGTTCTCCTGAATGACTTGTGAGCTCACTGCTTTGCTTTAACCCTAGCTGACAGCAGTCCTCAGCTCTCCAAAATCTCTATTTCGTGAAAACATGTGACTAGATGTGATTAGATGAGACAAATCCTTCTGCTTAGGAAAAGGCTTGTTTGTTTGCTCTGGAGACACTGGAGAGCACACAGGAGAGAGCTCTGGTCAGAGTTTACCCTGTAAAGCCACCAGGACAACCACCCAGAAGACACGAACTCATGGAACAACTCATTTCATTGCTCTCAAAACAGCCTCACTCTTTCCCCTTTTCTTCTTTTATTAACTTCTCTTGTGCTCACAGTGTCGGCTGTTGCATTTCTGGATGCTGGGATGGACACTTAACATTGGCCTGGCATCAAAACTCTCCACTGCTGGACAGTGCTGCTTTTTTACAGCACCTATGGCTTTGTCCAGGTGGCAGAGGCTCCTGGAACTGGACAGGTGTCTTCTGTACAAATTACAGAAGTAAGTGAAATTACACCTTGTTAAGGAGGAGTGTTATTGTGCACACTGTGACTGGTGACACACCCAGGAGTACCAGTTGTTAAGGGATAGGGATGAGCTCAGGGTAATCACTAATTGTGACCTGTAAAAATGCTGTGGTTCTTCTTCTGAGCTTCATAGACCTTTGATGATTTGTCCTCATGAGCTGGGGTGGAGCAGGGCCGGGAAGGGAAGGGAAGGGAAGGGAAGGGAAGGGAAGGGAAGGGAAGGGAAGGGAAGGGAAGGGAAGGGAAGGGAAGGGAAGGGAAGGGAAGGGAAGGGAAGGGATATTAGCCGATTTTTTTTCTTCAGCTCTATTTCTGTTTTCCTAGATTTGATTTTCTTCCCTATCTAAGAGTCTTTTTCTTGTTTATTTTATTTTTCATATTTTTCTATATTGTCTTCTGGTTGATAATGGAGGTGACATGGTTTTGATAGAACAGACACTATGTGGGTAATTTTTCTCCTGAAGCTACTTAAAATGTCACCTCCCTGCAGATGACAACTCAAGGTTGCCAGAAACATTCATGCTATAAAACCAGTTTAGTTTACTCACCTTTTATTAGTGTTGCTTGCATAATAAAAAAAATCATTGTTAACTTTATCAGAATATTGAAACTTGAACATCTCTTCACTGCGAACACAGAAGCAATTTCATTTTAAAGTGGCAAAGGGCAGAGTTTCTAATAAAAATGTAATTTGTAGCCTCTGACTGCAAAAGCTTCTAATGTGCTAATTCTCCTTTAAGTCTGTGTAACGTGGGTGAGATATCAGCTTAAACAGCTGCAATATCAAAGCCTTTACTTGTCATTATTATTTTTTTCCCTACAACAGTATCAGCGAAATTTAAATACATTTTAATATTATTTCCCTTTTATCTCATTATCAAATTAGTTTTACACTCCCTCAATATGAGTTAAATCACTTAACGACCATTTAAAAATCAACCATTCGGTTGGTTGAAATTGTTCCAACAAAATTCCTGGATGCAGGGCAATTAATCTCTTAGGCCATCTTTGCTGTGTTTGGGCAGAAAGGCTTTTTGAGCTGTGAGAGGTGGTGGTGGCTGCTGCTCCAGCATCCTGCATCTCTGCCCTGCACAGCAGGTGCATCCCCAGTTCCCGCTGGCAGGGCTGCAGCCCCTCAGGCATCAATGGCCATGGCACAGGAAGTGAGGGGCTTTGTGGGGTGTCTGGGAAGGGTTTTCTCTCACAAAAGAATTATCCAGCCCTGGCACAGCTGCCCAGGGCAGTGCTGGAGTCCCCATCCCTGGAGGGATTTAACAGCCCTGTGGATGTGGCCGCTGGGGACATGGGTCAGTGCTGGCCTTGGCAGTGCTGGGAAATGGTTGGACTTAAAGGTCTTTGAGGGCTTTTGCAACCTAAACAATTCTATGGCTCTGTGATTCTGTCCCTCACCAAGCAAAATTTTTTTCCTTCTAACTCAACAGTGCTACTAAGAGCTTTTCTCAGTTCTTCTCTGACAATGGTAATGCACCCAGGTCCTACACTGACACTGTGGGATCCTGCTCCTGAGCTCACTGCCCAGATCCCACACACGCTGCCCAGATCCCAAACACACAGCCCAGATCCCACACACGCTGCCCAGATCCCAGGGACATCACCTGTAATCAAGCACTGGCTGTGATCCCATACCAGCTGCCTTTAGACTCATCATTTTCAAATGCTTGGTTTGAGTCTTTTTGATGTTTCTCTTGAGCAAATGGGGCTGAGAAAAAAGTCTGGAGGGACCAAAGCGAGTGTTCTCATGGGAAAAACCAATAGCTGCAAACCACAGAGTGCCATTTGTGCTGCTCTTCAGGGGCCAAGGGGGAGAACACTGTTCAGTCACTGTAGGTGACTTGGTTTTCTTCAGCTGGAGAAATGCTTTGATTCTAGATTATTGGTGATTAGCACCCTGAGAAAAAAACAGTAAATTGGGTAGGAGATGCTTCAGAACCAGGCTCTGCTTCTACCACAGCTGGCAGTCCCCTTCTGCCTTTTATTCCCAGGTGGAAATGCACAGACCAACCCAAGAGTCAGTCACGGCCCCCTGCTACCCAAATCTTGCTCTGTAAACCCAGCACAGGCAGCAAGGAAACAAGGAAACCAACAAGGAAAACCTTGTTGCTCTGCTGGCAGGAATGGTTGCCTGGGGCTGTCTGGCAGTCTGGCTTTAACTTTTGGTGGGAATTTGGTTTCCTGCGCCTCTATCCATGTGGAAGCCACCAACAGTCCTGCTGGTGGCAGTGCCTGGAGAGCCCAGCTCTGCTGGGTGAGAGGAGCAGCACAGCCTGGAGTGGGTTGGTATTTTGGTTCCTGATGTCCTGAGGCAGTTCAGCTGGGAGATCCCTTGGACAGTTCCCAGTTTCCCACACAGAGAGGGCAGCAGCTTCTCCCTGGGAGCAGCTGTAAGTGGCCAAACCTTATTCCAAAGCCATGCTGTAGTCGGAAAAGTTGACTGTGTCTTGCAGGGGCCCGCTGGAGTTTGAGGTCAGTTATTTTTACTTCTCTGCGTTGTTCTCTCAGATGTTTCACTCTCTCAGAACAATGACTCCCACCACATTGCAGCCATTGCCCTGTGCCATAGCTGCTCAAACCTCCTCCCATCCCATGCCGTGCCAAGGATCTCATCTCCTTACTTTAGCTAAATATAGCATTTTCAAGCTCTTGTAGAGAGCCTAATCCATACCTTTACTGAGCTTAGCCAGCTGAATCCAGTGGCATAAGCAGCTGACACTGCTTTGTAGGTAGAGGAATCCTCTACATTCTCTTACACTTGCCCTAATCTACCAAGGTTTGTTTAATTTTTCTGCTGATAATCTGGTATTTTTCTACTATTTTTTCTGGTATTTTCTACCAATCTGATTTTTTTCTCTATATATGTACAGGATTCTGAGGACTGGATAGTTGTGATGGTGATTTTTTCTGTTGGCAAACTTCAGTTTTCTGTGCTGGCTTCCCTGGGACACACAATAATTTTGTATTTTTTCAAGTAACTGTTTAATGAAAAAAATTCCAAAATAATGTTTTCTGTTCCCAGTCTGGCTTCACAGAGATGAGAGTGTCTCTGGCTTTGGTTGCAGAGCTTCTGTCACCCTGGGCTCTTTATTTTGAAGGGAGCTGGCTCCCACATTGAAAGTTGCAACTGCGGCACCATATCTACCAAGGTTTCTGGCAGGATCTTATTTTGACACAACAGTTACAATGGTAATAAAAAGGATGTGCTGCTGTATCTTAGCTAGTTTGGCCTTTCCCAGCATGGTTGCAGCCTTGGTTTTGTTGCTGCTGTTCTCCAGCAGCAGGTGTGTCTGTGGTTTGTGATGGTGACGTGCGCCACCGTGGGCCTCGGGGTCAGCAGGGGGTTCAAAACCACCTCTGGCAATGGGGCTCACAGTGCATTTGAGCAGCTGCTCCCCTGCCCCAGGTGCACTTGTGTTGGCTCTTGGACACCTGTACACCCTGCCAAGGGCACCCAGAACCCTCAGGGAGTGGGTCCAGGGACTCTCATGGGAGGGGTGGGCACAGGACTGTGTGTTATCCTCCTTTATCAGCACCCAGGTCATGGCTTTCCTGCTTCTGGACCAGCACCAGGTGCTGCTGATGTGTCCACCCTGTGTGAATTTCTCCCATTGCTGAATGATTTTTGGACACGCTGGTGTCCTGCAGAGCTTGAACAGAGCGAGAATGATCTGAGAGGTTCTGGGAGGTCTTGGTGGAACTGGCTCACTCTGCTGCCTGGCCTTTGGGATGGAGCAGCCATCCTCTGCTCTGCTTCCTCCGTGCCGACACAAGAACCATAAACTCTGAATTCCTGCTCTTGTCAGTGCTCAGCCCTGCTGGGGAATGCCAGGAGACAGAATGTGGCCTTGTGCATGGAGGTGGCACTGTGTGACCCCTGCCCATGCCTTTTCCTTGGCAGAAAAGCAGTGTTGTTGTTCTCTGTGAGCTGAGGAGCACTGAGAGGTGCTCTCTGCTGATTCAGAGCACTGGCAGCTGTTCCCTGCTCTCTGCAGAGCACTGGGGAGGCATTTCAGGAGATGAAGTAGAGAAAGCCCAGGAGAGCTCTCGGCACAGTGTGATCCAGCCTTCCTTGTGCTGGAGCTTAAGGTCCCTCTGATGCCTCTGGTGGGTGATCTTAGGCTAGCTAAGCTCCCATGGAGCCAAGGCACCAGGGATGGATCCCACAGCACCCCACTGAACCCTTTTCCCTGTGTGGTGCCTTGCAGCCTGGGCTGCTCCTGACACAGGCAGCAGGAGCAGAGTCCCCTTTGCCCTTCCTCCATGGCCAGGACAGTGCCATGCTGCACTTGGATTCTTTGGCTGCCTGTTTGGCACTTGGACTGTGCAGCAGCTTCTTGTCTTGGGTGCTTCGATGCTTAGCTGTGTGCCTGGCTCCTCCCCAGCCTGTGCTCCCACAGGATTGTCCATGGGTGTGCCCAGGGCTGCTGCTGGTGTGTCCCATCCAAACCCACCTCGGGGGCATCCTGGCACAGCCAGGAGTGCTGAGCTGGGTGTCTGCTCCACCTCCTCATCTTCCTACATTGCAGCAGAGGTGGGACCTGTGGAAGTTGTGCACATGGTATCCCTTCCCAAGATCCCTCTGGTACTTCACAGCTGCCCACACATATTTTGTGAAGGTGTGTTTTGTTAATTGGGTTTATGTGGGATGGTACTGGGAGAACTGTGTAGGTGCAAAATAGTCTCCTTGGGAAAAAAAAAATCTGTGGGTCTGTCTGTCACATTTTCATGAGTTCCACAGTGGGCTACTGGGTGGGCTTCTGGCTGGCAGCTTTTGGAAGCCCTCAGGATATAGGCTACAAAAAGCCAGTCTGTACCAGTGTACAGGGCCCCAAAGCTGGTACAGCTTGTCAGTGCAGCTGCATGGCAAACACATGGGGCTATATTCATTAATGGTATGCTTGAGCATAGTCGGGCTAATGTCAGATTTACCTTCTTGTGTTCCAGCTGTGTTGGGGTGGAAGAAGAAGAGGCACCAGACATTGACATCTATCATTGTCCAAATTGTGAGAAAACCCACGGAAAGTCGACCTGTAAGTACCCCTGTGCAGCCAGTCCCTGACATGCAGCAGGGTGGGGATGTTTGAACAACAGGAGCTTTTTGTTTTGGTCATTACAAAAGGCACACCTCGGTATCATGTGCTGTAAATATTGGAATTCAAACCAGAAGGTGAAGAAAGATGTTAGTGGGAGGAAGCTGCAGGTTGGATCACGGAGCTTTTGCTGCAGCCTTAGGCACGTGTGTGAGCTCATGCAGGCACTTACCTGGAAAACTGCAGTCCCCAGCCCCACAGAAAACCTGAGTGTCCTTCCTTGGTTGAACTGTGCCCACACTCAGTAATGTGGGCTAGAAAAACCCTGTGGAAGCAGCTAAGTGCTAATACAGGGAGTTTTGGAACCTACATGGAGTTTTCTGTCTGCAGATGAGAAGAGTAAGAAGCAGTTTGTTGTGCTTGGCCTGGATATAGAATTGCAGCAATTTCAGTGTCAGTCAAAATTGTAGGATACACTGAGGGTGCCAATTCTTGCATTTCTTTCATAGGAAAAGGATTCTCCTGAGCAAAAGTGACAGTTGATCTCAGTGGGTGTTTTGTCTGGGAAGGAATCGTGGGATGTGTTTGCTTTGGTCAGATTAATTCACAAATTCTTTCTATTATACAATAGAGAAAAAAAAAAAAGAAACCAATCCCTGTGAAAGATGAAATGCTTTGCTTGAAAACCAGTTATTATAAATAAGCAACAGTGCCAGGGAGGATCCTGCTGCTCTGCAACCTGAGGGCATCCTGCAGAGGAAGAGCACCGTGCTCATCTGCTGGAGCTGAGGGAATCCTGATGACCTTTTATTTAGTGTGAAATAAGGGATGACTGGAAAGTGACTCCTGTTGTGTTAAAATTCAGATTTTTTAACCCAAGCAATTATTTCTGTATTGCCTTAATTGTTAAAGTTTAAGAAATTTCTAGTGGGAATGGGGTGGAGTCTGAAGTGTTTGCTTTGTGGGCAAAAAATAGAATTGTATTTCCACTGGGATTTTTTAAAAATCAAATGTGAACTGGAAACCTGAATGACCTGAAGGTGCTCCTGTCTCCCAGAGGGTCCAACTGAGAAGCTGGCAAAATCCCCGTTGGGGGGCTGGTTCTGAAGGACTTAACAAAATCAGGATGTCCCTACAAAATGTTGTGGTTTGAAAGGATCAGCCTTTCTAGTGTTTTGTTTTCCTGGTTACACAAATAACCACAAATCATTTTGAAGTGAATGATTTGGGATTGGAGGGGGGGTGATTGCAGGCACTCCCAGACTGTTCCTAACCCAGGAGGGAAGAGGCAGCACAGGACCTCCACCCTCTAAGTCTGTCAGTGCACAACACTGAGATGGGTCTGATACTTTGATTTCTTTCACTTAAAAAAAAAAAAAATTATGAAAGGCACCTGCTTTCCAGGGCAAGGGGAAAAACCCAGTCAGAAGCAGCAAAAGCCTATAATCAGGAATTGAATATCAGTTCTATAAAAACTAGGGTGCGTCATCCTGGAATTCAAGACATGGCAGTTTTGATAAAAAGATTGCAAGTTTAATATACCAGTTATGATGAGGAGAGTTGAATTGACAACAACATTCTGATGCTTTTTAAAAGGTTTCTGTCTATCCAGTTATTTTTATCCAAATAAAAATCCACTGATGTGTCCCAGAGCATTCAACCCAGCAGAAAGTGCTGCTGGAGCAGAGTTCCAGCCCTTGCCATGGGCTCAGACACCTCCCACTGTCCCAGGCTGCTCCAAGCCCTGTCCAGCCTGGCCTTGGGCATTGCCAGGGATCCAGGGGCAGCCGCAGCTGCTCTGGCCACCCTGTGCCAGAGCCTGCCCACCCTCACAGGGAACAATTTCTTCTCCATATCTCATCCATCCCTGCCCTCTGGCAGTGGAAGTCATTCTCTGTGTCCTGTCCCTCCATCCCTTGTCCCCAGTCCCTCTCCAGCTCTCCTGGAGCCCCTTCAGTTCCTGCAAGGGGCTCTGAGCTCTCCCTGGATCCTTTTCCTCTCCACATGAGCACCCCCAGCTCTCCCAGCCTGGCAGAGGGACTCCCCAGAGCAGAGGGGCTCCAGCCCTGGAGCAGCTCCAGAGCCTCCTCTGGATCTCTCCAGCAGCTCCATGTCCTTCTGATGTTTCAGCCTGCAGATCTGGGGCAGCTCTGCAGCTGGGGTTTCAGAAGGTGTCCCTTGACCCTCTTCCCTCTGGGGATGCAGCATGGTGGGAATACAGGCCACATCCATTCTGTAGGACAGCATGGACACTTCCTTTTCTCTCTTTGAATACAGCATAGGCAGTTTAATGACATGCAACACCAATCATCAAAGAAGTGAAGTGCAAGAATTTTATTTAAATATAAATCATTGCTATCCTTACCTTGAGTTTTGGTGACAAGGTCACAAGCTGCATAGTAATTTTATCTGCTAACGTGTAGAGTCGTGGATTCTGTGGAAAAAGGAGGCTGTTCTACTCTAGCCCATCCTTGCAGGGTACACCAGGCCAGGGGAGTTAGAAGCTGGAAGAAGTGAAGGAGGGAGCGGCTTGGCTGGTGAATTCCATCTGCTGGAATTTGCATGGAGGATATCCTGCTGCAGGGCTTGGGCACTGCTGGGAGATCTCTTCCTTTGCTTATTAACTGCTCCAGAATCTGTTCAGACCCGTTATCCAGCACTATCAGCTCTGTAAAGGAGTAGGAGTTGTTCCAGCAGCAGTAGTTCATGGTAGGATTTAATTATTGTGAGATTAGCAAAGGGAAGCACAGACACCAATTGTCTGTTATGCAACTTGTCTGGATTTAAAAATATACATGTATTTCTGGAGCTTGCCTTCTACCAGATATGTTTTCCAGATGTCAAATTTAAAAATCATTTTCCTCTCCTTACATTTTTCCACATTACCACTGTGGCCAGTGGCTGCTCTCACAAGATTGCTTCCTGTCACATGGCATTTTAAGCCATTCCTGCTGAATGAAATGTGTAGGGACTTCTCTTTGGGAAAAATCATCCATATTCATCCAACATTTTCTGACATCATTTCAAGAAAATGTAAGGGCTTCATTTGGGCAGGCTTGGCTCATTTTCATAGCACTATTTGAAATGCTGGGTTTGATTGCTGCCTCATTTGCCACAGTGAAAATCAGGAGAAATCCTTTGGAATCAGTGGAGTTACAGAGCTGCAAGTGAGCCAAAGGCTGTGGCTGGCTTTAAGTACTTACAACCTTTGGTGTTGATCAGTAGAGAGCTCACAGGGTGCTCCTGGGTATCCCTGCTCTAGGGAAGCACCCTGGTCATGGCTAGAACAAGATGGGCTTTAAAGTCAAACAGTCATTTAGGCTGGAAGAAACTCCAAGATCACTTAGTCCAACCTGTGACTGATCACCAGCTTGTTAAGACCAGAGCACTGAGTGCCATGTCCTGCAGTTCCATGAGCACTTCCAGGGATGGGGACTCCACCCCTCCCTGGGCAGCCCCATCCCATGCTTGACCACCCTTTCATTCTTCCCAAGAATTCAAGTTGATGATCCCTTCTACACAAATAGCTTTGAAATAATGTATGTATACCTGTGAATTACTCATTTTGAGATAGAGTTTTTGTAAAAATTTATTCCCTTGTTTCCAGTGTTGGACTTCCAAGGTTAAATCTGGACCAGAAAGATCTGAAGAAAAAGAAATCTGTGATACATTACAAAAAGTAGCTTTTCTGGCCCAAGCTGGGACCTGTTGCACATGAGAATGAGCCTTTAGTCCTTACTGTGGTGTTCATGGCAAAGACAAAATATCGAAAGTGTGGCTGAAAATGGCCAAGGGTCAAGTGTTCGAAGCAGTGTAATGGACTCCAGCTGCTGTCCAGGAGACAGCCCCTCCTGGGGAATGCTCTGGGGAGAGAATCCAGGCTGCCTCTGCAGGAGGGCTGGATGGGAGAGCTGGATGGGGAGAGGTGCATGGGGAGAGGGATGGGGAGAGGTGGATGGGAGAGCTGGATGGGAGAGCTGGATGGGGAGAGGTGCATGGGGAGAGGGATGGGGAGAGGTGCATGGGAGAGGTGGATGGGAAGAGGTGGATGGGAAGAGGTGGATGGGAGAGCTAGATGGGAGAGCTGGATGGGGAGAGGAGGATGGCAGAGCTGGATGGGGAGAGGAGGATGGGGAGAGGTGGATGGGAGAGCTGGATGGGAGAGCTGGATGGGGAGAGGTGCATGGGGAGAGGGATGGGGAGAGGTGGATGGGAGAGGTGGATAGGAACAGGTGGATGGGAGAGCTGGATGGGAAGAGGTGGATGGGAAGAGGTGGATGGGAGAGCTGGATGGGAGAGGTGGATGGGAGAGCTGGGTGGCAGAGCTGGATGGGAGAGGTGGATGGCAGAGCTGGATGGGAGAGGTGGATGGCAGAGCTGGATGGCAGAGCTGGATGGGGAGAGGTGGATGGGGAGGTTCATGGGAAAGTTGGGCACCTGCCAGCTCTTGGTGCCGAGGCAAAGAGCTCCCCAGAGGTTGTGGGAGCGTTGCAGTGGATTTGTTAATTCAGCACTGATCTGTCGCCTTCATTTCCCGACGCTCTGTGCTATCTGGTGTGTAATAAAGGAACGTGCTTAAGCTCTTTAATTTTCCTGTGGCAAGTGACACCTCTTTCCCTGGGACTTGTACTCAGAGTGCAATCAGCACACTCATGGTGTGGATTTGGATGTGCTGAGAGGGGGAGGGGGCAGAGGTTGGGAAGGGAGGGAGAGGAGGAAGGTTTGTCATTCAAGCCAGGCTTGTTTCCTTTGTTACCAGGAGCATTGAATTAATACACTAAGCCTGAGAGTCATTAAGATAAAGAACTAGCAGCTTTAATGAATATCTCCAGCTAGGCTGGAGCCTGCATGGAACTAATAAACCCAACATGCTTTGTGCAAAACCTGGGATGGACTCCCTGGGAGATGTCTTTCCTTGAGTTGTTCCAGGGCTGTGGTTGGGAAAGCAAAATTTGCTCTTTCCAAATTTCATGTATTATATCTCTAGCCTTCAGATTCCTTTCTTAATGGAAAAGTGTATGGATCTGTGTCTGTGCAAAGAGTGAGGAGTGGGTGCCATCTGTGAGGTGCCTGCTGCCTTCCCTCACTGTTTTAATAAGAGGTCTGGACTTGGGGTGAAATACTGAGTTTCTTGATGTAAAACAAGGGTGGGAAATGAAAGTATGTGACATATGAAAATTTTATTAACAGAGGCTTTAAATGATACAAATGAGGAAAAACCCGGTTTCCTACCAAAGTGAGTTTCTCTGCACTCACTGTGGAAGCAGGAACAGCTGAGGGAGATAGTGCTGACTCAGGGAAAAAGCAGGACCAGTTTTTCTTGCTTTGTGTTATCTGGCTGTCAGAGGCAGGGCAAAACCACACTGAAACCTCACTGGCTCACGTGTGCTCATTCCTGCTGGCCCTTTATCCCTCCCTTAAGGACTGTCCTGTGTGTCCATCCCTCACTGGGAGCACCGTCAAGGGGCCTCAATCAGCTGCAGCTCTGAGCCATAATAAATTCCCTTCCCTGCACTTCTAGCAACTACTTAATTTTCCTTTTCCTTTTCCTTTTCCTTTTCCTTTTCCTTCCCTGTCCATGCTCTGTGCAGGGCACACTAAAATCCCATCAAACTTGGTGTCAAATGCAGCACTACTGGACAGAGCTTTATTCTGAGGTGATTCCTGACAAATGCAGTAATCCCACAGAATGGTAATTCCCACAGATCCATCCTGCAGGTTGTGCCGAGGGGCTTTCGGGGAGTTTCCTGGTGAGGATGGGGGGCAGTGTGAGAGCCCAGGGTGTCCAGAGCCAGTGCTTGTGTGAGGCTGCAGGCACTGCAGCTCAGCAATTACCCAGCTGCTGCCCTCTGCTCCAAAATGCTCACTGCTCACTCTGTAATGGATCTTCAGCTGCACCACAATTGTCTAATGGGGCACTGAGAGCAATATTAAAATCTGCAGGGCAGCGTGGCAGGGGTTCCCTCCACTCTGCTCAGGAGAGAAATTAAATGAAGATTCATCCTTCCTGCCAATGTCTTAATAATTACCTTCAACTTAACATAGCTGTCCAATTCATTCTTTTTCAGTGAAAAAGAAAAGAAATTGGCATAAGCATGATACCGGCCAGACAACGGAGGTGAAGCCTGTGCAGAATGGGAGCCAAGTGTTTATCAAAGAGCTGCGGAGTCGGACATTTCCCAGGTGGGTTTCGCTGTGGACGGGGTACAGAGGCAGTGCTGGGGTCCTGGGAGGCTGGGGATGGTCTGTGCTGGAAGCATTGAAGAGTATTGGTGATTAAATCAGCACTGTTTGATTGCAGATGTCCCAGGCTCTTCCCTTTTTCACATTTGTGCAGCTGTATTCAGATCTCCTCTCAGCTGAGCCCAGTGCCTGTGGATTTCCATAGATGCTGGGATTTGGGAAGGCAAGGATTATGGAATCAGAGAATAGTTTGGGTGGGAAGGGACCTTAAAGCCCATCCAGTGCCACCCCTGCCATGGCAGGGACACCTTCCACTGTCCCAGGCTGCTCCAAGCCCTGTCCAGCCTGGCCTTGGGCACTGCCAGCGATCCAGGGGCTGCTCTGGGCACCCTGTGCCAGGGCCTGCCCACCCTCACAGAGAACAATTCCTTCCAAACATCCAATCTAAATCTCTCCTAGTTTAAAACTCTTCTATCTTGTCCTATCACTGTCTGCCTCTGAAGAAACTCACTCTTGCTGTTCTTTATAAGCCCCCTTTAGGCACTAAAAGTGGATCTGGGATCTCCCCAGAACCTTCTCTTCTCCAGGCTGAACCAGAGTGTGTTTGGCCCCTAGAACATCCATTTGCATAAGAAACTAACCCACTTATTGCATAGAATTCTCCAGTTCTTAAAATTCTAACGACTTTGCTGAAGCCTGTGCCCATCTTGGACAGAACAATGACATACTCAGTCACGGGGTGACAAAGGCTCTCTCACTGGGGTAATGAATGGTGCTAATTGTTAGGTGACATGTCCCACATGTTATTAGGCTGCTCCACAGCCATTTGCAAGAGTGATCATTTTCTTTTGGCTCTTTAATGTAGGCTGTAACCAAATAAATCCTTAATTATTAATAACTAATTATTTTAGAAGAATCCTTGGAGACTGGCAAAGTAAACACAGAACTTCTTCCTTTTTATGGAGAATTTAATTTCACACTTTATTTAAGATACTACTCTTAGGCTGCTTAAAGAAAAAACTGAAAACAGTCCTGTAAAGTATTTTGCAGCTTATACAGAGTGTTTTGTGTTTTGCTGAGCTCAGGATCCAGTATTTTTACTTGCCTGGCTATTTCCATTGGGGCCTGCAAGGTTTTTTATCTTTGCTGTTTGTTTTTTTGTTGTTTTTTTTTTTTTTTTTGTAATTTGTAATTTGACAGGTTGCATAGCTCATTTTAAGAAAGATTTATGGCCCAGGCAGACTGATTTCAGTAACCTCGGGTGGCCTCTGAGACTGCAGTCACACAAACAGTATCTCTGAGTCACTCCAACATTGTTATAAATAATACAGCCCCCCATTTTTTCTCTTTGTTACTCATTAATGTATGCATAAGAAAATCCTGCTGCCAAATGAAATCTCCTGAGACAGGAAGGTCTGTAGAACAAAGAAATGCCTGCAAGATCCAGGACTGAGACACAAAGTCTTGTGGAGGAACTTTCTCCCACAAAGCAAATGAATGGGATGTGCAGATGGGACAGACCAGGCCCCAGCACCTGGAGGCTGCTGGAGGGGACATGGGGTCACACCAGGAGCATCACTGGTGACTCCAAGCATGAGGCAGGGAATGACAACCCCCAGTGAGTGCTTGAGAGGGTCTCAGGTCAAAAGGAACACTGAAGGGAGCAAAAAGGCAAAAAATATTATTCATGTAATTCTGTTCTAAAATATTTAATACCAAAATAGTGCTGGAGTAGCAAGAGTAGCAGTGAAAACAATTAAATTGATTATTCTCTGTGGGGGTGGAGAGGCCCTGTCACAGGGTGCCCAGAGCAGCTGTGGCTGCCCCTGGATGCCTGGAAGTGTCCAAGGCCAGGCTGGACAGGGCTTGGAGCAGCCTGGGGTAGTGGAAAGTATCCCTGCCACTTCAAAATCATCTGCAGAATACTTCCTGAGCACATCATTCAACTGCTTTAAAATTATTTGCAAAGCATTTCTAGGGACATTTATTTGAGATTGGGTAACATTTTTAACCTCATCTTCTTTAGAGTGAAACATTTAACATTAATTCTTTAACATTGATCACTGGTAGCTCGACTGATGCTACAGATGAGGAAAATGGTCTTTTGCCATAAGCTGTTATTTTAGGACTTCCCAGTAGCTGGAGCATGAGGCTCGAGTGATTGCATGATTTTTTGTGCCCTTTCTGCTTTGCAATAAATGGGGTTTTGGCTTATGTACCTAATTTGCCCATAATTCCTTTTCCACAGTGTCTTCCTTTCAGCAGTGAAATGCAAAACATTCCAAACTCGGCATGGAGCTCCTCACCACTGAATCTGTGTTTGCTTTTGCAGTGCTGAAGACATAGTGGTGAAAGTGCCAGGCAGCCAGCTGACAGCAGAGTATTTGGAAGAGAAGGGCTTTGCTGAGCCCATCCTGGTCCCCAAGAAGGATGGGCTGGGCCTGGCTGTGCCTGCCCCCACCTTCTACGTCAGCGACGTCGAGAACTATGTTGGTGGGTACCTGGCATTGCAGTGCTTGGAGCTCAGCTGCTCTATAGAAATAATTAGTTGTATGGAAAATTGTAAAATGTATTCTAAAATATTGTCTGTGCTATGAGCTGTGCTGGTCTCAGTGCAGCTTTTTAGGTAGTGGGAGGTTGTAGTTAGCAATTAAGTCATTCTTGTTTTGTGTGGCAGCTTGGCAGTCAGGCTGAGCCAGCCTGCACTGCTCTCCACAGCTCTGCATAAGCAGTAACAGCCAAAGTAGCATCCAGGAATGGTTTTCCCAGGTTCAGGACTACAAAAGCACCATTTGATAGGTATTTATGTATATGCAGGTCTTTTGTGCATGTGTGTCTGTGTGGGTGCAAACAAAAGCAACAGGGAGGATCCAAGGGCTGAAAAGGTCAGAAAATCAGAAGATTGAGATGTTTCTGGACAGGTTAACTCACCCCCAAGCATAGAAAAGGGGGCAAGACAGGGTGTCCATCAACCTGTCCTCTCCACTGAATTCATGTGCAGGGCCAGAGCGGAGCGTTGATGTCACTGATGTCACCAAGCAGAAAGATTGCAAGATGAAGCTCAAGGAATTTGTGGATTATTACTACAGCACAAACAGGAAAAGGGTCTTAAATGTCACAAACCTGGAGTTCTCTGACACCAGGTAAGGGTCCAGCCTGCTGCACAGTAATTACTACAGATTTATTTCGCTTTATAATTTTTATTTAATCTATTATTTTGTATATAACATATTTCTATATAATAACATAGCTGAACACTATACTACCCTATGTGTTTATTTATGAATTATATTATAAATTGCTCACATAGAATTATATATATAAATTATAATTTAAAATTACTGAATCTCACATTGTGTCTGGGATATGTGGCTGGGTTCAGCCTCTGCCTTCCCCAGTGCTTTTCCTCCTTAGGGAAAGTTGTTTAACAGCTTCTGGTTGTTCTGACTTTAGGTGTAGGGTAACATGTCACTGGGTGTCCTTTGAGGAGAATAACTTTGGAATTTTGTTATAATTCTGTAATCCTACAGCATGTGTTCTAGTTATGCTTTCAGTGCTTTTGCCAGCTAGCCTGTGATCTGTCTGACAGCAGCTCAGGGTCAGGGTGGTGCTGGAGGTGATTGTGCAGATCAGAGGGATCAGATATTGGGAAGAAATTCCTCCCTGTGTGGGTGGGCAGGTCCTGGCACAGGGTGCCCAGAACAGCTGTGGCTGCCCCTGGATGCCTGGAAGCGTCCAAGGCCAGGTTGGACGCTGGGGTTTGGAGCAGCCTGGGACAGTGGAAGGTGTCCCTGCCCAGGACAAGGTGGAAATAAGCTGGTCTTTAAGGTCCCTTCCAGCCCAAAGCACCCGTGATTCCATGATTAGCTGATGCCAATGCTGAGGGCACTGCCTGGTGCTCTCTGTAGCTGTGCTGCCATAGCTGAGCAGTGCTTTCCTTCCAGCAGTGGGCAGGGCCATCTCTGAGATACTCAACCCCAAAAGCTGTGCAGGTTATTTTCACAGGCCCTGGATCCTTTGGGGTAGCTGGTGCTTCCAGAAGGGAAGCACCAGGAAAAGGAAAAGATCCTTTTACACACAAACACACTACACAGATGATAATGAATGTCAGCAGAAAAACAAAGAATGGTTGTTTTTGGGAGCATCCTGCTTCAGCACGAAGGCTGGAAAAGAAGGCTGGTGTAAAATGACAAGCTCACTTTTCCCAGGCTGGGATTTAGTGGCTCACCCCCATCACTGCAGAGAGCAGCTCTGCTCACTGCAAGTTTGAGACCACCAGCATTCTCAGCAGAGATTTTTTCAGCTTTCTGCCATTTTCCCCAAATAATGGGATGTCTTTTTTCCTGAAGCACTGCTGCAGCTGTCGTTCATACTCCGCTAATCGAGACATAAGTAGCAAATATTTTATTTCTTAGCATAGACAGTGACAGTTTAATTGAATGCACAGCTCCATCTTCCCTGCCATGGAAATGGAGTTATTGTCATTAGGGCTTGACACTGAGCACAATGACATGTGGGAGCATTTAATATTGGCTTGAAGTGCAGATACTTTTACTGACGTGGTATTTTAGAGTGTCTAGCAGTGAATCTTCACCTCCTGCACTATCAGCCCAAATTTTGGACTATTTGAATCAAAAATTTAGCACATTCTAGGATGAAACATTTAATATCTGGTTGTCATGCCACTGCATTGTCTTAGCTGTGATTCTAGTATATGTTATGTATTTGACAAAAACATAATATATGAATGACAAAAATAAATAAATAAATAGGAACATATGTTCAGTATGAATGAAGATAACATTTTGTATAAATTTAGATACATATCCAGTAAGAGTATGTTCTTAATGTACATAAATAGATTCATTCATATAAATTATAGAAATATGTATTATATATCTTATATTTAAATATATTCACGTTGTCAACCCAAGTTAGACTTTTTCTTTCTTCTGAGCTTTTGATATAATGTACTCCATCTAAATAAGATTGCTGATTTTCAGCATCAGATCAAGAGTTACTTATCAACAAGCATTAATGTTGTTGTTATTTGGAATATTAATATTAAGCTTGACTTGCTAATTTTTCTGGTTTACCAGGGGAGTTCTGTCCAAGTGCACACATTTCACTTTCTGTTCTGGAGGGGGCTGGGAAGGTGACTGTGATCATAGCAGTGTTGGTCCCTGAGCCTGCGTAGCAGGGGCTGGAAAACTACAACCATCCATCACATATTTGATCATAGATGATACTGCTGAAAGAAGGCAAAGGATTGTTGTAAAGTCATCACACTTAAAAAACCTTAAATCTCTGTCTGTAAACAGTTTTCCCTAATTTTCTGAATGATGAGCAGTTCCACTGCCACAAGAGGAGCTGCTCCAGGTTTTGTCACACTTGCTTCTTGCTGTACCAGGGTCCTGGTGCTCTGTTTTAAAAGCTGCCTGTCTGTTCTCCACTCTGTCTGTAAGGATGTCCAGCTTTGTAGAGCCTCCTGATATCGTTAAGAAGCTGTCCTGGGTGGAAAATTACTGGCCTGACGATGCTCTGCTGGCTAAACCCAAAGTGACCAAGTACTGCCTGATCTGCGTGAAGGACAGCTACACTGACTTCCACATAGACTCTGGGGGGGCTTCTGCCTGGTACCACGTGCTGAAGGTGAGGGAGCCTGGCTTTCAGGTGTAGCTAATAACAAACTCCATTTTATCCACAAAGGCCATCATAGAATTCTCTCCAAAATTCAGTTCTCAGGTTTTTTCATCATTGTCCTGTTGCATCTGAGCCTTAACTGCTCTAAGTGAGTGCCCTCCCTGAGGTGCCAGGGTCTCCTGAGTGAGAAAGCACTTGGAGCATGGAAGTCCTCTGTGTATTTTCTCTCTATTAGGATTTTAATATTTGTTTAGTGCCTTCTGCACATATATCACCCTAGGCCTTAAAGATACCACGTCATATTTTTGCAGTGTGATGGAACCTGGCACTGTAAACCTTTTGTACCATCACTCCTGCAAATCTGAGCAGATGTAGTCAGATGTGATTTCATTATTTCAGCCCTTCTGTAAAAAGCTGACTAATTAGTTTTATTTACTGCCAAAATACACATACATGTATATTTAGACAACTATTTGTGTGTGTGTGTGTGTGTGTGTGTGTGTGTGTGTGTGTGTGTGTGTTTACGCCAGTGCAGTGTTGTTTGATTTGGCTGCTCATTGCTAATTTTATATTTCTAATTCAGGGAGAAAAGATCTTTTATCTCATCAAACCAGCCTCTGCAAATATTTCTCTGTATGAACGCTGGCAGTCAGCAGCAAATCACAGTGAGATGTTTTTTGCAGACCAAGTAGATAAATGTTACAAATGCACTGTTAAACAAGGCCAGACACTCTTCATCCCATCAGGTGAGCAGCTGGGGGAGGAGGGCTTTCCTCATCCTTTAGAGTAGCACATCCAAAATGCCAGAGGGGTGGGATTTGACAACTCTCTCTGACAAAGTACAGAGTCTAATTCTCAGTAGAGATATTATTTCATGTGCTTACAAACAAAACAAATCAGAACTTTTACTGCTTTCTGTTAACATTTTAGCAGCCTTCTAAGAGTTAAACTTGTAGGGAGAGTGTTCCACTTGTGGTCTAGCTGGGTTGTAGTAACTCGTGAGTTCTCTTTCTGTATCCACCATGGCATTGGTACTTTCTGACATCTAACGGATTATTTACATGGAGTGAATTTGACCATGCATTCTGACCATGACACCCCCAAATCCTTGTCACAGACATTAGTCCCCTGTGACACTAAGGAACTGCAGGTCAGTGTGTGTGAGTAGATTCTTGCACCAAATGTTTACGCACTTGAATTTTACCTTGGGTGTAAGAAGTGGAAAGTAGGTGTTTCTCTTATGACCATCTGTGGAGCAGATGGTGGAACAAACACAGAGCAATTTACTGAGATTCACAAACTTGAGTAGATTTTTGTATGAAAAGACATGTTTGGAAAACACCTGATTCTGACACTGTGATAAAGCACGTCAGGGGCTGTTTCAGGTCTTTGTGGAGACAGGAAAGCAGTTGCCATTGTGTAGCAAAACAAAGAAGGGACCAGAGGCAGCTCTGTTCAAAGTGTGTGTGGTTCTGGGGCTGGGCTGTGTGGGTACCTGTGGAGCAAGGTGTCAGTGAAGTGTAGACATCATTTGGGATTGAAGTCTGTGCTAATGGCCTTTGAGTTCTTGTCTTGAGGACTCTTCTCTGTCTTTTAGGCTGGATTTATGCAACTCTAACACCAGTAGACTGCCTGGCCTTTGCAGGACATTTTCTACACAGTCTAAGCGTGGAAATGCAGATGAGGTAATCTGTCTTTAAAATCTCATATTATGTAGAGCTAATTTTTTAATAAATCAGTAATAATGAATCACTGACAGTAATGCTGGTGTACCCACCTTTGTCCCCTCTGACCGTGTTCCCTCATGCTGACTTATCCTGAGCTGTCCTTGCACCTGTTGACAAGGCATGGGAGGGTGCCTGAGGGGCCTGATTGATGTGGCCCCATCCTGAAGGCAGGTTACACACTGCCTGGAGTTTTACCCTGGCACCTGCCACTTGCTGCTGGATCAGCCCCCACCTGTTCAGCTGGGCTCTTTGCCCAGTGTAAGACAATGCAATGAGTTCTTTACTGATTCTGGGCAAATAATGCAATAAAACCATCATACATCTATATCTCAGTATTTTACCAGTGCTGTCATGTTTTGCTTTTGGCCTGAGGCCAGCCTGTGTGGCAGCAGAACAAAGAGGGAACCCACTGCAAAGTGACCCTGGCACTTCTGTGACACATCATGCTCTGCCATGCTCGGTTTCCTGTGCCTTTGTCTTGCAGGGCCTATGAAGTGGAAAGGCGATTGAAAATTGTCAGTCTGACCCAGTTCCCCAACTTTGAAACAGCCTGTTGGTACATGGGGAAGCATCTGCTAGAGAAATTCAAAGGTAAAACTGCATTTCCTTGCTTGCCCTGATGGCTCAGCTTTGGGATCTGGGGACAGTTCCCCTGAATTTCAGTAGCCATAACTGACAGGAGCACAGGGTGGGAAGGCTCAGCTGAATTTGGGACACAGTAAAAGCACTGCTTATTACCATCAGGTTGTAGTAGGGATTCATTTGTGGGATCAACTCTCAAAGAGTTAACTTCAGCTTTCCCAGTTACAATTTTCAAATTAAATGCTTTCTATAAACAACTGTAGCTGTCAGTGGTTGAATGACACTGTTTTTTTTCTTTGCTTAGGTTTGCATAAAGCTGGACAACAACCTCCTGCTCATCTCCTTCAGGGAGCAAAGATTCTCAATGGTGCTTTCAGGTCGTGGACTAAAAAACAGGTAGGAGAGGAAGCCTGGATTAATATTATGTGTTTGTCAGTTGATGGAGCAGAGAGGAAATTCTGGAAAAAATAACATCTCCATTGCAAAACATCCAATTCTAAGATGCCAAAGAGAAGGAGTTGGGAGAACAGGGAGTGAGCAAAGTGATGTTGCAGTTGTGAAAATGAAATAATATCTGAAAAAAGATGATTGACTTTGTTGTTCTCTCAGGACAACTTGTTACAATAACATCCAGAATAGGAAAAAACCCATTTTTTTTCTCATTTGAATGTCTAATGCAGTCAAAACTGATTTAAATACATAGGAAAAAATATGGACAAGTCACTTCAAGAAGGTTTTTTTTTTTTATTTTTAAAGAAAACATGCACAGAAACAGCAATTTGACTTTGTTGTGTTTCAGGCTTTAGCAGAGCATGAAGATGAACTACCAGAAAACTTCAAACCAGCACAACTCATCAAGGACCTTGCCAAAGAAATAAGATTAAGTGAGGTTTGTGCTGTTTTTATAATATTTACTGTATTGGGGGTCCAGGCTATAAAATGCATGGAGGTATCACCCATTGAGTGTGATACCAAATCCTGCTGGGTGGAGATGTGTGACAGCAAAAGGTGACCACAGCTGGCGCAGCTCCTTCAGGAAGACATTGTGCTGCATTCCACCCTGTTCCTAACCACACCCAGAGACCTCAACACTTAAAACTATCATGTCCTTTGATCCTCTTTGATGTAGTATTTAAGTTTTCCGATTGTCAGAACAGCAAGTTAAGCAGAAAATAATTTATTTTTAATTAGTCTGTGTTAATTTTAATTGGGCTGCTATTTTACTGCTAATTTTTCCTGAGGGCATGAAATGTGATTCTGCTATATTTATCACATCAGAATTAAATGGAAAGGGTTTTTGCTCGAGCCAATCAGCATTTTAAGCAGAAGGCTGTTCATTTTATCCATCCTGTGTGGACAGGCCACGTGAGGGTACAACCCAGTGAGGTGGTAAGCCAAGCCTCTGGAGCTACTGCAGGCCAGGCTTGAGGATGTGGGGGTGGGAACTGGGGGTGGGGATTGGTGAGCAGAGCGTTATTGTGGCCTTGATGGGATCTTCATTCCTCAGTTAGACTGACCTGTGCTGCAGATCCCCTCCACCACATCTTTGGGCATCTTTGGGGTTGTTTCGCCATCTAACAGAGGGTGCAGGTGAATATCAAAAGCAGGACAGGTGTGCTTGAACACCTTATGCTTTGTGCCAAACCACAGAACGCTTCAAAGGCCAGCAAAGCAGACACGAGTGCCAACCCCCCAGCTGAGGAGATCTGTCCTGTGGAGAAGGAGGAGGCTCCGTCGCCCGTCCAAGTCACCCCTCCGCCCCCACCTCTAGAAAAGCTTCCTAAGAAAAAGACTCCCAAAACTGTGAAAACCCCCAAACAACTGAAGCCATCCAAACCCCCGAAGCCTCCCAAACCCCCCAAACCTCCCAAAACACCGAAAGTGAAGGGAGAAGGCAAAAAGAAAGGAAAGAAGGCGAAGGAGAGCCCACCACCAGCCATCCCCAACCTCGACCTGTTGGAGGCACACACGAAGGAGGCTCTGACCAAGATTGAGACGCCAAAGAAGGGGAAGGTGGGTCGTGTTTTAACCTCTCCCTCTTCTCCCACACTCAGAGAGACAAAATCACTCTGTAAGTCTCATGCAAAAGATAGTATGCACCCACATTGTGAAACCCTGGCTCTGCAGAAGCAAAGGAAAGGTTTGTAACTGCTGGCTCATTGCCCTTCTCTTCCTCAGCTGGTGGGTTTGATTTGACTCTTTGCTGGTTGTTCATTGATGTGGAGCCTCCCAGAAACCCACTGATATCAAAAGGTGTCAGTGATGAAAGAACTTGTTTCTAAAGTATCTCATTTGCTTGAAATGTTACTCTAGAATGGGTGACTGAAAACAGAACAGTAGTTTTCTTCCACTTTTGCCCATGTAGGACAAGTTTCTTTTTGATGTCCTTTAATTCTCATGCCCTGTAATTCAGCATGAATTTTGCTACTGATTTCAGTAGGGGCCAGATCTCAAGGCTCTGACAGAGGAATTGTTGTATGCTGTTTGTGAAGAAATATCCATGTTTATAAAGAAAAATCTTTCCTAAAATGTTTCTGAAGTTCTAAGAGTTTGTGTGCAGTTTGTGAAACCTGTCATGGTGTGACAGACAAGGAGAGGAGAGTATTGGTGTATCAAGAAGTGCAGCTGCTATTCTGCACACTCTGAAGGAGCAATATTTAATTGAACCACAATTTGGGATTCAAAAAGAATAAATGGGAGTTTTCAAAAATATGTCATGTTAGTACCCAGATAAAGCCCATGTTTCTGACATGACAGCACTCCATCCTCATTGAGAGAACTTTTTCTTGACTTTTTTCCCAGGCTGCAAAGAATGTTTTAAGTGTTCCCAACAAGGAATCTGCGAGCAAGCAGAATGAGGTGGAGAAATTTGAAGTTCGAGAGCAAAATAAAAGCAAAACAGAAGCCAAATGGAAATACAAGGTAATGTCTCCTGTTAAATTCTGCCACATGATGATAAGACAAGGGTCGGGAAATGCTTGTGCCTCTGCCTAAGTGGAGAGAATGAGGCACCAATTTTTAGTTCCCAAAGAAAAGAAAATTAAGCAGAAATAATCAATTAATCCCAATTAAAGAAGAGAGGGTAGATGGATTCTTCAAAAGCACATGCTGAATTGTCCATTTGTCCATAATGACACCAGACTGTTAAGAGTGAGATGGTTCAGTGTGATCCTTGTTCTGACATAGTCCTACTAGTTTAAGTTTGAAATCAATAACTAATGAGATATCAATAACTAACTAATGGCTAATAATCAATAACTAGTTTTAATGGCATAAAATTAGAGTTAATGAAATCTGAATTATGCCCTATGGATTAAAAGCTTGCCTTTTTTGAGGGCTAACGCAGGGTGAGTGAAATTCACTCATGGAATAGAACACTTTGTCTGCAGGGAAAATTCCATAGGGTTTTTAATAAAGGAAAATTTAACAGGCTTGGATTCTGAGGGTACCTGGGATGCTGAAATATAAAGGACTCATTTAACTGATTTATTTATTTTGTTTTGGTCTTTTGCCTTTCAGAACAGTAAACCTGATTCACTTCTAAAAATGGAAGAGGAACACAAATCGGAAAAGACGCCTTTGTTAGGAAATAAAGACAACAAATTCACATTTTCTTTCTCTAATAAGAAGTTGCTTGGGTAAGTAAAAATATGAGAACACACATCAACTGAAAAAGGAAATTGAAAGTTCATAGTTTATATTTTTTATACAAGATGATGAAAACCTGCCTTTCTGGACAATGCAGAAAATACCCTCTCATTAAAACTTCTAGTGCTCTAGTCAGAGTCCTATTTTGAGATATAAATAGTACGTTCAGAGATGTGTTTGTAAAATTATTCTAGTTGATTTGGCACCCCTGAAGGAATTCAGTTTGACTGAGATTTCTGCATAGAGATACTCATTGTCTGTCAAGTCACAAGCTGTTTTCTACTCAGAGTGTTACTGATTTGTAAATATTTTTTTTCAGTTCAAAGGGAGTCAAAACTCATCTGAATACCAGCGTGTTTGGGTCACTGCAGAATTTTAAAGAGGACAAAGCCAAACCTGTACGGGATGAATATGAATATGTGTCAGATGATGGTGAACTAAAAATTGATGAGTTTCCAATCAGAAGAAAGAAAAACACCGCAAAAAGAGAGCTGCCCTGTAAGGATATTTCCTGGTTTATCTGCTCAACAAAGTCTTAAGTGGTGATTGTCCAAAACAATCAATACCATCTTTAAAATCTATGTGATTTAGAATAAAGAAAGCCATGTCTTACCTATCAGTCAAATGTGAGTGGAATAGTAGGGCTGGTTTTTGAAGGGAAAAAACCCATGACTTTTTGTTTCTTTTTATTTATTCAGTTTTATCAGATAAAAAGGAAGCCCTGCATCACACTCCTGTTAAGAAGCCAAAGGTGGAGTCGGTACCATACAAGGTATGAGGTTATTGTACCTTCACAAGGAGACACTCCTAGAACATGAGGTTCTTTAAGGTCCTTTCCAACCCAGACCATTCTGTGATTTTCTTCCTGTGATGTAGCAACTCAAGTGTTTGTTTTGTGCCACTTGGCAGAGCCTCTGTGCCCGTTATGGGCTGACTCTAGAGCACTGCTAACGCAGGTGAGCCCGGCCCAGCCCCTGCAGGGTCAGTGAGCCTGGGTGGAGCTCACCTGCAGGATGGGACAGCCCAGGTGTGAGTGTGCCCTGTGTCTGAAGCTCAGTGCTGGAAATCAAAGTACATTGAAATTAAACGTTTTGCCCAACTGTGGTTAATACAAATTCATATTATAATACCAGAATAAGTCAGAAAAAGCAAAATAGTTTGTTAAGACAGAACCAAAGATGACCAAAGTGTTTGGCCTTCAGTACTAAGGAGTTCTTTTCACCCTGGTTTGTGTCTGGGACATTTAGGAGGAAGTACAGACCTCTGTCTGAGTCAGTACCTGAAGTCTGGGGCTGGGGCTGTGTCCCTGTGCAGGAGCCTAAGGAGGGAGTACCTGGAGACAAGACTGGCACCCACAGCAATAAGGGCTGCTGCTGTAGCAGCCTGAAAGCAGGGCATGAAGAGGGGGAGAACTTGTTTTCTTAGGCACTCAACTACAGTGCCTAGAAATCTCAGCCGCAGAGAGAGGGCCAGATGTAGGCAGCTCCTTTCCAGAGCCTAACATGACACTGTTCTACATGTCTGTCCTATTCCTCTGCCTGGGGAATCCTCCCACTCTGCTGCTGTGGGGATGGAAACACCACTGGTAAAGGGAATACAGCCCATGAAGAGGATCAGATCTCAGAGCTTTGAATGGGAAAAGAAAAACCTACCATGCCTTCAGGCTACAAGGAAATGGATTTTTACCATGTACTTGGTTTTGTTCTTTTTTTGTTTTGTTTTGTTTAAAGAAAGCAAATTCCAAAGGCTAGGCCTGTGTCTTTGGAGGAGCAGCAGGCTGCAGAAATCACTGTGCTGTTCTTGGGGACCAGCTCAGTGAGTTTCCACCTTTTTTAGCCCTTTCCTTGTTTTTGCAGAGCGAGGACTCATCAGATGAAGATTTGCTTCACATTGACACAGAAGCAAAGCCAGGACGCAATTCCAAAGTAAAGAAAGAGAGTGGAAGTTCAGCAGGAATTCTTGATCTTTTGCAGGCAAGCAAGGAAGTTGGGGGTTTAGAGTATAACACCAACAGGTATGCACCAGGGGATGCTTTTCCCTCTTACCTGTGAACAAAATTGCCCTTTTGTGGTTGTGTGGTGTGAGTCAGAATGAATTTTGCAGCTTGGTAACTGCTTTTTCTCCAGTAAGCAAACTTTTCCTTTATCCTGTGATCTGGAGGGAGAGGGAGGAAAGATTTTGGTGGTATAATTTGAACAGAGAATTTCACATCTGTAGATGCTGTAGATCAGTTTTAGCAATAATGCTGTATTCGATGAATAATTCAAAAGAAGGAAAGAGTTCAGTGACTGCAGCTTGAGGGTGGGAATTAAGGTTTTTAATGTAGTGAGATTGTACTAAAGTTATCTAAATGGCTGGCATTTCTCCCATAAGGAACTCTAAGGTGCCATAAATGCCAGGTGTTTGAAAGAAGGATATAGGAAACTGTCTGCTCTCCCTAACCTCCCTCTCTCCCTCCCTCGCTTATCATTCTTCTTCCCACCAAAAAATAAGGCTTGGGGAAAAAAAGCACACTCTTTTGTGGGCACTTCTGTACCTGAAATGGAAATGTCTGCCTGGGCTTAGTGGTGTCTTATGTGGAATGTGGAAAGTGACACTGGATGTTTTGGGCTATGGCCAGTAAGGTACAGCACCAGATCCTTCAGTGATCCAAACAATGAGTTGTGGAAAAAAATAAGCACATTAACACTTGCCTGCCTGACCATCCCTGTGAATTCCTTTTCCATTCTGCAATATGGTCCATAATGGGATGAGTGTTTATGTTGATGTTACAGTTACATTTTAGCAGGTGATTAGACACATCAAAAAGTAATTAGGTGTGTCTGGCACTGTCATAAAGTTGGCGGGGTAATAAAACTCCCATACTGCAAGTTTGCTATAAAAAAAGGAAAATTATCAACTATTATAAGAACTCAAAGAAATCTTCCTTGGCCCTGTGTACACTGCTGGCCATTCTGTGGATAACACAGCTCACTGCATGCTTTAAAATGGTTCTTGACAATTGTCTGCCTTGCTCAGGGTGTGTTTTGCTGTCTGCAAGGGGTTAAACCAGAACAGAGGTTAAACTCAGGCCTTTGCTTTCCCCCCTCAGCCTGGGTGCTGTAGCCAGGGTGTTTGGAGGCTCTGTGGTTTCTGAAATCAAAGTCCCACCCCAGACTCGGCTGAGTTACTGCTCTGTGTGGGGGGGTTCAGTAGGATTGTGTCATATCAATGCTGGCTCTGGGATAAATACTGGCTTTTGGCAGTGTGTGCTGCATCTTGATTGGAAAAAGCCCCTAGTAAATGTAATTGCTGTGTTTCATTTCATAATTAGGCTTGGCTTTTCCAATGGCCATAACGTGGTCTTTTTGAAAATGAAGCGGAAGAAATGTGATGTGCAAACACACTGTGTCACAGCATGAGGCCAGCATGGTCATGTCTGACTCTCAGGAACAATTCCCACCTTTCTCTGCTTGCAGGGCAGATGAAGGGTAGGGAATGTGTGTATTTATAGATCTGTATGTGTGCATTGTGGATGCTGTGGAGCAACCCTATGTCACTGTGGGATCTCCTCCCACACAAGCAGCCAGTGCCTGCATCCTTGTCAGACCAGTGCTGGATTCCCAGGCACTGGGAAGCAGGTCAGGGCTTTTTGTGATAGTGGCCTTATCTGAACCATGGCAAGCCTTATTCTGTAAAATACTGAGCTGTCACTAGCAGCTGGCTACCCCAGAGGCCCTGATGGCATTACCTGGAGTGCTCTAGAGAGCTGCAGCTCAACTGTGTGTGTCAGCAAGACAGGGAGAGGGAAGGACAGAGCTCCTGCAGAAGGGCTGCTGTGAGTGTGGGAACAGGCTGAAAGAACTGAAAGGGAATAGGCAAAAAGCTTGGAGGGTTGGTCATCACCTTATCTTGAAAGGAGAAAAATTACTTGTGTCCAGGTCTGACTCAAAAATGGAAGAAAACACTGGGTTTGTGCTTGAAATTGTTGGAATGACTTCCCCACAGCCACTGCTCAATCAGTAATACTCTTCTGAAATATTATAAATTCAGTTTCTAAATATGAGGATACAAGTAGGAGACTCAGTAATTGCTGATGGAAGGAAGGAGATGATCTGCCTAGAGAGGGTGAGAGAGATGGCAGTGGTAGAGCTGGTGGTGAAGAGCAAGGCACTGGCTCCCTACACAATGTCCTGCATGATGGAGGGTGCTGGTATCATTCCTGTGCCCTGCTCACTGAGGAGGTAAAACCTGAGTCCATCAGTGCTTGTTCCTGTCCCCAGCACAGCTGTTTGCCTGCTCCACCTGCTCTGAGACATGCCAGGGACAGAATGGCAAACCTGGCTACCACAGTCTCCCTGAGCCTCCTTTTCTCAGACTGAGCCCCTTTCCCATCTCCCTCAGCCACTCCTGGTGCTCCAGCCCCTTTCTCCAGGTCTGCTCCCTTGTCTGGACACGCTCCAGCCCCTCAATGTCCTTCTTGTCATGAGGAGCCCAAAAGTGGCCCCAGGATTCCAGGTGGGGCCGCAGCAGTGCCAGCACAGGGGACAGGCACTGCCCTGGGGCTGCTGCCACACCAGGGCTGCCACAGGCAAGATGAAGGCACAAAGTGCTGCCAGTGTGTCTGTCAGAGTGTCCTCCTCCCTGAGCACCCACAACAACAGCTGTCAGGCCCAGGACAGGATGACAAGGCTGCTGGGCTGGAGGCAGGTCTGCGCTATCCCCCAGTGCCATCTCCTGTGTGTTTGGAGATGGCTGTGGCCATACAGCGGGGACAGAAGCACTCTGTTCCTGCTCCAATGCTCTTTTAAAATGTTTTTTTAAGCCATAATTGTAACTCACTGATAGTTTACTTTCATAAATGTGGTTTTTAAAAAATCATTGCTGAAGCTACAGAAAGGGGATATGGCTCTTCCAGAGCTTCAAAATTGCTTCCTGCGTCTTCTTGAATTTTTTTGGATTAGAAAGCTGAAATACTCCTGATGGAAGCACACCAGAGCACATGCCCTAATGAGAAACACTCTGCCCCATGTGCAGCTCTGAGACATTTCCCCCTCTTCAGGTTGATGTTTGAGTCTCAGAACCACTGTTTTTGATCATATCCCACCCTTTATTTCTTCAAGTTTGTGTTGCTTAAGGCAGTTCCTCTCTGATTTGCCCATTTAGTGGTCAGTATTTGATGGTCTGTTTGCAGTGTTTTGAGAGTCCAGTGTTTGGAAAAACAGTTTAGGAAAAAAGGCTGGAAGAAAATATGATCCTTGTAGATGGTGCAAAATATTTCTTTGCCAGGGAGAAGGCAGAGGAGAAGGCATGATATCGGAGGGATTTAAATGGCTCTTTCCTAAATAAGTTTTTTGATTTTCTTCTGTTTGTTGAGTTGTGAATTAGTCTTAACTCATTTTCAGGATTATGACTAAATGCCATTAGTGCCCAGAAACTTCCCTTATGGTTTTGTACATTACTCTATTCAGAGCCCAGATTAAGCTCAAGTAGGAGAAAGTGCTGTTAATTTTCCTGTATGTTTGTGGCTTCTATTGCACAACAAATGTATAACTGTACAAATATTATTGCCACAACAAGGCTTTTTTTGCATTTCACTACTTGCCAAACTCCAAACTTCTGTAAATACTGGATGATGTGTTCTGCCAGTCTCAGAATTAATTTCCAGCAGCTCCTGGAGTGGTGACAGCCCATGATGTGAACTGGGACCAAAATCTTCCAGGCAGTTTTGAGTAGAGCCCCCCATTGCATCCCCTACCAGTGCTGATGCATAAGCTCTCCTTTTACAGAAGCTGATAATGTAGATTATATATAATACTATTAAAATATGATGATGATGAGGAGGATGATTTGGTAGTACAGAAAAATAATATTATTAAAGATAGATAGGTGAGATAGATAGATAGATAGATAGATAGATAGATAGATAGATAGATAGATAGATAGATAGATAGTTTTAAAGATGATGATGAGGAGGAGGAGAAGGAGGAGGATGATGGTGATAGTTGGTATAGAGACATTGCTCTGTCAGGGATTCTGCTGTGGGCTTTGGGAAGTTTCCTGAGCTCTGCCCAGAGTGCTGACAGCCCCAGGGACCTGCCCACATCTTCCTGGCTCCTGGCCATCACCCCCACATCTGAGGTGCTCTTTGTGCTATTCCTGTCCCATACAATTTCCCACTGGCCCTGGTGGTACGTGCAGCTACTCAAAGGAATCAGGGGGTCTCTCCTAGCACAACTGCCTGGCAGGAGCAAGCTGCCTGTGAGGGGTTGGTGTTTCTGGAATCACTGAGTGCTCTGGCATCTCTCCCTGTGCCCCACAGCCAGCCACCTGCCTCCCCCAGCACGCAGGAAGCCATCCAGGGCATGCTCTCTATGGCAAACCTCCAGGCCTCAGAGTCCTGCCTGCAGACGTCGTGGGGCACCAATCAGGCGAAGAACAACTCCTTCTCCACACAAAACTTGAAGAAAACTGGTGGTGGTGGCAGCAAAACTGCTGGGAAACGGCTGCTGAAGAAAAGCACAAAGAACAGCATCGACATTGAGGATTACGATGAGGACCAGGACCACTTGGATGCCTGTTTTAAGGACTCAGATTATGGTGAGTAGGAGGGGAGCAGAGTGAGGCTGTGCCTGGGACACACCTGTGCCTCTTGGTGAATGTCCCTTTGCTCCTGGGTGCTTCCTCCTGCTCTGCCACCCTGGGATCAGCTGCACGTGGAACAGGGACCTGCACACCAAAGGGAGCAAACACATGAGACAGCAGACTGGCTGCAGAGCCCAGGGTCACACAGCCATCCAGGAAGGCTGGATTTGAGGCATGGCACAATGAGAAACTCTCAAGAAACATGGAGAGCCCCAAAACTGCAGCAGTCAACCCAGAAACGGGGGACTGTCCCAGAAATGTGGGTCAAGTACTGCAACTTGTGACAGAAATGTCCTTGTCTGCACAGTAGCAATTAAACCTCCAGCTATGAGGAGTGAGAAGTTGAATTTGTACATGGAAAAGGGATCTAATGCTGTTTTGAGTTTTGGCAGAGAAGGCAAGCATCTGCAGCAGAAATGGACACAAAGTTTACAGCAGTTACATCAGTTCTGCCATAATTATTGTGGAATCATAGAGTGGTTTAGGTTCAAAGGGACCTTCAAAGGCTGTCTAGTTCCACCCTCTGCTGTGGGCAGGGATACTTTCCACTAGATCAGGTTGCTCCAAGCCCTGGCCAGCCTGGCCTTGGACACTTGCAGTGATGGAGCAGCCATAGCTTCACTGGGCAACCAAGTTGGACTTGATGATTCTTGTGGCTCCCTTGCAGCTCAGGATATTCTGTGATTATAGAGGAATATAGAGAGCCAGTCACAGTTTAATGACAGCAGCTCCCAATAGTAATGTGTGGATGAGAGCACAGGAAAGTCCCCAGAGTGTCACAGCTGTGACAGAAGTGCTCAATGACACTTGTGGAGATCATCCAGCTGTGATGCCTGTGGTCACTGCACCTGGACAGAGCAAGGGTCCTCTGTGCAGGGTAGAGCTGTTTCCTAAACTGAAACTCTTGCCTTTGTTTCCTACTGTAGTTTACCCTTCTCTCGAATCAGATGAAGATAATCCAGTATTCAAGTCCCGATCAAAGAAAAGGAAAAGTTCAGATGATGCCCCTTACAGTCCCACGGGTAAGTTGGTGTGGTCTGTGCTGCCCAGGCTAAGTCATGCAAATCTCTAAATTTTTCAAAGAGTGTGGAAACTGTAACACACAATTAGTGATTTCTTTATCATGTGAAGTTTAACCCCTTCCAGGGCAGTGGGAGGTGATCCAGGCACTGGGATTCCTGCCAAGCAGTTTTAGCCTTCCTCTTGCAATCAGCTGGCAGGAGAAAGTAATTCCTTGGTTGGTTTAATTTTTCCTCACACTCTTAGTGATAGATCATTTGGTTGCCACCTTAGCAGTGGTGTAACAGTGAATCAAGCCCTGGACAGCTGAGTTGCTGTGGATTTCAGGTGTTGACTGTGGCAATAGTCAGGAATAGTCTTCTCCAGGAGAGAGAGCAGGAATAGTCTCCTCCAGGTTCAGCCGAAGCTCATGTTCTGGAAGGATTTGGTCTGCCCTGGGTTTGTTGGAGCTCACCAGGGGCAGTGACAGGCAAGAGGGCCCCTAGAGCCCTTTGACCCCTGTGGCCCATGAGCAGGGCATCCTCTGTGTGTGCTGTGTGTGACAAGCAGCCCATGCGTGCTCTCATCAGCTTGTGGCCCTGCATGTCCTCCTGCAGCTGCAGGTGAGCATTGTTGCTTTGGAGATAACACTCATAATCCAGGATGTGGACACAAACCTGCGTGGCTTTGGCTTCAGGTGGCTGTGGAGCTGCTCAGCTGTGTGACATCTCTATCAGCAGCTTCTTCCCATGCCACCGTGCCCGGAGGCCGTTGGCTCTCGTGCCTTCACTCGTACCTGGGGAAGGGAAGGGCAGAGGCTGTCCCCATCTCTCCTGGCTGAGCAGGGTAGAGCTCACTGCCCTGTGGTGGCTGTGCTGCTCCCTCGGGCACATTCCTGCCCCTCACCTGCCTCTGCTCTCCCTGCAGCACGAGTTGGCCCCTCGGTGCCCCGGCAGGACAGACCGGTGCGAGAAGGCACGAGAGTTGCCTCCATCGAAACGGGACTCGCCGCCGCCGCCGCCAAGCTGTCACAGCAGGTGAGAGGTTGCCTGGAGAGTAGGAGCTGTCAGGAAAGCAGAGCCCTGTCCCCAGCAGCAGAGCTGTGCCCAAGCCTAGTGCTGTGCCAGCCCTGCGTACTGTTTGGTCCTGCCAGTGACACGAGGCTCTGCAGTCTCAGGGAAATAAACGCGATCCAAGCCCAGCGGTGTCACAACATACCTGAGCATGTCACAGGGTAGCAAGGGACAGAGAAAAGCACAGGGAAGGATGAAGGGGTGAGAATGGCTACTGGGGTAAAACAGGAGAAAGCTGCCTCAAAGGAGTGTGTTTGATGTGTACTTGAGAGCCTGACTGGTGTGATTGCCTGTCTGTGCAGATTGGCTGCTGGGAAGTGTCAGGGTTTGTTTCCAAAGGATTGGTGAACTGTGAGCAAAGGGTGAGTTTAGGAAAGGAACTGGAGCAATTTGGATGTTTGGTAAGTGTCTGGTCTCTGAAGGGGTCAGAGAAGCCCTGTAAAGGTGACGTGGTGCGATGCTAAGGTGACAAGGTCTGCTGGAGCGAGGTTGGGTGAGGCACCTCAGCAAGCTGGCGGAGATGCAGGTTGTGGTGGCCTTGGGCTTCTGCGATGTGGACTATTGAGTGGAAGAGCTTTAAGGATGGTGGCAGGGTTCCAAGAAGAAGGAACTGAAAATAGACAAGGGACACAGAACAGTAGCAGACCTCTGCCATCCCAGTGTGCATGTCCAGGTGCAGTTACAGGTCAGGAGATGATGTGTGTGTCCTAGCAGGAAGCAGAGGCTGAATCAGTGGGATGTTTAATATCCTTCATGCTGTTGTGCAAGGGTGTGAAGATCCCCGAAGATAGGAGGTGCCAGTTTTTGTGGAAGATGGAAAGCTTTGCCCATGCTGACCACGCTGCTGTGCCAGGGCGGTGTCGGTGCGGCCCCGCTGGCTCCCGCTCGCCGCAGTGTAAGGACGAGGAGGCCCCACACAGAGCGAGGATGTAGAGGCACGAGAGGCAAACGTGTGTGTGCAGCTGTGAGCCAGACGTGTGGAGCAGCCCCTGAGCACTTGTCCATGGCCAACTCCTGGCGTGTCGTTGTATCAGGACCCTAAGCAACGCCGCTGGCCCTTGCCCTAGCTAAAGGTCTTCTGGGGATTAATCTGAGCTTCATCTTTGTCATTTTAAAGGAGGAACAAAAAGGCAAGAAGAAAAAAAATACCAAAAAGAAGCTGTCAGCCCCCAACGCAAGCAAAGCAGCTCAGGAAGGCAGCTCCCCCGAGCCGAAGCTGGAGTCACAGGCCAGCAGCCTCACAGATCACGAGTACACCGCAGGGGCCAGCACCTTTGGGGTCGCCCAGCCTAACAGGGGATCGCAGCCGATGGCACCCGGTGTTTTCCTCACACAGAGGAGACCCTCATCATCCTCGCAGAACAATGCCTCCGCCAAAGGTACCAGGAAACGCCTGGGTTGTGGTGCAGGAGTGGGGAAGGGTGAAGGGCCATGGAACCCGAGCCTTCCACAGGGCCTCCACTGCAGTGTGTGGTGTGGGCATGCACAGGTGCAGGTGTGTGGATCCAAGTCAGATCTGGTCAGGGATAGGACTCGTGGCCTTGCCTGTCCTGGCACTGCAGGGCCAGGCAGGTGTTTCTGTGCTGAGCTCTTGGCTGCAGGGTGTGAGGTGTCCCTGGCAGGAGCGCTGCCCAACCTGGCCCCAGCTCAGGAGGAGCACCTGCAGGGTCACATCCCAGACAGCCTGGCCAGGGGAGCCATTGCCAGGGGAGGATGCATCCATGAAGGCTGTTCTGCCCCGGGCTGGGGCAGGCACTGTGGTGTTGGTGGTGGCTGTACACCACCTCTGTGCTGACTGTAGCTGAGGACAGTGCTTGCAGGACACGTAGAGCAGGACACACTGCAGATCTCTCAGTGGAGGGTTGCCGCAAGGAAGCAGAGGAATATCAAACCTTGGGAGTAACACAACTACAACCAAAGGCAGGAGAGAGGAAGAGGTTGCTTGCTGTCTGTCATAGGGAAAGCGTGAGAAAGCTGAGGTTCTAACAGAGTCTAGGCTGGGACCTCCTGCTCTCCATTTGAACTTGGCTCAGGAAGTATAACTGAGGCAGGTGTGTGGGACAGGCACTGCTTAGCATGAAAACTGTGTGTGATCCCACTGGGAAAGGCCCCAATGACAAGTGAGGCAATGTGGCAGATGTTTCCTGAATTCCATGTATTCAAGTGGAGCAGATTAGAGGTAGTACACAGTACCCTGGTAGCTTGGATGGCCATAGGGCAGGATGTGTGTAACCTGTGGTAGGGGCTGGGGTCCTACCAGGAGCTGGTGGTACCTATGGCTCTCTGCAGGGCTGGAGTGGAAACAATATGTTTGCCTGGAATTGTGCTTTTGTGGTGTAATGGTGGGAAACAGGTTCAAGGCAGAGAGATACCCAGGAGCCTGGAGCTGCGAAGAGCTATAGGGCATGTGTCTGTGTGTCTGTGTGTCTGTGTGTGTGTGCAGCCTCTCCCTGAGGAGCAGAATGGCATCTGCGGGGCTGGGTTTGACTGTCACCCTGTGGGCAAACAGGTGACCATGAGCAGTGAGCCAGGGCAGGTGAGGGTGCAGGGCAACAGGGCTGGCACTGCAGGGGCAGGAGGGTGCCCAGCAGAGTTGTGGGGGCAGGAGGGTGCCCGGCAGAGCTGCAGGGACAGGAGGGTGCCCGGCAGAGCTGCAGGGACAGGAGGGTGCCCGGCAGAGCTGTGCCTCCCCGGAGCAGGTGTGGATGTGTCCATGGGAATGGGTGTGCACTGTGCCCTGGCTGAGCAGGGCTGGCTCTCCAGGGGCTGTGCTCCCAGCCAAGCCCTGTCCTGTGGCCAGCAGCGCCATTCCTGAGGGGTGCTGGTGGGTGTCCTTGAAGGTGCTGGGCAGGGCTGGTGGCAGGGCCATGGAGGCAGGAGGCAGCTGGAGGGTCTGTGCCTGTGGGGTGGTGTGGGGTGGGTATGGGTCCTCACCCCACCCCTGCTGTCCTTCCAGGGAAGCGTACGAAGAAGGGGATGGCCACGGCCAAGCAGCGGCTCGGCAAGATCCTGAAGATCCACCGGAACGGGAAGCTGCTGCTCTAGTGGCCCCGGGGACACTGCCACCCACTTCTGGGCCACCACCACAATAATCCCTTTAACTTTCAGCGGTCGAACTGTACAGAATCCTGCTATAAATATTTTTTAATATAGATGTCCTTTCTCAGAGTGCTGAGAGCGACTAGCCGCAAAAAGTTAATACTAATCTCGGCCACGGAGGAGCGCGCCGGGCCCCGCTCTGGCACCGGCTCCGGCCTCGGGCCCCTCGTCCCGCCCGGCGCGCGGGCAGGGCAGGGCAGGGCGGCCGCAGCCGCTGAGTGCCAAGAGCGGGAAGGGCCACGAGGCCACGTGGCGGGAGGGGACCGCGGGACTCGAGGCGTGGGGCGGCCAGGTGGTGGGTGCGTTTCTCAGGCACTGCCGCCGCCCCCGCAGCCACATGCCAGGCCCCTTTTCCTAGAATGTAGCTTGTACATAGCTTTTGGAATAACCACCGCCGGGTTTTTATACGGGGAGGGTCTCTCCGGGCGCTGCCCGCCGGTACCAGCTCTTTGCGTAACTTCTTGTATGAGGAGGGAGACAGTTATTTTACTAGCACCTTGTGGAGTGTTTCCGTGTTTTGTGACGACGTAATTTATTAATGTTTGTAGCTTTTTATATTTGTACATTTCTTATGGGCTTTGTTTATATACACACATTACTGGGGCGCGGCGCCTGCGGGGAACCAGAGCCACCTGCTGCTGTGTGCCAGGGCCACCGGGGCCACCACCAGGGCCTACAGGGCCGCGCCGGCCCGGGCGTCGCGCCGGCTTTTTTTATTATGATTATGATTATTATTATTAGTATTATTATTTTTTCGCGACATGTACATTTCTAACAAAGTTTATCGTGGCTATCTATCTATGACGGTGTTTTATTTACCGATTCATATCAAATGCTCTTGTATCGACTTCACAAAATCTTAAGTAAATCTAGAGCAAAGTTTAAAAAAAGAAGAAAAAAAAGGAAAAAAAAGAAAGCAAAGTAAAACTATTTCAGGTTTTGTACACAATTGCCTGGGCCTGGACTTTTTGTGGGGTTGGTGAAGGAGGGGTGGGGAGGCAGGCAGGAGTCCCTGAGGGTGGGTGAAGGAGTGAGCAAGGACCCACTGCTGGCACAGACAGGGGGTGGCTCTGCTGCCACTGCCCCATCTGTCACTCAACCCATACTTTCTTGCTACATTACCACGAGAAGCCCCAGTCAATTGGGCATAGTCTTGAGTGTCCCGGTATGACGCCTATCTCATGGTCCACTCAAAGGTGTCCACCCACTGCCCAGCTCATCATCCACCTCCCATGGACAAACACATGCCTGTTTCCCTCTGCTTCCTCCCTCTTGGGGGTCACCAGGTGCTCCAGCCTTTCGCTTTCTTTGTGCTCACTGAAACATGCAGCATCTCACCATTTATTCCTGACCCCTTGGGACATGTACAGCCTGCGTTTTTCTCTTTGCTGATGCAAGGCCATTCCCACCTCCCACTCTGCTCCCTGCTCTTGGACACCTTGTGCTGGCAGCGGCCCGAGCCACATGCAGCCTGCACAGTTACCTGTTCCCTTTGATGGCCGCAGCAGCCCCCAGGGGCAGCTCCTGGCGCAGCCCCCTGCTCCGGACCGGCCGAGCGCTCATCCCCGGCTCCGCGGCTTTGGGGCAATCCTCGCAGGCCGCCCTGGCAGGGACATTTCGGGCGGCCTGCGGTGGCTGGTGGCGATATCGAGCTATCGCCAGCTGGGGGAGTTCACAGTTCAGAAACAGCCGCAGCCGGGAAAATGGGACCCGTCGGAAAGGAACCTCGCGAGCACCTCCCGCGGCTCGGGGACACGCGAGCAGCCCTGGCTCATCATAAAATATCCCGAGCTGGAAGGGACCCGCAAGGACCACCAGCTGAGGATGCGCTGGACGAAAGAGAGCAGCCAGCCAGGGCACCCACCCAGCGAGCATCGCCGGCTCTGCCCCAGCCCCGCAGAGCCCGGCCGGGAGGAGCCGCGCCTGGAAAACCAGCGCAGAGCTCCCATCCAGGGACAAGGATGTCCTGTGTCCTGTGCCGCTGTGCCAGCCGTCCTGGGCAGGAGCCCGGGGCTGCCACAAGGTCCTGAGTGCCGGCGTGGGACAATCGGCTCACCTGCAGTGAGAGGCACCTGTGAATTCACAATCGTGCTGCTCGATGTACAAAGGATGGCCCGGCCAGGGAGGTGTTTTCTGTGCACACGTGCAGAGAGGCTGTTGGCTGCTCCTGGTAAAAACCGCAGCTCGCAACATTCATGTTTCTGTTGTTTCTGTCTTTATATTGACAAGAATCACTCCAACCCTGACATTTGGCACAAGCATACCCGAGTCTCACAGACCTCACATTCATCCTTCCCCCGGCCGGGACAGGCTCTGCCCGGGCTCTGGGCTGCTTCCAGCAGGGGCCCGATGCCATCCCGCGCTGCAGGCGCCGTTCTTTCCATTCCATCTGCCACGGACCTCAGTGCCCGCCCCACAGCACTCACGGCATTTGTGTAAACTGTTTGGAAGTTTTTCTCTGCATATCACAAGAGAAAGCCTGCTTCTCTTCTTCTCTTGAAAGCATAATAATTATAACGAATTAGAATTTCTTCTGTTTCCAGCCTGCAGGGAAGACACACTTTGAGATTCATTTTCAGGTCATTCTCCTGTCAAACTCCACATACTTCTGTGCCCCAGCTCACTTGCTAAACATTGAGCTCCAGGGTGCACTCCTCCTCGGGGAGAGGCACGGACCAGCCTGGGGCTGTCCACCTCCTGGCTCACTCCCTGGTTCACTGAGCTTGCTCCTGGCTCACTCCTCCCATCACACACTGCAGGTGTTTGCAGACTGTGTGTGACCACGTGTCTTCCTCTCACCTTAAACTCAATCAAATAATCAGCAGTCACTTAGGAGTCAATTAGGTGACATATCTTGAAAGTCTTTGTGTTTACCCTACTTCTTCATTTTTGAGCTCTGTTTAGCAGCCCAAGGGAAACCCTTTCTTCTTGAAGTCACCAGGGCACCCTAGGTTCATCTTTGGGCTGAAGAAGAGTTCACACTCATTTCTCACCACTGGCTGGGCAGTGGGCACCGTGGGCCAGACCCCTGCTATGGCCACAGCTCTTTTGCTTCGTGGTCTCTCAAAACCCACTGTCCCTTCACAACGACCCTGCCCTCCTGCTGTCTGTGGGGAGCATGTGGCTGTGCGGTAGAAATTCCCCTCCACTGGCCATTCTTTTCCCTTTCTTTGCTGAGCTCAGCAGTTCCAGCCCACAGCCACTTCATTTGCTGCCATATTTAGTGTTTGGTTTGGAGAACAAATCTTCCACACAATGTGGCATGTCAGATATCTGAATCCTGAGGATACATAAAAGGAAGAGGGGGTGAAGGTTTTCTAGAAGCACTTATGTATGAATTTATGGGAGCAGACCTTAAAATAGGACCTAGAACAAGTTATAGAATTAAAACTGTGCACTAATGCTGTAGGGTTTACATGTCCCTTACCCAGGGTTAAAGACTGCAGCAGCTCTTTTCAACGTACTTTCCTTATTCAAGATCACCAGCCTCAGTACTTTGCCTCAAAATGTGCAAACCTTTAACTTCCCCCAAGGGATAACTCACTCTGAGAATGAAATATTAATTAGGGCCTCGTCATCCGCCATCACTGTGTGGCCTCTCAGAAGCCTGGGGAAGCCAGACATGCTCCAGCCCCAAAGTGCTCCCTTTGTGTAGGGCTTTTGTTCCCCACATTCCACCCGTGGGGCCCTGTCACAGTGGATAAGAGCTCCCCAGGCCTGAAAGGGAACTGTCAGGCTGAGTGTAGCTGGCTGCTGACAGGGAGTATCACCATTAACCAGCTTGTTATCTTGAGTGGGGTTTGCACAAATCACTCCCTGCCTGGCTTTTGGTATCAGTGGTGATGACAGCTCTTTGACAGATGCTGGTGAGGAGTGAATAAAGATGCTGTGGCTAAAGACCATCTGCAGGGATTAAACCTTCATCACATTCGATGACTTTTCTGCTCTTGAGACAAAGGGAACCTTTCTTTTTCCCCAGTCCCACACCTTAGTTTCTCCAAGAGGCTGTTTCCCTGCCAGACACTTCCATTGCAGCTTCTCTATCATGGAGATGTTTGGAAACCACCTTAAACTGACTATTTGCACATTTAATCCATGATTCTCTCTAATGCTTTCCTAAATCTCCAGCAACAACCCTCGTTGGACTCGTCCAGGACTGCTTCAGGTAGATGCTGATGGCTCTTAGGGCCACCAGCTTCAAACACCAGCCACAAAGGTCGAAAGAGAAAGTGGTGTGTGACCTTCAGAGTCATGTCTTTCCATCTGAGCCATGTGCAGAGGGGGAGAACTAAATCACCAAGAATGTTGTGATTCTCCATCTTCTGAGCAGTGACACAAATGGGATTTGAGTAACACAAGAACCGTGGAATCATAGAATATCCCGAGCTGGAAGGGACCCACAAGGACCATTGAATCCAACTCCTGGCCCTGCACAGACACCCCAACAATCCCACCCTCTGTCTGAGAGTGTTGTACTAACACTTCTTAAATAAGATTTGCTGTTTAAAACAAGGAGAATATTAAGTCTTGAGTTTGTTTGTCTGATGTTTAAAACTGAACAGGGAATTAAATAGACCCAAGCAAAGCAATTAACTGCAGTGAAGAAACTGCTGTTTGTTTTCAGTATGTTTGTGCTGTGTGCAGTAGCATATGAGGAGGAAACAACATCAGATGGGGATGTTTATCTCATGCAGTGACTCAGTTCTCATGCCTGATGCTTCTCAAAGCATCACATCTTGCTGCCCTTGTTGCAGTCCTGTTTCCATTGAGCTGATGCTCACTAATGCTTTGCGCTCTTATTCTTTCCAGAGCCCTGCTGGGTGTGTTCCAGGTAGGACTCCCTGGATTCCTACAGACCTCACACTGACCTGCTTGCAATAGAAAAGTTTTTATTGTCTCCCTGTGAGGGTGGTGAGGCCGTGGCACAGGTTGCCCAGAGAAGCTGCAGCTGCCCCATCCCTGGAAGTGTCCAAGACCAGGCTGGACTTCTTCATTGTGTAGTCAGTAATAAAAGGGGCCTGACTATGTTAGCTGTCTTGTCAGTAGTAATTTATTTTTATGCAGAAATCGAGGAGATTTCTGTCTGAAAACTGTTTCCCTCTGGCCCCAATGGTCAGTAACTGCCTGGCTGGACAAGGATCTTCCCACACACCTGTCCTGGGAAGTCACGGGAATCCCATGCACAGAATGGATTTGCACAGGCATAAATAAACAGACAATTCTGGGCTGCAGGTCTCCAACCCAGCCACATTGTGCTGGATGAGATAAACCTTGGCCCAGGTCCCTTTCCCAAGGCAGACCCTGGCCCAGGCACTGAGGTGAGCTCAGGAGGTGAGCAGGGGCAGGAATTATGTGTTTTCCATTCAGTAATTCCAAGAGGGAGAAGTGTTGTTGGTGCTGCTGGTGAAGGACTTGCTCTTTCTTGGAGCATTGTTCTTGCCAGCATCCCATGAGCTAATTCCATGTACCCAAGGCAGGCTGGCAGGACAGAGTGGAATTCCTTCTAGAAAAGTGTGCTTAGCTTTCCTGTGAGCCAGTTTGTGATTGATGGATCCCTGGACGGTCAGTTTGGCTGCAGCCCTTCTGCACAGCTCCATGGGGGAATTCTTGAGCTTGGCTCTACCTATGGATTCACAAGACATATTACACTTCTTCCTAGGCATTATTTTCCAGAATGATTTGGTTGAGAAATCTAGAACAGTTGGAGGGTTTATCTGGAAATGCATCACTTTGCCCTTAGGTATATTCATTTACTATACAGATATGTATTTATTTATATGAAAAAACAAACCAACCTTAGGCAATAATAATAGCTAAAAGCCAAACTTGCAATTGTTATTCAGTGTTATTGCTATTAAGCGGCCGTTACTCATAACACAGCCGTACATACTTTGGATCTTAATCTCCTTTTGTGGTATTAAATGGGCCAAGCAGCTGCTAAATGGAACAAAAGTGTCATCCATCAGGATCAATTGGGATAAACATAAACAGCCCATTTCCTTGCAGACAAACATGGCATGGGCTGAGCAGCTTGCTTTGACCATTGGAATGGTTCCGGGAGCTCCAGCAGTGTGGAAAATTGGGGTGTTAACCTAACCTGAGCCTGGCACGTGGCACTGGGGAATTGGGGGCTGTAAAAGGCGGAAACATGTGATATCCATGCTTTTTGTGAGGATGGGGCTTGGGAAAGATGACTTTGTAAGGTGCACTTGGGGCTTGGCTTGCACTGCCAGCTGTGCCAGCATTGGAGAGTGCCCATGAACCCTGGGGCAGATCCCTGCACTGCACACAGTGCTCAGCATGGGAAGTACCAGGGGTTTGACTCTGGCATGACATGGCACTTCCTCTTTATCTAAGCAGCCAGCCTCTTGCAAAAGAAAATTATCAACAAGGCAGCTCTGCCAATAACAGATTTTAGCATATCACAAGTGGGTGCAGGGAGCCTGTGTGCCTTGACCTACCAACATCCCGCCTCAGAGCTCCATTTGAGAGTGATCAGCTGTAGGGAAGTAATTGGAAAAATATGGCATAAATTGTGTGTGTACACATGCACATGAGTAAAGCAGCTTTCATTAAACAGCATTAAACACCAAACCATATGCCAGATTGAAATCACTGAAGTTTCCTCTGATTACTACAACCAGTACTGGGCCTGTGGAGCGGTACCTAGCTTGGCTTGGTGGTGGGCAGCCCTGGAGTGTCCCAGCAAAGGAGTGAAGTCAAAAACGAGAGGTGGCTGGAATTTTGGGGACTGACAGGTAAGATCTGTGGACATTCAAGTGGCACATGACCCCTGTGAGAGTGAGACCTCCTCATCTGCTTGCAGCAGTGGTCAGTGCAAGGTCTGGTGAAGATATAAACTGATTGCATTAAGTGATTGTTCCACCTGTACCTGAAGGTAACATAAATTGGGTTTTTCCTACTTCAGCTTCTCCTGCACTGAATTCTTTCCCCTCCCCTCCCCTCCCCTCCCCTCTCCTGTCTTTTCCAAGCTGTTCCAAGGACATGGGATTTGGGATGTCCCATGGCACCATACACATGTCAAGGAAAGGGCTGAGAGCCACTGCAGAAGAGACAGGAACAACCTTTGGAGCAGGGAAAAATACTGTCCCTGTAATGGCCCTATGATGTTGAATATTTAGAAACATGAACCCAAAAAAGCCAGTAGGTTTTTTTAATTGGGAGCATAGAGTTTTATTATTTAAAAGGTTTTATAAAGAAATTTTAAACAGACCATGGAATTGCTGTAGCAGGTTGGGTTTTTTTCCTCTTGGAAATTACTCAGCCATTTGGTTTCTATTCGTGCACAAAAAGCACAAGCTTTTTGAACAATCATTTGATATGCTTGTTGATGCATCACAAAAAGGAGATATGCTTTGAATTCTCCTTAAAAACCCCACATAAACACAAGGTTTATGGAGCATTGCAACAAAATACCATCTCCTTACTGAGTGCTTTCACATGTGATTTCCTCTCTGACTACTGCATGTAAACATACTTATTGTGTTTGGGAAATTCCAAAACCTCCGACATGATCAAGCTCAATAGCTCAGCAAAGGCAAGTTACAGTTTAAAATGTCCACATTTTGCAACAAGATGCCTGGATAGTAGCAGAGGAAGGAAGAGGGGGACATTTTAATACAGCAGGGTGGTTGGACAGCCCCATTTTTCACTCCTTGGAGTCATAGGCTCACCCTGAACACACCAGCAGCATCCTCTGCACCCAGGGACTGCTGGTCCATTGTCTGTAGGAAAGACACCCAGACCCAGGATCATCATTTCACACAAACAAGGGCATGGTCCTCTCCAGGCCTTTAACTGTCCACTGTTTCTATCTTTTTTGTAAAGAAAAGCCTTTCATACATAGGGGTTGTGCTCCTTTTTCTTGCATTTATGTTTCCTTAAGGCTTTATATTAGAAAAGCCATAAAGAAATAAGCAAAAATACCAAGATATTACACAGGTGAGAAGAAATAGCAACAAGTGTAAGATTCAGCATGACAAAAGAGTGTGAGAAAACTATTAAATACCTCTGAAATAAGTGGATGGTCTTGTTTCCCACTGTGCACATAGCACACTGCTGAGCACAGAGGTGATCACTGCAGGACTGGGGTCCCTTCAGCTTCCCCTAGAAGTCAGCCAGGATGTGCACACGTCTCCCAGTTCCCAATCTTCAGCGTCCCTGTGGAGACTTGCAAGGTCTTTTTAGTTTAGCACATAAGCCACTGCCACCTCCCTCCCCACAGCTGAGCCTTCTGGAAAAATTGTTGAAAGTTTAAATCCTACTAATTTGTAAATGAATAAACATGAAATTCTCTTTGGTAAGTTTTAAATCACAATTTGTGCCCCTAAGGCTGTTTATGGTTACAATTATAGAATCATCACAGATTGGTTTGGGCTGGAAGGACCTTAAATATCATCTTAAATATCCCATGATGGGTAGGGAGACCTTCCACTATCTCAAAATGCTCCAAGCCCTATCCAGCCTGGCCTTGGACACTTCCAGGAATGGGGAGCCACAGCTGCACTGGGCACCCTGTGTCAGATCCATAATGATCATATGGTTATCATTTTCCTCTGCTAAAACTGATATTCAAATTTAAACCAGACATTTCTCCACCTGTACCTGAAGGCAACATAAATTGGGTTTCTGCTTCTGCAGCTTCCCCCACCCTGAAGTGCATGGCTCTGGGCTGGGCACAGCAGGGCTCTGGGCTCTGCCAGCCTTGCCCCAGGGCAGAGCAGGAGCGGCTCTGTCCATGCACAGGCACTCACCCCCAACGGTGTTGTCAGGCAAAAGATCTGTGTAACATGAGTAACCTGCAAAAATGGCAGGGCTGCAGTATGAAATGACTCTCCCCTTCACTCTCTGTATATTTTTTATTTTCAAATTTGTTTCTGCTATGCCCTGATTTATCAAAGCCCTAAAACACATGCTTGACTTTAAATACCTCACTGCAGCTAAAACTAATTGCATACTTAGTCTTTGATGGCTCAAGGTCATAAAGAAATCATTCGCTTTTCCAAACAAATACTTCAGTATTTTAATTGCTTGCAAACCAGATCCCACAGCCCCTGCAGAGGTGGGTGTAGGACTGTGGGCCTGACTAGAGGGTGAACTGCCTGGGATTTCCCTGACCAAATTCAGGCACTGCACCCAGTTACCCGGGGCACAGCATGTCCAGAAGGGTCGGGTCAGGCTGGACTTGGGTCTGACCTGTGACAAAGCACTGGGAAGAACATGTGGCTGCCCTGATCCTGCTGGCAGTGGCTGGGTGGGAGATGCCTGATGTGCCACAGTTACCTGAACACATCTGGGAAGTCTTCAGCATCTCTTCAGCAAGCATTTCCCATATCGGGGAACCATAAAGATATTAATATCTCCACTGGGGATCTTGTTAGTGCATGTAAGTAACTACATAAATATATAAATATGGAAATCATATGGAGAATCTAAACTTGCACATACACAAAGAAGTGGAAGCAGAACTGTACAAGCAGAGTTACCATCAACATTCACTCTGACAGCCTGGGGATATTCACTCCCTTCCTCTACGCTGGCTGCTTTTCCCTCCAAAGTTCTTAGTAGAATGATAATATTTTAACAGTTGCAGCTTTAAAAACCATGATTATGACCAATCATTTCTCCCAGCAATTGTATATTTAGCAGAAGGGAAAAATTAAACTTCCCAGGAATGAGGTTATTTAGGGCATAAAATTCAAGGAAATAGGTATTTAGGTCATTGTGGGCATGGTTTTTATTTTCCCTAATTTTCAGATTACTTTCAATTAGGGTCTGCTCAGAGTGGAAACTTCTTGATGTGAAATAGATACTATCTAAATCATTAGAGCTCATTCATTGCCATGTGCCACCTTTTAGAGCAATTAAACCTGACCTTGGGGTTAGGGAGCTGAGCACTCACCGACCCAGGGCACTTCCTCTGAATATGAATAAGCTTGGAGTACAAATACAGTGGGGCAGGATTGCTCCTGGCACAGATAATGCCTTTGTTAGAGCAGGGCTCTTCGGGCTCTTAACTATGGAGTCCATTGATTCAGAACATTCACTGGTGGGATCAGTTCTGGGAATTTTTTCCTGTCTATTTTTTTTTTCCTTGACATCTGGAGTCTATCTCTTTGCCAGCCTCTCAGCCCTCCACTCAAAAAGAGAAAGTGAGGGAAACAGATGGACAGGCTCACAAACACATAGAATAAGTACCAAAAAATCTGACAAAAATTTTGCAAGAAAAAGAGGGAAAAGAAGAAAAAGAATAATGTCTAAATTTTTAAGTCTTTTGGACATTAATTTTTTTGCCAAGTATTGCCAGATGAACTTGAGTTCAGTCTAAAAATCCCATGATTCTCACCAGAGTGTTTTTTTGTCACTTTCCAACTCTCAGTAGCTCTTCCAATGGCAGTGCCCACCACCTGCACGCCACATTTGGAGTCCTGTGATTACAAAAAATGTCCAGGGCAAGGACTGTCCAGGATAGATTGGCTGATCTATCCGTAGGAGTTACTTCAATGCCTTCTTCGTTTGGCAGAAACAATGGGGAAGCTGCCTCTACTTAGAGGAACCAGAAAAGGAGATGCTGGTAAACAACTAGGTGGGGTCTTGTTTCAAGAACAGAGCTTTTCATGCCCTGCCAAGCCACGTTACACAATAACTGTCAGAACCTGTTAGAAGATGGAAAATTGGTATTGCTTGGTACAGACCTAATTATGCTGGGGTTTGTTCACAGACTGCATGGCACTTTTAGTCCTGCTTACCCCACGAGCTCTCAGCAATCCAAGACAGCTCCAAACGGTTTTCTTTCAGCTTTCATCATGTGCTAAGGAGGGGAAAAAAGCCATCTGGCATTCCTTCACCTGGCAGGGCCACTCCTCATCAGGCTGCTGACCTAAAACATAATCTCCACCATGACCTATGGAGAAATGGGCAGGACCCACCTGCAAAGTAAAAGCCCCTTCTTGAGGCATAATGCCAGATTCCTGCTGGCTGCTGTGTGCACATTCACCTTTAGGAGACTTTGGCAACTTGCATTTCATTGCCACAGTATGCAAGTGGTTTCCAAGCAAGTCATTCTGCTCATTTGCAGGTAAAAGTTAAAGATACTGAGAGAACTACACCAAACCTCCTTGTTCCCCACTGACTTAGTCCAAGAGGACAAGACATGGAAATACTCTGTGTTGCACCATTTCTGAATGCCTTTACACATCTTGTACACTGCATGAAGAAGCAAGGTCAGGACTTTATGTTGTGAGGGCAACATTTTCCCACTATAGCCTATAAAAGTATAAAGAATTAGGAAATATTCTCAGCCATGGCAGACTGAGGGATTCAGACTTTTTTGCAGGTGTAATTATACAAAAAAGATCATTGAGACTATTTTAAATCAGCTTTATCTAAAAATTTCAACCCAAGTAAGCATGCAGCTGAATTAAGTTGTTGTAAGAAACCGATTTCCTGCGATGGCTGAACAGCTTCAGGGTGAAGTTTTGGCTTCATGTAAAAACATGGAATCAAACCAGCCATTATTATCCATTTCTAAGTGCAGCACTTGAGTTCATGAAAACAGCACTCTTCTCCTCTTGGAAGTTTCTCTCATGGTACATTCCCATCTTTGAGGGACCAACTCATTCTCTGTGTTAACGTTTTATTTGAGAACCATGATGTTTCTGTGTAATGAGTGTAAGGAAATGCCATCCATGCTGGGATATCACACTGGGAAATGGAGGCCAGAGATCCACACCACTGTCATCCTTCACAGAGAGCCAGCAGAGCCAGCAGGATATGAATGAAATTGTATCTGCTCAGTTAAAATTCTGCAGTTTTACTTGATTAGCTGACTTTTTTCCATGGGCACAAAAAAAAGAGGTTAATTAACTGACTACAAAATTGTACTTTCCATGTCAATATGTCAATACAAAATTAAATAATAAAAAAAATATTGAAAAAATTAGTACCACCTGCTCTGTCCATGAGGCAGAAAAATGAGGCCATTATCAGAAAGGAGCTGCAGAGGGAACCTGTACCCTGACAGGGAGACTGAGAAATATGCCTCAGTGGGTCATAAAATCACAGAATGATTTGGGCTGGAAGGGACCTGAAAGCTCATCTCTGCCCCCCTGCCATGGCAGGGACACCTTCCATTGTCCCAGGGTGCTCCAAGTGTCCAGCCTGGCCTTGGGCACTGCCAGGGATCCAGGGGCAGCCCCAGCTGCTCTGGGTGCTCTGCTCCTGCGCACAGGAGGACAGATGAACTGTCTTTAGTGGCTGGTATTTATCTGCCAGGGAAGGCAGGATAAATGTACTGGCAGTCTAATTCTCTTTAGCTGAATATGGCAGCCCCAAAATCACCCACACGAGCTGGGAGTGTTGGAAAAATGACAGACTGCAGCTCACTGGTATTTTAGGGGCACTGCTGGCATCCACGTGTTTATAGTGGCTTTCCATTACTTTTTAAACTAAATTATATTTTATCAAACTGGAAGTTTAATAAGTCCTATTGCTGAGTAGATCTCTCCTGTTCCAGGCACAGAACCACTGCTTTCATAGGAGAAATAAAGCAGAAAACCCTGGTTAAAGCCAACCCATTTCTTGCAGAATTTTAAATATCTCACTTGGAACTCTGGCTCCCCTTTTTCACGTGCTGGGAATCAGGGCTGCAGAGTGAGGGCTGGCTGTGAGCAGGCGGGGGGCTGGCGGCAGCAGGAAAAGCAATATCTCCAGCTCCATTCTGGTCATTAACAAGAGCAATTTGCCCACAAACAATCTGGAAAGAGTTTTCTCAGATTACAGTAAAAGTTAATGGAGTTGGAAATTCCTTCTCTTTTGGATTAGCTCATCCTTCTTTGTGCAGCCCTTAAGTACATGGTGAAGTGTAAGGAAGGTTTGGTCGCAGCAGATGCAGCTGAGAGCATAAAACCCATGGTGAGGGGGCCTGATCCAGAATTCCTGGATATCCTCACTGCTCCCATTAGTCCAGGTGGGAAAGCTCAGGACCTCCCTGTGCTGGTGCCTTTGGAACTGAGAGGAAAATTAAAGCACTTGTCAGCTGATTCTGCTGTCGCCGGTTATTTAAGGAGGTGAGGGGAATTGGAATAAGCAATACAACTTTAACAAGATTCAGCATCATTACTTTCATATTAGGTTTTGCTGACAGTCAGAGTGCTGAGCATGGAGAAAGCAGTTGAGAGGACAGAGAAACAACAGACAGCAGAAAATGCTCATTCTAGGTTAAATAAAACTAACTGTTGGTTTGAGCCATTGAGCCAAACCCATTAGGTGACACAGATTAGTCACAGCATCAGAAACCAGCTCAGTTATCCTGCATATCAGGTTCTTCCATGAATCTCTGATCACAAAATCATGGATTCTTCAACTCATCCTTTCCAATATACCTTTAGGCCTCCTAGAGCTCTTGTTATTGTGTCAAAGTAACCAGTTTTTAAAAAACTGAATGTCATCCATTTATATCAGAAAAAAATCACAGCTAAATTGTCTTTACACTTCATCCATCTTTACTATATCTCAGATTTGATTTTAAAAAAGTGAGAACTCTGTGTGGTCAGCAAAGACTCTTTCCACTTAGAGGTCAGCAGAATTTCCCCACCCATGTGCTTTACTGTCCCATTGCAGCTGATCTGAAGCTGCCCCTTAAACCCAACCAGCCTAGAAGAAAACAAGTCTCCAGATAAGACAGGGATAGGTTGGGTTCAAGCCCAAGCAAAGACCTCAGCCAAGCCTTTTCTAGCTGAGCTGCAGATACACCACTGGCCAGAGAGCTGGGCAGAGAGGTCTCATCCAAACAACTCTCTGAGCCTGGGAAATCCAAAGCCCCAGTAAGAGGGGCAGCATATCAAACTGCTGGCTGTTTGCTGAGGTTTGTCATGTGTCTGTCTCCACCCCACGACTGCACACAACACTGTACCACCAGAGGAGATCCAGCAGGGAATAAATGAACAGCTGCTGGAATCACCTCTGCCTGCAGAAGAAATGAAAAAATGCTGGTGCACTCTAGTTAAAAGATGGAAATCTCTTGCACTGCATAAACTTGAGCCAAAACCTACCAGAGTCATTGCTCCTCACTGAAGAGGGCTCGAGGTCTATCTCTACAACAGGACATGTCTTCTTCACTTAATCACCAAATCAGATGAGTCAGAGCAGGAACAGGCACTCATTCTGTTTGAAGCCAAGTGATGTTCACCAGGGATGAGCCCACAGACAGAGGTGACCCATTTCAGTCACAGCTGACTTGTCCTCAGGATGGATGGAAGCTGCTGAGGACATATCCTCCCTTCTTTATCCCCACCTCCCTTTTCTGTTTAAGTGCCATTACATTACTGAAAAAATACTTATAGTTAATGAGTGCTGCTTAATCCTGTCCACTTCCATCTGTGCCTCTTTGCAGCCTGACACCTCTCCTGTCCCAAGGCCATGGAAAGCACAGGGTATTTAGTGGGGAGGCCTCTGGGAGCAGCTGTCCCCTGTCATCCTGTCCACATCCCTTTCATTCCCAGATTACATCTTGTACCAACAGTTTGTGTGTGGGAAAAATCAAAGCTGTCAGAACTGCTCCCAGGATGTGCACAGTGTGCAAGGTGCCCAGTCAGGGGGCGGGGGCCTTGACCCCTGTGCTCACCCAAAATAATGAATGGATAGGGGCAGATTCCCAGCCTCCTCCAGCTCCTCCAGAGCTCAGCAGCAGTAATCATGACATGCACAAGCAATGAAAGCAATCTGTTGTTAACTGGCTGAACAGGCTTGTCCAGAGACCCCAGACTTCCCCGTTCAGGCATGTTACACGATGGCAATTTTCTCTTTAAAGGAGGAATAAAACACCTCAACATGCTAAAAGATGCCTCCTCACAGCCTTCCTTCCCCAGTCCAGTGCTTCAAAAACAATTGACAGAAAACCCAAGGATGAAATTTCAGAAACCATGGACTGTAATGAAAGTGGAATGCCTGAATAAGTCCTAATGGACTAGGAAGGGTTGATGACAAAAAGCATTTCTTTAATATTAGTCCTTCACCCAAGCTCATGGTGATAAATCTATTGAGTTACTGACATTCACTGTCCTGGGAGGGGACTGAAGTCCTTAGTTATGGCTGAGCAGGGTGTTTCTGATGGATTGAAATGGAAACACTTCTACAATGGCTTTGTGGGTGCAGCTTTGAACAATAATTCACTGGCAACAAAATTCTGTATTTTGGGTGTCAACCTATATAGCAGGCAGGAGGACCAAAAACTTGCTGCCTGCTGAATTTCAGCTTGTCAGCAGCAGCACTGGCTCATCACATCCCAGTTCTGTTCTTCAGTACTCACTTGTTACCAGTAGTTGCATATTTACTATTTTAATTGTCAATTTAGCATTTAATTAAGCATTCAGTCACAGAAGGACCAAACACCACAGGATTCCTGCACACAGATGTGCTGACCCCATATGGCACTGCCTGGCTTTTGACTTCTGGTTGTTTTTAGCTTCAAACATGATCCTTTACACCACAATATCTTCTAAAACCATAAAAATGAAGATTTTACAGGTGTGTCAGTAAAGGACAGGACAGGGAGTGCCCAGCTAAGCTCATGGCACGACCTGAGCCCCCCAGCAAGGCAGATTCCAGAACTCAGGAAATGTGGGTAAGAGTTCAGGGCAGGCAGCACGAGAGGACTTCTTTTAGTTCTTTGAAAAATTAAATATTCACCCTCAGAGCAAATGCTCTTTTTTCACTGCAAGAACACCACTGCTGAGGATATCAATGGTATTGCTAGATAAACCTGTCAAAACTGGGTAATACCTTAAAGTACGAAAATATTTTGTGAGGTTTTTAAGCACTTTTCCCCAGTGGCTCCTCTTCCAGCTTGGCCAGGGAAATGCTGCTTGGTGCCTCGGTCACCTGAGGAAAAGGCTCTGTTATTTTATGAGTGAGATGACGCTATCTCTTTCTTCCACACTTCTGCAGCTTCCTGGGGCTGCCTCGGTTGCAGATATTTTGCAGGATTGAATGACCTGATGTTATCGAGCTGCCCGTCTGATCAGTGTGTCCCCTCTTCAGCACCCACAGAAATCCCATTGCTCATGGCACATGCCAGGAAACGTTGTTAGGCTAGCATAAACAGATATTTTGACAAGGAAATTTAGGTTTTCCCTCTGTTATTTTGTCTAATACTTCTCATGTTTTGTCTCTAGTATTGCAGATTGTTTAAAACGGGAGTGCAGGCAAGGGCAAGATCCATAGAATGCAAAGGTAATGTCCACTCCATTTTCCTATCAGGCAATACTCAGGGCTTAAAAGTCTACTTCAAATTAGGAAAATATTCGCATGTTTCAATGCAAATGTTCTCATGTTTCAATGCAAACTCTTAAAAATGAGGTTTAACACTGGAAGTGTATATGCCACTTGACACTGACCCAGTTGTGCCCACCGACCCAGCTCAGCCTGGTTGTGTCTGAAAGGTTTCACAGAATCACAAAATGTTAAGGGGTAAAGATCACTTAGTCCCAACCCCAACACCTCCCACCAGACCAGAGTGCTCAGGGCCTCTCTTTCCACAAGATTCAAGACTGTCCCAAGGACACAAGACCCTCTATCCCTGACCATCATATAATTTATGTGTAATAATTTTGGTTGTCCTGCTACATCAAGGGCCATTCCAGACCCTTGGGAATCCTTTAGCAGAAGTTACCAAGCATAGGAGAAACAAAGAACAGAACTGTCATTAATTGGAAACATCTGCAATTGTCTCCTACCTCACTTGCAGATTTTCAGTATTATTATCACATATAAATGTATATTCTGTCACATGTCACCTTGGGAGGGGTGGCTGAAGTTCTCACTGCAGAGACCATTCTGCAGTGCACACACCCCCTGGTATTTCTGCCCCACCCTGTCAGTCCTCCACCCCTTTGTACCCCTACAAGGGTACAAAACACAGAACATATTTCTTAAACACCTCCAATCGCAGTCACACCAGCGTAAGAGCAGCAGCTGGGGCTGTCGTCTTCAAAACTGAAACCCAACTGTGCCTTGAAAAATGAGAACATCTCACGGGGGAGGAAACCTTGGCCCTCTGCAGGTGAGTGGGAAATCTCAGATTGTTCCAGCAGAGCTTGGCCTCACACGTCTCTTTTGGGCTGGGCACAAAGGCAAATAATGGGACTGGCCTGGGGCCCCTCTCCTGGAAGGGAAGCTGCTGGCTTTGGGGTCTCAGCACTGGTGGTATATCTGCAAGCAAGCTCAGAGCTGATGTAAGTATCTCCAGTATAAGTTATGGAGTTGTTAATCCTCCACAGGTTTTAATAATCATTTAGCATTTAGTGAATATGCTGGACTATAAATGTGTTATTAAACCTAAATTAAATGCAGATTTGGAACATAAATGTGCTATAGAAATTTATGAGGGATCTTAGCAGTGAATAATTTTTTTAGACATTGCTGTGAAAGCTACAGAATATCAGTTTCTGAAATTAGTACAAAATACTGTGTGTTACTTGTCCATTATTGGAGACTGTGTCTGTGGAGGTATGTCCTAAAACCCCCATGCAGTCTGAAATTTAATTAATTGGCAGGAATTTCCAGGTCTGTAAAAAACAAATGAACTATTTTCATGTCAGCACAGTACTGCTCCACCTGGAATTGTGTGTAGGTCCCATTTTCTCCAGGCCTACCAAGCTCAGGATGTGCAGAAATCACAGAACCCAGGACAAGTTGGGTTGGAAGGAACCTTAAAGATCATCTCATCCCACCCCGGCATGGGAAGGGACAACTTCCACTGTCCCAGGGGGCTCCAAGCCCCATCCAACGTGGCCTTGGGCACTTCCAGGGAATGTGATTCACATCCCAAAGACCTGAGGATTGTTTGGGCTGCCAGTGCTTGTACATTCCTCTTCTTCCCCGAGAACGATCACCAGAGAGCCCTTCCTGCAAAGCCTGGAAATGTGTTGTTGATAAATTCAGAGAAGCCGTTCCCAAAAAATCTCAAGCACCTCACTCACCACGAGGTATCAGAGGGCAGTGCTGTAGGCCTTGACATGCCCTTGATTGAATTTACATCAACAATACTGAATTAATTTGAATTGAGAAAGGAGAAAAGCAAACCTATAACAATTTCAACCAGCTTACAAACCTGTTGATTACTGCAAAACCTGAAAATCCCGCACACTGCAGCCTTTTGGTCACTCTGAGGTACAAGAGGATACAATTTCCTGCAGGAGAACTGCAAGATTTAACAGCTTTGGGCAGAACAAGGCTGTTAGCTGAGAAATGAACCTCATCAGTATCATAGTTAGGAAACAGAATCTTCCCCAAACTCTGCAGTGGCCAGCAGGTCAGGGCAAATGTTAGAAAAGACAGAAAAATGGAGAAGGTAATTGACCTAATGATGGTGTTTTATTTTAGAGTCGTGCCAAATTTCCTTCATGATCTGCACTAAAAAGTGAACACCCAGCTGTGACGTGTAACACACAGCTGTCCTCATGTGGATTTCCTAAAGGACCATCTCTGTTTCTAGTAATTCCAGATGCAATTGTAAACCTTGCCTTAATCAGGCATGATGGAAATCTGCTCCCACTCAGGGAAAGAATGGGAGAAAGGAAGCAGCAGTGCAAGGGCAAGGTCCTGGAGCACTGGCTGAGAACTCGAGGTGGTTCCTGGAAGAGCAAAAGTGACATTTTACATGGACTAAGTGCTCTCAGCAGAGCACATCTGTGCAGATGGCTTCCCCTCACTCCTGAGACTGATAAATCCAGTGTTTCTTTTGCCAGCCTTGCACTTGATTAAAGGACGCTCCACATCCAGAGCAGTGTTGTTGTACAGAACGCATGTGCTATCAAATAATAAACTATCTGTCACAATATTGGCTCAAGCTTTGGGAATTTTCTAATGTAGGAAGATTAAGATGATTGAACTTCAAATAAGTACCATTTCTGACTAATTGTTTGCAGATATGGCATAGAAGCAAGATGGCTTCTTTTGGGAAAGTAATGTCATTTTACTTTACAAAATTCTAGCTGAAAAATAATGCTCAAAGGCCAAACTTGCTTAAATCTGTACATTTGCAGTCATCTGAAGGGAGATTGCACTTAGAGCACTGGAGAGTGTCCCAACATGCTGGGATCCCCTTTAAAACTGGAATAAGAAGCAGTCACCGTATTAGATTTAATCACCTGGGCCTAGATTTTGTTATCACCACATGGGCAGCTCTTCAGATCTGGTCTACAGACCAGACTTGACCTGTGAAGTCTTCCCTCTCCATACCCATGAAGACGCATGCAGAAATTTACTCTACAGAACTCACAGAGGTTCCTACCTCTTTTTCAAACCATTACTACATGGCCTTTCCTGCATGGGAAGGTCACAAATGCCACCATGTCTCCATCCCTCTCTTGGTATTCTCCTGTGCTGATCTCCACAGGGTGACCTGCACAAGCATTTTCTCCCTGCAGGACATTGATCAACACAGCCAAAAAGATCTTGGTTCTCTGTTCCAGCTGAGTCACAGGCTCAACATGTGACCTTCTGTCACTTGGTCTTCTCTTGTCAAAATCAAACTGAGTTAAAATCTAAGAGCACACTGTGAACCAGATGTTCCAGCTGAGCCAAACCTTTCTGGTAAATACATTGCAAAGAGCACAAATCATCCCACTTCAAACTTTGGGAATCTGTATATATCTAAATGTATACAAAATTCTGCTGTTTCTTGACAATAGGTTCATGCTCTAGAAGAACAGAAATTCAGCAGGCTGAAATTAATAATACATTAGAATGAACACCAGTGCATTGTTTCCCATTTAAGGAACTGCTTGGATATAAATAAATCCTTACTCATATTCTATGATTTAAATAACAGAATCATTCTTACCATGAGTAATGATTGTACCTTTCACAAAAATAAGAGGTAAAAATTAGTTTGAGAAGATTCTTAAACTTTGATGCTCTTGATGTCAGACATGGTTCAACACTATCTGCTAATGCCCCAAAAATGTCATTGTTTAACCCCAGCCAGCCACCAGCCCCTCTCAGCCCCTCTCTCACTCCTGCACCACTGGGATCAGGGAGAGAATCAGAAGAGTCAAAGCTAGAAAACTTGTAGGTTTAGATAAAGACAGCTTAACAGTGCAAGCAGAAGCTGGGCACACAAACACTGCAAAGCAAGGTATTAATAACACTGCAAGCAAGGTATTAATTCACTGCTCCCCATGGCTGTGCAGGTGTTCAGCACTTCCAGGAGAGCAAGGCTCCGTCCCGTGCAGCGATGACTTGGAAAGACAAATGCCATCCCCTGGAACGTCCCTGCCTCCCTCCCTGTCCCCCCAGCTTTATATCCTGAGTGTGATGTCACATGGGCTGCAATATGGCCTTTGGTCAGTTTGTGTCACCTGTTGGCTGTGGCTCCTCCCAGCTTCCTGCCCAGTGTGACCGCACCAAAGCAGGAAAGGCTTTGGCCCTGCCCATGCACAGCAAAAACATCTCTGTGTTATCAACCCCGTATTCAGCACAATCCCAAACCAGCCCCAAACCAGACAATTCATTCTATTACAGCCAAAGCCAGCACATCAGGAAAAGACTGAATTGGATGAGTGGAATTCAAGTTAAGGCCATTTCTACTTTTGATGCTCTACCTGAAGGTGCTGTTTCCACCACATGGCCAAATCACATGTTGCCTAAATTTGTGCCAGCATTGTATCTTTTGTAGGTTTCCTCTTGCAGAATGCAAGGAGTCTGCAGTGCATGGAAACACAGACACAAATATTTGCCCAAACCAACAACTAAGGTAAGAAAACAAACAAACAAAAGAACATGGATCAGGGATCATGAACCCTCACTGAGACAATTTTCCCAGTGATGGTGTTCGGGCACTGGTGAGAAAGTGTTGCTTTGCATCTGAAGTCACAGCCTGTAGTGACAGCTACTCCTGAATATTCAAGTTCACTGGACAGGAGGCAGCTGAATTATTGCACATTTACATATCTCCAACTATACCTCCAAATAACACCAGAAAGGACTGAGGCAAATGCTTTAAAAACATAATTTTAAAAATCTGAAACACTAAGATTTCAGTTTAATAACTGGTTGTATGGTTCCAAAAAAATCTAGGGTGCGATACATTCAAATCCAGTAACAAGATCCTTTTACCACAGCAGAGATCCTTTTAATTCCAGAGCAGAGAAAATTGGTCCTAAGGTAGATTAATTAGCCACTTAACTTTTTTTATTTGTGATATGTATAAGCCCAGAGTATTCTACTCTAAAATTCACTGCAGCATTTGGAATGAACAAGCAAAAAACCCTCAAATCATAAAGTATTTTCCTTTGCTTATATTATCAGTTTGTGAAAACAAGGATCTGGTGGACAAACCCATTTAAACAAACAGGGGTTTAGAAGTGTGAAATACAGAAAATTGTGGTGATTTCTCACATAACTTTGTTACATGCCAAGCACTGATTTCCTTTTTATATAAATGAAAACCTATAAACTGATGCAATTACCCTCCCCACACACATTACTTTAAATGCTAGGGTGTTACAAACCCCATTTATCTTTCGTGCTTTCTGTTAGGCTGAGAGTCAGCTCTGAGGTTTAAATTTTGTTTAAAAGTTCTTGGCTAATTGATCACTTCAGGGATGCTTTAAACACAGGTAAAACACCGACAAAGACGTTAAAAGTAAGCTTTCCTAATGGATGAATTGCAGCTATCCATCATCCTTCAGCTACTTCCCCACCACCCTCCCATTAAACCTAATAAGTTCTATTAGAGCTGTTAACATGTGGCATCTGTTAATGGAAAGTGTATAATGCACAAGGTGTGACCAGACCTGAGGGCTCTGAGAAGTAAAGTTTGAAACAGAAAAACGAATTCTGGCTATTCCCAAAGTTAATGTAAAGCCAGGTCAGTGTTCCAGGCCTTTCTAAGAAGCAATTCCCATTTAAAGCCTTGCTGGAGCAGAGGCAGCGAGGCTTCGCTTGCTGGCACAGTGCACATGTTATATTTCAAGTACAACAGCAGGCAAAGCGTAGAAGTTGAAGGAAAAGGAGGAAATACATTTATTTTTGGGTTGAGAAAACAGTGTGACACATGACAAGCCTGGATCTCTTTTGGAGAGGCCGTGCTCTACATTACTGAGATTAAGTTTGATCATTGCTGAAGGAAGACAGAAATCCCCCAGCCTGGATGGCAGGGCTGTAATAGAGGCTGTTAATGTCTGCTGTGAGCTGGTTCCTGACATCTTGAATGCATTGCTGGGGCAGCTCCTGCGAGCCTCTGCCATGTGGATGCTCTGGCAGTGGAGAGCACAGAGTGAGGGGAGAGGCTGGCTGAGAGCTTCAAGGACCGTGTCTAATCAAAGGCTTTGAACTGTTCCTAACCTGTGAGACCACTTTCCTTGGTACTAGGGGGACTATCAGAAGATATTAAAATGACCAAAGCCAGCCCATGTAGTAACAGCTGTGAGTGTAATCCAAAATTAGCTCATTAATTCACAGGAAAGTATTTTCTACTCATCTTTCATTACAAAAAACGTGTCTGCTTGTTAGCAAAACCTAGAGCTTTAACTAGAATCTTTAAAACATTAGCAATGCACATGTGCTTTTCTATGCCTTAGTGGGAGATTTATTGAGTTTATTCTCTAATCTCTGTTTACAAGCAGAAATATGACGAACATAAATCATTTGAATAAGATTTCAAGCTACAAATCCCCTTTGCTATTTTCCGGCATCCTCATGTTATTTCAAACCTGCAATTAATTCTTTTCTTTGCTGGCCCGTTTGTTTTTAAAACAATTTCACTCCACTTGACCTTTGTATTTCTTGGAAAAGTGTTCAAAGTTGGAAATAACTCTAGATGTTATCTGTTAGTGCTTATTTACCATGCACAGTGAGCTCAACTTGGGAGCTCACAGTGAGCTGGAGCTTAGGAGCCCCGGAGAGGTTCAAGATGAAGGGGCAAGTTCCTACCAGTAGGAATTAGCATTGCAGGGATGTTGTGATCATTATTAAGGACAGTCAGGCTGCTTTTCAAGTGGTGGCCCTTACGAAAACCTCAAATATTTAAAAAATAATGGAAAAAAATGTAACAAGAAAACACCTCTCCAGAGCTCTGTCCTGCAAGGTGCTGGGCATACTGCCCACAACCTAAGCAAGCACTAAAACAACCATTAGGTGGGCACAGGTACAGAATTGGGCCCAAGGCCCTGAGACAGTAACAAATTGTCATTTTTGTTAATTAATTCCAGTTATTGTTGTGGACCAGGACAAAAATGCACTGTGCACTAACTGCATTACAGCAACTTCTAGAAGCCCAGAATTCTACAAAGCTGGTGATTTCAGGGATTCTGCAAGAATAACTTTTGTCTTTCTAGGAAGTTTTGCATGTTTTCAGTGGGAAATGTGTGGCTTGAAAGGGCTGCTCTGGTTTTGCAACTGCTGCCAGCTAAGGATCTGCTGAATCTTGTGTTTTCAGAAGTGCAGCCCATCTATATTGGATCAACAACAGGGCAACAACATTAACTAAACTATTACATCAATGGTATATAGTCCAGGCACACAATCTCCACTTTTTTATGCTAGAGGGAGTTCAAGTCCTGCCAAAAAAAAAAAAAAAGAAAAGAAGAATACAGAAAGCCGACAATATTTATATTTAACAGATTGCAGCATTTTGGTTTTCAAAAGACTGAGTCCAAGGCAATTAAAACTTCGGTGGCCTTTTGGTTTTTAAATTGCAAGTAAAGGGTAGCAGGACGGAGAGGGGGCTCTGCAGCACATGTGGCTGTCAGCTTTGACAGGTGTGTGCTCGGGCGCTGCCGCTGCGCCGCTGCCTCGGAACCTCGGGAAACCTGAGAGTGTTTGTAAACAGTCTGTGCTTTCTCAAAAGTGCCCTGGAGATTTGCTACAGGAAGTCAAATTGCTCAAATCTACCTAATTTGGCACGATACGTTGAAAGCATGCTTGAGTGATCATAATTGCACTGGGACTGACTTCATTTAGCCATCTCTGGGCATACCTTTCCAATAACAACTGCAGGCGATATAAATTCAAGCTCTTGTTTGTTTCTGAAAGTGATTAGCCTAAAAAATTTGGAATTTAAACACTCATAATTGCAAAGTGTTATTTATATTCAATTTTGATTTATTAAAGAAAAAAAGTCCCCTCACTTCTTCTTCTTTTTCTTTTTTTTTTTCCTGCCCAGGAATGGTTTGAGTTGCTTTGGAAAGTGAAAGGGATAGAAAATAGAAATGAAAGGAAAAAGACATCTTGTTGGTGGTGAACATTGCTCTTACAATGGGATTTTTTCTCCTACAATATATAGTTTTGCAACAAGAGCATAAAAGGTTCTGATGTTTACTTCAAGCCTGGGCTTTTTGCTGTGAAATATCTATGGCTCACTAGGACTAATATAATTTTCACATCTATGCAGAAATTTGTGCAAAAATATGACAAATCAACTGTGCTGTACAACTGGAAGACCAGAAGGAAACCTGGAAGAGTCCCATTTACATTCTGAGTACAATAACCAGCATTGTTCAACATGAGAAACAAGGCTGAAATAAAGACATTTATTTGGTGCATGCATTCAGGTTTTTAAAACCAATTCATCTAATACATATTTGCATCCTTTTTATATTTGCCTTCTCAAGAAACTCTCAGGATAAACCCTATGATAGGCAAGAATTTTCCTGAAAGTGAATTTTGGGAGATCTTCAGAAAGAAAATATTGATTCATAAATATAGGTAAATATTCATAAGGACTTTTCAGCAGGATGCTAGCTCAGACACATAAAATCATCATCCAAAAAGTCCATAACATGTATAAACCCCATATGTCAGACTTCCAATTAGAGAAAAATGCTGTGAAGTCTTTAGAAATTTACTAATAAATTAAGAAATTAAATTCCTGACAATTGTCTTGCAAAGAGCAGTTTAAAATATCCAGAGAAAACCAAAAAATCCATTAGAAAAAACTGTTTCCTGAGAACATCTTGCTTTGCCCTAATCACAAACAGACCTGTGTGCAGCTCCCTTGCTCTAATTAAAACCAAGAAATGAGAGATGAAGCAAAGCAGCAAGATCTCCATCAGGGCTGACCCTGTGGCCTCAGCCCTGCACACTCAGGAAAGGCTGGGCTCTCCTTGCAGGAAAAACAGAAGCTGGACAAGTCTCTTTGCCACCCTGGTTTTTTTCCATATCTTCTTTATAACCTTCTCCTCCTCTGTCCCCGACCCAAGCTGTCATTGAACGTGGCCAGCTCTGTGCCCGCAGGGGGGTGAAACGCTGTGCTCAGCACCAGGATCATGGTGTCTCTGCCACACCTGGGTACCCCTGAGCTGAGCCTGACAGGCAGGAGCAGCAGCACCCCCAGCAGCAGGGGGGCAGCAAGGATGTCACCTTTGGCACACGCTGGCCACCTTCACGAGCCCATCTGGAGACACCACTGCTCTCCACAACCTGCTGAGAGGAGTGGGGAACCAGGGGGGTGGGCTCTTCTCCCAGATAACAAAGTGACAAGAGGAAATGGCCTCAAGTTGTGCCAAAGGATGTTCAGGTTGGATATTAGGGAAAAATTCTTCACTGAAAGTGTGGTCAGGCATTGCAACAGGGTCCCCAGGGCAGGGGTGGAGTCAGCATCCTTTCAGTGTCCAGAAAGCTTCAGGATGTGGCATTTGGGAACACAGTTCAGTGGTGAACATGCCAGGGCTAACTTAATTGTTGGATTTGAATGCCTTAGAAGACTTTTCCACCCATAACAATTCCATTATGTTCTAGGATCTCTCCTGGCAGTGATGCCCACCCAGGTGCTGCTTTGAGGGATGCTCACAGCCCACCTGGACACCTGGCTAGGAAAGGCAGCTGAGCACATGGAGGCAAAGGCACCTGCACACACCGAAACTCCAGTGGAACCTCTCAGACATTTCTGAACACCTACAGGGCCCTGTGGCAAGTCATGGGATCCCATCATGTCACAAACCAGCCTGGTGCCAGCAGGTGTATCCAGGAGGAACAGGTCATTTAAATGGTGCTGGAACAGAGAAGGAACAGTTCTCAGACCCATCAAGCTCTACCTAAAGTTTAATTTGTTTTTAAAGTAACAAATTAACCTAATCATCCCTAAAGTAAAGCCAAGCCTCAGGGTGGATTATTTAAAAAGGGTCTGTGCACAGAGTGTCTCAAGTTAGGTGGGACCTTCACCTCCTAAGCAAATAATTTAGTGCTATAATTATCCCATTTCCCTGTCAGCAGTACTACTGCTTACCCAAAACATCTCCATTTAGTTTGAAACCAAACACATTATTTACTTGATGGGAGGGAAGAGAACAGAAAGAGCAGCACAACCTGAACATTCATCATTGTTGTTTGTGCACCTTGAAGGACATTGTTGAATTATTGCTATAAACATTCCACATTTGGCTAAATGTTGTTGATATAAACAAGGATTTTTCCTCATTAAGGTAATTTGGTGCAGTTTGAGAAACTGATTTATCAAGAGAATTAATTCAAGGCAGATATGATTTGTGTCCCTTTGTACTTGTAGATGTTTCAGCATAAACATCCCCATTAAAATTCAATTACAGCTAGTCTAATCCTACTAACAATGGTTTTCAAATACACTTCACAAATGCAGACACTATGTCCTTGCTCCAATTTGGAGCTGTGCAGCAGAGCCCCAAGCTCACCATTGTCATAGTGCTCCAGGAGGCAGAAAAGCTTGGGAGATGACTTGAGTGGTGCTGGGGACCTTTACATGGAAAGTTTGGTGGTTTTTGAGGTAAATTCTGTTTTCTCCTCCAGTTTTCCCATGAAATACTGATTTAAAAGGACTTTTTTGGCCTGGAGAGTCAATTAAAATAAAAAGCCTCTCCCTCCTTCTCTAATGTGCATTTTATGTAGTCCACAGAGGCAGGATGAGAATCAAGTACCAGTTAAACCAAGCACCCCCGAACCAAGATTTGTCTCTAGCACCTTGGTTCAGGGGCCACCAGTCCTTTATATAACATTTCCTTGTCTTCTTCTTTTTTATCAGAAACAGGAGAAAAACTGTCACAGTGGCAGATGGTTGGACCTCAGGACACGCATCAGTCACCCACTTTCTCAGTTTTCTCTGACCCTGTGGAGTCCTGATACGGCTGCAGAGCTGGCACAGGGACACTCAGACCAGGAGCCCTGTGTCCCCCTGGGACAGCATCTGGAGACCCAGTGAGAGTGAATGGCACTAAACCCTGATTCTGGACCCTGAATCACCATTCTGCAGGTTCCTCAGCCCTTCTTTCACATAAATCCCCCACAGAAAGGTTCACAAGCACTAACCAAAGCTCCTGAACTCTTGCTTCTCCTCCCCTTAATCACTGGCCCTTGGAGCTCCTCCACAAAGCAAAACTGAAGTGCAAATTTGGCCCAGGGTATCCAAGTGCTTTGAAAGGTGCATGAAATGGGCAGCAGCAGCAGTTGTACCAGGCAGCCTGAAAAGCAGGTTTCCACTCAGGGAGGTGAATTAAACTGAATAAAACTCTGTTACTGAATAAAACTCTGTTACCACTTATTTTGTTTTCTGTGCTTGCTGACAAGAACTGGCAAATACCCGTGGTGTGTTCCCCTGTTCCAAATGGACCAGTCCTTGCTCCTGAGAGGGGCACAGACCTGGGTTAGGATACTCTGGTTCCTGTGCTCTCACAGGTTGGTTCAGATTCCAGGGTAATCAGCTGTGATCATATCGTACTGATTTTCTTGCCAGTCATCAATACAGAACATAATTTGATAGAGAAATCAAAGTCTTCTAATCTTGACACAGAAAGAAATCAGGTATGAAAAGGATTGGGGAAGCAGATCAATCTAGCTTAGGTCATGGACATACCTCATGCCTTAACTAACAGCCTCTCAAAGACTGAAGTACTTGCTGTTCAAAACAGCTGAAAATGTTTGGATTAATCTTCACTCAAAGGAAACAGGCAGCTGGTGATTGAGGACAAACCACCTTTCTGTTCCCAGTCCTGCAGGGATGTTGATCATCTTCAAGCCACTGTTAATTGAGTCTGCTAATTACAGTGCTCAGCCATTCCCAAACCATGGACATCACAGGGGCAAATAGATCACATATTTACAGAGAGGGCCCTTGGGACATCCGGGGTAGTCCCAGCACAACTTGAAAGGAAAGATAAGGAACCTTAAGGGGACTCTTCCTCTCCTGCAGCAGACAAATGAATTAGCAGAGAAGGCTCCAGCTCTGGTCAAAGGGAAGGGATAATGTGGTGATGAAGTAGGTCTTCAATCACTCTGATGTATTTAAATGTCACTCTAAAAAGATTTAGAGATGTAGGGAGAAAACAAAGTATCGGTCAAAATCATCAGGCAAATTTGAGGACACCACGGGTCAGTTGCATACATATTCTTCCTAGTATAAAATTCCTTTCTCTTTTAAAGGGTCTGTCATATATATTGTTCATTGAAGCGACAGAACTTTCATTCAGTCAAGTTATTAATCCAATTTTATTATCTCATATCTCTCACAGTGAAATCTCATATGAAGTCCTTTATTTTCCATGCACAGAAGGTGTCCCAGGGGCAGGAAGGGGGGAGTGCTGCTTGGCCAGGAGACTACAAACGGCTGTGGGGACTCTGCTGGCCCTGCCAAGGGGACAAAGTCCTTCCCTGGTCTCTGCCATTGGACAGTCTGACATGTGGGCTCCAGCAGCAGAATGTGCTGCAGTTGCAGCAGCAGCACTGGAGTCAGCGTTGTGGTGGCATCGAAAGCTCCCAGCTGAGGTGTGGTGAGAATTGAACACCCTGATACCCTGAGAAGGGGAGTGTGGTGAGCATCTCAGATGCTTTAGGGATGATCCAGCTTCTGAACTGCCAAGGGGCAGGAAAAGAGCATGAAGCCCCTCTGAGGTCACTGGTGTTAATGCAGGGACAAGAGCATCACCTGGGATGTGCAGGGAGCAGAACAGAACCACTCCAGGGCTGAACCCTGACAGCAGAACCGCCTTTGGGCCAGGCTCCAGCTCTGGTCATTGAAATAAAGGCAACAAAGAGGCAACATTGTGCTCCTCTGTTGGAGGTTTGAATTTCACATCCTCTGGCATAAATCAGAAACAAGGCTCAGGGGAGCACAGGGTAAGATAAACTTCTTCTTGCATCTACTTTTTCAGGAGTGACTTACCCTAGGATACACACTGAGGCTCTGCTGTATGGAAATTAAATATAGCATTTCACTTACAACTAACTGGTAATTAACTAGCAATTCATTAACATCTTTGGCCTTCATAGAAATACTTATTTCAAGGAAATATGATGCATATACATCATCTGGAAGGGGAGAGGGGAAATGAAGAACTTATCTCCTGGGACTTGAGAAGATACAGAAGCCTCATGGCTCCACGCTTCCCATGATGGTGCTGTCAGCAGCTGCAGTAAGTGGCTGCATCCATTACAGGGATGGGAGCTGTCAGCAAAATGAATGAGAGGCTTCTTGGGCCATAGCTGCATTTCACACCTTCCTGGCAATTCTGTCTCACATGCTTATGAAAAGTAGACTGGGAAAAGAGGGCCCTAGTGCATAAAAACACAAAGTATGTAGATTGTTTTTCGTTTTCATAATGGAATAATCTGGGCTTTTACAGCAATTTAAACACACCCTTTTTTTTCCTTTCCATATATCCCACCACTAAAGAGCAGTTGTCATCCTAAATCTTAACTAAAGATTATTTAGAAAGCATAATTAATGGCTGTGAGATAACATCCCATCCACAAAGCTGGGTAATTAATGAGTAATAACTGATGTACTTGTGACTGCCAACAAATGTGTGTCCACTTAAAGTGAAGACCAGACACAAATCCTAATTCATCTGGATTAGGTGAATCCAATAAATGGACACAGCAAAGCTCAGATAGGAATGGATCTGGCCCCTCACACACCAGTTCTGGAGGAAGGAAAAAGAGACAAATAAATTTGATTTTAGTCTGCCCCTACATCTCCAGTGCTGCTGGTAGTTTTGCTGGAGCAAAACTTGTACAGTCTGGAGAAATACCCATGACCCAGGTGGGGTTCTTTGGAGAAACTCTGCCAAGGGCCCTTTAGGCACTTACCAGCACAAGGAAACCGTGCTGCTCTTCCCAGGAGAGCTGTGCAGCAGAGATGGCAAGTGTGGCTCACACAGGAGCCAGCAAAGCAGGGTGAGGATTGCCAGGGCTCCAGAGCTCCATCCCCCTCCCCACAGCTCTTACAGCTTTTGCTGCTTCTCTTACCTGCCTCCTGAGTGACTGACCAAGGTAACTGTCCAAAACTTTCTCTTATATTTACCAAAAAATTCTCTGCTGCCTTGTACTTTCTTGAATCCAGCCTCTAAATGCCCAAATACATAGAAAGATCACAGGGAAGGTGCTTGTTTAGAAGAAATGAATGCATATTTTAATATTTTTTAAACCTTGAATAACAAGTATTTTAGAATGCAGCATAGAAGATGTAGTCTTTACATGTGGGCATTTATTTTCTGCAGTTACCTAGTCTTGGGGGATGGAAAAACTGTAGTGGAGGTACATTTTACCAGCAAGGAAGAAGGGTGGGAGGTAAGAGGGGGAAATGCCTATTGAATGAGCATGTATCTCTCTATTTTGGTTCCAAAATGCTGAGCAGCACTGAGTATATGGGTAGAACATCACAGCACCCAGCACTGGAGGGGAGCAGCCTGTGTGGAGTGTGCAGGCTCAGGAGACAGGTATACACCTTCACAACTCATTGGCAGTGTGCTGCAGGACTGGGATCCCACAAAGGCAGAGTTTCCTTCCTGGGAAGGTGCAAAGCCATTCATCACTTTCGTGAGAGCACAAAACACCCACAGACTTTCTTTAATACAATGAGCTGTGTGTTGAAAATGTGAATTCCCTGTGTGGGAAGTGGGGCAGTTGGACCATTATGGCCTCTCCTGCAGAGAACTGAAGACAAAACTCTGACAGGACTTGAGTGGAAGTGTCTCACATGCTGTCACAAAAATAAGCCAACGCTGCCCTCCCAATTCTTCTCGCCTACTCAGTCCCTCTCTTGGCACCATTGCTTGTTCAGCAGCTTGTGGCTGAGCTCACTGACACCACCTCAGGGAACAAACACCCAGAGCATGGAAGTTTTCCCTGTCAGTCCTGGTCCATCTGTTACCCCTGAGCCTGTGTGCACAATGTGGTGACAAGGGCTCCGTGCTCTGGTGGTGCCACCTCATTTTTCAGAGGGCTGGGGACTGCTCTGCAGCACAGTCTGGGAGCTCTGGAGGGTTGCAGAAAATACAACATCACAACTCTGTTTTAAAGTCTCCAAGCCTGCCTGGGGTTCTTGCATGCAGTTGTAATATGAAGTTAATTTTAAACTTTGGGTTGCAATGTGGATGCACCCCACTAGTCACTGTGAAAGACAACATGACGTAAAAAACAATAATCCAACAAAATGTGTCAAATTCGCAATCTAAGGAAATGGATAAATGTAATGATTGTATTTTTCTCATGCTAACCAGCCCAACACAATCAACAACAAGTTATATACACAAGGCTGTGAACCTTCAGCACCTCTGAGCTCCTTCCATGCAATCCATCCATCCTTCCAAGGCAAGAACTCTGACTAAGAGATGAGGTAGATAATTTCTCAATTCTGTAAATCACAGAATCATCCTAAATTTGTTCATTTGCATTTGTGAAATAATACCCTGACTCTCCTTCCTTCTGAATTAGCCCCAGATTGTGTTCTGTCACTGTTCCACTGAGCCTCTGGCACAGGGTGCCCAGAGAAGCTGTGGCTGCCCCCGGATCATTGGCATTATCCAAGGGATGGATGGGACACGGAGCACCCTAGGACAGTGGAAAGTGTCCCTGCCCATGGCAGAGGGTGGAATGGGATGATCTGTAAGGTCTCTTCTAACCCAAACAATTCTGGGATGCTCTGAAGAAATTTTGCCTCTGTCTCTCTTGATCCAGAAGAAACCACCCTTTAGATCCAGCCATTTGTATTTGGGCTCAATCAGCCCAGCTGCAAGTACAGGCATGACCTGCACTCTTTGGACTCAGAGTGGTTTCCCCCAAACTAAAGACTCAGCAGCAAGAAGAGGGAGCTGTGGGGTTTGCAGGTCACCTCTCAATGCAGATGAGTTTATTGCAACCCCAGTGAAAAGCTCCTGTTGTGCAGCAGGCCATTTCCAAGTGCTAATCAAGGAGCCACTTTTGCCAAGCAGCACTCTGGCTCCCCAGGTTGTCATAAATACTTGAGCATCCTGCCAAATTTCAGTGTGAACAATAAAGCACTTTCTGTTGTCAGAGCACAAACCCCACTCTCAGCTACTGTGAGTTGCCCCTTAACTTCTGTTCCAGGCACCCCCAAAATCATTATCCTGGCAGGCAGGGCTGGGAGCAGCAGCAGCCAAGCCTGGCCGGGAGAGCCCCAGGCCTGACATTAATAAGGTGCTCTATGCCTGAAAGACCATAAAGGGAAAACCTTAACTAGGTGTTATAACAAGGGGACATGAAGTGTCACAAAGTGTGTAAATGTCAGAGCTCTCTATGAGGCCTCTCTGTTAAAAACCTGCCTCATCTCAGCTCCTCCGGGCAAAATATTTCCCTTCTGCTGCTGCTGTTTGTAAAATATTTTGATAACAAGAATGAAAATGATAATTTCAGTGGCCCGTGTGCTGGCAGATTTGTTGGGGATGGCAGCACAGATCACAGCACTGAGGTGGAACAGAGAGTACACAGCCCGATAACAAAACCCAAACATGTATTGCCATTAAAAGCTGTTTACAGAGGGCTGCATTCATTTCAGATACAACATAAACCCTGCTTCCTGCCACCAGCATTTACACCCTCACAGTTAGGATGTTTGTGACCTGATGCTCTTGGTGAATCTGTGGGGAAGTTTCCATGGTTAATGCCTGTAGGGCTGGGGGCTGTAAACTCAGTCCTGCAAGTGCTGAGCCCTCACCCCAGCAGAGCTGATCGCTGCACCTACACTTCCTCAGGCAGCTGTGGACACAGAGAGCCCTGTGAGGCTGTGTGAGATCACAGGAGGAACATCTCTGCAGAGAAGGGCGGCTTTGAGGGGTTAGGTTGGGGTTTCTTGACAGATAATGTGTTGGAGAGATAACACTGTGATATTAGAGAACCACATGAGAACCACACCAATCACCTGAGCTGGAAGGAACCAACAAGGGCAACCAAGCCCTGGCCCTGCCCAGACACCCCAACAATCCCACCCTGAGCATCCCGGGGAATGGATGCTCCTGGAGCTCTTGGCATCCCCTGGGGAGCCTGGGCAGTGCCCAGCACCCTCTGGGGGAAGAAGCAGGGATTTGGGACGGTGTATTAAGGGTGATGTGATGGAAAATAGGCATGTAGAAGTTGATTCTACCATTCTCAATGCATGTGCAAAGAATTGAAAAAGTCACCATTACTCTCCTAGGGCCAAATATTCCACAGTCGTTTTTAGGGACTGCTTCAATGCCTAATTCCTGGTACAATCAGAAATCTTAGGTTAACAGAATGGTTTGAATAGGAAATGATTGAGTTCTAAACCCCTGTCCCAGGCAGGGACAGACCTCCCAGGCTGTTTTGCATTCTACATGTGGCCAGGGCAGGTGCCAGCACACAGGGGCCACCATTGGGGTTCTGCTGGCAAGTCCCATAGGCTACCACTGCCCTGTCCCCTCTGCCACAGCAGCCAGGGAGGCTCTTTTCATGTCTTGTATTAATGAGAAGAGAGTTGAAGGGCTGTGCAGAGCACCTTCCCCAGCCTCACACCTCCATGCCAGCCTGTAACGAATTGGGCTGTGCTTGAACCTAAAGACCAGCAAATTAACAGTTAATTAGGAGATGATAGATAGCAGAGTCACACTGCCCCTCTGGTTTAGGCTGTGTTCAGCTGCTGCCCCTCTCCCATATCTTGACACAGCAAGTGTTTATGTGCACCAGCCGTGCCTGGCCTTCGTCAGAGCCAGGGCTCCCCCTGACACAGCAGCTTTATCAGCATTTATCCCCCAGATAAAGAGAGGGGACAGAGCTTTCAGGGAAAAGGTGGGCCTGTGGTGGGAGGGAAGGGCGTGTTTCCCAGTCCATCCCTGGATAGAGCCTGGTTCACTCCCATGGAGGCACTCCTGGGCCAGGAGTCTCCTATCACCAGGAATTATATCTCATCTGGCCACTTGAGACAAAGTATTGGCTCTTAAGGGGGAGTTAGAATAAACCAAGGGGACTGCAATTCGTCCCTCCTCTACACAACCACAGTTTCCTCAATTCCTGCAGAATTCACTGGAAGAAATTCTCCATTCCAATGGAGCTTCACTCCATCCACCTTGGGCAAAGAAGAAACTCTGTAAAGCTGGAGCCCAGCATCCTCTTTCATGTCCTGGCACTGCTGGTGGTTGCAGAGCACCAGAGGAAGTTGCCAGGAAGGGCACAGGGTGCCCAGAGCAGCTGTGGCTGCCCCTGGATCCCTGTCAGTGCCCAAGGCCAGGCTGGACAGGGCTTGGAGCAGCCTGGGACAGTGGAAGGTGTCGCTGCCATGGCAGGGAGTAGAACAAGGGGACGTTTAAGGTTGTTCCAACCCAAACCATTCCATGATTCTGTGATAAAATCAAGCTAATAGATAAAATAACTAAATTTTGTTAAACCTGCACAGGATTGGAAGAGGTGGATTTTGGCAGGACCATCCCAGGCCCAATAACTGAGCTGTCTGCAGGGTGCAGGTGACGGTGTTGGTGTCTCCAGGAGCACTCAGCCCTCCTTCCTCTGCTTCAGAGCTCCTGTACATGATAAGGCTGGAATAACTCTTTGAACTACACAGCTGGTTTGGACAGGACCAAGATGTGATTCCAAAATGTCGAAGGTAATAAGGTTTTTTGACTTGTGAAAAATTAAGATTTTTTTCCTTATAAAGAGGAAGCTGCAGAGTAAAGTCATAGAATAACTTAGGTTGGAGAAGACCTTTCAGAGAATGAAGCATAACTTCCCTAGGCAAACATCACATCATGAAATATTCCCCTTTACTTTCCCTTTTGATTTTACCACATTTTTCCCTAGTGGGTGATTTTTTTTGCCTCTGCTGGGTATGGGGTCTCCAGCACCTCATATGGGCTATATAGCCCATTCCAGAAATTACTAGATTTGGCAAATAGAATAGATCCAAAACACCACTCTTAATTTGAAGGGGCTGTATATTAATGAATCAGGATCTAAAGGCACCCTGGTTAATAAATACATAAATCAACAAAATCCCTTGAGAGCTTTAAAGGTGATTAAACCCACACTCAGATTAAATTAAATTCACTGTAGCTTTTATGCATTTCTTTAATGACCCAAATAGGTTTGTTTTCCCTTGGAGATAAATAGAACAACTGTGTGACATTCATATATGTACATTGCTTCAGTCAATAAAGGTATATTCAATCAAATCCAGAAACTAAGATTTAAACAATGTTACAGCTGGGCTTAAACCAACAAGCAGAAAAGGGTGCAGTGAGGCAGTGATACCTCCTTCCTCCCTAGTCCCAGTTTATAAAACTCTAAAGGAGAAGCAATTTCCAAGTTTTACTCTGGGAGCCTCTGTACCTTTGCATCTCAAACACTTGGCTCCAAGATCCATGCAATTGTTTATTGTACTCAACTGTCATGCAAGCAGATGTGAAACAAGATGGAAAGTTGTTGTGGAAGTTGTTTAACAGTTATCAGTCTCTGAGGTGAATGATCATCTGCAAATGCTAATATTCACTCTAATTAATGGCAGGGAGTGGACGTGGAATATCAGTTACTCCTTTCCCATCCATCCTCACTTCCTGTGCAACCGCACAGAGGAACTGGGCCGACTCAAATGAATGCCTCTGGACTTGTAGGCTGCTTTTACTATCAGAAATGTAAGATTTAAGAACTTGAAATAAAATCCAGGCTACTGAAAGAGTCAGTAGGAATTCCTTCTCTAAAAAGCAAATGGACTTTGGACCAAAGATCTTAAGAACTGCCCAAGAAATTCTCAGTTTTCATCTTTTCCCTGTTCTGCAGCATCCTGTACTGCTTTTCCTCAGCTTTTATTATTCCCTACAGAGCATATTAGTGAATCCTTCTTCATTTTTCCAAATAAGAAGTTGAGCTCTTAGTATTAACAGGCAGAAGGTAAAAAGGTTTAATCTAACTGTAAGTAATTATTTAATATTTCTATATCCCTGGGCATCTCCATAATTTGAAGCAACAGGTTTAAACTTATATTTATCTGTCCTGAATATTCCACACCACTCCTTTGATTGCTCTCTTAGATTTTCCCAAACTGCTCTAAAGAGGATGTGATCGTTCAAGGTTTGAGCAATTGTGTGTTCTAGTAGGATTAACACAGTTCTGCAGCGCAGCACCCGAGTGTGTGGGGAACAAACAGTGTTTGTATTTAACCGTGTAATTTGGGCTCCCTGTTGAAGTAAAGGAAACAATAATGGTAGTCTTAACTGCAGAAATTACCAGCTACTCGGGGTCTGACATGTGCTTAATGACCAGGCGCTGGAAAGGCCAGCCCTAATGCCACTTGGCAGACATTGGGACTGATAATGACCTCTCTAAAGCCTATTGCTGGTAATCTGTTAGGAAACAGATTTGGCTAATTCCAAGCAGAAGGGTTGGGCAGCTTTAGGACACAGCTCCCAGCCGCAGTCAGGAATGGGGAGTATTCACATTTCACTGCAAACAAACACAAATCCTCCAAGGACAACCATCAAGTACCACAAGCCAATGTTGTTCCATCACTGATGCTTTTAATAGAGGGTGCTTACTTTCAAGAGTTAATGCCCTGCACATTATCACCTGCCCTGGATCATTGCCTTGCCCTAGCCTGTGCTAGGTCATGGTGCTCCTGTCCTGCTGGTGCCACAGCCCCAAAGAACCCTTCCCGAAGCTCTGGTGAAGCATGCTGAGAACCTGCTCCTGTTAAACTGGATGTCTCTTCCCCCGCAGGAAGGAACCTGCCTTCAGTGGAAGAAAAGCTTTCAAAGTGGTGATTGTAGGGCTGTTGTCTTGTTTCTTTGCTTTTTCTTTGCTTTCTGTCGCCCTAACAGCTTGGCCAGTACTTCTCATTTTTACTCTTTAAAAGGATTTCAACAGAATTTGCAACTATCTTATATATTATTTGATTTGTATAGATAGTTGTGGTCCATCCCAACCAAAATATTAGCTGGGTCCTGCACTGAGCCTATTTGTGACCTAAACAAAGCCACAGCAGAACGTGATAGCTTTGAGGAAATGTGTAATTGCTGGTATCACTTTTCCTCATCTAGTCTCTAAAAGAGCTCTGATTTTCCTGTGCTGATCTAGATTTAGAAATAAAATGATTAACAATAAATATTTATAATCATATTTCTGTCCTGTCTACTATACATCACTCAGTACAACTAACTTTCCCTAACATATAGGGGAAAATGAACATTAAAAGCATGCCCAGAAGGGAGCCAGAGGAAAATATGGATTTTCAGTTCCAAATTTAGGATAGGAATGAATGGTGCAATAAAATGTGAGTATAAAAGAAATAAAAGTAAAAAAAGGCCCAACACAATTAAATAAAATAAAATTTGTTTGTTTGGAGTTTTTAATAGACTGAATATCTATCTAATCACAAGAGAAGGACATTTAAAGATGTTTTAAAGGCCAGTAAAGACAGGCATACATTATATAAATCCATTTAACAGAGAAATAACTTTTTGGAAAAGTAAAAGGCAATGATAAAGAACAAAACAAGTAGCCCTACTCCTTCAAGCTTTCTGCACCATGAACAAACATGAGAGTTTTCAAAACTCCCAAAAGTGTTGCATGCTTGAAGAAAGATGAGGCATGAGAAAATGAAAGATAATAGTGAAAATCCAAATATACCCTTAGCTGAACTTCAGCCTTTTGGGAAATGACAGTGATTCAGAGTGATTCTGGAGACAGCAGGAGAGCTGCTACTGGAATCTGAACATCAGGTTCTCAGCAGCAAAGAAGCAGTTTTTTTAGCTAAAAATACTTTCCATGCAGGAAAAAAAAGCAACTCCTGACTTTGTAATCTGGTGACATACTTCAGATGATTTTTATTTCTTGCCCAACAGATTCATAACCAGTGTCTCTTCTGAACAGCAATGATGTTTTTGTGATCAACCCATGAGGATGTCTCACCCACTGGAAATGCACTGAAATACAAAGGTGTCACAAGAAAGACTTGCAACTAATAATCTGTACTGTAAAACACTATTTTAGATTTGGTGCTTTTCTGGTACATGTATTCCATACCAACAGGGTGTAATCACAACCAGGTTTCACATATTTGTTTCACATATATATGTTTCACAAATTCTCCACTTTTTTAGTGTTTTTTATTGGTGCTTTTAAGAATGAGGACTGCTTTTAGCTGTGTTCCTGACTGTGAGAAAAGATCCGCAGAGCAGAAGTTTGCCACAAACAGAAGGGCTGAGAATTTGCTGTGAAAGGTCAGAGAGAGCTCAATTCCCAAAGCATGAGAAGATATTCCCCTTCCTCATTCCAGGCAGGAGCCAAAGCCCACCTTGAGCCCGAGGTGCAGGCAGTGAGGTCTGCGTGCCGGAGCCCTGGTGCTGTCACAGCAGCCTCACTGAGAAGGGCACTGCATAAATACATGAGCAAATTCCTTGTTTCCCTTCAAAGCACCCAACTCCAAATGATCTGCCATGAAAAAAATCCAAAAACCAAGCCAGCAGCTCTAGACATTATCTGCAAATATCATCAAGAAATTCAACACAGCACAGCTCTAGCTTTGATCTCACCAACTTCTAGGAATTTAAACATTTTTCTACATACACAATTTCACAAAGACTCAAAAAACCTCAAACTTCCAGAACATGGAGATTTGTTTTGTTTTATTCCTCTACATGAGATTCAAGGCTAAACATTGCTATAGGTCAGAGATTCTCTGGCCAGAACTACAGGCTCATGTGCTGGACCACAAACTGGTGCTCTGAAACAGGACCTAACATTTAATCTGCTCCTTTCCACAAATAGTATGAATTCAGAATAGAGTACTTTACTGCACAACATGGGGGCTGCTCAGGAGTAACACCTCACTTCAGCATAATTCCACAGCACAGCCTTTGTGTTTAGTCTCTGTATTAAGGACAAGTTCTAATCCTGATGCCCAGCTGACAAGCCAAGCCTAACTCAGCAGCTTAAACTAGAAATAGAGTTTGTAAGCACCAGTAAATGATAACTATTGAATACAGAGTGAAATCTCCACTTTTGTTGGTGCACACATCACACATGTCTAAACCAGGAAATGTGTACAGCATTAATCACAGTCACTGAGCACCTCCTGCTGAAGAGCTCATTTCCATGGAATTTCTGCATTTGGATCACAGAATTGCTGAGGCTGCCTGTCACCTCTGGAGATCATCCAGCCCAAATCCTCGGGCAGATTGCTCATGGATGTGTCCAGGTTCTGATTACCTCCAAGACTGGGCCCCCATGGCCCCTCTGGGCAACCTGTTCTAGTGTCTGACCACCCTCTCTGTAAATCTCCACCTCTGCCTCTTATCCTGAAACTGAAGGCTCTGGCTCCCTCTTCTTTTCTCATTTTCCCTGCAGGTTTTTTCACACACTGCTAAGTTTCCCTTGAGCCTTCCCATCTCAAGACCTACAACATAGAAGCTGAATTGTCCTGTTTGGTTAATAATAACAGATTTATTAATGAATATAGACAGGGTGGGGGTCCCATGCCTACCTCAAAGCTTCCTAAAACTTTCATTGACTCTGGAGTGAGAGGCTGAGTCCCAAGGGTGACACTTGCCCTGAAAGTCTGCCCTTCACTGCCCTTTCACACCAGTACTTCTACCATGAAGCAATACCTTAGAACACAGGTACTTGGAGAACAGTTGATGGAATCACACATGTAAAACCTCCAAAACTTTCTGGGAGGTGTCTGGATCTTGTCAATAAGCTCCATTTGCTCTCATTAGAAAATAAATTACAGAGCAGCATCAGTCATCAGTAGAAAAGCCACGTGCTGCCAAGTGACTTCAAAGGCAGCCCCACGTGTGCTGCTGCCTTTGATTTACAATGGCACCAATTACTTCAGCTCAACACCAGTGCTTCAAATCCATGACTAAATCCTAAAATAATGAAGCAAAACATTTTTGATGGGATTATTTTCCTTGCCTTCTGATTTATGATCCATAAGGCTTCCAATATTTAGGCAATCTTGCATGCATGGGGTCCACAGTTTGTTTTGAAGTCAGAGATGATTCACAGAATTATTTGCCTCTAGAGTCTGGATCGTTAGGCAAAAGTGAAATATTAGGAAAATGATCATAAATTTCAAGTGTTAACCGCATTGCCACCCTGCATATCAGAGCAAGGCTTTGTTTTATGCCTCTACACGAGATTCAAGGCCAAATATTGTTTTGTGTCAGGGATTCTCTGGTCAGAATAACAAGACAATGAACTGGACCCCAAAACTGGTACTGGAAAAGGCACCAATTTTAAATGGTGACAGCCCACTTCCCACAGCTGCAAGATGACTGCCAGGCTGAACTCCAATTGAACAGCCAGCACCAGTATCAAAAGCTCAGATAAATTCTGCACTGAGTTAAGATTAAAGTACCTCCCTTTGATCAAACACATCCAAACTGCAAAACTTTTACATACGTATATATAATGTATTAAAGCAAAACTTAAAATTCATCTCCCTAGGAACATTATCCTTGAAAGCAGCCATGGATAATGCTGGTGTGAGATGAGAAAAAAAAAGTTCATGGATTACATTCTTCACCTTTTTATTATACACAGAATTCTAGTATCTGTAATGTTTTAAAGTACTTATGTACACTATAGTCTAATATGATTTATTTGGTTATTGCAATAACATTTTAGTGCCATTTTATCTGAGAGTTCATGGAATGTTTTAAAATCCAAGCCTAATGGAAGCCAATCAATCATCACATTTTCAAAGAACAAATTATTTAAGTTTTTGTACTACACGGAGCTAATCACTGCACAGAGATATCCGATTGTTTTGACTGATGTCATTCATTTCTCTTTAGGCTGACCTGATTGATAGTCTAAGTGCTGAAGTTAACCAGACAAATGGATATGTACTTCTGGGCTATTTCCAGCCCAGCTGCCTTTTTAGCACTGAAAACTTCATATGCCTGATAGCAACTTGCAGCTGCTCCTGCTCAGGCGATTGAAATTAAAGCTGGAACGGAACGTGACAGCCAACACTTTTTCCTCTTACATCAAGGATTTTGTCCATGATGCCTCCAAGCAATCACCAGTAATAAATGAGCTGTATTAAATCTACATCTATATTTGAGTATGTGGTGGCCTGCTTTCCAAGTTCCCACTTTCACATCTTCAAACACTTATTAATAGCACTGCTGAGACACACAAATATTATTGCATCCAACTCTTCCTCTCCTCTCTGAACTGGGATTCAATGCTGTGTCACATTTAGGCTGTTGCTTTTGATAACTAGAAAAGTCCTTCATGTGCCAAAAACTGGCTGCACTCCATCAGGAAAGCTGCCTAACTGAAATCTGCAGGATGATTACCTGATTTAGACGAGGAAAATTTGGCTTATTACATGCAAAATCAGTAATAGCAACACATGCTTCTCCAAATTCTGTGAGATCTAAGACAGGCTAGTTCCAGCCCAAAGAACTGACTAGGTTCTTTTACTTGAATGTATTACATTACTGCTTTATTGGCTGACATCTACTATAAAGAAATTGAGGAAAACTTTGTGTGTGGAATTAAAGTAAAAACTTGCATAGCCGTGATTTTTCATTTATGTGGTCGCTGACTCGAATATATCACTGGTTCTAAGGAGCCACATTCAAAGGCATTAAAGCACAGATATATTTGACATTTATGCTATAGAAGATATAAGCAAGTTATAAACGTTTTGATTGTTTTATGTGGAATGAAATGCACTTTCAGAATGGACATTTTTGCTGTACACCCAGGAAACTGAAAATTCAGATATTCCCTTCATGTGCTGAAATATCTTTCTAAGCATTGCTGTCAGAGCTCAGAGCTCTCCAATTGCCTCCATGAACCCTGTTTACAATACAGGAATTACTGATACTGTATAATGTGGCTTTTGCAAATGGAATTTTGACCGTGGGACACCTGACAGAAGTACTCATATAAGGTTCAAACACTAATTATGTTATTCTAGTAAAAAAATCTGCCCTGTCAGCTGCCAGTTAAAGGTCACTGTTGCTGTGGAAGAAAAGAAACAGCAAAGCAAAAGGCAAGTACAGAGCATTACAGAAAACAATGGCAGGCATTAGTCCCAGTAAAAATAGCACAGATATGAGAAACAGTGGCTCAGCACTTAATTTTACCAAAATCCAGAATGAAAAAAATACATCCTTCCATAAATTAGCCTGTCATGAATTAAACAATATTTTGGTAGAAACTACCTCCACTGGAAGAAAGAACTTCCAATATCTGTGTGTCCAAGCCAAATGTTGTTCTCAGCAACCACAGAAACATCAGGAATATTATAAATCAAGGCAACATGAAGAGGTTATCTTCAAAATGTATGTCTTGAAAGGCTAAATATATTTGCAAAGGTAAAATCCTGCTCCTTTTCAAAGTAATTAGATAACTCAGTGCTAAGCCCAGGGTTCTGAACTCCAAAGAGCTAAATAAAAAGTAAACAGAAAATAAATATTTTCACAACCATTCTCGGAACCAAAACCATCGTGATGTGCTTTTCTTAACTGTCACTTTGCTAAGTACAAAATTTCAAATTATTACAAAACAAATATTTTCAGGTAGCAGATAGGTATTGGATAGCTATTGACATGGCAAATTAATTCAGCTCAAACTTGCCTTCATTCCGTGGATGTTCAGTTGACATTGGACCTGAAACTGCTGAAGGCTCTTCACTGTCACGTCATCATTTGGCAAACTAGAATACACTGGATTAAGATTCACATTTTATCCAGAATTTCAAAGAGAATCACGTGTTCTCATTTAAGAAGCAGAAAATGGTGGAAAACTCTATGCTCAGGCAGTGTATGTGTATGTATATATATAATATTAATGTATTTTTATACACACACACACACACACACACACACACACACACACACACACACACACACACATAAATCTCAGTATAGCTGGCTGCAGCATTCGCCAAAGAGCTGGACAGATTAGGCAGAAATTTTTATTAAGGTAGATCAAAATTATTAGGTTTGAAGTGCTCAGTGAGCTTTTCCTTGATAAAGTACAGTTAGTAGTGATATTCTGGAATTTCATAGCAAAAAAATTATGTCAAATGTCTGGAATTTGAAACAGCAGCTGTGTAAAATATGTCAGAGTTTTGCTTAGTACAGAGAATGAGAATTTTAAAAGCCATAAAAGCAGGAACTTCCAAAAACATGCAGTACAGAAACTCTCAACTTGCTGTACAATTAAAGGGCTCTGTTCACAACTGGAATATATTTAAAGTCAAAAAAATGCCATTTCCTGTGGAACTGAACTTGGGACAAGACTGTCATGGCCAGACAGGAGCTACTTTTTGTACTCTAGGAGAGATTGGGGTCTTTTCTCCTCCACAGCCTTGTTCTGGGTCCAGGCTCTGTCATCCTCATCCTGCCCACAACACTTATTTATTTGTGGCAAATGTAATTCTGCCACAGGAAGGAATTGCTTATGTTTTACTATGCTTTTCCCCATGAACCTCAATTTTATAAAAGGCTCAAGGGGCTCAGATAGCTGTCCTTTGCAACTTCTCTGAACAAAAAACATCGTGCAATGGTTGTGGCAAAAGGGAAAACTTTCCTGGGAAGTATGGGGTACTATAACAGAATGATGATGGCAACTTGGTGCCAATGGTAACAGGTTTTGCCTTAGTTAAATTCATAATTGCTGTATTTTTCTTTTTTTTTTTTCCTCCACCTACAAAACTAATCAAAAAGTGTCCCATCAATCACAACTGGTGACCTAATATCGCATCATGCCCTTGCCAGAGGTGAAGTTCCCTGCAGGTCCCTGTGCAGTGCCTGGGGTGAGGATGCAGCTCCAGGTCCCGTCCCCAGTGTCCTGGAGTGCTCAGTTCTGCTGGCACAGCCAGGGAATCCTGCCCAAACTCACTCTCTAAACCCCAACTCCTCCCTGCGATTGCTTATCAGTAAACAAATGGCCCGGATTACTGCTGAGATAAGCTCTGGATCGCTATCTCAGGCAGATTTTATCAGATCAGCTGAGTGCTGTTTACACGGTAGGCCCCAGGAAGCCCTTGGAAAGTTTGCAGAGTTTTGTGCTGTTTGCCACAACCCAGGGCATCAAAGTCTGCGCCTCAGGATGCTGACACTGCTGTGGTTTAACACCTTCGAGATTTCACCTCAAGAGTTTAAAATAGTTCAGTTAAATGAATGCAGCGGGGTCCTCCTTTAGTATCATCTTCAGCCTGGGCTGGGGTAAGGGAAGGGGGCAGCTCACACCCAGGCCTGTAGGAAATGCAATTGATACACTGCTAACAGGACACTAATGTGAATCTTTGAGCAAAGGGGAAATGTGCCCCAGTGTTTACTCTGGTGATAAAACCTCCTGATCCATTCTGAACCTGCTCAGCTCCCGAGGAGCCCTGCCAGGAAAGGCTGCAATGAGCGCTCAGAGAAACCCGGGCTGGCTGGCAGACCTGAGCTGCAGGGCTGAGCAGTGTAAATGGAGTCTTCAGCTTTGAGACCAATATTTCCTAATGTTTATTTCAGAGCCTACAGTGATGGGAATTGCTGAGTATAGGTATCGTATTATTCCTAATGGGAATGAGGAATAATACAAAAGAACTTAAGCAATTGTTGAGTTTACTCCAGCAGAATCTAATCCAATTTCCATTTTAGCAAGAAGAAATTCAGTTTTGTAACACTGAAGCAGATATATTGCTTTTAAAAAGAACTATATCCAGGTTTCTTTATATTTTAAACTGCATCAAAATTATAAAATAGAAAGATTTAATTTACAGTAATTTTCCTTAAAAGGTTAAAGTAGATATTCCTGGTTGAAATATTCTTTTATGAAAAGCGTGTAACTTAGATCAGTTATGGCTGAGAGGAGTAGTGTTTAAATAAAATGCCTGAAACAAAATCTCTTGAGTCAATGGAAAGACTTGCACCGGCTCCCTGGGCATTTGATCAAACTTTCATTCAGAAAACATTTTTCTCCACCAACATACTTAAGCTGTTAAAATTAAAATGCAATTTAAGCAATTACATAAATAAGAGTGATAAATGTTTCTTTCCCTAAGTGCAAGCAGGTGTAAAGCACAATCGAAGATACTCTCTGAGAGCTGCAGAGTGTCAGTGGTGCTGAAAGAGACTGAGACAACAGAGAGGAAACTTCAGGAACCTCAAACAGAACTAACCCAGTTTACAACTCATTGTACAAGCAGATCCATAGCAGCCTCCCTTTGAACAGTGCCCACTGTTCCACGAGCCCCTGTCAGCACAAACAGCCAGGAATGCCCTGAGTACAGCAGCCAGGAGGATGGAACAGAGATATTCAAAGTTCTGTGCTTTACCCTGCACCACTTATCACCTGAGCAAGTCTTTATATTCTGAATATCTATTCCAAAAGAAATCAGAGCCCATCTACCAACTGGTTCCACTTAAAGCTGGGAGTTTGCTACCTGCCATTACTCTCAGGTAGTAATTTCACTGGACCACACTGATGCTTTGCACTAAATTCTGATTCAAATATATAAGAAAGCTGCAGGAAAAAAAATGAAGCCTTTTTTAAATTACAGGTTCCAACATATCCAAAGCTCAACCCTTAACTGCTCAGATCTCTGCCTTTGCTGCTATAGAACACTATAGAACTTGAAGTGAGCAGAAAACTTTCTTAGTTCTTTATAGCACTTCAAAAAAAAAAAAAAAAATTAAATACTAAATCCTCAGCACCAGCAGTTCAGCATCTAATGTAAAATACCTGCACTTACTGAATTTAGAGAATCCCTTACTTGATAATGAATTCTCCGTGGCTGATCTCCAACTGTGGGATTTTTCTTCTCTTAGTATTGAATGCTCAATATTTACTCACTCTATCAATACAAAACCCGCCAGACATTAATTATAAAGGCTTTATTCAGTAATTACAAAGGTTTTGTTTGGTTAACCGGAAAGTAAAATCTCAGCTAATATAAATGATAAAAAAGATGCTAATTTACAGCTAAGAAACAGATCAGAGTTTTGTTGTGATGTCAATTTCTGTGGTTTCTAATGATTTCTCTTTGAAACAACTTCTGTATTTTCACTGCCAGGATGTTACTCTGTACAGACAGATACAGTTATTAGTGACTTCTTCAAATCCTTTTGTATATATTTTTCCTTTGATTTTCTCCTAATTAGCGATGAAATAAAACATAACTCAAGAAGAAAAAGTAACTTAAAAATTAGTATTGAGTAACAAAAATGATAACTTAATTTTTATTTGCCTCTTATACATTTCTATCCCATTATTGTTATTACTACATTTTAATATATTTTAAAAAATTTTCTCACATTTATTTTCCTTGAGATGCTTCTAAGTATGCACACCTCACTATGAAAAATCACTGCAAAGTCCTACTCTAAAATTGCCCTGTATTTGCTACTTGATGTACTGGCAAGGCTGTGTTTCCTCAAAAGCCCACAGGAAAGTGAGACACACAGGATCCTGATGGAAAGCACAGCACAAAGAGAACTTCAGCACTCTAATTTTGTTATGAGAAAAGCAATATTTGAATATTTTCTTGGGTGTTTTAGACCATCTCTGGTAACAGTTGAAAGGTAAGACAATTGTGTGTAGCTCATTTATTACCGTTTCAGAAATATTTTTGAACAACCACTGTAGCAATTATTTTTATTGATCTTAAGAAAAATTGGGGTTTGGTGGCTTATTCTTCCCACGTACAACCGTGTAAAAATTAACTATACCCCAATGCAGCTTTGTGGGAAATAGGTTGGTCCATGATCATTCCCAGGCCATAGCCATGGTCATTCACAGCCCATAGCCATGGTCATTCCCAGCCCATGGCCATGGTCATTCCCAGACCATGTCAGTGGTCATTCCCAGCCCATGGCCATGGTCATTCCCAGCCCATAGCCATGGTCATTCCCAGACCATGTCAGTGGTCATTCCCAGACCATGCCCGTGGTCATTCCCAGCCCATGGCCATGATCATTCCCAGCCCATGGCCATGATCATTCCCAGCCCATGCCCGTGGTCATTCCCAGACCATAGCCATGGTCATTCCCAGCCCATGCCCGTGGTCATTCCCAGCCCATGGCCATGGTCATTCCCAGCCCATAGCCATGGTCATTCCCAGCCCATGCCCGTGGTCATTCCCAGCCCATAGCCATGGTCATTCCCAGCCCATGCCCGTGGTCATTCCCAGCCCATAGCCATGGTCATTCCCAGACCATAGCCATAGTCATTCACAGCCCATAGCCATGGTCATTCCCAGACCATAGCCATGGTCATTCCCAGCCCATAGCCATGGTCATTCCCAGCCCATAGCCATGGTCATTCCCAGCCCATGCCCGTGGTCATTCCCAGACCATGGCCATGATCATTCCCAGACCATGTCAGTGGTCATTCACAGCCCATGCCCGTGGTCATTCCCAGACCATGGCCATGATCATTCCCAGACCATGTCAGTGGTCATTCACAGCCCATGCCCGTGGTCATTCCCAGCCCATGCCCGTGGTCATTCCCAGACCATGTCAGTGGTCATTCCCAGCCCATGGCCATGGTCATTCCCAGACCATGTCAGTGGTCATTCCCAGCCCATGGCCATGGTCATTCCCGCTGCCGCAGCCCACGGGCACTGCAGGCCGCTAGATGGCAATGCATTGTGCGAAAGGAATAATTCGGATTATACACACCGAGCAGGAACAGGACGAGTTTTCCCTCTGCAGTGCCGCAGGCACCTCCAGAGAAGGAATTATGAAAACTGCTCCGCAACATGGGAAGGATTTATTGTAATTTGGGAACTGAATAAATTACTTAAGTGCAAGTATCCAGGGAGAAGGTGCAGTAAAACACAGCAGAATCTGCTAGTGATTTGGCAGCTTTTGTCTTCATGAAGTAGTTTAAAATAAATCATTCTTTGATTTCTATGCAATTCTGTTATTATTATTGGACGCCCTGGTATCATCTGCAAACCACAAGAATAGGGCTTAAGTAGTGAAGCACATGTTTCACATTTATCAAAATTCCTAATTTAAATTTTTTTTATAATTTCAGTCTGCACTGAAGAAGCAAATATTTTAAATTCATTTTTGAGAGAAAAGACTAATAAAATGCTCATACTGTGTTATACAATTAGCCCTTAGAAGTTTTCTATTTTACAGTTACAGTCAGGTTTTATCTAATTTTGTTTTTATTTCTGCTGAACATTTCCTTGGCCTTACAGCTACACATTCAGATATATCAAAAAAACCATGTTTTAAACTACACCAACAATTCAAAAACCATTCAGGGGAATAAAACAGCATGTCACATTCACATTTCTCTACAGGGGATGTTTTTAGAATCTGCAGTATTTGAAATACCTTTTCTTATTTATAATATTTTTTCAGGTAGTGGCAGGAACCTCTTTCTGGGGGATTTCTTCAATACATCTAAGAAGTTGCAGAATATTTCTCTATCGCTAAAAATATTGGTAACAACAATCTACATTCTTCGAGTGTCAATCCTTTTAAGAAATACTTCCCATTTCTATGTTGCTCTGCAGCAGAAGCTACTCCTGCAAAATTGAGACAAATCTGTTTATTTTAATGAAGAGCAAATGGCCATGAGTGGGCTGCAGAGAGTGGCAGAATAAACCTCTCAGGACTTAAAATCCACTACAATTTTTGGAACAAAAGGGACTCTCATTTTCCATGATGCTCTCATTACCCATTCTCCCTTAAAAGATAAGGAAATATTTCTTTGTTGCTTCTCTTTCTCTTTTATTTTCTTTTTTTTTTTCCTGTTTTCCAGGGGGTGTGTCATAAATGGTAAGAAAATATTACTTTAGGTAACTACTTTGGGATCCGTTTTCCATGAATTAACACTTTTCTTCACAATTAGCCTAAAGGACTGATTTTTGTACCAGGTAGTTCCAGCTCTAGTTACTAAGAATTTTTGCTTTCAAAAATTAATTGGTAGATATTCCAAGTGCTGACTTGGGATTTGCAAAACATTCATCCCAAGATTAATGGAAAGCACATGGTGAAAACTCTACAAATCACCTGGAAAATGTATCCTGAGAAGCAAGTGAATACCTGCTGAGGGACAGGATCTCTTTGCATCCACGTGGGGAAATCCACTGGTATTAAGAGCACTGTTAATCCTGAGGAAGGATAATAAAATCTGCTTCATCTTCCATCAAGTGTGAGAACTTTGAGAACTTTCACAGCAATTTCTCATTCTCTGAATTTGTTCCCACCATATTATTAGAAGTCTGCAGAAACATTCAGAGCTGGATAAGCCTTTCCAGTGTATTCAAACCATACTAGATGCAGTGTAAGAAGTGGTTTGGCCTTTTAAGAAAACCATCAGTTCAAAGTATTTTCAGCATAATCCAGGACACTAAATCACCAGTGAAACAGAAACATTTACTGACAGCTTGAGTACAAATGTTTTATTGTGAAAAGCAGTGAATGTAATGACCAGAGCTGTAGCCTCCTGGTCTGGCTAAACAAGGTGGTGGCGTTGGTGGGTACATGTGATTAAAATGTCATTGCCAGGGCCAAGCTGGCAGCTAGAAAGGAAACAGGAAGAGTCCCCACCAGGCCTAGGAAAGCTTTGGAAGGGCTTTAACAACCTCTGTCCATATGGGGTTGACTGACATAGACTTATTTACCCTTAAATGGAAAAAAAATCCATCAGAGTCAATAATGCTGCTCTGAAGCTCAACCCCTGTGTAGGCCATTCACTGAGGCTTGGACTCAGTGATCCTTGTGGGTCCCTTCCAGCTCAGGATATTCTGGGAATCTGAAAGTTGAATGAGATGTAAGACTATCACAGGCTGCTCCCAAATCCATGAGCCATCTCAAAACTGGCTGAACAACCCAACCTTAGCAGCAAAGATTTTCAGGCCCCCACAAACCAACTTTTGTTGGCTTTAATCCAGTCCAGACCAGCTCTAATTTCCCTGGTGTCCATTGTGGTGTCAGTGCAGCAGAACTCACCCAGGGACCCTCCTGGTCGGGACCTTCCCCTCCAGACCTTGTGTTCCTGCAGTGACACTACTGCACCCAAGTACCCAGGGTGGGGCAGAGGACTGTAATTACTTTATATCTTTATATACATTATATATATATATATATATATATGAATAATAATCCAACTCTACATTCTCTGGCTGCACCTGTGGAGCATGTCCAAATCTGAGTTATTGTCCTGTTGAACAAATTGCGAATATTTTCATTAGTTAGTGTTCTAAAGAAAATTAGAAAACTAATTCTAATTCAATGCTTATACTTTTGCTTTGCCATACTCCTTTCATGCTGCAAGCTTCTGCTTGCTCATCACTACTCTTCTACAATAATCTTGTTAGTGCTTGGCCTCATTGCAGTACTTACCAGGTATCAAAACTGACCAGGAAAAAAGACCCAAAGCCAAACCACTATCACATCTCAAACCTTGCAGAATTGTTTCACTACTCCGTAGCTTGGTGGCATGGACAGCAGGCTGCAGAAACATGATAAAATAATTTCATATATTAATAATTATATATAATATTGTAACTTCTGTATAGGACGTTCATATATATAACACATCACACCAGGATATTTGCACTACCCCTCTTCAATATTGTTAAACTGTATCTCATTTTACTGCCATTAAACAATGAGCCAGTCTGCCCTGCTGTAAAATACTTCATTACCCAGTTTTCCAGGAACCAGAGTTGAGGAAAAGTGCAGGAGGGTAGGGCATGTCTTGTTGGATCATCCATGTGTGCTGTGTGGTGAGGGAGGTGCCATGATGGGTTCAGCTTTCTGTTGAAAAAGTCAATTAGCAAGCACTGAGGTATGCAGGACCTGTCAGCTCTTCCAGTAGGGCTGCCTCAGGGCAGACTTCTCTTGCATTCTTCCCTCCGAGTCAGAATTTCTTTTAAATCCACATAGTTGGAGCACTGAAGCATAACCTGTTTCTTCCTTAATTGATTCTAAGGTATATTGTTAAAAAAAACCCCAAACCAATACCTTTAAGGGTCCTTTAAATCTAGGGTTAAATGATGTTTAAGCCAATAAACATTATTTTATTTAGGCAATGTGTTAAGCAAAGCATGTGTTCCAGGTTTTAATGAATGGGAGACCAAATCAGCCCAGTGAAAATGAATAAAGATGGAAAAACCACTAAAAATGCTGTTTTCTCTCCCAGCTCAAGACTTGCTTCTTAAATTTTTTTATCAGCTACAAAGTGTGACCAGTTACTAGTTTATTTGAGTAAAAGGATATTAATAGTTAAAAAGGAAATATACTGCAAAATAAAACATCTTGGATTTTTCAATATTCCTTCCATGCAATGTTAGTGTTAGAACACCAAAAATAATGGCTCAATTTCCAGATAGTGGTGGCAACTGGCTCTGCTTAATGCAGGAGATCAGCAGCTTTTTAGTAGGAAATAAAATTCAGAGGCATCTCTTTAGGATACCATTGAAACAACCTGCCTAAGCACCTTCCATCAGATTACTGTAATTAAAAAGGTGGTTTTAGACTAATGACTCTTTTTGGATAGGTCTGGGCTCTGCCTACACATATTCCCCAAAAGATAGTCTTGGTTTGGTGGAAGGTGACCCCACTCATGGCAGGGGGTTGAAACTGGATGATCTTTAAGATCCCTTCCAACCCAAGCCACCTTGTGATTCTCTGATTCTATGACATTTTGGAAGCATTTGGTCAGGTCCATTAACTGAAGATCCATTCTGAACCACAGCAACACCTGTGCTTCTGTTTGCAATGACAGATGTGCAAGCCCTGAGAGGTGAAATTTAAGAATTAGAAGGCAAACCCTTCCTGAAGTTCATTTGAGGGAAAACAAAAATGAGGAAAATCCAAACAATATAAAGGACTGGATTCCACCACTTTGGAGTGCAAAGATGCGTGCCTGGTGTAAGGCTCATTTGCAAAGCCAAAAGCTGGCCATGCAAAAGCCATTGTACTTCTACTGATTCAAGATTACACCACCATTTATTAACTGAAATAACTTAGGAAAAATACAGGTATGGCAATTCCATATTAAAACAAACATCTGGAGCAATCACCACTGGATCTCTGTTGCTGTCTGTGGCAACTTTCTTCTCCTACCCATTCTTCTACCTGCTCCCAAGGGCCTGTGCCCACCTCCCCTGCTTGAGCTACGTCACCCACGTTCTCCGTGTGCTGCAGGTGCCAGGGGGAACTTTCACTTAGTCTTCTTTCAGCACTTCTCTTTGGACCTTTTTTCCAACCTGGAAACTTGCACATGCTTTAGTCTAGACATGAATACTCTGTCTGTTTTTGCTCCTCAGACAGCATCTTTTCACAGTAACTCCTCTCTTTATGGCTCAAAGGAGAACCTTGATATTTACCATTGGGGAAATGGAGGGAAGAACAGCCCCACCGTGGCGGTCCCAAGCCTCTGCTTCCCTGGGTGTCCATGCTGAATGCTGGAGTGGATGGCGCCACTGAGGAATGCCACTGCAGGAACAGGAGCCACAGGGCTGCCCCTGGCCATCCCTCCCTGACCAGCACCCAGGAAGCTGCAGTGTGCTCCTGAGGGACGGCTGTGTGCTGCTGGGAGCTGAAATCAGGACTCTGAGGCAAACTCGGTGTCTTGGTGCCACCTCCACGCCCTGCCTACACACCCACCTTGGTCCTGGGGTACTGCAGACAAGGCCACCTCATTGCTGCCCTTCTCCTCGCTGTGCTGGCTCCCCACTGAGACACAGCAGCTGCCAGCCAAGGTTTTGGTGTAGCTGAGAGAAGTTAAAAACTGTTACTAATGATGCTCAATGATTTTTCCTCTGCCTGGTTTCTAGGATGTCAGGGTGAGTACATTCCATCCCAAATGTAGCGTCTCCAAAAGGCTGCTGAATTCCTCCTTCAAGCCTTGCTCTGTTCATCACTCAGTACCCAGCCTGTGCCTCAGCCCAGGCCACATCGCTACTCACGGCTCATGAGCGCTAATACAGATTTTGTTTGAAAAGCCACATGTTGGCAAACCACAGTTATTTGCAAGCCTGGCCCAGGGCTAGTGTCAGACATCAACACACAGGCAGCACAGATATTTTATTTAATTAAGTCATGCCATCTGGGTCAACAATGAAGGCACTCATATACTTCTCCTTTGCTTTCGGACTGCACAGTGCTCTGATCCCCCAAAATTGTTCTGAAAGTTAAATCTCTGTGGAATTTAAAGAACACTTTCAGCTGTTACTTGCATTAGACTGAATTTCTGCTGCAGCATACCCGGGGATTTTTCCTATCCTAATAAAGCCAGTCAGATTTATGTGCCTCAGTTTCATCTGAACGCTGCGTCCACTGTGCAGGAAATTACTAATGAGCAGCTAAAAAGGCCTGTGCTATATATAGCAGGTGTGTGCACCACCACAGAGCCACCAGCCTTCTCTGCCAAGGGTTGTTTGCTATGAAAAACAAAGGTAGAGCCAAGCAGGCAGGCACTGGGCACGGGGACCTGCTCCTCACGCGGGCTGTGCAGAGCTGCAGGGTTACTGCCCATGGCCACACACCCTCCTGGAAAAACTCTCCTTTCTTCCAAATCAGGGGTTTCCTAATGAACCCACAATGAACAAGCCAAAAAAAAATCTGTGACAAATATGAACTCAGGTCTTCAGAAAGGAGAAAAGCTTAAAGGATGTTGAATTTCCTGACTTAGTTTTGGGGCTCAAAGAAATTGCAGAAGCATGGAAGCACAGAATGGGTTGGAAGGGACCAAGCTCATCTTGTTCCACCCTCCACCATGGTCAGGAACACCTTCCACTGCCCCAGGCTGCTCCAAGCCCCAGTGTCCAGCCTGGCCTTGGGCACTGCCAGCGATCCAGGGGCAGCCACAGCTGCTCTGGGCACCCTGTGCCAGGGCCTGCCCACCCTCACAGGGAAGAATTTCCTCCTAATACCTAATCCAAACCCTTCCTCCTTCAGTGGCTTCCTCCTTCAATGGCTTCAGTGCAAAGTCATTCACCCTTGTCCTATCACTATGTATCCTTCTAAAAAGTCCTTTTCCAGCCTTCTTGCAAACTCAGCTCAAGAAAGAATCCAAATTCAGGAAAAAAATTCTGTATACCTCAGCACCAGCTTTGGGCCATGGTCTGAAGCCAAACATGGCACACAGCCACACCATGTTAACCTCTGCCATGTTAAATGCCATGGGCAAACTGTCACTGCTGCTCTAAAAAACTGTAGATACCTACACAGTTTGAGAACAGGGTTAAAACCCCAGAAAGCAGAGAAAAAAATGCATGGAAAAAAGGCAGAAACTGAGCACGTGCAGACTGTTCAAGTTATTCTTAATTGCCCTTTATCCAGATTATGGCATTTCCACCTTGTTTATGGGAAATTTACTGGTCCTTCTCGTGGGTAACACCACACCACCATACTTACCCAGAGTCATGGCACACGGTTACAGTGGGACTCATAAATGTTTAAAATTAATTAAACTGTTTCAATAACCTGACTGAAATATTTCAGTAAAGTTTAATAACTTCAGCTGAGATTCAGGGCTGAGCCAGACGTAATTGAGTCACTGTGCACCCCCTGATAAGTGCTACACTTACTCTTTTCTTGATAGAGAGAAGATTTTATCATGTAAATCAGCTTAAATAGAAACTGAAGTGTTTTGCTGAACTGAGGCCCAAGCCCATGGAAGGAGTAATTTTTGGAATGGAAGAGTAATTTTTGCTCACTGTATTAAGCGGCATAATGTATTATTTAGCACAACTATACTATTCAGCTTTTCAAAGTTCTAAAAGGACATGTTCACCAAATTTTTGTGAGGTAAGAATATAGAGAACAAAGCTAGGACCAAAGTGCCATTAGGTCACCCCCTAACTGCTGGATCTCTGGGAAGCTCCTCGAGCCTTTGCATTTCCCAGTTACAATTTACATCTGACCACATTAAACAATTGATTCTAGCACATGTATTTCAGCACCAAACCCCCACCATCTCCATGTTGTTAAAAACAAAAATCAACCCATATATCCTGGGAAATGGCATCACTGAACATTTTCAAGGGAAAGAATATTTTTACATCCCTATTTTCCAAGTGTCTGTATTTAGCAATGCTGGGCAGAAAGTCAAACATTTCCTTTTTGCTTCAGCAGATGCGAGCTGCTGAAACTTCTCACGCTCTTGCTACCATCTCACATTAAGAGAGCAAGAGTAAGTGCTCGTAAGTACTGCAAAAATATCTACATTGGAGACAGGAACAGCAGATGGATGCTCCAGTCAAGCACTACTTAGTGCCATCAGCATAAGCACTCAGGAATTGAGGACACCTGCAAATTAATTTCTTTAGCATCAGGGATACTCTGAGCTACCATGAGCTGCCTATTATTCTATTATTACGGCTCTTGCTATTTAAAACAGTTTTAATGGATCCAAAAGAAGTGTAATAGCAGAGGTCACTATGAAGTATTTCACTGATGTATTTGATGCTGTTTTTCTGTGCTTCCAAAAATACAACTGAACTGTTTTAACATAGCTGGTTTATGTAGTAATGAACTTAGAAATATCAAGCAGTAATGAAGATGCTGTACAGAACAGCAAAACATGCTGGGGAAATTAAAGAATTGGAATGCGCTTCAGTGTGTCAGCTGATAAATCCAACAGAAAGGCCAGCATTGTTATTAGTAATTGGTGAAAGAAAAGAATAGAATTGTTTGACACTAAGTATTCCGAAAGCATTCAAAATAAGGCAATTCTAAAATGACATCTAAATATTTCAGAAAATGTTTGAGAGTACATGAATATTCTTACAAAGCATAGAAATAATTTAGGTTTGTTAAGGACTGAAAAATTGACTTCTGACTTATCTAGTCAAATTTAACCTAGAAGGATTAGCCAGTGAGTTCCATATAGAAGTCAAGTACAGTTTTTAAAAAGAAAAAAAAAGAATTTGACTGCTAAGTAAGCACAAAGTTGGGGGGAAAAATTGAAGCTGGGAGTACTAGGAAATAGTGTATTTGAGTAAATAGGAGCTCTCCATATTTGCACATGACCTGACTGGGAATTAAACCAAAGCAGTCCCTCTCTTGCATGTATCACACAGAACTCGTCTGTGTGATAGATAAAGCAAATATTGCAAAGGGCATTTATTGGATGGGCAAGGCAATTTACAGCTTTGTCTCCCAAGCTGGAGAAACTTTTGAAAGACCGAACACAAGGAACAAGTTTTGTGATAGTGAGACAGAAGGGGTTTGAATTTGCCAAATTTCCCAGTTTAAAAATAGTTCTGGAGAGCTGAAATGCACCTTGAAGGAGTTGAAGGTCCCTTCCCAGAGCTCAGTGCTGCCGGAGCTGTCCCTCGGCCGCGGTGGAGCCGCTCAGCTGGAAGGTTCCCTGTCAAGCACACAGAAGATGAAGCAGACAAGCAGCAATGGCCAGAAACCAGGAGGAGAATTTTGGCAACATTGTAGGAAAACATTTTGAGAAAGGACAACTGGATAGTGAACAGACAGACAGGAAAGAACCATTATGGCACGGGAGTGTCCTTGGTGACACTGGACAACATTGGGAAAGAAATCCTGCTGAGGGACCGGGTCAGTGCTGGGGTATTGCACATCTCCCCTAGGGCTTGTACAACTGTGCTTTAGAAACTGAAGTATGGTGTACAGACCATTTGATTTGTGCAGCACAGGATGCAAAGATTACCAGGATTTTGTACAACTTACAAAAAATTTGAAAGCAGGAGGAATTATGGACACGAGAATGGCAATTTCTACACTCAAATTCTGGTAAGTTGTGTTAGTCATCTGAAACAGGATGTGCAAGCATGCAGAAACTGCAGAGAAGGATCAAAGAAAACTGAGCTGAAAATCAGACTGGACATAGGCACAGCCTGAAGCCCACTCTGTTTGACTTTACCATGTTGAATTCAGTGGGATTTTAAAATCTATATTAGTTGCTTTGCTGATTTGGATTAATATGTTTTACAAAAGCAACAGCTTCACAATGGCAGAAGTTCAGTCCTGTTCTCTCTCTTAGATCTTTTAAGACACTTGGGACTGTGCTCCTTGGACAGTGTCATGATATTTACACACATTGGGAACTTTCCCTCATTCTTGGGTTTTATCTGTTTCAGTAGGAGTACACATCTAAGGAATAAATTTAGATATGAGTTTGGAACATTAAGTCCAATCCACAAGTCACAAGATTTCAACCAAACAGGAAAACCAATACATTTCTCACTGTTTAGAAGCCCTTGCTAAGGATACTTCAATTCCATAGCCCTTGTAAAGCAGTGCCAGAATGTGTAGCTTCTACATTTCCTGCTCAGAGAGCAATTTCTAGGCTTTATCTTCCAGAAACAAAGGAACAATGAAAAGGAAAGGAATGCTATGAAGAAAAAGTTACTCAGTTCTACACCTTTATGCAAAAAATTATGCACAAAATTTTGTTGGTGGAAGTCAAGCTGAAAGTTCAACATCATTTCTTCACCCCCTAGCTCCCATATTAAAGTCTGTCACTTCATACTATTTCAAGACTGTGATAGCTCACAGACCCATTTAAGATCAGTTTATTTTTTCTTTCTGGCCTATAAATTCTCTAGTGTTTAACAATTGCTAGGATGAGGAGCATCTCTCTCTTACATAAACTTTTATGAAGGAAATAAAATGACCCCGTTGTAATCCCTAATTTGGTTTTGTATTTGTGTGGATTGTGAAGTGTCAGCTGTTGGTTGAATTTTTAATCTAATTGCCCTCAAGTTTCAGACATTAAAGTCGCTGAGCACCAGTGTTTGCATGAACAAGCACAAAACACAGCCAGGCCTCTGTGTGCCTTTGTGTGCCCTATCCCTGGTGTCCGAGTGTCTGCAGGGGCACACGGGGCTCTCTGTGGGCAGGGACATGGATCTCTCAGGTACCTGCACACTGAACCTCTTCACTGCCTTGGAAACACAAAACCCTCCTGACACCAGCTGATCCATACTTTGGCCCAACAGCTTTTAGCTTGGGACTTCCAAGCAGGTCTCAGGATTGCAGAAATGCCCTGTGCTCTTTTATGACCCAAAATCCAAAATACAGGGTTAAAAATGCCTAAGGTTGAGACTTGCCATTTAATGCTATTTATTTCCAGGAAAATTGTGTTCGTTTGCCTTTAAAATAAGCTTTTTCTAAATTTTCCTCCTGCTGTTCCACCTGATTGAATTAATCTATTTTCCACTCAATGGAATGAACTAGATGTGTGACAAAGTGGCAAAGAAATCCCAAACAGAATATAAAATTAAATATAAATTACTTGAAAGCATGTTACAGCAAAGGATAAAAATACATAATTCTATCCATGAAAAGAGTGGACTGTCAAAAATTCAACATGCCAAGTATATATGAAATATACAATCTGGTTTTTTTCATGTTTGAAAAATTACTTTAATCCTTTTAGTGAATTTTTTTAATGTGTGGAGTGCATTAGTCTGGATTAAGGGATGGTGTTTATCATACTTTGTATTGTGGTTTCAGGAAATAGTCTGGCAATGCTAGGTTTCTACAAATGGATTTAAAATTAATCAACATCTATTTATGAGAAAGTTTAAACCATTATTAATACACTGTAAATACAGATCTCCTTAGAGCTGACCCCAAGTGTCTACCATCTGCTCAACTGTTGTAATCACATTTTTAAAGAGCGTGGTCATACATAATGATTCTTCTCAGGAAAGAGCATCCTTAAGTGCATCAGCAACATTTTAAATTCCACTTGTGTAATGCAATAATTTCCTACCGCCCTTTGCTAAGGAAAAAAGCATATGGTGGTGACTAAAAGCCAATCAAGCAACCCTTGATTTGTTGTCAGGGCTGCAAGGATAATACTTTTTACTTATTTTTAGAAGAAACAACCAAAAAAATTAGCTCGTATCACTTTTTTTTTTTTAAATTAAATGTGAGCATTCTCACTAGCTCAACTAAAGCAGCTTTGATGGTAATATAGACATAGATAATATTAACTCCAAATACAAACCTCGTGCTAACTTGGGATATATTATATGCCTGAATTAAAGCACACATTTAAGCAAAGGCAGCTGAACCAAACAATTTAATTTGGAGAAGTCCACAAAATCCCTTCTAATCCTCACAACATTGTTCCAAGTTAACAAACAAGACCCAAGGCCCTGATTTGGAGCTGATCTGTGGGACATGGGGACAGCATATCCCACGGTCCTGTTATTGACACCCTCAGGACCAGCCACCAGCTCCTTTAAAACACTTTGTGGGATGAGTGGGACAGGGACGGGAGGAAGAAGGTCCTCCACATCAGGCTCCAGTGTCCATGGCCCTGTGGCCAGACAGCTCAGGGACCACCATAACCTCCCCAAGGGCAAAAGGCCATCAAAGAGGCAATTACCAGTTTGTAACTTCAACAAAGAATTTCATGCTTGTGTTTTACTTAAAAAAACATTTTTATTGGAAGCAAATGATGCAAAATGTTTATTAAACACTGTGATGTACACAGAGCAGCCAGCCAATGTTGTGGTATGGGACTTCCATTGGTATCCTTACATGGATCTTAATCTTAGGGATAAACGGAATCTCTACCATTAAACCAACTGAGAAATTGTTCTGTGTTTAATGTGCTAAGCTTTTTTTGGCAGTGTTGGGTTGGTGATTGGATTCAATGATCTCAGAGCTCTTTTCCAACCTAAAAGATTCTATGACTCTTCAAATTAAATAAAAATATTTGTAACTGTCCCAATTAAAGCAAACAAACAAACAAAGCCTGAGAGTTACAGAGTTCAACAGTTCCTAGTAAGATTAGGAATAAGTTACTAATAAATTTTTCATCTGTAAGTCACAAGGTCAAATCCATCAGTAGCCTACTACTACTAGTACTACTACAAAATCATTCTCATAGGGTGCTTTTATAAACAGTCCAACATGAAACAATTTTATTGTTTGCAGTTCTGCAGGGTTTGCTGAGTTTGCTTCAAATTAGCTTGACAGCTCCAAGTTGATGGGCACAAACAAAGGGACTCCTCCAATCCCTCACAATATCCAAGATTTCCCCGAGAACACAGAGGAGGAATTTTCCAGACTATGAAGCCGTTGCTGCGTGGACAACTGACTCGGCAGAGACACTTGGCTGGGTGCAGGACCAGGGGACAAGAGAAGGCTGGAGAGACACAGTGGAAGGGCAGAGATCAAACAAAGGCTTGACCCAGGGGCAGGAGAGCTCAGGGCCATTATTAGTGAGGACTGGAGAGGCTGCTTTACTGCCAGGAGCTGCTATTTTCTGCCAGGTTTGGGCTGATAGCCAAGGAGGGCTCTCTGCTTTCAGCAACATCCCCACCTTCATTTACCATCTTCTCTTTCAGGCTTGATCCGAGCCAGGCTGAAAGCACGCCAGAGGCAGCCTGCCCTGCTCTCAGATGCACAGATGTGACTGTACCTTAAAAGACAAAAAAACCCCAAACTAGTAACACTGTCACGTTGCAAACATTGAGGAACAGCTTCTTCCAGGATAATTTTATTGCCACACCAGGGAAGATGTGGATCTCATTTCAGCACTGAGCCATTACACTCCTCTTGTAAAGGAGCCACCGTCACTTCACATGCTCTTTCAAACCATGGGCAGGTCCTGGTGGATGAAAAGGTAAATCCTGCCAGTAATAAATACTGAATTCCATAATCCTCATGTTAAACACGAATTCTTGCAATAGAAAGCATTTTAGAAATTCTACCCCTAGAATGTCACTACAGTTACATTATCTCAAGCAGCTCTGGCTGATAACAGCTGATAACAGCTGGTAACAGCTGCTGAGATAACGTTGTGTAGGCAAAGTAATTAAAATTAAAGTACAGGTGCCAAATTTTCAGAGCAACTTCTAGGATCATGAGAGTGGAAGTGTAAAATTTGATCCTTAAGAAATCTCCTCTTTACTCAATCTTATTTACTCAGGATTGCATTTAACAGTACTGGAAGACTGAAAACCAACTATGCAGAAAGCACATGGTAATTTATTTTGCAAAAATCTTTTTAACAGATTTTGGAAGCCACAGCTGGATATCCAGCAGAAATTAAAAGAAATTTGTACTTTATGACATGACTGTATAAAGTTAGGAAGGACTGGAAACAGGTTATGGTACCTTTAAAAATTTCTCCAGCTGCCACATTGTTGATTCATACTTATTTTTCTGAAATGCTTTTAAGCAAAATATTCAATATTTCACCATGAAATGCAATGGTTCTTTCTTAAAATAAGTCATGTTTTTATCTACAATTTCTGCATTTATGGGCATGATTTATCATGCACTGCACAGATGAAAGAATTCCACACCCCTTTCCTGTACCAGATGGACTCAGTTCCAGTAATTTCTATTTCAGGCTAGTTACTTTTTTGCCTTCATTTTGCTGTAGGATAAATGAAAACACAGGGAATGGTGGAAATGGAATTTGGCCAGCTGAGCCAAACATTTGTTTACTGAACACAATTCAGAAGGTGTTACTCTATTAGAAGAAGCTTTGTTAGTGCATATCAAGAGCGAGAATTTAATATTACTTCAGAAGAGGCTTTGCCTACCTGTGGGTTTAAAATGAGCAGTGAAGCAGTTTGAGAAGCCAAACAAATATTAACTGATGTGCCATTATTTGGGCATTGATGGTAAGGTGCCATTATTTGGGCATTGATGAGGATTTTGCCGAGGTGTTCAGGACAGGTGTGACCTGGAGCTCCAGGCTGCTGGGGCAGATGTGTGACGCTCGTGGGTCTGAGGAACCCTGACACTGACTCCAGCGAGGCTGAAGGGGTTAATGCATTCCTGCTTTCCTAGGGTTCAAACGCAGTTCAAGTCACCAGTGAAAGGCTGAGGTGGTCTCGAGGCAGAGCACATTTGTCCAGACCCAAAGCCACAGCGAGGTTTGGCCACTCCATGGTCAGCGCCGTCTCCGGAGGCACCTCGGGACAGGACCAGGGTCACCCATCCCACTGAGAATCGCTGCCCCATCCATCAGCAGGGAAATAAACCCCCTTCCACAGGTGAAACACACTACAGCTCGGGCTCTCTGAAAGTCTCTGCTTCCTCCTGAAAAGCCTGAAATGCTCGGGTTTTTCAGAATGTCTTTGCACAGGAATTTTAAAAATGTTGAAGACAAATAATCCAAAGGTCAAATTCCAAATGTGGTGTTTTCACTTGAGGTTTTTCATTAATTTTAATGAGCTCAGGAATTAATTTTTATTTCGTTTTTGGTTTTATTTTCTCACATTTTCCATGCAGAGTCGTTATTGCTCCAAATCGATACAAGATATGACAAGGAAAAAGGAAAGTTGTAATTCTTCACTAAAAACTGTCTCAAGAAACTGCTGTAACTATGTATTAAAAATAATTGTAAAAATACTAATTAGTGTATCTATTTAAAATATATTTCTTCAAAAATCCCGACCCCCAACTTAGATACTCAGTAACTGCACAGGATGAAGAAGCTTTCTTTTTTTGTCACACACTAGTTATGTCTGAAATATCAAATGATATCTGATGAATTCCAGAAAGTAATTCCCTTCCCTGAAATGTAGAAATATATTAAAAATTTTGAAATAAATTACAGAAAGGTAAAACAAAAGGGTAGCACTGAATTCATTCAATATATTTCACCCTTAAAAATTCTGCTCTCAGAACAGAGCATAGAGGTACCAAAGGCCGTTCTCTGTCCTGAAGAACAAATAAAGATAAATCCTGCTGCTGCCTCCTGTGGTACCTTTGCAATGTGCATAAGCAAGTGACCAGAGACAAAATTCCTAATGCTTTCTCCACCCTTCACATTTCCTCATTCTTTCTTCCTCAAATCAGCATGGTTCAAAACTGGAAAAGTAAGTCAAGCAATCAGAGGTTCCTGAGTGATTATTTTGGGTGACCAGCACTACTGACATGGTGAGTGCTTATTCACATGGATGCTTTCCACTTCTTCATGAGATGGCTGGCAACTCTCACCTGCTTCCTTCCCTCTTAAATATTTTCTTCTCCAAATATTTGGACATTAACTCCCCAAAAGCTTGCAAGAAAGTGAGGGTTTCAGCTGGAATCTGTTTGAGGAGCTGCACCAGGAGCTGCTGTTTATTTCCAGTGAGGGGAACATCAGGAGTGTTCGATCAATGCAGACCCAACTCTCCCTTGTCTGGAGCACAGCAAAGGAGCTGCCCTTGGCTGCTCCATCACCCAAAAGCTGTGCCCATCCTGCCCAGGGAGGGGAAACAGCAGGACCCTGGAGCTCGTGCTTCAAAACCCGCTGCAGACCAAAGGGAACAAGAAAGCTTTTGGGATCTTTCCTCATCCCAAAGCCAATTAAGGAATTTTTTACGGCAACTGAGGTTGCGTCTTGGTGGTTTGGAGCATTTAGCTTATGTTGAAATATGCCAAAGTACGTAAATTGCAAGTTTACTGCAAACAATGTAAAGAAACGGCAAGAACCTGAAAAGCAGCACTAAGTAAAGCAGTAAAATACTATATTTTATCCCAATTCTAATGCTTGTATGAGCTAAATTAATTCTGTGATTTTTCTGTGATGACTGTCTCTGAAGGGAGGTTTGAGTTGAGGGAGGTAGAAAAGAAATAGATCAAAATACCAAACCATTGCTAGTCGCTTCTGTTTTTAGGACTTGGCAAACAAGTTTATCTCAGATATTAACTGAAGAGTGTGTAAGATTGCCTGCAAAATCTAATGAGACTTTAAAGTGTTCAGGAATATATAAAGCAATAAGAAAATCTCTGTCATTTCCCAGTAAGAGACTTGGATGCTGTCTAGTTTTACATGCTATAATTTTTGGGAAAATATTTTTTTGCAAATGATGGGAAGTCAGTAGTTACAGTTACTGCTTGCTGTTGACGTTAGGTGACTGTTCGTATGCCCAGAATACCACCTACCTCAGCTAAATGGTATCTTTATGAAATTAACAGAATGCGGTTACAACATGGCTATAAGAAAAAATATTAACATCAAATTTTGGATTATAATTGGAAAACTGACCTTTGGAAAATATGTTACCACTGCAGTCCTGAACTGTACTGTAAAATGACAACTTTAAGGAGTGAAAGAATGACTGTATTATGCAGTTTAGAAAACACAGCAAATACAAATAATTATACTCTTTATGCTTCGCTGGAATTCGAAATTAAAAAAACCTTGAGGCTCTCTATGGCCTTCCTCTTGCAAAACCATTCATATTATTTTCAGTCTTCCAACTTCTTGGAAGTGTCTGTCAAACATTTTAAAGCACTTTCAGTAAACCAGATTTGTCTGTCATTACACGGGCAATCTCCATAGGCCATTGTGACAGGTAACGTAAATAAAGATTTTCCTGGAAACATCTCACAGCAAGATTATTTCAGAGCATATAAATGTTTCTTTTTTGTTGTTGTTGTTAAACAGCAGATTTGATTGAAAACCTTGACATCAGAAGTCCCAAAATGCATCTCAGCAGAAAATTCTGAGAAGCTTCTACAAGATCCACTTTGATACCTCCCGGTTTCTCTTGGCTCTGTTACTCTTTAGCCTACTGCCACTCATACACCTTTGTCAGCATTACCAGCAATTTTCTTTGCTTTTGGTCCATTGTTGTCCTCCCTAGGTCAGTATTTATTAATGTGTGTTGCTGTATGCAAATATAGCTTTATTTGCATTTCTTAACTATCAGGTCATTCTTGTATCATTAAACAGAATGGCATTTTCCAATAAAAACTCAAAGATGCATAGAAAAATGTCATCCTGTTGGTATTTTTTGTTCTGGCTTAATCTCAAATATTCAATATCAGATTTTTTTTCTGATGTGAATGCTCAGTTGTAGTTTTGCTTCTCATTGTATACATAAAAATTCCTTTTCCTTAGAAACTTTTTTGATTGGTAGATCAATAAATAGACTTCTACAGAGAAAAGTACAACTATATTGCAGTTGTGTTTAACCCAGTTGTACTAAACTACCACCTGACAGAGAATGTAGAACCCAAAGCATTTAGCCATGTCTTTAAGACATTTGGTTCATTCTCAGTATAGAAAAAGGCAGAGAATCAGAAATACTGCATCTTCCTCAGTTTGTCAGTGACTGACAACTGAAAATTAAATCCCAGAGGACTGAGAGAAGCAAGAGTGTTGGTAAAATATAATTTAAATGATATCAACACCAATATGGAATGTCTGAATGGGGGGATATCCTCTTGGTTGTGTGAATGAAGCTGGTAAAACCCTTCCAAAATTTAAGCCAGATACAAGGATTACCAAACTCTAGCAAGAGTTTGTGCTAAAAATAAAACTAAAAGCCTCCACAATTCCGAGGAGATGAAAAAAAATTATTCAAATACCATTTGTGTTTCAACATAATGTCTTAAGACTAGGCTTATTTAATTAGAAATTAAATGCAAACTAAAAATAATCAGACTAAATGTGTTATTTTTTGAACTAAGCATTCTGGATCAGTTTGTTTCCAGTTTTTTGGCTCAGTTTTTCATTTTGCTGGGAAAAAGAAATAGATCTCATTACATAGTGACTCAAAATTATTCAGCTCAGCCCAAAATTTTTGGGGCTGTCCAGAGAAATGAAAAGAATGAAGTATTCACACATTTGTATTTTAAATACCGCTGGTGTAAACTGAAAGTCTGAATCAAGGCTCACTTGCAGAACAATGAGTGAGAATCTTCTGGACAATCCTACAAGTGTTTTTCCCCTTCTTTTTGACAGCCATGAAATAAAGCATGGAAATTGGTGCTTCTTGATGCATGGCAGCCGTTCCTGGCCCAAACCTCTGGGGTTTGCCGCACGTAGTGAAGGTAATCCACTGCAAAAACAATTCCTGTGTCCTAGGAGGAAATGATACAGTGACAAAGCTGGTTATTTTTCACAGTTTTATGTTCATCATTACTGCTCCATGAAGAATCCATCCTTCCTCCATCATCCACCCCATCCCCTCAGGGGATGCATTTTGCGGCAAAACCACCTCCACTCTGCTCACCTGCAGGACAACCTCCCTTGGACTTCCATCTTAGTAGAGCAGCTATTTTTCTCTCCTTCTTTAATTAAAATCTCCACGTCAGTAGCATGTATTAAATCAAGTTCCATTACAAGCCCAACTTTCAAGAGTGCATTTTTTTAAGCAGCTCATATTTTGTCAAGCCTAATTGCTTTAGTTCTAGGCAATATTAGTTGCAGAACAGCCAGTAATAACCTTTAGTCCTGGCAAATTTTCTCTCTACCAGAACTCAATCACATAACATAAACAGCTATAAAATGAGGCTTTTTAAAGCTTTATTCATAATGTGTAGCACATGCATGTGGCAATGTATATCAGATCACAACACTGAAGGAAATATGAGATTTATCCATGATGTAAGTTATGCCAACATATAGTAAGTTGAGAGCATTAATTTGAATTTACCTACATTAGAAAAGAGAGGGGGGAAATGACATGCTGCTTTATTAGTGCAGGCTTTCCCAATTTAATATTAAAACCCATTTCTTGCTCCATGAGTGTAGCTGCTCATGGCACTACGCTGATGATGCAGCTCAGTGCAGGAAAAGCACACAAAGCTGTGGACACAGAGGATCAAGGTGGCAAGGTGGTCCATGGGAAGAAATGCACTCTCAGGATCTGTGGGGAGGAAAAGAGATTTTAGCTTTTGGGTATGGTGGCAAAAAGAAAGCTGTAAGGACTGAAAACTCAGAGTGAAACTCAGGATGGCTCCCAGAGCAGCACATGCCCAGGGGCTGAGGAGTCCCAGCCTCAGACATACCTGGGAGCATTCCCGAGGTGCACAGGCAATGGAAAAGCCACATGTTGGCCCTTCTGGCTGGCTGGGTGTCCCACAGCAGTCTGGGTTATTCCCAAAAGCCCACATGTAATTTATGGGGTGTATTTACAAAATGTCTCTGCCTTAAGCCACTGAATTTGTTAATCCCCAGAGATGAAGATACAGTCTTCATATGGCAAACACACTGCAAGGATTTAATACCAATTTAAATAACACTTAATCTGATATATTTTAAGCCAGTCTGTTAGAGGAATATGCCTTGCAGACAGTTTTCAGCCTGTCTGGTAGTCAGTGAGAAGGAGTTTTCTCAAACCCTCTACCACCACATTATCCTCTCCTAAAAGATGGCACAGGAATAGAGGGGGAATTTATTCCATTCTGTTGTTTCACTGCCTTTGGTTTTATTCACATAATGATTTACAAACACAGAGAGAACAGGAGCCAAATAGTCTGAAATGTTGCAGTGCACAAGGACGTTACTTTGAGAGCAGTCAGGTAAATGTGAAGCAAGTCACTGAGACTTTAAAAGAGAGAAAAGGCTATTAATGAGTAATATTTTGTATTTCCATGTAGTCCAACTCACTGAAGAGCACTATATAATAAAGAATCTGAAAGGTGGTGATGGAACTTTCCTTGTGATTTATAAACTCCCCTAAATCAAAAATGCACCGTTAATTTCACAAGGACTGGCTGCAGAGAGGTGCCAAAGTGAAAAACTGCAGCACTGCTTTGAGTACAAAAAGGCTAAAATCCTCCAGAAACAGAATCTTCTGTAGGACCGTTATGTATTTCACCAATAAGTTTGCATAGTTCAAGCTGAGCTTTTCCAAAAGGTAATACAATCCTTTTTCAAAGGATGCCTTGCCAAGTGCAATTATTTGCGAGCATTTGAGAAGTTCATAGAAACATTATGCATACAAATTCAATTTGAGGAGTTTTAGGAAGTCCAAATTCATTAGGGAAGGCTGATCACAACTGAAAAGCAATTTGTGACTCTGTCCAGCCAATTTATGAATGTTTTGCAAACCTTGAAGTGAAATGCTTTCTTTAGTAGTTACAAAAATTGATCACTACCCAGTGTCTTGGAGTTTGTATAAATACTGTACAATTATTTACATAGAAGAAAAATGTTATTACATAACTGAAAAAAGTTAAGTATCCAGGTTATTTTCAAAGTAAAATATGGGTTTGTCATTCTTGATGCAAAATTTTTCTCCTTGAAACATATTGCAGTAGATATAAGGGGCGGTGTGTAAAAATTAGGAAATGAAGTATTTTCTTTCTGGAAATCTTCCTAAAGATTTGCCACGGAGACAAATTTAACTAAATTTTCAATCTCTGTTAGGGACTTCACTTCTGTTTGTCATCTGTTATTTTTATTTGTAATTATTTCTGTTTTAGAAAGAAACCCTAAATGTCATTTAAAAATGAATATACAGCTAAATTAAAACCCCAAATATCCTATTAAAGTATGGTTTTATATTACGTAACTATACTAATTTCCTGAAGAAGAATGTCAGTAGATTTAGAATTTGTCTGCATACCAGATAACAGGACCCCACAGAGTTCAAAACTGTACAAAAAGAGGTCACTTTATTTGTGTTATTTACATTGCACACTGCATTAACCTGCAATTACAGAAAAGTTTTCTTTAGCAGAGACCACAGTAAGCGGAAACCACACTGAGCCGTGCCAAGAAAACTGCTGCCTGTTCCAGTTAATTACTAAACGTGTTTCTCCAGTGCAATTTTATCTTTAAGGCCAATTTTCAAATTAGCAACTTGGTCTTATCCTGATACATCGCGCGCGTTATCGGCCCAGGACAGGCCCCGCTGCTGAAAGACAGGGCCACCACAAGGGAGGTGAGAGCAGGAGTTCTGTCATTTCTGGCTGTCCTGAAGCACTTTCCTGACTGTGCAGGTCCTTCCCCACAAAGCTCAGCAGAGCCCAGTGAGCCCAGCTGGGCACCAGGAGTGCAGGCGGAGCAGGGCACTGCAGCTTTGCTGCTGCCAGGGGGGGCTGGTGTTGGCTTGGACACAAACGCCAAGAATTTTCAGGTGTATTTTACATTTCTCAGTGAATGCTGAGGGGATATCCCCAGCTGTAGCTTCAATCCCTCTGTTGACATTGGCTGAATTATTCCCACTCTATTGTGGTGTTAATAATTCCAAGGTTTAGAGCAGCAAGATGCCTGAAAGAAGAAACTGAAGAAGCTGCAAATAAAGATAGACCTGGAAATAAAGAAAAATGTACTAGCAGACACTGAGAATGTTCCAGTAGTGTTAAACTAGAACTCAGGTGGAGGCTTGGATGTTAAAAAGCCCCAGAATACAGAAATGCTTGGATTTGGGCAGGTCCTGTGATCCTGTTTTCTTATTTTCCCCTATAAAATGTGTCGCAGTGCCTGTCTGAGTGTGCCCTCGGAGCCACCCTGGCTTGCTCTGGCACAGCGAGCAGCGAGGGGCACTCTGCAGCTAAGGCCTTCACCTTTGGGACGGGACAGCAGCACGGCGTGGGTAGAAGAAGGAGAGTGGACTCCAGCTGGGGGCCAAGTCTAGGTTTGTTCCGGAGCTCAGGCGAGGTCCCAAACCCAGGGAATCCAGACCCCAATTTGGGGTGTGCAGGGCGTTAAAAAGAGGAGGGTAAACCAGGGAGGGGTTTTTCCCACCTGCCAATGGAGATACAGGAGGGTGTGGGGACCAGGGAAACAGGCAGGTAGGGGCACCAATAAGGGCCACCCGAGGGAGGGGCCCCATGCCTGAACCTATCACTCGACACCCTTGGTAGAAGTTTCTAGAGGGGAGGGGATGGGCTGTCGAGTGAAGGACAGGACAGTGGGGAGGGGTTCAGGGAAGGATTCCGTTTTGGGGAACAGGGGGAGGAGGCAGGGAGGTGGACATTAACAAGGAGGGAGGAGGCAGCAGGGGCAGAACTGTTATAACGGGGGGAACTGGGATAAACCAAAGTACAAGTTAATGCAACTAAAACATATAAGAACACAATGCAACAAAAATGTATCAGAAAAAGGTCAGGTATTTTGTACAACCACAAAAGGTGTTGTGAATACAGCAAAGTGTGTGAGTGCAGGTTCAAATCCCCTCAACTGCTCGCAGAATTCACAAAAATACTGGGTTGGATCCATGGGTTGAGATTAGACACAATTGCTACAACAAAACTCTATGTTACTCTATTTTAAAAACTGAAGTTTAATTTTAATTTCATTTTCCAAAATTGACAAACTACTGCTATGGACTAATTCACCAACCTCTTTGCAATTCCAGATCTCACCGGACTTTCAATGCACCTGGCCACTGCTATGGAAATACAGAAATAAATAGCAGAAGCAGTGGGAAAACCTGTCCTGAGGGAAGAAAAATGTGACATCCAGAAGCCAATGCAGCTAGAAGACACAATTGCAATAGCTACAAGTGAAATGGTTCTGTAAGTAGGTATCATCTGGGAAACAAATTAGCAGAACTTGAAAACAGCTGGAATAGATATCAACATAAAGCTCAACAATGCATTCAAAAAACCAAACAATATTCCAGCAGAAATATCATGGAAATTAAAGACTGGAAGCAACACTCTAGTATTGAATCATGAAGGCATCAATTCAGTTAATATCTAGGATTTGTTATTTTTATTCCATTGTCAGTATCAGTTTGCTACCTATATTTTGTCTAATAAAATGATACATGAAATCAGTGGACACATTTGTACTGAAGCATGAAAGAATGAGAAAAAGAAAGATCTTGATTAAAATAATTTACTATTTTAAAATATTTAATCTGCTAAGTCTGCATGTGTCCTTGTAGCAATAATAAGCATTGCTGTCATTTTAGCAATAATAAATTCCTAAATAATACATCACTAAATAAGTACAGTTCTTACAGGGCCTGGTCCAAAGTTCATTTTCCTCCTATTAATAATAGGGAATAATAAATAGGAGGAAAAACCCCAAACAACTTTCTTTCCAGAATGAACTCTGCTTGCTGGAAAGACATTCAGTTGAAATGTGAAAAACAGGCTACATGTTGAGATACACAAAATGCAGAATATGGCATTGTTCTCAGCCAGATGTTTTAAATATACAAGAAAATGGCCAGTTTGGGGTTAATTTAAATGTCTTCTTACATCGATCCATATTTTTCATAATGCATAATACCACATATTGTCATAGTATATAAACATTCATATATTTCTGCAGTTGGGACATGAGGATTTTAGCACCAATTGCATTACCAAGGCACTATTTTAAATCTATTAACCATTTTGAAAAGGCAGAAAATCCCCTTTCATCAACATCACTTCCCAGACACATTTCTCAGCAAGTTCTTTACCTTTTCCTCCCTTTCCCTGCCCAGTTCCCCACCTCAGGGGATGGACTCAGAGTCTCAAGGATGTCAAGTGTTCCTCATTCAGGACCTGACAAAGCCATCGTACAGATCAGACCTCCACTCTCATTTCCCTTGCTCTTTTCTTTAGTTTTGGAGGCAGGATTTATCTCAAAGCTATGTTTGAGCACACTGAGAAGTTGCTTCTTACTGCCCCCCCTTGAAATGTCCCCACTTTTCTCTGTGGTCTCAAAATGGAACTCCTCATGGATCTACAGAAGGTGCTTCTCTTGAGAAGGCAGCAATCCCCCCAGCTCAGAGCACTGCATGCTGAGCAGGAGCTGAGAGCTCAGGAGGACTGGGAACTCACAGCAATGCCATGAGGAATCCCCACCTGCAGAGCAGGGGGAGGCCACGAGGCCAGGACTGCTCAGCACAGCCACCTCCTCTTGCCAGAGTGGATATTCCACCTGGGAGCACCTTCCAGGAATCTCCCCACTCTGTCATCTCAGTGACTCTGAGCTTTACAAAAACTAACTCTGCAATGAAACAAAGGATCTATTTTTATTATAAAAAACAATAGGAACGATTTTTTCCTTTGGGAAACAGAAAATCTCTGCTGTATTTTCATTTAGACTGCATACCCATCTCTTCTTTCCATCCTCATTATTGTTGTGTAGTCAAAATGAACCATTTTACAGAATCATAGAATGATTTGGGTTGGAGAGACCTTAAAGACCATCCTGTTTCTGGTAATTCCTACTCCACTGATGTTTGTGCTCCTTAAAGCAACTTTCCCTCCTGCAGCACGGAAGCTGCATGACCGTGGTTTGGACCTAAACCCCAAAATTTTCCCAAAATTTGGCACTGTCTCAGAGCTTTTCAGTGTTTCCTTTACCACAGCTTGGCATTTTCATCAGTTGTTTTCTCCATCACTACTGAATTGGTCCTACAATTTGAAATTAGTCACTTGCTCTTTAGAGCATGCCACAATTGCAAGTAATTCAGCATTAAATCAGAGGTTAGTTATTCTTTGCAGCCCTGTGAGGGAGCTGAAATGTTTGTGACAGAGCTCACAAAGAATGACCCATCTTGTGGACCCAGCAGGGAAACACTTTCAGTTGAAACACTGAAATTTTGGCCAAGCAGGAAGCAAGGCCACTCTTTGTCTCTCAATATCATCCTAACACTAAATTAAGCTCATAGAGCTAAGACTATGGCCCCACACTTGCCACAAGGAGCTGTTTCAGTTGTCCTAAGGCTTTTCTAGCAATTGATATCAAATAAATTGTCTCCAAATAGTCAAAGTTCTTTGTCTAAACTACTCTTTACTTACCAGAGCTTTTCTGCAGGTATGATTGCATCTGGCACAGAAAGCACCCAGCTCATGTTCTTCAGAGAGGGAAAACACATGTCCTGCAGTCTGCTCTAACCACAGGAGTTCTCATTTGAGCTGTGTTTACTCCAGCTGTGTAACTTTTGGGGAGTGCAAAGATGCAAACCAGAGGATGTGCTGGGCAAGGAGCTGATGGAAATGACGACTGTGTGTAATCTTGGAATTGTTCATGGCTGAAAGTATCTGTGCGTCAAATCTCTGGGCATCATATTCTTTAGCAAGAAATAGATGTCTGAGAGAAAAGAATTGTGGCTGAATTAGGATAGTAAAAATCAGCCCACTATTCTGCACTTGGCTTCCCTGGGTTGTAGGTGCAAGAGTACAGGGTCCAATTTCTCTACAGAAAATCTTTTACTTCTGATGCTGCTTTATTTTGGTTTCACATGACAGACACTACTAATTCAGTGAAGGCGTGACCCTTAGACCCTGTTTCTTCTCCCCAGGGGAGCTCCAATCAGTCAGATAGTTCTCTGCCTTCCTTGCTACCAATGTATTTCAACTGCTTTCCCTAATTTTTTTCTGCTAATTCCCATTTCCTTCATAATCACAGGCTTTTATGTGACTTGCTGGCCAAGCGATTTTCAGGGGAACTATAATTGCCACAGGTCTTAAACGTTAACCCTGCCAGGTGTCAGTGCTGGGACTGCTTGTGCATTTGATTAATGACACCAGAGCAAAAAAATTGGTTTTTAATTGACTGTCATGTTTTTCTTCTTGTCCAAGTGCTCCTGAAAGAGTCAGATGATCTGGAACAAAGGTTCCTTGGGAGAAAACACCTGAGATGGCATGCTGAAATATAAGAAATATGAGCTAAAATAATGAAAAGTAGAAGGTCTCAGAAGCCTGAGATGCATTGACCATTTTACATGTGCAGAAATATCAGCAAGTCTGAACTGTTCCCAGCCTTGCTGCCTGGGTGGATGTTACACCCCTGGGACAAAAAACTCTGAATGTAATCTTTCTCCATAAATGAATGTGCACAGAAATTAAAGAATAGAAACACAGAACTGCAGAATCATAGAATCGTTTGGGTTGGAAGGGACATTTTAAAGACCATCTAGTCTGACTCCCCTTGCAATGAGCAGGGATATCTTCAGCCAGACCAGGTCACTTTGATATTACTCATAAAAGTAATCTTGATTTATTCATTAACAGGAATGGTGTTTTAACTGGCTGGGGAAAGCCACACCACTGGCTTTGGCTCTGACAATGCTCAATCAAGACACAGGAGGACAAGGAACTAATTTCCCAACTTATCTTCAAGGGCTCAGTTTACTTGCTGGGATGGCAGCACACACAGGACGGAGCTCCCAAATTGCCCAAGTTTTTTTGGAGCCAATAGACAGAGAGTTCTGTATACCTGTTGTTCTCTTTTAGCATTTTTATGATCAGAAAGTTCATTTTTGTTCAAGAGGAGGTTCCCTCCTTCAAAAGTAGAAGTATCTGAGCACCCATCAGTTACAAGAAAACAGCTTTAGGAGCTCTCCCAAAGCCATCAGTTGTAAATAAATACAAAGTTTAAGCACACACATCTCCACAAGCTACTGCTTGACTCATATAATTTAACAAGAGCTGCTGGAGAGGGGTTTAAGTGAACACCTCAAGACAATCTTGAGGCAATCCCAGAAAAATCACTCAAAAGAGCAGTGGTTTAAATCCATTAATTGTTAGAGTCCGTTGAATATGTTAGCAGCTTCTTTTCTTTGTCAGTTAAATATGGGGGATGTTTCCACCAAATTCCACTGTCCTAAGTGAAAGAGGAGTGGAGAAAAATAAGTATAAGCTATTGCCCAGGGCCTTGCCACCCTCTTTTTTAGGTGTGTCAACTCTTCTATGTCAGATGAATAAGTGAAGTTAACAAACACAGGCTCAAGCCAGCCCAGCTACTGAAGAGTATAAACTGATTTAAATCAGTGGAGGTGAGGTTTTCTCAAAGTCTTCCCTTTCAGCACAGCAGGCCCTGTATTTTAAGTGCTTTGATGACACCTTGCGACCTCTCTGACTTCCAGAAGAACCAGCCCAGCTCCCACTCCTGGCCTATCTTCAGTGCTGAAAATTCATGTTTCTCATGGGTTCTTTTTGGTAAGATATAAAACTCAGTTTTGCTGCTAGAGTAAGTATAAACACTCAGGATCATTCTGGAACTCATTTAAGGTTCTAGTTTATTTGTACTTGTGAATGCTTTGTTAACTTCCAGCTTTTCCAGACACAATTTCTTCAAAGTCCCTGTTCCTGAAAAATCACCTTCCAGGTGACAAAAATCACTCTGGGAGTATGAAAAAAACCCACTGAACAAAATACATTTGAAAAAGAGGTGCTAGAATGGAAGCCAGAACTCTGTTTCTTAACAATAGCAAGCACTGGAGTGATGGTTACAATAAGTGTTTGTTTGAGATACAGTTATTATATATTGCCTAAATATTTAAGTTAGCCAAACCTCTGATCAATTGAAACAGAGGCTATAGAGGCCAAGAAGCTGGAGCTAAACTGTTGGGGGGATGTGGAGCTGGCATTAGCACTGAAGCAGGAACAGAGGTAGTGGGAGGCACGCAAAACCACAAAAAGTGATCTCATGTCTTTAAACTGTCCAAAGAATCATAATAATAAAGTTCTAGATGAGTGTTGAGGGGACACATGCCATTTCAATGAAAATAGAAATAATTTTAAATGACATTTTGAAACATTCCATGGAAATGTATTTGAAATGTAATATGGGGACTCCAATAAAGAATATGCTTTTAATACATTACAGATTATATGTGATCATCAGTTTAAGACTTCCCCTCAACAAGCAGGATAATTCAAGTAGACATCCAGCCTGTCTTTACAGTTTGCATTGCCATCCTTTCAAATGCAAACTCTGATGTTTCTCCATTGCTGGAGAAACACAGAGAAGGTATGGTTTTAATTTTTCAAACTCCTTTGCAAATAAGCTTAAACATTTTACAGTTAAAAGGACAGAATTTACATTTGCTGTGTCTGGTCAGTTTTAAAATGGTATCTGTTATGAATCATGTTCACTTTTAAAGTTCATTTAACTTGGCTTATGGTTTACTTTAAAAAAAATGTTATGCATCATTTGGATCTGCACTCCCAGCCACTATTAGTAATAATAAAGGCGTGCAGGTTCCATCCGATGGCCTTTGTATAAACTTGGATTTCCATAGGGAAAAACAAACAGGATCCACACAGACAGTAATAAATCTCACAGCCTTGTGCCATGTTGGGTGCCAGGAGTTTTAATCAAGGCACAGCCATCACAGCTCTTTCTGCATCCCTAACGGGGTGTCTGTGTGCATGGCATTGGGGACAAAAACACCCAATCTTGTTAAGCAGAACTGCAGAGAGATTTTTCGCTTTTGGTCCTAATGAGCAAATGTGCCTGTACAGAGAGATGGAGTCACAGAGCAACGTCAGTGGGACTTAGAGACTCTCAGCATCCTCTCATGCTGAGCTCTTGCCTCAATTCTGCAGCTCCCTTTGTGTTCATTCAGCTTAGCTGAAATAATTGGGTAACAGAACCTTCCAGAAAAACAAGAAATGTAGGATTTATCAGATAACTTCTTTCAAGGTGGATTAAGGTCCCTGCATTAGCAGAGACAGCTTCACACAGTGGTGTCACCTCCTCACGCCTATTTTTCTCTCTCTGAAGGTTATCCCAAGGGCAATGGGAACAACCGTGGAGCCCTGATTTGTGTTTGAGACCTCTGTGCTGCTCTACTTAGGTCATGCCAGCATTGCCCCCCAGAAGTCTTCCCCATGCCTCATTTTTAAAAAATAAACAGCAGTACACAGGCAGTGGATTTGACATTATCACCCCCAGTGCTCCAATGAACACAGGATGAGCTTCTGCCAAAGTCAGAGGTGGAAGTCGAGGAACAGAGGGGCCCAGAACTCACACTGTCCACTCATCTTACATCTTTTGAGGCCTCCACAACTCATCTTACAATTCCAATTAATATCTTTTTTTTACCTCACCATTATGTATTTCAAAAGAAGAGGTAAAGGAAAGCCCCCCCCGATGTTTGTCCACAAACACTTGTAATGATGAAAGCACTTGCCTTCCACTCAGAGATGTTCACTGGCAGTTTTGACACAAGAAAAACAGTTTTATTGTAATTACATCTGTCTCATAAATACAACAAAATATCCTTTCAAAAAGTCACCACAGGAAATCTAAACATGGTTGTAATGAATAACAAAAATCACTTTTTAGCACTGTAGCTTGTAACCACAAAGAACAACCTACATTTTCCTGATGCTTTCCTGATGCCCAATTTGATACGGTCTGCAGAGTTGTTCTCTCTGGCTACTATTATGTCTTAGCTTCCATCTCCTTTCCATCACTCAGGATAAGGGACCTTTTCCTTGCTGGAGCAAGATTGCCCTGCATTTCCCAGCCTCTCCCTGAGAAATGTTTCCACTCTTTAAAGCTTTTGACATGCACAGCTACCTGTGCTGTTTCGTCCAGTTCAATAAGTCCATCTTACAAATCCAGGAGTCCAATGCAAAGCTCAGCTAGGCAGAAAAGATGATGGTGCAAAAGGATCACCTAAAAAAATCACTTTTCTGACACAAGGAGTGGTGAAAGCCCTGGGTCCAGTCCCTGAAGCAGATGCTCTGTTAAGTCCCTTAAGTCTCAGAATTCACAGAATCACTGGGTTGGAAGAGACCTTCAAGATCATCGAGTCCAACCCAGCCCCAACACCTTAACTAAACCCTGGCACCCAGTGCCACATCCAGGCTTTGTTAAACACACCCAGGGATGGGGACTCCACCACCTCCCCGGACAGGCCATTCCAGAACCTTATCACTCTTTCCATGAAAAACTTTTTCCTAATACCAACCTATATTTCCCTTGGCATAGCTTGAGACTTTGTCCTCTCATTCTGCCAGCTGCTGCCTGGAGAAAGACACCCGCCTGACTATAAGGTGGGGTGGACCTGGGGGGCTCCATCTTTCAGGGAGTTGTAGAAGAAGCTCACCTCTGAGCCTCCTTTTCTCCAGGCTAAATACCCCCAGCTCCCTCAGTGGTTCCTCACAGGGTGTGTCTTCCAAGCCCCTCACCAGCCTCGTTGCCTCCTCTGGATGTGCTCAGCGTCTCAACGTCCTTCCCAAACTGAGGGGCCAGAAGTGGACACAGCACTCGAGGTGAGGCCTCACCAGTGCCAAATACAGGGGAAGAGTGACCTCCCTGCTCCTGCTGGCCACACTATTCCTGATCCAGGCCAGAATGCCCTTGGCCTTCTTGGCCAGCAGGGCACACTGCTGGCTCACGTTCAGCTTGCTGTCGAGCAGCACCCCCAGGTCCCTTTCTGCCTGGGCACTGTCCAGCCACACCGTCCCCAGCCTAGAACGCTGCAGGGGGTTATTGTGGCCAAAATGCAGGACTGGGCACTTGGACTTACTAAACTTCATCCTATTGGACTCTGCCCATGCCTCCAACCATTCCAGGTCTCCCTGCAGAACCCTCCTACCTTCCAACAGATGGACACAGCTCCCAGCTCAGTGTCATCTGCAGATTTATAATGAAAGACTCAATCCCCTCATCCATGTTGTCAATAAAAATATTGAACAGACCCGGCCCCAGCACAGAGCCCTAAGGGACACCACTGGTGACTGGCTGCCAGCTGGATGCAGCACTGCTCACCACCACTCTCTGGGCCCTACCATCCAGCCAGTTCTTAAGGCTCTTCCAAGTCAATAATAACCTGCAATGATCAACCAGGCTTAGAGCTTGATGAGAAGACATTGCAAAAAGTTTCACAAAAGAATCACAAAAGGTTTCTTATGGTCTATGATCTACCTGTTAAACTTTCTAGAGATGCACCATTAAAGCACCCAGCTGTGGCTGGACCTGCTGCTCTCAGAGGGATTGTTCACCATGTGAATCTGTGATTCCACCTCTGCAACAAAAACCTGAAGGAGAACCTGCCAGTACCAGCCTTGTGAGCTTCTGGGAGCTGCTGGGAACAGAGATAGCTAGGGGACAGTTAGACAGCTAGCTTAGGTCCATCATGGACACCTGTCCAGAAGCTGAGGAGTTGTTTGGACCAAAAAACTCAAAAGCCCACCAGGGCTGCACTTGTGTAGGAGAGCAAGGTGAGCCCAACAATGCAGATGGACTTGATTCAAGAGTTATCACTCAGCAAGCCTGTGCTCTGAAGCATAATCAACCCAAAAAAGAGAAAACCTCAGGTCCTCAGATGGCCAGTGCTGAAGTATGAAGTATTTCTCTTGTGCCACAATGGTATTTAATAGCAGCACAAATGTTTGCCACAATATTGCCTTTAAAACCAAAGGTATTTATGCACTCTGGAAAACAAACCAGAGAACAGGCAATGCAATTAACTCCATTGACTGAGTAGGATGAGGAAGCTTGCCAGGCCTGCCTGAGAAATCCAGAAGTGTATTGGGAATTACCAGCAGTCACCCAATAGAAGTACATAGTGGCTAATGAATAATCTAATCCATGCATTTAGTACTTCTTTCCATTTAAAAACTGTCTATGACCATATTATTTACTGTCAAATTATTCTAGAGCTATTTCTTGAAAGCTTTTGCATACGAAACACATTAGTCAGGTGTGCATAGTCCTTGGAATTATTTTTTGTTAATACACATTTAACATGTTAAAAACAACAAGCTCAAAATTTTCCCAGAAACAAAGAAGTTGAATTCTTTTATTAGAATTCGTTTTTTGAATATTCACTCCTCACTGCCTATTCTCACAAAGCAAACAGAGCTGGCAGGAGCTCCCACAACAAAAACCTATTGAGCAAGTGTTGTTGAACAGACTTCCCTCTGTTGCTCTGGAGACTCTGCTCACTGCTCAGCCCATCCAGAAGCAGATTAACGAGGCAAACAAAGCCTTTCACCTCCACTCCTGGGGCCAAGGCTGCTGGAGGGATTCTGGGCCAGCACGAGAATAGCCATGCTGCTAAAATGTTGTCCCACCTGGACAAGTATAACCCAAATATATTTCTAGAGGATTTTGAAAGTATGGCTGAGGTTGATATTTAACGTATCAAGTATCAAAAGTAAAGATGAAAACCTTCCTTGTGTGCACCTGAGGTAACATCTGGGTATGCAAATGGATGCCTAATACTCCCACTCCTTATGTGCTCAAAACACAGACATTTTAACTGTAGGTCTTACCATTTCCAATTCCCAGTTTATGTCAATATGTAAGTAGAAGTAGATTTATAATTGAAGCAAAATAAATATTGCAATCCTGAGAGATCAGAGATGCAAATGCATAAACTATTGAATTGCAGAGCCACAGATGTGCTCCTGGGGTTTGCAATCCATTACTAAAAGTGGGATCAGATACAGAACAATTCAGGTAATCAGCACAGGTCAGACTTTTCCCTCCCCACTGCAACACCAACCCACTGCAGAGAGAGGGTACCTCAGACCCTGAGCAAGCAGAAGCTTTCCTGATGAAGCATTTAAGTTGTGCTTCATCTCCTGCATGTCCTTTGCTGTCCCCAGAGGAGCTGCCGGTGACATCCAAAATGCATTCAGATATTCAATGAACACTGAAGTTTTGGACACCCAAGGGGCTCCTCCCCTGCCCTCCCAGGGCAAGACAGGCTCAGCAGATCCTCCTTCTGGAGAAGGACCCGTTTTGTTCCCCATTGTCACACCTGGAGGTGTCCTTCAACCCCAGCCAGCCCCAGCCAGCCCCAGCCCCCCTTAGGAAAAGCCATCAATGTTTCCTTATCCCTGGCAGTGATGGAATGTCAGAAGGAGAAATCCCTGGTGGCTGCCCCACAAGGAGCTCTGCTCCCAGGAGTTTAACGTGTCTGAGAGCATCCACCCCAAGGAGCTGCAGCCTGAGCAGGGGAAGCTTTTCTACCTCACTCTAAATCTCACCGGCTCACACACACACATCCAGCAACCATGGTGCCAAACTCCTGGCCAGATGTTACTGGAGCATTCCAGAAACAGTCGGAGTGAATTAGGAGGAAGATTTTAAACGCAGAATCACAGAATCACCATGGGCAGTGAATCAATTCACTGATAGCTGGTGTGTTTCCAGAATAATTAGAGAGACCAAGCACACTCAGTGGATTTTTACACATATTCTATTTTCTAAAATCTTTCAGGACTAACCTCAACAAAACTCAATCAATAGTGTTATAAATGATCAAATCAGCAGCCAAATTTGTAATAAAAATTTAACAAAGATTTATTAGATCGATAACAAAAAATAGAATTTCGAAAAACCACCACAGCCAAGACAGTGTCAGCCCTGGGTGGTGCAGGCGCTGGGTGAACCGAGATCCGAGCGACAAAGTGTCAGCATCTCCCCAGTGGTTCACCCCGACTGCTTCACGCTGCTAGCTTATATACAGTTTATTCTGCCTGAGGCAGGGATGACCGAACATTTCTTTGTGTCTCTTCACGTGTAGAACTGGGGCCATACATGTGCAGGAATAGACAAAGGTAGGTCCAGGTGTCCAGATGGATGTCTGAGCACCTCGGCAGAGCCTGTATTCGTATGTAGCAGAGTGACACCGGTTCTTGAGTACGCAATCTTCCCAGGTGCAGGTCCCTGTGAGTGATTTAGACATTCCAAGGAAACTAGCAATCATGGCCCAGGAAGGTTTCTTTCATACGTTAACAGACTTGATATTATCTCAATATTGTCCGGGAACTAATTGAATAAACATAAGACTCTGCTCCCAGCCAGGGTGGTCACAGACATATCTTAGATTCTACAATATTTTATACACATATATAGCATGAATTATCTCTACCATATACTACAATCCCTCCCCATTTATTTCACCAATTTATTTCACACTCACAAAAAAATTTTTAATTACCTACATCTTCCCACCACTGTTAAGGGTTCCTCACAAACAGAGTACTCCTTTACACTATTCGATACTCTCCTTGTGGGATGCCCTGATACTCCACATTATTCATTTTTACAGTTGTCTGATTTTCGGACTTTGCCAATGCCTCTGCAGCATTGCTGGCATACTTCCTTTTTCCCAATCTTGGATCTTGGATGCGTTGCCTCCGGAAGCTCCATCTGAATCCATGGGAACTATTGCAATCTGCATTCCCTGGACCACGGAGTGGATCAGTCTGATAAAGCATGGGATCAGACAAGGGAGGAACAGGATTCCAGCTACTGAACAGAGTATAAGAAACATTACTTTGTTCCACCATGCCCCATCAAATAGTTTGTCCAAACAATCATGAAGATTGTAAGATTGAATTCCATTTTTGGACAGGGACATGGTCCACCTTTTTGACTTCAGGCACCAAACCTCTTGAGGTTTCCCCATAATCATCGATCTCCATACAACATTCTGACTCATTGAATTTTCCACACACTCCCCCTTCCTCGGCCAGCAAATAGTCTAGAGCTATTTGGTTCTGGTACACAAAGGCCCGTACCTGGGTGTGCTGCTGACTCAGTAAATCCAGGGCTTCAGAGGTGTGATTTGAAACAATTTCCATGACGGCTTGTAGCCTAATCAATTTGTTTAGTAGATACATCAGAGACCTATACCCGTAGCTTCCATCCTGAGCCCACGTGGCCGGCCCATAATAATCAATTATTCATGCCGCTGGCCACTCTTCCTCCCCCCAGCTTTGTTTACCGCTTATCACCGGTATTATCTTTTTCAGGCTTCTCCTCTCCCTTCTCAGGATCTCGTATAATGGAGCCCCTAGCAGATTACTTTTTGTCCTTGGGAGAGTAAACAAAACTGGCCGGATCATGCCTAAAGTGCATGATCCCTTCCACCTTGGGGGTAACTCACTGTATGCCTTCTTCCCACAGATCCAGTAAATTCCATCCCGGGCTTTCCATTTAATATTCATTCTCCCTGGGTCTCCCCAGTATTCCCCCATGCCTTCCATGGCTTGGAAAGGGTTGGCTCCTGGATTTTTAACCCAGCACAATCCTATTCTTTTGTCCCATTCACAATTTGTTTTGTTCTTCCGGCTCCAATACCCCAAAAGAGGGGCTGGGTGCCAGACCTTGCTTTTTGTGTCTGAGTTCACCGTCAGGGTATATGCACACAGAGTGTACCCCACCATCTCAGTGTACTCTCTTCCCTCCCCACTTACACAGATTGTGCCAATTACCCTTTGATCCAAAATCCACCCCTCAGGTCTCTGTGCCAATTTTGAGACCCTCGGATTGTCCCACCTCAAGAGCTGTTCTGGAGCCAAACCTTCCTCTTTCCAAGGCCATTTTTCTGCAGACTTCAGCCCCCCACAAATCCAACAATTCGACAGACCCAATTCTGTTGCGATTTCTTGCATCAAATCAATGAACAGGTTCCTGTCTGGGGAAGGTAATTCCCTGTCAAAGTATTGTCTCTCCAGTATTTCATACTGCTTGCCCAATGTTTTCAATCGTTCTTGTTCAACTCTTTGTTTCCTCAATTCTGACTCCCTCCATTTCAGTTCTTGAGTTATCTCCTTCATTCTCCCCTCAGGATCCTCATTATTTTTATTTTTTGCAAAGCAAACAACTCGATCATATTGCAGGCACACCCTTTTGCCAGTGCCAGGTCGAATATGAGTGGGTCCTTGTTCCGGGTAAATTTGTTGTCAAATTTTGTATTTCTCACCATCCAGTACATTTTCCCATTCATCGTGCATATTCCCAGCCTTGCATTGTCGTAGCACAATGGATTCACCTGGGTGATATGCGATAAAGATAGATTCTTTCTTCCCCCTGACCCACGTGGTTCGGTTACATTGGTTACAAATGGGGATTGACATCAGTTCCACGCTTCGTTTTCTCATTTGATGCTTGTGATCACTTGACTGCCCGTGCCCTAGCCCCGCCTCGGGATTGATATACCAAGTCCCGATTTTCAATTCACATAATTTAACCTGAGTGTCATTCTTCCAACAGTACCTGCCAGTTCTCCTGAGACATTCTCTTGGGGCTTGGTATGCTGAATGTCCCCCGTCCCTTGCGACTGGGACCACAGGAGTGCATTTTCCGCACTCATCTGTGGAGCTTTCACCTCTCCTTGGGACCTCAGTGTGCAGAGTCTGCGTCCCGCACACGGCTAGGCTCAGGCCAATCAGGATTCCCACCAGGCGTGCTCCTCTGCCTTTGCCTCTGCCCCCTGGGGTGCCACCAGCGGCAAGGAGGACCATCTTCATGGCAGCAGGAGTATTCTTCAGGGAAGACGCCCTCAGACCTAGCCGCATACCTCCTCTTAAAAGCACCCCACCATGACACTCTGATTGCATCAGAACTGCACGGGACCCTGATGGATTTCTGGCACTCCACATCCAAGATTTCTGCCTGAGATCTAAGCTTCCGACGCACCCCGTTTTGAAAAATGCGGAACCACTCCTGTGAGTCCAATTCAATGATCCCCAAATTGGTGGCTAAGGTCAGGATACAGTCAGTCAATTCAAGCTCGTCCTCTAAACACTGAGTACACAGTCCCTTTGGCCTCTGTCTCCTTCCTCAATGAATGACAAAAACCCCTTGACAATATTCACACTTAAAGTGTACAAATGGATAGCATACACAATCTGACAGTTTACAACTTATCCGCTTGCTGTTGGTCATTTACGAGGGTGCTGGAGTTGGATCTTCAAGTGGCCGGGGGAAGAAGTGACCCCCTCCACTCGGGTGCTTTTCCTGCTGCTTGACCTTTTTCACTGTAGACGAGTGCATCCAGCCTTTCTCCGCTGTCCAAATGGCCGTGTCTGTTGTCAGGAGCACAAGAAAAGGACCTTCCCAGTGAGGAGAGAGTGGCATCTCTTTCCACACTTTCACAAACACCTTGTCCCCTGGTTGGATTTTGTGAATAGCAAACCCCAGAGGAGCGCTCTCTGCCACTATTCCCTGCTTTTGGAGTTCCTGTAAATTCCGGTTGATTGCAACCAGGTATGGTTGAATCTGACTGTCCTCAAATCTGGGGTGTCTCACCGGCATTCCAAGTCTATATGGCATTCCATATAACATTTCAAATGGTGAGAGCCCCATCTCTGAGTGAGGCATGGTTCGGATATTAAGCAGTGCCAAAGACAGGCACTCCCACCAGGACATTTTTGTTTCCAAAATTAATTTAGATAACTGTGCCTTTAAAGTCTGATTCATTCTTTCCACTTGTCCTGAACTCTGGGGGTGCCACGGAGTGTGGTACTCCCATTGGATGCCCAGTGCATCAGCCATCTGCTTAATAACCTTCGATGTGAAATGTGTTCCTTGATATGAAACAATGCAATTCACTACCCCATATCAGGTTATAATTTTCTCTAACAATTTTCTGGCCACAGTCTGGGCCATTGCCCGTGAGCTGGGGAAGGCTTCTACCCAATGGGTCAATTTATCTACTATTACCAATACAAATGTGAACCTTCGCACCTTTGGCAATTCTGTGAAATCAACCTGAATTCTTTCAAATGGTTGGTATGCAATGGGCCGACTCCCCAGGGCAGCCTTTTTGGCCCTTGATTTGTTTAGTTTTTGACAAATCAAACATCCTTGTACCTCTTGTCTTGCCAATTCATAAATTCCCTTGCACCTGAAAAATTTCAGAAATTGCTCTGCCAGGGCTTGTGCCCCCCAGTGCGTTTTCTGGTGCAATTTCTGCAAAATCCTTCTGGTAAAACCTCTGGAAAATAATTCCCTCCCATCAGGTAACTTCCACTTATCTTCCTTCAATTTTCCTCTGATCTTTTCATAGCATTCTATCTCCTTTTGGGAAAGTTGAGGGGGATCATCAGGGGTTTCTTCCCTTTTGATCTCTGGGGTACTCACCATCATCAACGCCACGGTTTTGGCCTCCTGGTCTGCCAAGTTGTTCCCCCTGATCCAGAACTGAATCCCTGTCTGATGCCCCTTCACATGGACCACCGCAATTTCCTCCGGCCCCCTTAGGGCTTCTAAAATTTGCTGGATTAACTCCCAGTGCATCAGTCCCTTTCCTCTCTTGTTGATCAGTGCCCTTTCCTCCCAAATTTTCCCAAATGTGTGAACCACCCGAAAGGCACACCTAGAGTCTGTAAAAATCATCCCCTTTTTCCCTTTCAGTCCCTTCAATGCTCTCAGAATTGCGTAAAGTTTGCATGCTTGTGCAGACCAGCTCACATTCAGGGGACCTGCCTCAATCACCTTTCCCGTTTTCCTGTCCACAACTGCGTATCCCGATTTTCTTTTCCCTTCAATCACTCTGCTTCACCCATCCACAAACCACTTCTCCCCCTTATCCAATTCTTCTTCTTCCAAATCCTCCCTGATCTTGGTCTGCAACTCAGCCACCTCCATGCAGTCATGAACCAACTCGTCTGCAGCATCCCCAAACAGGAACTGTGCAGGATTCTGCACAGTTGTAGTTCTCAATTCCAAGTCCTGTGAGTGAATCAAAATGGCTATTAAGCCATTTTAACAACCTTGCAGCAGTGAGCCATTTGTCTGCTTTCTGCTGTAGTATGCCCCACACATTGTGCGGTGCAAATACTACCAGAGGTGCCCTGAAGGTTACCTTCTTTGCCTCCTCCACTAGCAAAGCCACAGCCACAATCGCCTGCAAGCACGTGGGCCAACCCCTGCTGACCGGGTCCAAAAGCCGGGACAAGTAACCCACAGGTTTCCTGACCCCCGCCCAGTCCTGCGTCAACACCCCGTGTGCTGTGTGATTGCTAGCATCTACAAACAACTGAAAGGGTTTTCTTACATCAGGGAGACTCAGCACTGGTGCTGCTGTAAGTGCCTCCTTGACTCCCCGGAATTCTTCCTCATCCTTCTGTGTCCATTTGATCCGATCTGAGGTGAGTTTCTCATATAGAAATTTCACCTTTTCACTGTAACCTTCAATCCACTGCTGGCAATATTGCAACAACCCCAAAAGTTGCTGAACCTCTCTTTTTGTCTGTGGGGGTGGCAAGGCAATAATCCCTGCCACCCCTTCCAGGTCCAGTTTCTTTTTGCCCTTGGTTACCCAATGTCCCAAGTACCTGACCTCAGGCTCTGTGAACTGCAACTTTGAAACCTTCAACCCCCTTTCCCCCAGAAAGTTCAAAAGCTCAATTGTGCTTGTCCTTACCGCCTCCTACCTTTGACCTGCGACCAACAAATCATCTACATACTGTAGAAGCTTTGTCCCTCCGGTTGGTACAAAATGGCTTAAAACCTGTTCAAGTGCCTGTCCAAATAAAATTGAAGAGTCCACGAAGCCCTGAGGCAACGAAGTCCACCTGAGCTGCTGCTTTCTGTTCGTCTCCGGGTCTTCCCACTGAAACGCAAAATAATCATGACTGTCCTCAGCGAGAGGGCAGGTCCAGAAAGTGTCCTTTAAGTCAATTACACTGTACCAAGTGTCCTCGGGAGAGAGATTATTCAACAATGTGTAAGGGTTTGAAACTGTGGGGAACAGGGTCTTAGTCCTCTGATTCACAGCCCATAAATCCTGCACCAGCCTAAAGCTGCCATCAGTTTTTCTCACTACCAGAACTGGTGTGTTGTGCCTTGACATGCAAGGCTCCAGGGTGCCTTTCTTTATTAATTCATCAAGCACTGGTTTCAAACCCCTTCTCCTTTCCATGGAGAGGGGATATTGTTTGACTCGTATGGGGTCTTCTGGCCTTTCAATTTCAACCCAAATTGGTTCTATGTCCAGCCTCCCAGCTTCCCCAGGAACATACTATACCCTTGGGTCTATCCTTTCTTTGTCTGGAGCAGTAAGGCTATAGAGCCTCACTTTGAGTTGTGCTTTTTCCACTGCCAACCCCACTCCCAGAGCGACCATCGTGTCTCGCCCCAGCAAGTCGAAGTCTGCGCCTTTTGACAATAATATATTACCACTGTGTTTTCTGTTTCCAGTATTTATTTCTACATTTTTTATGATTGGAACCTCAAAAGGGTCCCCCTTTGCCCCAGTTACCATCATGGAGTCATCGCTCAGAGCGCACCCCTTTGGTAACTGTAACACTGTTGTCCATTCCACTCCTGAATCCACCATAAACCACATTTCTTCCTTGTGGGGTCCCACTCTTAGTTTTATCAAGGGCTCCCTAGATGTTCCGGACCCCAAGCTGAAAAGCCCCTGACATCCCTAATCTTCCTGGAAAATTGCCTGGTCCTTGGCTCTGTTAGGACAATTCCGTTTGATGTGCCCCTTCTGTTTGCAGTAAAAGCACTTGAAATCCCGCTTCTGTTCGCCTGAGCCCCTCCCCTGAGTCGGGCTCAGTTTTTTTTCTGGCACCTTTTTCACTGTGTCCTTCCCCTGTTCCTGCTTTTGAGCTTCCCTTACCGCTGCCACGAGAACATTGGCTTGAATATTTTGCTTTTCCTCTTCCCGACGCATGTATACTTTCTGGGCTTCCCACAACAGTTCTTGCAATCCCAGGTCCTGCCACCCATCTATTTTCTCTATTTTTTTCCAGATACCCTCCCAGGACTTTGCCATGAACTGTGTTTTTAGCAATACCATCCCCACCGGGGAGTCAGAGTCCGTTCCTGAGTACATCTCAGACCCTTTCAGAGTCTTTCTAACCACTCCATGGGGGTCTTGTCTTTCCCCTGACATTCCCAGAGCACCTTACTCATGTTCTGCCCTTATGGTGCTGCCTCCCTGATACCTGAAATAACCATATTCCTTAAATTTATCATCTTTTGCCTCCCTTCTTCTGTCTGGGCTTCCCAAGATGGCTTCTGATTTGGCCAACATTCTTCCCCAGCCCCCCATTCGGGTTCCACTTTTCCCAATCCTTGATCACGGCTTGCCAGATCATGTCTCTCTCCTTATTGTCGAACAGCGACCTCAATATCACTTGGAGATCCTCATAGGTGTATATGCTGGTTCCCAAAAACTCATCCAACCTCTCCGCCACACCCAAAGGATCATCCATTAATTTTCCCATTTCCTTTTTGAATGTCCTCACATCACTGGTGTCAGTCGGGGTGTGCACGTATTCAATCATCCCCGGAGCTGTCGGCACCTCCCGTAAGGGATAGATGCGGGGTTCTTCCTCCTCATCCCCACTGTCCCCCACTTATTCGACGTGTTGGGGGAGAGATGTCTCTAGAGACGTCTACCTTTCTCTCCTCGATTTTCGGAGATGCCTGCGGACGCGGCTGCGCTGCTGCTGCATGGCCATGTGGGAGAGCGTATGCCGCCGCCTGCTCTGGTGGTGGTGGTGGTGCAGTCACCTGTGCCTGTCAAGCTCCCACCTCGGGAAGCATCCCTGGCGCCACTTGTGCCTGCGCTGGATCTGGCTGCTGTGGGGCCACAAGGTAAGGGAGTGGAAGATTTTCCAATGGTTCCCATTCCTTTCCCGCTTTTGCCGTGCGCCGGAGAGCTCGTACCAGGTACAGACCCGAACAAGCATGCCTCCACATGTCAGTGTACTCAATTTCCTCAGGATCCCGTGGGCTGCGACTGGCCACATGGTCAAACAAAGACTCACAAGTCCATGTTTCAAACATGCTGAATATCGGCCAGACCACATATCTTCCAATCTCCCTCCCTCCCCATTTTTCCATACAAAAATAGATCATTTTCTCCTTGGACTTCCCCACCCTCCGCAGGTTTTCGTCCCAGTGTTCCAGCATCCACCCCAGGGAACTATCTCTGGGGATCTCTGGTCAAATTCTTCCTGGGACTTGGGAGGGTTTCTCCTGAGCTTTCTTCTGGTGTCTGCTCTTTCCCAAACCCATTTCTCGAGGAATGTTGCAATTTTTCTTACCTTTTCTCGTTTTGCTGGGACGTCCGTTGTGAGTCCCGTCTCTCTCTCCGATGTTGAGTTTTCTGGCTCGTGAAAAGCCGCCAGCTTGACCAAGCCGAGCAATGAACCACTCTGCCGACTTTAGGGCTGTTTTCTTACCTGTTTCCTCCGGCTGCAGAAGGCAGACAGATTCCTGGAAGTTTCCAGGCTCGTCTCTCCCCTCCTGATCTCAACCGTGATCGGTTTTTCCCTCTAGACTCCCCCCGAGCCCTGGGTCTCGTGTGTTTCGAACAAAAACCTTGCACTTCCCCCTCAACTGACCACGTCCCTCACGGGAAAGTGGAACTGCAGTCTTGGGGTCCACACTCACTCCGTGACAAAGTCATGTCTCACACACACGTCCGATCACGCTCCACCAAACCACACAATACTCACGGTTCTGTTTCTTGCGTGGGTCTCTTCGTGCACGTTGAATTTTACGGGTGAAAGAAACCTCGGAAAAAAAAATCTCTCTAGAGCTTTTCCAAGCTTTGCTGAGAATTGGGCCCTCTGTCTCCCTTGGCTTTGGTTCTGGCTGCAACACATGGATCCGATTACGGTCCGTGACTCCAGTTGCGGCTCTTTTGTGGATCTGATTGATTTTTGGGATCCAATTCTGCTGGGGCCACTGAAATCAGCGGGGTGCCACCCGAGTGGAAAAGGGGTTCCCGAACCCCAGTTTCAGATCACATCAGGCCAGTCACCAAATTGTTATAAATGATCAAATCGGCAGCCAAATTTGTAATAAAAATTTAACAAAGATTTATTAGATCGATAACAAAAAATAGAATTTCGAAAAACCACCACAGCCAAGACAGTGTCAGCCCTGGGTGGTGCAGGCGCTGGGTGAACCGAGATCCGAGCGACAAAGTGTCAGCATCTCCCCAGTGGTTCACCCCGACTGCTTCACGCTGCTAGCTTATATACAGTTTATTCTGCCTGAGGCAGGGATGACCGAACATTTCTTTGTGTCTCTTCACGTGTAGAACTGGGGCCATACATGTGCAGGAATAGACAAAGGTAGGTCCAGGTGTCCAGATGGATGTCTGAGCACCTCAGCAGAGCCTGTATTCGTATGTAGCAGAGTGACACCGGTTCTTGAGTACGCAATCTTCCCAGGTGCAGGTCCCTGTGAGTGATTTAGACATTCCAAGGAAACTAGCAATCATGGCCCAGGAAGGTTTCTTTCATACGTTAACAGACTTGATATTATCTCAACATTGTCCGGGAACTAATTGAATAAACATAAGACTCTGCTCCCAGCCAGGGTGGTCACAGACATATCTTAGATTCTACAATATTTTATACACATATATAGCATGAATTATCTCTACCATGTACTACAATAGGAAATAGAAAACCCACATTTTTCAGGATTTCCTTCTCAAAATAGCCAAAGCAGTTTTTATTTCCAGTTCATCCACTTATCTGTTTGGCAGTCTAGCAACAATTTAAGCAGCCTAGTAAAAACCTCCAATAGAGGACATGCAAATTTTAAGTCTGGAGATTAAATTCTCATCTTGCAGAAGCTGCTAAATGAAAATTTCTTGTGCATACACAGAGGTAAAAATTGAAAATGTTTTCTCTTATGTAACATTTTATTTTAGAACTTCCAGAAATTTAGTAGCATTTTAGAGAAAAACTCCCTCAAAACATCCACTTTTGGAAGAAGCAGAAACATCTTGCAGTGTTCCAAACATTACATATTGCTTTATTCTATGTTTGTTGAAATACAATGCTTTTGAGTTCGTTAGGACAAATAAGATGCTACACTTTGTGGCTGGCAAATCATATCTTTTGTCATCCAGCTCTTGGCAATCAGAAACTGTTGTGAAAGAAAAATTAGTGAGAAAAAAAATTAATTTGGTCCTCAGATTTGGCCTCAAAAGTCATCCAGCTTCGTTTAGTCGCTGTAAGAAATCCCAGCGCATCTCCAAAGTCTCCATTAAATTTACTCCTGTATTAAAGTGAACATAAGTACTTTCAATAATATTTTATTAGGAATAGAAATCTAAGTATTTCTTCCTTTTATAGTCCTCTATGGCTTGCATTTCAAGTCTTTCTTCCTTTTATAGTCCTCCATGGCATATGAATGAATAGTAGTGGAATGCAAATCCCCACAATGCTGAATTACTGGTGTGCTTTGTATATGATGGAAAACAGGACACAAAGAAAGTTTCACAAAATGCTGACCAGAGACCAACTTCTGTGTTTATTCAGAGGGACCACACAGAGGGAAGTCCAACCCTTTCCTCACACTTATCCATGGGGCAAGGTGCTACTGCCAGTGGAAAATGCTAACAGGGAAAAAGCAGAGCTCTCCTGACATGGAAAAGAGGTGAGAATAGGGCTAAATGTTCTTTATTCTCCAAATAAAGAATTTGGAGCAGAATAATCTAAGACACTCTTGAAGAGGGCAGGTCGAATAAGCAGGAAGGTTTGGGGTGGTGGTCGTGGAACTCAGCCCATAAGTACTACCAGGAGTCAGCACTGCAGAACCAGAGGGTTCCTGAGGAATTCCCAATTCCCAGGGCAGAGCTAGAGTCATGTAACACCCAAGGAGGTCCGAGAATAGAGACTTGGCCTCTGTGGTTTGAGGTGTTGCTCATTTCATCTCCAGCAGGAGTGGAGACCTCACAGCAGGCAGAGGGACTGAATCCTACAAGAGACAGGTGCCTGTTACTGCTGGAGCCACCATGGGCACCTCATCAAGCCAAGGTCTGTGAGCACTGCCTCAGAGAATGGAGGATTTCTGTTATCCTTGGACAGGGACATCCTCAGGGCTGTCCCTGTGCTGTGGTCACCCTCTGTGTCAGGTGTGAGAGACCTCCCTGATCTTTGCTCACACAGGTAGGGCATGAAGAGCTCTGCACTCCCCAAAACGTAGCTACAAAACAGGGTGGAATTGGAACACTGCATTTAACACTCCCTTGTGTCAGTGCCCCTTCTCCTGGGAGCTGGGGAGCTCCAGGGTCGGTTAATCCAGGGCACAAAATCTAATTAGCATCTCAATGTAAGGAACATCCAAAATTGTTGCTCAGTCTAGTATTTGAAATTAATAAAAATAACCATGGTTTGAGCAGTTCCACAACTCCAAACTTCATAAATGCAGCAGCACAATAAAAAGTTCCCTGAGCTTCAACCCCAGTTGAGACACCAGAACAAGGCAGCACAACTGTGCAGACATGTTTTGGAAAAATTTCCATGGCCTCTACCTCTCCAGGCTTTTTTCATCTCCTGCTTGTTTTATATTACACACTGCCCAGGCTGCCCAGGGAATGGGCATGGCCCTGAGGCTGCCAGAGCTCCAGGAGCTCTTAGGGATGACCAGGGTGGGATTGTTGGTACAGAGCCAGGGCTTGGATTGGGTGATCCTGTGGGTCCCTTCAGCTCAGGATATTCTGTGATTCTGTGACTCTATGAAAATACTGAAGGGTTAAGTAGGTCTCATTTTCACATGAAAAACACATCTGATTCCCTTTTCTATCTTCCCTTTAACCTTCAGTATTTGCCTTATTTTAAGCACGTTGCTCAGTAATCACACCTTGATGGATGTCATCTACTGTAAGTTTGTCAAAACCATGAGCCAGATTTTTCTGTAAATCATCAATTTCCCCCTGACTTGGGGAAGATAAGTGGGTTTGGCACCAGCCCAGGGTGGGGTTTCCCATGGGCTCTGTGAGCTCAGGTGAGCACACGGGCACACAAAACTCCCGAGCAATGATCACTTATGACAGGCTCCTGACATGACATTCAGGCACCTAATTAAGGCTCCTCGTTTACAAAAGTGCTCAGCAGCCCGAAGTCTCTGAGTCTCTCAAGTTCAACTTCACGCCCCTATTTTTAATCTGAATTCAGGCATCCAGTCTGATCGTGCTGATAAGTACAACAGATTGTTTCTAATGAGAGGGCTGGAAGGATGCTGTAATTAATGACGAGCCCTGTGCAGGGGAGAAGAGGCTACTGTGAAGTCCCTGAAGCAGAGCAGCAGCCAGGGAACCCTGACCTCCAGAGCTGGCCTAACCCAAACATTAAATGCAAATAAGCACAGAAACAGAGCAGGACAAAAAATTATGTATCTTAAAGTCATCTCACAAATGTTCGAATTTGTTTCAGATCTCCCTCATAACTGGGACATGAATCCATTTTATTTTAAAAATCCTTCCCCTGATAGCATATAATTTTACCTTTAAAAGATCCAAACAAGACCCAAAGCAAACAAGACCCCCCAATGTACCACTTAACATCATGTGACAAGAAGAGTCTGAAGACCACAGGACCTACATCCTCCTCCCTGTCGGGAATTTGTGGGCACTGTCTGTCCTGCTCAATTTTACTGAGCATTACACAATCCCAAACACTGGTTTTTTGGATCACTTAATGGATTAAAATCTGTCAGCCTTTAGCCAAAAAAAAAAAAAAAAAAAAAAAAAAGAGGAAGAAAGGAGAAAAGAAAAGGAGTCAAGTGACACATTAGAAGCACTATATTGTTGCTAAGTACTTACAGCAGGTTCACTCTGACAGTCTGTCACAACATAATGGGATGTTCTGTCACAGATGAATCACCTAACGCCCTTCTTACAAAAGGGAAGCACTGAATTCGAAGTAACATGACAAGCCATGATTTGCCTCAATCCTCCCAAATATGCTGAGGTGGAATGCAGAAGAGAAAGCCAAGAAGGAAGAGATGAAAGTTTAAGGCAACAACGCAGTGTTTCAAGACAGCACGTGTTTTTCTCCACTGTGCTTGATGGACATGGCATGACTAAATGGCTAAATATGAGGTTAATTAAAAACAAACAGTTCATTTTTAAAAAGTGTGTTATTGACCAAAAATATTATTTTCTCAGGAGCTTGTTACATGAGCGTTATTGACTTGATTGAGCATTATTAGCATGTCAATCACTTTCAGGCTATTTTTATAACCTTGTGCATGTTGTTTTATTGCAACATATACAGATAGAAAAGGAGATATGCACCGTAAAGAGCACTGGAATTCATAATCCCTACCAACAATATCTGTTTTGTAGTGTCTGGGGCCACGAGCAGGCTACAGGAGGGTTTTTTCCACTGGAGCAGACACAGGAACTGGATAATCGCCTCTTTTAGCATTGTTGGGTTGCTCCCTTGCCCTCCCACAGCCAGGGCTGCTCAGCCCCATCCCAAAGCTGGGGGAACTGCCTCACCTGCCCCAGCCCGAGCTGACTGTGGGCAGAGCACAGGGCTGCCAGGGCTGTGCAGGGGTGCCAGAGCTGTGCAGGGGTGCCAGGGCTGCACAGGGATCACAGGGGTGCACAGGGATCACAGGGGTGCCCGGGCTGCACAGGGATCACAGAGGTGCACAGGGATCACAGGGGTGAACAGGGATCACAGAGGTGCACAGGGATCACAGGGGTGCACAGGGATCACAGGGGTGAACAGGGATCACAGGGATCACAGGGCTGCACAGGAATCACAGGGATCACAGGGCTGCACAGGGATCACAGGGGTGCACAGGGATCACAGGGGTGCACAGGGATCACAGGGGTGAACAGGGATCACAGGGGTGCCAAGGCTGCACAGGGATCACAGGGATCACAGGGCTGCACAGGGATCACAGGGATCACAGGGGTGCACAGGGATCACAGGGCTGCACAGGGCTGCACAGGGATCACAGGGATCACAGGGCTGCACAGGGATCACAGGGCTGCACAGGGATCACAGGGGTGCCAGGGCTGCACAGGGATCACAGGGATCACAGGGCTGCACAGGGATCACAGAGGTGCACAGGGATCACAGGGGTGAACAGGGATCACAGAGGTGCACAGGGATCACAGGGCTGCACAGGGCTGCACAGGGATCACAGGGCTGCACAGGGATCACAGAGGTGCACAGGGATCACAGGGGTGCCAGGGCTGCACAGGGCTGCACAGGGATCACAGGGCTGCACAGGGATCACAGAGGTGCACAGGGATCACAGGGCTGCACAGGGATCACAGGGCTGCACAGGGATCACAGGGATCACAGAGGTGCACAGGGATCACAGGGGTGCCAGGGCTGCACAGGGATCTCAGGGATCACAGGGTTGCACAGGGATCACAGGGTTGCACAGGGATCACAGGGGTGCACAGGGGTCACAGGGATCACAGGGGTGAACAGGGATCACAGGGGTGCCAGGGCTGCACAGGGATCACAGGGCTGCACAGGGATCACAGGGATCACAGGGATCACAGGGCTGCACAGGGATCACAGGGGTGCACAGGGATCACAGGGGTGCCAGGGCTGCACAGGGATCTCAGGGATCACAGGGTTGCACAGGGATCACAGGGGTGCACAGGGATCACAGGGCTGCACAGGGATCACAGGGATCACAGGGATCACAGGGATCTCAGGGATCACAGGGCTGCACAGGGATCACAGGGATCACAGGGATCACAGGGATCACAGGGATCCAGGCAGAGGGAAGGAAAGTGCCCAGAGCTGCAGCAGCAGAGGTGCCAGCAGCGCCAGGGAAGTTTCTCCAGAGTCACCCCCAGTGAGCCCAGGGAGAGCTCCTGGACCCTTCCCCTGTCACCCAGAGATGAATGGAGGGGCTGAGTCTGGCCAGAGCAGGCTGAGAGAACTTCTCTGAAGGAATACTGGGGACTCCAGCTAGACCCATTCCCTGCCTAGACAAGATACAAAGAGGAGAAATACCCCAAACCAGCCTGTTTTCTATGTACAGTACAAATGAATGCTGGTAATGGTGACTGCACAAAACTTGTATTTTCATTATTAATTATTTGGAAGACAAGAAGACAAGAAAGTAGCAAATGTCTGCAGCTCAGGCAAGCCAAGTCCTGCATCAGTTTCCAGAGCTGCCTGAACCTTTTTCCCATTCAAAACACCTCAGTAGTGTTGTTCCTTTTCACTTTTACTGAAGGAAATAAACTGTGTTTTGTTCTTTACTGTGAGATTCAAAGTGCTGCGAAGAGCTGAAACACTGAAAAGCACAAGCCAACCCGAGGTCTTTTTGTAAAGTGACACCCATCGATTACAATGCCCGCTGGGCATTCACTGGCTCCAGCAGGAAAAAAGGGAGATGCAAGCAGCAGGACTGTTTTCAATTTCAACATTGCTTTGTCTCTTGTCTGCCATGGAAAGGAATAAACCACAGCAAGCTGACAGTTCCTTGAAACTCAGCGTCATGTGGGACAGTAAATAAAGAAATCAGACAAATTATTTCCTTTTATGAAAACATCTAACCAAGATATTTGTCAAGCCACCACCATGGTCACAAAGCTCTTGTTTCCTTTTGGCCCTGCATAAAGTTCAAACATCCCGTGCAACTCCAATATTTATTTGTGTCATGAAGCAAAACTTAAATATTCCTTTTATTTTAACTCCTTTTTCAGATCTCAGTCCAAACAAGGTTAGAACTGTTCCTAAAAACAAAACTGAAGGAGAAATATCAAAGGATCCTGAAAAAAATCCTTAAAACTACCAGTCTATAAGAAAAAAATAGAATTGTTACCCAAAACATTTACTTCAGCAGGTTTGTATCAATGAGTCCTCATAAAACCTTTCAAGTGAATTGGCTATTGGGTATTAGTCAAAACAGAGATACAATCCAATTAATTTGTGGAATATTTTAAGTTAAGGAGCTTTCTATAAGTCGTTTCCTGGGCTGCTTCCATCATAAACCCAGTAAGTCTCATGGTGGAAATATGTCTGAACTGCAGGGTGTAGGGACTGTTCTTATATTAAAAAAGGGGACAGTCCAAACTACAAATGAAAACATCAACAGATGACCTGATACAAGACAAGCCCTGAACAGTCACATCTTTGGACATGCCAAGGGAAATAAAAGACTAAAAAAATTATCACTACTTCTGCTCAAAACAAAATACATTTGACTTTCCGTGAGGGCAATATTTCCAATTTTATTCTCTGCAGCTCTGCCTCTATAGCATAGCTCAGGTCACAAAATTCTGTATGCAGATAAAAGCTGCAGTCATCACAAACAGATGCTGGGTATGGGATCTGAAAAGGCCTCAATTCAGCGGCTCAAGATTTTCTGTTGTCACCAACAACCCATAAAGTCACAATCCCCTCATCCTGATAGCAAAACTGGATTTCTGCAAAGAGAAAATACAGGAAAGGGGGAAAAATTCACGCCATTTAAGAGTGAACACCTTTGAAATGGTGTTAGTGATGCCCATCAGGGTAGAGTACACATGCAAAAAAGAAAGAAATTGAATTCAGAGGAAATACACGGGCCTACATCCCTTTGTGCGTGTATTTTCCTGCTGGGTTTATACAATTGCTGTAATGGAATTAAATGTACTTGAGGATCAAAACACTACCATATTTATAAAAAAATAACAATAATAAACTGCAACTCATATTTCTCCAGCCATTTCTAAGGTATCACTTTTTCATCATAAGCTTTCAGCAGCTGTGACTCATAAACCATAAACAGTACCAAGAAATTCTCAATGACATTTGATTTATGATGCAATTGTATCTCTCTGTATAAAAACATTCTTCCTTTAGATATAACCTCAGTGTGTTGGACACAGCAAACACCAGCCTTATGTGAAAGGAAATCGGTGATGCAACTAAAACACCTGGCCACAAACTCCAGCTGAACTGGCAGGACCTCTTCAGTCCCCTAATTAATTATTTAATATGGAATTTGAATGATACTGAACCGCCTGCATCACCTTGAGGACAAAGGCTCTGATGTAAACAGCTTACACTTTTTTTTGTGATACTGAGACACAATATTCCAGGTTTGCACTATGTGTCTGTTCATATTACATTCCACAACTATTTTCTTAATGGAATATTTTCAAACTGAAGCACATATGTTGGCTGTTGACACTATTCCACATTTCCCCAAGAAAGTAAAAAACAGAGCAAAAGCAGTCTTAACAACCTGCATCAAAGTGAGAGGAATAGCAGATTTGTCTTTACAAACAAGCTGTGGGTCTGCTGGTAGATAAAACTAGCACTGAGAGATAAAAGAAACAGTGGGAAGGATTACACTGATTGATGAATGGAAAAAGAGATTTGCTTTTACAAATAAACTTTAGGTTTGCTGATAAATGAAATCAGACATTGAAAGATGAAAGAAACAATGGGGAAGAAAGCCCCCTAAATTCCATAAGAATTAAAAATTGAAAGGGAGGGTTATACATTAGAGGGAAGTCTTTGGTATCAGCCATACTGGGGAGTCTCAACCTCTCAAGTACCTCAGCCAATGGGGAAAGAGAGAAGGGAAATGCGGCCGGAAAATTGGGATAAAAAGGAGGCTGCATCCTCCAAATATTTGAGATCCCAGGGGAATGCCCCATGGCCTCTCCCTTTATTCAAATAAAATCAAAGACTCTTCTGTCTCCTTTTTGGGCATAAACCTCTGGTGGTTTTGGATTAATTTTCCTAGCAAAAGTTCCTTGGATAACTTCAGATTACTGTTCCCTGTCATCACAGCTGTTGGTTTGGGGCATCTACAGTGTCCAGGTTTGAAAAGACAGGTGTCTGCTAAGGAAGGCAGGCGCTTCTCTTAAAATGAAAAATGCAAACCCCCTCCCTCCGAATTATTAAAATTTTGAAATTAAAGGGCACTCAGGCAAAGACATGGGAGCAGGAATAACAGTTCTTTATTAGGGAAGAAAATAATAATAATAACATTTTTAAAAACAAACAATGCTGTTATACAAAACACTGACAGAGGCAGACTAGGAACTGACACCCTATGGGCCAGGGTGGTGGCAGCAGTCCCATTAAGTGGTGGCTGCAGCCCTTATGCAGTGACCGGTGTGGTTCTGTTGGAGCAGTGATCCTGTAGAAGGGTGTCGTCGTCCTCTGAAGATCCAGTGGTGGTGTAGATGGGCCTGGTCTTCCTCTGGAAATCCAGAGGAGAAGAAAGCTGTTCCTCTGGGAATCCAGTGGGGAAAAAGGCTGCTGTGGTGTCCCAAAATCTCACATTATACCCAGGTAGTAATGCTTGGCTCCTCCCTCTGGCCAGAGCTTCTCACAATGGGATGAGGTAATTTTATCAGCCATGCACTGACACTCAATGGCCCATTAACAGAAGGTATCTCTGCAGAGGGAGGATGGGTTGTGGAAGAGATAAAGAAAAATGCCCCAGCTGGTTTTAACAGGTGGTCTGTGAACAGCAAATAACTGCCCCACCTCTAACAGACGGCAATAGAATACACACCCCTGGCCACACCTTGCATTTGCAACCTAAGGCATATGGGCTTCACTTCACTGTAACATAAACAAGCACTAAATGTAATGTGCATTTCACAAGAAAACGGTAATGTGGCAGTACAAAACTTTTTTTTAAAAGGCTTTTATGTATTGAATAATTTGCTGTATTTGAAGCATCCTTGTGGTACAGGATATCATATCAACTTTGAAATTATATTCTTTTGGGTACTTAAATGGTGGCCTAGAACACCTGCAAATAAGTGCCTGTGAAAGCCCCCAGATTCCAACAGGTTACACTTTATTTGCAATAAGAGAATCTCAGTTCTGTTTTATGCAATTTGTTTTATGGAATTTGTTACATAATATAGCAGATCCCTGTGTTTTATAGTAACTGTTAGAAAACTGCAAGAAGTGGGGAAAATTTGGCAAATTGTGACACAGAGTAGTAAACCACTGTTCCCTACCTCCTATAATAGGAAAAAACTTGGAACATCCAATGATATTAGTGAGAAGCAGGTTTAAGACAAACAGAAAGCAGCAGGTCTTTCTGTATCAAGCTGCAGAAGAGCTGTCCCTGTGCTGCTGAGTGCCAGAAGCTTGCCTGGATTCCAAAGCAACAGTCCAAATTCTTGGAGCAGAATACTCATCAAGGGCTATTAAGCAACAAGAAACCACCTTTGGCTCAGAAGGTCTTCAAACTTTGCAGGAGGAGCAAAATTCCATAGTTGACAAGTTCCTGTGCCTTCCTTAAGGGTCTGCTATTGAGCACTTCAGAAACAGCCCCCTGGGCTGAATATGGGACCCTACAAGGGATGGGCTGGGGAACCTCCACTCCAGAACAGCTTCCCTTGCTCCTCGTGAGGGAGGGAGCCTGGAGGACCTGAGGAGTCATTGTCAGTTCCTTTGCCTAGAGAATTAACAGCTCCTCCAATTCCCTCCCAGAGTATTCACATCCAAGGCAAAAGCCAGGAAATGAAGTGTAAGCTGTGGCAGTGATGTGGAAGAGTACATGGATAAAATTGGTGATAATGCATTTTAAAGTTTAGAAAAATATTTATAAAACCCTCAAGCAATAGCTGGAATAAGCTTTTAGTAGAAACAGTGAACAAAACCCTATTTTGAAGATTGGGGTTGATCATAAAAAGGTCACGTGCACAGTTCCCTGTAAAAGCAGCAGATTGCACACAACAAGGTAAAATAGCCTTTGAAGACTTCCACTGCTAATTTGGCTTATTTGTCTGGAGCTAATCTGTCATCTCCCTTGATTTAGAAGGAGCACAAATATTACCTTGTGCTCTGTGGTAGGGCACAGGCCAAGGGCCAAGGAGAAGTAATTGCTGTGCCACAGAAATTAGGGCAGGGACACTGTGGCTTTCCATTTTGAGCAAACTTGTAAAATACTTAGAGAAGGTACATCCCTGACACGGTTGCTGCCCTTTTGCATCCCTCTTGCATCTGTAACACAAATAAAGCTGCACAAGTATGGTTCCAGCTTGCAAACAAGCAACTGTATAGATTAGAGCATTAGTTACAAATAAGCATATCTTTCTTTGGTCTTAAAACTCAAATTCTTTCCAGGGGAAGACCGCAATTAGCATGACATGGGGGCTTTTAGCAGATGTGAAACCGGATAGATTGAGCTCTCCTATGAATAGCCTGAAACGAGGCCTGCCTTGCATGGTTTGTAGTAATGGAGAGGAAATTGAGCATTAAATACAAATCAACAATCGTTCATTTGGCTGCGGCGGGGTGGCAGAGCCAGTGAAGTCACTCTTTTCAGCACCTTGCATCCTGCTGGACTTTATTTACAGCACCGGGGCTCCATCCTCGGGAACGGCCACCTACAGGGAACTCAAACAAAGAATGATGAAGGGAGAAAGCGATTTAGGGGCCGATTTTATACACAACCATCAGAGAAGTGATGTTTTCTTTGCTTGCAATTCATGGTTGGTCTTTAGATATATTCATTAAGCTATCATTCAGCCAGCCTGCAATGAGGTCAGCGTGGCCAGCGCCGCCAGCCAGGGTAACAGCAGATATTATTAGCTGGATACTTACTTGTACAATAAGGGAAGGCAGAAGATTTATTGGTCTTCTAATCCACAGACTGACCTGACTCTCCATTTAAAAGTTGAATAGGAAGTTGAAAATCCCCCCTAATGTTTCTGAGAGGTGTGAGGAGATGAGGAAAGCACCTGCAATGCATCACTCTGTTTAGATTGCAGCATGAAACGCTGGATTTGTTGGCTGCAGTGGTCTCTCAGTAGAGGGAACAGACAGCAACAATCAAGGAGTTCACTGCTCATTATGTGTGAAGAGAAAAATGGAATGCTATCCCCTGGAACACCAGGATGCTCTCGAGGTCAGCCACTCTAAAAAACTGCTGTAAAAAAGAATATTGGATTTAAGCTCTGAACAGTTCAAGTTCACACTAACATTTGGCTACAATTCTTTGTACAATTTAAGGAAAGCTATTATTGGGATATTTAGCTGGCATCTGCAATGTACAAAAAGCAGCTCTAAGGTCCATGCCTTAACTGTAGGCACTGTAATTACTCTGCACAGCATTTTTGGGAGAGAAAAATGCCAAAACAGGGTTAGGTTCTTGACTAATTTCATTCCCTTGGTCAAAAGTTGCACCATTACCAAGGCCATAATGACAATTCTATCAATATTCAAGGATTCTCAAGCTGTCCCAGGAATTTGTAGAAGCAGTGGGATAACACCCTTTCCCTACAGACAGAGTCCCCTCCGCACCCCAGCCCTCCAAGGCTTGTCACACCCTTGTCCCCCTGCCAAGGACTCTGCTGCTGCCACTGTCACGAGCTCCTGTGGGGGAGACACAGCAGAAGCAACTTCAAACTAAACCATGGCCTAAAATTTGTCCTGGGAAGAGGATGAACCAACTCATCTCCTACTCAGCTGAATAACATTCAGAGAGGAAGGGAGGTCATGCTTTTCCTGACATGATTTCCAGGGAACTCCATGCTAACAAAGGTCCTAAACCCAAACCATGGCACTGTGCATGGTGTTTTAGGAAAGTGAGGTTTTGAACCAGTGAATGAAACTATGAAACTGAACACTTTATTCATTATGACTCAGAAAGAATGTAGATCTATGTTCAGCTACAGCACTGAAAAAAATCTGCATCATCCCCTGCACTTTAGAAAGATTCTTATATATTGTTTCAACACTATGAACAACTGAACTTTAGCCTTAACCCATATTTTTAAACCACTAAAAGAGATGTTCTTTACTGAAGGAGGAAACTGAATAAGTCATCAAGAAACATTAATAGCTTTCAACTTAGAAATTCCCTGAGCTGTCAGAAGTACAGCAAGTCTGCAAAGATGTTCCCCAGCATCAAACACAGGGGCAATGATCCTGCTCTGCCAAAATATTGCTTGGGAGCCAAGAATCACTTGTACTTCTCCATTCTTGGGGCTGTTGAGTTCTGATGATAATTGAATAAATGACATCTGGGCATTGCTGAGACCCCTGGGCAGCCTCTGCCACGGACCCTTCTGCCAGCACAGAGTGGGGCTGGGAGGGGAGGTGGGACAGCTGGGGGTGTGAAATGTGCTCAGGAGGATCCACATCAGCTGCATGTCAGCAAAAGGTCCCATTGCAGGGGACAAAAGCCAAATGCTTCAGTCTTCTTGCAGCTCTGACATCCCTGGAGGAACACACAGCTTGGAGGATTTTTACAGTGTTGAGGATTTCTAAAGCATGGAGGATTTCTACCAAGACAAAACACAACCATGGGCTGACTTTTCCCCAGAAACTCATGTGTGTTCCTGACACGGATGGCTGATCATATTCCATGCAAACACTGACAGCATCAAAGGCAGGCTGAAATGAGCGCTGATCAAAGATTGCCAAAGCAACACTCAGCTCTCCTGCCCTCCTGTTCTGAGTGACAGCCTTGCTGATTTTGGGAACTGAACATCTCAGGAAAACTGTGTGAGGAGGAGCTCTCATACCTTTAGACTTGGCAATAACAGCAAGTGCTGTATAAGTTGAATCAAAATTATAATTTTATGAGAGCTATTGGGTGTTCAGAATGCTAATTCTTAACAGGTTCTGTAATCTGAAAGGCTTCACACAATGGAAATCATCAGATGATTTCAGGAAAAAATGAAAGTCAATTTTTCAAATGTCTTGCTGCCAGTGCTGACATTTTTTTCTTGCAGTCCTGTTGTGTTTCTGCTAACAGAGCACTGAGGAACCCCAGTTTTAGATCAGGCAACTCACACACACAGAAGCCCAGATGTGTCCATCAGCATTGGTGCTGCTGTTGCTGCTGTTGCCTCACCAGCGCCTCCTGTCAAAGCAGACCTGATGGCTTCTTTGTGGCTTTTGTGTCTAGCACAAATCCTACTGGGGAAAAACTTTTTTGATTCTCCTTTTCTAGACAGATTTAGGAAAAAATTAAAAATACTTTGGAATGTGAGCAATAATGATTGTTACCCTCAGCACTGACACCTTGTGTAATTTGAAAAATGATGTGACTTTTGGGTAAACATGAACATGCCATAAAGAAGGTGTTCTCACATTAATTAAAAAAAATCAAGTCTACGGGCTGGGTAATGAGCCAGAAAATGGCCTGATTTTTAAAACATGCATTACAAGGCATGAATTATGTCTGTAACTATTTGAAGGTATTTATTGCCTGTATTTTTTTAAGCCTGTAGAATCAGAGACTATCCTTCGAAAGCAGGAAAACATTGAATAGATATACTTTATGCATTTTAAAATGCCATTAATAAACCAGCAAGTCAGATTGAACCACAAAAGAGCATTCCAAATGTCCCTTGTACACAAGTGAATGATCATTGATGAGCGCGAGCAGCTTTAGCAATCAGGAAAACTTTTCCATGGACTTTTGTGAGCCACAGATCCCAGCAGAGGTGGATGGGAGTTTCGCTGAGTAAGGATTCAGTGGAAATCTGAGGGCTTGTCCCTGATACAGGTGCACAGCACAGTTTGCAGTGGAGCCCTCAACGAGGCCTCAGAATTCGGTCAAACAGACGGAAATAACGTGACTTAAAATTCCCTAGAAATACCATGAAATTGGATACCACACATTGCCCTACTCAAAACTTTGAGAGCCTATTTGTTTAATTTGGATGAGGTTTGAAATAACTCAGAACTAAAGTTATCTATGGTGGGCACAACAGCATGGAGAAATACTGAAGCTGCTCTGTCATGAACCCTTCACCATAGCTGTTGAAACAGGACCTGTAGATTCATCCCAGGGGCCTGTGCCAGACCTGCCAAGGCAAGTTTTCCTAGCAAATGTTACTCAAAGTGTATGGAAAACCAATAAAAATGGAAATGACAATTTAAAAAAGAAAATGTAATAATTTAGACTCGAACTAATTTTAGTATGAAGGGAGAAAACAAGGAAAAATATAAAGAGTATAATGAAGTACAACCATTATTTATTGATAGTTTACAACTATAGACAAATTTGAGCTCAAGTATAGGACAGAGTGATTACAGAAGCATAACCAGCATACTGACTTCAAGTCAGCAATCACAGATTATTTATACTTTTCACAGCCATCACTTGGTAGCATAATTCTTAGCCCTTACTAGATGATAGAGCTCCTCAGCAACCTTCAGGTTTCATCTGCCCCACCAGCATCAGTGGAGCCAAGGCAATTTACATCCTGTGAGGATCTGGATCAAGATGAAGGAAGAGTTGAATGATCTGGCTATTGAGTGTATACAAGCTCTCCACCACAGCTTGAGTTGGTGCCAAGTGCTGGCACAGTCAGTCAGTAGAAGGAAGCCTGTGGGAACATGGGATGGGGGAACAGGAGCAGCCCCACAGGAACACCCAGGCAGGGTAGCCCTGGAGTCAGCTGCTGCTCTGGCCAGAGCAGATCAGGGTCACCTCCCTCTGACATCTCCAGAAACCACCAGAGCACCTCACAGACAGCAGTAGCTCTTCAGCAAGGCACTAGAGGCACTGGATCCTCTGGCTGATTTTCACTTACTTACACTGTGAACATCTCAGTACAGGCAAATTGGACTGTACCAGCAGGAGCTTTTAGTAATGCTCAAGGCACTCCCACATGCAGGGAGTTTGACTTTCCCTCTCAAAGCACAAGTCACCTCTCTCATGTTCATGGTCACAAGAATGCCTGTACTAATGGTTTAATCGTATTTTTGAAACAGTAACAGGTATGTCACTGTCTTCACCTACACTTTGTTCGCTTCTTTTTTCCTGTAGGCTACACCACCTTACTGATTTCTCTACGCCATGAGGTGGTTGTCCATGAATTTCTAACCCATCAAGGAGGTCCCTCTAAAAGCAAATTTTAGGGACAAACCAATCGAGAAGGCATTAGGATTACACACTATTTTTTAGACCCATCAGAACCACCAAAGACCTGTTTGTATTTAGCACTGGCATGCACACACAGCTCAGAGCAGATCCTCTGCTCAGCTCTGGACATGGTAGGTAGCACCTGAAGCATCTGTGCTCTGCAGCATCATTGCACACCAGCAGGAGCTTCTCAGTATCCAAATCTCCAAATTTCCAAACCTCCTTGTTTCCAAATCTCTGAGCTACAATACAGCTGAGCAGCATGTAAAACATGCAGCTTGGGAGGCACAGCTACAACCAGCTATAATACATTTGCCTGGGGCCCACGAGGGTAGTTCTGAGTGATGGAGATCACCAAAGTGACAACAGCAAGGAGTAGGTGCCTGCAGGTCCTTCCTGTACCCTGTTTGGGAGGGAGCAGTCCCACAGCAGGCACTGCAGCCCTGCCAGTGCCCACCTCAGAGAGGGGTCACCCTGCTCTGCCTTCACTCCCAAAGAGCTGCTCCAGAGCAGCCTGCCTTCTACCCAAACCATCTCAGCCAAGCATTGGGGTGAGGAATAAAGGGAAAAAGGCAACCAAGCCTAACAATGCATGGCCACCATAGTAAAGAGCCAGCTTGCCCCATTCTTTGAGCAGGAGGTTCAGCTAAAACACATCATCTGCAAATTTTCCATTTAATCAAATCCTGTTAAAGAATTGTACAATCTGGTAGTTTAAGCTGCATGTTAGAAAAAGCCAGAGAAACATTTGCTTTGGCACTGACAGGTCCTCAGATTTTTCCAGTTGGAACAATGATAAATGACTTAACCCTGATAATTTTTCTGAAACCTGATTTTTTTTTGTTTGACATATATTCACAGTTTCTATAAACACTAACACCTATAAAACATGGTTTACTGTTTGATTGCTTGGCGGACAAGCAAGCCTTAAATACATAAATTATGAGCACCTAGTTAATGAGTGACATGACGGACATGAAGTTTTATTTACTATTGGCATGAGCCTTCATATAAAATTAGTGGCATAAGAAAGCCAGGTTTTGTGAATGCACATAGTCATGCCTATTCATGGCCTGGCTCTTTTTTTTTTCTTCTTCTTCTTCTTTTTTTTTTTTTTTAAAGACTTGACATAAGACTGTGGCCTATGTGTAATTTCATTGCCTGGAGCAAGGTTAGGGGAAAGCCGCTCCATCTGGCAATTTCCCTTTGACTGGCACATAGTTAAACAATGATGCAGTTTGACAAATTTCAAACCCTGCTTATGAAAAAATAACATAAACACAATAGTCACTCTGAGTAGATTGTCCACCTGTGCAAGCGGGCATGAAGTGTTAAGTAAAGGCTGCTGGTAATGAATAAAGATGCAGTGCATAGTTGGATTAGGTCGTTCCAAATGTAAATCACTGTCAGATAAAGCACTTGTGTTTACTTGTAGCATTAATATTTTGATCAGTATGTTTAAGAGAATTAGCTTCTTAATGCAGATGTTCTCATTTGGACCCTCACACCCTTAGCTTCAGCCAACTCCTTTACCATCAGTTATGTCAACATGTCATAAATCTTCGCTGCTTTAACTTCTATTTTAAACAAAGCTTTGCTGTTAAATTTGGAGGCGTGTTTCCTTCGGGCTTTATTTTTGGCAAATTTCTTGTTATTTTGTTGAAAATCTGACACATTAATGTCCAATTAACCATCTTTGAGTGTTTTACTGACAAGGATCCCAGCAGCAATCAAATGCCTTTTTATTGTAAGGACCTCCCTGCCCCCCACCCAACCAGCTGTATCCATTATGGGAACAAGAAGTCTTTATATCTTGATGCACAAACAACAAAGGCATTACACTTGGTGGAAACAGGACATGTGTCCCAACAGCTCCACAGCCTGTGCCCTCCTGGACAGCTTGTTGGAAAGGTAAATGCTCACTAACTGCTCACAAAATGGGATACAGTGAAATTCCAACACAAAATTCACGGACAGTCAGTGTTTTCCTTTTTGAACAAGGAAGATCTTTTAACCTCTCCAAGTTATTTTAACATCCGTGTTCGTCTTGTGGGAGGTTGGTGAGACATGTGGGACATGACACCTGTGGTAAAACAGCCCCTACATGAAACTGCAAATTCTCTCTCAGGTCATTATGAGTGTGGTGATGGTGTCACTCTGTAAACATCACAGAGTCACTTTTCATGAGATGAACATTACCCCTTTTTAATTAGTGATTTTACATTCTCCCAAATGTCACTTTTTTTTTCCCCAAGGAACTTTCAAATGTTGAAAACAAAATGATAATTTAGTCTTAAATTAGTCATTATTTGAAAGGAAAATTAATTAATTTTTGCTTTGTGTGGCAAAAGAATATCCCACAAATTCAGATTTTTTTCAGAAATTCTGAATAAAATAATGAAAAAGAGAAATATTTTCATTCTGTAGGATTCACATTTCATAAAATCCACTTTGCATGCCTCTGACAACCGTGGAGTTGTAAACATCAATGAATTGTTACTATTCACTGTGATTTTCTAACTCCAGTTTGTAAGTGCACATTCTCCCATCAACCTCCCCTGACATCATGGGACTGTCTGGAAGCCCATCTTACCTTTCCAGAGCTTCCTTTGTTATCACAACCAGGCATTGGGTTAAGCTTTTGAACAATTCCTTCTTTCTCTGAATTTCACAGCTCTTTTCAATGCCTTAGCTTCAAACAAACTGCAGGGGGACAAGCAAGTTCTGTTAAGCAGCTCAAGCTGAGGGAGAGACCCCACTGGAGGGCAGCTGAGCTGGACAGAGTTCCTGTGCCCAGTGACAGGAGGGGATGGTGAGGAGCCCTTTCTGCTTGCAGCAGGTTCCAACCCGTGGTCTGTGCACAGCAGGGACACCACAGTCCCTCAGCCTCGCTGTGCCCGTGGGGTGAAGGAAAGCACTGTCATCTAGGGATTTAAACTTCATTACAGAACCACAAAACAGCATCCAAGGGACCCACAGGGACCCTCAAGTGCAGCTCCTGGCCATGCACAGACAGCGGCAGCTTGGGCACCAAACCCCTGCAGGAGCCTCTGTCCTTTTGCACAGTGGAGCTCTCACAGCCACCCAGCTCTGCACTGGTGGCATGGAAGGGACACCAGAGCCTGGCTCTGGGCTCCCCATGGAAACCTTCAAAGAAAGAAAAGCAGAAGGGTGTTTTGACCAGTGAAATGTTTTTGTTTAACTTCAGAAAGTCATTCATTAAAAAATGAATGAAGAGCTGGCTAATCTACACGGAGACCCTAACAATTAAGCTGGCATCAAAATTCAGCTCCTGAGACATTCAGGAAAAAAAAAAGCAAATCACAAAACTGGTGGGATTTGCCGGAGAGTCAAACAGTACTCCTCATTCTCTTATTTTAATTCCAAGGATTTACGAATGAAAGGCCCTAAAAAAACATCTTAAATTCCCAAACTGTCCCAGCAAACTGCAAGACAAAGCTGAATGCTGCCCCACTGCTCCTTCCAGCCATCTGTGTTCATCTTCCTTCAGCTGATCCCCCAGAGCCCCACTGGTCCATTCTTCTCCCTCAGCCTGGGGACAGCCATGGAGAGGGCAGAGGAAGGGCTGGTTCCTGCTGAGCTGCACTGTGCCAGGAGCAGGGAGGAGAGCCCTCACTCTGAGAACCTGCGCTGATCTCTTGTGGGCATGACATCAAACATATCTATTGGATATTCAGGCTTCAATTTTCTGACCTTTCAGCTGCCCCATGGTCTCCCTCTCTCATTGTAGGAATGACACCACCACAAACCTTTCTCATTTTCTTCATTTGTTCTTTTAAGTTTTACTGGTTTGAAATCTGGTTTGAGATCTCAAATGTATATACGAAAGATTGGATCCACCTTTACTCCTTGTCTGATCTTGATGTTTTCTAATGGTTAAGTACTTTTCCTCCACTTCTATTTTAATTTAGTAGTGGTAAACCAAGGAAAGGTCCTTCTTAAAACCACCAGGATATACCCTTTAAATAACAGCACACAAAAACATTTAATAAAAAACCAAAACCAAAACTGTGCCTCAAGAACTCATACTCCAAAGGTTTCCAAATTAAAAATCAAACTGATACAAACATGATAAATAAACCCATATCTAGACAACATTATTAAAAGTGTATTTGGATGAAATAAAGTCTTCTGTTGATCAAGGCTCAAAATACTGGTTCCTAAGGATTCTTATTGCCTGGAATGAAATCAATTCCTTCAACACTTGTTATTGGTTATGCTAATCCTTTAATATTACTATTTATTCCAGCTGAGAAAAAAGGCTAAGCCAGCTGTTCCAAACATCAGCATTTTAATGTTCTCAGTGTGGGTGTAATATTTTATCACCTGTTTTTTACGTTCTGTCTCAATTCATACATTAAATTATATGTCAGAGCTACTTATGGGGGCAGCCATCAGTTTATACTGATTTAGGGCTGCAATAAAAACTGCACAACAGTGTGAAAAGATTTTAAATGACAGTGATGTAGCTGTGCTCCCTTACACCTCTGCACGGGCCTGAGAAGAGCTGCAGAATCCAATCCCCAGATGTTTCTGGGACCAAACCTGAGCTCCAGGAGCTGCAGAGTTGTAGGAAAAGTTCTGCTTAAAGTATCACTTGCCTATCTTAAAATTCTAAACTGTATTCTTGCTGTCTTCTCTATTCTTGCAATAAATAATTTTACAGCTAAAAATGACACGGACAACTCTTCAGAGAAGGAAGTAGGATAGCAGGACTAAAATGAATAAGATTATTTCCGTGGTATTGACTCACTTGGAAAAGGAAAGGGGAAAAAATAAAAGTTTGTACAGTTTTGAGCTTTCAATTTCTTCTTTAATCACACAACAAAGGTATAGGATATCTCAATTGATTTTCTTGCAGTTCATTTTTGCTCAAGGACCATGTCAAGCCACAGATGAAAAATAATGGATGCTCGGAGGGAAAAGAATGGAAGATATTACTTAGCCCCCCAATGAAAAGGGAGGAGTTTGTAAAAAAATAGGCAATCCTGGGTAAGTCCCTACCCAGACTATCCCTTCACACACAAGATAGAATGTATCACTGCTGTCCAATGGCTCTCCAGTACAAAACCTGTGGGAATATGGGATCTGTAGAATCTGCCTTTGTGAGTGGAATTTGCCTAATTATTTTTGATAATCTGAAGTTTCACAGATTTCTCACATGAAGTGTATGAAATACAAGTGATCATTAGGCAGCACACAAGAGTTCTAAGCGTGTGTAATTGTTTTCTGGATACTTTGCAAGTTATGAGGACTTTAATTTCATATGTAAAGTATGTTTAGCTGTTTATACTTAAAAAAAAATCTGTTGAAGCAGCAAAGAGACTGGAAGTTCTCCAGGGTCATCACATCCCAACATTTAAGGCAACAATACTAAAAGATGGTTTAGAGAAAAAAAATCTCATTAAGGTTTAAATAAATGGTTGAGTCTTTAAATGTTTCACAATAAATTGATTGTACATGTAGAACATAGACTGGCTTTTTTCCAGCTCTGCAGAATCCTAATCAGTGGTGTTGGAACTGTGTATTTGTGTAAGTGATTGGACTGTTACAGTGATCCACACAGAGTTAGGAAACAGTGCAGATGATTACTGATTATGGAAACGTTTACAGGATCTAAATGAAGTGACCCACAGAGTTCCCTGGTATCCCCTTACCCAAGAGCATTGCCAAACATCCTCACACAGCAGCCAACGTCCCCCCTCGGCTGCCCAAGCAAACTGCTGCTATTTCAATCTGCTTCTAAAGCATTTCTAAAGTTTCTTTGAGGTCTTTTTCAGGATTTGCTGTGGTATCAAATTTTCTTACAATCATGACCACCTCTTAAACACATTTTCCTGTTCTCAGAGCATTTTGTCTTGAATTTAGACTTCAGAGATGAGCGAGGCTGAGGGTCCACACCAGCCCTGAGAGCTGTGGGTGGGCACAGAAGGGCTTTGGGCTCTCCAGTTCCACCTCTCCCCCTTAAAGCAGGGCTGTGGACACAGAACTTGGCTAATCCAGGACTTTCCTTAATTTCTTGTGTAAATTGAGGGGGATCCATGAGAGAAGCCTCACTTCTGAACTGCCCAGGGTAAAGCTCCACAGTGTGGGGCTTTTGGCCATGCTGTCCTTGGCAGGAAGCTGTTACTGCTCAGGGTTCCCTGACAATCACACCTGCCCTGATTCCTGTTTTAAAGACAGCACTGTGTGATTGTCCCTATTCCTGCTGAGTTATGACACTTATTTTGCAGAGTTCCATAGCAGTCAAGGAACAGTGTGAGACCCAGCCTAGCGTGTTCACAGCTCCTGAGCAGCCACATTGTGTATTGGTGTGACTGAATAAAACAAAAGTGAGACTGAGGAGGAATTTGAAGTCTGACTCAAACCACCATTGAAATGCAGCCTCCACCAAAATTTTACTTCCAGGCATTTTCAATTCCTGACTTTTGGTTCTGGCCCATTTCCAGCAAGACCATAGATCTGGCAAAGATTTTCAAAATCAGCATAGCCAAGAACCCAGTTATTAGTCTTTCAAATGATCAAATAACACCCAACCCGCACAAACATTCTGCATGGGGAAAGAAAAAAAAAGAGCATCCAATACTGATCTTCTTCATAATTATGCTCATAACATCTGACATATTCTTCTAAATAAAATAATATGCTTCAGAGGGAGATATAACTATAAAAACAAACACCACACTTTCTCTTTTCTGCCTTGCAAAGAAAGTGTACTTGATGGATACAAGTAATTTATCCAAACCCCAAATTAATTAATATTTAACGAGCATATCTATTTTGAGCAAGAAATTGAACAGCAAACAGGTGTATCATGACTCTGGAGGAGAATCAACATTTTACAGCCACAGAAAGTCAGGTGATGACCAGGGAGTTCAATGGAATCCCTTCCATGGCCTGTAACAAACTCCCAGTGTAAAACCACATTACTAGAAGTTGTCTGTTGTACAGAGTGGTTAAAAAAATCAAGAGAACAGCAGCATAATTTTTTAGGGCTCACTGAAGCAGACTCAGAATGCTGAGGGCTTTCCCTCTACCCTCCTCCAGTAATTGCTATTTAAAGATCATTTGAATGACCTTCTAGTACATCTTAGCCATCTTTTTATTTACTTGTCTGGTAAAACCCAATCCTTCATCAGGCCAAATAGTCAAAGAGATGGAAAATTTAAACCTTTCCAGCTCCTGAAGGAAAGTTTCTCCCAACAGCTGTCTTGCTTTATGAAAGCATGAAGTCAGTACATCCAATCTCATGCTATCAATCACGCTGGCTGACATTTCCTGCAAACTGTGTCCACAAGACAAACGGGGAAAGAGAACCTAAAAGGAACAACAAATTGCCAAAAAGCAGATGGAATTATGTGCTCTTGTTTATAGTTGGCTGCTCAAATGAGCCCGGTCTAAATGCCTTCCCTCTCAGAATTATAGCACTAAGAAGTCATTTGCATCACTGCTGAAAACACCTGACACTCGTATTAAGAAATATTGGGTTTAATTACAGTCCATTAAAATGTGGAAATGTCTTCAGTGTAGGATTAATGATTTAAGTGAACTGTCGGCTTTCGGAGTATTTTTAGGCCCTCCTCCTCCAGATGCAAACATCCTCTTGCTCCCCTCCCGCCCTGAACTTTTGCAAAAAAGGTCTGCCACATGTTTCTCATCTCCTGGCTTTAGGTAAGTAGCATTTAAAATGACTCTGGACATCTAGCATCTATGATTTGTGACTTTCAGAAGAGTGTTTGTGTACACAAAGGGATGTTAAATTGTTGTTTTGACTTTAATCTAAATAATTTTCATTTCCTCTTACGGTGAATATTTTCTGCTCATACCAAAACAGGATTTGGGGTCTGTCTGTTCTTATATATGCACAAGCATGAAGTTCCAGGCTGCATGAAGGCACTGACGTTGGTACTCCCTCTCTGGGTTTCCTTTCTGTGCACATCTAACTTTGGTCCCAGCCAGGACCTGCAGTTGGATTTCAGCTGCTCTGGCGTGTAGGTCTGCAGGCATGGACACAGGGGAAGAGCTGTTGGGGTGACAGTCCTGAAGTAACAGGAAAAAAAATATTCATAATCTTGGATTCAGTGCTTTGGATACTGTAAATGTAAATATAAATGTTTTTCTTCTCTGGGAAAAAAAGGTCTGCTTCTTGGGTGAAATCACCAGGACTAAACAATTGTGAGACATCCTAGGATACAACCACAGAGCTCCTAGAGTCCAGGGAGGGAGGGGTGGATTAAAACTGACAACATCTCAACTTAAAACCTGCTCTGGAATTTGCCCCAGCAAGAGCCACCAGCTCCACAACTTGTCTGAAGCTGTTGGGTTCTGGCCCCACACTGAGTACCAAGTCCTGCTGGATCCAGTGTCTATGGAATAATCCTGGTGCGTGTCCCATCCCAGGAGCATCCAACAAAGATTTGCAGTCTTTGCTGTCTGACTCCTTACTGACAGCTTACTAAGGGTTTACCACCATGAGCTGAGGCAGGTGAGGGTAGCCCAACAACCCAAGAAGTGTGAAAATGGATCCTCTGTCTGGAGAGCACTGCCTGCTGCTGTGCCCTGCACGCTGACTTTCCAGTCCCTGCATTTATTCATCATTGCCCTCTCTTTCCTTTCACAGCCCAAGAACCAGGAAATTCAGAATTGTCCAGACATATAAATCTGGCTGGGTCAGCTCTAGAGCTCATAGATGTGAGTGTGGACAGTGTGTAAACACAGTTGCCATGGCAGTGGCCTCCCAGACCAGTCAATCAAAACCAAAACAAAATCCACCCTAAAAGCTGAAATTGTATTTACCAAGGAAATGAAAGAAAAATTAGACATAACATTCAAGCTCAAAAAAAAAGTATAAAACCTTCAGTTTCACTATGCAGCAATTTGGTCACGATTCTCATGCCATGTGTGACTGTAAAGGAAATGACAGGAAAGTCAGACGATATCTACAGTGTCAAGGCCAGAAAAGTACAGATATTGTACATGAAGCTTGAGGTTTCCAAAGGTTAAATCTGTACCTTAAAAACCGCAGGTAATTGTATATTCCCACTTGATGTATATTTGTCATTTAACTCTTAAAGAAATTGGTGTTTTACATTTTAAGGAAAATATTAAAAACCTCTAATTATAGCCTCTATATGTCAAAAAATGTCTGATCATTTCCAGGTGTCTTTTCTTATATTCTTTTTCCCACTGCTTCCACAGATAGCCATTAAAAATATCTAATTCTCCAATATCTGTTATTTGAAAATAGGTCTGGAATCCTCTCAGCCTGCACCTGTGCACATTATTTTTGTCATGTTCTGGATCATTAGCATGCAGTTACTAAAAATGCAGTTCAGAGACCAGGCTGGACTGCACCTGTAACACCTCTGCTTGTCATTTTCCACACTCCTCTATAAACACAAGGCCTAATGTTTGGTGGACTTTAGGACATCTTTTAAAATATTGTAATGGAGCATTTTCTGGAAAGGCTGTGTTTATAAACAGCTGGTGTCTGCAGAAAGGTGAGGTGCAATTAAATTGAAGCTGGGTTTGAAGCACTGTCATCCTTTTACGACAGATGCCCGCTCAACCCCTTGCAGCATCTTTGAGCCTTTTCTTTCAAGTAGGTGGAAGCATCACAATTTACTTCAATACTGTGTAAAAAAGCTGAAGAATTCTGAACACATGTGACCACTCCTTTTCCCCAGCCATTTTCCCTTGCTGGCTGCTGCTGACAATGCATTAGCTTCTCAGAAACCATTTTAAGTGTGACCTGGACATGGTTGAACACCAGTTCCATGTTCCTAAAGATAAGGCAGCCCTGAAGATGGGTTGCACTCCCTGGGCCCTCAGCAGGATGTCCCCTGGGTGTTGAGTATTTTCCAGTTCCTTTTTTTCAGCTCTCTTTTAGTGGATTTTCTCTGATTTCCATCAGTAAGAGCCGTGCTCCATGGAACAGCCTGGTCTGTGGAACAGGGCTGGGGCTTCAGCCAATTGTTGCAAAAGATGGATGATTTTCCCAAAAGTCAGGTGTTCGGAACAGACAAAATTAAGACACAAAATAGTAGTAATTTATTTTCTTTTTTTTTATTTTTAAGCAGGCAGCTTATTACACATATTCTGTCCCTACCCAAGAATCTGAACTAAGCAAGAACACCCAGACAATATTCAGTGTTTGTAAAGATGGTAAGTGGAGTTTAAGTAGAGACCACACCTCCAATAAATGGGCATTTCCAGGGGTTATAGTACTTTTACAGCAGGGAAAGGAGTCCTACAGTCCTTTGTGACAGGAACTCTTCAAGGTGTTTGTGAAGCAAACAGTGCCCACCTATCTCATCCTTGCTTCTGCTGTCTGGGCTCTCAGCCCAAACCTGGGAGAGGATGAGATGTTTCCAGGTCCTTGGTTTGGAGCCAGATCTCGAGGTTCAGCATATGGAAATGTCACTGGGGTGCAGTGGCAGCCAGGAATGAGGTGAAGGCCACGAGGACCCTGTAGGGCTGGGTCTCACATCTGGATGTCCATCTGCTGGTGGAGAGATCCACAGCCCCAGAGCAGGGCACAGGTACCAGGCAGTGCCTGTGCTCCCTAAACACAGCAGAGCTCACCAGGATCCTGGAAAACACTCTGAAATATCCTCTAAAGTAGGTTAGAGTGTGATTCTTACCCTAAAATCACTGTATGATGAAGGACAGCCTAGAGAATGGGTGAAAATGTACTACCATGAAAACCAACCCAAAAAAATCCAGGCTGCTGGAGGCAGAGACTATCTTTATCAGGAAGTTATGTGTATAATTAGGAAATACTCTGACAAGGTGTTTCCTTAGAATGCTGCTCACCTCTGCTCTTTCTCCTGGCTTGGCCTGCTGGACATGCACCTTTCTAAAAGAGTCCTATCCTTAAAGGAGATCCAACAGGACAGAAAGGATTAAAATCAGAGAAGTCAGAGAGGTCCAGAGACAGCCAACAGGGTCTTTTAGAACTGTTGATTAGGTCTCTCCTATCCAACCTCATATTCACCAAAAAGAGTTAATTGAAAATAGAGATTGCTAGATATGCCTGAATACAATTAATTTGTGGATTCTAGATTTAACAAAATTGTTATTTTAAAAAGCAGATACATGTCTTACTGTGTTTGTTATTGCTTTATGAAGTTGAAAACCATGGATACTTAATTGGTCTCAGCACCTCTTTTATCAACCATGTGCCCTCCAAACCTGTATCTTTTCCCCATCAGTCTTTGCTACTGCATAAAAGCATGTGGAATAAGAAAACAAAAGAATCACAGACGTGAGATAAAATGCATGGGAAGAATGATAAGATGAACAAAACAAAAATTAATGGCATGATATTATGGGAAAATAAAAAGTCCAAAAGCAACTTTCAAGCAACATTTAAAAGTTAGTAGCTATGGAAAAGAAGAAAGCATAGGAAAAGTTCAGAAAGGGGATGCCACTGCCAGATGAACATCCAACAGGTCCAGGGAAAAGCAATGAAAGACAGAACCAGCGCCAGTCAGTTAAGTCTTTCTGCTAACTACAAAAACCAGAGTGTAAGGTACTTAGAAAGGGAGTATTTTTGACAGGAATATTGGGGCTAATTAATGACATACTGTAATTAAACACCTTTTACAATCTGTGGAATTTATTCAGCAAGACTGAGCTTCTCTGACCAAAACTATTTGTATAAAACTGATTTAAATTTTGTTAGTCTCTGAAGCCCAAGGCTGCGCACAGATTGCACTCAGAGTACATTCTGGGAACAAAAGAATCATGAAGGTAGAAATCTCATTAAGAAATAAAGGCATTCACAGCCCTTGCTGCAGGAAAACTGTGCTCCCCTCCAAAGACTGAAACTATTCCTACCAGAAAAAAGATACAGGTATCCTGAAACCTTCCTTTTCTGGAAGCTCACCCCTATCTCAGTAGTGCAGGTTTCAATAAAAGGTAGCTTTGTCTGGTGTTTTTGTAATTTAATTAAGAACCTACAGACTAGGCCGCGCCATGAAGAATGCAAGTCCTTTATGCAATAAAATGTTTGTGATGATGCAAAGCGTGCAGAGAGTATTACACATAAAGCCAGGCCTTACATAAAATAGGAAGTGATTTTTAAGAGAAAAAAAACTGTTTGGCAATTCTATTTGAAACCTACTGGTCTCAAAATTGCAGGAAAGAATTGCTGTCACTGCCATGGAGTCCTGCCCATCCCTCCCAGCTCCCAGCACTGCTCTGAGGGTGTGGATTTGGGATAGGCATTTACAGCTCAGTTCTGCAAAACTCCTGTTGCTCTTCCCCCAAGGAATCTAAGGAAGGAATGAAAAGGAGATGCCAATGTATCCAGCAAAAATACTGCAGTTCTGTGGGGGAGTCCCCACGTGTGAAATGGGCATGGAATCACTGGTGGGAAGGGGACCCTGGAACCCACACCTGGGGTGGGATTGCACACACAGGGGAGGGTTCCACTGGCCTGTGATGGGACAGAGATCTTATCCAGGCAAAAACCTCTCCAGATAAACTCCTGTCAGCTGCCTTCTGTGTCCCCAGGAACAATGGTTTTTTCCTTCAACTTAAAGCCCAAATTAACTCTGAATCTCCTTTGTCTCACAAGGTGCAAACACATTCACACCAGCAGCACAAGGAACGTGTTCCAGGTTATTGCCTCAGCATCAGAGTTCCACAGCTTTTACAGCCCCTGTGCTCTTTGTGGATTAACAAACTATCAGAATTATTAGGCAGCATTAAAAGGTAATTGCCTTCGCTTCGTAGAGTACAATTCTTCAAGCAATTATGCAAGCATAGGAAGCAATTGCTGATAACTTATTTTTACAGAAATAAGAGCCCAGATTCTCAGAAACAGCTTCCAATGTAATTGCTGTGAAGCCTGAAGAGCAAAACCAGCCACTCTGTAAATACACAGATTTTACAATTTAAATAAATGTTTATTTTTTCCTTATAAAATAAAGTGTTACCTGATGCCTGAGAGTTTCAGATGGCATGAAAATTAGGCTTCAATTGCACAGAGAAAGTAACTACTTTGTACTGGTAATAGCTAAATGCAATAATGATTTGTAAATTAAACTGTGCTATAATTGCTGTGCAGAGCTTTACAGTAGGTGAGAGTATGGCAACATCAGGCTTATAAAATTATACATATTGCATTGGCCTTCTTAAGAACCTGCAGCTGCTCTGAAATGATCTCCAGTCAATTACCCCCAGTCTGCACCAGCACTGAGAAAGTGTTACCCAGGTTTCTGGCAGTGACTTTGATCTCTGTGGTGAAAGCTACTCCCACCTCCTGTCCTACCTCCTCTCTCCTTGGACAAAGGGGCAGTTCAAACTCTCTGGGAAGTCTCTCTGTTGGGAAGCCTGGAGGTTAAATTTTTGTCTTCTTGAACTGCCCAGTGCTGTCCCTGAGTAATACAAGGCATTCCTGTACCACAAACACATTAACTAACAATTCTGCTGTGGCACTACAAACTCTTTATAGAAGCAATTATGTCGTCACAGTTCTTCTGGTTTGCATTGGTAACTTCTCCTGGTTGAGCTTGTCACAGTGACTTGTCCAGCATTTCCATCCCTTGCCCAGGCCTTTTGTTTTCTCTCCATTTTCCCAGGTCTGTGCCTTACACAATCACCCTCTTTGCCTGGATCACCTTTGCTCCTCCCTTTCTGAACTTCCCTTGCTCCAATCCTGGCATCACCACTGCAGAGCTGTGAACGCTGCAGGTTCTGATGAGTTTGCTCTGCTTCTACTCCCTCAGCTTCATCTGCCCATTGCTGCTTTCCTGTGTTAACTGTATGAAATTGAGCACATTTCTAAACAAACCCAAGCAGTGCTATAAAAACAAAGTAATGCTAACTGTATTCATTTTAATTTTGAGCATGCTGAACAATTGGAAGCAGAAAATAAAAGGATATTAAAAACTAAATTACATAATGAACCAAGAATTTTAAGGGAAAAAAAATAGCTAGCTAGAAATGATTACCTGTTCATGGTCTAGAAAATACTGCTACTATTTTGCAAAATTACAGAGTCAGAAGCTCTAATTTACTAAATGGAATATTTTTATGTAGTTTTCTTTATTAGAATAAGAACCTCATCATTGCCTTCATTTTATTCATGAAGCCATTCCAGCAGAGCTTAAGTTTGGATTGTCTGGCCTAATCAATGATAAAGTCTATAATTAGATCAGAATGCTGTCATTCAAACATACTTAATTTGGAATATATTATAGATTTAAAAGCGTAAACAGTTACTAGGAAATAGTGAGCTTAATGCAGCAATTAGAGAAAGGGTTTCATTAAGGGTCACCCCAGCATATGGATTCCATTTCACAGCAAATGTCTGCCCCAGCCAGGCAGAAGCCACGAGGGAGATTGTGTTCCCAGGAGGGGATGTGCTCCCCCAGCCCTGCAGGAGAAAGGCTCTGTGCAAATCCTGTCTCTGCTGGCCGTGCCTGCTGGAGCCGCTGCCCACCCAGGCAAGGGAAGAGGCACTCCAGGATGGAATTTTCCCCATTGCAGAAGAGGCAGCCAGCTCCTCCTGGCCCTGAGCAGCAGCACTGAGCTTCACCTGTCACCTGTGTGCCCCAGGAGCACCAGCAAGATGGGTCATTTTGAGCATTTTTCCTTCTCTTCCATTGATGACAAATAGCAGAACGCCATCCTTGAGCCACTCTGGGCAACGGCAGAATGTTGGTTCATCTGCTGCTAGAAGGGACTCCAGGATAACACCTGAAGTTTCATCACTTTAAATGTAAAACTGCATCAAGAAAATGAAAACTGGATTTAGATTACGCCCAACTGCAGTGGTTCCCTTGCACCTCAAAAAATATATGGACTTAAAAATTTTCTGAATTTGCTTTTTGAAAGATTGCCCACATGTCTGCAGGCACAACTTTCTTATATTTAATTATTTAAATTTAAAAAAAGGAATATGGAAGCTATAAAATGTTGTAACACACATGACTTCTTTATAAATCAACTAATACCTCTTTAAAAAAGGATACAGTCCCCTCAACTCAACTGAAGCTACAACCTCTTCCAGACTTTTAAGTTACCACCTCTTCAGAATTTGCCTTGCTGTGGTTTACAAACATCACTTTCTCCTGTTCTAACACAGAGGAATCCATAACAAAATATGCATTTTTTTAAATGGCATATCCATAGAAAGCAGTTCTAAATCTGTTGCTTTATGCATTGTAAGATTTGCAAAGCTTCCCTCCAAGACCAAGCTTCCCACCCCAGAAGAGCCATGCTCCTGACTCTAACCCAGCCCTAGAGCTTGGCTTGAGGGGATGAGAGAGCCAAACGTACTGAGGAGACCCAGAGAAGCAAGATCTCAGTTGGCATTTGACATTATATGATGTCCCTGTCTCTTTTCCTTAAAAAAGAACCCTTTTCTCAAGATTTCTAGACCAAAGTTTAGCAATGCATTTAAAAAAAAAAAAAAGCCCAAGGCTGCTTCCCCCTGGGCTGGAGCAGCAGCTCTGAGTCTGGCCCTGCTCCTCCACGCAGGCACAGGGATTTGCCTGGCGCACAGCGAGCGGGGCTGTGTGCCTGCTCCCCTGGGAGCTTCCAAAATCCTTCCCAGCCATTGCCCTGGGCCTGGGACACAAGGGGAGCCTGAATTCCCTCTGAGCAGCACTCACATGAGGTTGGGAGAGCGCTTGCAATGCAGACACTGGTGGATTGGAGGCTGTGTTTCCAGGATGTTTTGGGATTAGCAGTAAAAAAAAAAGTCTCAGAAACAAGCTAGAGCAACTGCTGTGTATTAAAGCAGGATGGAAAAAGTTATTCTATTGATGCCAGCTATGTTAGTCCACTAGCTAAATGATTAATGTTGATAATTCCTCTCCAGCAGACTCATTAAACCTGAACTTATTTTTCTTACAGGCCTTTGACATTTCCTACTTTCTTAATATCAGAGGTAATGACAGTGGCGTGATTATATACTTATTCCTTTCCACCTTCAAGCAGTTTTCTTTGGCAGGAGTTCCTTTTTCAGTAGAAAACCTGCACACGAGTATTCATTCTTTCCCAAAAACTGTTATAGCTCCATTAGCTGCACTAAATGGCAGTGCCTTAGAGGAATGCACAACAACCCTTCTAAAAATTAAATAGTCAAGGTATTCAGACCAGCACCATAGAAGATATTTTCTACAGAACTGCAATTTATAATGGTAGGGGGGTCCTGCGCCCTTCCTCCACATTTCTTTTAGATCCTCTTGTCAGAAAATGTCCAAGTTAAACAAAGAAGAAATTACAGAATGAATCTGGAGCTTAGCCTTGAAGAATTAGGTTTCACTCTAATTGAGATCATACGCTGCATGTGCAGTTTTGGCACATAAGCCATATTAATCAGAAAGTCTTTAATCGTGGATAATTTCTCCTGTGTGTGCCAGATTGGGCATTATGCTGCTGGCCCAGCTTCTAAGTCTGTTTAAGAGTCCACCTTTGACTTCACAAACACCCGCTTACAAAATTGGGGTCAACTTCCTCCTAGGAAGGTATGCTGCACTGGCGCTAACAAAACTCCCTTAATGATTAAATTGCATCTCATATGGAAATAAAAATGTGCAGATTCCAAAGGAGTGACTGTTTTGAGTGACTACAGTTTGTGCTGGAAACAGCCTCCCTCCAGCCCATCTCTGTGAAGCACACAGCAGATAAAGCCAGGGTAGATGATCCAAGAGCTGGGGATGGATCGTGGTGCCTGACTGGGCACTCCTCAATCTGCTGTTACTGTGCTGCTGCTGAGAGCCAGACAGGGCACACAGGACACAAAAATGTTTCCTGTGTTCAGCACTGAGTGGGGAGGGAGACAAGCCAATGACGTGCCAGAACCCATTGGATTTTCATCCCTTTGGGTGGGATGAAGGTGGAAGCCCTGAGGCCACAAACGCTGCTCACACAGGTGAAACCCTGCTCCTGTCAGGCTGGGCATGAATTCTGAGGCACCATGGCTTCAGTGGAGTCCTCATCATTCCAAAAACTGGGCTACATTTCAAGATCAAAATGAGCAGCACTCCTCTCACTGAGAACAGTTATCACTCACACCGTTCATGCCTTTTATTATAATAGTCACACACTGAAAACTTAAATATCCTCAGTGCACATGTACAGCTGTAAAACCTAACTTAGATTTGTCATAATGCATAAACAGCCTCTTGTAATAAATGGATCTTTCAGTAAATTTCTGGACTTGTAGGTTCAAAATGAGCTTTTGTCCCCAGTGCTCCATTTGATATTTAAGCTGGTCAACAGCATCACACCTATGAAAGATAAAATTAATACCACAGAATTATTTAAGTTTTAAAATATTGAAGCAAAATCAACTGCAGTATAATATATAAACCTCTTTAAAAAAAAAAGAAAAAACATTCAGAAGGGAACTGTCTTTACTTGAGCATGCCACTTCCATGAAACATCTCACGTGCTGCTCCCATGTCCATAATTTATTTTGGTTGTGACTGCTGGACTTTCCATTATAAAATTTCCAGCTTCAGGCATCTCTCCTTGTTTCTACAACTTCTGATTACATAGCCCCAGCCTGCCTCACTCACTTTGTCTCTCCCTACTCCTCCCCTTCTCAAAAGCAAAATTTTTGTCTCCTTTTTTTCTCTTTACGCATTATTATCCACTTTCCACATTTCATGTGAGAAGGCCATTCTAAATATTATCACTTCACCTAATTAACTCAGGGTTTTCTAATCTAAGTTAATGCTCCCCTCCTTTGCCCATAGATGCTGTAATGTGGCTCCTTTCCCCTCTCAAACTGGGTTTATTGTATCATTTTCAAACATTTCGCACAGGGATAATCCTGCACCTTATCAGGCTTGCTGTGCCTTTCTATAAGAGACACAGACCATTTTTTTAATGAAAACTACACTCTTCAGAGCAAAGAGTCAAACTTTTGGTTTATATTAAAATATTCAACATTTTAAAATTAAATATATAAAGTGTATTTTCTTCAAACTGTATAAAATAGAAAAAAATCAGTCTATGATTTTTTTCTTATCTAGGAAAAAAGAAAAAGATTCTTCTTGCATTGCATCAGCTAATGAAAGAATAAGAATCTGTGGACTGGTGGTTTAAAAATCTGATAAATAATAAAAAAAATTAAAATAATCAACCTTTCTATTTCTGAACTGGATAAATTGGAACCACAGGGGAGGAAATTAAGGGCCACCTCACTAGTTATGATCCACAGAAAACGGCTTTTCATGTCTTCTCTCCAAACCAGCACTGCTTTTCCTTCCTGGGGTATCCAAGTCTCAGAGGAGAAGAGAGCAGCAGCGCTCACTGATGGTGAAACTGCCGGCAGCAGCAGCAGCAGCACGAGTGGGATGGAGCCCTGCAAGGGGAGCAGCAGGGGAGCCCCAGAGCCCCCAGTGTGCCAGGGGTGCTCTGGCTGCACAGGAAATGCTGCAGCCCCCAGGGCTGCACCCAGCAGAGATAACAGAGAAAGCTCTGAGCCACTGCAGCTCTGCAGGGCCGGGGTATCAGTGACACAATTAGGGCAAAAGATACAGCAAACACATCTCTGAAAGAATGTTCATTTCCCAGTGAGATAATGGCACCAGCCACCAGCCAGAACGACATGTTTAATCTGATGGATTGAGCATCCTTTAATCCTTCCAGCTATCCATTAAACTGTTTATTCTCAATGTAAATTGTTCCAGCCATAAATTTACACCAGCTAAACTGCCCATCATTCTGCTTTGTGCTCAGCCTCAACCACAACCACAATTTCTGTATTTTCTGACACACATCTATAGATTTTCAAGGCTCGTATTGTCTAAAGTTAAAATCCTAAAGCAGGCCAACTGAAGGCTGCATTTTCCTGCAAGAGTATTCCAACATTTGGGAAATACAATCTCTATGTTAAATTCACGCTTCTTAGATTGCAACCCAAATGGTTGTGTTCTATAGCCTCCAAATTGCGGGAATTTAGCCAAAAAAATCTCTTTATAAATGTTTTGCATCACTCTGGGCTCCAAGCACTGTTTGTTAGAGTTAGCATGATCCCTGCCCAAATTATCTGGACAGGGTTTGCAATGCAGTCACCTTAATACCAGCATCCATTATAAGGTGAGAGAAAAAGCAAATGTGTTTCCTTAGTACAAACTGCTGGACACTTTTCTGGACTGGGAATAGTTTTCTTGGCTTTCCTCACCCAGCCCTCCTCAGGCCACAGTTAACCTTTCCCTTTCTGGTGCACGGGGTTTTTAGGCCCTACAGAGCACCCACATTCAATGTGGGGTGTGGGGCACAGGGCAAGGACGAGCTGCACACAAACCTGCAGAGCCTCCAGGCTGCTGCCATGGACCTGGGCTCTCTGCTCCCAAACCTGACAGCACTGTGAACACAGGGGGTGTCTGGGTGGGAAAATGTGGTTCTTTAGCAACTCCCAGTAAAGCATGGATTCACTGGTAATTTGATTCCCTATTGGTGGACATCAACTGTATCCTAAACTATCAATTCTGATTCAGGTATCCCAGCCAAGGATTCACAAAGGTAGGACAAAGAAATTGAGGCTTGTACTAGTTTAAAACCACATGCTTCTCCTTTTTCTCCTTTATTATTTATTGAATCATTATTTATTAATTCATTATTTATTTATTAAATTATTACTTTGTTGTGAAATTACATCTCACAGGTTATCTAAAGGGGGGTGGCAGTAAAGAGGCCACATTTGGTGTGGTTCTACAGATGTAGAAGTGCAGGAACTTTCCAGGAGCTGTAGTTGAATGCAAAGTTCCCATGGCAAGTTAGGCATTGGAAAGCAAGTTTAAGTGTACCCATAATGTAAATCCCTTAATCCCCAGGTAAACTAACAAGGAGGATTTGCATAGAGTAAGGATAAATGGTTAAAAATGCCCAGCACTGAGACAGCAGCTCCCAGCACCCTGGTTTTCCAGGAAACTCATTTTAGTATAATTCAGTTCATGGTAAAAACACACCATAGCATCATAGAACAGTGGAATATGCTGGGTTGGAAGTGACCCCCAAGGATCCTCAAGCCCAACTCCCAGCCCTGCACAGACACCCCAACAATCCCACCCCAGCTATCCCTGAGAGTGTTGTCCAAATGCTCCTGGAGCTCTGGCAGCCTTGGGGACACGATCAAACCCAGGGGAGTCTGTTCAGTGCCCCAGCACCCTCTGGGGGAAGAACCTTTCCCTGATGTCCACCCTAACCCTGCCCTGGCCCAGCTCCAGCTGTTCCCTGGGTGCTGTCCCTGTCCCAGGGAGCAGAGGTTGGAGCTGCCCCTCGGGAGGAGCTGCAGCCCCTGGAGCTCTGACCTCAATCTTCCCTTCTCCAGCTGAGCAAACCAAGTGCCCTCAGCCACTCTTTGTAGGGCCCCTCCAGACCTTCCCCATCTTTGTGTTCCCCTTTGGATGCTCTCTAGTGGCTTCTTGCATCGTGGTGTCCAAAACTGCTCCCAGCACTCGAGGCTGCCCCAGCGCAGAGCAAAGGGGGACAGTCACAAATACCAAGTACAGTAAACACTGACAGTATTGGAGTTTTATATATCACTCCCTCTCACAATTTGCAATTGTAATATTATTTTTAACAGATCCATGGATCATTTACCTGGTCCAGGAGGCAGCAGTGAGGAGCTGCCCCCCAGGCCCCCTCCTGCCCCGGCAGAGGGCCACAGCTCGGAGTTGCTTGGCTGGAGCACAAACAAGGGAAGGGAATTAAAGGCTCTGTGCATGTGTGGGGAACAGAGAGTGATATTAATTATTAATTTTGACAAGTCTGAATACCTTAATAATGTATTATTTTAAGCTACAAGCTTTTTAAAAAGCCATTGAGGCTAAAATGAGCCGACTTTGTGGCTTGGACTTTCATTCCTCAGCACACAGCAAAATGCACTGTGACAACAAAATGTGCTGTGACAGATTTTGGCCAGTGTGGTCTTGTTTCGTATATTTAATAAAGACCTGATAAATACAATGTTTAAAGTGAAAGGGTTGGGATCTATCAGCCAGAAAATGTTATGCATTAACCACCGGTCAAGAGAGAAAAGACAATTTAAAGTAATACTTGCACTAACTGACCCATGAGCTGGTTCCCCCCATCTCAGCACTCTTTAGTAACAGGATGCAGGTGCAGGTAACATAATTTCTGTAATAAAACCAGATCATTTGTGCAGCCAAATTTACCATGAACCAATCCTACTCTATTCTGCAAACTACTAAGGAGGGAACTATGTCAGATTTCCACGATGTATTTAAGAGTAACTTCTGGGCTGTTTACTACAAGAATTCAGAAGCACCCAGGGAAGCTCTCTTTTGACACTGCCTCCAGCATCAATACCAAGCACAGCTTTAAAACCCACTTTAAACATCGGAAGTGCTTCCTACCTCTGGATCCCAGAACATTTCACACCTCTTAACCAGAGAAAACCTCTCAACATTCCCACAATTCTGTATTCCTGCCTTTATTAGGCAGGTTTCAGAAGAGAAGAATTCATGAACTTGAAGACAAAAGAATTCTCTCTCTTGGAGCAGGTAAACTGTGGCTTTATTCGAAAGTATCAGGGAGTTGAAAGTCAAGAATAAAATAAAACACCAGAATAACAATGGACATATTTTAAAAACAAATGTAAGGGATTATTTTTCCCCTATCGCCCTATACAACTACAGAAAGATTTGTATATTTGATTAATCACACCTTCCATATTATAATTTCTAAAGTGACCTCAGTGAGCAGGGAACAACCTTTGCATTATAGAAGGCTTGGAAGACAATAGCTAAAACAATTTACCTGCCAATATCAGAAGATCCAAGTATTTATGCACCCAAAATCCTATTGAAATTCCCAGACTTAGGTAGGAAACAGATCATCATTTTTAAATGGTGCAAATATTCATTATTCTCTCCAACTCTGCAGATAGTTTGTTTTAAGGGAAAAATATGTGGAGGTCTGAGTGTGGTTGTCCCAAACTGCAGTCAGATGTCCAGGTGGGGATAACAGCACATCCACCAACCTGTGTGCACATGTAAATCCCATTTTCTGTACCTCATTTGGGGTCCTACTGAATGAAAATAGTGCAAAATGAAAAGAACAGCTGAAACTCGAGCTCCTAAGACATGCAAAGACCATTCCTTAAAGAAAATTTAAATCTCTTTCCCAGTGCTTACAATGAAGATTAACCCTTAAATTGTCTGGAACAATAAGAAAAGCACCCAGTTCAGCACAATTACCAGAATCTCCTTTTGTGGCACTTTTCATTTAGCCTAAGTCACACGTCTTACCCAGCTGTTATTTAATAAAGCCAATCTAGCTCTAAATGTCATCCTAAATCCTGTAAAGGCAAAAGGCTCAATCAGCTCTACTGATGGCCCCAATTCTGTAAAAACCATTCCTAAAACTTCATCCGCCAAGCCCTGGAGCACGTGCAAACCCCTGAGCCCTGCTGACTTCCCCGAACGTGAGAGTGTGCTTTAAAATGGGATTTCTGCCAAAGTAAAGGCTGAGATTTAACAGGAACAAAGCAACCTAAAATTTAAGCAAATGCCTAAAAATAGCTGTTTCTTTTGTGAGGAACAGTATTGTTGGCTTCTTCCTGTGTGTTCAATTAATCAAAAAAAATCCTTTTAAGCAAGGATTAAATTGCAGTTACTACCAAGAAACCCTAGGAATATACACCATTTAAATGGATTTGGGACTAAATAAACTCTCCTGCCTTGGTTTTTTTACTCAAGTATGAGCACACAAGGATGTATTTCCCAGTCCCATCTGAAAGATGCATTGTGAAATAGGTGTGTGTTCATCTTCCCCTGGATGATACAGCATTCTGATGATGGTTCAGTCACGCTGGGGGAACTGCTCACTCCATAAAGTGAATGTGCTGGGATGTGATTTCTCTTTACACTCAGCCCCTCGGCAGGTACTGGCAGCACAACAGGATCCCACTGCGGGAACTCACACACAACAATTACAGATGGAGTGGGAAATCCCACTTGTGGAGCCCTGAAACAAAACCAGCCATTCAATATTGGCCCTGCCGGCACATCAGCGCCCAAGGTCAGTTCCTTGATAGGGACAATTAACACCTGGATAACAAATGGGGCGGTGTCTCCTGGGGTGACAGCAGTGCCACCGTGTAACGCTGTCACCTCTGCTCCTGGAGCCACCGGGAGAGCAGCGGAGGGGCACAAATCCCGTTCCTGCTAAGGAGCAGCAGCAGCAATGCCAGGGAAGCACCAAGCCCCGCTCCCGCTGCTCCAGATCTGCCAGGAGCTCTCCCTGCTGGCCTGTGAGCAGATTCTGGGCTGCTTCCCAGGAGAATTCCCACACAGCCCATTCTACCATCTGTGGAGTAATTGCTGCTGCATCATCAGTTCCAGGCCACCCCAAAATGCAGGGAATCACCATCACGGCCTCCAGAGTCCCCAGTTTTTCCTCAGCCATGGCATGACTGGGAATGGTCTCTCCCAGCCACACCAAATGTGTGAATCAGCACACGCAGGTCACCAGGGGGATCATCGAACCACGACTGGAATGCAAAGAGTTACAGACAGACAACACTTCTCAACAAATATTCCATAAAGTAGGGTACTGCTCCATATTAGACAGCAGCAATGGCACAGAAATGGAAATGAGCAGCTCTGCTGGAAACGACAATTATCAGCTGACCTAGGTAGAAACACCCTTTGAAAGGGGGCAAGTGCTGAGTAATGACCACACAAAAAGGAAAGCTCAGTCTGAGATTTAATGTTGTCCTTGGGAATAATAGGGTAAGAAATAACTTTTTCTTCGACTGTGCTACAGAACAAGTCTCTGCTCTGCCTCCAGTGACCTTTCCAAATGCAGCCTCCTGGAGCCCCCTCCGGAGTGCCATTGCAGCTGGGCACTCAGGGGGGACAGGGAGGGGACAGGGAGGGCAGAGCCAAGTGGTGAAGCTCCTGGCCCAGACCCTTGAGGAAGCTGGAGCCCCCACAGCCTTTTTGTTCTTGTTCTGCAGCCACGCAGACAAATTGTCCCTCCAAGGCTGCAAATCCTGTAGCTTTCATAGGCACTGGATTCAATTAAAAAATCAAATTTAACTATTAAAAGCCAGTTTCAGTTAAATGCTAACTGCTTGCGTCACCACTCCTAAGAGCTCACTGTATCTCCCGCTGCCAGAACTTCCAAATAAACTAAGCAAACTTGCTTATAAGAGCAGGCAGAAATCAGATCTTTCCAAGCACAGAGGCTCAGCCAAATGCATCCCAGAGTCCTGTGCTGCCATGAACCAGCCCAGCACATTCTGAACTGAGGCTGGAGCTGCTTTCCACATTGCTTTGTTTATATTGACTGCATTTATGATGCCTCAGAAGTTGCCAGTAAAATATTTATTTAGCAGTTAAAACGTTCTGCAAATGATTTTGCTGTCCCAAAAGATAAATATTTCTTGGCATTCTGAAATGATACATTGATGTTTTTGTTAAGGAAATTGCATGTTGATAAAAATTTCTCAGATTACACTTTGTCGTTTCTTTGTATTTGAAGTGGCCACATTAATTTTTTGTGATATTTATTGTAATTGTAAATTGCACCGAGATTAGAAACATTAAACTTACCATAAAATGAAACACATTTCAAGTATTTCCGAGTCATCTATTTAAGGGCTTGAGGACACTTTTGATCCTTCAGGTTACCAGAGTGCTCTAAGCTTACAGGACAAGGATCCAACACAAACCAGAATCCCACTTTAAACACTTGGGGAGCCTTTTTCTTCTTTCCCCACGCCCCCTTTCTTTCTTTAATACACACTAATATCCAGGTCCACTTAGGGGTGTCCCTGCACTGCAAAATTTCACACTGATTTAAGTTTGCAGCAGATTTGAAACTTATGCAGTCTATTAAATAAAAATAGATAGAGCAGTGCCACCTTTACTGATTCCTTCTGCTCCCTTTAACCTCCCAGCAGCACTCATGTCCATTATTTGAGTCGAGCTTACCAATTTAGACACCACAGGATTGTTTCTCTAGACAAGGCCAGACACTTGCAAATGAATGAAGGTTGTCAGTGCTCCAGACCACCAAAACTTCCGTGGAACACTGTGGTCCTGGAGCCTCCTCCCAGACACACGAGGTATCTGGAGGGGAACTGTATTGCTGTGAAAAATTTCAGTTTTTCAAACACACCCTTGGTGCAGCAGCCCAGCTCCTGCCACTGCTCTGCTGTCCAGCAGTCCCAGTCTTGCTGGCCAGCATTCTTCTAATGAAAAAAGAGAAGTCTTTTCCTTAAATTCAGATCCTCAGTTATATCTTCTGAGAACAATCAACCTCAACATAACACCTGAGTGCAGTCAGAATGGATTCATGGGGAGCACAGGGTACTGCCAGACCCCCCCAAGTTTATTTTTCTCAGAACAGTGCTGAACTAAGCACTCTGCATGAAAAAACTCCAATGGGCTAAAATTTGCCATCTTCCTCAGCAGATTTTTAGTGCATCATATGACCTAGGTTTAAAACAACAACAACAACAAAATCCATTTTTTTAAAAGTATTTGAAATTCAAATTAAATCGCAACAAACTTCCAACATTTTTCATTGTTGAAAGGAATATTTTTTTCATTTACCTATGCAAGAAACTTTTTTCCGTATTTTCTCCTTTTTTATTGGTTTTCATGGGGGTTTTGTGCCATTTGACTTTAGAGAACATCTCTGAATTCACTGGAAATCTTCAGGGATAGGATGAAACCTTAGCCATATAAGAAAAAGTTCTCGTTCTTCTGTCTTCAGTCCAAATTTTAAACAGTCCACCAACACTTTTCAGTAATGAGCCCTGACATCTCTGAATGCCAACTCTTAACATGTTCAATTAAAAGAAATCAAAACCAGCCCTATAAACGAGCAGGGTTGCAACCACAGTCTCCATGGAGGCTTCCACCTTTCCCTCTGTGCAGCACAGCTCCACTTCCAGCTCCAGAACCTCATGGAATAAAACATTCAGGCCTCTTCCATGGGAATCAAAGTGAAATTCCTCGGGTGATCAGAAAGACTGACAGTGCTCTGAGCAAACCATTGGAGGGCAACCTGACAACAGGAGCTGGCTCAAGGACTGGGATTCTCTCCAAAAACACTGATACAGGGAATTTAGGTACCATGGGTGTGCATCCAGGACTCTGAGAAAGCTCCTGATATGGAAGAACACCAGGCAGAAAGGAACGTGCCAGGGTCTGGTTCCAAAAGTACTACAGAGAATCACAGAATCCCTGGATGCTTGGGCTGGGAGGGACATAAAAATCATCTCCTTCCAACCTCCTGCCATGGACAGGCAAATCACTGATGCTCTTCAGCCAGAAATTAAACCCCTCACAGTTTGGACCAAAAAGTGGAGAGCTCAGCACAGCCCAGTGGGAAAACATTGAGGGAATGATGGCAGAGCTCCACAAAGCCAAGATTTGCACGGGGAAAGGAGAAGAGGCTGTTATCCTTGTGGCAACACTTGGGACAAGTGAAATTAGCAGGTGGCAATTAGCAAAGCAAACAATGGGGAATAGCTCTTGTTGCACAGACAACAGAACTTGTTCCCAGGTAATCTGGCTGAAAATGCCAAGCAAACACAAGAATTGCCTGCTAGAGTCGAATACACGTGTCCACCTGTGCCTCGGGAAATCCTCGAGCCACAAGTGATGGAAAGCAGAGGATTGAAGTGAAGAAAGGGGAGTGTGACTCAGACTGTAAAATCTCTGGAGTTATCTCATTATTCATCCTCTAACTGTCAAGTGGTTCATTTGTCACAGGTCAAATCGTAAGGGTTGCACTGAGACAGAAACAAGAGGGATCCAAATATAATTAACAAATTTCTGCCAGGCTCAGCTCAAGAACTTGGGCAGTGCAGGGGAAACCCTTATTAAACAGAGGAGAAGAGGATGACACCTGTATTCTCTAGAGTAACCATTTTCTCCAGCCCTCTTGTCTCTTTAGGAAACCAGGTCGTGGAAGTGTTCAGGATTAAAGTACCATTCATTCCTGGGAGGAGAAGTTGCATCACCCAGGTACAGCAGCTCTATTTATAAAAATCTCTGACCCTGAAAATTGTGCTTGGCCTTGGAGCTTTCACCAGCATTGAACACAGGAACAGAATGTGTATTGGGGAGAATTTGTGGACACTAAGGACACACTGACTATGAATACCAACAGTAAAAATATCATCAGGAAAAAACACACCTGGAAATTGTGAGATCTGTAAACGTAAGCTCAAAGAAGAGGATTTTTGTAGAGTGCATCTATCCAAGCCTAAGAAAGCATGGTGGGGTTTTTAATGTTAATAGGGCAGAAAACTCAAATGTATACCACAGTCTTTGACCCAGTTTTGGGGGCTGCCAGTTCTGGGCTCCCTGCTTATAAAGGCAGTGTTTTCTTATCCAATCCAAACATAACTCTTCCAGATTCAGGCAGGGATAACACCTTCTCTGGGGTTTGTCTCATCTAGGAGAAGACACTGTGAGGGACTGTAGAGAATCAAAAAATTTAGATACAAAGGAATACCTTTTTCTGCTAATTTTTTCCAATATCCAACAGATCACATCTCAATATGGTCACAGAAAGGTCTGTCAGGATGTCAGTTGCTCTTATAAATCCCTTCCTAAAAGAAACAAGAATGGCAACAGCATCAGGGAGACAGGCAAGAGATGATAACAGAAATCTGTGGAAGTTTTGCCATCCAGATATTTCCTGGTGCAGCAAGAGGAGCAAAACTATCTGGAAATTCTGTGTTTCAAGGCAGCTTCCAGATGCCATTCCAGCCTCTGGAGCACATTGCCCAGCATCCTTGCCAAGCTTTCCAAACCTCAGCAAACTACATCCCTTTGGAGCCAAGTACTCCTTCCTGAGTCCTGATCACACTGAACCCATTTGCATGCTGAAAACACAAAATTCTGCTAAAATGATGTTTTCTGAAAATGATTGTGAATGCCTTACCTTCCACCCAGAGAAGGAGCTCTTTGGGGCCTCAGGAGGAGATCTGGACTTGCAGGAGTCACCCCTGAGCTGTGAGCTCTGCACAGCAGGCTCCTCCTGCTGCCTGTGCATGCTGCCCCTGCCACCTGGGAATGAAAGGGTTAAATACACTCTGCTGCTTCCTTTCCACCCAGGAGCCAGGGAAAGCTGCAGTGAGAGCTGCAGAGCACTAATGTGTGTATTTATCTAAAGCTTCTGATGTTCTCTGCGTTTTCTTGAAGGGGTTTAGTTTAGGATTTTTTTTCAAGCTGGGCTGTATTTTTCCCTTTAAATCAATAAGAGTTAAATCCAGCTGGCTTAGCTGCAATTTGCACACAGGTAATTGTAAAGCACTCACACCTACAAGCCTGTGCCCTTGCAGCATTACATGCACCACAGCTTAGCTGAAATCTGCAAATATTCATTGAAATTCAGAGGCAAATTCAGCCATATTTGCAGCTGCTTCACAGGCACTTTCTGCAAATATTTGAACACTTGTACTTTACTGGTACAAATCCTGGTGAATAAGGAATTTTCGTTTCAAATAAGCGCTGGGCTAAACGTGCTCTGTTCTGTTTTACACCATGGTCTGTACACCAACACTTGCCTGGTGAGACACGCCAGGAAACAAGCAGCACTCTGTGACTTCTAAAATTAACAGTATGAAATCTGAATACGAAATATTTACACACTCATTAACGTGGAAAGTTCACAGCACACCACAGAATTCAAAAAAAAACCCTGTGGGACCCTTTAAACCTTACCTATGGCAGCACTAAGCCTCAAAGAGCTGGAATGAGAGGAGGCTCTGAGTATCTGCAAGGACTGGCACAGACATCCAGCATTTTGCACAGTCTGAACAGGCTCTGTGAGAATTTCTGTTTAATAAATGGGAATATTCAGCAACCCAGCTCTCACTTTCCCAAAAAGGAGAAGAGGACAAGACACAGAGATGATTAGTTTCTTTAAATATCTAGTAAAGGTTATTTTGACTCAGACAAGATGTTATTCACTTCCATATTTCAGCAAATTATACAATAAAGAGATAATATAATTTGAAAATATTTGGGATTTATATTCTTTGTCTTTAATCTTTAGTAAACACCTTAGAAAATGTTTCTAGCAGCAATAACAGTGTGGGATCTCTCTAAAACCTTGTCAAGCAGCAGAGAAGGAAAAAGCCTGTTAGCTCAAAATGAAGAGCCAGCTTCTCCCTCAGAGAGCTCACTGTGGTGAAAAGGTGCATTTTGGAAGCACCTTCCTTGCCAGCCAAAGTCAGACTTGTCCTTTGCTGACATCTCCTGCCATATGTAGATTTTTACCCAGAACTCTTCCCTGACAAAACAGTCATTCTTCACAAAGTAAAAGCTTCAGAGCTGGAGAAGATAGTTCATAATAAATTAATCTAATCCACATTAAAATGCTGTAATTGATGTAAAATAGCCCAGTGTAGTTTTTGAGGCTCTCCTCTCCCAGTTATTGCAGTCCTGTGTCTCCAGACAGACGTCAGAGCTCCCAGGACATGCAGTTTTCTCTTGCACATCTGCCTGTCCTGCCCTGGGCTCTGTTTACCCTTAGTTTGCTGCCTCCTGGCAGGATGTGCTGAGGCTGGGGAAGGTGCTCAGGCAGCTCCCAGCTGGGCACTCATGGGACATCAGCTCAGGAACAATTGCCATAAATTCATGGGGTTTGTGTCATTTTCACTGCAACTCATGCCTGAGGAACTGTGGAGTGGGAAAGAGCTGGGCTGTGGTGCTGCAAGCACATCTGAACTTGAGCTCTGCCATGAGCTCTTCAAGGTAACCCAAGGGTTTCCTCCTCCAGGGGTATTCTTCCTTTAAATAAAACCCACTGACTTCAGCATCTTCAGAGAGCGAGTGTGCTCTGCCCAGTGCTCTCTGAACTGCACCTCTGAGAGGAAAACCATTTCAAGAAAGTGGAATCTTCTCATTCCACTAATACTCAAACTTCAGGCACAAGTCTGTCCCTTACTCATTGGCCTTGTGTCCCATTCCAATTTCGGAAAGTTCCCACGTTCCCATCCTAAAAAGAAACACTTTCTCAAAACACCACAAGCTCATTTTGTGGTTGGTTAATATAGGTGCAGAATAAACAATGGACTGGGGACCCTGCAGAGGAAGAGTCCATGTTGTACATAATCATGCTTTAATGGACTCTGTTTGTAAACAGATGAGTCCATACACAACCAGGACTTTTCCATCCACGCAGAGCTGGGGGTAAGGGATGTATTTTAAAGTCTGCCATGAAAACTGCTGCCTGCTGACCCAGTGGTCACCACCAGCCTCATTAAAGGGAACCATCCCTGTCCCCAAGCTTTCCTTCTGGCACTTCTCCTGCAGATTTCATGGCAAAGCTCAGCCAAGCAGACATAACAGCGTGGAGAGCTGTGTTAGCATGGATAATGCAAACTTGCCCTGAGCTTTATTTACACATTGCTGGGCCAAATTTCAGGGAATTGGGAGTTTAGCATTTGGATTTTATCTACTCTACATCTCAGCTGAAACAACCAAATCTAATGAGTGTGCAATGACCTCAACCCAACATGAGGCTTAAGACAAACATCTAATAACAGGACATCGCATGTTAGTTAATGAACTTTAGAGAATTTGATTGAACTCAGTAGGTCATCTCAACCTCTGCATTCGGTTCCTTTTGGACCAAAACGGTGAGGAAAAGTCCCAGACAGATGTTAATTTTTTCACCCCAAGTCCAAGAAGGCCTGGCCCACCCCAGCCCCGGCTCAGCACTCTGATATGGTGCTGGGTGATGTCTATTAGGAGTACAGGGGGGGTGCAGGTTCCAGCATCCCTCCCTCCTCTCCATGCCCCACAAAATCTCTCTGCACTCCTTCCCTTATAACCCCACAATATCCCTTGATATTCCCCCACCCCCCCACAGTCTCACACACGTTCTTGCATCCTCCCACATCTTGCTCCATGTTCCCTACAACCCCTCCAGCCCTCATATCTCCCTTCCCACCCTTCCATCCTCCCTGCATCCCCCTCCAGCCTCCTCAGCCCCAGCCCCACATCCCCCCCACACCCCTGCATGCTGCATCCCCTCCACATCGTTCAATGTCACCCCCTCCCCATACCCCTGTATCCTTCCACAGCACCTGCATCCCTACTCCTCCATCATCCCACACCCCCCACACCCCTCACAGCCCCCATATTTCCTCTTGAATCACATCCCCCTCCATTCCCCATCAAACCTCCCCATCCTATTGAACTCCCCCATCCACATCCCCTCTCCATCCCCTCTGCACTTCCCACCCCCTGGAGGGGAAAAGGCAGCATCAACTCTGTGCTTTTGGGGTTTTTTGTGAGAAGAGCCCACAAAGCATTGCTCTAGGATGAATTTTTTCTTCCAGAAGGGCAGAGCAGACCTCCCTTGCCTGCAGGTGTGGGGCAGGGAGTCAGGACAAGGCCACCGCCCCTGCGGCCCCCCAGCCCCGTCCTGGCAGAGCAAGAGCTGCCTCTGAATAAACACCCGTGGCATTCATCTTCAAACCCCCTGGCTCCGTGCAGCTATATTTAAATTGACATTGATGAAAAAGCAGAACTTTTCTCAGGTTTCTTTGAGATGCTTCATAAAAAGGGAATTTAGGATGTTTGAAATGGAAACTCGCCTTAAAAGGATTTTTGTTAAGAAAACCATCAAAATGTTTGCTGATTACCTGTGACCCGAGTAGCAGTCAAACATGGAAGGACCCACTTTTCCAGCCTTCAATCCACACCCTTCTACTTTGTTTGCAGAGAAAACACATGCTGTTCTACCTATACAGGTGTAATTAAAATGTGGAGTTTCCCAGTGTGGACGCATTTCTCCCCGAATGAATGTGCATGGTAATACAGCTTATTTACACACAGACAGAGAACAACCATCAGGTGTATTAGCTACAAATATCATTTACTGGCTCCAGAATTACACAGCAGTGGCAAATCATCCTCATAGCTTTTCCAGCAGCTCTGGGGTGCTGCCGAGTGAGATCATTCCCACAGGCAGAGCAGGGCTCTGAGGAGAAGCTGCAGCACGGAACGAAATCATCCAGACCTTCCCCGGGGCTCCTGCGGGCTGAGCAGCTCTGCGGGAATCGCCCATCGCAGCCCTGCAGCGCCACACGGGCTCGTCACAGCTGGGAAAGGTAATTAGAAAGTGAAATGGTTATGCGGCACTGTCCAAAATTATCCATCAGCACGAAACCTGTGTGCAGGTGAGGCCTGCTGTGATTTCCTTGTGGTCACTCATGGGCCAGCGAGGTTTATCGGTGCTGGTCAGGGGGAGCCCCAGCCCTGCTTTTAAGTGCACTGGGGTATTATCGAGCACGTTTGGAAGGGCTGTCACTGACGGCTGGTGGCATTTATCCTCGCTTTTCAAACAGAATCAGAGAATCTCGGGATGGCTTGGGCTAGAAGGGACATCAGAGATGCTGTCATTCCACCCCTGCTGTGGGCAGGGCCCCCATCCCTCTGGGCGCCCCTCTCTGCTGGCTCCCAGCTGCTGCCACTCCGGCCTGCCCAGCAAGCAGCCGACCTGGAGAACCTGCGGGAAATTAAATTTTGACAGAAAGTAATACATAAAATCGTTAAAAACAATCGGAATATGTGTGTGTGACTGTACGTATATATACATATTACAAGAAAACACAAACCAACCAATGAAGAAATCCCATTAGTCAGGTATATTGTCCGATAATGCTAACAGGCTTCTTCCGTGCCTGAGAGGACTCTGTGTTTCGTTAGCGCCGCCGAGGGTGCGAGAGGGCTCCTCAGCCGGCTCGCACCCTCTCGGGGCTGTAACCGGCTCCTCCCGAAGCAGAAATGTGTCATTAAAGCCGCGACCGAAGCGTTGCTGGGCAGGGGCTCGGCGGGAGCCGCTCAGCCGGGGATGCCGCGGGGATGCCACCGGCAGCGCACCCGAGCGCTCCGTGCCCGGGCGGGACCCGCAGCTGCGCCGCGGGGAGGCCCCGCACGGGCCCAGCTCCAGGCGGTGCGTGCGGGGCTCTCGGGCATCTGCCGGGGCGACAGAAGGTCCGCCCGAGCCCCCTCGGAGATTTTCCTGCCGCAGCACAACCACAAGAAAGTTTTACCTCCGTGTCCTGCCCCGGGACCGCCGTGCGCGGACAGAGCGGCCGGACCCCGCCCGGCCCCGGCTCGGCAGAAACGCAGCTTCACCAAAGCATCCCCAACCCTCTCTCGGCTGTCTACGAGGGAAAAACACAAATAAAAAAAAAAAAACAACAACTTACTCTATTTAATGATTCGTGCGCTGAAAAAAAACCATCACTCTATGATCTGAGAAAATACAATCGCTTGCTCAGCTGTGAAAAGAAAATATTAACATTCTCTAGCGACGGCGCTAGCACCGAGCGAAGCCCGGCTGTTCCAGCCCTGTGTGTGACACCGGTGACGAACACAGCCTGTCGTCCTGTTAATTTAGCTTAATGCGCCAGGCAATTTCTCTTTTAATTAAAACCGGGTGCTGCTCCCGTGCGCACTGAAAGCACCAGAAACAGCAGCCAGAGGTGACAGGGAAGTGACAAAGCCACACGCCCAGCGTGCCCTGACCGCGCCGAAGGGTCCCGCAAACCCCGGCTCTGCCAGCCCCGCCGCCGCTTTCCCTCTTCCCAGCACCCGTCCTCATCCTCAGGTTAAAAAAAAAACCACTTCCAATCAATTGCTTGGTTAAATATCTAAGTCATTTCAGTGTAAGAATACGAGGTTGTTTCCTGTTTACCCAGCACTGGCCGTGTCCTCCACCGCTCATCCCGGGGGCTGATTTAACCCGGGCTGGATCCGGGGCACCTCCCGAGCCGGGCCGTGATGGGCAGAGGGGCCGGAGCCGTGGAGAGAGAAACGAGGAAAACTGGGAATGACCGGCAGGAGTCCAGCGCAGATTCACCTCGAGGGCTCCTCCGACGGCGATGCGGGGCCATCTGGGGTTAAAGCCCGGCCATGCTGTCCCTGCGCTCCGCTCCCACCGGGCCGCGCTCTCCGCGCCCTGAGCACGGGCAGGAACCTCCCGGAGCCGCTGCCCCGGACAGGGCTCCCGCACCGCCGGCCCTGAGCGCGCTCCGCCGGGGCAGGGAGGCAGAGACCAACCCCGAGCCGAGAGCGCTAATTACCGTCGTTAAATACCGCCGTTAATTGGGAGGCGGCCCCGCAGCAGCGGCTCAGCCCGGGGCTATCCCGCCGCTCCCCGGCCCTCGTTCTTCCCTGGGCTGCTGCTTTTTTCTCTTATTTTCTTTTCTTTTTTTCTTAGCAGAATAGCAGTAATTGCATGTCTCGGTGGATGCTCTGTAATTTAACATCCCAACGGAAAACGTGGAGAAGAGACTCGGAGAAAACAAGCAAAAAAATAAAACAAAATTTAAAATACCCCACCCGAACAACAAACGCCACGATTTCGTACTAGGATTTTTGCTGCTACATCGCAGCAGCAATGAAGAGTTTTTTTAAAAAGTACCGTTCAGGATGCGCAGTGCAGAACTTAATTAACCTTCTGTCACCAACTAACGTATGTTTAAAATCCGAAAGCATCCGAATTTGACCAAGGGAAGACCGAGGGTCTGGCCTCTCCCGGCCACGGGCAGCCGAACCGTCGCGAAAAACGACGGGAGAATCCTCCCGCTACCACTGCGCTTTGCACTTTCTCTGTAGCTCTGCCTGGAACTTGGTTTTGAATACCTAATCTGCCTCCGTGGGGGGGAAAAAAAAAAAAAAAAACCAACAACAAAACAAAACAAAAATTTTTTTAAAAATCAACCCCAAAGCATTACGCTACTCAGATCAATAGTTCATAAAATACTTTATTGAAATAAAGTAAATATCTTCGCATTAATAAAACTGATCATAAAATGCAGTTTTCGAATAACTAGGGGCACCACAGGGTTTTAGACAGCGAGTAGATGTGGATGGTGGGATCCAGTGTCCTGCTGGCCCCTCGGGCCGTGGCCAGCCCAGCGGCCGTGGCGCAGCGCGGCGCTCCGCGGGCGCGGAGAGGGGCGGCGGGCCGGGGGAGGCCGGCGTGCGGCCAAAGCGTCCAAACGTCCCGAGGCCGAAGGCAGCCGCAGCCACTGTCTGAGCTGCCCTCCATCCTCTCCGGCCGGCGGGGCGGGCCCCCCTCACTCCTCCTGGCTGACCTCGGCCGGCGAGCCCAGGCTCTCGGGCGGCTTCTCGGCGTCCCGGGCGCGCTCCTGCTCCGAGAGCTGCTCGCTGCTGGGGATCGAGTTCTTCTTCGGGCGGCCCTTGGGCTTGGTGGGGGACTCCAGGCCGCCCCCCTGCAACACCTGCGAGGCGAGGAGGGGGCGGAGGAAGGAGACACCCCGGCAAAGCCGAGCTGCCGTCGGCCCGCGGCGCAGCAGCCCCTCTCTCTCTCTCTCTCTCTCTCTCGCCCGCCCGCCGGCGGGAAGCGGCCGGTGCGGGTCCGCTCGGGCTGCCCCGGGGGCCGAGCGGAACAACGGGAGGGCTCGGACAGGACGGGCAGGGACGGCCGGCCGGAGCCCAGGAGATGCTGGACCGGGGGCACGGTGTTAAAGACCAGGGGCATGTTATTATTACCGTAATCGTCATCGTTACTATTATAATTAACCTTAACGTTATCGTTAAATGTGCCAGGGCCGAGATGCAGAAGGACGAAGCCCGCAGGGCAGGGCTCGAACGCGGACACGGCGCGCCCAGGGGAAGGACTGTTAATAAGGGGCACTTACTATTTTCTTCCATTTCATGCGCCTGTTCTGGTACCAGGTTTTCACCTGGAGCTGGCTGAGCCCCAGCGATTCGGCCAGGTCTATTCTGCGGGCGAGAGAAAGAGGAGGTCAGGCCGGCAGCTTCCGTCTCGGAGGGCAGCTTCCCGACTTTTTCAAGCAAAATCAGCCCCGTCCCGTGGCGTCGCGCCCCGGGTCCGAGGTCGGCCGTCGCCTACCTGTCGGGCGTGGAGAGGTATTTCTGCTTCTCGAAGCGCTTCTCCAGCCCCATGAGCTGCAGCTCGGTGAAGACGGTGCGGCTGCGGCGGCCCTTCTTGGCCTTGCCCGGCTCCGGCGGGCCCGGCTCCAGCTTCCCGCGGAGGTGCAGCTCCAGCGGGAGATGCGGCGAGGCGGAGCCGCCCTGCAGCCCCGAGCCGGCGGCCAGCAGCGCCGAGCCCAGCCCCGAGCAGCCCAGGGGAGCCAGCGGGAACTTAAACACGGCGGCCGGCTCCGCCTTCAGCACCGCTGCGGGAGAGAGCTGCGGTCAGCGGCGGGCAGGGACCGCGGGGCTGCCCGGGGAGCAGCCCCTGCAAGGAAACCCGGGCCCTTCCCCTCCATCCTCGGCACCGCCGCGGGCCCTGAGCCCCCCGGCCCCGCCGCCTCCACCGTACAGAGACACGTTTTACCCTTCGACCAGCACATGCCAATCACGGAGTTACTTGGGGGTTACAAGTGAAATTAAACCAACCCAAAAGCGATCCCCTCTATGTCACCCAACAGCTGCCGGACCCGGCTGAACTCGGCCACCCGCGGGGCGGGCACGGTCCCAGGATTCCCTTCCTAGGAGTTTTCAGTAAATTTTCGACCTGATAATTTCTATCCCACTCCGTGAAGAGCAGCCTATGAAGGGGCGCCCGGGAAGAGGACAGCGAGCCATCCCCGAGAATGCTGCTCCAGCGGGCTGGGGCCGCCGCTCGGCCGGCTCGATTCAATTCTCCCCGATCCGGCCCGGCTCTGCTCGGCTCGAATCGCTCGCCCGGCTCGGCCCGGCCCAACTGGGTCCCTCCCGACGTCTCCGCTCCGCTCCCGGACCTGAGGGTGGGCTGGGGGCTGCGGTCCCTCTCGGCCCGGCCTCTCCACAGCGACACACGAGCGAGCTCGGCGCCGGAGAAAGGGCTTTAGGGGAGTCTCTGCGGGGTCTTCTCCTCGGCCTGCCTGAAATCGCCTCCCTTCCTACAGGACCCGATCCCGCTCCCACCTATCCCAGCGGAACTGAGCCTGAGGGGTGTAAAGAACCTTTCATCTGATCCGCTACTCCGAGCAGTTCTGAACAGTTCATCCTGAAAATAATACAAATTTCTAGATATTCTAACGCATGCTGTTCCCTTGCTCAGGGGTTTGACGCTTTCCGCTTTTTCTCTTAAACGCAGAAAATGAGATTGGGATACTCCTTTTCAGTTCAGGTCAATGGATCAAGAGCTAAGGCTCTGCAGTTGAAGATGGCTTGCGAAGTGAAAGCTTTCGCCATCATCCGTTTAAATATCGGCCTTTAAAATATATTAGGTAATAGCCTTCAAAATGCATTAAATACTACCGTCAAAAAAAAAAAAAAAAGAAACACCCCCCCCAAAAAAAGAAAAAAAACTCCCCTAAACAATAAACCCAATAACAATTATAAAACCCCCAAACCAATTTGAATATGTTAATAAACTGCATTTGTCCTGGATTCCATATCTGACTGGACAGAGAATGCGGGCACCCCTTTTAAAATAAAACCCCAAACATGTATTATAATATGGACAATAATGTTATGCCTTCCATCTGCTATATTATTATTATATAAACATAGCATATATTTATATACTATATATAATATCTCTGTATTTTATATAATTTTTTTTGTTTACACATAAGTCGGGTTTCCAACTAAATCTGTGACCGCAGGGCCTCTTGCCGCCCCTCGCAGCCAAGCGCAGACCCCGCTGCTCGGCTCCAGCAATTCTCACCTCATCCAAAAACACAAGGGAAAACCCCAAAACAAAACTATCGACAACAACCTTCTTCCCTGCAATCCAAACGCCATCCTGTGCAGACGCGGCCGGAGCCGCAGGGCCGCTTTCTTCGCTTTTAGGCCCCAAACTCCCGGCTGCTCCCGGCTGGAGCGCCCAGGCACGGCGGGAGCCGGCGGGGATGCGCACGACCGGCAGAGCCCTCAGCAACTTTTGTAGGCAGAATTCCTAAGTTTTTCTCCGAGGAACCCGACTCCCAAAGGCGCTGGAGACCACCGGCGGGCGATGCCTCCCCGCCTGCCGCCCCCAGCCGCCCCCCAGCCGCGGGGAGCCCCCCGGGACGTACCGAGGTGGTTGTGGTAGGGCCGGGCGGAGAGCAGCGCCTGAACCCCGAACTTGAGCAGCTCCCCGGCCGGCGCGGCCCCCTTGGCGTCCGGGGGGTCGGTGAGGATCTCCTCGATCATGAAGCTGCGGTAGCGGTGGGAGCGGTGGTCGGGGAAGGCTTCGGCCGGGAAGTAGCGCGCGGCGCCCAATTCCAGCGGGTGCTGCATCCTCGCCGCCCCCGGGGCGCGGGGGGACCCCCGGCCGCCGGGGCCGCTCTAGCGCAGCCCCCCGGCCGGCAGCCGGGCAGCGGGGGCTCTGCCCATCGCCCCGCCGCCCCCTCCCCTGGCCCTGCGCGGCGGCCCGGAGCCGTCCCCGCCGCCTGCACACGGGGCGCGGCACCGGGCAGCGTCTGTCTCTCCGCCCCGGGACAGCAGCGGCGGCCTATTATACGGCCGGGCCCGGCGGGGCCGTCAGCGCGGCGGGGGAGGGCGCGGGAGGGGCTGCGGAGGAAGGAAGGGGCCGGGGCGGGCGAATACCTGCGGCGGGGGTTACAGCCCAGCATTTGATCCCCCGCCATATAAAGCAAATTACCCGTTCTGCTCGCTGCGGGAGAGCAGACACCCAAACAACCGCTGGCCCCCTCGAAGCCCCGGCCCCGGCTCCGCTCCCAGTCCCGGCCTAATTCTTATGACCATCCCTGTCCCTGTCCCCGGCTCCAGCCCCATCCCCGTCGCCATATCCATATCCATATCCATATCCATATCCATATCCATATCCATATCCATATCCATATCCATATCCATATCCATATCCATACCCATATCCATATCCATCGCCATCCCCGTTCCCGTCCCCACACCAATCTTCCGTCCCTTTCCCATTCCCGTCCCAGCCTTCGTCCCCCTCCCCATCCCTTCCCCTGACGGGCCAACCGCGGCTCTGGGGCGCCTCGGCCGATGGAGGCAGACAGGGACCCACACGGACCCTCGGGGCCATCCTCTCGGCCCGGCCCGCACGGCCCTGCCCCGCAGCGCGGGCGCTCGGAGCCCTCGGGGCAGCCCCGGGGCGGTGGCCGGGGCCCGGCGGAGCCCAGGCAGGCCGAGGGCAGGGGGGAGCCAGCCCCGATGCCCCCAGCTCCGGGCTCCCCCCCGGCCTCGCTCAAAGCGGTGTAAACATCTAAAAGGAGCTGGCCAGGGAACAAAACCCAGCACGAAGCGGAGCATTTCCCTGGACTTTTAGATCATTTACACGGACATTTCGCTCGGTACGACGTGATTCATTCTATTCCCTTTAGCCTGTGTCACGCACGGCAGCGGAGACCCACGAGCCGCCCCTGCTCGTTACTGACTTGCTTCGATCCAGATTCGTCTGCAGGAGCCCGAACACCCAAATCCCTCCCGAAAATGTCGGCGCTAATGGATTACGGGGAAATCGTTTCGGCGAAGCCCCGCGGGTCCCACGGCGTGGGGCGGCTTTGGCTGCGCTCGGCCTCTGCCCACGGCCGGAGCTGCCCACGCGTGACCGTGCCTGGGCGGTGTTCGCGGGAGGCACCCACGGGCTCAGCCAGGCCGGCCCACGCAGAGGGACGGGAGCGGGGCTCATCCCTCCGGCAAGGGAAGCTCAGCCTCCTTTTTTAAGATTTTAGACCAAAAAAAAGAGGGTTCTGCCCGTTTTCCCGACTGCTGCGGGGGATGCGCAGGGGAGAGCGGAGCAGCCGCGGGATCTCGCCCGGCTCCGTTTCGGAAGCCCTAAGAAGATGCGATGGCCACGGAAGGCACCTGCCAGTGCCGTCCGTGAGCGCAGCACACGGGGGACGAGTCCCAGCGCTCGGCTGCCGTCGGGCCCGAGTGTCCGAGCACCTTCCCCCGGGCCCGGGCTCCCCCGAGCCGTGCGGGCTCCGGAGCTTCTCGTGGCTCCCGGTCCGGCCCGCAGCCACGGCCCCCCAGAGTCAGCGAACAGCGAACAGCCCCGGGGGCCCAGCATCCGGCGGCAGATGCGGCTGCAGGAACCCCCGGCCCTGTAACTTGAATTAAATATTGAGGTAGGGGCAGGCGGAGGCGTTCAGGGAACTGCGGAGAACACGAGGCCGCCCTGCTGCTCCTGTCAGCGCTATTTGAGTCCTGCTGCTGTTTCTCTGTGCTACTCACCCCTGCATGCGACAACAACGAATTAATTTATGCTCTGTACTTCACTGCCTGCCCACATAACCTGTTCCATATGGTAACTGCGACTCGTACGGAGCAGTTCCGCGCGGATTTGTTCTGGTTTCTCCACATTTCTTCAATTTAAAATTACGCCACTCGCTCTGTGAAACACTAACGGGCTGAACCCCCGTTAGCTGCCCGGGTGCTCCCTGCTGTTAGCGGGTTGTCATTTATTAGACATCATCTTGGTGTGTGCACCGCCAACGAGTTCGTGACACGCGACAGAGCGGGGGCCGTGCCCGGGACCGGCGCTCCCCTCCCGGGGGGAGCAGCGGGACCGGAGCCCACCGAGATGCTGCGGGCCGCGGGACTGGCGCCTCCATCCCTCCCCACCTCCCCGAATTCCTCCCGGGAATCTCGGGGCAGCCGTGTCCCTGTGCACACCTGCGCTCCGGGGAGCCCCGACCGAGACCAACGGGGCCCCAAAAAAAATCAGAAATCCCAACCCCAAACCCTCCCCGTTTCCGGACGGGCCCATCCGTCCTCCCGTGCTTTGTCCATCTGCTCTGCTGAGATCACAAGGTGCTCCATACCAAGGTGCTGATTTCCTACGGCCGAGGCCAAAGAGGCCATTGGAGCTATTACCATGAAACGAGGAGAATGAGTAAAGTGAGAAGAATTTTGGACACATTCAAGCGAGCAGGCAAATCCGCATCGGATTGTTTAAACAACCTCACCCCCGAGACCAGCGCGCTCATAAACAAATAGTGCACGTAAAAGAAATTACCCACGCCTCCCTTGAGCTTTTTGTTTCTTTAAAATAACCAAAGCTCAATAATAACTGTAAATAACAATACTTCGATCCCCATCCCAGAGCAGGTTAGGATCAGAGTGGTACAAACCCGGAATAATTTCCTATCATACGGCATCAACTTTGATAATTTAAGTTTTTATAATCCTTGGGATCCATCTGCCCCGAGGCTGCTCAGAGCAGCCGCAGCCGGGCGGGCACGGACGGTCGGCGGATCCCACATCCTCCCCGCGAGCAGGCCTACAGCCCCCCAGGTCACCAAAACAATAAAATAAAAAATAGCTTCTCTGAAAAACCTTCTATTGAAACATTTCGATGTTGCACTGAAGAAAGAGAGGGTGAACTTCACCATCTGGTCGTACTCACGGTCAGGAATTTAAAATCGTTGAAAAACAAATCCAGTAGTGAAAAGGACAGAAGTTATTATTATTATTATTATTATTATTATTATTATTATTATTATTATTATTATTATTATTATTATTATTATTATTGCTATTGCTATTGCTATTACTACTACTACTTTTAGTGCAGTAGTGTCTGATCTCCTGTACTCTTACAGAGCTTGTAAACCCGTACTTTTATTTCACATTGAATTGGGTGGTAGATTCATGCAACCACTTTTATAAAAAGCAGCATCTTAGAGTGGGAGTTCAGAAACATACGTGGGGTTTTAGGGACCAACCACATGAACAAGCTGCAGACTCCAAATTTTTTTCCTCCCAGCAACCAGAATGGAATCACCTTTATTTACAAAATTGCTCCTCATTTACCGAAGGGCTTTTAAAAATTCTTGTTTTGTTGTTATTTTGGGGTCTGTTTATTTATTTGTTTTGTTTAGGGTTGGGTTGTTTTGTTGATTGTTTTTCTTGCACCAGTTACAGACTTTAAATGACTGCTAGAAACGGACTATTTCTAGTTAGGTTTTTTAAAAAATAATTTTTATACAAATGTTCCCAACTGGTTTCAGAAACTATGGATGCATTTATCACATTACGAGACTCTTCTGATCTTCGTTTTGCATAAAAGCAGAACGCGTTTTTTAAAGGCTCCTCTCGCTTACTTTCACGCTTCAGATATTTTGATGTCTCTATTTCGGCTGAGTAACTCAGAGAAGGATGACACTTCCACCCGCGAAAATCTTGCTACGAAAAAGGAAACAAGTTCACCCAGTGATCTAAAATCTTCCCTGGGGTGGGAATACTTTTGCTCCGCTGATTCATCCCCGATTTGACGAGAAGAAGAGTTTTGCTGAATTCCCGCAGTTCTCCTGACTCCTACAACCGTGACGGGGAAAACAGCGAAACTCAAACTCCTCGCCTCCCGGATCCCTCGGGAAATATCCCAAAAGGGAAAATATTGGGCTACCAGGGGCTGCCCAGGGGAGTGCACGGAGCCCAGCGCTGAGCAGGGCTCTCGCAGCCAGGTCCCGGCTCACGGGAGCGGGGCCCGGTGCCGGTCACACCCGATCCGCTGCGGGCACCGGGAGCCGCGGGGCTGCTCCGCAGCGCTGCTCACATCAATTAAACACCGGGGTGCTTTTGGTAGGGTTTTTTTAAACTTGTATCAAAGCTCTCAGTGACTTTAAAACACAACCAATTCTTTGTTTTCTCAACATCACCTTTTCTAAAACTCGAATAAAATGTCCCCGTGTCTCCCATCGCGCCCCAGCGCCGGGGGTAGCGGTGCCCGGACTGCGGGGTTGTGTCCGGGCTCAGGGCTGTGCCCGGGCTCAGGGCTGTACCCGGGCTCAGGGCTGTGTCCGGGCTCAGGCTGTGCCCGGGCTCAGGCTGTACCCGGGCTCAGGGCTGTGCCCGGGCTCAGGGCTGTACCCGGGCTCAGGGCTGTACCCGGGCTCAGGGCTGTGTCCGGGCTCAGGCTGTACCCGGGCTCAGGGCTGTGCCCGGGCTCAGGCTGTGTCCGGGCTCAGGGCTGTACCCGGGCTCAGGCTGTGTCCGGGCTCAGGGCTGTACCCGGGCTCAGGGCTGTACCCGGGCTCAGGGCTGTGTCCGGGCTCAGGCTGTGTCCGGGCTCAGGGCTGTGTCCGGGCTCAGGCTGTGTCCGGGCTCAGGCTGTGTCCGGGCTCAGGGCTGTACCCGGGCTCAGGCTGTACCCGGGCTCAGGGCTGTACCCGGGCTCAGGCTGTGTCCGGGCTCAGGGCTGTGTCCGGGCTCAGGCTGTACCCGGGCTCAGGCTGTGCCCGAGCTGAGGCTGTGTCCGGGCTCAGGGCTGTACCCGGGCTCAGGGCTGTACCCGGGCTCAGGCTGTGTCCGGGATCAGGGCTGTACCCGGGCTGCGGGGCTGTACCCGGGCTCAGGGCTGTACCCGGGCTCAGGCTGTGTCCGGGCTCAGGCTGTACCCGGGCTGCGGGGCTGTACTCGGGCTCAGGGCTGTGTCCGGGCTCAGGGCTGTACCCGGGCTCAGGCTGTACCCGGGCTGCGGGGCTGTACCCGGGCTCAGGCTGTGTCCGGGCTCAGGGCTGTACCCGGGCTCAGGCTGTGTCCGGGCTCAGGCTGTGTCCGGGCTCAGGGCTGTTCCCGGGCTCAGGCTGTGTCCGGGCTCAGGCTGTGTCCGGGCTCAGGGCTGTACCCGGGCTCAGGGCTGTACCCGGGCTGAGGTTGTACCCGGGCTCAGGGCTGTACCCGGGCTCAGGCTGTGTCCGGGCTCAGGCTGTGTCCGGGCTCAGGGCTGTGTCCGGGCTCAGGGCTGTGTCCGGGCTCAGGGCTGTACCCGGGCTCAGGCTGTACCCGGGCTGCGGGGCTGTACCCGGGCTCAGGTTGTGTCCGGGCTCAGGCTGTACCCGGGCTGAGGTTGTACCCGGGCTCAGGCTGTACCCGGGCTGCGGGGCTGTACCCGGGCTCAGGCTGTGTCCGGGCTCAGGCTGTGCCCGGGTTTCGGGGCTTTCCCCGCCCGCCTTGCCGGGCACTGCGGGACCCCGGTGCCCTGCGGGGGCATCGCCCTCGCAGCCCCTGCCCTTCCCACGGGGGCCCGAGGAGGGCAGTCAGGCACAGCCACCTCCCTCCCGCTCCCTCCTCACGGCACTTAATATTCAGGAAATCCACAAAGTGCAACGAAGAGAGTGGAAAACGTGACATCACGGGCTAATTGGGAAGGAGCGTTCGGGCTGAGGGAATAGCTCAGCCCTGAGTAATAAGTTGTGTTTAATGGCTGGGTAAAGCTTCATCAGCGGCCATTTAACACGTATCCCCCTAAAAATTATTTTCTGCGAACACCTGGCTTTGTCAGAAAGTTAGACTATGGAATTATCTTTGAGAGTCACGTTCAGAGGACGCAGTTTGGTTTGAGTGAGGGTTGCAGCCCCTTTATTTCCCTGCCCCTCGAGGTCCATCATCCATCCTCCTCCCTCCTGCACACACCCCAGCAGCTCTTCACAAACTGGGTGTTCTGCGTTTCTGTCCAAGCATAAGGAAACCATTCCTGAAATGACTATTGTCTGAATCCATTTCATTTATCTCCATTAGACCAGCCAGCAGAATGAGCAGCTGCCTAAATGTGCCACCTCTGTCCCCACCGCTGCCATCAGGTACCACCCACCTGAGAGCCACACACGTACCCAGCTGTGACACTTGCCCAAATCCTTTTATTGTGCAGGGCCCCAAACCAGCACAAACAGTAAGGCACACTCTGTGAAAGCCCCCTTCTCTCTCTTGCTTTTTCTACATACAGGATTTTAAACTCTTATTCATTTATTTTTACTTTTAGTTAGTTCATGGACAAGGGATGCAATGCTTGGAAATACAAACCAGCAAGCTGCCACACACGTGATTAGGTTTCAGGCCAGGCAGTATTCTTGGGACAGCCTCTTCTCTGTGAACTGATTCCTGGCCATGAACAGATCTGTAGGTTCAGAGCTCCTTCCCCAGTCCAGCCAAGAGGGCGGTGGCTGCCCCTAAAACCAGGGTCCAGTAAGAGATGAGTGCAGTGGCACCACCCTTGGTGACAGCTGTACCTCTGTCCTTCTCTGCCCAGGCCTGCTGTGGACAAGTGGTGCCATGGCCTGGGGCTATGGTCAGTGCCCACCATCAAGGCCCAGCCCACACCAAACCTGACCTGGCCACCCCAGGAGTGATGGCCAAGAACTCTGCAGGTGACACTGCCGGTGACACGTTCTGAAAATGATGGGACACACATGAAGGAGCAAGTTAAACACCAGAACAGTTGTTCAGTAAATAACCATACTTCACCTGAAACAGCATGTCTGGCTGCACCATTCATTTCTAGGTGATAAAGGAGTTTCAGGCAGAAAACAATGATTTGTCCTTATCACTCCTGTGTGAGCTTAAATCCAATCCAGCCCTGCATCTGTGTAGAAACCAGGGATGCTTTGCTGACACCCTGTGAGCCTCGTGCTGTAAACACCCTCTGTGTGCTGAGGCTGTTCCCTGTGCACGTGGGTGACTGCAACGGGACTGTTTATGGTTCATAAAATTAAGTTAATGACTACATCTGTGCAGAGCTGGGGCCTTCGGTTTTTAAAAGGGAAGAAAGAGAATAAAATCCTTACACTCTTCAGTTTTATGTTTGCCTCCAGTCACTTCTGGTTCCCAGTTCTCAAGTGCTACATCAGATCTGGATGATTTGGGTTTATACATCAGCAGGGAGATGTTTAAATCATTAAACACAATAATGGCTAATTGAAACACTTTATTTAAAAAATAACAAGATGTTTTATACATATTAAAATCATATCAAAGCTAGCTTCCCTGTCCCTCATAAGCACCACTACCATGGGTAAACTCCCTAAGTTAGAGAACTCGTAACATCAAATAGCTCTCACTGAAGGCCAAACAATACAAAACAATTCAGTGATGAAGGGTTCTTCCAAACCATTCCTTTCAGTGATTCTGCCATGTCCAGTAGGTCTTTTATTTTCCTTTCACACACAGACAGGCACCTTCACAAGCATTTAAGGCCCCTGACCCTGCAGCAGGGATTTTAAATTGTAAGGGAGAGACCCTTGCTGACACTGAAGCCACCAGAAGGAGATCTGCCATCCACTTGAAGCGAGATGAGACCTGAGTTTCACATTGCTTACACTGCAATTCCTACATCTGATATGGCAAATTTCTATTTACTGTGCTCAGAACTACATTTCAAACCCATATATGGCCACGGCTGATTAAGAAGTTTAAACAATTTCCCTTTCTGTACGTATATTATGACACTTGCAAATTTTTGGACTCTAACACGACATTCCAAGACCCACTGATAGCGATCTGCCGAGCTCCAGATGGAGCCATTTACCACGGAGCCATTTACCACGGCCTGCTCATCCTGCTGGGCTTGGAGCCTCTTCCCCAGCTTCTTCCTGGGCTGGGGTGATCCTGCATCCCACATCCCACACCCCACTCTGCACCCTCATCCTGCACCCCATCCCACATCCCCAATCCCACAGCCCTGTGCTGTACCCCTATTGCACAACCCCATCCCATCTCCCATCCCACACCCTGCATCCCATATCCCCACCCTGAGTCCTCATCCCACCCCCATCCCACACCCTGCATCCCATATCCCCACCCTGCACCCTATCCTGTGTCCTGTATCCCACCCCCCCATCCCCCTATCCTGCACTCTTTATCCCCCATTCCCACATCCCCATTCCCATATCCCAATTCCCACACCCCTATCCCATATCCCCATTCCCATCCTCTGTATCTCCCATTCTCTCCCCTGCGTCCTGGAGGCTGTATCCCACAGCCCTCATTTAAAGGCCCATATTCTGTATCCACTATTCCCTCACCCTGTGTCCCCCATCCCATATCCTCTATCCCCATATCCCGTATCTGGTATCCCCCATTTCCCATTCCCGGGTCCCCATTCCCTGTCCCGTGTCCCCATTCCTGGGTCCCCCATTCCCTGTCCCGTGTCCCCATTCCCCTGTCCCGTGTCCCCATTCCCGGATTCCCCATGCCCCATGCCCTGTCCCCTGTCCCCATTCCCCTGTCCCGTGTCCCCATTCTCCATTCCCTGTCCCGTGTCCCCATTCCTGGATTCCCCATGTCCCATGCCCTGTCCCGTGTCCCCATTCCCCTGTCCCGTGTCGCCATTCCCCACTCCCTGTCCCGTGTCCCCATTCCCCTGTCCCGTGTCCCCATTCCTCACTCCCTGTCCCGTGTCCCCATTCCCCTGTCCCGTGTCGCCATTCCCGGGTCCTTCATGCCCCATTCCCCATTTCCGTATTCCCAATCCCGGGTTCCCCTGCCCCATTCCCTGTCCCGTGTCCCGCGGCGCCAGCGCCCCCTGGCGGCGGCGGGACAGAGCGCAGGTGTCCCCAGGCGTTCCCAGGTGTCCCCGAGTGTCGCAGGATCGGGCCCTGAGGGTCCCCGCTGCCGGTGCAGTGGGGTCAGGGTGCCTGGGGGGTCCCTGTTCCCAGTGTCCCGGCTCAGGGTGTGTCGGGGGGTCCCCGCTCCCAGAGCCGTGTCCCAGCCGCCAGGGGTTGGTGGCAGCGTGGGCAGAGGGGGTGGGAGGGCACGCGTTCAGGGTTTCCATGTCAGATGCGAGCTGAGAGCAGCTCCCCGGCTTGCCCTGAGGGCATCCACAGAAGGGATCTGCAGAATAAGAAGAACGTGAGTGCAGAGGGCAAGAGGAAGAGGGAATATTGAGGGGGGGCACTGCCAGCAGGCCTTGCCTCTCTCCCCAGTCCTGGGGCTGCTGCAGCTGCTGTGCCGAGCCCATGCCGAGTTCCTTGGGACAGGAGGAGTCCGGAGCTCCTGGAGCCAGTTCCATGGAGGCTGTGGAGGGGACTGGAGGTTTGGTACCCAACCAGCAGCACCAGGACATCTTCACAGCCAGCAGCTCTCCTCTCTGTGACCAGGGACAGGACCTGAGGAGTGGCTGGAGCTGTGTCAGGTAGGGCTAAGCTTGGGTGTCAGGAAAAGGTGCTGGGGCACTGAACAGGCTCCCCAGGGAACAGGCACAGCCCAGTGACTCCAAAGGCTCTCCCACCTCATCCTGTGGCAGAGCATGGCCTTCCAGAACACGCTTAGAGTTGCAAGTAAAGAGCAGAGACATACAAAACCCTCCTTTAACAAGGTTAAGACAATATCTTTTAAAGGTTTCTTCTCTGCCCCCCTGCTGCAGAAGAGCAGCAGCTCAGCTGTGACAGGGAGGTCCCTTTCAGCACCTGGCAGCCACAGACCCCTGCAGGAACACCAAGAGCACCGTGTAGGAGCTGCTTCCAGAGAGCTCCTGAGCACAAACCCAAAACCAGAGTGATCAAGAACTTTTGGGATCTTGAACCACGTCCAAATTTCCCTGTTCTCCCTTCAGCACTCCTGCTGCCAGTGCTCTGTTGAGGGACGAGCACAGACACAGGAGTGGAAACTCAGGATTAGCTTCCCTCACTGGAGGACTCCTGAGTGACTGGCTCGGAGTCTTCATGAGAGCAATCCTCTAACAACTCATGGAAGAGCCTTGGAGTTTGACATTTTTATAAACATCGACCTTTTTATCTTCAGTGTTTGTTGTTTGAGGAAATCCCTTCTAGTTCTTACGCATGTATAACATCTAAAACAATTGAATTAATACCATATGAGGGTAGAGGGGTGAAAAATCACATCCATAGCCAAAATAGTTTAGCAAAATGGTACAGCTGAGGTTTAAGGCTGCCTGTGGTGACTTTGTATTTTGTTTAAACATTGTTTAAACATTGGTGTTAATACTTCATATAGATATGTGCAGCACAGATTACAACAGTATGTGCTGTGTGCTGTATAATTGATGAACAATTAAACTTAATTCCTATGTTTTGAGGTTGTGAGTTATAACTAAACAGAATCTAAACTGCCAGCAAATGAAGTTTTTTTTAGATTGTTTTTTCTGGATTAAGCTGTTTTGTGGGGCTGGGGCAGACAGACCCAAAGCCAAATACTTGCACACTCAACTTCAGCATGCAGAGAGCTTAGGCTTTATAAATTTAAGTATCTTTTATGTTCTGCTCATGTATAAGCTCTACTGGGGGACTTCCAAAATACAGCTTATCTAGCTAGATTCGTGCTGTGCTGGGAGGAGGCAACTGAGGAAGGCAGTGAGGAAACTCTTCTGCTCCCTCTGAACTCCGGGATGCTGGAAGAAGGGAGAATGGCTGTATGACATCATGTCAGTCTGTAAAATCTCCAGGAAGCACAGCAGTGCTGACTACGAGTCTGAACTGCCCTCAAAAAACAGAGCTGAAGCTTCTTGACTTTCTTTTTCTATCTTGCTCAGTGACACCAATGTCTTTGTGGGCAGTGTGTGACTCCAGGCAGTCCTGGGCTGGTGCTTCCCTGGCTCTGCAGCCCACACTGCTTCCACAGGTGAGCACAGCCCCTGCTGCACCTGAGCTGCAAAGCCCCTTGGCTGTGCCTCTGTGGCACTGCAGAGTGAGAGCCAACCCCAGCAGAGGCAGCAGGAGGAGTAGAAAGGTGATGGCTGTGCAAGGAATTAGGGGAGGGAAAAACCACAGAACCATTAAAGATGGAAAAATATCATTGAGACCAACGGTTCACCCAGTGCTGCCACTAAACCCTATCCTCAAGTGCCACATTCTGTCCAACACTTCCACCCTGGATAGCCTGTTCCAAAGCCTGACCTCCCTTTCAGTGAAGAAACTGTTTATAATACCCAACCTAAACCTCACCTAGTGCAACCTGAGGGTGCTTTGCCTTGTCCTGTCACTTGTTACCTGGGAAAAGAGGCTGACAGGCACAGCTGAGCACAACCTCCTTTCAGGCAGTAACAGAAAGTGATGAGGGCCCCCTGAGCCTCCTTTTCTTCCTAAATAACCCCAGTTCCCTGGGGTGCAAGAGTGAGTGGTGTTCCTCCCTCCCAGGGCCAGAGTTCACACTGGAGCCTTAAAGCCAACAACAGCTTTCTGGAGACAGAAGGAGGAATCCACATAAAGAGTGAACCTGGAAATCCTGAGGAGCAAACAGGTGAGACCACTGCCCTCGGGGGAGCTGGCCAGGGGGTGGACACCTCCTCCAGCTGTAGCCATCCACCATCCTTCCCTAGAGCTCACTCCTCCATCCTCAGGGCTCTGAGAAACCAGCAAGCTGTGGCCAAATCCTGTATTCCTCATGGACACCCAGCACTGGAGCTCTATCCAGCAGCTGAATCACCAGAAGGGCTTTTGCAAATTACACTTTTCAATAACTTCTATTTCACTCTGACACGTTTCGCTGTTTGCAAGGTTTACTTGGGAGATGAACACAAGTTAATTACATGGAGTGATATGTCAGGAGAATGGGTGGATTTGCCCTCCCCTCCAGCTGGGCTGTTGTGGCCTGGCAGCAGCCACCCCACATCCTGCGGGAAGGAGACAGGATACGGCAGGAAGGCACATTTGAGCCATCAGCCTGACACTTCTTTATTGCAGTGTATTTATTTTTTATCATGTGCTTTGACAGGAGTCTCATAAAGTGTTATGCTCCTTCTGTAAGGTCGAAGTCTTGTGACCTTCCGTGATTTTAGAGAGAAGGAACATAATTTTCGAGGGCATGTTTATTATTTCTGTAAACAGTCTGTTTTTCATGCCAAGGGAACAGTTTTTCTGTATGTACTTAGATGACAGCTCAATTTTACTGGCTCACTTTCCAGACCAAGTCTTGCCTGCCAAATGTTTTTGATCATGTTCTGGCAAACAAACCAATATTAATAGTTGAGCTGAGCAAGTAATTGCCAGAAAACTGCTGATTTCTTTTAAATCTCTTTATTGCTTCCATAATATCTCTGAATCAAATGCAGTTTCCTCAAGTGTAATTACAATTTTAAAGCACTGTATTTTTTTATTAAAAACAAAATCACTCTCTGAAGTCACTTCCAGAACAGTTGGTTGTGACTAAGTGAGTCCTTCACATTGTGTTGCTCATGTCCCCAAGGAACCAAGTGTCCACGTTGCTCCAACATGACTGAACAGGCTCCTCAGTTCACCCTCTGGACAGACGGCTTCCACATCTGTTTTTACTGGCACAGATCTCCATGGATGGTAGACGAGCCCACAGCCAAAACAAATCTGTTTTAAAATTGGAACACTCCACTTTTGCAATATATACCTTCAACCATTGTAGGCTTTTTAAATGCAAAATATTTAAGTATTCATTTTAGAAAGCCAAACAGTTACACCCAGGTGAATGATAAAAGTAGGTTTCTGAAATAAACACAGTAGGTTACACCTTCCTCTCCTGCCATGTTGGTGTATTAACATCCTTCTGCAAGGAGGACACACACCATACACGGGGGGAGGGTCTCAAAATTCCTCAATTCCCTCATTTGAGAAAGAAATCACTCTAGTCAAAGCTGCAGACTTCCAAATTTCTTCATTGTTATTTTGAACTACAGCCACTTGAAGCTGAAAACACTCAGATCTTTTCCCATTACTTTACCTGTGATGTTGTAAAACATGGGGTGATTATTAGCTCATAATTATAAAAATTGCTTTAATGACAAGTGTGGGGGAGGTAAACTACAGAAACATATACCCTTTTGTGATAACTAACTCTCCTTCAACAAATTCTCACTTGTCTTAGCAAACTGTCAGAGCTGTAAAGGTCAAAGCACAGCTTTAAGGTCTTGAAGTTAACAAATGTGAATTAAAGATAGACCAAAAAGGCGAGTAAAAGGAAACTCAATACAAAGGCCCATATAAAAGGCCAAGGAAAAAAAAAAAAAGTAGTCAGAACAAGAAATTTCTACAGAACCAGGAGAAGACTGGTAACTTGGCAGAGACATGTTTGCATATTTTTAGGAGAAACAGGAACCAAATCCACACAAAGCCAAATGAAAGGATATGAAACGGTCACTACAGAAAGCAGGACCCACTGTCCTGCTCTGACAGCACAGCCAGTGGGCAGAGAGGGCAGGAGCTGTCACCAGCACCCTGCCCAGGCTAAATCCCTCAGAAAACTTGTGGCAGTAGGGATAGTTCATTGTTCCCAGGAAAGGTGAGAGTTCCAGCACACTACTCAGTATGTAGAAGATCCACCGGTTCCAGTGACCCTGCGCACAAACCTGCTTCCACTTGGGATCCTCTCCACCCTCACCACAGCATTGTCACATCCCACTGAGGACGTGTCCAGCCCCAGGAGCAGCCTCTCCAGCTATTTTCTCCTGCTGCTGGCATTGTTTCCTTACATCTGCTGAGTATCCCTCGGAGTCTTTTGTTGCCTTCCCACCACGCTGATGCTCATGGCAAACAAGAGAGACATTGTACAACGCACAATGTGCCTGCATAAACAGTGCAAATGAAAGGCTCCCAGAGAAAACCTGAATCATCTCTGTAAAGGCTGTGTTTATGCTAGAAAAGAACACTGCTATCCCCTGGGAGTGAGTGGGGTGGCAAGAAACAAAAAGTGGAATAAAGTGTTCAAATCACAGAATTGTGGAATCACAGAATGGTTTGGGTTGGAAGGGACATTTAAAGCCCATCCACTTCCACCCCTGCCATGGGCAGGGACATCTTCCACTATCCTAGGTGGGTCCAAGCCCTGTCCAGCCTGGTCTTGGACACTTCCAGGGATCCAGGGGCAGCCACAGCTGCTCTGGGCACCCTGTGCCAGGGCCTGCCCACCCTCACAGGGAAGAATTTCTTCTTTATATCTGGCCTAAATCTGCCTCTGACAGTTTAAAGTCTTTATCCCCTGTCTTGTCACTATCTACCCAGATAAAAAGTCCCTCTCTCCCTTAAAGCACTGGAAGGCTGCAAAATCTGGTGTTCCTGCAAGGGAAGAAAGGACCCTGAGCAATTGGATGAAAAAATGAAGGCAAAAGGTTAAAGGTTTCATGGATTATCCCCATACAGTTATTCTTCAGTTACCTGCTTGGGTGGAATTGGGAAATGCTCAGAAAAGCTGGCTCCAAAGCACAGTGTGCTGGAATAACATCACAGGGCAGAACAGCACCACGCTGAACCCGTGGGATTTCCAAGAGACCCAGGAGCTGCTGAGAGGAAGGTCAGGAACCTTGCAGATGAAACCCACCCTGCCCCTCGGCCCCCAGCAATCCCAGGACCACAGAAAGAGGGCAGAACCTGGCAGGAAGCGTTTCGGAGTTGGGAGAGGAGCTGTGCACCGTGGTCCTTTGCCACACGGTGGCACGGGCTGATGTGAAATCAGCTCCAGCCAGCCAGGAAAGGTCTGGGCAGACCTGGGGCGGCATGCTCAGTTTCCCTGGAGCTGTTCTTTCAGTGTCAGGCTCCAGCTCAGCCCTGCAGCATTAGAGAGGCTCATCATGCTCCCAGGATCATCATCTGACCCCAAGTCACACTTCTGGGAAAGCAAGAAGTCTCCCTTTCCCCTTTTCACCCCTGGAGTTTTACCTACCAAGGAAAGCTCCTTTTCCCGTCTGTATCTGGGAGCTTGCCCCTCATGGTCAGCCTCACTGAGTTTTCTGCTGGTTCTGATTCAGTCTCTGGAGTAAAAAACCCATATAATTCAAAAGACAGCATTTCTGAGCATTCCAGGAGCACGGATTTTGCTGTGCCATGGTCCTGAGGGGTTGTCCCTGCTCAGCTTGTGACAGAAGCAGCCTTGCCCCCTCTGCAGCACTGCACAAGCGTGCAACTGCACCACGAGCCCAACCAAGGACACGCTGTGGTGAAAACCTCAACTTTTTCCTTATTTCAGACAAGAAAGAGCAAAGCAAGCATTCATTTTCATGCCTTTGTGGTTGCATCTTTACAATAAAACAAAGAGAGCTTTGTGCTTTCTTCTATGAATTTTACAAATTCTTTGTGAAGCATGCAAAAGATTGTTTATTCATGTAATTATGTAATGATAAACACAAATTTTGGGAACAGATCACATGGCGTGATCACAGCCGTGCTCAGCCTTCCAAGCCCAAGCCAGCCAAATCCTAAACACATGAGAATGATAATTGATGGCAAAGGCACAAATCTCACTCTGTGGGACCAAACACTTAATGTGTGCCCTGCAGTTCATTTAAAAAATGAAACTTGTGAATTTTAATAACATTTTCTCATAGGCAGACACAGAGAAACCCTATTCAAGTCTTTTAGAGGAAGACAGAAGGAAGAGTCACACAACCTTTTTATTTTTTTAGTTTATAAATCAATATAATTGCAGGAATACATTATGCTGCCAAAAATCAAGACATATTTAAGACACTTAGCACTGATGGGACTGACACATTTTAAGAAAAAAGCCCTGTGTCTCCTTGCTGACAACTCCTTCAGCTTAGCAGAAAGGAGTGACAGAATTCTTTTCAGCATTTCTACAAAGTTCCCAAACCTGTTTTTACCTGAAAAAAGTCAATTAAAAGTACGTAAACCTTGCTAGTGTTTAAATAATTGATACACTAAGGACACTTATTCTAGGTGCTAATGTACTGATGTGGCTAACAAGACAGACAAAGAACAGTGCCTAAAGTCTGTGAGTACCTTGAACCAAAATTTAGACTTCCCAAGCGTGGTAGCAGGCACTCACTCCAAGAACACCCTGCTGACCCTCAGACAGATGTTCCAGCCCAGCTCACTGACATGTGCAGAGGTTTACGGCTCTCACTCCTCCTTTAATCAGCAACTGTATATTCAACTACAGTATTAAAATAAACCATTACAAACCTATTCTGCTCTGTGTCCAAGACCTAAATGCCTTTCATGCCTATCAAAAATCTTCAGCCAAGCCTCTCAAAGCCCTGACCTATGTCTGTGTGGCATCTCCTCGATAAAATCCTTCATGAGATGTGGATAGGGCAGGGGGATGAGGCTGAAACCTTCGGAGCGTCAGTGCGACCATACCTCCACCTGTGGGCACCATTCACCTGGAAAACACGGTCATCTGGACATTTTCAATTAAGCTCCCACCTTTTACCACTAAAACCCAATGGCTCACGATTAAACATTAAACCGTGACAGTAAAACAGCGTGAAAAATATTTCAACTCACTCACTCCACTCACTCACTCACTCCACTCCACTCACTCCACCCACTCACTCACTCCCTCCACTCACTCACTCCACTCCACTCACTCACTCCACTCACTCCCTCACTCACTCCACTCACTCCCTCACTCACTCCACTCACGCACTCCACTCACTCACTCCACTCACTCACTCCACTCACTCACTCCACTCACTCCCTCACTCACTCACTTCACTCACTCACTTCACTCACTCACTCACTCACTCACTCCACTCACTCACTCCACTCACTCACTCACTCACTCACTCACTCACTCACTCACTCACTCACTCACTCACTCACTCACTCACTCACTCACTCACTCACTCACTCACTCCTGCCCCTCACCTACCGCTCTGTTATCCCGATCTTGCTCCCGCCTTTCCCGATCCCGCATGCGCGCTCCCCCCATTCCGCCTTTCCAGATCCCGGTCCTCCCCGCCCCCGCCTTTCCGGCTCCCGTTGCTCCTCGATCCCGCTATTCCCGATCCCGCTGTTTCCCAATCACGACCTCGCTGTTCCCGACACTGCTGTTCCCGATCGCTACACTGCTGTTCCCGATCCCTACACTGCTCTTCCCGACACTGCTATTCCCGATCCCGATCCCGCCGTTCCCGCTGCTGCCTCCCCTGTCCCCGGTCCCTCCCTGCGCATGCGCACGTTGCGGGGCGGTGCCGGCGGAGCGGCGCGAGCGGCCCTGCAGGTGAGGTGGGTCCGTGCCCCGCCCGCGCCCCTCACCTTTCTCGCAGCGCCGCGCACCTCCCTCACAGCGCTCCTTCCTCACAGCGCCCGGGGCCCCTCGCAGCTCCGCGCACCTTCCTCACAGCACCCGGGGCCCCTCACAGTGCACCTTCCTCACAGCACCCGGGGCCCCTCACAGTGCACCTTCCTCACAGCACCCGGGGCCCCTCACAGCTCCGCGCACCTTCCTCACAGCACCCGGGGCCCCTCACAGCTCCGCCCACCTTCCTCACTGCACCCGGGGCCCCGCACAGCGCCGCGCACCTTCCTCACTGCACCCGGGGCCCCTCACAGCTCCGCGCACCTTCCTCACAGCAACCGGGGCCCCTCGCAGCGCTCCTTCCTCACAGCACCCGGGGCCCCTCACAGCTCCGCGCACCTTCCTCACTGCACCCGGGGCCCCTCACAGTGCACCTTCCTCACAGCGCCCGGGACCCCTCGCAGCTCCGCGCACCTTCCTCACTGCACCCGGGGCCCCGCACAGCGCCGCGCACCTTCCTCACAGCACCCGGGGCCCCTCACAGCTCCGCGCACCTTCCTCACAGCACCCGGGGCCCCTCACAGCTCTGCGCACCTTCCTCACAGCGCCCGGGGCCCCGCACAGCTCCGCGCACCTTCCTCACAGCGCCCGGGGCCCCGCACAGAGCACCTTCCTCACAGCGCCCGGGGCCCCGCATAGCGCACCTTCCTCACAGCGCCCAACCCCGCCGGGCACCCCGGGCTGTGGGGCAGCCCCGCGCTCGCTGCTCTCGGCCTGGCCCCTCCCTTAAGGACTGAGACCCCGCCGCGGCCCCGCACGGCTCTCTGGGCTCCTCCCGCTGTCCCCGGGCCGTGCCCGGCACCGGTTGTGGTTGAGAACGGCCTGTGGTCCCCCGGGGGATGTGCGGTGACACAGCCCCTCTGCCACCCGCTGTTGAATAGTCACAGAACCGAAGCACAGCAGCCCAGGCTGGTCTGGGGTCCACTGGCCCAGGGTGCTCCAAGCCCCGTTCAACCTGGCCTTGAATACTTCCAGGCATGGGGCTGCCACCCCCTGAATCACAACCTCAAAATGCTTCCAGTATAAGAAATGATCTGTGTAGTTTTACTTTCGCAAAGACCCACAGATGTCAGGGAGAGAGAGGTCCGTGAAGGACAGCGGGGTAGTGCAGTGGAAACTGATTTTCCCCTTCTCAGCAGTGTCTGCATGTTTAGTAGTGGTTTAGTAGTGGTTGTACCTTACCTCTAATCATCACTCAGTCACCCTGAAAAATGCAGCTCAGTCAGTCCTGCTTGAGGGACCTCAATACATAGGTCACTCCACACACTCACCAGTACCTTTAGCTATTACTGCTTTTGGCTACAGACTGTCACTACACTCTTCAGTGGAATAACAAAAAGATTAACGGTTACCTGATTTGTTAATAATCTAGACTTTAGTGTTTTCTCTTTGCATAGATCCCTTGCTTTTGCTTTTCTCATTGACTTGTTTTTGGGAGTCCTTCACACCACTGAGCAACACCCAGCTTCACATCTATGGAGGAGTTAATCCCAATATCATGTGTACAAAATAAATGTGTTTGCACTTTTGTATTGCTTGAAAGCATTTTCAGGTTGTGATTCAGGTGGTGGCTGCCCCTGGATCCCTGGCAGTGTCCAAGGGCAGGTTGGACAGGGCTTGGAGCACCCTGGGCCAGTGGAAGGTGTCCCTGCCATGGCAGGGGTGGCACTGGATGGGCTTTAAGGTTCCTCCAGCCCAGACCATTCTGGGATTCTGTGATTTTTCCATCTCTTGTTTCCTTCAATAGTTTATGTGGGACACAGGGAGTACCTGCATGTCTAAGGCAAGATGAAGTGAGAGAGGGAGACAGTCTGCAGGGCCAGCTGCTGTGAGGGTATCACCTCAGGTACAATCAGCAATGTAGTCCTCTCTCGTGGTGTACTTGCTCGGCTCGACACATAAACTGACCCGAAAAGCGTTTCTTCCACACGTTTCAGTAAATATTTCACTTCTTTGGAAATCCAATTATACCATTTGGACACCATAATGACTATTTTATTTTGTGTAATGAATTGTCTAGGAACTGGGAAATCTGACATGGAGAAGATAGTTGTCACATAAATTAGAGCTTTCCTTTTTCTAGCTAGATCTAGTTTAAGTGGTTCTACACTATTTTCCTAGATGTGTAGTCACCTTTTGCATTGTAAGTCCATTGAATGAACACCTGATACAACTTTCCAGTTTTGGAACTGTCTTTTGAATTGAAATTTTCATATTACGCTGCTGCCTTTACCTAACATTTCACTACATTTTGTCCTTTACTGGCAATTTTAGGTAACAGTGGAACCAACAGGAAAAGAGAGACTGTCAGAAGTAGAGATGATGAAAGAGGACAGGGATCACAGGTGGGCTGCTGCTATGGGATCTCATTAAGCAGCTAAATGTGTACATTTCTCCCACAGCTGTAACACTGCTGGTAAAGCTGAGGTCTGCCAAAGGCTTTGAGTCTGCTTTTGTGATTGATTTGTGGTGGTACAGCATTATGCTTAATGGACAGAAAAAAATTATATGTGTCTATATATATTGATATATATATATATATGTAAAATATCTAAAAGTAGAACTTATAGAAAGTCTTCAATAACATGTTGGAAAGTTACACAAAGTTAAAGCCTCCCCTGCAGAGTTTCAATACAGGCCGAAAATAAAGCAACATTAATTGATTTTTATGATCCAAACTATGAGAAGAGCAAGGAGCAAAAAGAGAAGCTGGAAATGCCCAAAGCCAGCTAGGAATCCAAACACACAGTTTGTATTTAATAAAAATTAATCTGAGGTTTTAGTCAGCTTTAAGTTTTAAGATAATGTGATATTTTGATTCTTTCTATGTATCACTAAAAGCAGTGCAGTGTAGGCAGTGGTCAGACATTCTGATGAGGCAATTCAGACACTTTTCTACCTGCCTAATCTGATAAACCTGTACCTAAGGTCACAGGACAGGTGGATTTGCTACCTCTGCTGTGAAGTAGGCATGAGGCAGTGCAAGAGAAGCTGCCAGAAGCCCAGTGATCCTGTTCTACTTAAAATGCTTTAAATGGCAATTATAGTTCAGCAGAATTTTCCAGAGGGCTTGGGATTCTTCATTTTGTTGAAACAGGAAAATGCCAAGCCTAGAGACATGAAGATTGCTAGTTTAGTCATTAGCATCCCACCTACTCTGTGTATTCTTTCCTTGGAAATGGCAAATTATTTCACCCTCTAGGTTAATTCTCCCAAAAAGTCACCTTCAGTTAGCACAAAGCCTTGTTTTGACTCAAATATGGTGGCACGTCCTGTTTGAGCAAACACGTTTGGCACTGGTGCCTGGAATTAGCCAAACTCTGCCGAGCACTAGAAAAAATTAGTTCTTCAGCTGAACAAAGTCATTAATAGTGAGAAATACAAATGTAGGAACAGGTGAAGGGGTAGCTAGCAAAACTCTGATACCTACAAGTGGATACATGAAAGCAGAGGCTGTTGCACCAGGAATCCAAACCCTCCAAGGATTAACCCCCCTCTGGAATCAAATAGGTAAATAGTGTTATATTACCCACATGGAAACAAAACTTAGGTATGTCAGCTTCTCAAATGTGAACATTCGGAACTTCTCCCAAAGAGTATGCTTATATTAAGAATTTAATTAATATTTATTAGTTATCTGAAGCTGCTCTTTGTTCTTTAGTCAACTAAAATGATGCCAGCTTCCTCCAGCTACTCCTACAAAATGTTTTGCCAGATGCTCCATTTGTTAACACATTTTAGTGTGCTGACACTTGGAAAATACATGTATCCCTTTACTCATAATTCACAGATTCAGATTTCTAGAGCCACTTCTGTAGTGAGTGAACAATGTGAAACCAAAGAGTGCTGCATGGGGCTGTTCCTGTTGTGTGAATTGACCCAGACTGGTAACCAAGGGCAACCCTCAAACCACAGCCGAAATGCAAAGAACAGATTGATTTCACTATACAATTTATATTTCATTCAAGCTGACCTCTGAGTCTTTCTACCCCACATTTCCAATACATATGCCTGCTGAAGGTTTGTCATTCCCAGGAAGTCTTCACTGTTCTGCTGGGGCTCTGCTCTCACCAACACCTGAGTGTGCCTGGCCCTTGGCCTGGGCAGGGCTGCTGCAGCAGTGGCACTGCACACCAGCTCTTGGCACTCTGGGAACCCACATGAGTTCATTTTTGGAGATTCTGAATCCCCCAGTTGCAGCTGCAGGCTGGGGAAGCCCTGGCTGCTTGGCCCCTTTGTGGTTGAAACTTCTACCAACACAAGAAAGGTGTGCCAGAGAGGGTTTTAGGCTCCACAATCTGTTCAGGTTTTTAAGTAGCCAAGGTACCTTGGTGGATTCTCCCAAATTGTGTACAAATCTTTTGAAGTCCCATTTCTTTTCTTTTTTTTTTTCCCAAAAAACTTAGGATCACAGAACAGATCAGATCATGTTGGATTTTAATTTTAAGGATAATTTGTTTCTAAATAATTGGGAGGTTTTTTAAATTAATCCCTAGCTTCATTAATGGAAGGGATTTTTAACAAGACATGCAGGGAAGTGATGGGAATAGATGAAAGCCCTTTTCTTCGTCAGCTACTACTTAGTGCTTGAAATAGATTTTGAGATAAGATCTATTTTTAAGATAGAATAAGATATTGTATCCTATTTTATATACATTGTTTATCTAGTATTTAGTTAAATCAAAATCTTTGGGGTTTAGTTGATTATATTTTTAGTTGATTACAGTTGATTATATTTATATTAATTTATTTTTGTTATGGTTTTGAGATCTTACTTTTAATGCAGTTAATTTATACTTGCTAAAAATACTTCAGTGACATTCTGTGCTTTTACTGGGTAAGAATAAATGCTTTATGCAGATAACAACGATAGGCCCAGATAACAATGGAACAGTTCTATCTAATTCTCTTTTCATGGCATTTCAAAATCTCAGTGTATCAGTTTTACTGTAATTAATCTCACTTCTCAAAATTCTCTCTGTGGCTCTGTGTTTGTTTGTGTTGTGCATGTAGACACACACAAATAAATACCTGTTCAGTTGTCGCTAATAGGAAATGAGGTGAACAGGAAGAGCAGAGCTGGGAGAGTCAGTTATTAGAACATCAGGCTGTGCGGCCTGTTTGCCTCAATCCCTTTAAAGGCCGGGCAGACGCAGAAAGCAGTTTAGGACGATTATCTGCATAGTCCCCGAGGCACTCCCCGCACCGTTTAGGTTAAGAAAAGATCGTTGCTGGCTCCTCCCAGATTACCATCCCCGATCCGATTAGCCACAGGAAACACCAGGAGAATTCATTCAGCTTCTCTGTAAAACGTGACTGCCCTGCACCGTGTTTCTTGTGGCTGATACTGCAGCTATGAAGGGATCAGCACTCACTCATTCTTTTTGCAGGGTAACAGGTAAGGTGTTACACTGAAATAACTAAAACTATTAAAAGTCCTGTAAATTTACTATGGTTTTGACTGTATTAGATGTAAAAATCCTCTAATTCGCAGAGATAATTTTTGAACTTGCACTTGAGTGCTGTCAGAATGCTGACAATTACTGACTATTTCATTCTTCTGCAAGTAGTCAGTGTGATGAGTCTGAGAGTCTCTTGGTAAACATGATGTTCATGATCAAGGGTCTCAGAGCCAGCACTTTTGTTTGTAGAACAGTTAATATATTCACTTTACGCCATCTCCTTGATGAGTCTCTCTAGTAATTACTGCCTGCCAGCCTGTTCAAGGTAGTTTAAAATACCTTCTGTTAACTCTTAGGTTAGCACTGCCACAGAAAGAGGTGATTTAAATAACATGGCTCAAGTTAATTGAGAGCCTTGTCCATCAGTTTAGCTTGCAGTTTCTTGCTGTTTATGTCAAAAATCTATGAACAGCAAAGACTGAATCATCAAACCAGCACCTGCATAATCTTTTAATGAATTATATTCTCTTGTCTCTTTTGTACATGAAAGAGGTTAGAGTCCTTTGTAAATATCAAACTTGATGATTAAATGACATTCATCTTTTACTAAGACAGGTAGGGAATATTTTTTCCCAAAGAGGGTAAAAGACATGTAGAAATAACAAATCCGTTCTGGTTGTGGTTCCAGTGTGAAACCCCTGGAGTTTCACAGCAGCTGTAGTATCATCCTGCTGTGTAAGTAGTGTATAACTAAACTATATGAAAATTTGTTTACATTTTTACCTAGTCTTCTCTCTGTCCTTTATCCGTGTGTTTATTGCTTTTCCAGTATTTTGGTGTTTTCTTACGGGTAGAAAACATTTAAATTTCAAATAATTGAGCTTTTTAAAGTACCTTGGGAATTGAGGTGCGTGCCTACTGAAAGATGTGTGCTCAGTGCTAAAACTGCCTTCCAGACCATGTTTAAATTGTAGCTTAAGCATTCATGAAATATCTGTTCCCAGTGAGCTTTTTCACGGGTACAGGCATTAGAACAACAACCTTTGCATCTTGTTTCATTAATCATAATAATCCAAGTTTAGCAAAACCCTCAGTTATCATAATTTTTTACAAACGTTTAGAAATGCTTTGTTATTCCTGGCAATGTTAAAATTAGATCGTCTGTGGTAATTTAAAATGCATTTTCATTTACCAGTGCTTCCTGAACCAGTGACTAACCACCTCTCAGCCAATTTAGAAGATTTTTTGCTAGAAATTCTCATGATCTGCCAATCTTAAAGCATCAGATTCAAAGCCTGAATTAAGAGACAAGGTTATAATTTAGTAGCTCTTAACCACTTCATTAAATATACCCAGTCCTCACTACACTATCCTATTTTTACTTAGTCTTAATCATTGAAGTTATCTTTAGTCATCTGCCTGAAACATCTCCATTAGTGCTGTTTACAGGATTTTGCATTTTGGCAGTGAAACTGTATCCCGTGTGATCTTATATTTAGACATTCAGTTGACTTCTGTGGGACTGCTCACAAAAGCAAAGCTTCTCAAGTGCTTGCAGAATTAGGCCACAGGAAATTTTAAAGGTGTCAGCCTAGTGCTTAGGTACTAAGCTACCCTCACCCCTACCTGCAGCGAGCTCACTATGTTTCTGTAAAAATTTAGCTGCTAGGTAGTTACTTACAAGTGACTGCAACAGGGAGAGAACACATTCACTTTAGAAGACAATAAAACAGTAAAAATAATCTCAGAATTTCATGTGATAGGCCTAAGCACCAGCATTGCCTCTCTTGTATGAATATATTTGAGGTTTAAAATAATTTTTCCCATATATTGATATTTGAAATGGAAAACTTACTAAACTTTTTAATGTTAATACATAAAGGTAATCTTTTTAAGTGTGTGGTCTGCTGTGACATCCTTGTTTGCCAAAGCCACAGGAATTAAAGATTTGGGCCCTCAGTATTGGTGGATAGGTGCACAGGGGCACTGTGGGGAGCCTTACAATGGGATTACTGTCCATGCTGGCAGCTACACTGCCCTAACTGGAATCCTTCCAGCTGGGAATGCAAGCTCTTCTCTCTGTTTGAAAACATGTTCTGAAGGAAACAGTAGCAATTGCATTTATTAAATAACCATCCTCACTGCCAAGATAGAGTGAGACCAGCATCTTCTTGTCTCCTCACTTTTTGACTGTATCATTGTTTTCTGGCTGCTGCAGTAATGGACATTGCTCCTCTCGTTCCAGTCTGGAGCAAAAATTCAGCCCAGCCCCTGGAAGCCACTGGTTTTCAGATCCTGAAACGCCAGTAAGAAATGTTTTGTGACAAGACAGAGTTGGTCATTTGCAAACCCCACTGCTGGTTTGCAGGGTCCATCCTGCAGCCAGCTCCTGAGAGCCAGTGAGGGATGCTGCCAGTGGAAGGTGGCCTTTGGAAGGAGCTGGGACCCCCCATGTCCCAGCTGGCCTGCTGCTCCCCTGTGACCTTACAAAGAGCAGGGCCTGTAATGCAGAGGAAAGGGCGTGGGCAAGGGGCTTCACTGTTCATAAGGTGGGTGCTGGGAGCGACCTCATCCACGAGGTGCCCACACTGCATCCCCTGCAGGAAATGCAGCCCTGCAAGTGTGCAGCAGCGAGTGGGGCTCGACAGCTGTCGTGTTTCCAAATGCAACATGTGAATCCAGTGCAACAGGAGACAGAAATCCCTTCTGTTAGAAATTGTTCAGCTCAAAAGTGGGGGGAAAGAAAAGGAACTCAAAACTGCAGACAAACATCAAGCAAGCACATATCAAACCCACACCTGGAGGGGACCTCTTGAAATACCCAGAGTGCTTGGCATGAGGATTCCAGGAGATTCCTTGGGCAGCGTGGTCCTGCTCTTGCCTTCTGCCAGCCGACAGCACAGGCACATTTCCTGGTGTTTGGTGTCAGGAGCCGGGGTGTTCCCGCTCGCTGGATGGCACCGCTGCCTGTGCTGAACAGAGGTGGAACTGCACCGCAGGAGATACCGTTCCTCTCACTCGTGCAGGGAGCCGGGATTAAGGGGCGGCCTCTTTGCTGTCATGGCAATAGGGACGCACAGCAGAGATCGAGCAGCAGAGCTGATTAAGGCGATACCGTGATGATTGCCCCAAGGTACGTGACTCGGATCCTCAGGCAGCTCCATGGCACCGCGACCTGGAATAGTGCTCCAGGCTGTGCCTTCCGCAGCTACCGAGCGTTCACGAGACGAGCAAAATGCTGAAGAACATCTTTAAAAACCAAGAATATCTGGTACAGAGGCAAAACAGGAGAGAGCTGCTGCTGCTTCAACCTAAGCACTTTACTTCTAGCATCCTTTTTATTGGTGCAGGAACATAATGCCCCTCTGTAGGAACATCAGCACTGACCTGTCCCAAATTACCACCTTACACCTGTCTGAGGGAGTGCAGTGTAGCTCAGCAAAGTCATTTGTCACAATATTACTAACTTTTTTTTCAGAAGTAAATATAAAGGAATTGCTCCCATTGATCACACTGAGCTGTCAATCAAGTTTTGCAAACTGAAAGGCACAGACAAAATATTCAGGTCAGTTGGGCAGCACAGGAATTATGGAATATAAATGAAATAAAATTGGTTAGACAACAAAGAAACAAAGAGCTCACCTCTGCCACTTAGAAGAAGCTTGCTAGTATTTTTTCATACTCTAGGTATGTTCTCTTTTGCATTAACCTCCATCTCATTAAGAGGTTAAGAGTTAAGAGTTCTTATCAGCCTGATTCCTGGGTAAAAAAAAAAAAAAAGGAAATATTTTTAGATAGAAATATCCCTGATATTTAATATCTTTATTTTTTAATCATTTGAGTATAGGGAAATAGGAGAACTAAATAGTCGTCATGGTGGTGATTCTGCTGCCAGTATGATGAGATATCTTTTTCAAATCTTATCTGGACAAGCTGTTAGGAATTTTGAAGAGAACTTTCTGAGAAATAGAAACCAATAATTTTTGTTAATTCAGAATTATTAACTCTAAAAAAGAAATTCTGGGGATAAAATGAAGTACTTTCTTTAGGTTCAAAGTTTCCTCTGATAATGGAAGCCATCACTTACTGATTTCAAAATCCATTGGAAAAAAAATAGAGGTTCTGGAACTTCTCCAAATAGAATGCAATTATATGAAGGTAGTTTATTAAAGGACTGACTTTTCAGAATACAGAGTCAGATGGTCAAGTAGCTGAGTAGAAAATGCTCCATATACTCTTTTAATCTTTATTAAAGAGTGTTCTTGATTAATATTCTTGATTAATATTCTTCTTAAAATACCTACATTAGAGATGCCTTTCTGAGCATCTCTGAAGTTTCAGAAGGCTTTTTGTCTTTCACTGACAAATGTAATTCTCATCCCTTTGAGAGGACTGGTGCAGCTCTGTGAAAGGGTTCTTAATGTGAATCTGTAATCTGTTCCCACCATTAAGCATCTTGAAATGAACAGAGCTGCACTGGCTGACTTTGTGGAATAAAGTCCATTAGCATTGTTGGAAAAATAATTTATTCAAGTATGTGGTAGATAATATAATATCTGAATGAATAAATTTTATTTAAATATTTGCTGCAAAAATTATTATGCAGAATTAGAGATAAAAGCTGGACAATGAACAGCAAGCAGTTAGCACCACACAGGCCTATTGTATCACCTCATCCCCGCAGGACTCTTCTATTTTTATATATATTTTTTTAGCACATCTGTCTTTTAAAACCCTATTTACACTGAATCCTAATACTGGTTTTGCAGACTTGGGAACCCAAGGTTTGTCTATTTAGCAAACTTTCTCTAGCTAATGATGCAGCAGAGATGTGCTTAGTTTGGTATAAAAATTGCTCTTTTTTGTCATGCTTGCAGCTATTTTCCTATAGAGATAAGAGAAACAGAAGGGTGATCTTATACTCAGTAAGAATTTCCATTCAAGAGCTATGCAAAGGGTTTATTTAAGCATCACAGACTGATGACTGTGTTCATATCTACAGCTTGCTTTATCTTTCTGTCGGATAGAAGGTCTTCAGAGCAGGACTTACCTTGTATTAGAAATAACAGTAGAGAAAAAATCTGTTTCTGCCTGGAGAGAGGAGTGGGTTCAGTTTTCTTGTTAGAGGAGAATCATGACAGATGTGATTCCAAAGCCCAAGAGTACAGGGAAGAGAGCAGCGAGGGGCCGTGCATTGTAGACAGTCTGTCAAGTACCAGCCCATGCCTGACTGCCCAAATCTTCAACGACTCCATAACATAACCAGGAGCATGTGCCTTTATTCTGCCCATTTTGAGCTTCTCTCATAGGCTTTCAGTGATTATTCCATTGTTTCAACAGGTACTGCAATGGCTGCAGGAGTTTTGCTGCAAAATGAGCAACCATACTCCTCGCTGATAGAGAGCAGTGTGTATCTGGCAAATATGAGTTCAGGTAAGAATTTGGCTCTGATGTGCCATTCATAATAAATGCTTAGAACAATTCTGGAAAAAAACCCCACAAAATTTAAAAACCCCAGAAATATTATCCATGGTTATAAATGTAAAATGTCTCTAACAAAACCAAACCGCATTATTTAATCAGCATATCATGGTGATAATATGTCAACCTTTTCTGTAATTTTCATTTTGTCAGATCTCTTAATGGAAGAAACTATGCCATTTTTGTGTTGAGAAACTGCCTAGCTCTCTGAAAACACAAACCTGCCTTCAGCAAAACTCACCTTTCTAATTATTTAAACTTGTACAAGATGCAATTCTTTCTTACCATTTTGGGTGAGTGTTTGTTTGCAAATCTGCTAGATTAAGTAGGGAAATAATGATGTGTAGCATTTTATTTTCCTCACTTCTGTCTCCACTATCATTTGATATATACTGAAAAGTTTCTGGAAAGAGAAAGAGAAAAATAATTAAAACCAAGAAAGGAATGTAGTGAATTAGAAAATATTTTTCACATTCCTTGGATACAGGTAGCACTTGAAATAGCCTTTTTCATCTCCTTTCTCTTCCATGCAACCCCCAAAATAAAAGTATATTTACATGTTTCCTCACCTGTTGATATCAGTTCCACTGATGAATGATGAGTCAAGGTTTTGAACATTTTCCTTTCCTCACACGACATCACTGCTGATATTTCAGGCCTGGTACCCACAGCAAGCATTGCCACGTCTCTGTAAGAGCTGGGGAGCAGCAGTCAAAGTTCAGGCCTTCAGTCCCTGGTCAGTGCCTGGAAGAAGCAGATTTTTGCCTGATGAATTTGTCCCAAAAGGGAACTTCCTCTTATGCAAATTCCTCTGTACAAGTTACCGGTTTTGTGGTACAAGAAGAAACACAAATGTGTTTTAGGAAAATGCAGTGGGATTAATTTGTTTATTGACAAATTTCAAGTGAATTTTCTTGATTTCCCTAGTCTTCCCTTTTCTGTGCAGTCTGATGCACAGACATTGGGATGACAGAGGCTTTTTACATCACTATAGTCCATTCTGTGCACAGGAGCTTTTTCAAGTGCTGCAATCTTTCTGGCCACCTCATTCTCCTGCTCAGCACACTGGAAGCAAAGTGGGAGGCAATTTGCCACCTCATACCTACCTTCAGAAGCCTGAAGCACTCAGCTGACACACCTTCTCCTCCTCGTGATCTGCTTTCTGTCAGGATGCAGGGTTAACAGCTTTGCTTCATAAAAAAGCTGTGCCTTGGAAAAAAACCCAGCCTTTTGTTTTGGATAACAAATTGTGTTTTGTTAGAAGATGTGAATGGTCCAGGCAAACAGTCTACAATTCATCATGTACTAAAGCATTTCAGCAGGAACACACTAATCCCAGTCATTACACAGCTAATGATGCATTTTGGAGCAGCGAAGTGGAGGAGGAGAGGTGGCTGTGGAATGAAGAACCAAGAGGTGGGGGAGTATAATGTGCTTCCTTACAGATCTCTCAGGAGGCAGAGCCTCCAGCTACATTTTGATTGTTCTGTTGAATGGAGTATTTTGTGTCTTAGCGAGTTCTGAATGCCTGTTATTGAGCAGGAACTAAATACTCCCATTGTTTATTACAAACATTTTGGTTGTTCCCAGCGCGTTTTGAAAATTACCTACTTGACAAGCAACTACTTTCATCAAGCGGTGGAACAGTTTGTCCCGAGCAGACGCAATCCCTGTGGAAAGAAGCAGCCCGGGGCTGGCTGGCAGCAGCGCCTGCATCCTCCGTTTCCATGGCGACAGCTCAGCCCGGGGACCAGCTGCCGAGCGCGCTCGGGGATGCTCCGCTCTGCTCCCGCAACTTCAGCGCTGAGCAACTTCCCCTGCGCTCAGAGCGCCCCGGGCAGCGGCGCCGGGCGGAGCTGGGGCCGCGCAGCCATGCAGCCTTCCCCCCGTCGGCGCTCGGCCGTCAGCATCTTTAGCCACTTCTTCCAGGGGCGGAGGCATTCCTCCTCCGATCCCCTTCTCCGCCTCAGCCAGCGGCGCCGCAGCTCCGTGGTGGAGCTGCTCTCCTCGTCCACGCACCGGGTCATGGTGGCTCTGTCGTCGCTCAGCCCCGAGGAGCTAGACGCCACTTTTCCTGAAAAAAAAAGTAAAGTACTTTTCATTGAGACTGTTGGCAGTTCTGGGTATTTTCTCGGTATTATTATAGTTTTGTTCTGTTAACAGTACTTTTTGTGTGTGGATAAAATAGTGGGGTTTAATTTTCTTCTTGTATTTTGTATATTCTGTTTTGTTCACTGATTCCTTATTCAGGTGTTAATACGTGCTTTTTACTCTAACAGCTCAGTTATAAATAACAGGTAAAACAGAAGCACACATTCATGCATACTCTGAGGACATGGTTAACTATATTGATTTCAGGTTGAAGAGGACTGTGACTTTTTTCAGCTGCAAAGGATGTCACTAACCTCTAACTTCATCAGAAAAAATACCTGGCAGTAATGCAAGCGATTTTTCCCCCTCAGAATCCTTCCTTGAGCAACGAGCCTGAAATACATATTGCATATTTTCTGGTGTTTGTGACTCTGTCATAAGGCTGAGTGGTGTTTTTCAGTGAGCTCCTGGCTAACGTGGCTCTGCCTGTGTCGCAGGGAGCTCGAGGCGCCCCACGGCCAAGTACACAAAGATGGGGGAGCGGCTGCGCCACGTCATCCCCGGGCACATGCAGTGCTCCATGGCCTGCGGCGGCCGCGCCTGCAAGTACGAGAACCCCGCGCGCTGGGCCGAGCACGAGCAGGCCATCAAGGGGCTCTACTCCTCCTGGTGAGCGGCTCAACGTGGCAAAACAGCCAGGCTTTTGAAAAACCAGCTGCCAAGTGCCAAACGGAACGAGAATTTGATCTGGAATTAGAACCTGACCCAGTGGCTGTTGTACACAGCCCAGGAAAGACAGTGAAAGGTTCCTGTTCACTTACAGTGGGTTTGGTTCAGATCCAAAAGAAAAAATACCTGTGTGTCATGAATTATTAAAAAGCTGTTCTGGGCTACTAAGGATTAGGATGCAAATGAATTAAATATGTTAATAATAAAATTGAAAAGTAAAAGCGTTTCCTGCAGGTGAAATAATGTGGGCATGTGTTCAGAAGGACATTCATGTGCAGCAAAAGTCACATGAAATGTATCTTGACATTCTTACTGTCTTTTTTCTAATGGCAAATGCTTAAGCAGCATTTACAAACCTTAAAGGAATAAACAGGGATCTGGGTCCAGATTTCTATTCAAAGGAATTTTTACTTATGTCCTGGCCTTTAGGCAGTTCCAGTAATTGTCTTTTGATAATGTTCCATCTATATCAGTTTAATAGGATTTATCATTAACACTGTGGCATAGTAGAATTTTTAAAAGTAATTTCCAATTATCACCAAGGTATTTCTCTATTTCTTGAATATAACGATATTCTTATTTTGGAAGACTCATGCCCAGGAAATTATTAATGATAATATTATTATTTACTTTTCTAATTTCTCAGGATAACAGATAACATCCTGGCTATGGCTCGACCCTCAACAGAATTAATTGAAAAGTACAACATTATTGAGCAGTTTGAAAGGTAACAAATTTAGTCATTATTTATTGTAAATATTACTGGTGTAATTCCTGATCCATTTTCTCTTTCAACATAGATTTGGATTGTTGATAAAGATCCTTTCATTTTAACGCTCTACAGGTAAAGATTTATTATCCACTAAGAATAAATATGTGTTTCAGAAAATAAGGGACAATGAGATTTTGGCTGCCCGTAATACTTTGACTCATCTATTCCTTCCTTAAGATGTGGCATAAAAACCATAATTAACCTTCAGCGTCCTGGGGAGCACGCGAGCTGTGGGAACCCCCTGGAGCAGGAGAGTGGCTTCACCTACCGTCCTGAAGCCTTTATGGAGGCTGGCAGTAAGTTCCCTCCTGCTGTTGTTCCTCATTAATTATTGACTTTGACATTTAAGGATATTTTTACTTGAATTCCCGTGAATTAAACACAGCTATGTAGGAAACATTGCACAAAACGTGAAACCTGGCAAATACAATGAAGAGCAAATAACACATTATTGAAGATTGTGTATTATACAGAGAGAGATGGAGGCTTAGTGTTCAGGTGTTTCTAAAGGAAGGACAACAGTTCGCTTTTTCTTCTGTATTCACAAATTCTGGTACACTCATGTCTTCTTACCTAGACTGTAAAGGGTTATTTCATGAGAGGACACTGCTCCTGACAGTATTTTTGTATTTTCATGTTATGGTGAGAAGAGTGAAAGTGCCTCTCTGTAAAAAGCAGCTGCTGACTGAAGAAGTGCTTTTATTTCTGAAAAGAAAAAATTGCCCTCTTTCTATATATAGCTGAGCAATTTTGCATGAATCACTGTTTTGTTACCTCTTTTACATTCTAGCTGAACTTGAGTTTGACAAATCTTTGCTAGCTTCGTGTATCTATCAAGTTTCAATAGCAAGCATACACTGAAATGGGAAAATGATCTCTTGCAAACAAGATGTAGTCAGATTTTAAGCTCCATTATGCAATTTTAGTACTATAATTTCTTATTAGTAATCTCTCCTCTGCAAATAGTAGTACACCTTTCACATTTGGTGTGGCAGAAAATCACTGTCTCTCTTTTTATTTCAGTTTATTTTTATAATTTTGGATGGAAGGATTATGGCGTGGCATCTCTCACGACTATCCTTGACATGGTAAAGGTGATGTCTTTTGCCCTGCAGGAGGGGAGGGTGGCTGTTCACTGCCATGCAGGACTCGGGAGGACAGGTACGTGCCCCATGCAGGAGCAGCACCAGGGTTCCTCTAGAAACTCCAACCATCTCTGGTTATAAACCAGTAATAACTGGGCTAGATTCCGTGTCACTGCAAGATGGACCTCTATAAAATGGTTAAAAGTGCTAAACTACTGTGTCCAAATGTCCTCAATGGCTAGAGAAGATCAGTTTTAGTATATTAAAATGAAAGACCTGTAAGATAGAGTTTTTAATCTGTATAATTGTTCCATTACATTCAAATGTGAGAGCTGCTTCTGGAGGGGAAGGATTCCCCTGGTACACTTTCTTTGTCCAGTATTTATAACATGTTCACAAACCTGCCACTCACTGTTGGATTGGGTAGATTTGGTGGAGAACCTAAAATTTCATTTGCTCCTTTCAAGTCCTTTCTGGTTGTGCCCTTCCATTACTCCCATGTTTGTGAATAGTGGAACTCCTGGAGAGGCTGTGGGGAGCTCCCACTGCAGTGCAGTGAGCAGGGCTTCACTGTCTCGTGCTTCTTCACAGGAAATTACGTTTAAGTAACAGCATCACATAATAGAGGACACTCTGTCTTCACCTATATTAATTTCTATCCCATATTTCCACGGAGTATTTGTTTGAGTGTGACAGTTCCTTCACTAATCTTGTCTTTGTATTTTCCAGGTGTTCTAATAGCTTGCTACTTAGTTTTTGCCACCAGAATGAGTGCTGACCAAGCGATTCTGTTTGTCAGAGCCAAAAGGCCCAACTCCATCCAGACCCGGGGGCAGCTGCTGTGTGTCAGGGAGTTCTCCCAGTTCCTGGTCCCTCTCCGCAACGTCTTCGCGTGCTGCGAGCCCAAGGCGCATGCGGTCACCCTGTCCCAGTACCTGACCCGCCAGAGGCACCTGCTCCATGGCTACGAGAGCAGGCACCTCAAGCACGTGCCAAAACTCATCCACCTGGTGTGCAAGCTGCTGCTGGACCTGGCTGAGAACAGACAGGTGGTAGAGGCAGAGCTGCTGGACATCCCAGACCTCTCAGCTGAGATTGAGACGACCGTGTCCCAGCTGACATCCACGGAGCTCGAGCGGGAGCTGGCCAGGCACGACAGCGACACGTTGGACTCGTCCTACACCCACTCCTCTGCTCTCGACAGCCAGGACTCACACGTCTCCCTGGGACACGAATGCGATGCCTTCTGTAGAAGAAGGCATGTCGAATGCCTTCAGCCTCTTACTCATATGAGAAGGCGTCTGAGCTACAGTGAGTCAGACCTAAGGAGAACTGAGTTTCTTTTGGAACAGGATGACACTGCCTGGACAGTGCCTGCTCAGATCTTAGTGAACAACAAACCCAAGCAGAACAGTGAAGAGGAATGTTCTGCCACAGGTGAGGCAAAGCCACAGGTGGAGTTAAACAAAGAGGCATTAGTGCGTAACACGTGCACGTTCCGGAGTCAAGGGAAATTTGATTTGGATGGACGAAGGGATGGCTCCTGTCACAGAAGGAGCTCTACCAAAGAAGTACAACGCAGCAGGACCTTTTCCTCAGGCCTCGCGTCCATGCACAATCCCAAGGAACCTGGGATGCAAAGGCACAGCTTTGCCAGTGAGACTGCTCACAGGAAGGACCACAAGACCAATATATATGGCAGGAGATTCTATCTCTCTGAGGACTCTGACTCTTCTTCTTCCTCTTCCAAAGTGAACTTTTCCATTGGATATGAAAGCGAGAGTAGCAGAGAGTTGTCAGAGACAATTCCACACATTGTTCTGCAGTCAGAATTAAGTTTGGAAGCCCGAAGAGTTTTGGCAGCCAAAGCACTTGCAGATATAAATGAATTTCTGGGAGAGGATGAAGTGAAGCAGAAGGTAGAAATGTGGCAGGTAATTTTTAACTCAAACCCATGCTACAGGCTCTGCATATTTCACCTCAGTGAATTCCTGGAATGGCAAAAATGCCATGTGGATCTTTGAAATGGCACATTGGGATAGCAATTTATATGAGGCCTGGGTGCAGGTCTTTCACAGGCTGGCAAGATACACCTACACATTCTGGTCTATAGCAGGAGGGTGGAGGTTCTGGTTATGTTCACTTTCCTAACTGGGGGAAATTGATGCCATTATTTCTGGTTGTAACGTGGCTGCTGGTGGCACAGAAATAGTACAGGTTTTAAAAGTTTGAGTTGGTTTTCATCAGTGTTTTCTCAGAACTAATCAGAGGATTTGTGAGTAAAAGAAAAAGAATTTAGTAGAAACTTAACTGCTTATTGTCAAACCCAAATCCTCTTAGCAACATTTGCTTTGAAGTTGTAATGCAAAGCTGGTTTATGTATTCCAATGGAGTATTGGGAGGTTCTCAGCTGCACTGCTGCTGTCATCCTTCTGTTTTAAAGAATCACTTGTATTATTGTTGATTAATGTTGATACTCTCGAAAAAAACACAAATTTTTTGGATAACTCTTTTCTTGTTGGAACATAAGAGCCAAATACTGCTACAATCAAAGAGAATTTGGCAAAGGTATATAGATAATGCATTTTCAGTTTTATTTTGTTTGTTTGTATTTTTCTTTGTTTTAAGAAAGAACTGAATTCTCAAGATGGAGCTTGGGATAAAATCTGCACCGAGAGAGATCCTTTTATCCTCTGCAGCTTGATGTGGTCATGGATAGAGCAGCTGAAAGAACCTATTATATCCAAAGATGATATTGACATGCTGGCAAAACATTGTACAGAATCCCAGGATGCGCTCCACTTGCTGGGAAAGGTACATATTCGATCTGACAATTCATTCCTTCGCTTTAGGCAAGGGTTGCTCTTTAAAAAAGCCACTTAATTCTCTTTCAAAATCAGAATGAGAATTAATTCTGCATCAAATTGTGTGAATTGTCTAGGTATCTCTAGATATCTTCTAGTCCAAGTGTCTTGCTCAAAACAGAGTTACCTAGAGCAGATTGCTTGTGTGACAAATGCTCCAGCCCCTTAATTAAGCTGGGAAAGGGTTGGGAAGGAACAGCCACAAAGATTGTTCTTCCTTTTCTTCCTCCTTGCTCGCACTGCTCAGTGTCTCTGCCAGTTTCCAGTGGTGACGGAGACTGGGAGGAACAGAGAGAGGTACAAGATGGGGGAAAAAAGCCCTGAACATGCACAGCATTTTGGGCTGAAAAGATCAAATCTCACCCTTCCTATGCCAATTCACAGGAAGGCTACTGTTCATGGAGGGAATCTTGAAATTCCCAGAAATAAGGAGGAATTACCAGAGTAGTTTGTAGCACTCAGGAGAAGAGTTTTCCTATCATGACTGAAATAATTATGCAGCGGCTCTTTGGGCTGGTGGGAATTCCCCACCAACTCCTGCACATGAAGTTTCAGTACAGGAAGGCACAACCTGGTGTTTAAACAGCAGTTAACAAAATCTGAGTGCTAAACTGCTTTTTATGGAAATATTTCTTCTGATGAGATGCTGTTCCTTTTCCCCACCAGGAGCAGTGTCAGACCATCCTTTGTATTTTACACTGTGTGGCGAAACTGCAAGTGCTGCCAGCTGATGTGGAGGAGGCCTTACTTGCTCGTGCTATTAAAGCTTTCTCCAAGGCAAGTAATCCCAAATAACTATCCAAGATATTGTATTTACTTGGTTTAAATCATGAAGGGTAAATCAATCAACAGAAGGAGGCCTCTGTGAGAAAGGCTACAGTAATTCCTTCTTGCTTCAGTGTAGCTTATTTATTTCAGAGTTTACATTTTATAATAATCACATACATAAAGGGTTGGAAATATTCTCTAAAAAATTAAAATTCTGTCACTACAACCTTAATCCTGGAGTCTCGTTTTTCTTTCTGGACCACTGCCAGTTCATGGACATCTTCAAATTAGGGAAAAGAGAATTTTACAGGGTGACACTGACTAATCACCTAGAGTAGCTTCCCAAAGACTTTGGTAGATTCTGTACTATGTGAATTCTTTCCATCAGATTAAATCACTTTCTGAAATTACACTGCAAGTCAGTTCTGTTCCAGACCTGTACCACAGGATGTGAGTAACTAATTTCTGCTTTGGGCTCATTGAGTAACAGTGACAGGTGAAGCTATTGCTCAGCTCAGATTTCTTCTCAGATTCAGTCAATGAAATCTGAGCTTGAACAGAATGTTCACTGTGCTGTTTCCTCATCTCTTGTAAATCTGCCTGTTAAAACAATCACCAGATTTCTCTTTCTTCTATTTTAATGTCTAGTTAACATAAAACTGAAAACACTTGGCATTAAGCACTCCATCAAAAACAAATCTTTTCTTTGATAAATCTCAAAGCTTTTTTTTAATGTTGTGCATTTACTTTGCATTTTGCTGTATGGTATCTCTTTAACAACTGAACTGAAACTTCTCTCTTTTATTAGACAAGCTTCGATTCTGAGAATGGGCCATATGTTTACAATACCTTGAAAACTGTGTTTAAACAAGCACTGGAAGAAAAAAGGAAAAGGATTAAAGAAGGAACAGAGAATCCTTCTTGATTTCTACACAGCTCTGCTGAAGCATTACTTGGGCCTACCAAATTATTTTGCATATTCCAGCTACTGTATTTTGTGCTACCTGGCATGATCTACCTAACTTTAGGTAACAGAAGTTATTAACAAATAATTTTATTTTTTTAGAGGGAGTTTTAGTGGCAATTGTTCAGTCTACATAGTTTTAAAGAACAGCTCCATGTAACCATTCTCTGTAGCATTTTGTTTCAGGTACTGTTCTTTTATGTTGTGAAGGGTTCTCCTATTCTCAGATGTGTTTATTGATGTGGAAACCTCTGTTATTGGCAAGAAACATTATTGTCAAGTGACACGACTGCCATAAAGTTCAGTGCCATGATCCCCAAAGGTTTAATGGATTAATATTTATGTATTACATATGTTTACATTAATGATATTTGATTTCATTTTGCAGAAAATAAATATTGACTGCACCTGTGAAACTGCTTTTCCGTTCAGAAATTCTGAACTAAGACCAACAGTAATAATGGAGAGATTCACAGATCTTGAGATCTGTTATAGACAGCAGACAGTATTTTCTTTCAGATCTCTTAAACAATTGTAACCAAAGTATTTCTAGAAGGTGTTGTAGGAGAGAAATGCACTGTGTTGAGCAGTAGTCATCAAGCCCTAATTTAGACATTTTTGGCTGAGAAAGCTTCAAACTGTTTTTAACAGAAAATTGATTGAGGCATGTAAGTCCTTTGAATAAAAGTAAAATGTTACTTTATTAGCTAAGCTTTTGTTGCTTCAAGTAAAAAAACACTTCATCATGAAATCTTCATAAGGATATGATTCTGTCCATACTTACATCCAGCAAATACTTACATAAAGAAGTGTGATATAGTCATACTAAAAAAACATTAATCAAAACCTTACTAGCTGTAATACACTTTGCCAAGGCATTTTTATCTAATAAAATAGAAACAGCTGGGCCATCATCCTAAAACAGTTTTGGATTCCAGCCTTAGGATCTGGACTGGAATGCCAGTTTGCAGACTGAGAGGTTCATCAAGGTTGATAAATTTAAGTAGTTAAACAAGAATTTATTCCTTTTCCAAAATATTTTTATTCGCTTCTGTAAATGACTAATATTTAGAATTAAAAATAGACCAGTTGAAATACAGGTAATTTATATATGTCTCAACTGTTGGATGATTTTATATCAAATTCAAATTAAAACAGCTACTTTGGCAGAATCATCTTAAAATAGGAACACTTGAAAATATCACATGCAAATCACAAACACAAATCCAGCTTTGCAGAAAGGCAAGGCAACATGACAGGCAGTTCTGTGTCAGCATTAGCAGTCAGGCTCAAACAAATACCATCTTCTAATCTACCAAATGTCCCTTCTTCAGGGCCTGCTCTGGTACTCTGCCATCTCCCACACCAGAGTGTGATTCACATACTGCAGCCCCGAGTTAGGTTTTTGCAACATTGAAATGGGCGTGGTCGGCAGGATTGCTGGAGATAAATCACTACAGAACTAAACAAAATGTGTGCACCAAGGTAGGGCTTGAATAGGCACAGGAATTTTGGAAAGACGAGGACAAGGTAGCAGAGAACAATGTAAAAATCAGCTGCAAATAAAAGGAGGAAATGCTAAAGGAGTTATTTGTGCACATTTGGAGATTTGTTTTTCTTGGGTGCAAAGCAAAATCAAAAGCTCCTAAATGCCCAAAAGACTGGAAATGTGGAATGTCCTCCATAGCAGAGTGTCAGACCTCTGGATCCTTAAAACAATTTTATCGTGGTGGAACAGTGGCAGCTTGAGCTGGTGCCTCTGGGGACCCTGAGCAAAGAACCCCTGGGCTTTGATACCCTCCCAGCTGAAGTGTGACAGTCTGGGGTATTCCTGTTGTGTCCGAGTGCCCGGTCACTGGCTGGCACCACAGCTCCCCAGGCCCTCTGCTGAGCCATCCCTCTCCTAAAGTCAAGTTTAGTCTGTCACATTTGGCTTTTCTCTCTGATCCACGACCAGGACCACAAGAGCACGTGGTGCTGAGGATGTAAAAATGCCTGTTCTTGCTGGAACATTGCTGTTGCGTGACACCCTGCAGGCGGAGCGGCCAGCTGGAGGGATGTTGACTCGTCTCCCTGATCCCAGCCGTCCTGCATACATGAGAGCTGCCGGGCGTTGGGGCTCGCTGGGACCCGGCCTGGCCCGCACCACAGGAAGTTACAAAGCATCTTCAAGGAATCCCCACGCGTTAAACTACACGATCTAGCCAGGGATTTTAAGTTGTTTCTCAGTTAATCTTGTAAAAAGCCTAACCAAGTCTCCTATGAATTCTCTCTCTGGCAAGCCCAGTCCCGGCCCCGAATGCCCCTCAGCGTTCTCAGGGCAGTGGCAGGAGCCGGAAGCTCGCCCAGAGCGCCGTCGGGCGGGGAGAGCGCGGCCCAGAGCGAGCCCCTGCCGCCCGGGATGGCCACAGGAGAGCCGGGCGTGCAGCGCCAGGGCCTAGCCCGGGGCTCCCCAGGCTCCTCTGGCATCGGTTCCGTCCCCTCGGGCGCTGAGCGGTGCCCGGTCCCGCCGCTCTGCCTGCGGGGCTGTGTGTCCCCGGCCCCGAAGGAGGCAGGGCCGGGGCTGTGGCGCCGCCGGGCCGTGCCCGTGCAGCGCGACGCGGCGGGGCAGCTCCGCCTCGGCTCGTCGCCACCGCCGTCCCGGCACGGCGGCTGCCCCTGGGCCGCGGCAGCCCCGAGCCGGACGGGCCCGGAGGGAGCGCGGGAGGGCCCCGACCCCTGCGTGCCTCAGCAGAGACTCCAGCCCCACTGCGTGCAGCAGGAGGGGCACAAAGCACCGGGACGCTTATGAGAACCCACAGCCCTCTCCACATCTGAAATGAGACCCCAAAAGCCCGTCATGTGCCTCAGCAGAGACCCCAGCACCCTGCACACCTTGGGAGAGATCCCAACCCCCCTGCATGCCTCACATAGAATTCCAAATCCCTTGCATGACTTGAAGTGGACCCCAGCGCCCTCCATGCCTCAGAGGGAGCCTAAAATATCCCTGTGTGTCCCACAAGGCACCCCAGCCCCTCGTGCACCTTATGGGGGCCTCCAAAGCCCCCAGGTGCCTTACGGGAGTGTTTTGACCAGGAAATCAAGTGTGGCTGCAGCTGGGCTGTTGTGCCTCTGGGGCTGTTCATCAGCTCCATCGGGCCCCAAGGCCACACAGCCCTTCTTCCCTTCCCTTCTGGCCCTCGTCCAGAGGAGCAGACCCTGTGCAGCACCCTGGATTGGTAATGGCCCATCAATTCGGTTCTATCAAGTGTGTATTAATTAGGGAGGAGCTTTGTTTTGCCTGCTGGAATTGCTGAGCAGACTGTGTCTCTGGAGATGCTCTTGATGGCTTCCCTCTTTTCCTGGGCTTGCCACTGGAGGAGCTCCAGGCCCAGATGATGCCAGGGAAGGAAATGTGCCCTCAGCCCAGGGACGCTCAGCATGGGCTCCCCCAGCCCTGGGGGCCCCGCCGCTGCTCACAGCAGCCCCTGCCTGGCTCCTGCCTGCCCACACCGTGGGCGTCCACGGCTGCTCCTGGCCATGGAGCTCAGCCAGTGCTGCTGCCGGGTGGGCTTTGCTGCTGCTACCACCCGGACACTGGGCTTACAGCTCCATCTCTTTTTTGCAATAGAAGAAGGGGCCATCACCTACCATGGTGGGGGTGGGGGGGATTGGGGGGTGTGAAAAATGAGTATTTTATGATTGGCTTTTCGCAAATATTAAAATGAATATTAGAGGTGTTGTGTTTAGAAAATAATCCTGTATTAATTCTTTTAAGTAGTGTGTTAAATATAGTTTTAGGTTATAAAAAATGTTATAATAGAAACTACGCTATGTAAGATACTTTTTTTTTAAAGAAAGGACTCGCAGCGAGATAGCAGCCACAGGACACACAAATCTGTCAGAGAAAAAGAATTTATTGCCCACTTATCAGAAGAAATGAACTTCTTCCCGCCTTGAAAGCACTGTTAGGATTCAGAGGAAGTAGTTGATGATGACCAGACAGAATCCTGTATTTGAATGGAATTTATGCATCATGTATGAGGTACGTGAATATGCAACAGGTTATTGTTTTTAAGGGTTAATCCTCTGATAACAGGTGTCCTTTTTCGGGCTCGTACTGCCCAGAAAAAGGTACCTGGACATCCATAACTCTTTGTTTCTATTGTCTCATATTGTCCTAATTCAAATTGTCCAAATTATTATTAACTCTAATTGTATTACTATTTATATAACCATTTTATTATTATTAAACTTTTAAAACTTTAAAATCAAGTGATTGGCGTTTTCACAGGGAGGTGTAACCTACAGTGTTATTTAGAGGGCAGGGCCAGGGAGCTCGGGGGCAAAGGAAGGGACATGTTGGACTCAGGAGGGGCTGGAGGGTGCTGGGCTGCTCCTGGGGTCTCTAGAAGAACAATGGGCTGGGATGGGGCAGAGGAAGATCAAAAAAGGGATGAAGGCAGCTCGGGGATACACATGGGGAGAGGAGGTGGCAGTGGGATCTACAGGGGCCTAGGAGGTTTCCTCATAGATGGCTGTTCTGGGGTACTCTTCTCAGAACTCTTGAAAGGGCTGCCCAGGCCCTTCTTATTGCTGGAGGAGCCGATCAAGATTTCTGGGTGTGAGGCGCAGCCACCGTCTTTCAACTCTTGCCCAGAGGTGGAACTGTGGAAAGAGGAGGTGGCTGAGGCCCCAGCTGCCAGTGGCACACAGGGAGCCTCGTGCACAGCAGGGCCCAGAGCTGGCAAGGCTCCCCAGCACGGCTGGAGCTGCTGGCGCAGCTTGGCCCAGCTGCACAGCTGTCCCTCAAGGCCCCGGCCAGCAGGGGACGGCTCTGGGCAGGCTCCCTGGCCAGGAGCGGGCCCCAGAGCGCCTCTGCCTTTCAAGGGCAATCTCGTCCCTGCTCTTTCTCCTCCCTAACTTGCTTTGCCTCTGCCCTGTGCCCCTGGGGCTGCTCTTGACCAGGCAGCCTCAGTGGGAGCCAGCACTGGCTGCAGCCCCAGCGGGCCCCCCAGGACAAGGCCCAGCAATTAAGAGGCCAATGAAAGCTCTGGGCAGCAGCAGAACCCTCAGCAGAGTTCTTTGGACAATCATGGACTGGCCACAACTCCACTGCAGCCTCACTGGTAATGTTTCCTTTCCAGACTTTCAAAAGAAGCTGTTTGAGAGGGAGAGCAACAAAACACTCACCGATTTCTCTTCCAGGAATACCAGATTCCAAAGCAGCACAACATGAAGATAAGCTCCAAAACAAGCAGGCCTGCCAGTAACCCTAGCCAGCAGCCTGTTCCCTTACAGAAACCCCTTCCAAGGCCCTTCTGGGAATCAGGAACACATGTGGTGGGGCCGGCTGCACCTGTGGGAGCAATGGGGAGGGTGAGCCCGTGCTGTGCTGCACTGCTGAGCTGGCAGCACGGTGCATGCAGGCAGGATGTTCTCCGATTCCCCCAGAGCTGGGGCCTGCAGGCACCTTGCCGCCCCTTGGCACAGGCTGTGCCACCCAACAAAGCCCAGCAGGCCGGGAGGGGAGCCCGGGGCCAGCACAGCTGCTTGGGCAGTCGCTGCTTGGAGGGACACGGGCCAAACCCATCCCTGAGCAGCCAGTGCCAGCCCTGGCCCTCCCTGCCCCGTGACAGCTCCCCCAGCCCCAGGGCACAGAGTCAGGCCCTGTCAGGACCCAGTGCAGCCCCTGCCCAGTCGGGAGCCAAGGCTGGCTCTGGCCCTGGGCTCATGGCAGGGCTCCCGCTCGGGGCTGCTCCTGTGCCTTGGGGCTCTGGGCACTCAGGGCCGGCTCTGGAGCAGCCGCAGTGGGAGGGACGTTGGTGCACGAGTCCCCTTTCCCTGGGGCTGTGAACGAGCTCCAGACGCCTCCAAGCCTCCAGAGGCGCCTCCAGCTTTGGCTGCTGCCGGGCCGTGCAAGGGCAGGCCCTGGGGGAAGAGCTGCTGCCATACAGCCCTGCTGAGGGCTGAGCCCTGCTGAGTCTGCCACAGCAATTATCTTCTGTGCCTTCACCTGTGCTTGGCATCACATTTGTTCCTGCAGTAGAGCCTGACACCAACCCACTTCTTCCTCCAGGGTGTGGCTCCTTCTGCACAGATTTTTGGTCTATCACTTGAAAAAGAAAGAGGCACAGCTGGATCACATGGAAACATTCCCCATTGAGGAGGTGGCATCTTCAGGAGGCAATGCTTGTAAAAGTCACACGTAAAGATTGGGAAAATTCCCATGCTGTTGGGGCTGGGCCAGAAAACTCCCTCCTCCAAATAGCTGTGCCTCCTGATCTGCTCAGAGACTGGCAAGTTGCAGGGGATCTCAGGCCTGTGGTGCAGTTTGGGCTGCCTTTCAGCCGATGCCCAATGCCTTCCTGCAGAGGCTGGGGAGAAGCTGCAGCCAGGCCAGGCTGGGAAACAGCCCTGCAGGGCGTGGAAGCAGCAGCGGGGCAGCGAGGCTGCCATGGATCCCTTCCCGCTGTGCCGGGCGCGGCGTGTCCAGATGTGCAGCCAAAGCCCCCGGCTGCTGAGCCCCAGGACAAGGCTGAGGGAAATGCACCCACCTTGTCCATGCTGTGCTTCCTTCTGTGTTTGTCTCAGGAATTCATTTGAGTCAAGAGATGTTTTGGCTGCAGTACCATGGGTCTTTCCTTTTGGAGGACCTTAAGAGAAAGTAGTTCCATTTGCCATGAATGGATGCCACAAAAGCAGGGCTCAGCCTGTGGGGTCAGCAGGGACACGCTACTCACCCCTGCGATGGGAGCTGGGTTGGTGCCAAGAATCCAGCCGAGCTGATGGAGAAGTCCTCCCTGCAGACATTCCTGTAACTCAACAGCCACAGAAGCTTCTGCCATCTCTGCTCAGCTTCACGGGCACCACTGAGCCCGCAGGAGCGGTGAGGGGATCGCGCAGGGCGAGGGCACACACGTGCATGGCTCTGTCCTGGCACCTGCAGCCATGCCCCCCTGGCCCAGCTTTGGGCTCTGAGCTGGCAGCTCTCCCAGGGGAAAGGCCTTGACCTACCCTCACCATCTCCCAGGGGCTCAGTCATGGATGTGGGTTGGGAAGCCCGATCACCTTCAGCAACAGGTTCAGCTGCAAAGAAAGTCAGGACAGAACAGCTCCCGTGGCACTGGAGGAGATCCTCAGGCTGCAGGCAAGGCTCTGCCCTGGGGCACAGCCCTGGCCCTGGCCCCTGCCCTCTCTGCTCTTCTCCGTGGCTGCACAGAGCACACGGAAGGACACACTGCCATTGCCCACGGGAGGAGGATGGACAGGTAAATGCTCCTTCCTCCCACTGACAGCGATCCTGTGGGATCACTTAGGGCTCCAGAAGGGAGCAGGTCAAGAATTCCAGATTCCTTCAACCATGAGATTATGTTGAGGGTAATGGAAGGCGAGTGAGCTGTTGCCACATGGACACTGATTATTCTCTCAGGAAAGGCACACTGAGAACTTGCCTCCAGCATCTTCAAGGAATTCCAAGCCATTTTCCAGCAGGGCTTCCAAATAATCCATGTCACGATTCCAATCTAGAAGGGAGCACAGATCAGAACCATTTCCATGGTGTACTGGGATCCCCTTCTGCCTCTGGGAAATGAGCACTGCAAGGGGGTCAGGTAAGGCTGTGGGAGCCAGGTGTGAATGGACAAGGCCAAACTGCACAGGGGCCTGGGGAGCTCTGGGCTGGCTCCTGGCCATTCTCCACCCTCTTTGCAGGCTCTGTGACACATCCCTGGAAGGGGCGGCTGGAGTAGCCCAGGGCCCTGGGGGCTCTCTCCGTCACACACACAGAGGAAATCCTCACTAAAGCCCTGGGGAAAACTGCAGCAGGCAGTGCCACAGCTATCCCTGCCTCCCTGTGTCCCACCTGCCCTCCTTCTGCTGGGACACTGCCCATTTCTCAAGGGCACATGGCCAGGCCCTCTCAGGCCACACTGGAGCCTTGCTCTGTCCCTCTGCCCTTTCCCCACCATGGGCACCCCGTGCAGCCGCTCCCAGGTTTCGGGATGTGTCTCCCATGGCGGGAGCCCAGCAGGACAGCTCAGTACCCGAGTGCCCTGAGCCTGCTCAGGATAATTCCTCTGGGCTGTGCCCGTCTTGTCTGGGCTGTGCCCGCAGTGCCAAGCAGCAGAGAGGGCAGCTCAAGCCTCAGCAGGGCTCAGGCCCAGAGGCACAGCAATTACCTCCTGTGACTGTGCCTGGCATCGCCTCCCTTCCTGCAGCAGAGGCTGGCACAGAATCACTGCTTCCTATGGGAAATGCCGCCTTCAGCACAGCCTCTCCATCCACCTCTGGAGAAAGGAAAAGTGACACTGGATCAGATGGGGCTGTTTCCCATTGGGGAGGGCGCATCTCAGGAGGCAATGCTTGTCAAGGACATGGATAAGAATCAAGAAAAGGTCCAGGCTCTTGGGACTGGGCCAGAGCACTCCCTTGTGCAAACAACTGTGCCTCTTGATCTGCTCAGAGACAGGGAAATTGCAGGGGATCTCAGGGTGTGCCTCGCCCGTGGTGCAGTTTGGTCTGCCTTTCAGCCGATGCCCAATGCCTTCCTGCAGAGGCTGGGGAGAAGCTGCAGCCAGGCCAGGCTGGGAAACAGCCCTGCAGGGCGTGGAAGCAGCAGCGGGGCAGCCAGGCTGCCATGGATCCCTTCCCGCTGTGCCGGGCACGGCGTGTCCAGATGTGCAGCCAAAGCCCCCGGCTGCTGAGCCCCAGGACAAGGCTGAGGGAATGCACCCACCTTGTCCTCCCTGCAGCATTTCCTTCAGCATTTGCCGCATGACTTCAAATGGCTTCTGGAATTTCTTGTCTGTCGTATGTTTGGGCTTCTCTGTTGGAGAATCTTGACAGAAAGTAGTTTCATTTCCCATGAATGGATGCCACAAAAGCAGGGCTCAGCCTGTCGGGCCAGCAGGGACACATTACTCACCCCTGTGATGGGAGCTGGGTTGGTGAGCACTATCCAGCCCAGGAGTTGGTGAAGTTCTCCTTGCAGTCACATCTGTAACTGAACAGCCACAGAAGCTTCTGTCACCTGGTTCTTGCCAACTTGTCAATGATTATGTCTTGGTGGGACGGTGAGAACGTACCTGCAGAACCCTCAGTGGGCTTCAAAATTTCAAACCTCCAGGTTAATGGAGAAGCCTTCCCAGTATCCCAGTCTGGAAGCAAACCAAGATGAGAACTGTTTCCTTTGTGTGCCAAGGCTGGCTCTGGCCCTGGGCTCGCGGCAGGGCTCCCGCTCGGGGCTGCTCCTGTGCCTTGGGCCTCTGGGCACTCAGGGCCGGCTCCGGAGCAGTGCAGCAGGAGGGACGTTGGTGCACGAGTCCCCTTTCCCCGGGGCTGTGAACGAGCTCCAGAGGCCTCCAAGCCTCCAGAGGCACCTCCAGCTTTGGCTGCTGCCGAGCCATGCAAGGGCAGGCCCTGGGGGAAGAGCTGCTGCCACAGAGCCCTGCCAAGGGATGAGCCCAGCACAGCAATTACCTCCTATACCTCTGCCTGTGTCTGGCATTGCCTTCCTTCCTGCAGCAGGGGCTGGCAACGAAGAGCGACTGCTTCCTTCAGGAAATGCTGCCTTCCACAGAACCTCTATGTCCATCTCTTGAGAAAGGAAGAGACACAGCTGCATCAGATGGAACTGTTCGCTATTTGGGTGGTGGCATCTACAGGAGGCAATATATCTTAAAGACCAGGAAAATGGCCAGGTTATTGGGGCTGGGTCAGAGCACTCCTTGCTCCAAACCACCACCCTTTCCTAATCTGGAGACCAGGATATTGTGGGGGATCTCAGGATCTGTTGCAGTTTGGGCTGCCTGTTAGCTGATGCCCAATGCCTTCCTGCAGAGGCTGGGGAGAAGCTGCAGCCAGGCCAGGCTGGGAAACAGCCCCACAGGGCGTGGAAGCAGCAGTGGGGCAGCCAGGCTGCCATGGATCCCTTCCTGCTGTGCCGGGCACGGCGTGTCCAGATGTGCCGTCAAAGCCCCCGGCTGCTGAGCCCCGGGACAAGGCTGAGGGAAATGCTCTCACCATTCCCTTTGTGCAGTTCCTCCACTATTTGTTTCCAGATGTCGTTTGACTCAAGCGATTTCTTCTTGCCTCTAGGTTTGTTCCTCCCTCTTGGAGGACCTTAATAGAAAGTAGTTCCCATGAATGGATGCCACAAAATCAGGGCTCAGCCTGTGGGGTCAGAAGGGACACACTACTCACCCCTTTGAAGGGAGCTGGGCTTGTGTGCAGCAATTAGAAAAGGTGCAGGAAGAGTCCTCCCTGCAGAAGCACCTATAACTCAACAGCCACAGAAGCTTCTGTCACCTTGTTTCTGCCAGTCAATATCAAAGATTACTCCTTGGTGGGACAGTGAGAACATACCTGCAGGAGGCTCCAAGGGCTTCAAAACTTTATTCAGCCAATCTAATGGAGAAGCCTTCCCAGCAACCTCATCTAGAACAGAGCACAGATGAGAACATTTTTCAGGGCGTGCTGGGATCCCTTCTGCCTCTGGGAAATGGGTACTGCAAGGGGGTTGGGTAAGGCTGTGGGAGCCAGATGTGAATGGACATGGCCAAAGCTGCACAGGGGCCTGGGGAGCTCTGGGCTGGCTCCTGGTCACTCTCCACCCTCTTTGCAGACCTTGTGCAATGTCCCTGATGGGGCAGCTGGAGCAGCCCAGGGCCCTCGGGGCTCTCCCTCACACACAGAGGAAATCCTCACTAAAGCCCAGAGGAAAACTGCAGCAGGCAGTGCCACAGCTATCCCTGCCTCCCTGTGTCCCACCTGCCCTCCTTCTGCTGGGACACTGCCCATTTCTCAAGGGCACATGGCCAGGCCCTCTCAGGCCATACTGGAGCCTTGCTCTCTCCCTCTGCCCTTTCCCCACCATGGACACCCCGTGCAGCCGCTCCCAGGTTTCGGGACGTGTCTCCCACGGCGGGAGCCCAGCAGGACAGCTCAGTACCCGAGTGCCCTGAGCCTGCTTGGGATAATTCCTCTGGGCTGTGCCCGCAGTGCCAAGCAGCAGAGAGGGCAGCTCAAGCCTCAGCAGGGCTCAGGCCCAGAGGCACAGCAATTACCTCCTGGGACTGTGCCTGGCATCGCCTCCCTTCCTGCAGCAGAGGCTGGCACAGAATCACTGCTTCCTGCAGGAAACTCGGCTTTCAGCACAGGCTCTCCTTTCATTTCTGGAGAATGGAAAAGAGACAGCGGGATCAGATGGGATCATTCCTCACTGGGAATGGGGAAGGTGACAACTTCAGGGGGCAATAGTTGCGAAAGGCATGGATAAGGATCAGAAAACACCCTGGATTTTGGGACTGTCCCCGACTGGTCCCATCTCCAAACAGCCCTTACACCTGATCTGCCCAGAGACAGGGAAATTGCAGGGAATCTCAGGGTATGCATAAGCCATGGTGTATCCCGAGTTCCCTGCTGGGCTAATTTGCCCCGGAGCAGGCAGCATGGGCTGGATAGCTCAGTCCTTCACAGGACAGAGTGTCCGAGTACCCAGGCTGCTCTCAGCCACTGGCTACCTTAGCAATCCCAATGGATATCAGCTCTTTAGTGATTATCAGCTCTCTTGTGATTTTAGCTCTTTGTTTGCTAAGGAGCCTTCCAGGCTACCTGGGAAGCAGACGCTGCAAGAGAGGATAAGAAATGTCCTGGTGTTCCACAGCGATGGTTTTATTGAGGGGTGTGTGAAGGGTTCCAGAAACAGCTCTTCTCCAGAATGGGCTAAAACAGCCCTTTATATGGGGTATAAGGGGATCCATACTTGTCCAATAGTAGGGGTTAGGGGAAAGTGACCTATGGGGTTACAGAGAGATAAGCTGAGGTGCGGAAGGTGGAAGGCAGGGGCTTCTTTTGCTAATTCATCATGACTTGGCAATTCCTATCTTTAAGCCTCGGCCCTCCATGGGGCCCTAACATGCTTGGAGCCTGCTACAGTGGTGCAGTTTGGGCTGCCTGTTAGCTGATGCCAAATTCCATCCTGCAGAGGCTGGGGAGAAGCTGCAGCCAGGCCAGGCTGGGAAACAGCCCTGCAGGGCGTGGAAGCAGCAGCGGGGCAGCCAGGCTGCCATGGATCCCTTCCCGCCATGCCGGGCACGGCGTGTCCAGATGTGCAGCCAAAGCCCCCGGCTGCTGAGCCCCAGGACAAGGCTGAGGGAAATGCTCTCACCATTCACTTTGCGCAGTTCCTCCACTATTTGTTTCCAGATGTCGTTTGACTCAAGCAATTCCTTCTCGCCTCTAGGTTTGTTCTTCCCTCTCAGAGGACCTTAAGAGAAAGTAGTTCCATTTGCCATGAATGGATGCCACAGAAGCAGGGCTCAGCCTGTGGGGTCAGCAGGGACACACTACTCACCCCTGTGATGGGAGCTGGGCTTGCGTGCAGCAATCAGAAAAGGAGCCGCAAAAGTCCTCCCTGCAGACACTCCTGTAACTCAACAGCCACAGAAGATTCTGTCACCTGGTTCTGTCAGCTTGTCAATGATTGCTCCTTGGTGGGACAGTGAGAACATACCTGCAGGAGGCTCCAAGGGCTTCAAAGCTTTATGCAGCCAAACTAATGGTGAAGCCTTCCCAGCAACCTCATCTAGAACAGAGCACAGATGAGAACATTTTTCAGGGCGTGCTGGGATCCCTTCTGCCTCTGGGAAATGGGTACTGCAAGGGGGTTGGGTAAGGCTGTGGGAGCCAGATGTGAATGGACATGGCCAAAGCTGCACAAGGGCCTGGGGAGCTCTGGGCAGGCTCCTGGTCACTCTCCACAATCTTTGCAGGCCCAGTGCAACATCCCTGGAAGGGGCAGCTGGAGCAGCCTAGGGGCCTCGGGGCTCTCTCCCTCACACACACAGAGGAAATCCTCACTAAAGCCCAGAGGAAAACTGCAGCAGGCAGTGCCACAGCTATCCCTGCCTCCCTGTGTCCCTCCTGCCCTCCTTCTGCTGGGACACTGCCCATTTCTCAAGGGCACATGGCCAGGCCCTCTCAGGCCACACTGGAGCCTTGCTCTGTCCCTCTGCCCTTTCCCCACCATGGGCACCCCGTGCAGCCGCTCCCAGGTTTCGGGACGTGTCTCCCATGGAGGGAGCCCAGCAGGACAGCTCAGTACCCGAGTGCCCTGAGCCTGCTCGGGATAATTCCTCTGGGCTGTGCCCGCAGTGCCAAGCAGCAGAGAGGGCAGCTCAAGCCTCAGCAGGGCTCAGGCCCAGAGGCACAGCAATTACCTCCTGGGACTGGGCCTGGCATCGCCTCCCTTCCTGCAGCAGAGGCTGGCACAGAATCACTGCTTCCTGCAGGAAACTCGGCTTTCAGCACAGGCTCTCCTTTCATTTCTGGAGAATGGAAAAGAGACAGCGGGATCAGATGGGATCATTCCTCACTGGGAATGGGGAAGGTGACAACTTCAGGGGGCAATAGTTGCGAAAGGCACCGATAAGGATCAGAAAACACCCTGGATTTTGGGACTGTCCCCGACTGGTCCCATCTCCAAACAGCCCTTACACCTGATCTGCCCGGAGACAGGGAAATTGCAGGGGATGTGCAGGGTGTGCATGGCCCGTGGTGCAGTTTGGGCTGCCTGTCAGCTGATGCCCAATGCCTTCCTGCAGAGGCTGGGGAGAAGCTGCAACCAGGCCAGGCTGGGAAACAGCCCCCAGGGCGTGGAAGCAGCAGCGGGACAGCCAGGCTGCCATGGATCCCTTCCTGCTGTGCCGGGCACGGCGTGTCCAGATGTGCAGCCAAAGCCCCCGGCTGCTGAGCCCCAGGGGAAGGCTGAGGGAAATACTCTCACCTTGTCCTCTCTGACGTATTTTCTTCAGCATTTCCTTCATGTGTTCAGATGATTCCAGGGATATCTTGTTTGTTCTGTCTTTGATCTTCCCTGTCGGAGGACCTTAGAGCACAATATTTCCATTTCCCATGAATGGATGCCACAAAAGCAGGGCTCAGCCTGTGGGGTCAGCAGGGACACACTACGCACCCCTGCGATGGGAGCTGGGCTGGTGCCAAGAATCCAGCCGAGCTGATGGAGAAGTCCTCCCTGCAGACACCCCTGTAACTCAACAGCCACAGAAGCTTCTGCCATCTCTGCTCAGCTGCACGGGCACCACTGAGCCGCAGGAGCGGTGAGGGGATCGCGCAGGGCGAGGGCACACACGTGCATGGCTCTGTCCTGGCAACTGCAGCCATGCCCCCCTGGCCCAGCTTTGGGCTCTGAGCTGGCAGCTCTCCCAGGGGAAAGGCCTTGACCTACCCTCACCATCTCCCAGAGGCTCAGTCATGGATGTGGGTTGGGAAGCCAGATCACCTTCAGCAACAGGTTCAGCTGCAAAGAAAGGCAGGACAGAACAGCACCCGTGGCACTGTAGGAGATCCTCAGGCTGCAGGCAAGGCTCTGCCCTGGGGCACAGCCCTGGCCCTGGCCCCTGCCCTCTCTGCTCTTCTCCGTGGCTGCACAGAGCACACGGAAGGACACACTGCCATTGCACATGGGAGGAGGATGGACAGGTAAATGCTCCTTCCTCCCACTGACAGCAATCCTGTGCCATCACTCAGGGCTCCAGAAGGGAGCAGGGCAAGGTTTTCAGAATTCTTCAGCCCTGACTTAACGTTAAAATGGCAGATGGGTGAGCTCTTGCCACATGGGCATTGATTATTCTGCCAGTAAAAAGGGAAATTCAGAACTTGCCTCTGGCATTCTCCATGACATTCAAAGTGTCATTCACCAGGACTTCCAAATCCTCCAAGTCATGATTCACATCTAGAATGGAGCAAAAACCTGAACCATTTGTTTGGTGTGCTGGGATCCCCTTCTGCCTCTAGGAACTGGGCACTGCAAGGGGGTTGGGTAGGGCTATGGGAGCCAGGTGTGAATGGACAAGGCCAAACTGCACAGGGGCCTGGAGCGCTCTGGGCTGGCTCCTGGCCACTCTCCACCCTCTTTGCAGGCCCTGTGACACATCCCTGGAGAGGAAACAGGGGCTGCCCAGGGCCCAAGGGGGCTCTCTCCCTCCCCCAGAGGAAACCCTCCCTAAAGGCCTGGGGAAAACCATCCCCAGCGCTTCCCGGGGAGCAGGGAGCGCTGTCCCGGCAAAGGGGAGCCAGGCTGCTGGCTCACCTGCTCCCCGCGCTTGCAGCGGAGCAGCCTGGGCAGCCCTGGCAGGCAGGGCCACGGCCAGGAGGAGCAGGAGGAAGAGGCGCAGAGCAAGGGCCATGGTGCCTTGCCCTCTGCCAGTCCCACAGCTCTTGCTGCCACCGCTGTCCTGACACCACTGTTCCAATGGCAGCACCACTGCTGCCACCGCCGCTGCTGCCGCAACAGTTGTGCTCAAGGACTGACTGCTCGCTCCTCGTGCTGCTGTGCAACCACTGGGTCTGGGACCTCTGTGACCTCAGAGCCAACTGTGACCTCAGCCTGCTGTGATCCCTGAGCCTGCTGTGACCTCATGGCCTCAGCTGCACCCCCAGAGAGTGCCTCTATCTGTACAAATGGACTGCCCTGATTGGAAATGTTTTGCTTCATCAAAGGGCCATTGCTCAGCAAAACTTTTGTTTTTCCTGCTTACATTGCTGGTCGGTCAGGCTCTGTCGCTGAAGATGCTCTTGATTGTTATAGTTTGAATTTATTTTATTGATTCCTTTTTAAGTGGTTCATTCTGTTGTACCTGCACGTTTTCCCTGTGTTGGTTTACCCATGGGTTTTACCCTCCCTCAAAACTGTCCCTCATGCCATTCCCGCCCCTTTTTGCAGCTCTTTCCCTGCCTGTCATGGCACCCCAGCCCCTTGGTTCCCAAACCTTCAGGCCAATCTCTGACTGGAGCACCCCTTTGGAATGCAACACCCCTATTCCTGGAGGCCCCATTGGCCCATGTGACCCATTCTCTCCACCCTCCTTCCCCAATGGCGCCAGACACTTGACTAATCCCTCACTGCTCCCTTGAGGATTCCCTATCGGTCAGCTGTTTGTATCCACCCCCTGACTTGTATCTGTATAAAACCCCTTGTACAATAAATCTTGGGGCTTTTTATCCTATTTCTTTCACTTGGAATAAACTCTTCCTTGTAGAACCTCAGAGGGCCTCCTCCTTTCTCCTTTGCCTGGTCTCCCATCGTGGCTCATGTCTGGCACAGTAGAGCAAGTGGCTCTAAAGGTTCTGCCTCTGGTAAATCCCTGTCCTGAGGCAGTTCCCCACTCCTGCTGTGGTGCCGGAGTTCTAAGAGTTAGCCTGGGTTCGGACAGTCACTTCGCTAATCCCCTGAATGTCCCTTCTTCAGGGCCTGCTCTGGTGCTCTGCCATCTCCCACACCAGAGTGTGATTCACATACTGCAGCCCAGAGTTAGGTTTTTGCAACATTGAAATGGGCGTGGTCGGCAGGATTGCTGGAGATAAATCACTACAGAACTAAACAAAATGTGTGCACCAAGGTAGGGCTTGAATAGGCACAGGAATTTTGGAAAGACGAGGACAAGGTAGCAGAGAACAATGTAAAAATCAGCTGCAAATAAAAGGAGGAAATGCTAAAGGAGTTATTTGTGCACATTTGGAGATTTGTTTTTCTTGGGTGCAAAGCAAAATCAAAAGCTCCTAAATGCCCAAAAGACTGGAAATGTGGAATGTCCTCCATAGCAGAGTGTCAGACCTCTGGATCCTTAAAACAATTTTATCGTGGTGGAACAGTGGCAGCTTGAGCTGGTGCCTCTGGGGACCCTGAGCAAAGAACCCCTGGGCTTTGATACCCTCCCAGCTGAAGTGTGACAGTCTGGGGTATTCCTGTTGTGTCCGAGTGCCCGGTCACTGGCTGGCACCACAGCTCCCCAGGCCCTCTGCTGAGCCATCCCTCTCCTAAAGTCAAGTTTAGTCTGTCACATTTGGCTTTTCTCTCTGATCCACGACCAGGACCACAAGAGCACGTGGTGCTGAGGATGTAAAAATGCCTGTTCTTGCTGGAACATTGCTGTTGCGTGACACCCTGCAGGCGGAGCGGCCAGCTGGAGGGATGTTGACTCGTCTCCCTGATCCCAGCTGTCCTGCATACATGAGAGTGAAATAAATAAGGCAGGAGATCTTTCTCTTTTTAAGGCCTTTATTAAAAATCAGCTCAGGTGGGGAGAACTGACAGGTCATGCTTACTCTGCCGCTGCTCCCAGGAATGGCACCGAGGAGGAGGAAGAGTGCAGCTGTGTCTGCTGGTCTGCAGGCAGAGCTGGGGTTTCCATCCTCATGAGAGCATCAGGAGATTCCCTGGTTTTTCAGTTTGACATTCGAGGTCCTCTTTCTAGCCGACATCTTTTTAGGTTAGGGTGAGAGGTAAAAAGGGTCTTAGTGGACACTGGATTCTGTTCCTCACGTCTAGACGTAACTTTGATCCCTCAGTCCCGTGTTGGCTCGTTGTTTTTAGGGGTTTTTGCTAGGTTTGGTGAGGGGCTTCTTCATTTATATGCCAACCCCGATGTCCCTTCCTCTTCACCATCTGGGTGCCATCTTCCAGGAAGCAGCAGGGTGGCAGGGTGTCACTTGACAAAAAGGGGAATTCCCAACCATCAACAATAGGTAGTTAATGAAAAACTTGTAAATAGGCACACCTGTTTGTGTCTATTAACAGCCAGTGATTACAACAACGGACAGTGAGTACTCCACCATGGCAGCAACTGGCCCAACCTGTGAACTCTGCAACCTTTAAAAAAATAGACAACTTTTCTACTTATAACAGTCCCCCCTCTTTTTCTTTGATCGGGCTTAAACTTAACCTCGCATCAACTTGCAATTTCTGACTCATGAACATAGAATTTCTTTCATTTTTTGTACTGATTATAAATTTCTTGATGTCTTGGTTTGGAAAGACAGGGCTCTGCTAAGGTAGGCAGGAGCCTCCCCTGAAATGGAGAATGTAAACCCTCCCCACCCCTCTGAATAGCTATAAATTTTAAATTAAGGGGCTCTCAAGCAAAAAATATGGGAGCAGGAAATAACAGTTCTTTAAGAAGGAAGGAAAAAAAAAGATAAATAATGCAGTAACTAAACCAACACTGACAGAGTCAGAACCCAACCTGACACCCTGTTGGTCAGGGTGTTTGCGGCAGTCCAATTGGAAATGTGGCTGCAGTCCTCCTGAAGTGTCAGGTGTGGTTCTGTTGGAGCAGGGGGTCCTGTAGAAAAGGGTATATTCTTCCCCTGAAGATCCAGTGGAAGAAGAGGCAGCTGCTGTTCCTCTGGGGAATCCAGTGGAGAAAGCTGTGATGGTGTCTCAGAACCTCTGGATTATATCCAGGTAGGAATGCTTGGCTCCTCCCTCTGGGTGCAGCATCTCACATTGGGATGTTATAGTTCTTATCAGTCATGCAGTGACATTCAATAGCCTGTTATCAGCAGATGTCCCCTCCTGAGGGAGGAGTGATTGTGATCACTCAGAGAGAGAGAGATAAGGCAAACTGCCCACTTGACAAAAGACAGCTGCCATACAGATGGTAATAGAATTCGTCTTTTTGCAATCTGGAACACTTGAGCACTCTGGTAATCATGGTTACTTAACTTTATTACTTTTTCTGGTTTCTTCAAGTTAATTTCTTCAGAGATCTCTAGGTTGGTCTGCATGGCAGATGTTACCATTTTAATTAAGCTGGGAAATAAGCATGGCAAACTGAGCAAGCCAGCAAGTATAAACACAGTGAGGAAAGCTACTTTTTTCCACCAATCTCCTTTGAAAGTGCATAGGTTATCTTACCAACTGGAATCATGTGTAGGAGTCCATTCTTGGTAACCTCCATATGCTAGTTTTCTTATTTTGTTCAAGAGGTTTCTAATGATTGCTCTCTTCATCTCTAATACTGTCTGAAGCCTGATGATTCTGTTTACCATCGATGTCGGGGTCCAATAATCCCAGGACCCATCTTGAGCCCAGGTGGCTGGGCCATAAGTCTCAGTAATTTTTCTTTGGGTCTGTACCTGGCTCTTACAATTTTGGTTTCCCCCAGTTTCTATTGCACTTAGCCTCTTCCGTTTGGTTTTTCTTAAATCATCATATATAGGAACTCCTAAACTTGATCCAGATTCTTTGGGTAATAAAAAGAAAGCTGGTTTTATCATTCTAATGATGCAACTGCCAGACCAGTCTTCTGGCAATTTAGTGTATGCTGTAGTACCACAGATCCAAAACAGGTGTTTATGGGCCCCCCAAAATGTGTTCTTAGTTCCTGTTGGGCATTCCTAATATTTAGAAATTTCTTTCATTCCTTAAAAGGGGTTTATCCCTTTTTCAGCACACTCATAAAGTTCATATGCTTCATGGTGGATGCACTTGTTCCTTTTTTTTTTTTAACAGACCAAAATCTATTTGGATCTCTTGGGATCCACCAGGTAGCAGAGTTCTTTACTGCTAAATACCTTTTACAAGCCATTCTTTTTACTGGTGTACTGTACCCCTTCCCTTTTCTTAAAATACTTTTTTCTTTTATTATTCTTGCTTTCAGATCTCATTGTTCTTTTCCCTTCACCTCTGTAACACTAAATTCTGGGTTATTCTGTATCCAATTTAAGATTTCCAATAGCCCTAGACTAATCTCTTCTTATGACCAAATTTTGGTCATCTGGGTACTTCCATAAACCCAACAATTAGTTAGATTCAGTTTGTGGCTGATTTTTTTTACTGAATCTATGAATAGATTCTTACTTCAGGTATCTCTAAATAGTCTTTCCTGTTCAGTTCATCAGTCTTTTTGGCTCTTCTTTTTGAGAGTCAACTTTAAGTCTTTTGGTCCTTTTATAATGGTATACTCAGGTGAATTAACTCATGATGTGGTTGAATCCTGTCCTGAATTAGGGGGTGAGAGTGGTGTGGAATCTGGTCCAATGCCAGAGGGAGAAACTGACGTTGAATCCTGTCCAGTGCCCGGGAGTGAGACTGGTCCTTTTATTCTCCTGATGTGGGTCCAACCCTTTTCTCTGGTCTGCACAGCCGAATTAGCAATGAACAGTACCTGAAAGGGGCCTTCAAATTTAGGCATTAATGGCCTACTATTCCAGGATTTTATCAAAATCCAATCTCCTGGGTTAATGTTATGTACTTTTGTGTCCAGAGGGGAAGTTTGGGGGAGGTATCCTCTTTTTCTAAGTTCTTCCAGGGCTCTTCTAATGACTTCTAACTATTTTCTGGTAGCTTTTTCTCCTTCCAAATAGTCTCCTGTGCTATAGGGTGTTAACAAGAATGGCAGTCCAAACACCATTTCATAGGGTGAAATCTCTGTATCAGACCGGGGTCTTGTTCTGATGTGCAAAACACCAGGGGCAAACATTTTAGCCTATTCTTTTTTGTTTCTTTGATCAATTTAGTCAATACATTTTTGAGAGTTTTGTTAATCTGCTCCACGCTCCCAGAACTCTGGGGGTGCCACGGAGTATGTAATCTCCATTTCATTCCTAAAGCTTTGATTATATTTTGCAATGTTCGGGCTACAAAATGTGGACCTTGGTCTGAGTCTATGGTGTTCACCATTCCATATCTGGGGATAATATTCTCCAAGATTACTCTTGCCACGACCTGGGCTGTTTCCCTTTTTGTCGGGAAGGCTTCCACCCAATGGGTGAGATGATCTACTATAACTAGTAAATATTTGTATCCCTGCACTGGGGGCATCTCAGTGAAATCTACCTGTATGTCCTGGAAAGGTCTTAGAGCTAATTCCCTCCCTCCGGGTGCTACCTTTCTCATAACCTTCTGGTTTACTTTTTGATAAAATAAACATCCTTTTGTAATTGCTTTTGCCAGGCCATATACGCCTATGCACAGGTTATTTCTTAAGAAATGATCACATAGTCCTTGGACTCCCCAGTGGGTCAATCTATGTAGTTCTGTTAGCACTGTCCGAGCAAGTGCTTTGTTTAAAAACACCCGTCCATCTGAGGTTAACCACTCCCCTTGTTGCCCTTGGTGTAACTTTAAATTTTTTATAACCTTCAATTCTTTTTCACTAAATATGGGTTCCTCTCTTCTTTCTGCCCCCTCAGATGTGGTTTCTGTTTTAAAAACCTTCACTGGATCCCCTGGTTCTAAAGCTGCTTCCTTTGCTATTTGATCAGCCAGTCAGTTTCCTCTAACTTCAAGATTGTCTCCTTTTTGGTGCCCTTTTATATGGACTACTGCTATTTCTGTTGATTTCTGTAGAGATTCTAATATGGACCTGACCAGGTTCTCATGGGCTAAGCTTTTTCCTTTTGAGCTTAGATATCCACGCTCCTCCCATATTTTCCCAAATGTGTGAACTATCCCAAACGCATATTGGGAATCTGTATAAATAGTTCCCCGTCTCCCTCCAGTAAATCTAATCCTCTTTTCAGGGCATATATTTCAAAACTTTGGGCTGACCAGTTTGGGGGTAGTTTTCCTTTTTCATCAATGTGTAAAGTTTTTCCATCTATGATGGCATAACCGGAAGCTCTTTTTATATCTACTACCTTTGAAGAGCCATCCCTGACGGTGTTCACAGGGGTCTCAGGTTGAGGGAAGAGACGAAGATTTGACTCCATGTTTCAGAAGGCTTGATTTATTATTTTATGATATATATTACATTAAAACTATACTAAAAGAATAGAAGAACGGATTTCATCAGAAGGCTAGCTAAGAATAGAATAGGAAGGAATGATAACAAAGGTTTGTGGCTCAGACAGAGAGTCCGAGCCAGCTGGGCTGTGACTGGCCATTAATTAGAAACAACCAACATGGGCAATCAAAGATCCACCTGTTGCATTCTACAGCAGCAGATAATCAATGTTTACATTTTGTTCCTGAGGCCTCTCAGCTTCTCAGGAGGAAAAATCCTAAGGAAACAATTTTTCATAAAAGATGTCTGTCACAGCCATCTATGATCAAGATTCTTCCAGTTGCTAGAGGCTGATCTTCTAAATCTTCTCTTACTTTTGTTTGAAGGTCAATCATGTTCTAAATTTTCTATAGGCTCTCCCATAAGGAATTGTGCTGGATTGAGGGCATTTGGTGTGATGAATTCTAAATCATCTGTGTTCATTAGTATTATTTCATATTTCAATATTCTTGCATTGGTTAGCCACTGCTGAGCCCTCTGGCTCAGCACTATTTAAGATCGTGAGGAGAATGTACTTTAATTTTTCCTTGTAAGGTCAATTTTTGGGTCTCCTCTATTAGGATAGCAGTAGCTGCTACTGCTTGTATACAAACTGTCCAGCCTCTAGCCACTGGATCTAACAATTTGGAGACGTAAGCCACGGGTTTTCTGCAGCCTCCCCACTCTTGAGTTAGTACACCGTAGGCTATACCCCCTTCAGCACTCACAAGAAGATCCAAGCCTTTCTTGAGGTCTGGTAAGCTTAGGACTGGGGCAGAAGACAACTTGTCTTTTAAGCTCTCCAGTTGTTGATCGTCTTCTGCTGTCCAAATTATGGAATCTGGAGCTACTAACTGTAGCAGGATCCATGGAGTTGGCTCAGGCCCTGTGGCGGGCTGAGATTTAACAATAGGAACTTCTGAGTCATGATGAGACAGCAAAATAAGCTCCTGTCTTCCGCCTCTCGAACCCTAGCTTATCTCTGTAACCCCATAGGTCACTTTCCCTCTAACCCTTAGTATTGGACAAGTTTGGATCTCCTTGTACCCTATAAAAAGGGGCTGTTTTAGCCCATTTGGGAGAAGAAGAGCTGTCGCTGGAACCCTTCACAGACCCCTCAATAAACCATCGCTGTAGAACCGCCAGGACCCTTCTTCTCCTCTCTCGCATCTGCTTCTGCCCCTAGCCCTATGGCGCCCTAAGCAAGCAAAGAGCTGAAATCCAAGAGAGCTGATAATCACTAAAGAGCTGAAATCCACTAAGCTTGCTTAGGGTAGCCAGTGGCTACGAGCTAACTGGGTATTCAGGCACTCTGTCTCCAAGAGGGACTGAGATATCCAGATAGGACTGCCTTGCTTGGGGCTAAGCCTGATCGGAGGGCTAAGCCTGATCGGAGGGCTGGGGGCCCTTCAACTAACTTACTATTGTATAAAAATTTTACACTTTGCATGTATTGATCCAAACATAACTTGCAATATCCGAACAGGCCCAGGAGTTTTCTCATATCTCTTTTTGTTTTTGGAGCTGGGAGAGATAAAATACCTGAAATTCTGTCAGGGCTTAACTTCTTATATCCCTCTCCTATTATGTGCCCAAGGTATGTTACTTCTGATTGTACGAACTGTAGTTTCTTTTGGGAAACCTTTAGTCCTTTCTCCCCCAGAAAATTCAAAAGCTTAATACTAGTTGTTCTAACCTGATCTTTTCTCTTCTCTGACACCATCAGGTCATCAACATACGCAGGATCTGTACTTCCTCTTCAGGAACAAACTGTTCTAACAAACCCTCCAGGGCTTGTCCAAAGAGGGGAACCCTTGTGGCAATCAGGTCCATCTTAGCTGTTGTCTCCTTTTTGTACTTGGGTCCTCCCATTCAAAGGCAAACCAATCTCTACATTCCATTGCCAGAGGACACGCCCAGAAAGCATCCTTCATATCTGTAACAGTGAACCAAGCATGTTCTCTTGGAATTCAGCTTAGAAGACTATATGGGTTGGGCACAACTGGATGTCTAGCAATGGTCCTTTTGCTGACCTCCTTCAGATCTTGTTTCCCTATATTTCCCTTCATCTTTCTTAACTGCCAGTATAGGGGTATTGTACGATGACATACAGGGTTCCAAAATTCCCTCTTGCAGCAGTTGTTCAATAACTATGGCAAGCCCCTTCTTTCCTTCTAGGGAAATCGGATACTGTTTAACCCGTATGGGTGATGCACCATCTTGCATTTTTATTGTTATCAGCGGGATGTCCAATAGGCCCTTCTTTCCCCCTTCAGCCCATACCTCGGGGTTTATGTCTGAGAAATCCCCTTGGGACAACTTCATTATTTGTACCACCATCCTCTCTTCTCTTGGGACAATCCCAACCACCAAATGAACCTGTAGATCTCTTCCTAACAAACTTTTTTCTAGTTTAGGCAGGTAAATAAAATTAGCTTTACACTGTCTTGAGTTTCCAAATATTTTTACATCTTCTGTCACTGAGGCTCTAAATGGTTTCCCTTCAGCCCCTAATACCTCACAAAAATATTTACCAATTACTATACCTTCTGGTACTTTGTTGAGACAGGACTTACCTGCTCCTGTATCAACCAAAAATTCAAATTCTTCATTTAGGGGTCCCACCTCAAAGTTTACCAAGGGCTGCTCTAGATGTTGCATCAGGTCCCCTAAAATGTAAAGCCCTTGACACCCCTAATTGTCACCTCTAAGGCTTCCTGTTCCCTGGCTATTGCCTCATCGATACTGAGCTTTTTACAAGCCCTCCTAAAGTGTCCGATATCTCTGCAATAATAGCAGCGCCTTTCGCTCAAAGGGACTTGAGGTCTCTCCATCTCTCTTGTACCTGACAGTACTGGCCTATCCTTGCCTACTCCTGGTGGTGGACCCGCCCACTCTTTTGTTACCTTGGATCGTGGGATAGAGTTGCTTGCCCCCACACTTTCTCTAGCTACAGCAATCATGATCCTAGCCTTGGCCTTTGCTCTTTCTTCTTCCTTCCTTAACTGCACCTTCAATGCTTCTCTCAATAATTTCTTTCTCTTGCCAATCTTCAATCTTTTCCAGTTTTCTCCGTATATCAGGCCAAGATTTGGTAACAAATTGGACCTTTAGTAGCACTTCACCTTCTGGGGTGTCTGGGTCTATTTTAGAGTACAGTTGAAGTTCCGCTTTAGGCAATTAAGCCAAGTAGAAGGAGTTTCATCCTTTTCTTGTGCACCCTCAAATGCCAATTTGGTATTAGTTCCTTTGGGAATTGACTCTTTGATTCCCCAAATTATCAAAGACCTGTAGTGTACCATGACCTTCTTCCCTTTCTCCTGATTAGGGCTCCAATTGGGATCCGTTAGTGGCAATTTCTGTTCACCTGATGTCACTTGGGGTCCTGGACAGTTCTTTTTCCTAAATTCTTATGCTAGCAACTCTAATAATCCGGACTTCTTCTGGGGAAAATAATATATTTAAAATAGAATTCATGTCCCCCCAGGTGTAGATATTTGGACCTAAGAATTGATCCACTTGATTGGCCATGTCCACTGGGTCTTCAACTAAATTCCCTAACTCCTTCTTGAATCCTCTCACCTCAGAAGCGGTTAGAGGAGCATTCACAAAGCCAACACCTTCCACTGCTCCTCCCATAGGAACTTTTCTGAGGGGAAAAAGTCTCTCTACCCTGGAGGTCTTGGATCGGGTACCACAGTATGGCCCATCCTCAGACACAAAACTACTCATTTTGAGGGGTATTAGCATTACCCTGGACCTTCTGTAGGTCAACAGCTGTATCCGGTGATAAGAGTTTGCCAGGTAAGGAGGCATTTGTGTCCCAACCAAGAGGAGGTAAGGGGACAGCAATAGGAGGGGGAGAGGAGCCTGGGTGCATGTTAAGTGGAGCTGGAGAAGGGGTGGAGAATGCAACAGGTGGAGTAGGCACTTGTGGGGGTGCAGAAGCAACTGGAGGAGCCAAAGGGGGTGGTGAGGGAGTGGCCACCAGGGGAGATACTGGGTCTAAGGAAGCCAAAGAGGTAGAAGGAATTAGAGGAGGCGGTAATGGGGTGGCAGCCGGGGAAAAGCCAGATCTGCCATTTGAGGTGCCTGAGGAAGAGGATTATAAGGTGGAGGGGCATCAGGAGGCAAATAGTCCAGGGGGTTCCACCTTCTACTAATCTCTCTAACTCCAGCATCCTCTCCTTCATTCCCCTCTTTCTTCTTCTGCACCTTGCAAATTCACACACCTTCCCCAATAGCACTCTTTAGCCAACAAGCTGCATATAATAATTGCTCAGGATCGGTATCCTCTCGAGCTGTCAGATGGTGACTCAGCTGTTGACACATCCACTGCGTGCCTCAGTAGAGACTCCAGCCCCACTGTGTGCAGCAAGAGGGGCGCAAAGCACCGAGATGCTTATGAGAGCCCACAGCCCTCTCCACATCTGAAATGAGACCCCAAAAGACACTTCTGTCCCACACCATGGCCATCCTCCTTGCATATCTAACTCTGGCCAGACTTCTACACAGTAGTGAATCATCTTAACCTTATCTAATCTTACCTCCATGGCCTCTGTAGAATCCCATCTCTCTAGCAGTTCACCTAAGGGACTGTGGGGGGTATATTCTTCAGTCTCTTGCTTCTCTTCTTACTATTACATCCTTGCTGCGATGCTGGATTTCTTCTGCCCAACCAGCTCCCGGCACCGACAGCACAGCTGGGCTGCCCCCAGAAAGCTGCCCAATCCGGGGTGCAGCTGCAGGGTACGGCAGCCCTACGGCTCAGGGGAACTGCAGACTGTGCCAAGGATAGGGACTAGGATCAGGGAGAGGCCCTCTGTATGGTTTCCAAAGAAGTTTATTCCTGGAGGTTCAGTGACAGGAAAGGTGGACTCAGACGCATACATCAGATTATAAGGGGGAGGAGGTCTCAGGGAAGGATACAATCTTAGACCAATTGGGAGAAATTGGGGGTGGAACACGAGGCAGGGAATACAATGTTTAAATCAATAGGGGACTGCAGGGGTGGAGAATAACTTAAACCAGTGGGGTTTCAAAGGACACAAGATTGATAGGGAAGTTTCTAGAGAAAGAGGCAGGTTTGGGGAGGGATTAATATTCAATAGGAGGAGGAAGAGGGAACAGAGGGGCAGATCTTTGGAGAGATGGACAGCCAGGGCAAACCCAATAACACAGGGGGGAAAGGAACAATCCATCAATAATAAAATATGCTATAACAGTACAAAATAGGAAAGATTATAAAACTAACTGCTAGAAAGGCATTACGATTAAAAAACACACTGCTACACATCCTCCCATTTTCTGAGTCTCAACAGAAAAAAATCACAAAGGTACCTTTACTCAAAAAGAAATACACTGACAGGTAACAAGAAAAATCTTATTTGAGGAGTCTCAGCCTCCTCCACCAAAACTCAGATTTGCCCGACTCCTTTCTTCAGGACTTTAAAAAAAAGAACTGCCTGATTTCCCTTGTTAATGCTAGGACTTACATTATCAGGACTTCAAAAACTCGAGACCCTGGCCTCCTCCACCGAGACTCGTGCCTGACCTCCTTTGTCAGGACTTAGTTTGCCTGCAGGACTTATGGGCTTGCCCCGAATCCTTCTCCGGACTTGCGATTTGCCTGACTTCCCCCTGTCAGGACTTTTGGGTTGTGTGCCACTCACACACTATTTCCTCTGCACACCCGGAGGGAGGGGCCCTCTCTACCCCTTAGGAGGTGCCTCAACCACCAATCCCACTCGCTTCCCCCCGTTCCTGGCCAGCCCCTCGCGGTACTGGGAGGTCCCACTCGCTCCGAGGGTCCGAGCTGCCGGCCCTCGTCTCACTCACACTCCACTTGCTCGCCCCCTACTCCCGCCGCCGGACGCTCTCAGCAGTCCGGCGCTCCTCTGCATCACTGGTCCCAAGCCGATTTTCTCTGGTCCTGATAGCCAGCTGTCCTGGAGGTCCAGAGTGGGCATCTGTCCCAGTCCCGGTGTCCTCTTCAGGCGTGGCTATCCTTGAGAGTCCCCAGCTGAAATAAATAAGGCAGGAGATCTTTCTCTTTTTAATGCCTTTATTAAAAATCAGCTCGGGTGGGGAGAACCAACGGGTCACGCTCAGGCCTCCCAGGAATGGCACCGAGGAGGAGGAAGAGTGCAGCTGTGTCTGCTGGTCTGCAGGCAGAGCTGGGGCTTCCGTCCTCACAAGAACATCAGGAGATTCCCCAGGTTTTCAGTTTGACATTTGAGGTCCTCTTTCTAGCCGACATCTTTTTAGGTTAGGGTGAGAGGTAAAAAGGGCCTTAGCAGACTGGATTCTGTTCCTCACGTCTAGACATAACTTCAATCCCTCAATCCCATGTTGGTTCGTTGTTTTTAGGGGTTTTTGCTATGTTTGGTGAGGGGCTTCTTCATTTATATGCCAACCCCGATGTCCCCTCTTCACCATCCCGGGTGCGATTCTCCAGGAAGAGCGGGGTATTTGACAAAAAAGGGGAATTCCCAACCATCAACAACAGGTAGTTAACGAAAAACTATTAACAACAGGTGATTACAACAACAAACAATTAGAACTCCACCCCGGCAGCAACTGGCCCAACCTGTGAACTCTGCAACCTTTTAAAAAAATGGGCAACTTTTTCTACTTATAACAAGAGCTGCTGGGTGTTGGGGCTCGCTGGGACCCGGCCTGGCCCGGCACCACAGGAAGTTACAAAGCATCTTCAAGGAATCCCCACGCGTTAAACTACACGATCTAGCCAGGGATTTTAAGCTGTTTCTCAGTTAATCTTGTAAAAAGCCTAACCAAGTCTCCTATGAATTCTCTCTCTGGCAAGCCCAGTCCCGGCCCCGAATGCCCCTCAGCGTTCTCAGGGCAGTGGCAGGAGCCGGAAGCTCGCCCAGAGCGCCGTCGGGCGGGGAGAGCGCGGCCCAGAGCGAGCCCCTGCCGCCCGGGATGGCCACAGGAGAGCCGGGCGTGCAGCGCCAGGGCCCAGCCCGGGGCTCCCCAGGCTCCTCTGGCATCGGTTCCGTCCCCTCGGGCGCTGAGCGGTGCCCGGTCCCGCCGCTCTGCCTGCGGGGCTGTGTGTCCCCGGCCCCGAAGGAGGCAGGGCCGGGGCTGTGGCGCCGCCCGTGCCGTGCCCGTGCAGCGCGACGCGGCGGGGCAGCTCCGCCTCGGCTCGTCGCCACCGCCGTCCCGGCACGGCGGCTGCCCCTGGGCCGCGGCAGCCCCGAGCCGGACGGGCCCGGAGGGCCCCGGAGGGAGCGCGGGAGGGCCCCGACCCCTGCGTGCCTCAGCAGAGACTCCAGCCCCACTGCGTGCAGCAGGAGGGGCGCAAAGCACCGGGACGCTTATGAGAACCCACAGCCCTCTCCACATCTGAAATGAGACCCCAAAAGCCCGTCATGTGCCTCAGCAGAGACCCCAGCACCCTGCACACCTTGGGAGAGATCCCAACCCCCCTGCATGCCTCACATAGAATTCCAAATCCCTTGCATGACTTGAAGTGGACCCCAGCGCCCTACACACCTCAGAGGGAGCCTAAAATATCCCTGTGTGTCCCACAAGGCACCCCAGCCCCTCGTGCACCTTATGGGGGCCTCCAAAGCCCCCAGGTGCCTTACGGGAGTGTTTTGACCAGGAAATCAAGTGTGGCTGCAGCTGGGCTGTTGTGCCTCGGGCTGTTCATCAGCTCCATCGGGCCCCAAGGCCACACAGCCCTTCTTCCCTTCCCTTCTGGCCCTCGTCCAGAGGAGCAGACCCTGTGCAGCACCCTGGATTGGTAATGGCCCATCAATTCGGTTCTATCAAGTGTGTATTAATTAGGGAGGAGCTTTGTTTTGCCTGCTGGAATTGCTGAGCAGACTGTGTCTCTGGAGATGCTCTTGATGGCTTCCCTCTTTTCCTGGGCTTGCCACTGGAGGAGGTCCAGGCCCAGATGATGCCAGGGAAGGAAATGTGCCCTCAGCCCAGGGACGCTCAGCATGGGCTCCCCCAGCCCTCTGGGCCCCGCCGCTGCTCACAGCAGCCCCTGCCTGGCTCCTGCCTGCCCACACCGTGGGCGTCCACGGCTGCTCCTGGGCACGGAGCTCAGCCAGTGCTGCTGCCGGGTGGGCTTTGCTGCTGCTACCACCCGGACACTGGGGTGACAGCTCCATCTCTTTATTGCAATAGAAGAGCTGATTTGGGATGCTCTTGGTCCGTGGTCAGTTGAGCACTTCCAAATCCTTTCCTGGTGCTTTCACCTTCGGCCTCAGATGGAGGGCTGGGCCTGTGGCCTCAAAGCACCACAGAGCTTTGAGGTACAAATGTAAACTGGTCAGACTCAGAGGTGCTGCTATTGCTCTTCCGGCTGTAGAGGTCTTGTGACCAGCCACCAGCTTTCAACTTTTCTTCAAGGTGTTGCCTGTGTAAAGACGTCGTGGCTTAGGCTCCAGCTGCCAGTGGCACACAGGGAGCCTCGTGCACAGCAGGGCCCAGAGCTGGCAAGGCTCCCCAGCACGGCTGGAGCTGCTGGCGCAGCTTGGCCCAGCTGCACAGCTGTCCCTCAAGGCCCCGGCCAGCAGGGGACGGCTCTGGGCAGGCTCCCTGGCCAGGAGCGGGCCCCAGAGCGCCTCTGCCTTTCAAGGGCAATCTCGTCCCTGCTCTTTCTCCTCCCCACCTTGCTTTGCCTCTGCCCTGTGCCCCTGGGGCTGCTCTGGGCCAGGCAGCCTCAGTGGGAGCCAGCACTGGCTGCAGCCCCAGCGGGCCCCCAGGACAAGGCCCAGCAATTAAGAGGCCAATGAAAGCTCTGGGCAGCAGCAGAACCCTCAGCAGAGGTCTTCGGACAATCATGGACTGGCCAGAACTCCACTCCAGCCTCACTGGTAATGTTTCCTGTCTACATGAGGCTTTCAAAAGAAGCTGTTTGAGAGGGAGAGCAACAAAACACTCACCGTTTTCTCTTCCAGGAATACCAGATTCCAAAGCAGCACAACATGAAGACAAGCTCCCCACCAGCCGCAATGGCCATTAACTCTAACAAACAGTGAGTTCCCTTACAGAAACCCCTTCCAGGGCCCTTCTGGGAATCAGGAACACGTGTGGTGGGGCCGGCTGCACCTGTGGGAGCAATGGGGAGGGTGAGCCCGCGCCGTGCTGCACTGCTGAGCTGGCAGCACGGTGCATGCGGGCAGGACCTTCTCCGTTTCCCCCAGAGCTGGGGCCTGCAGGCACCTTGCCGCCCCTTGGCACAGGCTGTGCCACCCAACAAAGCCCAGCAGGCCGGGAGGGGAGCCCGGGGCCAGCACAGCTGCTTGGGCAGTCGCTGCTTGGAGGGACACGGGCCAAACCCATCCCTGAGCAGCCAGTGGCAGCCCTGGCCCTCCCTGCCCCATGACAGCTCCCCCAGCCCCAGGGCACAGAGTCAGGCCCTGTCAGGACCCAGTGCAGCCCCTGCTCAGTCGGGAGCCAAGGCTGGCTCTGGCCCTGGGCTCATGGCAGGGCTCCCGCTCGGGGCTGCTCCTGTGCCTTGGGCCTCTGGGCACTCAGGGCCGGCTCCGGAGCAGCTGCAGCGGGAGGGACGTTGGTGCACGAGTCCCCTTTCCCCAGGGCTGTGAACGAGCTCTAGAGGCCTCCAAGCCTCCAGAGGCGCCTCCAGCTTTGGCTGCTGCTGGGCCATGCAAGGGCAGGCCCTGGGGGAAGAGCTGCTGCCACAGAGCCCTGCCAAGGGATGAACCCGGCACAGCAATTACCTCCTGTGCCTGTGCCTGTGCCTGTGTCAGTCTTGGCCTTCCTTACTGCAGCAGGGGCTGCCAATTGGCCTCTGCTTCCTTGGGGAAACACTTCCTTCTGTCCTGCCTTTTGGTCCATCACTTGAGAAACAAAAAAAGAACAGCTGGATCAGATGGAACAATTCCCCATTTCTTCGGTGGCATCTTCAGGGCATCATGCTTATCAAAAATGGGGAAAAGATCCACAAAACATCTGGGCTTTTTGGGCTGGGCCAGCGCCCACCCTCCTTCAAACAGCTGCCAGTGCTGAGCAGAAGTTGTGAGTGAATTGTGCAGGGCCAGGGCACACACGTGCATGGCTCTGTCCTGGCACCTGCAGCGATGCCCCCCTGGCCGAGCTTTGGGCTCTGAGCTGGCAGCTCTCCCAGGGGAAAGGCCTTGACCTACCCTCACCATCTCCCAGTGGCTCAGTCCTGGATCCCAGAAGTTCAGTCCTGGACATGGGTTGGGAAGCTGCATCACCTTCACCAGCAGGCTTGGCTGCAAATAAAAGGCCATGATACTGCTGAAGATTCTCTTTCTGGCCTGAGTGGCAGTGAGTGCACCTGGGTGATTGGTGCCCGCCAAAGCACTCCCTCAGCTCTGCCTTCCACTCAGAAGCAGGGCCAGGGGGACCATGTGCCTGCAGTGGCCCCACACTGGGATGGAAGGAGCCCCTTGCGGGGCAGTCGGGGCAGAAAGGACTCCCTGGAGCTGCCTCAGCTCTAAACCCAGCCCCAGGCAGGGCCAGGGCTTGGCAGTGGCAGCAGGAGCAGCTCAGGCTCCCTGGGGCTGGCAAAGGAGCTGAGAAAGGCTCAGCCCCGGGCACAGCCCTGGGCCCGGCCCCTTCCCTCTCTGCTCTTCTCTGTGGCTGCACAGAGCACAGGGAATGACACACAGCCATTGCACATGGGAGGAGGATGGACAGCTAAATGCTCCTTCCTCCCACTGACAGCGATCCTGTGGGATCCCTCAGGGCTCCAGAAGGGAGTAGGGTAGGGCTTCCAGATTCCTTCAGCCCTGAGATTATGTTAAAGGGAAATGTAGCATGAGTGAGCTCGTGCCACATAGGCACTGATTATTTTCTCAGAAAAGGTATATGGAGAACTTGCCTTCAGCATCCTCCAAGGATTTGAAATGGTTATGTGCCAGGACTTCCAGATAATCCATTTCAGGATCCCAGTCTAGAAGGGAGCACAGATCAGAACCATTTCCATGGTGTACTGGGATCCCCTTCTGCCTCTGGGAAATGAGCACTGCAAGGGGTCGGGTAAGGCTGTGGGAGCCAGGTGTGAATGGACAAGGCCAAACTGCACAGGGGTCTGGGGAGCTCTGTGCTGGCTCCTGGCCGCTCTCCACAATCTTTCCATGCCCTGTGCAACATCCACATCCCTGGAGGGGAGACTGGAGCAGCCCAGGGCCCTGGGGCTCTCTCCCTCACACACACAGAGGAAATCCTTCCTAAATCCCTGAGAAAAACTGCAGCAGGCAGTGCCACAGCTATCCCTGCCTCCCTGTGTCCCACCTGCCCTCCTTCTGCTGGGACACTGCCCAGTTCTCAAGGGCACATGGCCAGGCCCTCTCAGGCCACACTGGAGCCTTGCTCTGTCCCTCTGCCCTTTCCCCACCGTGGGCACCCCGTGCAGCCGCTCCCAGGTTTTGGGACGTGTCTCCCACGGAGGGAGCCCAGCAGGACAGCTCAGTACCCGAGTGCCCTGAGCCTGCTCAGGATAATTCCTCTGGGCTGTGCCCGTCTTGTCTGGGCTGTGCCCGCAGTGCCAAGCAGCAGAGAGGGCAGCTCAAGCCTCAGCAGGGCTCAGGCCCAGAGGCACAGCAATTACCTCCTGTGACTGTGCCTGGCATCGCCTCCCTTCCTGCAGCAGAGGTTGCCAATGAGCCACTGCTTTGTCCAGGAAATGCTTCCTTCTGCCTAGGCTCTCCATCTGCTTCTGGAGAAAGGATGAGGTACAGCTGGAACAGGTGGGGCTGTTACCCACTGGGGAGGTGGCATCTTCAGGAGTCTTGTCAAAGTCATGGATAAGTTTCAGGAAATCAGATGGGCTTTGGTGTCTCTCCCTAAACCTCTCCCTCCTCCAATCAGCTGCCCCTCCTGATCTGCTCAGAGACTTTCGGAAATTGCAGGGGATCTCAGGGGGTGCGTGGCCCTGGTGGTGCAGTTTGGTCTGCCTGTCAGCTGATGCCAAATGCCTTCCTGCAGAGGCTGGGGAGAAACTGCAGCCAGGCCAGGCTGGGAAACAGCCCTGCAGGGCGTGGAAGCAGCAGCGGGGCAGCCAGGCTGCCATGGATCCCTTCCTGCTGTGCCGGGCACGGCGTGTCCAGATGTGCAGCCAAAGCCCCCGGCTGCTGAGCCCCAGGACAAGGCTGAGGGAATGCACCCACCACGGTGTCTCTCCAGATCACTCAGCATCTGGTCCAGAAGTTCAGAAGGCTTCAGGGATTTTTTTTCTCCTTTAGCTTGGGTCTTTCCTTTTGGAGGACCTTAAGAGAAAGTTTTCCATTTCCCATGAATGGATGCCACAAAAGCAGGGCTCAGCCTGTGGTGGGGTCAGCGGGGACACACTACTAACCCCTGTGATGGGAACTGGGCTTGCGTGCAGCATCCAGCCCAGGAGTTGGAAAATTCTGCTCTGCAGACACACCTGTAACTCAACAGCCACAGAAGCTTCTGTCCCCTGGTTCTTGCCAGGTTGTCAATCATTTTTCTATGGAAAAACAGTGATATCTTACCTGTGTGAGGTCCCACTGGATCCAAACTATCTTCCAGCCAAGGTTCCAGAAAAACATTTCCAGCATCCCAATCTGAGGATGGGAACAGAGATCAGAACCATTTCCATGGTAGCAACTGACAGAATGAGAGGACACAGTCTTAAGCTGTGCCAAGGGAAATATACGTTGGATATTAGGAAAAAGATTTTTACAGAAAGGGTCATAAAGTACTGGGATGGTTTGCCAGGGAGGTGGTGGAGTTATCATCCCTGGATGTGTTTTAAAAAAGACTGGAAGTGGCACTCAGAGTCATGGTGTATTTGAGGTGTTAGGGCTGGGTTGGACTTGATGATCTTGATGGTCTCTTACAACCCAGTGATTCTGTGATTCATGGTGTGCTGGGATCCCCTTCTGCCTCTGGGAGCTGGGCACTGCAAGGGGGTTGGGTAGGGCTATGGGAGCCAGGTGTGAATGGACAAGGCCAAACTGCACAGGGGCCTGGGGAGCTCTGGGCTGGCTCCTGGCCACTCTCCACCCTCTTTGCAGGCCCTGTGACACATCCCTGGAGAGGAAACAGGGGCTGCCCAGGGCCCATGGAGGCTCTCTCCCTCCCCCAGAGGAAACTCTCCCTAAAGGCCTGGGGAAAACCATCCACAGCATTTCCTGGGGAGCAGGGAGCGCTGTCCCGGCAAAGAGGAGCCAGGCTGCCGGCTCACCTGCTCGCCGCGCTTGCAGCGGAGCAGCCTGGGCAGCCCTGGCAGGCAGGGCCACGGCCAGGAGGAGCAGGAGGAAGAGGCGCAGAGCAAGGGCCATGGTGCCTTGCCCTCTGCCAGTCCCGCAGCTCTTGCTGCCACCGCTGTCCTGCCACCGCTGTCCCAATGGCAGCACCACTGCTGCCACCGCCGCTGCTGCCGCAACAGTTGTGCCCAAGGACTGACTGCTCACTCCTCGTGCTGCTGTGCAACCACCGGGTCTGGGACCTCTGTGACCTCAGAGCCAACTGTGACCTCAGACTGCTGTGATCCCTGAGCCTTCTGTGACCTCAGAGCCTTCTCTGACCTTCAGGCTGGGGCAGGATTGTGTGGGATGGATCTCAAGATGTGCCCTTCTAGTGAGGAGAGCATGTCCTGCCAGGCAGCTGCATCCAATCTTTCAATCTTTTGGGATTTTTTTTTTTTTTTTTTTTACTAGAACTGAATTATATGACAGTGGATATGTGAGATTTCATGGGTTTACATGCAATAGCCTTGTCAAGTCCAAAATTCAACTCACATTGGTGATTCCCACTATTGCAGGCAGCACCAGCCCTGCCACACGACACTACGTGTGTGCTGTGTGCTCAGTGCTGGGTTTTGGGGCACGATTGACACGACAACTAGGCCCTGTCATCCCCAAAAGCAATGTCTGATCAATGTGTGTGGACACAGGCAGGCTCATCCAGCTGTTCATGATTAAACCTGTCCAGTTACTGGTTTTTTTTCAGTCATTAATCCATTTACTCTAATTTCCTAGTTGCTGTACAACACACGACGTATTTAAAGATGAGGAATGACTTATGTGGTTTCTGTACCTCTGGCTAAAAGCAGCACCCAAATAGTACTGTCTTGATAACTACTCAAGTCTTACAGTGAAGTGTTTTTCTACATTACACAGAATTATCAGAGAAGTAAGGTGTTCCTGCATCACTCAAACTATTTTACTTATTATTTCCTTTGTAGATCATTTGTTTGAGGGATGGAGGAACATGTTAGCTTCTTATCAAATAATCTAATTGAAGGCTTATTGTAGAGATTTAAATTTGAGCTTGAAAAAATCTTTACCCAGGAGAAAAGATAGTCATCTCAAATCTTTAAAGAACATGCAGAAAGCATAAACTAGATATGAATTTTTCCCTCTTTTCTTTTAGAAATCTGCACACTTTCTATCCTATAAGTGCTAACTCCCTACTGATTCAAAAATATATTGATTAGAAATCATAGCTGTTGATCAATACTTCACAGAGTCCTAACATATCAAAGTTATTATAATAAAAAAAATAGCAGTAAGATTCAGAAGTTTATTCCAAAATTATGTCTGAAAGGAGACACATCTGCCCTTTTCCGAGCAGCACTCCTGGCCAATACCGTGCGATAATTGCTCCTGGTCAGTTGTGCCGGTGAGCCAGCGCGGTTCCGGGCAGTGTCGGAGCGAGCGCGGCCGCGGGCGGTTCCGCAGCGCTCCCGGCCGGGCTCGCTCGGGGCTCCCGCCCCATCTCGTGAGCCCCGGGGGAAGTGCAGCGGCACCGAGCGCTGCGGGCACCGGGCGCTGCAGGCACCGGGCGCTGCGGGCACCGAGCGCTGCGGGCACCGGGCGCTGCGGGCACCGAGCGCTGCGGGCACCGGGCGCTGCGGGCACCGGGCGCTGCGGGCACCGAGCGCTGCGGGCTCCGCGCTGCTCCTCTCCCTGCGCTCGGAAAAACAGGCAACATACACTCGGCATTACAGATAACACGCACTACTGCAGCCAGGCGCATTTACTTAATAAAGTTTTACCTCTACAAGATTAAAACCTGCATTTTAGCTGTTAAGGCGTCATGATTTAGTTTGTTCAACGTGCAAAGCATCTGCCCTACGCAGTCAGTAGCTGGGTCATTGTTTAATCTGTTCATGGCTCTCATGACCACTACCAAGGCACACGTTCCCTTCCTGAATCTGGGATAAAAATTACTACTTTTGAAGTGAAGCAGGACACCAGACACACAAAAACGTCATCCTTCCAACTCTATAAACTTTAAAAAAAAATGTTAAGAACTGACAAGTTTCATTATTTAAAAAATTTCTCAAAAGAAAAAATTCTGACAAGACTACATTTTGCATTCCCACAGTTTTGTTTACTTCAATATTTGACACTGAATATCATTATATATATAGTTATATATAATTGTAAATATTATATTGAGTATTGTAGCCAATACTTTTATTTATTAGAATGAAAACCGATCCCAAAAGTCTTGTGAAAATTAAGAGACGTGGAAAACGAATGCTATGTTTGAAGTTCGATTTTAAACATAGCATTTCTCTCCCTGAGCTTGTATGAATCCCGATGAGTGTGATATTACAGACACACTAAGGAGCTGAAGGTCCACTTCTCCTCCTCTGAAAGGCTCTGATGCTCCCTGCAGACTCAGTGCATCCCCCATACTTTACAAAAATCAATCACGTGTACAGCCAGAAAAGGTCATTTGGACCCTAGTGAGGTGGTGGTGTGCCTGCAGTGAGAGGATCACAGGAAATGGCCTTGAGCTGGGACAGAGGAGATTCAGATCAGATATTAGCAAAATGTTTTCACTGTTCGGGTGGTCAGGCATTGGAGGGGCTGGCTGCTCAGGGCAGTGGTGGAGTCACCACCCCTGGAGGTGTGCCAAAGGTGTCTGGGTGTGGCGCTGGGTGCTTTGGGGGTGACAGAGTCAGTGATGGGTGACATTAAAGGGCTTTTCCACCCTTGATTCCACGATTCTGTGCGATGGGCCACGGGAAGGCCAAGGCCCCTGAACCTATTAATAGTGCTAATGCCGCACCCAACGCCCGAGGGGCCCGGGCCGAGCCGCGGGGCAGACACGGGCAGGGCAGGGCAGGGCAGGGCAGGGCAGGGCAGGGCCGGGCCGCGGGGCTCACCCCCGGCAGGGCAGGGCCGGGCAGGGCAGGGCAGGGCAGGGCAGGGCCGGGCCGGGCCGGGCCGAGGTGGAGGCGGGGAAAGGCGGGCGCGGCCCGCGGCCGCCGGGGGCGCCATTACGGCACCACCGTGGAACGCGCCCGAAATAAATGGCGGACGGGGGCGGAGCCCTGTTCATAGCGGACCAATGAAGAGCTACATTCCCGGGCGGGGGCGGGACTTCGCGGCCCCACAGCCAATGTGCACGGGAGGCGGCGGGTGATGGACGGGCGGGCGGCGGCTGCGGCGGGCGGGGCGCAGCGCCCTTCCCGTGGTGCCGCGGGAGCGGCGGCCGCGGCGGCCGCGACTTCATCCGGGTCCCGCAAGTACCGGGACGGCGGGGCCGGGCGGTGGCCGCGGGACCGGGGGGGGGGCGCGGGAGCGGCCGCGGTGTCGGGGCGCGCCGGAGAGAGGGTGGGAGCGGAGGGCCCGAGCCAGAGGGCCCGTACGGGCGGGCGCGGGGCCTCGGCCCGGCCTCTCCGCCGCCTCTGCCGCGGGCCCGGTTCATTGTCCTTATTCCCCTCATCGATGCCTTTTTCCCTCGTTCTCCCCCGCTCTCCTCCAGGCTCACTGGAAGGTCCGGAAGTGCCGCCCCCGGGAGCCGCCGGCGCCAGGTACGTCACTGCCGGGGCCGGGGGGACCTTGGCCGGGGGAGCCCCCCTGGTACCGGGGCCGGGCGGGGCTCAGCCCTGCTCGAGCACCGAGAGGGCGGCAGCGGGGTCTGAGCTCGGAGCGAGGGGCGAAAGGTGAAGAAAATCCCTTAGGAAGTAGGTGGAAGTGCTTTGGCGGCCCAGCCCCTGTCAGGGGGCTGCGCGGGGCTGTCGTTCGTGGCCAGCACCATTGCCTGGCGTGGGGCTGCGCCTGCCGGGCCCATCGCCCCCGGCGCCTCCCGCCGCATCCTCGCGAGCGGCCTGGCCTGGAAGCAGCTCGGGAGCGGCGGCACCGCGGCCGGTGCGGCCCTGCCCGGCAGCGCGTGGGGTGACACGGGCACATCGCAGCCAGGGCCGCTCACGGCGGGCTCGGGGCTGGCTGCGCGCCTGAGCAGCAGCACCCCGGTGGAACAGGGATGCCCTGTGTACCACGTACCTGCAGTTTCTGACAGGAACTCTGGCTGGCCTCTGGGCGTTGCAGGAGTGGCTCTTGCCTTTGGCATGGGTAGCTCAGCCCCCAGGCCAACTCAGGGCTCAGCATGTGTGGGTTCTCTTGCAGGGCTGGTGGTGGCACAGAGCAGGGTCCGGCCCTGGCATGCCGCAGTTGCTGCTGGTGACTTTATTCTGGCACAGTTCACTCTGTTTTAGATGGAGGTGTTACCTCATCAAATTGTGGTTTTGTGATTTTACGTTGTCACTTTCCATGAGAGTGACTGAAAGAGCCTGCCCAAGGAGTGGAGACATCTCCAGATTCCTCTCTGGAGACATTCCAAACCCACTTGGATAAATTCCTATGTCACCTGCTCTGAGTGACCCTGCCTTGGCAGGGGGTTGGACTGGATGATTTCCAGAGGTCCCTTCCAGCCTTAATAATTCTGTGATTTATTTCAGGGGTGAAAGCTCAACCTGATGATCAAGGTCAGGATAATCCTTGTTTAGTGATGTGCCTGTCCCACCTTGTTGGTGCTGCTCTCTGTCTGTACTACTCTGCACAGGCAGTTTTGTGACTGAAGTGCTTAATTGGCAGGGAAAACTTGCTCCCATTCAAATTGTACACAGCGGCAATGCTCAATAGCAGCAGTGGGGCAAATTGAATCCATCACAGAATTTTTGAGAAAATCAATCCGTCCCTTCAAAAGCAATAACTTAAATAATATTTAAGAAACAGGACATCTTCAAACATCCCCAGCTGCCATGGACTTCACAAACAGTTTGCGGTGGCTTCTGGTGTCAAATTTGACCAGTTCTCTTCACAGCAACCCTCAGATGTTTAATAGTCTGAACTTCCAGGAAGTTTTTTGCAGTGGTGGTTGAACCTTGTGGCAGTCAACATGCAATAATGGCCTAATGAGGGTTTTTTTGCCCTATGATAGTTAGCCTTGTGAAGAGGGACCTAGTAAATAGCTGTATTGTGATATTTTTAATGAACATTTGCTGGCTGTGATTTTTTTCCACAGAGTTTTTTCCAAGTTGTACTCTACGTATCTTATGTGCAACCTCAAATCACATAGGTTATGCTAGGAAATGATTTTGCATACTAATACTGGAGATTTAGTACTTCCTTAGTCTAAAGGAAGTTTAGATAAAACATAGGTTCACTTGCTTTGTTTTCCTACTGCACTGAGCTGTATCCTTACTTCACTTTCCTTTTGATAAATGTCTTCTGTAGTTTCCTCTGTTTTCAGTGGTGGAAAACATCAGTTCATTTGCAAATAGTGAAAGGCTCCCAGGACATAGAGAGGGTAATAGATGGTTGTTTATATTGCCAATTAATAACATAACACAGCAGTCTTGAAATATTTTTGTACACTAACTTTCTTGCTGAATTTTGTAATTGTTATCATATGTAAACTTTTTACAGAAAAAACCTACTTCCTCCTAGCATGTTCTAGGAGACATAAATCTAGTGAATAAATACACAGTTGTTTATTTCATATATATATATATGTATATATGCACACACATTTATGTTTGAAGCAGGGCCAGATAACCAAACTGATGCTTTCCTTTGAGAAGGGCACTGAGGCCTTTGTAATGTTTGAGGCTGAATATATTTATTTATTTATTTATTTATAAAGATCTCCCTCTGTGTGTTCTGAGAGAGGAGTATTCAAAGAGGAGTAGAAAATGTGATCATTTTGGTGTAGTCATTCTCAGACCTTCCTGAGATTTCCAGCAGCACTGTGCAGTGCTGTGGCACATGCACCACTTGGTTGCAGAGAGTTTAGTACTATTGCCATAAAACCAAGTGTGTCTAGGGAGGGAGGCCAGGATTTGTGTTCATAGCAGAAATCATTAATTGTGCTCACAGACTTTACTTTTCCACAGGGGATGGGCTTCATTCTGTGCTTGAGTGGGCAGTGGTGACTTCCCATTTCTCTCAGGCCACGGTTTCTGGATGTTTATGTTCCATCTGTAAGTGCATGGTTAGAAAAATAAATTGAAACCAAGCACACTAATTGAAAATGTAGCACAACAGTAATATCTTGTGATAATTACTTTAAGCCATAATGTTCTGTGTTAATTAAATGCAAGTGGGGTAGAGATTTTGGAAAAAAACCTGTATTTCCAATTAAGGCAGCAGACAAAGGCATTATTGGTAGCAGTCAGTGCTATTAATCTTAATGTTGTGTAAAAAATACCAAAAAATACCATTGTGGACATCTATTCTTGTCTGGGTGTGTGGACTGTGTTGCTGCCCAAGAGCACCTCTGTGCATTTTTATGTGGTGGATCTGCTTGTTCTCCTTTTCTCCTCACTCCAATTTCCCAGTACAGAGCAGCTTTCTGGTGTGATGTACTCTTGCTCCAGCATATTGCTGCTCAGTGGGCTGGCAGGTCCAAAAGGAGCTAATAAATGTTTCCGTTTTGGGTCTGCATAGGGGAAGAAAAGGTGCCTGGGCTTGAGCTGGGAGATGTTACCTTCAGATTAGCACATGATTAAGACAAAGGAAGGTACAATCCAAAACTGAATATGGAAGAGGAAACATTTTTAGTTTATGCTGAAACTTTTGTGTCAGTCACTATCTGATTTTGCTGAGCTTGTTTTGGGAAGAGGGGCCTGAGATGTGCCTGTTGCACTGCAGGGGTGGGTGAGTAGAGTGAGGGGAAGCGCTATCAGGAATAGTTAAGTTTATATTAATTGTGCTGCTCCCTTTCTTCCTGGAGTTGTGCACTCCTGTCACACAAAAACCCCATGGAAAAAGCACTTGAGGCAGGAGCCTGCATCAGTCACTTGGGATGCTCAGCACAGCTGGAGAGGGCAGTACACATTCACTCAGCAAGCTCCTGGGATTCAGGAAGTGTGGTTTCAGTGCAGGGAGTGCTGCTGGAATCCAGGAGTAAAACTGGGGAATTGGTGTTGGAGCTGTTGTGTAAATCCCGGAGCTCCATCGTGTGGTGGGAGCTGTGCAGCCAGAGCTGCAGCTTTGGGAGCTGCAGCTGCTGAGATTGTCCAGCTCCACGGTTGGAGTCACTTTGTCCCTTTGCACTGCTCTGGGGATTTTAAACGTGTGCTGGAAGGAAAAGCAGCCCTTGGGAACCTGGCTTTTTTAAGGGGGAAAGCAGATGACTCAGGGATTGTTTAAAGCTTGTCTCTCACAATGTGTTGTGCTGAAAGAGTGAATGTGCAGGTGCATGACCCTGAGCTCCTGTGCTGCACTTGCTGTGACATCACCAGCACGGTGACATCAGCAGCAGGGAGCTTCTGCGGCTCTGGATTCAGTGGGGATGAGAGCACACCAGCTCAGTAGAGGCTGTGCCAGCAGGATAATTTGTCAGGCTTCCCTGCTGCTGTGAGTTTCAGAAACCCCTGATGCATGGTGTGAGAGAAGCAGCCCCCAAGGGGACCTGGCAGATCTCACCTGTCCAAGAACATGCCAACTTAGGTGATGCAGCTTGGAAAGACTGTTAGAAATAATCCACAAGTTTAAAATGCCCCAAAATGCAGGATTAATGTTAAGCAGAGTACCAAAAATAAAAGTTGTTTGATACATGTCAAGTTGGTTAGGTTTGCAGCTAAGCTTTGTCTAAAATTGGAGAAATGAAACAGATCGATTTCTAGGTTTATTGTAATCCTTACGTCTTTCAGGCTTAATTTGAAAAAGAAATGCAGAAGCATTGCCTTACATTTTGTAGAATTTAAACAGGTGTGTAACACCCATGCAGGTTTTCAATGTGCTTTGAACATTTTCAGTACATCACAGAGCCAGTAGCTTCAGACACTGAACGTGGGACTTCGTTAACTTCCTGGGGTCACTGCCCAACTGAAGGTGCAGAGTTGGTGCTGTGCAGTTCAGCTCCAGGCCAGGGTGCCTTTCCTGCTGAAGAATGGGAATTCACAGGGATTCTGCTCAGCTGCTGAAGGCTGGGATGCAGGAGCAGGAAGCTGAAAGCATTGTCAGCTTCCCTGCCGAACGTGAGCTCTGCCAGAACTGATTGAAAAGGATGTGATGGGGGCCAGGGCTCTGTAAAGGTTTGACTCTGGCCCAGAGCTGCTGTTCCAATTTATTCCTGCTTTGGCATCAGGACCAAGTACTTGTGTCCACACTGAAGTTTATTTTCTGGTAGATGTGTAAGTTAGCAAAAGCACATAATAGGATTTATACCAGTTACAAATGAGATTTTAAGGTTGATTCACCCAAATTTGTCATCACTGTTTGTATAAAGGATTTTGTAGTAAGGCACTGAGGGGGCTGGAAGGTAATTTGATTTTGTGTCTGTCCAAGGAATAACGTCATCCCTTTGTGTGAGCGCACGGGATCACGCGCTGTGTGCTTGGCAAGGACACCAGCGGGCATGAGGGTGCTCTTGTTCTGTGCAGGCTTTGTTTGGAGAGTGGGCTGGAAACTGCAGGCTGCAACTGGCATCAAGTACTAGTGAAATGTATTGAATGTTTTAAAAACTGCTTTTCTCTAAACATTTTCAGCTATTGTATAGACTACCTGGACAAACAGTTGTTTTCCTTTCCAGCCCTGTTCTTCATAGCAAACTGTCCTTGCTACAAAGGGAATTCTGAGTCACACATCTCTCTGGCCAGTGTTTTCATTTCAGTATTCAAAGATGATGTTGAGCTGTGCTAATGTGGAAATTGGCTTTAAAGTTACATCAGAGGCAGTTAGAGAAACTCAGACTTCTTTCTGATGGGAAAACATGTCTTTTCAGTGGCCTTTTGGTAAGGCAGTTTAACAACTAAATGTCAGGATAGAGGCCACAATCTTATTGAGTTTTGTTTCTAATAAAAGAATTCCTCTGCACAAGGCTTAATGTAATTTAAGACTAGCAGAAAAAGCTCCAAGCAGTACTTTAGGCAATGCATGATTTTTTTTTTCAGCTATTGGTGCAATAGGTGAAAAGGTCACTCTATGTAATAATATTTTTCGATCAGGATTACAAATATTAGGGCCTCATCCTCATCTGTATAAATCAGTCACATAGCTGTGGTCCTAGATTGCATTATTTTTAAGTTCTTAAGAGGAAGAAATGTGTGTCTGCTTACAGTGTTGCTGAGAGCCTTTTCTTCTGATTTCAGGTGAGAAGTGACACCTGTGGAACACAACTGGTAATTCAACAGAAGTTTAATGACTGTAGTTGCTATGACTGCTACAGCTTGCTTACTTAAGACCCAGGCAATTGGTAAAATTTTGAAATTAGGAAACCTTATTTTTAAAATAACTTCCTTCTTGACTAGGGGGAGCAAGGGGAAAGCTTTTTCTTTGGTGAGTATTATAAATGCTGTCTGCAGCTAGCCTGACTTGACTTGACTGAAGCAGCAATCCTGCCCCAGCTCTGAAGATGCCTGCACTGTGGGATGAGGTAGTAGGTTGTATAGTTTTAGGGTCATACCCACCACTGGGAGATAACTATACAATCTACTGTCTTTCCTAAAGCAGCAGATAATCAACAGTGGAAACTTCTCACTTTTAAGCTCAATGTCAGACTTGGCTGAACTTCTGTACTTGTAGTGCTTATGACAGGACAAAATACTTGTGTAATAGCTGTGGGAATTGTGTTTAGATTTTTCTAGTTCTTGCAAAAGCTAGGTTTCATTCTGCATTAATTTTTCTGCCCTAATGAGTAAAAAGTTAAGAATAGATTATTCCTGTATGTGTATGGTGGGGTAATCAAATAAAAATTTCTGGTGTTTTAGTTGTTGGGGTGTTGTATCAAACATCCTTCAGAATGAAACTAAGGTTGGCTGCTGAGCTCTTGCTGAAGTCTGTGCTTCTCTGTCAGAGTGAGGTAGTAGATTGTATAGTTGTAGGGTAGTTATTTTACCCTGTTCAGGAGATAACTATACAATCTATTGCCTTCCCTGAGGAGTAAAACAAACTGCGCTCCCTTGCAGCCAGTCCTGGCTAAAAGCACTCCTGCAGTGAAACCAGATGAATTCAGGGTTGGAAAGCAGCAGTGCCAGAACCTACAGGACTGACAGTCAGTGTGAATGGTGCAACCCCCACAGGATATCCTTGACTTAACATAACTTTGCTCCCAAGGTGAGTGGCACAGTGCTGGCTGGGGATGGAAAATGCCCATGCTTTAGGTAGAGGGTAGAACACTGTACAGAGGGCAGTTATTGCAAGCCACTTCGGAGAACGTAAAATACAGAGAGCTCAGGCTTGTGCATTGTGACTTCAACTCTTCTGGCACCCCAGTTTCCATAATGCATTAAAATTCTGTGACTCCCAACTGCTTGGTAGAAGTTGGAGGGAAAACTTAAAATTACCCTTTATTAATAAGTCTGCATGTTTTTCTGCAGCTTTTCCAGATCTAATGCAAAATTTAAGTGTTGGCCAATTTTGGCCAAAACTGACCTCTCACCTTTCTGGGGTGGTGTGAAGCTATGGAGTTTGAACATCCAAGAACCAGAACTTTTCTCTGAGGTGGTATTTTTCCTGTAAAAAGACTTTTAAAATTTATTGCATTCTCTTTCCTCCTGCTGTGCTTGGTGTACCCAGTCTGTAACTGGTTCTATGCTAGATGCCCTGCAAGCAGCTTGCTGTAGTTAACAAAAAACCCCACAGAAATAAATGCTTTTTGGGATGGGAAGTTCAGCTTAGGCAGAGTGAAAACGGAGCCACTGGTGAGTGTTCCAGGCAGTGACCACTGTTTGTCAGTGCTGACAGTGTCACCTCGGAGTGTGTGCCCAGCCAGGGCAGAAGAGCAGAGCAGCTGGGGAGCTAAAGTCCTGCAGAGAGTGAAGAACTGCACAGAGGAAGCGTGGGGCTCCTAGGAAGAGGTAGTAGGTTGCATAGTTTTAGGGCAGGGATTTTGCTCACAAGGAGGTAACTATACAACCTGCTGCCTTTCTTAGGGCTTTGTTATAACACCAGGACCTTTTGGGCTCCAGCCTGCAAACCTCTGCAGCTTTGGGACATGGAGAGAAAGCACAAGGTATTTCTAAGCATGCTGAGGCTTAATGAAAACTGTGTCTTGGCCGATTTGGTCTGCAGTGGAAGTGCAGGAATGCTGGCTGGAATGCAGCGTGGTGACATTGGGGACACTGGGCTGTGGTGAGTAAGAGGCTGTGCTGGGAAGGCAGCTCCTTCCAGAGTAAGCTGGAGGCCCTGAGGTTAGGGTGGAGGTGGTGTGAGCTTCTGAACGTCAAGGTACTGGTACTGTGTGCTCACAGGGAGCTGAAATACACCTTCCTTTGGCATGGTGCATTTCAAGTGGAAAAACTGCAGTTTTCCTTCCCCAAAAGTATCAGATTCCAGCTCCCCTGAAAGCTGGTGCTTTCTCACCAGGCATGGGCACTCGGGGTGAAACAAGCTCTCGGTGCATTATTTACCGTGCTGCAGGAGGGGAGTTTCCAGTTAAAAATGGTGGTGTGGTTTCTCATGGAATTGTTAAAAATCAGTCCATGCTTTTTGATGTAATTGCAGTGCACCACAGCAATAGTTCTGGTAGGGCTCTGGCTGGGCACTGTTCTGTGGGATACTGTGATGTCAATTCTGAGCACCTTGCAGCATTAATGTGCTGGGCTCACACCAGCCACTCTTTAAATTGCAAATCAGACACAGTCCTAGCTTATAAACATGTTGAGTATTGCTTATGTTGAATATTTTGTGTGAATTTAACTGTACTTTTTTGATTTAGTTAATAAAATACACCATTTTGTGCAACTGATGGTGAATTGCCTTTACTTTCTCCTAAATGAAGATGTGAATTTTAGAAAAAAAACCAGTACCCACACTGAAATAAACTCAAGGCCATGTTTGGTCTTCACAATAATTCCAACACTAATTGTATGTTAATTATCCTAGTATTAACTTCTGTTAAACATCTTTGGTACAAGTCTTCACTGCTTGGGTGGGGAACATTTATTTACTGCTGAATGTGCAGGAGCTCTGCTTATTCCAGACCTGGTTTCTGACCAGATGTTTAAATTGCTGCATAAAAATCTTGACTAGTCCTAACATAATTGCAGCTGGTAAGGTATCTACAGGTAAGGCTCAGGCAGAGAAACACCAGTAAGTCTGGTTTTGGCAGTACCAAATGCCTTAAAAGCTTTAATATACCTAACATTTTATAGATATAAGTGGTATGCTTACAAAAGCTTTAAGTCATCTGCTGCCCACTGCAGCTGCTGGTTCAGCAGCCTTGTCTCACCAGGTAATTTCTCACCTTGATGTGTCTGTGGATTCCACCCAGTGGGTGGGAGCTGCACAGCGGGCTCAGGGTTGGTTTGCCTTTCCCATGTGTGTATTCCAAGGGGTGCAAGGATGAGGTGACAGCATGCCAAGAGCCCTTGTAACACAGGCAGTGGTGAAAGAATGCTCAGCAAGCAGTGCTGGAAGGGCTGCAGCAGCAGTGGGGACTTGTTTACCACCCATAGTGCAGTGATTGTGTCATGGTGGTCTTGGAAACATTCCAGTATTGCTCCAAAAATAGAATACACAGCCCCAGCCCAGATCCACATCCCAGAGAGTGATTTGTGTGCTGTGCTCTTCCATGCAGAAAGGTGTGCTCTGAATTCCTCCTGTAGTGTGAAACCTGAGACCTGTTGGGCTTTTTCTGGGGGAGAAACCACTGCTAATGAACATCCCTGTGCCTGCAGAGGGGCTCTGGCTGCTCGTGCCATGGTCATGATAGGGGAACCTATTGCATTAAAAATTCAATCCTTTTGTTGAGAACTTGGGGTGTGGCAGCTCAGAGTTTCCCATATAGGAGGGATGTGGAACTGCTGGAGAGGGGTCCAGAGGAGTCCCTGGACCAGCTCCCAGGGCTGGAGCCCCTCTGGAGCCAGGCTGGGAGAGCTGGGGGTGCTCACCTGGAGAGGAGAAGCTCCAGGCAGAGCTCAGAGCCCCTGGCAGGGCCTGAAGGGGCTCCAGGAGAGCTGGAGAGGGACTGGGGACAAGGGATGGAGAGACAGGACACAGGGAATGGCTCCCACTGCCAGAGGGCAGGGATGGATGGGATAGTAGATACTGGCAGTGCTGGGTTAATGGTTGGATTCTATCAAAGGGCCTTTTCCAACCTGAAAGATTCTGTGACATCTTTATGCCAAAAAGTCCTTGCTCTGTCTCCGGGTAAGCAGCAAGTTGGACTTTCACAGGTGCAGACAGGTTTTTGCTTTACAAGACAAATGATAAAATACCTGATATATATGCAAGGGGAAAACAAAAACCATTGAAAGAGAGGAAGACAAGTCTCAGATACACTGGTCAAGAGATAAGTTCAGCTAAGATTATTGCTTTCACCTGAGCCTCCCAAAGGAACAGACATCCCTCAATTCTAGAGCCATCAGAGCATGGTGTGGCCTCCAGCCCCCAAGCTGAAGCTGTGAATTTAATGTCATAGTTCTGTAAAGATGAGTCCTGGCAGGAGCTACTGGAGGCATCAGATGTCAGTGTGTGTGTTGTTGCAACACGAGAAATCAGATTTGTTCTTATTTTTTCTATTGGTTCTAGTGGAATTGGATTTTTAGGCTGGTTTGTTTCAGACACTTGAAACCACTCCAGTGAAGAGGCATTGGAAAATCAGACACTGTTCTCTTCCAGCCTGTTGTACTAAAGCAATCTTCAAAATAAAGCTATTACAAGCCACATAATGCTACTAAGGACTGTATTTTTGGCAACTGAAAAGGTCCTTTCTGAAATAGGAGACTCTTTCTGAAAAAAATACTCCTTTGACATTAAAACTCTACATACAGATGATGTTGAGCTGGTTAGTTAAACCCAGCACAACATAAAAGCAGGGAAAGGATCAAGTCATGGAAGTCCCAGTTCTATGAGAGAGTTTGCTACTCCCTGTGTGCCTCACCTTATGTGTTAGACAGCCCTTAGTACACTCCCAACAACTCTGTGTAAACGAAGGGAAAGGAGCAACCAGTGGTCAATCCCAGTGTCCCAAAATGCTGTCACACATTAACCCTTATTCTCAGCTGGAAGTGGCTTCTGCAGTAGCTCCCTGGAATGAGGAGGGATAAGGAAGAAAAGGAGAGGTGCAATTTGAATTTCCCGACTCCCACTGTGCTGCTGAAGCCCTTGGTCCTGGTACAAAACACCGAAGGGCTGATGCTGAAAGAGCAGCCAGAGCCTTCCCTCGATGTCTGTGTGCAGAGAGCGAGGCTGAGGCTGTTCTCAGAGCCTGATGAAATTAATTCCTGATGGGTTCTTCATCAGCTGCCCAGCTCTGCTCCAGTTGCCTCTGTGCTGCAAGGAAAGGGATGCACAGACACCACTGCAGCTCTTCCTCAGGTTGGAGCAAACCTCATCAGACCAGTGGAGAAACCTCCAGGTAAGTGACATAGGTGGAACAGGAGGCCTGAGAGTGACTAAGGAGTGTGAAATAAGCAGAATACACGAGTGTCTGAGGGATGCAAAGGCAGGAAATAGGATTCTTGTCAAAGGCTGGTACAAGTTCCAGCTGACTGTCACACAGAGGTGCAATGAAATATGTGCAGAGAGCTGAAGTGGGTGCAGTGCCAGGGAGCAGCTCTGCTGAGCTGTCCTTTGACAGGAACAGACGTGTTTAAACCTGGGTTCAGCTGAGCAAGGGAAATCCTTCCCTTAATCTCAGGGCAGGATTTCATTTTGAACTCGGAATAATTCACAGAAACTTGAATATCCCCAGCTGGAAAGGACTCCTGTGGATTATTGAGTCCTGCTCCTGGGCCTGCACAGGAGACCCCAAGAATCCCACCCTGTGCCTGAGGGTGTTGTCCAAACACTTGATTGAAATAAAGCATACAATTAACTCATTACATTAATTAACATCTTAAGAGGACTCAACTAAAATACTAATTATTAAGTATTCTTAATTATATTAACTTACTATAAAATATTGTAAAATAAAATTATTAGAATAATGATTAGCTTTTAATAGGTTATTAGGTGTTGTTTTTGTTTTTTTTTTTTTCATCTACTCAGAGCTAGGAGAGGCTTGTTGTTGGCTGAGTGGGCAGCAGGAAGGTGTGGATGTGGGAAATGCCCTGGGCACTTTTCCAGGGGCCCTGGGCCAGCTCTCTCAGGGCAGAGGCTGCTGGCCCTTGCTGGGGCACTGGTGGCAAACAGAATGCTTTGAGGAGCTTGGCCATGTCTGCTTAGCCCAGCCATGAAGAGAAAGATGCTATTAGCACACTGAGGGATACAGGAGTTAATTAATACCATATCACAGAATCCCAGAAATGTTTGGGTTGGAAAGGACCTTAGAGCTCATCTTGTTCCACCCCTGCCATGGGAAGGGACACCTGCCATAAACCAGGCTGTTTGTTTATTCATTGTGAAGTGAATTAGACCATATGAAAACTTCCAAAGTATTTAAAGTATATTTCTGAGGTGCATGATAGATTTTTTTACTCCTAATAAAATACCTGTTTTATGTTTCACATTTCAACCCTGGCAAAACCTGTGTTCCCACTGGATTGCCATGACTCAGTGACACTCCACTGTGTTGCAGAAAATCTGAAATGGGGCCAAGAAATTCCAATATTACCTTCTTAAAGAAAAAATGCCCACTAAACTGCTTGTCCTTCAAATCCCATTCAGTGACCACAGTGTTGTATTTCAAGCAGGGCCAATTCAGGAGTTTTCCTTTAAACTGCTCTTAAAATGTAGGAACTAAAAATCACAAAATATCGTGAGCTGGCAGGGAAGCATGAGGATCATTGAGTTCAGCTCCTGGCCCAGCACAGGACAGCCCAGCAATCCCACCCTCCCCAGCTCCCCTCTGTGCCCTTTGCTTTGGTTTCAGGAGCAGCACTGTGCTCCTGTGAAACTCAGAGCCTGTGTCTGGGTGAGGGTGCAGCCCAGCTGTGCACAGAGCCTTCTCTGCCCATTCCTGTCACTGTTGGCTCCCACAGGGATATCCCAGGGACTTTCAGACTCCACTGAGTTGCAGCTCTGACAGCAGCCAAATCCAAGCTGCTCTGGAACTCTGGTTATTGATTTTAGGGTGACTGGTGGGGAGTGCAAGTGCTCAGGAATTATTTTCCAGAAATCAAAGTCAGAAGTGCTGATCAGTGAATTCAATACTGAACAGGGTGTTTCACTTAGTGGAGAGCAGCACTGAGCTGATCACTGTGTCATCCCTCTCCAGTCCAAACACAGCTCTCTCCATCAAAATTGGCAACAGAAAATAATCCAATGCTGCTTTTAGATTTAGAACAAATTCTGTTACTGGATGACAACAAAACATCTCCTGCGCACCTCTGCTTGGGAGCCAGGCTGGGAGAGCTGGGGGTGCTCACCTGGAGAGGAGAAGGCTCCAGGGAGAGCTCAGAGCCCCTGGCAGGGCCTGAAGGGGCTCCAGGAGAGGTGGAGAGGGACTGGGGACAAGGGATGGAGAGACAGGACACAGGGAATGGCTCCCACTGCCAGAGGGCAGGGATGGATGGGAGATTGGGCAGGAATTCCTCTGTGAGGGTGGTGAGGCCCTGGCATGGGTTTGGATCCTCATTTTCAAGCACCAAACACGTTCATTGTCAGACAGATAAGCCGTGACAAGTGTTTTTCCTACAATAAAATAAAACAATACAACATGAAATGGAGCTGGAAGGTCTGGGTGCCCAGAAGCTCTGCTTGGCAGGGTTGAAGCTGTGGAGCTCTCCCAGGGGAGCAGCCCAGTGCCCTTTGGCCAGGGCAGCTCTGAGCTCTGGTCGTGACTGCCCGAGGGAGGGTTCCTGTGTCACTGCTGCCTTACAGGTGAGCAACAGCTCCATTTTACTGCAGCTTCCCCTGACACATTTGCACTATCAAGCTAACAGGTTGCTGTGCAGATCATGCCCCAAACTATTTTCTTGAGCTGGTTCATGCTCAGGGAAGATGGCAAAGGCACTTTAAAGGTGAAGTCATTTCTTGCCCACTGTGGATGACCTAATGAGACACAGTCATGAGATAAGGGTTTGCGTCACCATCTTTTATGCAAATTCTTTTTTAGGGCTGGTAAGGGAGTGTTACAGTTGTCCACTTCATAAAGGAAAACAAACAGATGGAGCTCTATTTTTAGTCTTCTGAGATTATAACTCACAAATGCCATTTTTCCAGAGGTGATTCATTGAGTTTCCACATTTCTGGTTATGGTGAGCAAAGCTTTTAACATGGATTTGCACATTAAATTCATGTGACAGTTCCATACAAAGCTCTGGAAGTGTTGTTTTGATACCTAACAGAAAGTGCACAGGTGGCTTCTTCTAACATGCATCTTTGGGAGCGTCATCAAAACTCAATCAATTCCAACCTTGCATTTTGGAAACTGTTACCTACAAACAAGGCAAGTAATCAAACCAAGCTCTATATTCTCTACTGCCTAAAGCATGGCGAATATAACCCTCTCTCATATTTTTAGATTATTTACTGGCCACATTAATGTATGTGTTATTGCTTAAGTAGTTTGAGTATTTTTCTTGTACAATAATAAAATCCCAAGTAAATCTTTATAAGGTGTACTTGTACAACATTGGTGTTTTAGCACTGTTTACCCAAATAAAAGAGATTTTTATACTTTAGGCACTGGAAGCAGCTTTCCCTGCCCAGGTAGCTGCTCTCAGAAGTGTTGCTTCAGAACTCTTGTGCCAGGAAAAGAAAATTTTTTAAAAATAGCATTTTAGACATGGTGAATTCAAAGCATATAACAGTCAAGGGAGCAGCAGCAGATTGAATCTGCTGTGCCACTACAGCCCCAGTTCTCTGAGCTGTTGATGTTACGCATCCAAAGAAACTGTAAATGTAAGTGTAGGCTGCTGGGAGAGTTTTCAAAGCAAATCAGTGTGGTCACAGTTCATGTTAACTTCTTCAAAGTAAAGCCACTACAATATTCCATTTTGTGTTTTTTCTCATGAAACAGGTCATAACTATGTACCATGCAGGGAGGGGTTGTGAGACTACCATCATATATTCAATCAGTTTGGTGTTAAAAACACTTACATCAGGCAGCACCATCCCCAGGAGCTGCTCCTGGCCCATGGAGAGCCCATGAGCTGCCTCTGGGCAGGCTGGGGCTGTCCCTGCCTCATGTTTGCTGGCAGGCAGTGGCTGCAGGAGAGCTGCTCAGACTCTGTTCCCAGCCTGCTCTGGCTGCTGCCTGTGCAAGTTTCCCTCGCTGTGTGTCAGCTCTGCGTGTGCTCAATGCCCAAAGTGACCTCCTGTGTCTGGGATGGACATCGTGCTCCACCTGTGTGTGACAGGGTCACAGCAGGAGCTGTGCCTGTGCTGCCCTGGGGACTCCAAACACTGTCAGTTCACCAGGTGAAGGTCCTCAGTCCAATCCAATCCAGCCTGGGCTTTTCCTGGCTCCCTGTGTCAGTGCTCCGTCTTTCCTGCTGTGTCACACCATCAGGGAGAGCCAAACAAGCTGTGAGCTGTGACCTGTGAGCCCACCCCTCCAGTGCAAACACCAAAGCAGGGGAAAAAGCTCCCAAACAAACCCAAACCAAGCTTCTGACCCAGCTTTTGGTGCCATCTCTGGGCTCCATGCTGTCTCTGTGTGCTGAGGTGGAACCCAAGGCACGTGCCTGCTCTGAGAGGGGTGGGGAGCACAGGATGTACGGACAGACCCGGACAGACAGACCCAGACAGGCACGCTGGCAGGAGAGCAGAGCCCGGCTCTCCCAGGAGCTAATCCTGCCTGCTGGGCAGATTCCCTTCCCCGTGGCCTCTGGGCCATGAAGGGATCATGCTAAAGCCTGCCCAGGTTATGTTTTTCATGTTCAGTAAAATTTGGGTGCCAAAAACTTTCAGGATTCTCCCTCCCCTGTCCTCCATGAGTTATGCTTCCTTGAAAAACCACAGCCCTCTCTAAGTACCTTAGAAATGCACCATAAGCATTAAGCCAACACAGGACGATAATAAATGAGGCCAAATTACATGCCAGGATGTGCTGGTGATAATGTTTTCCACTGAAGGCAGGAGTGGTGAAATTTTCCAGTACAACAACAGAGGCCCTGTCCCCCACCCCACAGGAGTGACCTTTACCTGAGCACCCCCTGCCCATCCAACCCCAAACTCTGCCCGTGTGGCCATGTCCCCGCAGGTGACACTGGGGCAGTGCCAAGGGTGGCCAGCCCTGGCTGCCCTTTAAATCCATCTTGTCTTGTTTGCATACCCAAGAGGAAATCACATGTGTGGCACGAGCCTGACCCAGAAATATTGCAGGGAGTAGGATATTTTGTGCGAATAAGGAAGGGCAGGGTCTGCAAGATGAATCACCAAAACAATAATTATCCTGAGGAAAAGCCTTGGAGGGTGGATTAGCCATGATAACCGCCCTTCCAAGGTAACAACAATGCGAGCCGTCAGCTCTTCTCGCTGTGAGGGACACGGAACGCTACAGCACAAAGCTTAAAAATAAAAATGATGGAAGTTCATGAGAAGAGATTGCCCAAGGAGGCATCCTTCACTTCCCAACTGCTCTGACTTCAGCCTGTGATTGTTATACAATCTGCCACAAGAATTGCTCCAAAAATTATTTTTAGCACACCAGCAGCTTTCAGTGAAAATAAATAAAGGGCCAGACAGTTGCTATAAAGACAGGAAATAAACTTTATAAACTCTTTAACTTTTGGCTAAGCAGGGCAACTGAATTACACAATTCCTGAGCATGCATGATTGTCTCAGATAAGATGAGCTCTGATAGTTTTCTCTTTTCTTTCTCATCAGCCCAGTTACAACATCGTGGTCAGTGCTTTGTGACTGGACACACCTGGAGCCAGCACCAGGGCCGGGAATCTCGGGGTGCTGCAGTCCCAGCCCACACCTCTGGTGTGTATTTGCCATGGCTGTGCCATGTGCTGGCACAGAGCTCCAGCCAGCAGCTCCCGTGGGCAGCGCTGTGCCCGCTCCCAGCCGCTGCAGGGCTTGGCCACAGCACATTCCCAGAGCAGGGTCCTCTCCTGGCCAGCCCACCCTGCATGGCTCGGGCACAGGAGCAGGAGAGCTCTGCTTGCCTGGCTCTTACACTGCTCCCAGGAGCTTCAGGCGTCCCAAAGATGGGCAGAGCCACCCTGGCAGCGAGGGGATGGGGCCTGGGCCCCCCCAGAGCTGGGCAGGGGCAGCAGCACCTCCAGCCCCTGCAGAGCACAGGGTGGGCAGTGCCCCTGCCAGGCTGCCCACTGAGCACAGCGAGTGCTGCCCATCACACCTGGAGCACAGAGAGGGAAGGCCCAGCTCTGGCCCCCAGGTGAAACAATATTCTGGTTCTCGTGACTGAGCCAACCTTGTGCCCAGCCTGGGCTGAACGCTCCAAGCTCCCACGCTGGCAGTCGGGACAGATGGTGGGAGGTGACAATATTTTGCTGCCTTTTAGTTTTACACCCAGTTATCTCCCTCCAGTGTGCTTTGAGCAACAGAGGTGCCACAGCCTTGTCTGTGCTTCTCCCCATCTGCCCACAAGGCTGGAGAAAGTGCTGGCATTCCTCTGGGAACGCTGCCTGGCACGGGCGCTTCCCAGGGGGAGAGCCGAGGGAAAAATCCTTCCTGGGGCCACTCAGGCTGTGCCCTGCACCCGGGCAGGAGAGTTCTGTGCAGTGCCAGCACCTGGGGCAAGCAAGGCAGGAGCTGGCACAGGGAAGGGCAGCGGGGCGTGCTCGGGGCAGGGGCAGAGCTGCTGCCCGGGGAGCAGCGGCACCGCCTGCCCCGCACCTCCTCCCCTCGGGCCCGGCTCCACCTCGCTCCCAGCCGGGCAGGGATGCGCTGCCAGCCGCCTTCCAAAGAAAGGCTGCTCCTGCTCCTCTCCCCGACGGCTGAACCCCTGCCTGCAGCCAGGAAAGTGAAACCACAGCACGGCCACAGAGGAGCTGGAGAAGGCACTTCCCAAGTGCTGCTCCTTCCCAGGTGCTCACAGTGACCACAGTGTCCTTGTGCCCTTTGTGACCTGTGCTGGAACTTTAATAACAACAAGAAAATGAATAAAATCATTTCCCTGCTCCGGTGGAACGTGGATTCCTTTCCATCTCGTGGCTCCTGAGTTATCAGAAGGAGTAAGTAGATGGTTGCAGTTCACCATTACTGAGTCTGTTACAGCTTTATGTGCCTCTGCCAGTTCCACTTCATCCTGAGCTGTGCTGCCAGCACTCTGGTTTCTCCCCACCAGCTTCGCCTGAATGTCTCTCCCCTTGGGTGTCTGCTGGCTGGAGATGGGTCCCTCAGCCCTTGAAGGGTGGCCTGGGGGCAGGATGAGGTCAAACCACTTAAACATCCTCCTACTGCTTGATTTGCTTGCTTAGCTGTACACGGAGTTCCCGTCTGATTGCAGTAACATTCATCCCTTCTGTTTTTATTTTAAGGTTTCACAAAATTATTTTCATTTTTTATGCCCCCAAAACGTAAAAAACCCCACCTTCAGCCCCAGCCCTTCAGCTCGACTCAGTCCTGCCTCCCTCAGTGACAGAACTGGAGTTAAACACCTTATCAATTTGGACAGATCAGTTTCCTTTATGGTGGAGTTGTTTTCAGCCTGCTCTGATGTGTATTACAAAAGGCAAAGATATAAATGATCAACTGGAAGCTTGAATTAATTTTTCCTTGTGTCTAAATTAGGAGAGTGAGTAATTGCAGCAGTAATCGCGGGCAGAGCCTGTTTATCAATGCCAGTGAATAATTGGCTATCAAACAATAGTGCACTTTGCCTTTGAAAATTCACAACCCTGCAGCAGGAAGCACACGGCCGGGTTTGTGCTCGCCTGCTGATTGATGAGAGGAGTGGCAGCATTACAAACGTGGTTTGGGGAAAAGCTTTCTGACGTGTCTCCCCCAAAGCATCCCTCTGCCTCAGGAGTTATCCTTGCTGCAAGGTTAACTCACGGCAGCCTCAGATTACAGCATCTGAAGTCACAGGGCCAAAATAGCAGCAGCCTAATTCTGTAATCAATCACTGCTGCTCCCAGGCAGCCGAGAGCTGTACCTGGAAGCCCCAGGCAGGAGCTGCTCCTGTTTTGTGATTTGGTACCCGCAGCTCTGACCTCACCCTGTCCCTCCAGCTCGGGCACTCTTATCTTCCTTGGCCCTCCCATTTTCCGTGCCAAGCCCATCCTCTCCCCACCGTGCTCCTCATCCCTTCCTCTGCTGGCTCTGGGTCATGTCCCTGCCCTGTTGTCCCACCCCTCTGCCAGCCCTGCAATGCCACCACCCCTCCTGTTCCCTCTCCTCTGGCCGTTCATGAGCTCCGTGTGCTCCTCCGGCTCTCGGGACCTCACCTGTGCTCTCCTCCTCTTCCAGCACCTTCCTTTCTCTGAGCTCTCTGGGTCAGGAGCAGACATGGTTTGGGGATTCCTCCTGTTCCTGCTGATTGTGAGCCCCTGCTCTTGCCCAGCCTCTCCCCATCCCTCTCCACATTTGATCCAAGGCTCTTCCTTCTCCTCCCAGATTCCCACACATGCTCCTGATGCTCTCAGGTTCTGGAGTGACAGCCCAACCAGTTCCTCACATTGGCATCTCCTCGCTCCTTCAGCTGAGCTCAGCTCTTGTTTGACTCTCTCAGGCCCCCTGAAATGGTTAATCTGCAATATTCTGCTCTTAGCACTGCTCGTCCTCACCTCTGCTGTGCAAATTGTGACGTGCAGTGTGTTCTGCTCACTGCTCATCCAGATAATTCAATTAGTTTTCCTCTCCTCCTTTGTTTGCAGACCTCTCCTCCCTGTCCTTTTCTCAATTTGAAAATTGCTCATTTGCTTTCAAGCTTCATTTCAGTCCAGTCTATCCTGTTCTCCCAGACTCTGGCCTACTGACTGAATTTCACTGCTTTTTATCTCCCTGGAGCTTTTAAAACAGCAGAAAATTCATTCTCTTTACCTCTGTACCATTACCTTTCCAACTATGCAGCTGTGAGATCCAGCTGAATCTGAAGAAATGTATCTGCAACTCCATCTGATGCAATTCCTTGCTTGTGGCTCTCTCCTGGCTCCCCTGTTCTCCCAGGAAATATCAGCTGACTGCTTTTCTCATGTCTCCAGGAGGACACTGCTCTGTTCCCCATTCCAACAGCATCTCCCTGACATCTCACTGTCTTTCATCCTTCCTTCATCCCTTTTAATTCTAATTATGTTTAGCTGTTCTCATTTAACCTTGAATTCTGCAGTTTCCCCTTCACTTACATACTTTAGCATCTCCTTTCTTTAAGATGAATCAAATGTATTGAAAAGCCCTTGATTTCTCTTGTCCTGACACACCCTGCTCCATCCCAGAGCCCAGTGCTGCTCCAAACCTCTGAGGTGTTCCCCACAGCCACTGGTGGGGAATGTGTGACTGCATGGCTGAACACCCCAGGCCTGTGGCACCAGACATGTGCGAGTGTGGGGGTCCCAGCTGTGGGTTTCTCTGGGTCTGGATTGAAGGCACTTGAGACAGTAGTTCATGTTCAGACTCAGGTGTTTATTATTTCTTATCAGTAAAACAGTCTCACTACTGAGAGTTTGGCAGCTTTTCATTAGAAGGCATAAAATGACCAACAATCTCTTGGTACAAGGTCTTTAAAGTATCCAATTAAGAACTGACACCTGGATTATTTCCCCTTTTAACCCAATAACTGATCCCAAAGAGCCTGCAATGGGGACTTTTCTGCCCAATTACAAAATGCCACCCATGAAGAAGGAGGAAGAAGCAGCATGAAGAAGAAGCCCAGGATGACACCCTGTGCCCTCCATCTTGCTTTCATCCACAACACACTAAAAATCCCAAAACCTAAATGTCTCACCAAGTGATACACCTACACTGCTCTCTATAATCTATTGCACACTTTTGTGGATTCCAGTCTATCTTGCAATCTGGGAAACTTTCTCCATGAGTGAGGGTCAAAGTCAGTGCTGCCCTGGGGGTCAGGGCACCCCAGAGCAGACAGAGAAATGTTCCCTGTGCCCTGGGTTTGCACATGGAAATGTCTGCACAGGCAACCTCTCCAAAACCAGGAATCAGCCCAGTCAAGTGCTTCCCATGAAGGCATTTTTAACAAATTGGTTAATGCTGTTTACATCCTTTAAATGTTGAATGCAAGATTGTTTTGCCCTTCATCTGGACATGAATTTTTTCTCTGCACAGGTAGATAGGGAAATGTTCCCAGCTTTGCAGGAGATAGAAGATTATTGATAAGAGCCCTGATATCTGCAATAAAAACCACTTTTATAGGGTTCACAGAATTGCCCCAAAGCTCTCCTATTAGCAAACTGTTTGGACAAACTTGGCTGGAAAACAAAACCCAGTTCAGTACTTTTCCCCTTTTTTTTTTTTTTAACCAGCAGTGCTATTTTAAGATTAATTTTATGGTTCCAGTTTAGGCACTGGCCAAAACGGAAGGGAAAAAAATGACAATATTTCATAAAGTTTACGTGCGTTGCTCGTGACTCTCTCACACCATGATATCACCATGGCCTCGTGCATTTCTATTGACATTTGACATCAGCCTTGTAAAAGTGCATCCCAAATCTTTGAATAGATGTAAAAGGGAAGTTTTGTTTTGGAAAAAGACAGGGTTTGAGTTCTGTCATTTTAATTATAGTTATATAGAGATATTAATCTAGTCACAGTCTCAAAATGTCTTCTTCTGATTGTCAGATTTGTAAATATGCTTTAGCCCAAGGTCAGACTTCGTCACCACACAAAGTGGACCCGTGTCTTTCTGTGCCCTCCTCCCCATCATTCCACTTTCTCCACCCTTTCTCTCCTTCCTGCCATGTACATGAGTTTGCTTCCCCTCCTCTCCACATGATTTCCTCATGCTATTTGTTACCCCTTCCACACAGGGCTGTGGGACTCCTCCCTGCCATGGCCAGGGAATGGACACCACCCTTGTTGTCCAGGCTGGTCCCCACCCAGCCACACGTGCTGGGCACATCACCCGGCCAGCCTGGGCAGCCAGGGACAGATCAGGGTGCTGCAGTGCCCAGTGCCCAGCTCTGCAGTGCCCAGTGTTCCTGCAGTGCCCAGTGTCCCCGCAGTGCCCAGTGTTCCTGCAGTGCCCAGTACCCAGCTCTGCAGTGCCCAGTGTTCCTGCAGTGCCCAGTGTTCCTGCAGTGCCCAGTGTCCCTGCAGTGCCCAGCTCTGCAGTGCCCAGTGTTCCTGCAGTGCCCAGTGTCCCTGCAGTGCCCAGTGCCCAGCTCTGCAGTGCCCAGTGTCCCCGCAGTGCCCAGCTCTGCAGTGCCCAGTGTCCCTGCAGTGCCCAGTGCCCAGCTCTGCAGTGCCCAGTGTCCCTGCAGTGCCCAGTGTCCCTGCAGTGCCCAGTGCCCAGCTCTGCAGTGCCCAGTGTCCCTGCAGTGCCCAGTGTCCCTGCAGTGCCCAGTGCCCAGCTCTGCAGTGCCCAGTGTCCCTGCAGTGCCCAGTGTCCCTGCAGTGCCCAGTGCCCAGCTCTGCAGTGCCCAGTGTCCCTGCAGTGCCCAGTGCCCAGCTCTGCAGTGCCCAGTGTCCCTGCAGTGCCCAGTGTCCCTGCAGTGCCCAGTGCCCAGCTCTGCAGTGCCCAGTGTCCCTGCAGTGCCCAGTGTCCCTGCAGTGCCCAGTGCCCAGCTCTGCAGTGCCCAGTGTCCCTGCAGTGCCCAGTGTCCCTGCAGTGCCCAGTGTCCCTGCAGTGCCCAGTGCCCAGCTCTGCAGTGCCCAGTGTCCCTGCAGCTCTGCAGTGTCCCTGCAGTGCCCAGTGCCCAGCTCTGCAGTGCCCAGTGTTCCTGCAGTGCCCAGTGTCCCTGCAGTGCCCAGTGTTCCTGCAGTGCCCAGCTCTGCAGTGCCCAGTGTTCCTGCAGTGCCCAGTGTTCCTGCAGTGCCCAGCTCTGCAGTGCCCAGTGCCCAGCTCTGCAGTGCCCAGTGTCCAGGACAGCTCTGCCTCCCCTGCCCCCTGCTGGAGCAGCTGCCAGGGCTCAGCTTTTCCCGTGGCCAGTCCCTGGTTCCCAGCAGGTTTTGTCCCCAAAGGGCTCCTGCAGGAGTTCAGGGCTGGGCCCAGCTGGTCCAGCAGCAAGGATCCCATCCACAGCCAGTTGTGCAGCCCAGCTCCCTTCCCTCCACACGAGCTCTTGCTGCTCCACCTCCCTGTAGCCTTGGGGAGACCCTGATGGCTTTGGAACCTCTTTTAACAGCATCCACAGCTCTCTGGATCTTACACTGCCTGCAAGACTGTGTCATGTTTTCTGGATCAGACCCACAGTGTTTAAGACCTTTCTTTGGCAATGGGTAGTCTGCTTTGACAGTTCATTTTTTCATCCTTGTGTCCATTAATAAACATGTAAAGGAAATGTTATGTCTTAAAAAAAAAAAAAAAAAAAAGCAAAAACATCGTTTGTCTAAGTGCATGTTGTGATAATGAAGGAATATTATTTTTGTGCAAATTCCAGATATTCCCCAGTGTGTTTGCAACAAGTAACACATTATGGGGTGGAATCAGGAAAGTCTCCCAAAGCAGCTGTGCAGGAAATGAATAATTAAAAAAGGTCTGGATGAGCATCATCCCTGTGAACAAATAGCTGAGTTTATGCCTGTCAGGGAATAAAGGGTAAACAAAAAGAAAGAAATGAGCCCCTGTAGATCTGGCAGTCACTGAGTGCAGTGGGCACCTGGTGACACTTGCACGTTTCTTGAGGGACAGACAGTGAACACAAAATGACTGGCAAAAAGTTTATTTATCCAGTTCTGCTACTGATGTTGAGCATTACTGTTGGAGAGAGAAATTTCTTCACAAGTATTAATGATTAGCTCCTTCCCTGGTGTGTGCAGCAAGGCAGGGTCCAAACTCCAGGCGGTACCAGGGGAGGGGGACCCAGCCTGCAGGGCAGCAGGGCTGATCCCAATCCCAATCCCAGTTTGGGATCCAGCTCTAGCACCAGCCCAGGGTGAGCCTGGATGTGCCACAGGAGCCAGGGAAACCAGGGCGTGCAGCCACAGCTGCTCCAGAGGCAGCACAGGGACAGACAGAGGGACTGGCAGAACAGCACAGCAACAACCTCCACGTTCTCCTGTGGGTTTTGCCACTGGTTTTAGAATTGATGATCATGGCTTCATACAGACATCCTCAGCTCTCAGACAGAACCATGTGATCCCTTCTGAGAAACCAGGCTGGATGGAGCTCAGCAGCTCAGGCTTGGAGCAGCTTCACAAGCCATTACTTTGGTTTGGATGTAAGGTATTCCTTTGTGGGTACTTGGATTAAAAAATCTGAGCAAACTCAAACCCAGGGAAACTCTGGACTCACAGACCATGTTTTCAGGAGCTTCTGAGGCCATGTCCAGCTCCAAAAGCCACAAGATGTGTTGGAGGCTGTGGCAGAGGAGAGCCTGCCTGCTGCTGGACAGCCCTGCAGACCACAGAAGAGCCACTAAAACTCTAACTGCTCCAATCAGAGCAGCTCTTTCTTCATCCCAAATCTTCTACTGGCTTCTGATCATCCATCCTCCTCCCCATCCTGCCCCCACAGCCCTCTGAGCCCATCAGTTGCTAATTAGATGAAGCTGCAAGTAATGAGGTGTCAAGCACCTGTGCTGCCCGAGCTCCTCCTGCTCGCTGGGTGCAGTAACTGTGGGGGTGTCCCTGTGCCTGCCTCGGGGGCTCCCCTGGCTGGGATGGGGGTCACAGCTGCCCTCTCAGGGGGAGCCACCCTGTCCTGGGCCCTCTGACCACTGGCCTGGGCCCAGCAGCCTTTGTGTCACCAGAGCAGGCGGTGGGAGGAGGTGGATCACAGTGGGCACTGGGCACTGCCACAGGGCTGCCAGGGGCAGGGCAGGAGCTGGGCTCATCCTGCCAGGGCTGCTCCCACCCTGCCTGGCTCTGCCCCTCAGGGGCTTCACCAGGGAGCAGCTCTGCAGCCTTGGACGGCTCCTCCTGCAGCCCCACGGCTGAGCTGGGCACTGAGCAGGCACCCGGCTGCTGATGGCACAGGATCAGCAGTGGGCCAAGGAGAGCTCAGGAAATTACCTGGCTTTGTGAATGTTATTTATTTATTTATTGTATCTTTTGTTCCATGTGCTTTTAGGAGGCAGGAGATTCTTAATACAGGGAGAGTTGGTATATTAACCTCACATTTTTGCTACTGAAAGGACTCTCTGGTCTGGCTTCTACAGGAGATGTTTTGACGACAAAATAGTGCAGCTATGATTAGCCTGATAAAAGGGAGCCACAGTTGGAGTATTGATGGTATGTGCATCTAGGATCTAGTTACAAAATGGGCTTTTAACCACATTTTCCCTTGTGAATTCCTGTTATCAAAGGCCATCTTAAAAGAAAAAAAAAAAAGAGAAAAAGAAAAAGACAGGCAACCTTTCTTTTTCATTTTAGATGGGGATGTTTCTTGTATTTCTTTATGCTTATGAAAAATGAGCCATTAATAACCCTGACCAGAAGCATGCACAGAGCAGTGTGTGCTGTGCACATCTCCTCACCCAGCTCCATGGGAGCAGAGCAGCCCTGAGCAGCTCCTGGACCCAGCTGTGGCTTCACGAGGGAGCTCAGCACTCCCAAAGGATTGTATCCACACCAATGGACTTTCCAAGCTTTTTTTCTTTCCTTTTTTTTTTTTTGATCTAATTTATTTTGAGAATACATTTTCAGAGCTGATTAGCTGCTGTACTAAATCACTGCACTGTCTAACCCCAAAAAGCTGCCCTGAGAAACAATTAACAATAGAAACACCATTGTGGCAACAAGTGATGGATGGCTCCAGGGTGCAGCTTGGGCCCAGGCTTTGTTCAGAAGAACGTTGCTGCTGCTAAATAAAGACATGGGTAGTAAAAGGTGAGAGCAGAGAGATTGTATCTGGAATAAAACTATTTGCCCTGCTTGGGGTGTGTTTCTCACAGCACTGAACATCTCAGGAGAGGCAGGAGAGCCCCATGGCTCTGGGCATGATCAGAAACTGCCAGGCACCAGGGAATCATGGAATGGTTTGGGTGGGAAGGGACCTTAATGATCACATTCCACCCCTGCCATGGCAGGGACACCTTCCACTGTCCCAGGTGCTCCCAGCCCCAGTGTCCAACCAGCCCTGGGCACTGCCAGGGATCCAGGGGCTGCCCTGTGCCAGGGCCTGCCCACCCTCACATGGAAGAATTTCCTCCCAAAATCCCATCTAAAGCTGGGCTGCCCTTCTTCAGCTTAAAGCCATTCCCACTGCCCTGTCACCCCCAGCCCTTGTGGAAAGGCCCCTCCAGCCTCCTCCTTTGGTCACTGGGAGGAGCAGCAGAGCCAAACCTCCTCCTGCCACGAGCTCTGGGATTTCTCTTAAATCCTTTTAAGAGCATGGTTTTGAGTTAATTTCTCTTGCCACAGGCAATTTCCTGATTGCTACGGTTCTGTCATTAATCTCTAATTGTTATTCTAAGTTTTGTGTTAATTTACCAACTTGCCTGTAACTTATTACTCTAAAGAGAAGTAGAATTAGTTATCACAATACCTCATATTGATTCTATTATGCAGGTATTAGAATCTCTTTATTAGAAGTAATAAATATGAAGACACAGTGTAAAAAAGGAAGCTGGATATGCAGACCCTGTAATGGTAGGTAAGGATTAGTTACTACAGCCCACTGAAAAGACATTGTGGTTGAAAGGATGATTTAAGGTCCACAGCATTTTAAAAATTATGAAAAAGCTTGAGAAACTTTGCCAAACAAGCCAAACTACCTCCTGTAATCTGCACAGGAATGTTATTTTATGTATGCTTCAAATGCATCTAGGTCACAACGTTTTTAGGAATGAACAGAGTCAAAGAAAGTCATTGATTAGTCCAGTAAGTTATTTTCTCAGGAAAGTTTGCCATGCTCCACTTTTCCTGAACCCCAAGAAAACAGTTTGCTCATCCTTGACCTGTCCCATAGCAGTGTGCTCTGTTAAACAGCTGAGGTTGAATTATAGTGATCATCACTAGCTTGCACATCAGAAATGAAGAAAAAAAAATCAGAAAAATGAAGCATAAAAAGCTGTGGATATGTTTGCTGGAGGAGCCTGTGGTGTGTGGGCAGGGCAGCTCTCAGATTCCCAAAGCTCTGGCTGCTGCTCCCCTGTCCCTGTCGCCCCCTGCTCGCGGCACTGGAGCGAGCGCAGCTCTGTCAGCGCCCACGGCGTGTCCCGCTGCTGAAGGAGGGGAGCGGGGCACGGCCTTTCTGCTGCCTTCTAATGGCACTTCGCTCTGCTGGGGGGTTTCCCCACCCAAAGAGGACCTGCTTCAAGCCTTGAATTTGTTCTCATCAATACCTGCAGCCCCCTACTCACCCTTGCAGACTCTGGCCCATCCCCTTGTCCCTGGTGCTGGGTGTGCTCCAGGGCTGGGAGCCTTTATTACATTGGAGGCTGCAAAAGCCTCGGAGCAGCTGCTCCGAGCGCCCCAAATGCCCTGGAGGTGCGGAGGGCTGCCCGCTGCTGCCCGCTTTTCCCTCTTCCCCTTTTCCCTTTCCCCTTTCCCGTCTCGTCCTTTTCCCCTCTCCCCTCTCCCCGCCGCGCTGTCCGCGCCTGCAGTTCCGGCCGTGCCCGCCAGGTGCCGCTCTGACAAAGAGGTTGCGGCGGGCGCTGCCCGCGGCGCTCGGGGCTCCCCCGCGCCTGAACCGAACCCAACCGAACCGAACCCCGAAGCCCCGAAATCCTGCGCTCCACACCCTGCATCCCCGAGCCCTGCACTCCCCGAACCCTGCACCCCTGCACTCCCACCTCCGCAGCCCCCGCACCCCCGCATTTCACTCCGGGCTCCGTCCCGGGCCGAGGCCGGGCCGCCCGCTGGCTCCAGTGGGAAGCACGGCCCGGCTGCACGGAGAGGCTGAAGGGCGCCAAGGTGATGGGAATCATCCGCCGCACCGGGGGACGCGGAGCGATGGAGAGCTGGACTGGGACACTCCTTCCCTGCCCCGGGCAGCCGGCAGGGACGGACCGGCCCAAGCCCCAGGACCGGCTGCGCCCCGCTCGGACCCCCCTGCGGTGGCTCGGGAGAGCGGGGGGTCCGTGCGGCCGCTGCCCCGCGAGAGGGGCTCCAGCCCGGCTCCTCGGGGGCCTCTGCTCTTGCCCGGCTCCTCCGAGGGACGCTGAGGAATCCTGTCATCGTGTTTCTGTCATCAGAAAAACATTATCAGCAGAACAATTCCCGCACCACACCCCTGTTATCATTTAGGTAACCTCCCTGTTTGAAATATTTTAAGTGGATAATAAAATAGTCACCATATCCGTGTAAATTCCCGCAACGAGGAGCCGGGATCCTCTTCCCGGCCGGGCCGGCGCCCCCGCCCGCGGCAGGCGGGCGGCTCCGCGGAGCTCCCGGGCGGCCGCAGCCCCCGGGCCGCCCCCAGCGTGGGCTCGGACCGCGGGCACGGCCGTGCGCCGACGGCCACGGGGACCGAGCCCTGCCCTGTCACTGAAGGATCGCCCACAAAACCGGCGGGGAGGTCACTGCGGGCGCACGGGGCTCCCTCTCGGCCCCCCCGGCACCTGCCGGTGCCGCCTCGCCCCCCGGTGCGGGCGGAGCGGCGCTCCGGGGATGCTGCGGCCGCCCGGGGCTCACCTCGGCGCGGGGACCGGGAGGCTGCGGGACAGCCCGCGACACGCGGGAGGCAGACCGGGGGGAGGAGCGTCGGGACAAACGCATAAAACCGGCCCCAGGTGCTCGGCGGCCCCGGCGAGCGGGCGGCGAGCGCGGAGTCAAAGCTGCGGCCCCGCTGCCGGCGCGGAGCAGCGCGGGGTGCGGGCCCCCGATGCCGCCCGGCGGGCCGGGGCCAGCCCCGGGGGCGTCCCCCGGTGACACCCCCCGGAGCCCCCGCCGCGTTCCCCCGGGCCGTGCCCGCAGGAGGAGGATCGCGCTGAGCCTGCCCGCAGGCAGGTGATCCGTCTGCCGCTCCTGTTCCCCTCCTGCCCACCTCCCCGCCTCGCTTCCCCCCCCGGCTGGACAACTCCCTCCTTTGGAGAACACGCCCAAGTAGCTGAAAAAGAGAGAAAGACAGAAAAAAAAAAGAGGGGGGGGGGGTTTGTGTGAAGAAGAGAGAGAGCCAATTCACACCGAAGGTGGGGACGCGGCTGGCGCTCGCAGGACCCCGCAGCCCGTCCAGCCCCGCGCTCCCGGACAGCGCCCGCAGCGGGGCCGGCAGCGCGGGCGGAGCGCAGCCCCGGCGGGGCCATGCCCAGAGCCGGCGGGGGCTCGGCGCGGAGCCGCGGGCGCTGCGGGGCGCGGCGGGGGCTGCCCCGCTCGGCCGGGCGGCCGTGAGCGCCAGGGACGGAGCGGCCCCGGCCCCGAGCGCGCCGGGCATCGATTCGCGTGTTGGTCTGAGCCACGGCAAGCAAGGAATATGAACAGGAAAACAAGGCGCTGGATCTTCCACATCTTCCTGAGCCTGGGGATTGTGTATATCAAGATTGGGTAAGTAACTTTTTTTTTTTTCTTTCCTTTATAACAATCGCGCTCTCTTTCGCGCTCAGCCCAACCTGCCCAGACCTGTTACTATTTAACTCGAGAAGTCTCAAAAAAAAAAAAAAAAGAAAAAAAAGTGATGATGGTGGAGATCACGATTATTTCTCAAAAGACAGGTACAGCGCACCTCGGAGCGACCCTCCAGGGGGGCGAGGCGGCGGCCCCGGCGATGTGCGGGGCTGCGAGGGGCTGGGCGGCGGTCCCTGCCGGGGAGGGACGCCGGGGCGAATCCCGGGCAGCCGGCCCTTCCCCAGCCCGGTGCGGGGTGCCCCGGCCGCTCCCTGGCCGGTACCTGCCCGCGCCTCCCGCAGGGACATCCCTCGGCCGCTGCTGCCCGGAGGGACAACGCCGCCCGGCCCGGGAGGGGCGCAGGGAGGGCGGCGGCGCTCCGGACCCGCAGCATCCCCGGCCAGGTGCGCTGGGTGCGGGAGGAGGCGGCGCGGCCCCGGGGCAGGGAGCGTGGGTTGTCCCCCTCCCTTCCTTCCTTCCCTCCCTCCCTCTCTCCTTCTCTCCCTCTCTCCTCCAACTGCTCGGCAGGTTTGGGAAAAGCCTCCCAGCCCGCTGCCAGTGCGCGGCCCGGGCAGACAATGCCGCTGCACGCACTTTAATTCTGGAAGGAGGAAGTTTGGTCCTGTTTTGGCAGGAGCCCGCGCGCTGCCGATCTCTGCCTCGGCTTGGAGAGAGGGACGGGGAGAGGGCAGCGGCAGGGGAGAGGCGGGCGCTCCCCGGGGCACCGCCAGCGCCGGGGCCGCGGCACGGGAAGGCAGCGGGTGCCGCTCTGCCTCCGGGACCCGCCTGCCCTCAGCCACCGCCGCTGTCTTGTCGTTGCAGGGGTTTCTCCTCTGTGGTGGCCCTGGGAGCCAGCATCATCTGTAACAAGATCCCGGGGCTCGCCCCCCGGCAGCGGGCGATCTGCCAGAGCAGGCCCGACGCGATCATTGTCATCGGGGAAGGGTCCCAGATGGGCATCAACGAGTGCCAGTTCCAGTTCCGCAACGGGCGCTGGAACTGCTCGGCCCTGGGCGAGCGGACGGTCTTCGGCAAGGAGCTCAAAGTGGGTACGTGCTCTGGGCTCTGCTCCGCCCGCCCGAGGGCAGGGGATGGTGGCACGGGCACCGGGGGTGGCACGGGCACCGCGGGCACCGCGGGCACTGCGGGCACTGTGTGCACCTGGGCGCTGTGCTGGCACTGCCGACCTGCTCCCTCCCGGCAGGGCACCTGCCTGCGCTTCACTCCCACGTGTGCCAGCTCCCACCTGGGCGCTATTTCACAGCCCTGCTCTCAGAAATCCTCTCCAAAAAGCTTCCCGTTTGTGTGCACAGGACCCGATTCATGTACTTAGGGATGGGAGAAAAGGAGACTGGCTCTTGCTGAAGGCAGCGGTGAGAGCCAGAATGCTGAGCAGAGCTGGAACTGCACTTGTGGGGTGCAGGCACCCCCAGGGATACTGGGCTGATGTTCGTGCCTGGTGGGATCCAGGCACAGCCATCAGTCTCACTGTGAGAAATTCCCAGCACACAAAATCCTTCCACAGCAGCTGTGCCCCTGTGCCACGAGGAAGAGTGGATGTGTTCTGCTTTGGGATGTCAGGGCATTCACAAACGCTGGTCCAATCAACTGACAGAAGATCCCACTTCCATTTTCCATGTTTTCAGTTATTGCAACAGTACAAAATATATGCAAATTCTGAACTAAAGCAGCATTAATAATAACTAATGTAAATACCTGAAGAAATGGGGCTGAGATTAAAACTCTCATGCCCCCATTCTGCAAAACACTGTAGTGAAATTTACCCAACGTTTCTTTGATTCCACTTAAAATGCGAAGACCAAGGACTGTGTTTTCCAAATACAGGCTAGTCTTTTTTAGAGCCACCACGGAAAGCTCACAGCACTGCCTTCCACATCCAGAAGGATCTGTGGTTTCCAGTCTCTTCCCCATGTAAAATGAAGTTGCAAAAACCCAGAAACCCCATCAAGCAATACTTAGCATGGTAGAAAATGTGGATGTTTCACGAGGAGAGCAGGCAGCCCAGAGAACAGGGGCCAGGGGAGCCGTGGGGGAGCCCTGGATGGGCTGGCCCCAGGCACTGCTCAGTCCCATGACAGGGTCTGTCCCAGGCCCTCATTGCTGGCACTGCCATGAAACACAGAGGTGCAGCCTTGCCACGGTGCTCTGGAGCCCCTGAGAACACTGAGTGTGTGTTTTACCACAGCCGTGCACACTGGGAGGTGTTCTCCAGAACTTTGGTAAGGAAGGAGCAGGAAGAGAGGAACTTGTTTGGTTTGGAAACTCTGCCTTTCAAAACCTTTGATAATCACAGTGGCTCAAGTAGACGAAGTAAAAAGCTCCCTGCACAACACTGGGGATCATCTGAAAATGGAGTATTAATTCAGGTTAGCTCATTGTTTCTGTTCCTTGAGCTTAGCCCTTCCTGTCAGCGATTGCAGGCAAGGCAAGTGTTTGCCACTTCTGTCAGTGAAGAGTCCATTTGGATGGCTGGCAGGTTTGGGCTCTTTTAGTCCAAGAGTAACATTTCCTAAAAGGAAAATGTGAGAAGGAGTTTTCTTCTCCCAGAAATTAGAAAATTGCAGAGTTGTTGTGGTCTGTTGTGTAAACATGCTCTCAGTTCCTTCCCTCCCTCCGAAAATTGAATTATTTAGCTAGCAGGTTATATTTAGGTCCTTTTAAAGAAAGTCAATATCAAAGGAAGTAGACTTTGATCTGTCTTTGAGGTGATAACTCTTAATATGTTCTATCTATCCATTATGAGGCTAAGATGGATAGGGCAAATCCTTCCTTGGTTTCAGAACACAGTCAAGAGTTGAATGGCATCCAAATTACAAAACTCCATAAAAATCGTTTAAGGAATAACAAACCCCTCAAATTTAAACAGGTTACACGTGTTATTTTAAAGTAAACTTTGGTAAAAATCATAGGGGGTTGAAATCCAATGGTGATTTTTTCTTTTGCACAGACATTCCTGTGGCCCCAAGGATAAAACTACCTAGGCTCTCAAACACCACAAAATATTTATAACTGTTCTTGTTCAGGTGGTCTCCTTGCTTGGTCTCCTTTCTTCTGCTTCTTCTCTATCAGCGGGTACAGAAACTCTGAACATCTGACACAGCTCATCTTTCTATGGCTATGGGGAAAAGGCACCTCTCGCTCTTTCCCAAGGATCTCTGCCAGGGTTCCAGGTTACCATCCAGAGAAATAATATTTTCCTTGGTTAAAAAGGGTGCAACCTATGTGCCATTAAGCTGTAAGTCAAATTTGGTGCCCACAAACAAAAGGAGATCAGGTCTGAGGGCCTTACCCTGAATAGGAAAGAGAGATGTGGGACAAGAAGGACCATGAAGCCCTATAGGAAGGGTTTCAAGGTGACAGAGCCCCAGAACAGCCCAGGTTACCATTTGGTGAGGATAACGTACCCTCGGTGCTTTTTTAATTAGCCTTTGATGAGGTGTGTTCCAAAATACTGTTCCACAGCCCCGAGCACACCAGTCCCCTCCCTGGCATTTAAGAAGTGACTGTGCCTTTCTGGCAATGGCACCTGAAGTTATTGCCTGGGGAGTGCAGGGCACCTTTGTCTGGCCACTTGCAATAAAGTCAGTGAGCCACATGTGAGCTCGTCCCTCTGTCTCTGCGAGGCTTCCTCTGCCTCTGGAGTGGCCCTGCTGGCCCTCTTGGCCCTCTGTGACGAGGAGGTGACTCCAGGGTGACAGAGGTGTGGCTGTCCTGGCCATGGCCCTGAGGGGTGGGTGCAGCCAGCAGGGGCTCACAGCAGCCTGGGAGGATGTGCCCGAGTAACTCCTGTGGGGTTTGTGTGTGTCAGTCCTTACAAACAAACTCCCTTGGGTACCAGAGCATCTTGTGATCTATTTCCCAGCCCACAGCTTTGATGGCACACCAAGCCACATCTTCAGTTCCAGCTTTCTTTGCTTTTACCCTTGCTGGGTAATCTATTCTATGAATGTTATGCAAACGTACTGCAATTATTTAAATTCTCTTATTGCCATTCAGGGCAATTCCCCTCCTGGCCCTGTTGTTGTGTACCTAAGGGTCATGGCACTCTCTTCTGTGTTTCTCTTTTCCTACCTTTAAAATGGCAACAGGAATATTAACCTTATTGAAACACTTGGAATTCTCTAGAAGGAAAGCATCAAACAATATTTCCCTGTTCTAACCTGTAGCATGTGAGTGTTTTTAAAAATTCACATACAATCCATCATCCAGTGAAGTGATAGTTTATTTGTGGAGTTTATTTGTAGAGGTACAGTGAGCAACCCTTTGAATTCATCCTAGAGCATTTTTGTGCTCATGGGCTTGAGTTTCCCACTGGTGGCAGTGAGCTCCCACCAGTGCCCAGCACTGACTCTCCATTTCTTGGGTCATTTTATCTGCTTTGCCCTTCCAAAGAGAGGTGTCCCCTCCCGGCACCCTGTGGATGTAACCCCGTGCCAGCTGGTGACAGCAGTGCCAGGAGCACGCAGAGAAGTCACAAAGTGCCATCACACTGCTCTGCTCCGGTCCCAGAGAGAGCAATGGAGCCCAGATCAACACAGGGACGATTTTTCTAGACCATTCCACAGACACCTTATTAATAATGTAGAGTGGCAGAGAGAATTTCTAAAATAACCATGGAGATGATGCAACGCTGCAATTATGGACACACTTAAAACCAAATATCTTTGCCACAGTGGTCAGCAGTTCTGTTCCTGAGGACGGCCACAATCAAAACCAACGTTTTTAAAGCAGGATAGGCCAAAACCCTCCTGCCTGTCTGTCTTCTGGTGAAACATGGTTCAAGCCTGAGGATCTGAGATGCCTTTGATAGAGTCTGAAAATCAGATTTGGGCTCTGCTGGATCAAGGGAAGAGTGAGAGCTGTGGCAAAGGCTTTCCATCAGGTGCCTCAGGGGCCCATTTTGCAGGGTGCAACCTCGTGAGCAGGTGGCCAGCAGTGACGCTGCTGGTGTCCCAAAGGACTGCCTTGGGACACAACTACATTTCATGGGATCTGGAGGACACCACCACATTGGCATCATAGGGGGAAAAACCCCCATCTCCTTTTGCCACAAGTGAGCAGCACTGGCACTGTTAAACAAGAAAGTGAAGTGGTACAAACTGTTTGACTGCATTTCCACAGAGGGACATGGCCAAGTGGAGACTCCTCAGGACAGAACTGAGAGAAGAGAGGTACAAGAGCCCTGCAAAGACTGCAAGGACCCAGCAGGGGGGAGCATGGAGGGAGTCCTGAGGTGTGAGTGGTGGTCTGCAAGGAGCATTTCAGCAGAACCTTTCAGCCAGGTCCTCATCCTGGCCTTACTAAAATGCATCAATTCTTCGCTCTCTTCTACCCTGGAAAATGTTTCAGTACAATCACATTGATACTTCACCCACCTGACATTACTCTTGGGAATAAGGAAAGCTGAAATCAGAAGAAGAGTCCCCATAGACAGGCTGGTCCCAAAGCTGATGAGCACAGCAGGGCAGCCCAGCAGCTCTGCAGGCTGTGCCCGATGCCTTTGGCTCAGGGATCATCCCGGGCTGCCCTGAGGCACGCACTAAACCAGGAGAGCCTCCTGGCTTTCCTCTATCCACTGCACGCTTGGCTCTGCACTGGACTGAATTAGCACTGATTCATTTGCCAGGTACCAAAATCAACTTTTCTTCTCTGGCTTCAAACAACGTCAGGAAAGAGGGACATTCCCGCTCCTGCCTATTGAAGCAAATGGCAACTGTCCTACAAGGCAAAGCCTTCACTAACCTGCTCAGAGCTGTCAGCTCTCCTGCTGGTATGGAAAAGAGAAGAAGATCTAGGACACTTTCCTCTCCAGCTGGGTAGATTTAACACAAAATTTAACAGGAAAGTTATGAGTAAATCTTCATATTGTCACTGTGTTATAGGCAAGCACTTGTGAAAAGATCCCAGTACAGGTGTGCTGAAGAACAGATTTAATCTTCAATCATTTCAGGGAGCATTTTGATTTTGAACACTGCTGTAGTCTCTCGTGCCAGGTTTTAAAGTCTGATTGTTTGAATTCCAGAATAACAGACCAAGTGAACAACCACTGATGGAATCCCAGAATCCCAGAACCTCCTGAGCCAGAAGGGACCCTGAGGGATCATGGAGTCCAGCTCTGTCCCTGCACAGACACCCCAACAATCCCACCCTGTGCATCCCTGAGAGTAGTGTCCAAACACTCCTGGAGCTCTGGCAAGAAAATCCTTCTTGTTTTTGTTTTGCATGGAAGATTACCTGCCCAGCTCTGTGGGAAACAAAGTTCTGAGTGCTACTGCACTGTATGGTTTGGTCAATATTTAGAGGAAAGTTTGAGAAGTACTCTGTTTTCTCAACCACTGCAGTTAGGAAGCCCCCAAGATGCACAGAAAAAAAATGTAATTAACTGGAGTCTTTCTATCCAGTCAGGTGAGGTCAGAGTTTGAATTTCTGTGCTAGGTTTCCAGCCCCTACAACCAGTTTTTACTGTCAATGTCTTGCAGGAGAACAGTTATTTGCAGGCAAAACAGAGGCCAGGCTGAAATATGGCCTGATCATCCAAAGCTGCTTTGTGCCAAAAAGTCAATCTTTCTCAGCAAGGACTGTCACTACAAGATAAAACACTGCCCCAAGGTCACTGCAGTTGGAATTCCCATCACAAGGTTTTCATACCTGCCTTCAGATGTGTCTTGTGAGTACTTGTTCCAGAGGAACAGAGAGATTGCATCTGACTGGGAAGGTGGGAGATCTGTGGCAGGGCAGGGTTCCCCAGGAGCACTGGGGTCTGGGGGCTCAGAGCCCCTCAAAAGGGGAGACTTATTTGAATTCCAAAATAATGGCTCTGAGTTTTGCAGTGCACATGTCTTGAGTAGTAACTTTATGAATTTAAAGGGGGTATTTTCAGAAATAATCACTTTAGCTGGAGTGTTTCCTCTGCAAGAGTTTAATGTGTTGATGAAAGGAACTTTAGCTCATGAAAGTGGGCAGGGCCTAAACCCCCAGAGTCTTGAATGCCTCTTAAAGCCCCTCTGTACTTTATTTACTTGTACTAATCTTTGTAAAGTCACAGTGCTATTTTATAGGGAACCATCCTTTTAAATCCAACTGAATACACTATTTTAAGGCACCAACCCCCCAAACTTTGTACAGAAGGGGAAGGAAAAATTAGGAAGAGAATACTTCTTTTTTTTTAAGCTACCATTCTTATTAATCACTTGTGCTAGATTAAAGAAAAATGAAAATAAAAAATCCTGGCAGACCATTTGTAGTCTACCAAAGAAGGAGGAGGCAAAGCCCGAAGCAGGCAGGGGATGGGTTCTGCTCTGCGTTTTTCCAGGCTGTGAATTATGGCCTCTATAGAGAGATGAGGAGTAATGTTTGCTGTGGCACATAATTGGCAAGGTATGCTGTGTTTTCCATCTTTATATTTTCCCAATCATATTTCAGCTCATGTCACTGCAGATAACTCCCTCTCTGACCCTTTGGCTTTAAATAGCAGAAAATACAACCCATGTTTTCCAGTGAGATAAACAGAAATTTGTCTCTCTTTTATTTCACAGCTTAGTCAATTTATGAGGGGGACTGATAGGGCAGGACAGGCTGTTTAGAAGCACCCTTAGATCCCAAACTGCTGAGCACCTACTGACTTCCTGCAAGTAAATCCACTCTGCATTTTGCAGGCTCAGGCTTTGTTTCCCAAAGGTATTGCACTCCTTTTAAAAAATAAGTTCTCATTTCTAATCTGTGTGAATGAAGTTTTTACAAAATTTTCAAACGTAAAGATTAAACTTAAACCCAAGTGCCGTTAGCTAAATTAAAAGCAGAATGCAGAGCAGTCTGTGCAGCTGGCAGACAGGCTGATCAGCCCAAACCCAGTCTAGCAAACATTCATATCCAAACTCAGGGGCATGCAGTGAGTGTTTGCAGAATGAAGGCTCCGAGGTGTGCATGGGGTGTGTATAACTGTGCTCAGTGTTAGGAGAGAAGCTGCCCTGCTAATCCCTGAGTCTGCACCCACCTGGGACCCTCTCAGTGCTTCCCCCTGAGACAGCTGGCAGCCCAGGGTGGTGCCTGACCGTGCAGAGCTCAGACACGGGTACAGAGAGCCTGGGAAGGTGCCCTGCCCAGGGCAGGGTCTGCAGACAGGACTCCAGCGCTTTGAGAGAGGATCTGCATCAGCAGGTGGAGCTGCAGAAATTTTGGGAGCCATCAATGCCAAGCTCTCTGCCATCAGAGCAAATGGAGCTGCAGTGTGCTGCACACCTCATTGTAGTCCAGAAAAACACAGGAAAAGCAGAAGGATGTTTCTGTCCAACATCTGGAGAGAAGCCCCTGTGGTCCCACAGCACTGAGGCACTGGCTGGGGCTGGGGAGAGCCCCAGGTGAGGCTGAGGGAGCAGAGCCATGGCTGGAACCTGTCAGGTCATCGGCCCTGTGAATGGCCAGAGCAAGCTCTGACTGCTGCCAGATCCTTCTCTGGAGGTTCCAGTGCTTGGAGTTGAGCTCTGGAGTGTTTACCATGGTTTGTCTGAGATAAGGAGAAGAATGTGTGATTTGGGAGCTGAAAGGAGGGCTTGCAATTCTTGTACACATCCAGGGCAGGTTGGACGGGGCTTGGAGCACCCTGGAGTGCTGGAAATGCCCTGCCCGTGGCAGGGGTGGAATGAGAGGAGCTTTAGGGTCTCTTCCAACCCAAATCCTTTGGGATTCCATGATTCTGTGACAGGTGACTCTCCACCTTTGTCCAACATCTGTAGGAGCAGCTGCCTGGCCATACCTTGGGAAAGCCATGTTTCCCCCTCAGATCCTCCAGGAATTTCAACTCTGCTGAAATCCAAAGGAGAGGAGTAGAAATTCTACCTAGAAGTGGCAGGAGCACCCCCATGCTCAGGTTACCCTGTTTGGGCACAAACCCCTGGGATCTCAAGCACTGTCACAGAAGACACTCAGGCTGGTCTGAGCTTCCCCCCCATGCTGGCATTTCTGTGAGCCAGGCCAGGGTAATGAGACTTGAAAAGTCAATCATTTATGAAAAAACGGGAACAGTTGGATGCAGACGTGACAACCCACATCACTTTATCACCACTGCACGAGTGCCAAGGCACCTCCTACTTGGGCCAATCTTTCTAGGCACTTGCTTTGTTTACCTTGTAATCTCCAAAATTTGAGTTTTTAAAAGCTGCTAAGATTTTCTTCCAAATAAGACAAACTTATAAAATAATTTATGTAATGTAATTTATGATCAGGCTTGACACTGGTTTCTGACTCTGCTTGTTATAATTTTGTATTTTCTACATTGTATTTTTCTCCCCTCTAAAAAGCAAAAGAGGTGCTCAGCCTCTACAATGCTGAGTGTATCAGATTCAAGTGGTTTTTGTTCTAGAACTTGAAAATAACTTGTGCTGAACAAAAGTAATCTGATCAAAATCAAAGGGAACAAAGAACCACATGTAAATTCAACTCAGAAATATTTCTTTGACAGTGTCCTGTTTGCTGCTTTGTGGAGGAGAAACCTGGTGTGATGCAGTGCTGCCCTCTGAGAGATAGAGTGGGACTTCTTATTGTACACTGTTTACCAGTGCCTTTTTCATGGTGTTGTGCTTAAAATAGTGAGGGTGTTGATGAGTGTAAACTGGAGGAGAAGCTCAACTCCAAATACACCTAAAGCCTGGCATTTCTCTTCCACATTCAGGTTTTTATAAAAAGCCAAGAGTTCTAGAAAGCTTCATCTCCAATTTCCATGGTCAAAACCAAAAAATTTTATGGGTTTTTTTTAAAGTAAGGAGAAACAAGGAATCCTTTGAGAAAGTCGGATAATTGACTGTTCCTTAATATTTATTAAGTTCCTTAATAAATGCAGCACTTTGTAGCATTAGGGAATACTGCCTTTGCTAATAGAGGGCACAAAGTTGACTATTAACAGATTGTGATAATGTCATCTTGTTTTCCATTTTACTTCCTCGATATAAGGAAGTGAACATTTGTCATTAAAAGAGACAAGCAGAGAAGTCCAGATCATATTACACAAAAGGGATGCAGGCAAGGCTGAAGTATTGTAAGGTTTCTTTCCCAAATGATGGTATTTTTTTTTTGTGAAATGCAATGAGCAGCAGAAATGGGCTTGTTTCATGGGTAACAGACTCTTGCCAGCAGCTGAGGTCTGCCAGGACTCAGCTGAGGAGCACTTGGAGAAGGGAAGCAGATCTTCCCATCTGCACTCCCCTAATTAAGAGCCTGATTCTGATTCTATTGAACAACGGTGCATTTTGTCATTGGAGAAATAAGAGTAGGACAAGTTCTTGGTTTGGGAGATCCAAAAAATTTTAAGGGCTGTTTGACATACATGGGCAACCTCTGCAAACCTCCTCAGGCTGTGAAGGGCCCTCTCTCAGCTGAACTGGCCCCCAAAGCCTCACAGATCCCGTAGGGTCCATGTGTGGGAAACACACACACCAGCATGCAACAAAACTTCAAAAAGAGAAATTAAATCTTAAAGTGAGAACCCCCCTCAGGAAACAGAAGCCTGTCATTATGGCCTTGTTGCACAAAGTAATATTGGCCCAACCTCTGTCTCATAGCCCTCTGGTGAGGCTGTTACTTCACCTTGCTCTGGTCACTGTGCCTACAACAGGTCAAGATTTTTTCTTCATTTTATGAGAAATTTTGAAATCAAACCAAGACTTATTTCATTGAGTCAGCATAGATGTCAGTGTTGAAAACGTTTGACACCTACCATGTGAAAAAATCATCCCAGTTGAATTAAAATGTTTTCAGAACACAAGTAAAACAGAAGTGGTTGTCCTGTAAAAATACAATTTAGTGTAGAATTAATTTTTTAAATAAAACCCTATTTCTGAGCTGAATTTTTAAAAGGTTGAATATGGGTGCTTTCAAAATTTAACCCCCAAGACCACCTATTTTGTTTTCCTTTCTTTCTTTATTTTTGAGCCCCAACATTTTCCACCCCATCCTTTTGGTTTAAGTTTAGTTTGCCTACTTCTAATAGCATCTGGAAATACAGAGATGAAGCTGGCTTGATGCCTTGGAGTGGCCCCCCTAGAACAGAGGCTAGGCAAGAGAAATAAAGAGAATAAAGTGGGTATTTATTGAAGGCCTTTAACAGGGACACCTTGGGCAGCCAGAGGCCTCCCAGAGGCTGCACCCAGAATGGACGATGGTCACGAGCTTTTCAGACAGTTATAAGTTTGGCCCATTTATATATCAGGGGTTAATTCTTCAATTACAGCTGCAGATATTTAAGTCATTTACCCCCAGTTTCCTCCTCCCCATTCACTTTTGTTTATACTTTTCGGGGCCTGAGGCTGTAGGATGTCCTTGAGTTTCAGGCCTAGAGGGATTTTTTGTCAGACCAAAACGCGGAGACAGTAGCTAACACTCTGTATGGCATTTAGAGTTATACATTGATCAGTACAGGATTTGAAACATATAAAAGTTAAACTCCAAAGGCATCAGCCTGAACAACACTTGACCTCCCCATGCCTCATGGAGAGCCATGGCTTTAGGGATGAGCACGCAGCAGGTCAGTCGTTCATGGAGCAGGCAGTGCTGTGTGCCCACAGCATTGCCGTCCATGGAGCAGGTTTCCAGTGCTGTGTGCCCACAGCATTGCCGTCCATGGAGCAGGTTTCCAGCATTTCCAGGGTGCTGTGTGCCCACAGCATTGCCGTTCATGGAGCAGTTTCCAGCATTTCCAGGGTGCTGTGTGCCCACAGCACTGCCGTCCATGGAGCAGGTTTCCAGTGCTGCGGGCACACGGCCCTGCTGTTCATGGAGCAGTTTCCACCATTTCCAGGGTGCTGTGTGCCCACAGCATTGCCGTCCATGGAGCAGGTTTCCAGTGCTGTGTGCCCACAGCATTGCCGTCCATGGAGCAGGTTTCCAGCATTTCCAGGGTGCTGTGTGCCCACAGCATTGCCGTTCATGGAGCAGTTTCCAGCATTTCCAGGGTGCTGTGTGCCCACAGCATTGCCGTCCATGGAGCAGGTTTCCAGTGCTGTGTGCCCACAGCATTGCCGTCCATGGAGCAGGTTTCCAGCATTTCCAGGGTGCTATGTGCCCACAGCATTGCCGTCCATGGAGCAGGTTTCCAGCATTTCCAGGGTGCTGTGTGCCCGCAGACCCCGCCGTTCCCCTGCCGTTTCCCCGCCGTGCCCCTGCCCGCCGCTCACGGCCGTTCTGCCTTGCAGGGAGCAGGGAGGCCGCCTTCACCTACGCCATCATCGCGGCCGGCGTGGCGCACGCCATCACGGCGGCCTGCACGCAGGGCAACCTCAGCGACTGCGGCTGCGACAAGGAGAAGCAGGGCCAGTACCACAAGGAGGAGGGCTGGAAATGGGGCGGCTGCTCCGCCGACATCCGCTACGGCATCGGCTTCGCCAAGGTCTTCGTGGACGCCCGGGAGATCAAGCAGAACGCCAGGACGCTCATGAACCTGCACAACAACGAGGCCGGGCGCAAGGTGAGTGCCCCCCTGTCCCCGGGGCCGGACGGTGCCCTGCGCGGCGCTGCCATCGTTCGCAGCACACAAGCAGGCACCTCGGCAGGTTGTTGGGCCGTCTGCTCGTCAAGCATTTGTCTAAATGTTACTCTTTGCAGCTGTAAGAAAGGAAAAAAAAATCAAACAAGTGTTTTATCTGGGAAGTCAAACGGTACTTCTGGTAACAAGCTGCCTGCTGCTGTGTGGGTGAGCAAGAGTCTTGTCAGGTTCAGACATGAATGTCTCACTCAGCTGAAAAGGGATCATTTTCAACCCCGCTGTTCAAACGTTGCTCTTTGTGTGAGAGCCGCCCCTGCAAAGGAGGAAAAGGCTTCAGCAGCGAGAGCCCGGGCTGAGCCCTTTGTCACTCCGTGTCCCACTGTGACTCGGATTTGGGTTCAGCACAGCAGCATTGCCACCCACCCCATCCTTTGGGACCGAGAGCAGCTGCTGCCGAGGCAGCGCTGGGGAAGGCAGGACCCCAGCAGCTCCCACAGCCAGGATTCCTGGGAATCCCAGCCGCTGAACACCGGGATTTGCTGCCTTGGCCGTGTGTCCGATCTCCAGGGGCAGCTGGGCCAGGCTCAGGAGCCTGCTCTGAGCCCTGCTCCCAGGTCCCTGCGGGCCGGGCATTCCCAGGCAGTCCCAGCGGGGTTGTGGCTCCAGTTCCAGCAGCTGGAACAGCCAGGGCTGTCTGTGTGCTCCCCACAGCCCGGGCACAGCCCAGCAGGGCTCTCCCTGCAGGAGTTCTGCTGATCCCATCTCTCAGGGATGTCAATCCTTGCTTCCTCAGCTCTCCTTTTACCTCCTGCTATGCAATAGTCCTGATTCCAGCATCATGTGAGTGTGACTTAGAGGCAAATAGGAGAAGGAAGTTGGGAGCAGCAGTTAATTTGTGGATGCTATTTTTGTTGTGGTAATTACCTGTAGGCTCTGAGACATCTCCAGTTATGCTGGAGCCAGGCAGATTGTATTGAAGAAAAGCCATTTCCACCCCAAACAAAAGCCTAACCCTTCTTTAATTTAATGCTACTGTAGGAGTTCTATAGGTGAGATTCTGGGTTTTACTCTGCGTAGTATCCCAAATGCCTTGTCTGGTTCTGTGGTGCCAAAACTTGTGCTTCAACACTGGCAAAATGAACCCTGAATTCTGAGAATAACTCAAGAATTGAGCATTAATATTTGCAAAATGAATGGTTCTGAGATCTTTATTGCTTAGCTTCTGGTAGCATGAAGGCACATCCTGAAAAGCTTGGTGAAGCACCAACACCCACAGTCTGTTCTGCTGTACAAGCACAGACCCAGTGAAACAAAAAATAGCAGAGGAGTTTCACCTTTGTGGCACAGCTACTTCCTTGAAAGGTCTGCTTGTATTTGATGGGTGCTGGCAGTAAAAGATTCCCAGGAAATGACACAGCAGCCTACACCAGACTGCAAACATGGCTGGAACTGCCTACTGGCCAGAAATTTTTCCCCAAAGCAAAGCTTAAAAATGCAGAGCAATAGAAAAGATTCATTTTTTACCTCGGTTATCCCCCAGGTATGGACCGTGGGCAGAGCAGGGCCATTGGTGCTGGAGGTGGCTGTGGGAAGGCTGGCTCCAGGAGCCTCCCCAGCCTCCCTGCCAGGCTCCTCGTGTTTCTCACCTTTCTGTGCACAATTTGCTGTCCTGGAAGCTTGTGCCTGGAAGGTTCAGCTCTCCACATTGTAATCTGGGAGAGCAGTGGTTTGTGCTATCTCTGGCCATCTGCCATTTCTCCAGCAGGCTCAGGAACTGCTCTGATCTAGAGATAGCTCTGCACTTCTTCCTGCATCCTCACAGAGCAAAATTACCCATCTTTGTTTGAACACATCTCCGCTTGAAATCTGCAGGGGAGAGAAAGAGTAACAGGACTGAGGAGAGGCTTGTTGTTCCACTGTCCCGTAGAGAATGAATAAATGATGTTTTTGCTAGAGAGGTTTCTTTCAGGCTTTGCTCCTGTGTGAAAGATCACAGTATTTAAAGACAATTGGCAGGGGAGGCCATTACAGGTATTTGGCATGCCAGGACTCTCACAACCTGACTCTTCCACAACAAAGACAGCCTTGTGAGGTGGAACTCCATTTTGGAGCAGTATGGATCTTATCAGCCTCCAAACAATCTATTCATGGTGGCTTTCCTCTGGGCTACAAATTCTTGTCTTGTTTCACTTGCCCATGGCTAGGTTTTGATGATATTTATGCACTTGGGAGACAGACTGGCACCTACCAGGCTTCCAAAAATAAATCAATTCTTATTGATTTCTTACCAGCACCTGTAGGCATTGCAATGCTGTTCAAAATTCAGTCCTTTCTACTTCTTTGGCTTGCAATGTGAAACTGTGCTGTGTCCACTCACCTGGTCCTCACCTGTGACAGGGTCCTTCTTCAAGGTGACACCTGATGCACGTGGTTCAGGATGCACTCTAGAAAGCACAGATCCATCAATATCGAATTGTCTTCTTGAGAACCCCTGATAAAATCATCCATTCTGTCTCAGTGGGTGAGAATGTTCTGCTGGGCTTAGTGGGAGCACTGGGCACAGAAGGGTCTGCAGGGTATGAACCCACAGAGAACCACCAGGAAAAGCCTGATCCAGGATTTGGGGAGACCTCAGGTCAAGGCTTTCCAGCCTCTCACAGTCCTGTTTTACCCAGGCAATGTCTCAGTGCTCCCTGGGGTGCCAGCAGCAGCCTCTGAACATCCTGAACACACAGCTCTGTCAGAGCAGGGGTACAGTTATCCAGGGAATGGGCACAGCCCCAGGGCTGCCTGAGCTCCAGGAGCCTTGGGACAAGGCTCTCAGGGATGCCCAGGGTGGGATTGTTGGATGTCTCTGCAGGGCCAGGGTGGACTGGGTGATCCCTGAGGGTCCCTTCCAGCTCAGGATACTCTGTAATTCCTCAATCTGTCAGCTCTTGCTGGAAATGAGACAACCAAGGGTGTCAGATGTGGAGGATTTCAAAGGTCAGGGGTAGAGAACATCCCTGTTCCTCCGCTGAACAGCTCGGATCGTGCAGTGCTGGAAACCCCCGGGCACGCCCAGGATGCAGCCAGGAGCAGCCCTGGGAGCAGAGGGGGGACAGGAGCCATTCCCAGCTGCTCCCACCACAAATGCAGCCAGGGCTGCCCATGGCTCCTGCAGCCAGGGCCAGCTTTCCCCACGCTGAAGGACAGGCTCTGACTCTGTTTGTCTGTCTGGGGACAATCCAGCAGGACTCACTTGTGTAGCACAAGTTCCTCGGGCTGCTGGAAGGGCAGGGGCAGAATTCTGAGCAGGGGTCACCAACACCCCCCCAAAGTGGCCCTGAGCAGCCCCAGAGCCTCACCTCATTTGTCAAACCTGCTGGAGAGCAGCGATTCCTGACCTTCAGAAGCAGAGTTTAGGGTGTCTTTCCTCTTTGAATTAGTGTTTCCTGAAGTGCTGATTCACTGCAGGAAGGAGCAAGCAGTACAGTGAGAACAGGAGGAGAATTCATAACAGCTGGGTCAGAAAAGGGAGATAAAGCTTCAATTAATTTAAAGGCATAATCCTTATTTGCCCTGCAAACTTCCATGTGAGGGGGTATAATTGCAAGACTGAATTGTCTGTTAGCAAATTTGTCTTCTCAAATATGAAGTTGATTAAATTACTGTAAGTAACACAATAATGTATGTCTGAGAAATATTTATACTCCAGGAAACAGAAATGTTATTCTCCAGGTTATCCTGCTAAAAAATAACAAAGTAGATACTGAAAGGCTCTACACATTCTGGCTGTAAGCATTTCATTCTGACAGCATGGCAAGGTACATGACCAGACTGCTCTCTCCTCTCTTTTTCCCTGTGACATTGAAATTCCACAAATGGCATCTTGCATCAGCGTTACATCATATTAAGTATAATGCAATATTATGAGTCATTGTTATAAATCATGGGCACAGGCTGCATTTAGAAGGCTTTTGCCTTCAAGAGCACATCAAGGTGGATTTTTATTCAGCATTTCTCTTTGGAGGCATGTGTAGGTGCACTAACTTTGCAATGTCTCTCCATGCTCTGCATCAGGAGTATTTCAGATTTCCCCTTCAAAAAAAGGGGAGGCTCCTGGGGGATGTGGAGGATGTGCCTGACAGAGCTGCTGCAAACAGCAAGCAAAGCTGGGAGCACCCAGGAGGTGTTCCTGACATGGATCATGCAGGGATCACAACAGACTGGCGTGTTTAATGTTTTCTCCTGTAAAAACCTGCAGCAAGGCTGAAGTGACACAGTGGCATTAGGAAAGCAGGGAGCTCAGGGCCTCTCCCGAGCTGTCCTGGGAAGCCACACTTATGGGACTCTTTACTTGCTGCTTCTCTGACCTCAGGAGGACATTGCTGCCATGACACTTTCTGAACATGTTCCTCTTCTTGTGGGGTGTGCAATCACCACTGCAATTAACTGTCTCTGGAGGGGACAGCTATTTCTACCTCTCTCAAAATACCTTTTTCTTTAACTACCCTTTCACCTGACTACCAGCAGCAGCACAGAACACAACCTCCTGCAGATGAATGACTTAAAAAGCTGTGAGCATCGTGTTAGGAAAAAGACAGGGCTGATAAAAGAGGCTGCCAAACAATATAATATTTCTATTTTTCTGAATATAGGCCTGAAATTCTGGAGATGTAATAGTTCTGCCTGAGCTAAATCTTAAAGCACATGAAGAGATGCAGTGAAAGGGGAGTGCAGCTTGTGGGCTTGCAGCCCCACTGGAGTGGCCCTGCCTGGGATAGACCAGTCTTGCAGAGGGACCCCAGCATTCCAGCAGCTCCTGGCAGGAGCTCTGCTCCCAAAGATGACCAGGGATGCTGGTTGCTTGGCAGGCACAGCTGGGTGCCAGGGGGACACAGAGGCACAGAGGAGCCAGGAGATGCCTTCCAGAGGGATGTGGCTGCTGTAAGCCAGCCCCTGCAGTGCCTGCACACAGCCCAGCTGCCTGAGAGAGCCACACCTGCCCTGCTGCCCCTCCATCAGCAGGAACTGCTCTCATGGCACCCACCAGAATAAAGCTCCAGTGTCTGGAGCTGCTCACAGTTGCTGAAGACTCCAGAGAGTCTCAGAGAGCAGCTTTGAGCCAAGCAGGACTGGGAGAGGCTGCCCTGACACTCCTAGCACCAGCAATCAAAGGATATTGGAGTACCAGCAGCACAGCCACATTCCCTGGAGTTCGGGATTTAGCAGTGCCTTTGCAATTGCACTTCACATTTTCCAATGTGTTTTTGTTTGTGGTGGGATTTTTTTGTTTTGGTTTGGTTTTTAATTTGGTTTGGTTTGGTTTTTCTGGCATGGGCACAGAAATGTTCCTCATTTTCCTTTTCAGAAACCCCTATTCTTGATGTTAGGGATGCTCCTCAAACACTCAGCTGAATGGTGCCCCTTGGTGATAGTGGCAGTGACAATTCTGCCAGACCCCACTGTCACTGTCAGGGCTGTGACAGGGGAGGTTGGCAGATCTTGAGCTGCAGCCTGCCCATGGCACCCCTGTGCTGGAGACAGCCATGCCCAAAACATCCTGCAAGCCCTGCTCAGCCAGGACAGCACACAGCACTCCCACTCACAGAGCAGGAGTATTAATAGAGAAAAAAATGGCTCCACAAGCCCAGGAAACCTGGTGCTGGGTGCAGCAGATGTGCCTATGGAGGGTCTCCTGGGAGCTCTCCTGGGAGCTCTCCTGGTACAATATTTGGCCTAGATTAAAACCAGGCAGACAGAGAATGTTGAGGAGAAGGTTTACACACAGGGCTTGTGCCTCACTGTGACCAGACAGAATGTGTAAAAGTATCTTCTGGCAAACCTCTGATGTGGCTGTGGAGGCAAAGAGGGGTGTCCACCCAAGGACCCAGACCCAGTTCCATCCATCCAAGGTACACCCAGTGCTCAGTGCCTGCCTTCCCTCCAAGCACTCTGGCCCCAGGGCCTGGCACCCCAGCTGTACTTCAGTGCAATTAGAAAAGGAGCCTTAAATGCCACAAGGTCTATCCTGGCAGCTTCGTTGGCTGGGGCAGCAGGATTCCCAGAAAGGCCAAGCTCTGAGCTTGGAGAAAATCCAGTTCACTGAATGGGAAAGCTCCCATTGAGGCTGGTGGGAGCACAGGGTGCAGCTGAGTGCTTCCAAAATCCCATCCAGCTCCATCCCAAGGCTCTGCTGGGCAGCCTCCTAGGTGTGAAAAGAAATACACATCCCTTGCAGCCTTAGAGCATTTTGTTTGTGTTTGAAAGGATCAAAGCACTATTTATGGCTTTCCTACTTTTTAGATAATAGTCTTAAAGCAAGTCTGAGCTTGACAGACAAGCTCTGCATCTTCTCAACAGCCCAGAGTAAGATAAAGGAAGCATTAATGTTGGTCTAAATTATGAGAGGGAATTGGACTGCACAAGAACTGTAATCCACAAAAATGAATTTTCATTCCACTTGTCCTCCACTTTCATCTAATCAGAAATGGTGATACATGGTCCTACCTGTATTTTGGCTTTCAGCTCCCTCCTATATCTCATGTGGTTGAAAACTGAATTCCTGATTTACACTGGAGATTAGGGAATGATAAATGCTATCACTTGCCTGGAGTTGCAGTTTTAGAGGATTCTGGCATTATGAGCAAAACATGCATTTCATGTGTGTGATTCCTGGAGCTGACAGTCTGTCATACTGCTGACAGAGAGCTGGGACTGAGGGCCAGCCTCTCTTCATAAATAACAGAGATCTCAAATTCCAAATTTAATAGGGGGCACCTTTCTATTATGGCAATAATCAGATGCTTGCTTTGGTGATTAATTTGCTCAGCAAAGCCACTGGCTGGGTCACAGGTTTCTGGACAATTTCTGATTTAATCTGGCCTTTCTCTTTGGACAGTTAGCAACGCTTCCCATAGGACCATGCTTGTCATTCAGTGCTCAGAGGGGAATATCAGCTTGACCAAAATAGGTACTGTGTAGATTATTCACTTCTCTCAGGCTTTTCAGCACCTTTGGAGCCTTGATAGAGTCCTTGTTGTCTCTCCTGTTGCAGAACAAAACATTAATGATTTGAAGCATATGCAGCCTTCACACAGCACAATCTTCCCACAGCAGATTCCTGCTGTGTTTGGGGGTTGTAAAACTTACCCTGGTCATGGAAAAAAAAAGCCTGAGAGGCTGGAACAGGATGGGCTTCAAGGTCTCTTCCAGCCATTCTGTAACTCTATGAAAAGTTGTGAGAAAAAAACCAGCACCTGTTAACCTTAACTGTGACCTATGAGCTTGGCTGTCCTGTCTTGTAATGTTTTTATTAGCCTGTGCTCCTTGATGTTTTGTTGAGATCAGAATCCAAGATTTTTGAGCTTCATACCTGAATTTTGGCCCAAGTTTTTGAAAAAATTTCAGAAACAGTGGTTGAGAACTGTTCTGTTTCTTCCAAGACTGATTTCCTTGCCTGATATTGGGATCTTCCATACCCACACTTTAGCAAAACTCAAAGAAGATTGGTATTGGCCAAGTCAGCAGGAAACCAATGGTTAGGCCAGTTCACTGAGACCACTTTTAATGCAGAATCAGTCTGTGTTTATACATGAAGTGTTCACCAAATTCTGGTGGAGATCTCCCAGTGTGCAGCCTCATTCACTAAATCTCTGACAAATCAAAGCCAAGACTCGGATGTGGGGCAGGATCTCTGCTCCATGCTGTGTGAAACTGGAATCCTCTGCAGTTACAGCCCAGATCTCCTGAGCCTGAGCTGAAAGTATCTCCAGGAACATTTCCAGGAGCCTCAGTGATGAGTCAGGAACATGATCTCAGTTGCCTGAGCTAAGCCTGTAACTCAACAGAGGTTTTGGTAAAACTGAAAGTTAAACCAAGGTTTGGTTCAAACCTTGTCATTAACATGTGATGGCAGAAAACTCTGAGCTCATGAAGCCCTGAATGCTCACCAAGAGAAATAATTGCCAGCATGTGCTGTACAAATGGAACCAACTTTTGCTTTAATGGAAAGAGTTTCCAGGTATGTTGAAGTAAACAATTTAAAAAATCAATGAATGAAAAACAACCTTTTAGTCCAAGGACACAGTCAAGGCCTGTTGGTACTGGCAGGATGCAGAACTGAGCTATGGAAGGACAGAAAGGTTTCAAGGAACTGCAGGGAGGATGCTTGGCTCTCATGCCCAGTTAGTGCCAGAAGGCACCAGCATCCATTTGAATTAGTGCTGGTTATTGAAAGCAGCCCAAGCCTTCTGGTACTTGAAAGGCAGCTGCACCTAAAGGGTGTCCCTGGGCCAAGCAGCAGGAATGCCATGGCATGGGCTGGAGCCCAGATGTGAGGCAGCTCCATCCTGGAGCTCCAGCCAGACTCTCCTGGGAGCAGGCTGGTGCCTGCCCTGAGGGAACCAGCCTTGCCTACAGCATTCCAGATCCTGTACCAAAAATGAGCCCACCCACAGTTAAGGGACAGCCACACACCCTGGGACAGAGCTGCTCCCCCAGGAGATGTTCCTGAGCCCCAGAACACACTGTTGTGTTTGGGTGGATAAACCCTGCAAGCATGGAACAAATAACCATCGAGAGGGCACAATAGGCTGTAAATAAAGAAGTGCAACAAGGAGTCAAGAGAATGTATCCAAAAAACATGGATTAAGACTTCACAGGAGTTTCTTTCAATATATCTACACTTTGTCATATTTAGCTGAATTTACTTTGAAATTTCCAGTGGGAAATGAGAAGGCAGAAGGAAGCCAGACACCAAGTGAGTGCTTAGGCTTTGCTTTCCCAGGGAATCAGCCTGAGAAGTCTGCCTTGCTATACTTCGTGCAAATTTAGACTGAAAGGTGTAGTCAAAGTCCTAAAATATTTTCTAGAAAACTGTAGATTTGAATAACTATGCTAAGGAATACCTTAGCATTAAAATATTTGTTTAATTTGATCCAACAGACTTCTGCTTTATATTAAGGTACCTTAATGAGAGATTTATAAAATTGAGATCAGATTAATACACTGAAGGTGCACTATGGACATGCATGGTTTCTTCAGCTGATGCTTCATGTACTGGTGGGACTGGTGTTTAGCTCTGTTACAGGCATCTTGTGGCCTTCTGAACTGGAGACCTGGAGCAACTGGTTAACCCTTTGTTAAAAACATCCATCTCAAGGTGAAGACTCACTTGTGCATGGCTTATAAAGAGGAACCATCAATGGCATTGTAGGCTGCTGCTGCTGCTGAACTCGTGCATGAGTGGTGAGCAGAGAGATCAGTCAGGAAAATCAGCAGCACTGGTGGTGTCAGGGTGAGCTGGCTCAGGGAACCCCATCCAACCACACAGCACACCTCAAGTGAATTCTGTTAGCATGTGATTCCTTTGTAAGACAAAAGCTTCAACTGTTGCTCAAAATGGTGCAATCACAGAATCACAGGGTGGTTGGGGTTGGAAAGGACCTTAAACCCACCCAGTCCCAGCCTGGCCTTGGACACTTCCAGGGGCAGCCACAGCTCCCCTGGGCACCCTGTGCTTAGGCTGCACTCAGCATTACACATAAATTTAGGAAATTCCACTTTCTTCTGCATAGGAGCAAATTTTCATTGCTAACAGTCCAGAAGATCCCTGTTAAAATTCTTGGCCTGGGTCTGGGCGTGCTGCTCTTGGCAGCTGTGGGGTTGCAGAGAGAGGCTCTGCTGGTAGGATCTTATCTCTGAGAAGTGGGAGCTATCTGAAAACGTGGAAGTGTGGACCTAGTGCCCCAACTGCAGCAGGAGGGGGAAAGCACTTATGGATTAAACTTAATTAGAAAGTCATCTTTGTAATATTACAATTAACACCAAAATCATGTTACTTTATGATAACATGAGTATTTTGAATTGTAAACACAAAATGTGTGGAAGTCTGTGCACAATATACATTCTGTCATTGTGATCCAGCTTCTGCTTTCCAATAACTAACATAATTGCATGGAGATTATTTGGAGGAATAATGAGACATTTCTTTTAAACTAACAGGAATGGCTCTCACTTCCCTGAGCAGCTGTGGCTTGATGTGCCAATCTGGTGAGATCCCACCCAGGGTACAAGCACCCGTGGCAATGGGCTTGGAGCCTGTGCCACAGCCCAGGTTATCCCTGCTATCTCCAGGTGTTATCCCTGGAGAGCAGTGGGGCTGGGAGAAGGAAAGGAATGGGACTGGGGGTGAGGTAGCTCAGGTGCTCTACCCAGATCAACAAATGGCAGGTAGGCAAAGCAGGCCATGGGTGCCTCTCCAGTGCCATTTACTGAGCTGTGAACAGTGTTAGGACTGAAGTTTAAATATGTCTCTGGATCAAATACAAGCATAGCTCATGTTTTGTTCTAGACCAAAGGATTTAATGAAGAAGTTGAGGTAAGAAACTTTGTGTTTTTATAAAGGCAGTACTGCAAAATTGATGGAGAATTACTTTGACATTACCTAAAAAGGCCAGTAGAAAGGAAAAACATCCCTTTCAACTAAAAGTACTGTCTTGGAGAACTAAAATTTATAAACATTTTTCAGCATCCTGAATAATGTCCTCTGTAGTATCATCTGCTGGGTACCCTAGGGTTAACTCTCACAGTTTGGTATGCAACCAAATGATCCTATAATTAACTGTGTGTGGCTATTGGTTGAAAATGTTTGGAAGCAATATGAAGTGATAATATTCTGCTGCTCATACTCCTGCCAGTACCTGGTTTTGTTAGTTTAGCACAAGAGGTGTTTCCTGATTACTTGTCTGGAACCAGCCAGGCTGCTCTCTTGGTTTCCATCACTCTTTGGAAACTTTCCTCTCGACAACTTCAGCATTTGTCAAAATGCTCTACCTGGTGGCTCCCAGCTCTTTATACACAATCCTTTACTGCCAGCACCACTTCCCTGGAGAGCTTCCCCTCCACTGGGGAGGGTCCCACAGAAGGTGAATTTCAGGGGATGAGTCAGGCCTGGGTCATTCCTCTCCCTGTGAATCCACTGTGATGAGGACAAATTCCAGTTGTGTCATTTCTTGTTTTCCCTGCATGGTTTTTATGTGCAGAATGACTCAGGCTCCATGACAAAACCCAAAGCAAGGGGCAGCAGCGACGTCCTTGTCTGAATAACCCCAAGAGTTTAACTCATGTGTACCCAAACTGAGGAACATAATTAAATTCAGCTCCTCTTACCTGGGGGTGTTTCCCATTTCTTCACAAATATCATGCTAAAACATAAGCTACAGGCACAATTAGCTTCTTAATGCCATCTTAGTTCAGAGGCCCAGAGAATGGGGGAAGATCACTGTCCCCAGATGAGAACTTTGAGCAGACACTCTGGGTGTAGGATGCTGCAAAGATTGCATTGGCTTTGAAGGGATCAGGGCCAGCAGACACGGCTTAGCTTGGCTTTCACTGACTTCACTGTCCTGATCCATCCATTGACTGCAGGGGTGAGCTTGTGGGGTGAAGCAGGGATTAAGGAAAATGATGTTTTTAACAATGGACATCCATGACGTTTTAAATACATAGCAAATTACCACACAGATCACTATTTTAGAGAATCCTGATTGGAAGTATCAGTCTTTTAGGGTGATTTTTAATTGGTGACCAGAATGTAAGGGAGGAACATATGACCTAAGAAGAAATGTTATGTGGGTAGCATGTCAAAGGGCAGAAAAATTGCTGCCTCATTTTCTTTCTAAACTTAGTGTCTTAGTGTCAGTGAGCACCATGCTGTTTCTTCATTTCCAAAACTCTTCAATCATCATCTTTTATTCACTTCTGGCATGAACCTTCTATCCAGTATCTTTTTGGAAAGGAAGATATGTACTGTGGAAAACTTATGTAGTGATAGGAAGGAAAGCTAGATAACATAACCAACAACTCTATCTGTAATTCTGTGCCACCACCCCCATTCCAGCCTATTTCAGCTTCATCCTACAAAGTGCTCAGGTGGGCCAGACAACAAGACTGTTCAGTATTTCACAAGCTAAAATCCATCATGTCCACAGTGTCAGTTTTGCTTGGACAGCAGCAAGTAATGATCCTAGATAAATTTTCACTTAATCTCACAATCCCATTTCAGTAAGGGGCTAGGAAATCCCATTTTCATTTAATTATAGAATATAAAATCACATGTTTAATGTCTTTAAGACAATTCAGCTATATTCTAATAATAACAAGTGAAATTACATTAAAAGAAATCAGATTTTTTTCGGAAATATTTTTTCCAAGTTCCTTTTTATGACAGATCTTCAAACTTCCTACATGATGACACTTACTTGGCACTGCATTGATCCAGTCTAATCTAGGTGATAATGTGTCTCACAAGAGTTACTTTTCAAAAACAAGTCGTTTATCCAACCCATTGAGAGTTACGTTTTCAAATTATTTCCATTTTTTTCTGTTAAAATATTTGCCTTTCTTTTAAATAGAAAACCCCTCAGAACCAAAAGGCAAATGGTGCTTCAGGCAGCTGTACCCAGGATCCAGAACAGCAGTGACCCCTCAATAAACTGCCAGGCCACCTTTCAAATCGTGAGCCTTTGTCATCAGCAGCTGAGAAAGCACAAAGTGCCACACCAGGATCCCCCATTTCCCAGCTACATCCAACAGATACTGGGAAAAGGCTGCTCTCAGACTCTGTCCTGATGTGAAACCTACCTAAGCATTAATTTGGAAATTTGCAGCTGAAATTTGTAGTTTTCTTACAGCATTTCCTGTGAAAGGGTGGGTGAGGAGGTTTTGCACTGAATGCACCACTGAAAACAGAGAAAACAGGAACTTTGCAAAGCATGGGAAACCCAACCTGAGGCTCCAGCTGGGCATTAATGGCTTTGATTTGCATTTTGATGGCCAAAGAGAGATGAGAGTGCAGGTCCTTCCTGTCTGGGGAGAGCTGGAATGGGACAGAGCTGAGAAGGAGAGGGGTCCCAGGGTCCTGCAGCTGTTATCAGATACAGGGAGAGGGAGAGGGAGAGGAGAGGAAGCACCTGGAGACACCTGAGGCAGGAGGGGCACCCCAGGGGCACAGGGGATTTTGGGGGTGTCACTCCTCTCAAACCCCTACAGATGCTGAGCTGTCAGCATCAGGGGCTGCCACATCATGGCCTCTACCTCAGCAGGCAGGACCCTGATGGAGGCAAACTCAAACTCTAGAGCCTCATTTGGCTTCCATAAAGTGTGATCAGGTTTGCAGAGCAAACTCCTGAGGGCTGGGCAGGCTCAGAGCCCGAGCCACAGGCACAGCCACAGATAGGGTGCTCTCCTAGAAGGACCCCTCAGTGCCAGAAAGCTGAGGAAGAATTGAATTCTCAGGAGGAATTTCTTCATGGATGGCATTGTTAAACACCAGCAGGGGCTGCCCAGGGAGGGATGGAGTCCCCATCCCTGGAGGTGTCCAAGGCCACTCTGGATGTGGCACTCAGGCTCTGGGCTGGGGACAAGATGAGGATCCTTGGACTGGATGGTGTGGGAGGCTTTCTCCCCTAAATGTTTCTGTGGCCCTGAGGTTTTGTGACACCTTGTTTTATTGCACAGAGCAGCTCCTACAGCTCGAGAAAAGGCAAGGGCCAGGCCTTATGTTTGAGAAGAGCATTAATTAGGTGGTGTGAGAATCCATCCAATTAAATCTCACCTTTTGAAACCAGTTATGTCCTTTGTGTCCCAAGTTCAGCTATTCTTCAGAAATAACAACTATAAAAGCATTCTGTGAAATTTACTTTCTGGACCCAGAAGTGGTGACAAATTGATTTAGTCTACAGCAAGTCACAGAGGTTATCAGAAGTATAAGAAAAATATGCAGGAGAAAATATTTTTTGCTGCATTCCTCTCAGCTTTTACTGATCCTGCTCTTGTTCATTTGCTATTCTGCTCAGTGTTAGGCAGTGGCTGAAGGGCTCCAGCTCTGTGATTTAAACAACACAACTTGCCCAGGGAGAGAGGATCACATCTCATTCTGTTTGCACGTGCTGGCAGCATTGTGTGAGCACTGTGACCATGCAGAAAGTCTCACTAATACTTGTTCTTTACTTCTTTGACACACTGGGAAAACAGAAGCTGCTTTTCAAAGATAATTCCGGCATGTGATCATTTTTTTTATAAAGATGAAGTAAAGGGCAACTAATATTTCAGGCAGAAAGTACAAAAATAAATATGAAATCCTGTAAAGGGCACACGAGAAATGAAAGGAATCTCCTTCTTTGGGTGGCATAGAGAAAGGTCAGAAATAGGACAAAAAAAGATTGAACTTATGAGAGTATAAAATTTCTGAAGCCTTCATTTTTCAGGGTGTCATGACTTCAAATCTGGAAAAAGTTTTTCTGCTCCTTAAAAGAGGATATCCCTTAGTGAAGGTAGATGGTGGTGAAATCCCAGCCAGCTGTGGTGTTTGCAGCAGGGTGTTATTTATCAGAATGCTCCCTGCATAACCAGCCCTCAGACCAGCAGGTTGCCCAATTTTCCTGAGACACCAATTCCAAGGAAAGTGCAAAGGTGGTTTGATTGATGTAGGTCACGTGCTGTGGTGATTCCCTGCTCATTTTTTATTTAAAACACAAAAATTCTTGTCATGAGGAAAAGGGTTCAGCCTGCCTGGGGTAGCAGGATTTCTGGGATAGTCACAGCTCGTGGTGTTCTGGAGCAAAGTTGTTTGATACTGACTTCAGATATTCTGTTGCACGGATTTACTTATCAAAAAGATGAGAAAAACCATCTTTTGGCTGTGCTTAATAAGATCTTCATAAAATGTTCAAGTGAGGTGTCAAAGCCTGTCTGGAATGAGTCACTCTGTGGGACACAATCCTTTCCAAGCTCATCCCAGTCAGTTTGCCAGAGGAGTTAGTGCAAAATGTGCTCCTACAGAAGACATCTGATAGCAGCTCAGTAGTCATAACTAGTGGCCATCCACTGATGGGAATATTTTCCATCTTTCCTGTTTAAGTATGCCTTTGCTAATTTTAAACTTGCATTTGAGTGGCTTTTACACAGTTTCTCAATTTCTTAAAGATTCCATAGGATTAGTCTCTGACAGCAGGGTTTCTTTTTTTGTAGTCTCTCTTGTTCTTTCTTTTTCCCAATCAAAAAGCACTAGGTATAACTTGTACTGCCCTCAGATTTCAGAGCTTTGGTGCTAGACCAGTCTTGCAAGTTACTTAAGCAGTAGCATCCTTTTGAGATTAATCTCACACTTGGATAAAACATGTGGCAGAGACACTTCCCAATAACTTTAAGAGACATGGTCCTTTTGCTGTCTGTCCAGTCAGTGCTACACATCCACCCAGTGCCCTTTCCAGTTCCTGGGCTCACTCTGCACATGAGTTGGTTCTCACGTTCTTTTGGTGAAAGACTAAATAAGACATGGCTTTATTTTATTAGCTTAAAGCATCCTTTTTATTCAATGAATCTTTCCAATAGCAAAACAAATGTATCTCAACATTATTCCCAAAGTTTGAGGAGCTTTGTCTTATTTAAGGAGCTACAATTGCCTCTGTAATAATATCAATCACCAGTCCTCACCTTCCACCAGCTGAAAGAGGCATCTCCCCATGGCCCTCTCCAAGCCCTGCCATATTCTTCTCTGGAGTGAAAATCTCACTAATTTTCCAATACTTACACTTTCCTTGACCTTTAGTGAAGGTGTGTGTGCAGACATTTGCAGGAGACAGTAATTGCCTGACCCAGGCAGTCTGATGTCAGGCAAAATTAGGCAAGACCATGGCCTTGGTGGGCAGGAGCCAGTATCTCACTAATTACGGATTACCTGGGCTGCAGATGCAGCCTGGGCTGGGGTTATTCCGGCTGCAGCACTGCAGGGTGCCTGGCCCTGCACTGATCCCTTGGGAATCCTGCTGGAGGGGGGGTGAGCTGGAGGTGGGATGATCTCCAGATTTGAGGTGTAGGTCCTTGAGCACAGCTTTGGCATCAAGGGCTGCACAGCTCTGGCTGAGCTGGGGCTGGGCAGTCCCTGACCCCACGTGTGGAGTCCTTGGGGAGCTCAGCTGCTTTGGTGCTGGGAGCCCAGGACTGGGGACAGACTGACACCACTGAGGGACTGGGGACAGACTCTGGGCTGGGAAAAGCCCTATGTCGGTGTGAGTGCTGTGTCTGAGCATGCCAGGCACAGAACCAGCTCTCCATGGGCCCCCAGCAGGGTGGGACAGCCCTGGCTGAGCCTGGAACAGCTGGAACAGCCCCACCAGGCTGCAGGGCCACAGAGCTGGAACAGCCCCACCAGGCTGCAGGGCCATGGAACTGGAACAGCCCCAGCCAGGCTGCAAGGCCATGGAGCTGGAACAGCCCCACCAGGCTGCAGGGTCACAGAGCTGGAACAGCCCCACCAGGCTGCAGGGCCACATGGAGCTGGAACAGCCCCACCAGGCTGCAGGGTCACAGAGCTGGAACAGCCCCACCAGGCTGCAGGGCCATGGAGCTGGAACAGCCCCACCAGGCTGCAGGGTCACATGGAGCTGGAACAGCCCCACCAGGCTCCAGAACCATGGAGCTGGAACAGCCCCACCAGGCTGCAGGGCCATGGAGCTGGAACAGCCCCACCAGGCTGCAGGGCCATGGAGCTGGAACAGCCCCACCAGGCTGCAGGGCCACATGGAGCTGGAACAGCCCCACCAGGCTCCTGGACCATGGAGCTGGAACAGCCCCACCAGGCTCCTGGACCATGGAGCTGGAACAGCCCCACCAGGCTGCAGGGCCACATGGAGCTGGAACAGCCCCACCAGGCTGCAAGGCCATGGAGCTGGAACAGCCCCACCAGGCTGCAAGGCCATGGAGCTGGAACAGCCCCACCAGGCTGCAGGGTCACATGGAGCTGGAACAGCCCCACCAGGCTGCAGGGCCATGGAGCTGGAACAGCCCCACCAGGCTCCTGGACCATGGAGCTGGAACAGCCCCTGCAGCTCCTGGGCTGCTGCTGCCACCCTCCCATGGCCAACCCCACACATTCCCTGCAAAGCTAAAGAGGGAGAGCAAACACGTTGTGCTCCCAGTAGCAGTGCCCAAAGGTGCTGCATCTGGAGATAACATCAGCAGGGAGAGCCAGCCCAGCTCTCCCCACACAAACTATTTCCCAGAGGCAAATGGCAAAGGGAGACAGAGGGAGAAACAAGTACTGACAGTTTGCTGTAGAAGCTCAAAGAAAAAGTGGACAAAGCTAAAAGAACTCCAGCTCTTTGTCTGTATTTGATCCAGTTCAGAGCACCCACTGGTGCATACAGATTTACTTCCCATGGCTGGTGGAGCTGGATATGGTCATTTGGTAAGAAAAATGGGGTCTGAAATTTTGTGAACTCCATGCTCTTACATTTTAGGAAAAGTCAATCTGTAACACACCTAAAGTTTAAATCTGACGTAAAAAGTATGAGCTGCTGGATAATTCCTTCAAAGAAACAAATCCTGAAATAAAAGGTGAAGAATGCTTTCTGGTTTTAACACAGGCAAAGTTTTTAATGGAAGGGCGCTGCTTTTGGCTCACAGAAACCAAGGAAAAGACTGGTCTGTGTCCCTACCCAAAGAATCCCACATTACAGGCACTGATTCATCAGAGGGTACTGGAATAATATAATAGTATTAAAATACCACCATGCACATATTTTAATGTAAAACAAATAGTCCAAGCACCTGCTATCAGAGTACAACAGAACCATCAAATCACCACTGCAGGGTTTGCTTTTGCTGAGGCCAGACAGTTCAAGTCCCATGCAGCCTCATTTGTACAGGCTGTGGAGCCAATTGAGCCTTGCTGAATTTGCAGGACATGGCCCTGAAAGCCCAAAGAGGAGGATGGATTTGTGTGCAAGGACAGAAGGAACAAAAGGGGTTGTGAGCCACAGGTGGAGAGGATGGGTTAGAGGAGGCAGGGCTGGAGGGGACAGCTGAGCTGCAGAGGGCAGGGGACACAAATGAGGCAGATGTGCCAGAGAGATTCCAGCAGAGAGTTTGGAAGCTCTGGCACCTCTGACAAGCGCAGAGAGAAAGGGAGAGGGAGCCAGTAAACCTTAGGAAAATACAGAAACAATAAATGGGAGAGAGAACAATAAAGCAGAACTTTCTCACCCATGAGCTCCTTCCCATCCCCTTCCAGGTGTTTTTGGACCTCTAGGAAGGACCCCTAGCACTGGGGCTCAGCTGGTGTTGCTCAAACTTCTGTTCAAAAGCCCTTTTAACCCTGAGTGCCTTTGGCCAGGCTTGGCTGAGAGCTGCAGAGCAGGGCCTGGCTGGGGCTGGGGCAGGAGCCCAGCCCAGGGCATGAGGCCACCCCGAGGAGCTCCCATCCCTTCTCGAGGAGCCTCCATTCTTCCTGAGGAGCCTCATCCCTTCCTGAGGAGCCCCATCCCTTCCCAAGGAGCCCCATCCCTTCCTGAGCCCCCATCCCTTCCTGAGCCCCATCCCTTCCCAAGGAGCCCCATCCCTTCCCAAGGAGCTCCCATCCCTTCCCAAGGAGCCCCATCCCTTCCTGAGCCCCCATCCCTTCCCAAGGAGCCCCATCCCTTCCCAAGGAGCCCCATCCCTTCCTGAGCCCCCATCCCTTCCTGAGGAGCCCCATCCCTCAGACCCTGCTGGCTCTAGATGGGATGGTAATGAAATAACCAAAAGGCAATTTAGGCTCCTTAGCTGCACTTCAGGGCAAAGCCCTGCCTGGGTAGGTGGCACATGATGTGTTTTGTGTTCATGTTCCAAGCCAATTTGGCGGATCCCCGTGGCAGATTGGAAATACTTTGTTGCAAGTTTGAACATCTTACCAGGAGGTAAGGCCTTCTACAAGAGCAGTGATTGAATTAGGGTTGAGAAATGTATCCCTGGCTAGTTTCAATTTCAAAAGAGAGAGCTTTTAAAAAGGTACAAATGAGGCTAAAGGAATTTATGTTATTTTTCCGGTTTCTGTGCTATAACTCCTTTTCCATCTCCTCATCTATCTTCCAAGTGTCCTGCCTTATGAATGAGTGAGCAATAAAAGAAGTATGCAGTGGCTGAGAGAGAAACTCAAGATAACAAGATAAAGCCAAAGCTTGAGCAGAAGTTAAGATGTAGATCAGAATATGGAATTTTCTCACATCTGAGTTTTAGGGCAGTCATTAGATTGTTTGCATGAGAAGCTGATTTAAAATCAGTAGCACAAAATGTGACCTAGCATGTGCTGAGTTCACTTGTGTCAAAGGCTTGGACCTGTGCTTTTGCGGGTTGTGATCCTGTCTTCAGACCACATGTGCTCCTAGACTAAAATAAAAATAAAGCTATTTCATAGAACAAAAGAATTACAGAACCACGGAATGATTTGCATAGGAAGAGATTTTAAAGTTCATCTAATTCTGACCCTCGTTCCACAGGCAGGAACCTTCCTCTGGGTCAGTGCTCTGTCTGTCCTTGCCACCCCCAGCTCACAGTGAGGATTTAGGCCTGAGGTCCCCACACATGTCCAGCCTCAGAGCTGGACCTGGCTCCTTTAGTGCAGGCTGCTGTTTTCTGCTGAAAATGGCCAGTGACAGTGTCTGCTGTTTCCAAACACCCCAAGCTGAAGGGAGAGGCTGTAACAAAGGGTTAATTCCAATTTCCATATCACTGACTGGCTGCCCAGGTTTGGAGCTGCATGGATCAGCTGGGTTTTCTCAGGGGAAAAATGATGTGACCACTCCCTGAGCCCTGATAATCCCTCTGCCTGGGCTTTCCAGTGCTGGGCTCTGCCAGGTTAGGCAGAGTTTCATCATCAAAATTATTGTGGCCTCTTTCAAGTAAAAGACAGTGGGAAATTAATTGCTGGAATTAGGTGTGTGTGCTTGCGTTATCCCAACGTCACTGCTGCTTGGGGTCAGCTGCAGGGCCCAGGACTCAGAGCAGGGACTAAGCTGGACTCCAGTTTTATTTGGCAAAGACTGGGCTGGTAAACAGCAGGAGAAGATACAGGGACAGAGTTTCAGGGGATGTGAAGGCAGAAGGGAAGATGAGGCTTGTTAACTTCAAAAAGAGAGTGTCGGGCACTGGGCAATCCTGTTGAAGAAAAGCTGTGCCTGAGGAGGGTCCCATTCCAGCTTTGGTCCCTTGGCTGTGGAGTTAGGCAGAGTTATCCTCCCTGCTGAACTCACAGCGCAGAAGGGGAATCAGCTCTGCAGGCTGATGGGTCATACTGATGAGCATTTGACCCAGTATGACTGGGTCATACTGATGAGCATTTGCTGCCTGGGACAGCAGCGTGCCCTGTGTGTGGTGGCAGCTCCCAGTGCAGAGCAAACCCATCCCTGAGTGTCACCCAGCCAGTGTCCCTCTGACAGGCCTGCTATTAATGCATCCTTCTTTGTTCTTCTAACCACAGATCCTGGAGGAAAACATGAAGTTAGAGTGCAAGTGCCACGGGGTCTCGGGGTCCTGCACCACTAAAACCTGCTGGACAACGCTGCCCAAGTTCCGGGAGCTGGGCTACATCCTCAAGGACAAGTACAACGAGGCCGTGCAGGTGGAGCCCGTCAGGGCCAGCCGCAACAAGCGCCCCACCTTCCTCAAGATCAAGAAGCCCCTTTCGTACCGCAAGCCCATGGACACAGACCTGGTGTACATCGAGAAATCCCCCAACTACTGCGAGGAGGACCCAGTGACGGGCAGCGTGGGCACGCAGGGCCGCATGTGCAACAAGACGGCGCAGCAGTCCAACGGCTGTGACCTCATGTGCTGCGGCCGCGGCTACAACACCCACCAGTACTCCAGGGTGTGGCAGTGCAACTGCAAGTTCCACTGGTGCTGCTACGTGAAATGCAACACGTGCAGCGAGAGGACAGAGGTGTACACCTGTAAGTGAGCCTGCCCCGGCCGCTCCCGGCCTGGATACATTTGCACATGCACTCCACGGAGCTGAGCGGAACTGCGGGAAGAGCTGCTCTCCCCAGGAGATGCTCACCAACGGAGCCCTCTCTTCTCTCCTCACGTTTCGTTGCTCATGTGGATACACATTTCAGACTCTTATAAAGTCAGCCAAGAAACAAAAACAAGCAGACCCCTCCCTAGGCCACCAGAGACATGAAAGAGAGAGGAAAGGATCACCTCAGTGAGCCTGCCCCTCGGGAGGAGGGAGCGCTGGCTGCCTTGCGGAAAGAACCGGCCAGGGAGGCATCTCTGGGGCTGGCAACAACTCTTGGTTTGGGAAAGGGGTGCTCAAACACCTCTGTGTACGAGGAGCAGGGAGGGGTAGGGGAGAAATCCCTACAGAAGGGCTTTGCACAGGATGGGATGGACAGAGCCTCCCTGTGAATTGCCTGTGGGAGTGTGTGGATAACACAGATTTAGGCTCCCACACTCGTGAAAAGCTTCTACTGGTCTTGCCCATCTTTCCACGTCACAGCACTTGCTGCAGCAAGAAGAACTGTGGAAGGGTTCTGTAGACACTGCTTTATCTGCCTTTCTCGTGTGTGTGTGTGAGCTGCAGATTTTAGCACAGGGATTTGGGACACTTGGGCATAATAATAACAATATTTAACAATTTATTCAGATAAAACTAATATTAATTTATTTAATTAAAAGAAGAACTTTACCAACCTTTCTGGAACTATTCTGCAATTAAAGTAGATAGCTGGCTTTCTTTGTGGAATAATTTTGTAGGATCAGCAAGGAAACACTGGAGCTGTACATATTATTCTTGACTAGGATATTTCTATTAGTTGGACTTGCAGGATATGTTCTACAGTACTGGATGTTTAAGGACAAAAGCTGGAGTCTTTATATATATGTACATACACAAACACACTGTATTTGGGGGTTTTTGTTTGTTTGTTTCCTCCTGTTTGCTGCTAGTTGTCTGGAACAAAAGTGGAGTGGTAGGGGTTACAGATCTTTACCAGTTTTGCGTTTTGTTTTGTTTTGTTTTTTTTTTTTTTTCTTCAATTAAAGAAAGAAACATTAATAAAATCCTGTTTGGAATATGTCTAAAAATAAGAAAATCCAGACAAAATTCCATCTTTTGGAAAAATCAACCATAGGATAAGAGAGTATATTTTGTAAGAGACTATTTTTATATAAATATTTTATTTATACTACGTCTGCTTGTTCAACCTGTACTTTTTCTCAAAACAGGCATACAATTTGTAATTCTTAGGCTATTTAACAGAGAAAGGGTAATTAGTTTGTGAACACAACAGCAGCAAGCTGGATGCATTCAGCTGCAATTGGTGGATGTGTCAGAAAGCAGGATGAACTTTCTCTCCTGGCTCTTTTCCTGCAGCTCAGTTTGCAGAATATGCAAAACAAGAACAGGGTATGTAGCATCAATTTTGTCACATGGCTTGAATTCATGATTGGTATTAACTGGATGCTCATTTATCCCATTCAAGAAAAAAAATCCGAATTAGCTTCCCACATGCATCAGTCATTAAACTGTGGCGTTATGACTCGCAAATGTGCTGTGTGTGCTGTCAGTTAAACCTCTGCTTTGTGCTGCTGTCAAAGCTGATTCCCATCAGGGCAAGACTGTAGACTGGGACTGTAATAACTTGCATGACACACATCGTCTGATTCTCATAGATAGGATACAAAGCTTACTTTTTGTCCAGCTCCTTTTGGCATTTACATTATTCTTTCCCCCCCTCCAAAAGCCAGAGCCCAAAAATACAGAAAAACATTCGGACCAGTTTAAAGAGGCAAATTTAAAGACTACTCACTTGTTTTCCAGAGCCCAACTAAGCTGTTTTGCATTCCCTTTGGGGTATTTCCTTTTTATCACTGCTGATTTCTTCAGACATTGGAGTAGTAAATATTTCTCTGCATTTAGAATTGTTCTGTTCCTACTGCTTAACTCATTTGTGGCTGATAAAAAACCATGTCTAATTCTAACGTTGTTTTTCACTGGGTAAGAAACGTGGCCCAGCATTACAGATGATATTGCACATTGTCTGGGACAGATCAGGTTCTCTGCTCCTTCCAGACTGCGGGATCTCCCCAGTTAATGAGGCATCAGTGATGGGAATGTGTCACTGACTCCCTGCACAGCAGCAAGTGCCACCAGGGCTAGGTGAGACACCTCTGTCCTGTGTGCACTGGTCCTTCTCGGGCAAAACTCCCACCCAACACTGTGAAAACAGAGAATTTCTGAGAAGGGAAACAGAAGCATCACAAAAGATGCTGCAAAGTTTGACAACCTACCTGTTAGCACTTGGGTTTTAACTCATTCCTTGTATATATATTATTTAAGAACACAAGCCCATGCAGTACCTAATCCTCGCAATGTATATCAGGGGTTAATGCACAGTTTCTTTGCAGACCTGCCACTTAACACAAAATAGAATTTTTATTCAATTCAGGCACCAGAATGGGGTATCAAAATAAAGTTATTAATGTAATTTACTTCCAATCTTATGACTTGTCAATTCTCATTGAGTTATTGCTCTTAGTCCTCCTCAATTCCACACAACTAGATTTAAAATGCAGCCACATACCATAGGGATGTTCATTATAACTCTGTATTATAGTAAATAATTCAGATCTAACATTTAATATTGGAATCTCCCCTCCAGTTTGTAGTGGGCTTTGATTTAGTGAATACCATATCATAGTTAAAATTGTGTTTTCCTCACTAATTAGAGTTACTTTACAAGGTATTACTTTTGCAGCATGTTTTTACCGTAGAAAAGTAATGTGCAAAACTCCTGCTTCCTGTAAATTTCCATATGCAGTGACGTGCCATGTACAGCTAGTGGAATAATTATTGAAGGACAAATATCTTTAAACAGTTTTACTCACAATAATAAAAAACTGGATGCACAAGGAATTCAATTTGGTACAAACTTTCCCTATATTTTACAATATTGCTGATGAGAAAATGAAGAGACGAAAAGGAAAAAAAGCTGTCAATTTGTTTAATAACTGGAATGGCAGTTTGGGAATCATGAATTAAAGAGCAAGGAAAACCAAATGCTGCATTCAACTAGAAAGTATTTAGAAATTTGGCTGTGCCACCTTAGATAGGAGAAATCGGGCCCATCAGGATGTGCAATGAATGTGGAGTTAATTGGTCATTGGCTAAATGGGCTTGAATGGCCCGGAGAATAAACAGGAGAAGGGGGAAGATTTACGGGTTGGTGGATATTCCTCCTCCCACAACAGCTCGGTCTTTGTGCTCCGGGATAGAGGAGCTCTGTTTTTACGTGGGGAGGGAGCTCACAAAGGCACTGAAATGCACACAAGTGCAGGACAATGCAGCCCTCAAAGGAAAATCCATCTTTTCATGTGTGCTGCCAGGGCAGTGCTGGGCACAGGCACAGCCTGGTTGGGGCAGGGGAAACACAGCCCAGGAGCAGGGTCAGGGACAGCAGTGGGAAGCAGAAGGGGAAAAGCCTGGCTGCAAGTCGGGAACCTGTTAATTGTGGAATGTCCCTTCCCCATCCCATAGTGGAACCCCAGCTTGTGGAAATGAAGATGCTCTGCCTCAGGATTCCCAAGTAAGTTTTAAGGATTTTACCTCTCAGCCTTTCTAAAAGGACAATTAACCTGAATTCACTCATCTTGATACTAGAAGCACTTACATAAAATGAATCAGTCCATGATTAAGTTTTCTTTGCCATGTATGCCCAAAGCTAATGGAGATATGTCTTTCAACAGTGATAATTAAACTGAAAACATCCTTAAAATATACTCTTAAGTGGTTTATTTGATAAAGTTATTGTAAGGGGACACAGTAACTTAGAAAAGGCAAATAATGGCTACTAACCATATTGCACAAGGCTCTCAACTCTCCTGTGGATTACAAAACTCTTTTTAACTGACCACACTTCAAAATCAATTTGTTAAACAGAGAAACGTCACAGACTGCAGTTAGGATGCGCAAATTCAAACTAGGATGCTGTATAACTATTTCTGACAATATTTTCACATTTGTCATTATAATAGACGAGGAAATATGCACTGTGAATATTAACCAATACTGCCCCTTGTCCCCAACCTGTGACCAAAGGAGTCCATGGAGCAAGAAGGTCTCAAGTCTGAGTTGCAGGGTGGCTGGAAAACTGGATTTGAGTCAGCCCAGCCTGGCAGCCAGGGGGGACATCCCTGTTCTGGGGGACACCAGGCCCAGCATGGCCCATTGGGCCAGGGGGGGATTGTCCCTCTCTGCTCTGCACTGGGGCGGCCTCACCTCAAATATTGTCTGAAGTTTTGGTCTCTGCAATGTAAAAAAGAGTGTTCAAAGGAGGGACACAGGATGAGGAAGGTGTGGAGGGGCCCTACAAAGAGTGGCTGAGGGCACTTGGTTTGCTCAGCTGGAGAAGGGAAGATTGAGGTCAGAACTCCAGGGGCTGCAGCTCCTCCCGAGGGGCAGCTCCAACCTCTGCTCCCTGGGACAGGGACAGCACCCAGGGAACAGCTGGAGCTGGGCCAGGGAGGGTTAGGGTGGACATCAGGGAAAGGTTCTTCCCCCAGAGGGTGCTGGGGCACTGAACAGACTCCCCTGGGTTTGGTCGTGTCCCCAAGGCTGCCAGAGCTCCAGGAGCATTTGGACAACACTCTCAGGGATAGCTGGGGTGGGATTGTTGGGGTGTCTGTGCAGGGCCAGGGGCTGGACTCGATGACCCTTGCAGGTCCCTTCCAATTTAGGACGTTCCATATTCTAACTAGGAGACAGAAAGAGACATTTGTAAGATAAAGAAACTAAAGGCCTGTAACAGACAGGGTGCACTCCAGAAATGCTTTGGAGTACAGAGGAAAAGCCTCAGAAGGAAAAGCCCTGGGCAAATCAATGCATGGAAGGCACAGCACTGAGTCCAGCAGAGAACAGGACGGGCTCAGCAGCATGGGCAGATTGCAGCAAAGCTGAGCCTGCCTGCTGCTGCACAGCCCATAGAGCAATTTCATTCACATCAAGCCAAATCCATAGTATCTGTTCCCTGGAACCAGCAAGAAACCTCTTTTGTGAGTTGTTTCTCACACAAAAGTTTTTACCTAGCAACTTTTCTTGTACACATGGAAATATGCACTATGGACATCACATACAGTGTATTTTTTAGCATAAAATCCCACAGAGAATGTTAAATACTCATCACCTTGATAAAGAAGTCAATGGAGAAAGACACAGAACCAGTAAAGGCAGACATGTTAGACCATAATGTCATCACACAGTACTGGAAGATAGATCAGTTATTAAAAAAAAAAAGTATTTTCCACATATTAAAAAAACCTCCGGATAATTCCTCTTGGCCTTCTCTAATGCTGTGATGTCAAGTTGTACAAAAGTTCTGAGCTGAGCCTGGTCCCAGCCAGCCACTATTGTCCCTACAAACAGACAGGAAATCAGGAGACAGCCCGAGAGGGTTGGCCAGTGGGCACAAAGGCAGCCTGTGAGAGAAATAGGACTATGGCCCAGATTTCTCAGCTTCTGCCATCCCTTTTGTAAAGGAACTTGAGCAATGACTGATTTGTCTCCTTGTATAAAATACATATCCAGATTTGAGGTTTGGGAAATGCATTCACTCATGCAGTGATTTCCCTGTGTGTTCTGGGTAGCTGAAGAGAGGAGACTCCTTCCCAGGCTCATTAAATGCTGAGCACACAGTAATTAATATAACCTCCACATTAAGTATGAGTCATGCACCAGGGAAATGGAAGGAAGCTGCTCTCATGTTTTGTCTCCTTGAGTCAAGTGATCAGCAAAGCTGGGAGATAGCAAAGGAGATGGCAGAGCAGGCTTTTTGAGGGAGGGCATGTGGACAGCAGCTCCACAGAGGGAACAAACAGCCTCTGGCAAGCTGAAACTCAGCTCAAAGTCTCCACAAAGCAGGGGCACATTGCTCTGATGCCTCAGCACTGGAGGCATAGAAAAAGTTAGGGAATATTCTACTGGAAAGGGTTTAATAGCACGGCGTTAAAGCACATGGTGTTTGCTGCCACCAAAAGAAGGGGATGTGAGATGACTCACTGGGGTCGACGAGTTGTACCAACTAAGTACAAATTATGAGAATTAGAACAGAAGCTAAAACAAAAAATAAATTGATTAAAGCCTTTCTGAGAAGTTAGAAAGGCAATTTATCTGCTGCTGTCTCTCCTTTTGTGTTCAGCTCGGGCACCTGTCAGAATATTTTGATGCCTGCCCATTTTTAGTAGTGAGCCACATGAGCTGAATTCAGATTAAACAGTAAAGAAAAAAAGCATCCCAGAATATATATTGTGTTTATTTAGGCCAGAGCAGCTTGGACGACAGTGCAAAATCAATCAGAGCCTAAAAGGAAGCTGGCAAACCGTCAGTGCCTCGGCACATCCAGGCTGCACTGGCTCAGAAAGACAAGGGAGAGGGGCTGGGAAACTCCTGGTGTTTGTAACATACCCTTGGTTGATATAATAACGAGATGAGATGAGGGGATACACAGACCTGAATTCATGGCTACACATCAAAGTTGTCATTTTGATGACTTGTTTGGGCAGGAGTGGCAGTGGCCGGGTGATAGATTATTCTCCCTTTATCCTGTCACAATGACATCTGCTTTATTCACAGATCAGCCACCAGTTGCTACAACAACGCCAGTGTGCTTTAGAAAATGTTGTTGAGCTGCTGAGAGAATCTTGGCTACCCATTAGCAAAATGTTAACTATGCAAAACCAAAGAGCGTTTGGTTTTGTTGTAGGAAAGAAGTCAATGCTCTGCAATAACTAAGAATGTCAAAAAGAATTTACATTCAAAAAGTAGAGAAGGGGTTTAACCCATGATATCACCATGATTCAAAAATCCCCCTGGAATTCATTAGTGAGACATTAGGTCTGAAGAATAGAGAAAATAAATAATGAGTTTTAAAAAGAAAGAACAAATACACTTTCCTCCGAGCAGCATTTTAACACGTCTGCTGCCCTTCACTTTTTCCTGTTCATTGTCTTGGAGTTTTACACAGTAAACCTTCACTAATAGGGGTTTATTTATTTTTATTTATTTCTTTCCTGCCTGCTTAGCACTTGGAGGAGACCCTGGGTGCTGGTAAACCATGCCAGGACACAGAGCTGGCTGCCAGCAAAGGCTCTCAGCCCCACTGCAGGACAGGCTGGGAGAGCCTCAGCCACCTATTCCTTAGAAAGGCAATTCCAGGGGAGCATTTGCAGCAGGAATGGCTGTGTCCTGCAAGCAGACAAGGCAGGCCCGTGTTTGAGGGCTGTGCTGGGGGGCAGGTGAGCATCCCTGGAAACAGGAGCAGCCCTGGAGGGGACAGTGCAGAGCTGTGCCCAAAGGCACAGAAATCCCCAGCTGCTGAAGGGGCTGCTTGGAGGGAGAGGTGCCTGAGCTGCAGCTCTTGGAGTGAAATTCCTCTAATTTCTAGGAAAGCTCTGCCTGCCATGGCCCAGGTGATTGATGGGGGCTGCCTGCCACTGAGGGTGCTGCTAAACTGTGTCAGGCAGATCCTCCTCTGAGAGAGGATCCCTGCTCCCAGCCCTCTCTGCCTTTGGAATACAATGGCTCCATCCATCTTGGCCATAATTTTTCATCCACTTCAAAGTTAAGTGAATGTAATTCTTAATTTGTTTTCCAAATGACTCAAACAATTTTCTTCCCTTTGTCTCCCCAACAAGATCAGATCGATTTTACAATGTGTTGTACTTCAAATTTAACTTCATTAAATGTTTATAACATTAAGAGGCTAATGACATAAGCCTTGTCTGTGGTATTTATAGGCTTTACCAAGAGACTGAAGACCTGAGAGGGCTGAAGTTCAGGTTAATTCTTTGAGAATGAAATTCAACACCTTGTTGGAGCTGTAATACACAAACTACTAGTACTATGTCAAGACTATCACGTTAATTTAATTTATCAACCATATTTACTGTTGAAGTTGGAAATCTCAACCCAGCCCACAATAGATCATAGGTGTATTGTTTTCCTGTCACAGTAAATAGGTCCCAAATGCTGATCTAATGATCTTGTTACATAACCAAGCTCAAGATTTGTTAAGCTACTTATTACTGGAAGAATATATGTGAAAAATTGCCAGGAGCCATTTTTTGCTACATTCTGAACACATGCTGGGGTCTCCTCCCCACAGTGATTTCCTGGGTTCTATCTGCCCCAGTTTCATGTTATTATTGCAAAGCCATGTGGTTTAATGAAGGATTCAGCCATGTTTTGCTGCTCACCACTGCCCTGTCCAGCTGCCATCAGTCTGGTTTCCCCCTTGGTTCTGAGCCTGCTTCTCCCAGAGATTCTTCCTAGAGCTGGTGACCTTCAGTCCATGGGAATTCAAGGGACATCACACAAACTAGTGGCAACGATGGAGTAGCATTAGTTGAATCAAATTCCAATATTTTTCAATTATATTCAATTTCCAATAATTTCCAAGGAAGTGTAGGTGAGGAGTAGTTTTGGGGTCTTTTGTGGGCATTTTTAGTGGGGTTTTTTTGCCTTGTTTTAGCTGCTGCTACAAGCACTCAAGGCAGCAAGGAACAGGGAAACAGGGGTACAACAGGGGACTAATGGGTTGCCTGAAGCTTTTGAATATGTTGGATCATACAGCTTTACCCAGGAGCACTATTTCTGCACAGATATTTCTGTGTAACCCTAAACTGGGATTTCAGCTACTCTCAGGTCTACCTGGAGTGAGCTTTTGGGACTGGGTGCTGTTCTTTGAGCCTTGGTGCAGTTCAAGACCAAGCTGAGAGCTCAGCACAGCCACCCAATGCACCCCAGGGTTCATCTCCTCAGGGCCAAAGCTCACTCCCAGCTTTAAAGGACGAGCACAGCACAAGAGGCCATTTTTAAAAGGACCCTTGTGTCTCAGGTACAGCCAGCAGGGAAGAGCAGCCCTCGCCAGCATCGTTGGCATGGCTACAAATGGCAATCTCTATCTTCCACATGCATGGAATGGAATCTGGGAAGAGTCCAAAGAGCATCCTTAAAAATCCACTGCCATGAGAAGTCCTGGAGCCCCAGCAGGCCACCAGCAGCCACCCTGTCATTGTCCCCAGGGGTCTGTGCAGCACTGGCTGCTCCTTTCCCAGCCATCCAGTTAAACCCACCAGGTACCCCCACTGCCCTAATGTCAGCCAATTTCAGCTAATTATACACTAGGAACTTTATTTCCTGAAAATGGATATTGCCTAAGCAAGAGGTATGGATAACATCTTCATCTGCCAGAAACAGGATTAGTTTTGACAGAGTTATGTTTACAAACATAAAATTTATCACCTTTTTTTTGTTTTAAATAGCACCTGTGTACACCTGGAACAAGACAGTAGCTGATGATTTATGTTGGATGGTAACAAGGGCTGGCTTTGCTGGAGCTCTGCCACAGCTGAGTGTCTGTCACTCTGCCCTGCTGGGTCAAGACAACACATCAGTCAAGTAAATCACTTAAGTAAATTATTGAGGACTTAAATTGACTTTTTCTACATAATATGTAATTACTTCCTTGAACCAACATTCCCTTACATCACCGATCTAAAAAGCTTTCTATTTGTTTTTTAACTGAATATTGATTGAATTTAAATGGCAGCCAGCGTGTACTATTCATCTGAAGTTTGGGTTCTAGGGAACAAACTTGCAGCAGCTGTCAGCCCTGCAGGCCCTTCAGCCACACTCCCAGGGCACCAGCTCAGCTCTGCCCAGGGCAGGAGCAGCTCCTGCAGGGCCAGGGCACCTGGGGGAGGCAGGGCGGGCCTGGGGATGCTGAAGCAGAGCAGCAGCACAGGGAAAGATGAAAGACAGCTCTGCAACACCAAGCTCTCACCCTGACGTGCTGGAACAATGAGGATTTCTGCTGCAGCCAGCAAAGCTGTTAAAGCCAGAAGTGAGAATTACAAGTGTAAAATCTCCATGGGGACTACAGGGATTTAGAGCCCCACAAGGCTGCATCTGCTGCTGGCTGTGCCTGTTCTCCTGTCACAGCTCTAGAAGAAAAGCCAAATATGCAAAGATTCCTCATGTCATCACAGAAAGACGAGAGCTTTTGGCAGATCCCAGTCTGCCTCTGAGCTCTGTCCCTCACTCACACCCAGGGTGCTGCAGGGGAGTCAGAGCTCAGCAGCCCTGAGCCACAGGAACCTGCCCAGGCTCTGTGTGACAGCAGCTCAGCTCAGAGCACGGGGGCCTGTATCACTGCAATCATCTCAGATGGCAGGAAAAAATCCTCTGAGTGCAATATCCTTCCTGTCAGAGAGTTTGTGTGTCCTGTCCTCAATCATCCTCCCCAAACCACCCTTCCAAATCCTATTAAACCCCTCCAGTCTGGGCAGTAATTTTCCTGCTTTAGGAGACAACCGAGGGGAAACAAACACCAATCATTTTCAGAAGTGTCTGCATGCAAGTTTGGTGGAGGGCAGGAGAGGCAGGAAGGAGAAATTGAGCTCAAAGAAGGAAGTTTTAAAGTTGGAGAGGTCTTACACCCACAGGGATCACACACCCCCTCCTCCTTTGGGCATAAATTAAAAGCCCTTTAATTTGAGTTTGAAACTGGTCAAGTGACCCTGGGCTGCAAAGCATGTCTGGCTTTGAGAAAAGGCTGAGGAGGAGGCTGCTGACCCCAGCAATGATGAGCAGAGATCAGATTTGTCAATGTGCAACATTTAATATTCCTTAGTCAGAATTGTTTCCGGTTAAAATTGGCAGAAGTGGTGAATATCATTCTCTCAGTATTTTATTAGTGAGATGGGAAGTTAATGGGAAAGGGCAGCTAAAAGTAGTTTTGCTAAGGCTAGAAAATACATTAAAGTCAGCATTGTCATGGATTACACCCAAGGTCACAGGATTCAGTCACAGGAATTGATTGGTATTTACAACTCAACAAATTGCTTTAAGCAAGAGTGACATCATGGCCCACACTATTTACCACAGGAGCTGCACACAGGGAGGCTGCAGAGCAGCACAGCAGCTGTGGGTGGGTTAATGCACTTGCTGTGGGCTCGGCTACAATCAGGAGAATTCTGCCCTCCCAGCCTCATGCTCTGCACAAAGCTGCACTCTGTGAACCCAGCAAAGTGAGGAGGCTGTTGTTGGGTGAGCACCTGAGCACTGCTGACCAACCACAGCATCACCACAGCATTCCTTTTTATTCACATGGGAGATTGGAGAAAGCCACTTTCTGCTTCATGCAGCTAACTGCATTTTAATTAAGAATAATTTCAGCAAGCAAGGTCCTCCTTGCACCCGTTGCAAGAGCAGGAGGCTCCCAGCACCCCAGCAGGCAGAGGAGCAGGCTGTGGCCAGCCCTGTGCCCTGAGAACGCCTCCTCAGCCCTCACAGGCTCGTGGATGTTTCTTGCTTGGCTCTGTGCTGGGAGAGTTGAACAGGAGCTTTGGGGATGTGCATTCAGAATTGGCTCAGTGATCCGTGGAGGTCCCTTCCAGCTCAGGACAGTCCTGACTCTGTGATTCCATGGCAGCCCAGACAGAGACCAGGGAATCCCAAACCAGGAGCCATTTCATAGGTCTGTGAAGTGTAGGAGCTGCAGGAGAAAATCCTTCAGCTGCCCTGCAGGGGTTATGCAGTGCTTATTTCTCTCCGCATGATTAAATGTGGAAGTAGGAGTGCTACAAAACCCTATGGACAGCAGGGACATGGATCTGGCTTTGGCTCAGAGTACAGTGGCCAAGGGACCTGCTCCTCCCATGGGCTGTGTGACCCCCCCACCCTGTGCTGTCACAGCCCCAGGCCCCGGAGCAGCTCCTCATGCCCTCCCTTCCTCACTCAGCAGGGCACATTTGCTCTATAAAGTCCATTTTCTTCCATCACCAAAGCAGGCAAATCCCCTCTCATGTAATTGCATGTGCTTCAAGGTGCTTGTGGACTTTGACCAACTGGTTTGTACAATCAGACTTTCCCCCTCCCTGCTGGAATCTGTCATTCCCTAATGCATTACTTTACACAGCAAATTGAACGTGGGTTTGTGGGTATTTTTGCCAACCTTTATGAATCCTCTTGAGTGATCTGTGGATGGGATCAGCAAACAAATTTTGTTCTAGCTCTCTAAATCCTGACACATGAATTGATTTCAGCAGGACACGTTAAGTGAATGATGGATCTCTGCCAAAAGGGCATGTAGGATTTTGCAGGGGGAGGAGGAAAGAAGAAGACTTTGCTTTCTGCCTTTTTTCTTCTTCTTAGCCAGTCTTGTTAAGAAAGGGCAAAAGCACTTAAATTCATTGCTCTCAAATAAATTGGTTTTCTTTTCTACCCTCTCAGAAGTGTTTTTCCTCCCAGGCTTAGCCAGTTGTGCCTTCCTGGAGGCAAGAACAGGTGAGATCCTGCTCAGCCCTGTCCGCCCTGGAGCGGCACCGCGGGCCCTTCCCTTGGCACCACCGCCCTCCTGTCCCTGCCCGAGGCTCCTCTGACACTTTCTCAAGCACACTGAGGCTGGCAACAAGAGCAGGGCTGTTTTAGCAAATGCCAGTGGGCTCGGGAGCTGGAGGGAGCCTGTTCCTCTGGCTCCTGGGCCGCTCTCAGAGGCTGCTCTGTATGCCTGGCCAGGGCTCTGATGCTAATTTGTTGGCACTGCAAAGTCCCGCTGCAAACGAGAGATCCCATGACCTTCTTCAGTTACAGATAACACAAACTGTAGTTCTATTTAAGTGGCAGATTGGTTAACCTCAGGACTCCATTTCTATCATTAATAAAGGGTTACATTACAAAGGCACCTTGGAGCTGTCCCAGGGAAATGTGGCCAACCTGCCCTTTCTTGTGAGCACTTTTCTGCACTGAGCTCCTGCTTTGGGCAGGCTGTGCATTACAAATGCTCTGAAACTCCAGCAGCAATGAAGGCACTGCTTTAGGACAGGTGCTGTGGCAAAACACACTTTCTAAATCAGGTGTGCTCTGTAGTAACTGTTATTGCTGCTGTGATTTCCAAATCCTCCTAAAGGGTTTGTGCACAGAATCATCATGTGAAATCTCACCTGGGCTTTCAGTCATCTCTGGAGGAAGGCTGGTTTCAACCAAAAAAAGTCAAAATAGAGTTACAGAGATTTTTCTGTTTCTCAAAAAGACATTCAATACCTGAACAAAATACTCATTACCTCCTATATTATACTTCATATAGCTGTATCATATTTATAGCTACTTTTACCTGTAACTACCTAAAAATCTACACAGGATTTCAGAAGACAGTGTAATTTTTGTCTTATTACAAGAGGTGATGTGCAGCCATTGTAAATTTAGCCTTGTCTGTTGTAGACCCTTTATCTTGGGCATTAAGAATGTCATCATATCAATCACAGAAACCTTATTCCACATCAGAGATGAATCCATGGCTCCAGATCTTGGGAAGTTGCTGCTCTTCTGTGCCCAGCAGGACCTGCAGTGTGTTTCCATCAAAGCATGCCAACTGCCAGGCTCCATCAATGTCTCAGGGTACCACCAACCTGTGTGAGCAAAAAGTGGTGGTGACAGGAGTCCAGAACTGGAAAAACTGGAGAGTTCCACACTTGGACAAGTTTCTTTAAGCAAGGCTGTTCTTGTGCAGCTGCTCAGGGTAAAGTTCTAGGTCCTTGTTTGAAGACAGCCAGAGGAGTCCAATGCCCAGTTGCACAGAACCAGGTGATTCAGCCCAGGGAGGCAAATCTGCTCCTTGCTGCTCATTTATCACTGCTGGGTCCGTTCTGTGCCAGAACTGTCTTAGACCTTCTAAAAGCTGATGTAGTTACACAAACACAAAGTCATTATTGCCTTGGCTCCAGATCTGCTCATTCATCTAACTCCTCAAGAGCTGGTTCAAGAATGCTAATTAATAGTAGTTTATCATTAACAACCTGGCTTTATTTACCAAGATTTGCCTTTGGTTTGCCAGGGACAAGACTGCTGGGGTTCTGTTCTGTTGTCTGACTTGCATCTTGTTGAACATTATAAACTGGATTTATATGTTATGAAATGATGAATGAGGGCTGAGTCATTTCATGGATTAGCATTTCACACTGCCTGAAATGAGACAATTTGTTAAGTTCTACAACCTGTGTAATTATTCCTCTACATCTCAGGTAAGGAAATGCTACAGCTCCACTCTGCCATAGTGAGTCTGAGCATCCAAATATCTTTTAAAGCATTCAGTGAGATTTATGATCATCTTCTACTTATTGCTAAAATGAGACTCTAGCATATGATGGAGGTGCATCTAGAACACCACTTAAACCCACCCAGCAGTGCACCCACACTCAGCACATGCACTCTTACACAAGGGGTCCTTATAGAAACCATTTTTCTCCTTTTTGTAGTTCCTGGAAATATTTATCATCAACTCAATAAAGTAAAGGAGACCATCCTGCCTTTAAACCTGCTGGGTCAGATTATGCTGCCAGTAAAGTGCTTGGGGCCAGTGAGACCCAGAAGGGGTGAATTCTGTCTCTGTTCCTCTGCCATGGGACAAGTGCAGATTGAGGGGGTGCATGTGTGGGGGATCACGCACTGGGAATGAGCCCTCCCACTCCCTTTCCCTTTCCTCCCAGCTGCTAAAGGTGATGAGCAGGATACCAGTGAGATAGAGAGGTAAAACCCCTGAAATTAATAGAGGATCAGAGGCTCTTCCCAAAAGCTCAGAGCCAAGTGCTCCATTTCCAGCCTGCCACACATGGGGATGGCTGCTGGCTCCCAGGAATGGCCCAGGGATGCTGCTGGCTCCCAGCAGTGGCACAAGCACAGGGATAGCTCCCAGCGGTGGCACAGGGACAGGGAGGGCTCCCAGCAGTGGCACAGGGACAGGGATGGCTCCCAGGAGGAGCACAGGGATGCTGCTGGCTCCCAGCAGTGGCACAGGGACAGGGATGGCTCCCAGCAGTGGCACAGGCACAGGGATGGCTCCCAGGAGGAGCACAGGGACAGGGATGGCTCCCAGGAGGAGCACAGGGACAGGGATGGCTCCCAGCAGTGGCACAGGCACAGGGATGGCTCCCAGGAGGAGCACAGGGATGCTGCTGGCTCCCAGCAGTGGCACAAGGACGAGGATGGCTCCCAGGAAGAGCACAGGCACAGGGATGGCTCCCAGCAGTGGCACAGGGACAGGGATGGCTCCCAGCAGTGGCACAGGGACAGGGATGGCTCCCAGGAGGAGCACAGGGACAGGGATGGCTCCCAGGAGGAGCACAGGGACAGGGATGGCTCCCAGCAGTGGCACAGGGACAGGGATGGCTCCCAGGAGGAGCACAGGGACAGGGATGGCTCCCAGCAGTGGCACAGGGACAGGGATGGCTCCCAGCAGTGGCACAGGGACAGGGATGGCTCCCAGGAGGAGCACAGGGACAGGGATGGCTCCCAGCGGTGGCACAGGGACAGGGATGGCTCCCAGGAAGAGCACAGGGACAGGGATGGCTCCCAGCAGTGGCGCAGGGACAGGGATGGCTCCCAGGAGGAGCACAGGGACAGGGATGGCTCCCAGGAAGAGCACAGGGACAGGGATGGCTCCCAGCGGTGGCACAGGGACAGGGATGGCTCCCAGGAAGAGCACAGGCCCAGGGATGGCTCCCAGCAGTGGCACAGGGATGGCTCCCAGGAAGAGCACAGGCACAGGGATGGCTCCCAGGAGGAGCACAGGGACAGGGATGGCTCCCAGGAGGAGCACAGGGACAGGGATGGCTCCCAGCAGTGGCACAGGCACAGGGATGGCTCCCAGGAGGAGCACAGGGACAGGGATGGCTCCCAGGAGGAGCACAGGGACAGGGATGGCTCCCAGCAGTGGCACAAGGACGAGGATGGCTCCCAGGAAGAGCACAGGCACAGGGATGGCTCCCAGGAGGAGCACAGGGACAGGGATGGCTCCCAGCAGTGGCACAGGCACAGGGATGGCTCCCAGGAGGAGCACAGGGACAGGGATGGCTCCCAGCAGTGGCACAGGCACAGGGATGGCTCCCAGCATGGCACAGGGACAGGGATGGCTCCCAGGAGGAGCACAGGGACAGGGATGGCTCCCAGCAGTGGCACAGGGACAGGGATGGCTCCCAGCATGGCACAGGGACAGGGATGCTGGCCCCCAGGAGTCCCACACAGTGCCAGAGGCACTCGAGGCCCTGCTCAGCTGAGGGGGCAGTGGTGTCACCTCCCCAAGCAGGGTTCCAGCTGCTCCTGCTCTGGAGCAGTCCTCGAGGCCCTTGCCTGGCATTCAGAATTCCTGGCACACCCCAGCAGCTCCTTCCTGGGCACACATTGCTTCCCTTCTCCACCTGCTCCACCAAAGCACCTTGAACTCCTCCTGACTGACTCCATCTCCTCTCCACAGCCCCAGCAGGAGTGGGACCCCCTGGGATTGATATTCCTAGCACAGTATTTTGAGGTAATTACATTAGATTGGTGCTCTCCTTCCTCGCTTATTGCTTTGGCAATTAAAAAGCATTAACTAACAAAGTCAGAGATTGGTAGATTTACTGAATGACTGAATATTTACAAGTATACTTTATTTCAAATTATTCCTCAGCTTTCAAGAGAAACTATTATAATGTACATTAATTTATTACATTGAGCACTTCCTCCTATTAGATTCTAATGTAATGAGATAATTTTCTTCCTTCAAGCATAAAATTCGTATCAGCAGAGGATAGAAAAACACTAATTCCTTTCTTCTGTGGGTTATTTGGGATAACTCTGCAGTCCATTCTTGCAACTGGTTATTAAAGCAGTTGGGAGTTCAACCCAGCTGAGTGGGCTGAAATCACACAAGTTTGAACAACTTTGATCAAGTGATGCTCTGCTACATTTAATGATGCAACAAAGGGAGAACAAACAAACAAACAAATAAATAAATAAATAAATAAAAGAAATCCCCAGACTCCAAATCCCTACAAAACACATGGTGTGAAAAATTACATTACAGTATGAGATTTTAAGGCATGTATAATTCAGGGCAGCTGAATTAACACAGCCAAATATCATTACATGATAATTATATTATTACTTAGATTTGCATTTTGTGGGGGCCCATATTTTCATGATTTAGAACACATTGTCTCCTTCTCTAAGCTATGAAACATTACAAATAAGATTTGCAGGGTGGGAGTTTGAGTTTTCAAATGAAAACTTTGCTCTAAGGCAAGTCAAACGAAGAACTGTACATCTGTGGGGAAAGAGGGGCAGCAGGAACAGTGCAACCACCACCAGCTGACTCCTACCACCTTTTTTCTTCAGGTTATTGAACTCCTTAGTAAAAAGTCAGTCCCTGAAAACAAATAAAAATCCCCTCCCCAGTGAAATGGAGCTCTGATGTAAGACTGCATGGGAAAATTATTGATATTCTCTGCACAGGCTGAGGTGATGCCTGGAGAGCACAGGAGAACCTTGGCTGCACCAGGACCACGTGCAGGATCTGACTCTGCAAGAGCCTCACGTTCACCTCAGCAGGGCTCAGTAATTGCTGGTGAGAGCCTTGTGCCAAAGGCCCAGTGTGCCCTGTCACACAGATGTGCCACAGTCCCCATTAGTGCCAGGGATCTGAGCTGTGCTCTGGGGTGATGCACACTCCTGAGCTAGAGATTGCCCCACACTGACACCTAAAAACTTGCATTAGCTCTCCCTTCTGTGCTTGTGAGTTTGGATATAGGAACCGAAAGATTCAAAAATAAGAAGCTCTTTGAAGTTTCCAATTTTTGCAGACCCAGATAATTTTGGCACAGGTCATGTCACAACCATCATTTGTCCTGAGGCTGAATTTTCTGAGCATTTCAGCACCAGCTCTGAGGCTGTGCTTTGAAACACAGATAAAGTCCTTGACTAATGCTGTTGTGAACTAAAGTAAATTCAGGTTCTGTCAGGGTGTTTTAAAATGCAGGATTTGGCTCAGAACAGATTATCTTCCAACTCTTCAACATTTCAGTCTTTTCTTGGATTTCATTGTCTTTCCTTTGCTGTGATTTAATCCAGGAACAGGGAAAGGCTGGGTCCTTTGGAACTGCCCCTCGCAGTGGCTTCTGTGCCACATCAGCCCCATTCACTCTGTCACTTGTGAGCCCATTAAAAACGGCTTTTGATGTCAGTGGCCTCAGGCATATCAATACCAGGGACCTCCTTCTCCTTGTTCCCCATATTCCATCCCACACCCGGATTTAAGCTGGTTTGCAGTTTATAAAACTGTTGAGAAGATTCAGAGGGAATGGACAAATTCCAACTACACAGATCCCACTGACAATTTTGAGTCCCAGAAAATAAAAACCCATAAAAACCCATTAGGGTTTGTGACAAAACAGAATCATTCCTAAATTTCACAGGTTGTATGGCTTGTTGCCTCTTCTTCCAAATTCCTGAACTGCATCCCAATTTCCCCCAACACATCCACACTGTTTTTGCTGAAATCTTTAACCAGGAATCAAACCAGCAGCTGAGAAATGTCTTAGGTGCTCCTTGCACTCTCCATGGAATTATTCTGTTGGCTTGTCACCGTGTCTTGTCCCTGTTTAGGACTGCATGGGTTTGGGTACCAAAACTCTCTAATCTCAAATAGATACAATTTCATGAAATGTACTACTTCTCTTCCCCATGGGAGAGGGAATGGTGTCAGGAAAGGGACTGCCAGGTCAGTGAGTGGTGACAGCATCCCCAGTGCAGGGCTGTGGGTCACCTCAAGTTCTCCCTGTTCCCCTGGTGCTGGAAAGATCACCCCAAATCCCAGGGTGAGATGTTGGGATCTCTTCAGTGTGTCTCCTCTAAAGTGAGTGATGTATGAAGCCTTAGCTGTAAGTTCTACTTTTCCTGAAACCGTCAGAAATATTAATTTAGCACTTGAGGACAAAATGCTGATTGCTGGAAGAAGGGAAGTGCTCACATCAGGCAAAAGTCCTACAGAAAATACATTTGTGCTGTCTGCAGAGTCCCACATGTCAAAATTTTGTTGGTGTTGATTGCAAGTCATGGCTGGAGTCAAAATGAATCTGCTGAGCTACCTTTCACATGTATTCCCAGTCTGTGCACCAGTGATATCAAACTGTTTAGAGCTCTTCATGTGACCAGTAGTTAACTGACTTGGATTTGTAAACACTTGAAAAAATTCTTGCAACTTAAGTAAATCTTATTATGACTGGGGAAAATTCCTATCCTTTCTCCACATGCTAAACAGTCAGAAAACAAGGATGTTTTAAATTCCTTCAATTTAAAGGAGTTTGAGGTGTTCTTTGAAATGACAAATGCATTACCTCTTCCTGCCCCAATTTCCATTTACTGTCAATGGCTGAAGTTACTCTAAAACCATTTCATATTTCATATAGCAGAAAAATGGATAGCAAACAGAAAAAAACACAGACATTGCAGAGCTCAGAGTGTGTTTGTTTCTTTCCCTCCCCAGCTGCTTCTGTGTTGGTTATCAGACACAAATGGGGCCACTGTGTTGTGAACCAAGTCCAAACCCCACTAAGCTTGCAGGTGTGTGTATGGGAAAGGAGAGGAACAGAGGAGAGGAAACACAGTTCTCATTCCTTCTGGGGGGATTTCTCCTTTCCTAAGTGTGGCAGCACCCGGCCTTGGTGCACTCAGGGAGTCTCCCATCCCCTGGTCCTCCCCCTGCCCCTCTCTTTTCCTGACCACATGGTCATTCACAGGAAAATAGACCAGGAAATTCTTTTGGCTCTTCAGTTCAAATCAGTGTCCCAAATACTTTACACTCAAGTGGCACAAAGCACAGGTACAGCTGAGTTTTCCCAGCCCCCAGGAGCCTCCCAGCCCAGGCATGTGTTCCCACTGGGAGCTCCTTGCCTGGGCCAGGATCTCCGTGTCCAGAGGAACTCTCAGCTCTCATTCCTTGCATTTTTAAGGGAAGCAATTCCAGCACTTCACAGGAGCAGAACCAATGCTCAGTTGTTTTACCTCTTTTCTTCTACCAACAGGTGACTTTGAGCTGAATTAAAATGGGACTGGCAATGAAAAATAGCCACTTTTGCTCTGCAGCCTCTAATTGCTCAAGTCATTACGCAGCTCCTGTAGAATGGAAAAGCTGCAGTGTTATTTTCATTTCTCTTTTCCCTTGTTGGTAACCCGTGCAGCATCCAAGGCACTGTCTTTGTGCACACTGAGCTGGGGCTGTAAAACAAAGTCTGTAATCCACACTCCATCCCACGAGGCTGTTTGAGGCAAAGAGCCCCCTGACACCCTTTGAGATTTTCCCTCCTCTTATTTCTTCTCCTTTTTAATTCCATCTCAGCAATCACCAGAGCTCTGGCTGAATGCAAGGCCCTTCCTCTTCAGAAGCTGACTGTAGCAAGACTTAGATTCTACCCCTTTTGAAGAAAAATGCTTCTTGACAGCTCTTTGGAAAGCAGGGGGAGTTACGTGCAGGGGTGACACTGGCAGAAAGAGTTGGCTCTCACCGTTCCTTGAAGCTGCATAATGAATGAAATGTTTAACAGAAGAGAGGATGTAGGCCTGGCAAAACCTATTAGTTAAAGGGCTTTTTGAAGCCATCTGTCCACCAGCTTTAGCCACCACTGAATGAAAATTGGTTTTGAAAGCAAAAGGGACAGACACTCTTAATCTTCCAGCTCCTCATCCTGCACTGCCAGCCAGCCAAAGGCACTTGCAGAGCTCAGGGAAGGAATGAGTTCCTCAGCTGAGGGAGGGGTGCTTTGCCCCTTTCAAATGGCTCTGCTCACAGTATTTTTATCAGTTAACAGCATTTACAAGTGCAATGTACCAATAAGGACTGAAACAACGAAAGCCAGCTGTATAAAAATCTGCTATCCCTTATGTGAACTTCAGAGGGCAAATCAAAAGAATTTTAGACAAACCAAGGAGAGCTGCAGTCTCTTTTCCAAAAATAAAACTGCACTTTAGTGCACCAGTCAGAAGCCCTGACTTTTGACTCCTCTCCTTAATCACTGAACCAAAATTTCTGTGCTAACACTGGCCCTGGCCCTGCTATGCTCATTTTGGGGGTGCCTGCCTTAATGGTTCATACTCACCTCTATTTCTGCAAAGATCGAAGGACAATTCCTATAACATGGGGATAATTTGTGATATTTACTCTTCACACAGCTTAGACCAAATGAAAAACTTCTAGTTCTCAGTGCAAAGCTGAGATTTGCTAAGGGCATACAAGCACTTTATTCACAAGTTTATGAAAACACCAGCAAGAGAATAAACTGCAGATTTTAGAACTCTACCACAGACTTGTAAGTAAAGAGTGAGAAACAGAGATGGTTTCCCACACAGCAACATGAAGACACAACAACTCTCTGATGAAGCTCATCCTCCTTGAGACCTGCTGCTGATTCAGTACAAGAGCAAGAGAGAACAAATCCCTGCTGAACCACAAACCCTCCATCACCAAATGTGGGAACATGACGTGTTAATTTATGCAACAGGATCTGAAGAGCAATGTAAAGGAAAGAAAACCATCTCAGCAAATGTCTTGGGTGCGCCCTGGCCTACTGGATCCGTGCACCTGGCAGATCAGCAAACTAAAGCAAACAAAAGTGGGAAGTAAGTTCATGTTTCTGAAGAAAAGAAAATAAGACAATTTCCCTCACCCCCATTCCAAGTTTGCATTATTCTACTTTCCCAGGGCTATTCCATGTTGGTTGTTACCCTCCTTCCCAGCCGTTGTTTAGACAGCTTGAGCAGTGGCTGCAGAAGTGCAGTAGGTGTTTATGCAGTTGAAACTGTAGCATTCAAGTGCATCTTTGGTCCTAATTTCAGCAGGAAGACATTATATGGAGAGAGAGAGAGACTTAAAATAGATATAAAGTCCAAGGAAGAATAAGTCCTTGAAAGCTTTGACTCAAAATGTTAAAAAGTAGCATTTGAACAGAGTTTTCCCTTAGTGGTACCTTGCTGTTGAGTTGCAGGGTTTGCTCTCTGGAGCCCAAACAGCTCCCTCAAAACTGCAGCCTGGAGAGGAGAGAGAGGAGCTCCAGCCCTGCTGACAGCACATTTTGCAATCAGCTTGCAAAGGCCCAATTTGTTAATGACAAAGTGTGTGTGTGCGTGGCAGGAGCAAATCAGGTACATTTGGAAATATGTGGGCTCCTGGCAAGGCCCTGAGTCTGTGGCTGACTCACACCCCTGAGGGACAGCCCTGGCACTCAGCAGCCACCAGCATGGACCAGCATGGTCCCTCTTGGGTGGAACACAGAGGCAAAGCTGGAAGGAGCCCCAAGGAATTGAAAATTAAGACCCCCCAGTGAATGATTGACTTACATCCCAGGGGCCTGAAAGGCTGAGCCTGGGGCTCTGGAAAACCTAAACCCAGGCTTGGCTGGAAGAGCAGGCACAGGGAGAAGGACCAGGAAGGCTGGGGCTGTTCAGCATGCAGGGAAGAAGGGTTAGGGGAGATTTCTTTGCAAGATTCCAGGGAGAGCTTATGAAAAGGAGGAAGAGGGGCCTTTTATATTGGCAGATAGTGCCAGGACAAGGAGGAAAGGTTTTAAACTGTCAGAGGGTGGGGTTGGATTGGATATTAGGAAGAAATTCCTCCCTGAGGGTGGGCAGGCCCTGGCACAGGTGCCCAGAGCAGCTGTGGCTGCCCCTGGATCCCTGGCAGTGTCCCAGGCCAGGCTGGACAGGGCTTGGAGCAGCCTGGGACAGTGGAAGGTGTCCCTGCCCACGGCAGGGGTGGCACTGGATGGGCTGTAAGGTCTCTCCAAACCAAACCATCCTGGGATTCTGTGATTCAGTGGTCTTTAAAAACCTGGAGGAGTGGCCTTAGGGAGGGAGCTGGAGAGGTTCAGCACCAAGGAACAGCTCACAGACAGTGAGTTGTTTGCTATTGCTGTTGCTTTATTTATTACCATTGATCAAAATATTTATCTGCAAAGCACAGATTCATTGAAAAGCTCAGTCCTTTGCTGTACTCAGAGTACCAAATAATTACCAGCCTTTTCAAAAGAGCACATTGCAGAAAAATAAAGGAGTAAGCGGAAGGTAGAAGGTACCATCTACCAATTCAACACCAGCCTGAGCAGGTGTGTGTGTAGCAGACTGTAATTCACTGCTGGGGAAAAATAGTCACTGGGACTTGTGTGCTACTTTCTGCCCTTTATTTAATTTAAACAGGGCTGGACAGAACAGATTAAAGCATAATATAATGAAATACAGAGAATGTGCTTTGTCCAGATGGAAGCGGCGTTTGAATGAATGGTTGTACAAAACAGAGTGTGTATTCTTGTTTATGTGAAATCAGTATCTGCAGACTACAATGACTGAAAAGTATCTATATAGGTCTACTTAAAACTGGAAAGAGAGAGGCAATTTGGAAAATAACTATTTTATCTGCTAGCAAGCTGATAAGGGAAGCGGTGTGACTGAATGTCGCTTTTGTCTGAAAGCACCCGCAGAGATAAGAACCAGAATCCTTGCAGGGATGTGTGGCCAGGCTACATTACCCGCTGGACACGGCTTAAAAAACCCACCCCTGACTAAAATGGCAAATTACCGACTTGGCAAATAGAGCAACAGAGCCCCGGCCGGTGCCAGCTGCCGGCCCAGCCCGGCGAGGCACCTGAACAAAGGCGTCTCAGAGCGCCGTAACCGAGGATGCTCAGGTGGATGCGGGGCCTCCCGGAGCGCCAGACACAGACAAATTCACAGGCAGGCAGCACAGCAGCGCTCGGCTGGCATCAGGACGTGGGTTCCGGGGGCCATTCCCAGCACAGAAGACAATCACTGGCAGGTAATAAAGGAGGCATTTATGCGATATGTCAGCGGTTAGTGCAGAGCTTAAAAGAAATGAGATCATGTGGCGAGATAGCATTCTGTGCCTTCCCCCGGGGGAAGCGGCAGCGCTGTTATTACTGTGAGCCATTGTTACCGCTACTTCTTTGAAATAAAGCGTGCCACGCCAGCGTCAGCCGATACCTGTGCGAGCGCGGCCGTGCCGGGGCGGAGGGAGCTCTGCTCAGGGCTGCCACCCTCCTGCAGCCCCATGGGGACAGCTGCCACCACCGGGCCCGGTTCTGTCCTGAGCCAGGGCCATCCCCGGGTCCTGCCCTATCCTGAGCCAGGGCCATCCCCGGCTCTATCCTGACCCCCAGTCCTGCTCTATCCTGAGCCTTCACCCAGTCCTGCTCTGTCCCGAACCGCCATCCCCGGGTCCTGCCCCTCCTGCCCTATCCCGGACCTGCTGCCATCCCCCAGTCCTGCTCTGTCCCGTTCCTGCTCTGTCCCGGTCCTGCTGCCATCACCCGGTCCTGCTCTGTCCTGGTCCTGCTCTGTCCTGGTCCTGCTGCCATTCCCCGGTCCTGCTCTGTCCTGGTCCTGCTCTGTCCCGGTCCTGCTGCCATCACCCGGTCCTGCTCTGTCCTGGACCAGGTGCTGTGCCAGTCACAGTTTCATTCCCTCCTTTCCCTGAATTTTGCAGTTAGGTGAGAGATGAGCAGAGAACATTATGGTCCAACAGCTAGTGGCTTTAGCTCTCTGGGGAACAATTATTGCATGTGTAGAGAAGGTTTCATCCAGTAAGAGACCCTACAGCTGACAACCCGCACAGTGGCCCCAAAGTGAACTAAAGCTAAAGGTAAAGCGCACTAAAGCTCTTATTCCCATCAGTTTATATGCTGTGAAATATTTCACAGCATAAACTCCACAGACTAAAACAACAGACTTTCATGTGCATTAGAATTAGCCCCATTTCTCTAATCACACGAGGTCACAGTTTTCTCTCAGGACAGTTTAGAACCTCACAGTCAGGTGTTAGTGCCCAGAAGGAGTGAATTGAATAGCTGGAGACTTGCTTATGCCTCATTTATGATTAACAGTGTCAGTCTCCTTAGTCAGCTGCCTGCCCACCGTGTTCAGCCGCCGTTTTATTCAGACCTCAAAGAGGGCACAGAAGAAGACCAGGTGCGCTGCTCAAGCATGGAACATGTTCCCAAATCAAGGGCTGGCAGGTGCACAGGGGATTACTGAGGAAACAGGCTGGCTGTGGCTTGAAATCACAGCGATGCTGGGCCAGGAAAAGGACTTTTGGTGACCAAAAGTCTCGCATGACCAGCTTGAAACGGAATCACTGTAGGAAGCTGTGGGAGCACTTCACAGCAAGAGGAAGTCAAAGGTAGATTGCTGACAGAGAAAAGTACTCCATCTCCACTCTAGAGCAGTTTCCACCAATGACTTCACAAACTTCCAGGACCTCCAGGTAAGCAGGGAAAATGATACCACAGACTGAGATTTATATTGAAAAGCAACACATTCCAGCACACAGGAACCTCACATCTCAGTTTACTGAAACCTCTGTTCTTCCCTGCAGGCAGCTCATAAAATGAAGAGAGCAAGTAGGATTTTATTTCCAGTTTGTACTTAGCAACCAAATTACCATGCAGGCTTGGGCAGGAGAGCCAGGCTTTGCTCCATTCACACAGGGGCAGTGGGTGGGAAGAGCTAAAATCCACCTCAGTCCTGAGAGCTCATTTCTTTGTTGGTAGCACTGCAGAGGTGCTTCAAAATGCCACAGTCCTTCAAGTCCTCCAACCCACCCATTTTCCACTTTTGAATTTTTTGTTAAAACAGAAGTGAATGACACAGTCTTTCCTAACAGGACCTAATGACAGTCTTCTTCCACCCTCAGATTTATTTCTGGGGCATGGAATTGTAATTACACAGGGGATTCCACTAAGACAGTATTTCAGCCTTGAAACAAAAAATTAATTTTGCCCAGATTTTGCCAAGACAATTGTTCATGGTATTCCAGTGGCAGTTTTAGATCCATCACTTGTCCTTGTGAATACAATTACCTGACCTATAGACAGGACTAGCAATTTGAAAAATGATGTGTTTAACTACATTAGATTGTAACTCTATAGACAGTGGCTACTTTTTCCCTTTGACAATATTAGATCAAGGAAATATAAAACACAATCCCTAGGGAAAAAAAAACAAAAAACAACAAAAAACAAACAAAGAAAAAGATTATGACCTCAAATTAAATGGATTTTTTTTTTGTTGATACAACACATACAGATACTTCTCTTGTCTGATCTGCCTCAACCCACAGCCTTATCTACAAGGAATCAAATAAAGACCTCCTGGAACAGCAGCTCTGGCACTGCCCAAAGATTTAGTCCCTCAAGGCTGATTGCCATAAATTATGAGATTTGCCAGAAATTCTCTCTACCTCCCTAGAATTCTGTGAGTAAGTCCCAATTGCTGGAAAACTGTTGAATAATGAATTAAAAGGATGTTCTTTCATTTGCTGCAATCCAGCTTTGGTGGGCTCTAAGAAATTTTTAAAAAACAGTGGATTAAAAATTAGTGTGAAGCCCACTCATTACGTCATGATAACAGATTTTAAACATTCTTTTTTCAAAATATTATTCTATTAAACATTAAAAACTGCAGTCTTAAAGGGGGTGGGAAACCTAATATGGGCTCCCACACAGAAGACTCCTCCTAGTCTCCTACACCAGGGCATCTGACCTTGATTTTCATTACATTTTCAGCCTGGGACAGATAACTCACTTTGTGGTTAATTATCCTGCACGGGGTCCATGGCAGTGGTTGGAGTGTAGAGCTCTTGTGGGCACAGCCAGATCCATTAGAGCCTCACCGAGGACACGAGCAGACCCAAGCTGAAGAATTTACCAACTCACTCCATATAATTACTGCCAGCCTGAGACAGGCAGGTATGGAAGGAGGAAGAAAAAGGATTTTTTTCCCTTCCCTGCAAAGTGTCTGGTTATAAATGGATGGCAGTGCTAAGGTGAGGACAACCTGAAATTCCTGTATAAGGAGACAGGATTCTGTAGGTTCCCAGCCTTCAATTTCTCGTTCATGTTTGTGATTTAATAAATACCTGAGCAGACCTGCAAGCAATTAGTTTAAGCAGGGATTGCGTTTGGAAGAGGTGGAAAGTTAAGGATGTGTTGTGTCAGAAAGGCAATGAGCAAATCACAGGGAAAGTGGTCAGAAGATGCAAAGAATACAATGGAAAGAGCTGAAAGGTATTTTGGAAGCAGCAATTGCAACACTGCAGACAAGTCTTGGCACAGAACTCATAAGCAATTAGAGAGAATCCTAATTGCATTTCAAGTATGTTGAAAACAGCCTTGCAGTTTCACATACATGTGAAGTGGGGCTGAAGTGCAATTCCCTGCAGAGAAGAGCCAGCCTCTGCAGGGTGGCAAACACCCCAGCAAAGCTCACCTGGGCAAACCCCAGCAGAGCCAGGCACAGAGGGCACAGTCCCAACCCAGAGCTGTGCTGCTGCTGCTCCTGACGTGCCATGCTCCAGCAGGGTGACAGTGACGCCAGGGTGGCACTTCAGGGCTCCTGGCCCTGCACAGGCAGCACTGCTGCAGGAGAGGCTCTGCCTTTGGGGGGTTTGGGGAGCCCAGCAGTGGTAGGAGCCTGGGGAAGAGCTGTGCAGGGCGGCAGCTGTGGGCTCACTCCTGCTCCAGCAGCACCCCCTGCTCCCCCAGCCCCAGCACAAACCCCACAGCTGTGTTCAAAAGGAACTGCTGCCTTTCACTCCACAGTTCCCATGAGAACAGGGGCTGCCCTCCAAGGTCTGCCTCCTGTGCACCCCAGAGTGGCTCTGGAAACAGCCAGGACAATCAGGCTGCTGTCGAGTGTTCTGTTGTTAATGACTACAGACTTTCAAAATACATATTCCCTTAAAATAAATGAAAAAAAACTCCACCTTTTCATGGTGAAATATTTTCCAGCTGCTACATAATCTGCAGATTCTCTTTAGAGAAAAGAGGCAGAATCTGATGGGTATTTATTTTCAAGCAGATGTGGTCACCAAAGCCACTTGGGCAGCTGCCACCCTTTCAGTTCAACAGCAGAATTCTTGAATTTAATTTTGGGTTTTGGTAGCACCACTGTTCACCAGGATTTGCAATCTCAGAAGTTGGGGGTGGGAGGGAAGAGAGAAAATACTGCAGAATGGGATAATTCAGTCATTTTTGCCCACCAAGTGCTGAGCTGTACAGGGAGATTGCCCTTTTTGGTCCTTGCGCTCCTGCCTCCTTGCCTGTGCTGGCACTGTGAGGGAGGAACAGCTCCACTCTCTGTTACAAACATCCCCAAAAACTCTCTGTGAGAGAAGTGTTTGTGTTTGTGTCCCCAAAACCTCTCTGTGTTTCTCTCTGTGAGAACTCAGTACAAGGTAAGTACAATTACCTGGCTGCTATTTGTACCAGAATGGTATTTTCATTTATTTCACACGAGCTGAAGTTTTACAGGTCCTGGACAGATTAAATGCAATATTTTCCAGCAGGACAGACAGCTTGAGAGTTCTGGGAGAGGCTCTTTCAGGTGCTGCAGTAGGATCCTGACACTGTGAGCTGCTTTGCCAGTTCTGTGGCATAGCAGAGCCAGCCAGGCAGCTCCAGCCTCCTGGTCCCACCGAGCCCAGTCTGTTGTCTCCTAGGAGATCAAACCCCTTATTTTCCATGTACCTCACTCTACAGCCTCAAGAAGGATTCATTCAACACTGTCCTGCAAATACTTTGAATATTCAGTTTGCAGTAGATTTATCGAATGCTGAGATAAAGCTTTTCAGCATTTCAGTACTTGTTCAGTTTCACTTGGAATTTACTTAAGTATTAATAAAAAATTAGTACAAACATGACCTGTGCCTATATAAATATTTGCCCATATTTGGTAAATGTTTATATATGTAATTTCTGAAAAGCACCTCTTACTATGACAATTTCCAGGTTTTAGAAAGAAAAAAAAAGATCTTTCCTCCCTGCTTTATTCACACTGTTACAGGAAATTAGTGGTTAAGCAAACTTTTCTAAAAAGGCTTAAAAAAGCACGTTTTGCAAGTTCGTTTAGTTTTGAATGAACTTGACAAATTTTGAAAGCAAACATCACTCGAGGTTGGCTAATTTAAGAGGACCAGGGAAAACCTCCTTTGCTATTTGAATTTTAAAGATTGGCCAAACTCTTATGTCAGCTGCCTTGTTCTGCAGCCTGTCTTTGAATCCTCTTAGGAAAGTCAGGGATACCCACTAACAATAGAATTAAAATCTGTCTTTAGGACTGGCAAACCATTCAGAGCTGTCTGGCTGCTTAGCATAGACTGTGCTAGGCCTCAAGAAGAGAATAGGCCCCTAAAGAAGCAATAATTTTCAGATTGTTGTGTACAATGCAGTGATAAAGCTCCCTGTCACATTTTTCTTCCCAGTTACTGAAGTTCCCATTCAGACGAATTGTCACAGCTTCTTCAATCCAAACAAGCACCCTTCCGGCCTTGTTTGCATTAAAATGTGATAAAACTAAAGGTGACTTTAGCACAGCTGTGCAGAAAAGTGGATTAGGTCAAAGTGACAGCGTTTGTTAGGCCTTGCTACAAAGGTGGTTCAAGATTTGTCTAGAGCGCTGATGTGGGAGAAGCAGGAGCTTCTTAAACCCAGACATTGGTAATAAGGCCACAAACAACAAACAGCATTTCTTTCATCCCCGCGCAGGTTCCCGATGGCCTCAGGCCATGCTGCTGACCTGCTGTCATGGGGGATTGGGGATTTGGGGTTCAGGCCGGCCCCACACGGGGAGGCCCTGCCGTGTCCCCATGCTGGGTCCTGCCGTGCCCCCATGCCCTGCCATCCCCCATGCCCTCCCATGCCCCATGCCCTGCCGTGCCCCCATGCCCTGCCATCCCCCATGCCCTCCCGTGCCCCATGCCCTGCCGTGCCCCATGTCCTGCCATCCCCCATGCCCTCCCGTGCCCCATGCCCTGCCGTGCCCCCATGCCCTCCTGTGCCCCATGCCCAGCCCTGCTGTGTCCCCATGTCCAGCCCTGTCGTGCCCTATGCCCAGCCCTGCCGTGTCCTCATGCCCTCCCTTGCCCCATGCCCAGCCCTGCCGTGCCCCATGCCCTGCCGTGCCCCCATGCCCAGCCCTGCCGTGTCCCCATGCCGGGCCCTGCCATGTCCCTGTGCCCAGCGCTGCCGTGCTCCATGTCCAGCCCTGCTGTGTCCCCATGTCCGGCGCTGGCGGTGCCGGGGCTCGGAGCCCCCCGGAGCTGCCGGCTGGTCCCACGGAGCCGCAGCTCCGGGCTCCCCTGAGCACAGCACGGAGCCGCAGCTCCAGGCTCCCCTGAGCACAGCACGGAGCCGCAGCTCCAGGCCCCTGGGCACAGCACGGAGCCGCAGCTCCAGGCCCCTGGGCACAGCTCGGAGCCGCAGCTCCAGGCTCCCCTGGGCACAGCTCGGAGCCGCAGCTCCAGGCTCCCTGGGCACAGCACGGAGCCGCAGCTCCAGGCTCCCCTGGGCACAGCACGGAGGCGCAGCTCCAGGCCCCTGGGCACAGCACGGAGCCGCAGCTCCAGGCTCCCCTGGGCACAGCTCGGAGCCGCAGCTCCGGGCTCCCCTGGGCACAGCTCGGAGCCGCAGCTCCGGGCTCCCCTGGGCACAGCACAGAGCCGCAGCTCCAGGCTCCCCTGGGCACAGCTCGGAGCCGCAGCTCCAGGCTCCCTGGGCACAGCACCCTCGGGGCAGGAGGGAGGCAGGGCTGGTGTCGGCAGTGCGGGGCAGCCGCCGCTCCCTCAGCCAGCAGGGCCTCTCCGCACCGTCCCTTCAACTCCTGCTCCCATTTTATTTGACTGCTGAGGGAAAACCCCTCCGAGGCAAAAGCCCTGGGAAACCGTACCCTTTGCATGCCCCCTGCTGGAAATTCTTTGTATTTGTCCGAAGTGGGGGCAGAGCATCATTTTCTGCAGGACGAAAAGCGCTCCTTTTGCCAAAGGCTGGCAGAATATCCACGGCGAGTCCCACCGGAGCACTTCGGGTTATCTGGGTGGAATCGGGGAGAGGCCACCAAAACCCACCTTCTCCCCACCACTCTTCAGTTCATTTATGGTTTCTAACCCAGAAGACAGAGATCTGCCATTAACCTTTACAGCCCACAAAAACTGCAGAAATGCACTAGACTGTTTTACAGGAACAGCATTTACACCTCAGCTTCTCCATGGTGTACTTTTCCTGGTCAAGATAATAGAAGGCTTCCACACTTATGGGACTTATTTCCAACCCAAATTTTACAAATAGTTGTCATCATTTCTATGCCCTGTGCTGGTGGAAATGTGCACCAGGAATTGTGGTCCTTCAGCAGGGGTGTCTGTGCCACAGGATGCTGCTCCATCCCATGGGACCAGCAACAATCACTGCATGAAGGAGCTCTGTGAGGCTAAACTGAAAGAAAAATAATAGGGAACACTTTAAAGAATTTTGGATAAGCTATAAAAGTAAGAAAAGTATGAAAGATAAATCTCTGCATTGAGTATTTCTTATTAGCAGAAGAAAAAAAAATTTAAACCTTTGTTGGAGCTTATTAAAGGTATTGATCGGCTCTTTTGATGTACATCACTCATTCTCCAGTCCAGTGAAAGCCAAGCAGAAGCACATTCCTATTTTTGCATGTCTAACCAAAGTTAGCTGTCCACAGCTCTCCTCAAAGGTTTCCTCCAGCTGGTAAGAGCTGGAAGTGAGCGTATCCTACTGAAACGAACCCAAAACCAGACACAGCACCACTGCCAGAGAGCTGCAGCCCCAGAGAGCTGAGCACCAGGAAGGGTCAGGATTTGGGAGAAATACACTGGTTTATTGGAAACAGAGTGAAGAGGTCAGGCAACTCTCAAAGACAGCATTGAATATAAACTTAGACAATCTACTGCACCTGCAAAACAGTGAGTGTCCTCCCTCTGCAGAGCGAGGCCCTGCAGGGACAGCCAGGCTGAGAAAGCCCAGGAAAGCCCTGAGCTGGAGAGCAGCAGTGCAGCCCCACAGCACAGGGCAGGGCAAAGCAAACCCACTCCTGGCTCACGGCAGGGCTGCACAAGCCTTCCTGCAGAACGGGCAGACCTGCCTGAAAGAGAGCTCTGGGGCGGGGCTGACATTTTTGGAAAGAGTTCAGGAATTCTAAAGGATAGAACCTCAAAACAGAGGGCAAAAACCTGACTTTGGAAATTAATACACCCTGGAAGCACGAGTGCCTGAAGCCCAGCCAGATAAGAGCCAGCTGACATCTGAAGAGCTCTGGAGCTGGCAGATGCTCTCTCTCAGAGCTCGCTGCATCCAGCACCCATCCAAAGGTGTAATCCCAGCACCTCCCCCTGGAGCTCCACACGGCCAGCTGGGCAACAAGGAAAGACAGGTGAGACAGATTTTAATGACTACATTGTCCACAGTTTGATTTATAAATGCATTCTCCATGGAAATTAACCCCAGAACTTCCAGTTAGGTAATTTTTCCCCCCAATTACTACTGAAGCAGTGCACAGTTAATCTTGCATTTTTCTTTAAATTATGCCTTACTTGCTACCATTCAAAGATTCCCTCTACAGGGAATTTTTGAAGTCTCAAACTTCAGGATCCACCTTGTTTGTGATATTATTCCTCACAGAAGATTCATTACTCCCTTTCCGTCTCTTCAAATGTATTGAAGACTTGAGTTTGAGGTCACGTTCAATTACTATTAATTAACCTCAGCCCACTTGTGCCTTTGCAAACTCTAACTAGGCAGTCCACAAGTGCAAATATTTTTTATAAATCCCAGAATGGGTTGGGTTGGAAGGACCTTAAAACCCATCCAGTCCCACCCCTGGCATGGGCAGGGACAGCTTCCACTGTCCCAAGGTGCTCCAAGTTTTGTCCAGCCTGGCCTTGGACACTGCCAGGGATCCAGGGGAGTCCTAGAAACTACTGTGAAGGAAAGCAAGGGGAGGGCACAGAACATGGATGAGTAGTATATCAATGTGGAATCAGGTCTAGAGATTATTACAAGGATTCAGTCTTACTGTGGAAATATCACAGTGTTGTTACTTTGATAATTATCCTGGCCAGGCATCCGGCCAAGGTGTTAACACTACTGACTGACTTTAATAATTGATAGTAGGATAGAGTTTCTGTAGTTTATAACCTGATTCTTCACACTTACACAGCTTAATTGAAGTGCAAACTCTGCAAGCCTGTAAGAGTGGTATAATTCCCTTAAACGAAGCCTCACTCCTAAGACTGACCTTTAATTTTATATTGATTAAATACAATTTATTTCTATACCCCTGCATACACCCCATACTCTGAGCACTGTAAGCACTGTAATGACACTCCCAAATGTTTTTATCCCTTGATTTCTTAACAGCTATGATATTTACTATTCTTGTTGGAGGGATTTTCACCCTGCTGCAGCCCCGTTCTCCAGAGGCAGAGAATGAGCTGGCTGTGCTGTGCCTGCTGCCTGTTGCTGCACGCCCCCAGGTCAGCAGTACACTCCAGCTCTAATCATGCCGAGATGACGTGAGCTTCAATTTCTCCCAACCTGAAGGCAAATGCCTTCTTCATCACCAGAGTGTACTTTCATTTCAAGGCACACAGAGTTAAACCTCCAGGCTTTGGATTCAAAGTAAATGCATGAAGCACAATTTGGTGCCACAGTTAGAGGGTGCACACTGTTTAACCTGCAGTCAGGGCTGGGCTTTTCCTTCTGCTTTTCCCAGGAAAAGAGAGAGAAAGAAATGCCACTCACTTTCAGAGATATGATAAATGAGACCAGGTCAGTTTGGCATTCTGTTTCAAGAAGTGCATTTTTACAATCAAGTGAGGCAACACTTCACTGTAGAATAAACATGGGAATATTTTACATGCAATTTACTTAAACCTTTCCTTAAGTTGGAAGCTAACACTTCAAAATGTCTTTAGTGTTAATGATTCAAGAGCCTAACGTATCCTGACTACTAAATACAACTTTCTGTGGTTCTTTTCATGTACCCACTTGCCTCAAACCAAATACATGTGAAAATCCAAAGCCCAGAGAGAGAGATTTTATAGCTCCCAGTCCTGGCCTGTGTGCACTCTGACAGAACTTTGATTAGGTACCAGATATCACAGGGACAAGATCATTATTCGTGTTAAATTCATGCAGTGATTTTTTTACATGATCTTTTCACTTCTCCCTTCTGCATCCCCTCAGAATTCCTGGGCTGGAGGCTGTGGGATGAATTGACAAATGACACTGTCTGTTAATAAAGTAGGGAACTATTTGGGCAGCTGTCCATGGGGGCACAGTACCAGCCCCAGAACACATCCCTCCTCTCTGGTGGACCCCAGTGGGTTTTTAGGGAGTCTGCAAAGACAGCTCCGTGTCAGGATGGTGCACAGGTGACCTGTGAAGCTCAGGTCACCCACCTCCTCTCTGTCCAGCACTCCAGCCCTGTAGAGCTCTCCACAGCTCTGCTGCTGCCTCACATAGTTGCTAAATCAGAACAAACACACTCCAGTGCTGCCCAGGCACATCTCTGGGAGGGCTGGTATGTGGAGAGCAGCCCTGCTGGCTCTGGCACGCTGCAGGGAGCACGGGGAGAGCAAACTGGGCTGTTCCACAGAGCAGGGCTGGCAGCTGCTGCACCCGGGGCTCGCTGAGCAGCCACGCACCCCAGGGCAGCACAGCCAGCTCTGCTCTGCCTCTCTAGCATCCTCCTTGTTCAGCATTCCAACAATGACACTCAGGGATACTCCCAGGCCTCCATTCCCATCTCTTACATAAGAATAATTTATGTTATTCTTGTTAAAGAATGTTACAGTCAATGAAATCTAAACAAGTGCTGAGTAACTTCCACCAGCTCTGAACATTGATTTGTGTCAGGAGCATCACTGCAGGTACAAACACACTGAAATATCCATCCTGGAGTAACAACCTCTCAAACAACAGCCCCACAGCCTCCCTACCTGCTGATTTTAATGAGAGATCACAGCTACAGGAACATCATCTCCATGGAAAGCTTTAGAGTGACTTCTTATCACTTCCAACAAAACCCAAAGCACCCTAAACTTTCCAGAGCACTTCCAGAAGTGACCACAGCTGACCTACCACTCTGATCCAGACACTCAAGCTGATAGCAGAGTTCTATTCTTAAGTCCCTTCACTGTTCTCCTCAAGGACCGTTTGGAGATGTTTCAGAGCTCAGTCAGATCCTACAAATGTTCACCACCATTTTTCCACCCTGCAGTGCCTCTCAGATTTTGTGGGAATGTAAACGATGGTGGAGGAAACCAAATCTGGACAGTGAAGCCCATTCTGGAATTTCAGTGCAGACATTGTGACAGTAAACTAAGACATTGTCAAAGTCCTAGTGAGATACATAAAAAATTGAAGCAACCTTTTAATTCCTGCGCTGATACTGTGAAGAAATCCCATGGGCTTGAAGCATCTTTCACTTGGTTTCATTTCCATTTCAAATTACAAAGGCTTTTCTGTGCTCTTACTTTATAGTGAGTGTGGCATAATGATTCCATCCCTGATCAGAAATTTGCATAACTTATGTTAATAGTAGTTGGGTTCATGTTACATTCTTCATCTTAAAATCTAGAATTGATCATAGACACTCACTATTATGAGCCTTATTAAAATATTCTTCCCCTTTCTCACATTGAATTTTACTGCCCCATATGTTGTGTTATACAGTGAAGGCAAAGAACTTTAAAGGAAACCAGGGCTACACTCAATTTTCTATATAAGGAGATCACCCTATCTTTATTCTTTTTAACCTTTCTCCAGGTTTGAAGATGTAGGAGCATCAATGTTTGTATCTAAATAGACTTGAAAGTGATTACTGCAAAGCCAAGCAGCTGAAACCTGCTCAGTACTGGTGAGCAAATGTCAAAATAATTGCGAATAATTGCATAATAATTAAATAAAGGGAATATTATTTAAGCTCACTTGAATATAAAATCAATCAGAAATTAAGATAAAAGATGCCAATATTTTTAACAGCACTCCAGTGCACAGGTATTATTACAACTTTAAAGAAATATACATAAAAACCCAATAAGCAAAACCAAAACACCAAAATCTTCTTTGTATAGTCCATTGCATTGCTTATCTTTATTTAACAGAGTCTTCTTTATTTTTGAAAATTTGGTTGCTTAGTGTGTGGCTTCATCCTCTGTGCAGACCCATCAGAAAAAGTTAAGTGTTTGTTTTCTAAACACAACATTGTCCAGCATGGAAAATGTTTACACCAAAACTTTCCTTCCTTTTCACTTTCAAAAACCTCTTCCTCCAAGCTCAGACCTACTGAAATGTCTCAATGCAGGGTTTTCTCATGGGCAGAAATATTGAATTCTTCCCAGACAAGACTGAGACATTTGCATGAATCACAGAACCATAGCATGTCCTGAGCTGGAAGGAACGCACAGGTATGGAAGTACACTAGGAAGAAAATATAATATAATAAATCCTTGAATCACACTAAAATGGCACAGTTATTTCCACCTTTGCAAATTGCTTTGGTCGAATTTTGACCAGGAGCACAGCCCTAGGATAAAGGCTGTGCTATTCACTGAGGGCTATTCCCTGTCACCTCCATAGGAAACTCCCATCCAAAAAGCTCAGAGCATTTCCTGAGTTACTTGTTTAACTTCACCCTTCCACTGTTTGAATGTTAGTAAATAGACCAGTGAATTTTATTTTTTCTTTTTCAAAAGAATCCCCAGGGCTCAGTTTTTAGCTCCTGCTGGCAAGATAGGAAGGTGAGCTTTGCACAGCCTGCTCACATTCCCCCCTGCACACAGGGAAAAACTTTCCTATGACAAAAAGGTACAGAAAATTACAATGACTTGTACAAAAATAAAAGCCAGTTGCTGGTATTTCGTGTGTTTGCAGGAGCTCACACGAAGGTCTGTTGGGGCAGAGTTTGGCCCTCTGGTTACTGACACCCAGAGTGAGGCATTTTGTCATTCTTTTGGCTGAATATAAAGTGACATCTACATTGTTGCTGTCACAGTTTGCTTGCTTATCATTACTGTCACTATTACACACTGGAGATTTTACTCCCCAGTGATGACTCAGAGCAGAAAGCAAAGTTGTTGGCAATAGGGTTTCAAGAATTCCCTTTCAAAACACTGCTGAGACAAAGCTGGTCAGATGCTGGAACACAATCCAAATGCACCCAAATGTAATAATTTCTGTCTTATTTTGTTCTGCAGACACAGCCCATCATTACATCCTCCCAGCATGGGGGGTTCAGCTCTTAAAGGATTGATGGGATTTAGCCCCAGTTTCCATTAACACCAGTGACCCCCCCATCACTGCTTTGGGAGTTACCTGGGGCAGTTTTCCTCTCTGGCTGCACAGGGGTTTGTACCCCCAGCTCCCCCAAGGTGAGGAAGAATTAACTTTGTCTCTTTTCTGTTCCCTGATCAGAGAATAGTTTTTGTAACTTCTGACTGATAATCTTCTAAGTCCCAAACTTAGGTGGCTGTTTTGCTTTAGGGAAAGGAGGATCAACAGGCTCAAGGTTTTCCAGCCTTAATATCCCTGTTGTTAATGCTAAAGAGCACAGTACATATATTTTCAATCTTGCTGAGTTAAACCTTCATTTAATTAACTATATGTACATACACACAAACCAATTCTGTTTTACAGTCCTTAGCCAAAGCTGCATGTCAATCTAAAAATTAAATAATAGAAAACAGACATTTAGCTTAGTTTATATAACCTGACAGTGCTCCTATCCTTCCTCTGCTTCACCTAGTGTCATCTTTCAGTGTTCCTCTCTAATTTTATTTGGAACAAAATAAAAAGATTAAGATAAAATAATTCCCAAAAGATAATTGCAAAATGATTTATGTGCAGGTGTTAAATTATTTCTGGCATTGATGTTCCATAGAGTGCAACGTTACAACATTATGGTATTCAAAAGAGCATCTACATTTGATAATCCTGCTAATCATCAAAAGACGCTGGATCTGAATCCCGAAGGCAATGTTACATTTTGATTAAATTTTATCATCCGTGATTCTGTTTACGGTTCACTAAGGTATGAATTTCTTTCACATTCCATTGGGTTTACAGCTTATTGTGTTTGACTTGGAACACAGTCAGCTGGAGCTTGCCCTGAGCCACCAGCTCTCCAGCTACTGCTTTTGCACACTTCAGAGCCATCCTGGGCGTGAGCAGTTCCAGGTTTTCCAGCACCTCCTGCTCCATCCCCACAGTGGTTAAAAGCTGAGCCCCCAGCACAGGCTGGGTCCCCCAGAGCTGGGTCTCTGCTGGCTCCCCAAGAGCCAGCCCAGGCAGCAGAACACATTTCCAACCCCAAATTGCCAAATGGCAGAACAACTTGTAGGGCAGGCTGTAAGCACAGATTAGTGTTGTGTACACTGCTGCAAGTGGTGCAGTAATGCTTGAGAGAGCTTGTTGTAATTAAACTCTACTCCTAGGAATCTTAATCCCGAGGCTTTCTGATTTGTAATTCCAACTTCACGGCTGCACAACCAATTTTCTGTTCTCCAGATAGAGCCCCGGGCTGTGGGATCTTTCCACACCGGGGTGCACACGACAGCAGCTCCACTTTAAAACCATGTGCCTGGCTGGAAGAGCCACAGCTTCTGGAGAGTAGCTCCGTGCCCCCTTCACACTCATTGCACACCAGAGCACTGAGTGTCACAGCTCTGCCCCCTCCTCTCCTGCAGGCTGCACTCAGCTGCATCTCACACCACCTCCCAGTGCATCCCTCCACCTCTACACACAGCTGAGAGCACACCTGGCAGCTCTGGGCACAACACTCAGATGTGGCCCTTCCCAGCCAGCTGGGAGCATTTGAGAGGCTGAAGGAGGGGATTGTTGTACTGGGAGGTGAGGGAGCACACCCAGACACGCACACTCTGGGGGAGTACAGCCCACACTGGCACTTAGCCTCTCACTGCAGCCGTTCCTGTAAGTGGGACCACACAAAAAACACCCCAGACCCCTCCTTGCCCTGCAGGGATTCTACCATCTTTTGTGATAATAATAATAATAATGATGATGATGATGATGATGATGATAATAATAATAATAATAATAATAATAATAACCCCACAAACTGCAAGAAGCCCTCCAGACTGCTGAACTGGCTGCCAGCTGCAGGTGCCAGGCTGCTGTCCCTGTATCTGAGAGAAGTTGCCCCCCTGTCCCATCATGGCCCTGGCTTTGGCTACTTCAAGGGCATTTGTGCCATGACAAGTAACCAGAGTGGCTCTGGCAATTCAGACCTTGGCACCAGAGCTTGTTTTTGATGTATCAAAGGCAGCAACTAAACCTCTGGCTGGAGGAAGGTGAGAGGAAAACAGGAAGATGGATGGTTCTTTCTATTCTTCAGTTTACACATTTCTTACATTTAGAGGAATAGTTTCGAGTTGCTTTTAGATACATTATAATGTCTTGCATCAAATAAATAAAGAATAAAAAGAAAGGAAAATGCTCAGAGAACAAAGAAAAATGCCTTTAGCACTACAGGTTAAAAAAAATGAAAATATGACGATGAACGTTAACTTTATTTTCAACATTCCTCACATTTTTTTTGGTGATAAATGACTTCACATGTAGTTGCCTTCGGGGTTATATCCACAACTTCATTCTTCTTGTTATTCTGAATAAAATTTAAGGTGGACACTAGAAAGACTTTTCTAAAACCCAACTGGTGCATGCACACAGCCCCCATTTGGTTCACACAGGGTAGAAAAACACTGAGAAACAATCATGGAACACTTGTTGCAAACAAAGCTGGGATTTTCCTCTTGCCTACAAGTGCGTTGTTGCAGGATTGGCCTTTCCTGTTGGATTCAGACAAACTTCAGGGACACACATGGAAAAGGTGAATGGTAACAGCAACCAGGCTACTGAGGGAGCATTGGAATTTGTGAAGTAGCCTGGATTCTTTCCTGCACACAAATAAATAATGATTTCTTGTAATGAATGGGCGGCTTTAGTTACAAGAATAAGGCAGAGGGAATGGTAAGAAATCCTCATATTTCATTGCAAGTAATGAAAAATACCAACTTAACGCCTGTAACTTTCTACCAGTCAATCAATGGGGGCACACAGCCAAGCAGTGTGGGGGACGTGTCATTAGTCTTTGTTTTATGAATTTGCTCAGCTCCACTTAATTGTTTCAGAGTTCAGTTTGAATTCAAACAAATATTTCTTTATTTATTTTCTTTTTCTGTGTAAACAAGGGTTTGGCAATGACAAAACTTCCAACCTGACTGCTGAGCACCTGCAGCTCCCCAGCACTGAGTGTTTCATATGCAGTTACCCTGTTTAGGGTTGGGTTTGGGTGGTGACAGAGGACCTAGGATATGTTCACTTCATAGAAAATTCAAACTCTAAGAAATCTTGGGGCAGCAAGGGCAATGGGAGGTTCCTGATCTTTCCCCTCTGTGGGAAGACTTAAGATTCCACAGAATCCCAGAATCTTTAACGCTGGAAAAGGACTCCAAGATCACCAAGTCCATCCTGTGCCTGACCCCACCTGGTTGCCCAGCCCAGAGCACTGAGTGCCACATCCAGGGTGTCCTTGGACACCTCCAGGGATGGAGACTCCACCACTGCCCTGGACAGCTCTGTTCAAAGCCTGACAATGCTTTCCACTGGGAAATTCATCCTGATGTCCAACCTATACTTCTCCTTGTGCAGTTTGAGGCCTGCACCCTCCTGCCAGGGAGTTGGAGAGAGTGAGAAGATCCCCCCTGAGCCTCCTTTCCTCCAGACTGAACAACCCCAGCTGCTCCTCACAGGACTGACTCTCCAGACCCTTCACCAGCTTCGCTTTTCTACTGTTACTGGAACCTCAATAAGATCTTCTGACTCCATGGGACAGTTGGTTCCTACCAAACCAGCTTTGTGCATTACTTTGTAACCCAGCTCTGGCTCTTAATGCCCACTGCATCCGTTGTCTGTCTGTAAAGCTGGCATTTTCCTCCTCTTTTTCTCCCTAGAAATTTTAAGGGAACATGAACACTTTACAGGACAAAGAACTCAGCTGGGCATGAAGTGTCTGATTCAGCTGGAATTTGCTTTTCTTCCTGCCATCCTGAGATTGGATGCATGGGCTCCATTATACAGGGAGTCACCAAATCCTGGGGTGGGTTGGGTTAGAGGGACCCTAAAACTCATCCAGTGCCACCCCTGCCATGGCAGGGACACCTTCCCCTGTCCCAGGGTGCTTCAAGCCCCGTCCAACCTGGCCTTTGACACTGCCAAGGATGGGGAAGGCACAACCTCTCTGGGGAACATTGATACCAGCTCAGTTCCTGTTTGTCCATCAGATGTGAAAACAGATTAAAAACATCTTCCTCCAGAGGAGCATTGCAAAGTGTTTCCCCAGGACTCCAAGATTATAGCTTGTCCTATGGGTTTTTAAAGATTTCTTTATTGTGTAACAATTAACCAAACCTTAGCATGGTTTGTCAGAAGAGAGCTTCACCACAGCAGGTTTTATTAGGAGCACTGTACTCTGAGGACTTAAAAGCTGAAGTAAAGGATGACAGAAACTCTTGACTGGATTCTTATCAAAACATCTTCCCTGTAAATACCTCGGCATTATTTCCTGCATGTAATGTGGCTTTTATATCAAAACGGGAAAAAAATCAAAAGGCAGAACAGAGCAAACAGTAACTAGAAGCTGACAGTTCAATCTGCACTTGAGTGAGCTGTAATCAATTTATTCTTTCTCCATGCTCAGCTGGATCTTTCAGCCCCCATTGATGCTGTCTGCATTGCCAAATACCACTCCCAGAATTTCACTGTCAAGCTCTAGGAGACACAGTCAGTGCAAGACCTTCCAAGTCAAGAAGAACCACTGGAATTAACCTTCTAACTGTACCCTCGAGGTTAGAGGGCAAAATGGGCTCATTTCTCTGTGAGTTAAATGTGTGGGTGTACCCAGAAAGTCACGAGGTGGGGCTGAGCTTTCCAGCAGAATCACCATCTGAGTGGTTTTGTCAAGAGGCAAAAACTCTACGGGAAAGTGAACACACCTGAAGGTGCAGCACCTTGGAATGAGCCATTTCCCTGCTGGGAGAAACAAAGTCTGAATTGTGAAGAGAGATGGCAAAGTCTCCTCTCTGCAGGCTGCAGGGGTGGGAGCCACTGCTGACAGTAGCAGAGCAAGTGTAGATTGGTATCTTGGTAGTAATGGAAGGAACTGCATTCAGAGCAAGAAGTTTGGGAATTCAGAAGAATAAAATTCTTGGCTTACTTTTTTGTTAGTGACAAAAGGCAAAGAGGCAGAAATAGCTCCAGGAACAATGATCCTGGCTCTCTCCAAAAAGATTCCAGTCAGGTTATGGCCACTTTGACTCAGTTATCTAAAAACACCGGAGGGACAAAGATTATGGGGATGAAAGGTACACTATTATATTGTTTATATGATCTGTCTTCTAATAATCTATATTGAATTCTGTAGGTAATTTTCTGAAAGATGATGCTTACTTATTTGAACAAATTTAGGAAGCCATGAGCTGCTTTCAGGCAGCAAAGATCTGTGCTACTGGATATTAGGATCCAACTGAGTCTCCACTGCTGTGCTTATCTGAAATCATGTTTTTTAAGATGCCCTACATAAGGATGTACTTCTCTGGGAATGGAGCCCTGCTCAGAGGAAAATCCCTGCTACTGGGTCATGTAACAAGAGGTCTAAAAACCCTCCTGGAAACAGCTGACAGCTCCTGGCTTGGGAATCCTAACAGTCTGTTAATGTAAAGGTGAGCAGAGAGAATCAAACTGCAAGGAACTTGTGAATAAAACTCCCATCTCTGTTTTTGTATGTCACTTTGTAAAACAAATACAATTTGTGTTCTTTGTGTAATTTATTTCTGAAGCCACTGTGACATCTTGTATTGGTAATAATCTTTTCAAGAAGCAGGTATGGATTTGGAAGCCTCCCTGTTCTTTACATTTTTGGAAAGCTGGCTTTTGGTTTAGTGGTACTACAGCTCTGCCTTTTTTTAACAAGAAATTTTTATAAGCATAGAAGACTCCATATTAGCTTTTCCAGACTTGTTCTGGAAAAGCTAATATGCTAAATAATCACCAGACTTGCTCATTGCTTGTTCTGGAAAGTGAAAAATACTGCCCATGTTCACAGATGACACTTCCAGTTAAAAGAATGTACTTGGACAAACCCAAGTGAATGGCAAAGATCAAAAATACCTAATCTCTTTTATAACATTGTTATTAGTCTTTACAAGGGGAAGTAAGCCATACTTGGCCAATAATATCCTCTAGATAAACCTGTGTCTCTCATCCCTGTGCTCTCTATGCAGAAATGCAGTGTCAGTGGTGTCTCTTTAGTCCAAACTGCTGGGCAGATGCAAACCAGAGCAGCTGTGCAAGAGAGGGCAGTGCAGGGTGCTGGGGCTGCAGGAGGGCTGCTCTGGGAGCATCAGGGATGAGGGATGTGGGCACAGCTCCAGCAGGAGCCTCTCCAGCTGCTGCCCTGGCTCCAGCTCAGCAGGTTCTGCAGGAACTCAGGGCTTGGTCTGTGCCCTCTGCACAGACAGGGTGCCACTGAAGCTCAGTCCTGCTCTGCCAGGGGAGGATGGAGCTCTTGGCCTCCTGAGGAGCCTTGGATCTGCAAAGGTGAAAATTGACTTCTGCTCTAAATGTGACATTGTATGGGTGGTTATTGCTTCATTTATTTATTTATTCATTTGGAGACAACTTCATTTCATCCTCATAAAACAAAAGTGAAATATCATTTCTTGGAAAGGAAGCATTGTTATGAGCAATACAAAGGGAAGGTCTTTGTTCCTTTCAAGCACCAGTCAGATTTTCAGTTTACAATGCAAACAGCTGCAGATTTCAGTTTCAAATTCTTGAAATTCAGTTCAAACCTGGCTTGACTGAGGAGAGCTGCAGCTGCCCCATGGCTGAGGGCTGAGATGCAGACAAGCCTCAGCCACCCTCACCAGTGTCCATCCATATTCCAGGAGCAGCACCAGCAGATGCTGCTCCAGAATGGGCAGCACAGCCCAGTGAGCTGGGGCACTGCTGCAGCCCGTGCTCCACGAGGGGCTTCTGACACCTCTGGCCATGGAAGGCAGCAGGGCCCAGAGCTTGTTCCAGCAGGGCAGTGTTTAGTGGACAGGGTTTGGACAGCAGCCCCCCATCCCCATGGACACCCCAAGGGCAGCAGATGCACACCTGGAGTCACCTCCAGGTCCTGGGCTGGAGTGGAAGATGTAAACATGTCCACTGACTCGAGCTGAAGTATGGTGAGCCTGGAGCCAGGCATGTTTAAGGAATCTGATGAGGAGAAAAGGAGGATGGAAAGAAGTGAGACACAGAGAAACCTGCAATTATCAATAGGATGGATTTTCTTCTCTTTTTGACAGGGATAGAGTTACCCAACCTATTATTACATGTACGTAATTACATATCTCTGCAATAGATCACTCAGGTAAGGAGAAATATCTACTGCCTGGGAAACATCACTAATTGTTCCTTTTTTGTTGGCATACTTTCTGATTGGAGTAATTATAGAGCTGCTTCCCCATTCTCTTTTGCTCTGAAGATTTTGATGATATATTTCTTCACAGATTCCATAAAATTAAGCACCTTGAACCTCTTAATTTTGGCTTTTTTGTTCCCCTTTCCTACCTTTTCTTCCCTTGTACAGAATATTTTGCTGTGTGTGGAGAAACCTAAAGCAACAGCTTCATCATCCCACCATGCTGTGCATTGTACATGCTACAAAAAGTCCTTGATTTCAACCATTATGAAATTCTTACACTAATTTTAGAAAAGCTTTTAACTTACAAAATTATCACAAGTAGCAAAAAGGGAAAAAAGTTTAGATCTATTAAGTAGCTTATCTCTAATATAAGTAGATAGCTAATTGGCTTTGGTACACTGAAATCAAGTTCTAACAGTCTGGGAGATGCCTATCTCAGGTGTGTCAGCAAGTTCTTTATCTGGCTGCAAACCCAGCCAGAGCTGCAGCAGCACCCTCAGACAGGTCACAGAACATCCTGCAGCACAGAGTGTGAGCAGGAGAGCACAGGAACAGAGCAAGGCCCTTGAACAGGCAGAACTTACAGACTGTGGCTGATTCTTCACTCTGCTCCACAGCCCGCGTTTCTAGCAGAGCTCAGAGGAGGACAGTGCACCATGGCTCAGAGACCCTGCAGTGATGAAGACTCACAACCTCTTTTGACAGGTCTTTCCCACCTAATCTGAGAGTTCTACATCCGCCCTTTATTGCTGTCTTGAAGATAAATTAAATCTCCTGACCTACAAAGATCTGCAGCTGCAGTACACCTGGCTTGGACCCTGATGGTCCATTTTATTTCAGCTACAAACATTGATCTTCATTAATATCCTCAGGTCACTTTAGACCTAAGCCTTTGCTGTCCTGCCATGTTTTTTGCTTTTCTTTACTTTCTAAATCCATCAAAACAGGAAGAAGATATTTATGCCACACTTTTGGGTTTTGCTGTAGAAATGAATCAGTTAAAATCTCCAGCACTTTCAGGAGGTTGTAATCTCCTGACCATGGATCTCTGGAAGCCTCATTCCTCTATACAATGAGATGCTTCAAGGTTGAGTAACTCAAGTTCAGTCTTCCTGGCACAGGAGTGCACTTATTCCATGAAAAATCACCATGAAAAGCCAAAGCTCAGCAGTCCCCTTGCCTTTCCTCTAATCCTGGACCATGGACTTTACAATGGATTGAAAGACAAATCCTCACCTTGTTCTGCCCATCCCATGCCAAGTCTGCTCCTGCCTGGGGGCTTCTGCTCAGATCTACATGAATGGAACAGGCAGAAAAGAAATACAAGAGCTTGGTTTTATTAAGCAGATCTTAAAACTAGATCCAAGCCCCAGTCCAGTCAGGGGGAAGATTTCTTATACCACACACAGGTTGTGGCTGAGCCTGAAGTATGGGATGATTTTGTTTATTTACTGGATCTATCTCCCAACCAAGAAATGTACTAAATTTTCCAAGCATCTGCATAACCTGATGATACAAAGCTCCTTTATGAAGATGTGTATCTTTGGTCTAATTAATTTATCATGTGATGGAACTGTTGCCCTGGTTACTACAGAAATTATTCAATAACAGAGCAAATTGGTATGTAAACAGTAACAGTTAGATAACTTATTGGCACAAAAATAACTGCTGACAAGTGCATTCCACACACTCCAAAGGCTCTGTCCAGCTCCAATGTACTTCCTTTTTCAGACTCCTCCTTTATTCAGATCCCATTCCTTATTTCAGTGAAGGGCTCCTCAGCATCCCAAACCCCCTGAGAGCACCACTACCAATAGTCAGAACTGCTGAAGCATCTTTTCCTTGGCTTGGGGCTGAAAGCCCTGCAGACATCAAACACATGGAGCAGTGTCCAGTCCTTCATTGTTCAGCAGGGTGATGTCAGCAGCAGCTACTCCTGATCCTATTCTTTATTCTATTCCTCATCCTATTCTTTATTCTATTCCTCATCCTAATCTTTATTCTATTCCTCATCCTATTCCTTATCAGATTGAGTGCTAAACTGAGGAGACCATTGCTCACAAGGTCACAGAACCCATGTGCTGCCCCTCCTGGCTGGCATTTCTAATAAAGGATTCCTGGCGTTGAAAACAAAGCTCAACAGGAGAACAGATTCCTTCCCTCCCCCAGAGGAGGCTGGAAGGGTCTCCAATGACAGGTCAGACCTCGTGTCCATATAAATAATAGGGTCCCACTATGCCCAGTGGGGCAAGAGTCACCAGAGGCCATAAACATGTGCAGTTGTGAATGCTTGAAACCTGCACAGAATAAATTACATAAAGAAGCAGCCCCAGAGCTGCAGACACACCTTTTTGTAGAGCTCCCTGTGCAAACACAGTGTGTGCTTCCAGCACTCTGCTCTCTGGGCTGCTGGGCAGCCATTCCCATGGAATGCTGAAGGCATGAGCACCTTGATAGATTTTCTTCTTCAACTACATTGATTTTTTTAAAATAGTCTGCAAAAACATGACCAACTGCTGCCTTGGTAAACTATTGCATTCATATCATGCAACTACATGAGTATCACATATCATGCACTACAGAGTGCTTTTAACCCTTAAGGTAGCCTAGTTATTGGCTTCTTTTAAAGAAAATATCTCTAAAAGCAATTCCAAATGTTATGGCATGTTCAGTAGGAATTTCCACAAATGACTGGCCTGGATCAGCCACTGCTGTGCAGGGACACAGGGGCTGGCTGTGCTGCAGCTGAGGTGGTGATTTCTGCATATTGTGATGGACAAGACCAAACTATTACCAAAGTGTGGGCCTTGGCTGTGTCTAAACATCCCTGTGCCCACCTGGCTGCTGCTCCTGTCCTAAAATGAGCCTGTGAGAAAGTTCCTACCTTTTAAATTTGCTAGAGGATTTAAGAAACACCATAGCATTGCATGGCAGAGTTTTTAACTATTATTTTGTGCACATAAAAGTAGCACAGAGAATTTAAAGGTGAATCCTAAGTTCAGACAAACTAAGATGTTTATTTCAACTGGATAAATTTAGACTGATGGGGTAATGAAAGGGGCATTGACAACCACTTGTGAGCTCCTTTAACATATCTATTTCCAGGAAATGTAACATCTGGTGTATACCACATCCATTATCCTATCTGTCCAACTTAAGTGCACACAAATAATATATGTGCATGACTGATTTCCCTGCTGATGTCTTTATTATTACTTTGAGCAGATGAAATCTAGACCAGTGTTTTACTGTTACATTTTGTTTTCTGCATTCCAATGTCAAATTGCTTAATTATGTGATATTTGGTCACACTCTGCAAATGTTTCTTGCTGTCATTTTAGTGCCCAGTAGTTAGAGCAACAGGTAGAAAAACCAGTCAAAGTGCAGAAACATGAATTATTTTGATTCAAAATGGTATAAGGTCATAACTACATCACTTATAAAAACCAGAAGCAAAGTCTTAAGTGATTTGTCAGACACAGTAGCTAAAACTAGAATTTGCTTCCTGTGATTCCATGCAGTCCAGCCCCTGGCCCTGCACAGGACCCCCCAACAATCCCACCCTGTGCCTGAGGGCATTATCCACACTGAAGGGAGCACTTGTTTGGTTTTACAGAACTCTCAGAGGATCTAGACCTCCATAGGATAATGCTTTGCACACAATAAGACCTCAACAGGGAAAAAAATGATCCCAGGCTCATCTTGCCTTCCCCAGTAGATGCATGCTTCTATTTTGAGAGGAAAACAGCTCTTAGAGGAAGCAACTTGTAGATTTAGAATACTACTTTTAAAGTGCCCTGAAGGCCACACAGCAGCTTGGAAGCAGTACAATGCAAATGAAATGAGCGGGAGATGAAAGATTTTAACAAGCATTGAGAGCAAGATAATTTTGAATCAGTCACAGCAGTCATCTCTCGGCCACGGGACCGAGTGCCAGAAAAAGATCCAAGAGCCTGAATTCAGAATGTCTGCCACAGCCCCAGCACTTGCAGACCAATCCCTGGGGGCAGAGCTGGGCTGGTGACAGCAGTGGTGAAAGTGCAGGTGGACATGAGGTGCCAAAAGGCTCCTGGATTTGAGTGCTGCCTTCTTTTTGCCATCACTCCCTGGACTGCTGCCTCTCCAGAACTCAGGGAAGAATAAGGAGAAAATGTAGAGCAAGAAAAAAAATAGCTGAGAAATGGTGGATGCAGAATCTCTGCCCCTTTTATCTGAGTTTTACCACGTTCCCATGCCTGGGGACATCTCTCTCAGGGGCTCTGTCCAGCTCTCAGCCCTCACCAATCCCTCCCTTTCTGTCAGTGGGAAAAGGAGCCATTCCCTGAAAGCAGCAGAGGAGCTGGGGATGTGGGCAGGGATGTGAGCAAGCCCTGAATGCTGAGGCTCTGCTGTGCCAGGCACAGGCTCTGCCCCAGAGCAGGGCAGGGAGGAGGAGAATCCTGGGCCCTGTGTGCAGAGAGGCTTTAAAATCCAGACAGAAAGTCAATACCTGCACAATGGGCCAGCTCAAAATACTCTGTCTTCCAAGGCTTGGGAGCTTGGAGTCAGGTTCATGGCAGCAAAGAAGGACCATGAACACCAGTCCTGTTCTTACTGCAGACTTACTGCTCTTTGCTGCTTCCAAAAATCCCTCTACAACATTTCCTTCACTTGTCAGCTGCTGGGCTGCGAGTTACAGACTCTGTTTTGCCAGTCCTGAGCACTTGATCTCTCAAGAAGGTCAAAAAGTAGAAATGAACCTCAAACCACCCCTTTCTGAAGACTGAGAAAGCGAAGAAACAAGGACATGAGTACAGTTCAACACAGCAGGCACATTTGTCACCCCCACCTCTGCAAACAGCACCTTGGAACAGCCCCAGCAGCCCCGAGGGACAGGGATGTCACTCCTCCTGTGACAAATCCACTCACCAAGATATTCATTACAGACCCTCCACGTTGCAGACTGGCAGGATGAAACCATTCCTCACCCACCCACAAGACTGACCATCATAACCACCCCAAGTGAATCTGGCACTGGGAGGGGAAATCTCCTTGGAAGAAGGAAAGAGGGAGAAAACTCCTTCTCCAGCACCACCAAACCGCTCAGCATCCAGTGTGGCACCACCAAGGAAGCATCAGAGACCTGGAATTCGTGGACAAAGTACTAGAATTCAGATTTTCAGGATGCCAGCCCCTGTCCTCAGCTCAGCCCTGCCTCACAGCAGTTATTTTGGCAATGCCAAAGGGAACAAGTCCAACTGACTGTACCCTCAGGACTGGAAAGTTTTAGCACCATGCTGCAAACTTGCCACATACCTTAGATCTGTTCTTCTGGTTCCTCTAAAGCACTGGATCTGGGCTACTGCTACCTTAACTCTTGGTGGGAGGAATTTGGAAACTTTGGTCAAGATATATTGATGTTTTGGAATATCATAAGTCCTCTTTATGAACTCATATAGCATAATCTTCACTTTATGAGTTGTTTTCATCATCTACTCAAACCATTAAAATGGCTGCTCTGTGTGTTCACAAATGTCCAGGCCACCTGGTATTCCTCAAAATGTTATTTTTCATTTTAAAATAATCTGAAAGGTGCCTTTGAAACAGCATCACCTCTGCACGGGTGAAATGCTGCTGAAAGAAGAAATTAAAAAAAATAAAAATCAACAAGCAATGAATTTTGCAAGAAATCCTGAGGAGGGAGGGTTTCAAAACAGAAATCATTCAAAACATTCTCCGAGCTCAGGGGCTCCAGGCTCTGCTTCCCAGCTCTCAGCCAAAGCAGGACCTGACTTAAAGTGCAGCCACAACTCTGGGGCTTTCATGCTGATGCAACACCCCCCATTTCCCTGCTGGATGCAGGAGCCAAAACAAATGTGGAGGATTTGCATTCATGTGTCGAGACCCAAAGAGAGGCACAGGAACATCCCAAATGAGCAAATCAAAGCTGCTCTCAAGGAGCCATTCCACTCTGTCCCACCCCCAATCACTCTTTCCATATGAAGTTGCTATGGTGATGATAATTATTCTTGATCAGCAGGATACAGTAATTATTGCAATAAAAATCACATAAAGCTTGTCACTACATGTGTGAGACAGGGATTGTCTCTTCAATTATGCACCTTTCCTTGCCCTCCCCCTCCCTTTAAGGTAGGGTGTTGGGTTTTTTTTTGTTGTTGTTGTTGCAATTATGTAGTAAAAGACAAGAAATTCAATTATTTCTTGCTAATATCAACGTTGCAGGAGATGATGGCAGTTGCCAGCAGCTGTTTGGATGAACAAAGGAGGTAAACAGTATTTGAGAATTTATGGCAAAAATTAAATGTCTTAGTATTTCAAAACATATTCTGGACAGTTTTGAATAGTGGTCTAAAGGTTTGCAGCCATTGGAGCGCCTCAGTTCTCCAGTGAGGTGTTTAGTCCATGGGTCTGAGGCTGAGCAGAGGAGCTCCAGGTTCCAATTCACAGCCTGGTTCCCTGCTGGTGTTGGTGGGCAGGACAGGGCCAGCACAGCAGGGCCCTGGCTCTGGAACAGCACAGAGCATCCCAGCCCAGGGCTGGTGCCTCTCACCTCCCCAGCTCTAAGGCAGCTTAAGCTCCAAGACTTGTTTACCCCCTGTTTGTCATTTTAATTCGTTGACCTTCATTTTCAAAGTAGTTGCAAGCACGCTGTGATGGATGGAGGGAGTAACCTGATATCGACATTCTGAGGACATCCATCATGAGCTCTAATCTCAGATAGAACTGTATGCTGAAGCCTTTCTAGAAATCAGTCTCCTCCCTTGTGTGCCTAAGTGCACATAAGAACTTACACACAAATTCAGACAAAACCATTCTGCTTTAGGACATCTGCTGGGAGAACACCCTGAGTCATTCCTGACTGGCTTTGGGCATTTGATGCTTTGGGTATTGCTTACAAACTGTGTCAGACACGGGGCCCAAACATCTCCATCTCCCCAGAGCCCACAAACAGCATCCCTTTCATTACCTGTGGATCAGGCAGAATCCATTGAAATTGCATTTTACAGTATCTTATTTCATCTCTACATTTTGTAACTGCTTCAAAAGAAGCAGGGGGAAAACAATATCACAGGATATTTTCAGCAGGTCGTAGATTGGACGTAACACAGCAGAAATCAATCAGCATTTCAGTAATGCAAATGGTTTAAAGAGCATAAAAAGTTGTTGATGTGAGTTTAAGATCTGCTGAACCAACAGGTTTTGAAGCACTGCTTTAGGAAGGTAACTGGGGTTTTTTAGTACCTATATGACACAATCTTTTGTTATGTTCCTCTATGACATAACGTTCTGTAGTCATTAATATGGGACTAATCTCACAGGCATCTCATCTGCCCTCAATGGAATGGGAGTGAGGCCAGATCCTTAAGTATGCAAAAATCCAAGAAAAAGATTTATCTGTCTATCAGCATGTATTCATTCCACTTAAATTTTTATTTGTTCATTATCAGCTTAACCAGCACTTCACAATGTAGAGAAATCAGAGGGCCCCTATCAAAAGACTGAGTAGGTTTAGGGGAAAACAAGAATTCTGCCTCCCTTGAACCAAGGCAAGAGTGAGAAGCTGCAGAGCAGAGTCAGTACAGGGAACAAAACTATCTTTTTGTCCTGCTAGAGGAGACAACAGAAAAAGAAGATGGCAAATTACCTCTGATGCCTTTGACAGGTCTGTTTGGTTCGTGCATTCAGCCACTTGTAATTTTAAATTGTCATAACTGCAAGTCTTAAAGCAATATAGACTGGAATTTGAGCTGAGGATCCTGGAGCCAGAATTCATGTTCTACTGCCCACTCACCCTGAGATTTCTCTGTGAAATTTGCCATATCAATCAGCCTTAAATTTAATGTCCAATAATTTGAAGGTTTTCAAATTTGGGAGGATTTAACAAAGCCCCAGATCTTAGTGCTGGCACCAGCTATCAAGAGAAATCATGTCTATGTCCTTCTTGCACATCACACATCTTAAACATAGAAACCACCATAAAATTCTTCAGAAAATACTTCAGAATCAGTGAACATAGAAGGTGTCACAGCATGAATTCAGCATCATCTGAACCATCAGAACTTTTTATTTTGGGCAGGCTGGCCACCAGGAGCTTCTGCTATGCTTTCAAATGACAATTCTCAGTTCCTTACTAAATCTAAACTTGCATACACAGCAAGTTTCTAAATTAAAGCCAAACACCACCTCGTGCTCAAGCCTTCCCATCATTTTGCTGTTTGTTGCCACCTCCAGTTAAACTCTGACTGTTCTGTTTTCTGATAGTCTCATTCAAGAAAACCAATGTTTTCCTTGCCAAAGAAACCTCTAGAAGTTCTGCACACTCACCTGTGGGTGCCCTACCCACCATGGCCTGGGACTGACTGGCCAGTTCATTAACAGCATGTTGTTGTTTTCTTTTTCTTCCTGAAAAATTCCCAGTTTTCCATCGAGCCCAGCACACAGGAGGGGATGGGTATTTTCCTGCCTAAGTGAGGTATGCAGACCTCTGTGCCCCCCAGGACAATGTTTCACTTGTTCTCCTTCCCAAGGGGGTGGCTGGAAGATGCTCCGGCCCCAAGGAGATCAAAGAGCTGCCAGGACAGGCTGGTCAAGAATTTCCCTTTCATCTGAATATATTGTTTGTGATTCTGAGCCATTCCCAAAGGTGAAGAAGGCTTCTAATCATTGCAGGAAGAGCCCTTGGAGATGACAGCAAGAGAAAAAAGAAGATTAAGGATTGCTTACAAGCAGCAGGGAACAGCAGGTTACATATTTGGAGCAAACTGCATTTGTTGATTTTACTTAAACAGGTTTCTAACAAAGAGTTAGAAATTCAGGCAGCATAAAGGAAACAATCACTTAACATTGGTACCTTATAATGGAACAGGGGCTGCTTTATTGCTAGGATATCTATTATACAGTAAGGTGTACATTTTGTAATATTTTGCATTTCTAAGAATTATCACTGCACTACAATAAAAAGAACTTAAATTATTTTCATTACAATCAGTAGTTTTTCAGAGAATCACCAAATTCACCAAATAAAGAAAAGCAGTTCTGTGACCTCATAAATCACACAGAGAAACTGAAAACAAGACAGAGCTCTCTAAAGTGCATAAAACCACCCCAGACCTCAGAATTTTAAGTTTCTTCTAGCATAGCTTTTTCTCTTAGTTCAGCAATCTGTTTTTAAAACAGTGAACTGACATTTATCCAAATTTCACTTTGTTGTTGTCATCTCTCATAACAAAGCAGACCAAACTCCATCGACACCCTTCTGCTGTAAGGATGAGCCCATTATCCCTAGAAGGGATCTGATAAGGTTTCTGTAATTGAGCCAAAGAGAATAAAGATTTTTTTAAATTTTATTTTTCACTTCTAATTTTCCCAGTGTGGCAGCACTGAAGGAAGAACCAGTGAGGGGCAGACCCCAGTCAGGGCTCTGTAAAACTGCTACCAGCAGCTCTCAGCTGGAGTGAGAGGGTGCAGGGATCCAGGGGCCTGACCCAAGCCCTGCCACTGCAGCTCCCATCTTTGACTGCCCAGGTAAGCAGAGGGCTGTGACATCACAGAATTTTCAGGACTCAAATATGTTTGACATCCAAGAATTCCAGCTCTGTCAGATCCATCAAGGGTTTTAAGTGCTGGATGAGGGCCCAGGGTTGCTGTGCTTGACCTCCCCAGGAAGGAAAGAGGCAAAATCCTGGTGCTGCCCAGTCCCTGAGCCCCTCCCAGGGAGACTCTGTGCCAGCAGCTCCTGCCAGGGGCTCCTCTGCACTGCTGCTGTCACAGGAGCTCCACAGTGAATCATCAGGGAAACATGTTCAGCCTCCAGGAGCAGATGGAGCTGCTCTGTGCAGAGGAGCTGCAGATATTCCTCTCCTGCTCTATTCTAACAGTAATATTTTCACTAGAGCAAAAGGAAAACAAGCAGTATTAAGTGCAAGTATCTCCTGTATAAATATTTATCTAAGGAAGAAAAAGTGTCCTTGTGTGCAGCCACAGGTGCACAGACAAACACTTCACCACCAAATTCCATAAAATAGCCTTCGGACAAGGAGCTGAGCAGTGTTTGGACAGATGGCCAGTTCTTCTAGAAATGCTTCATTTTACCCCCATTGTTTTAGTCAGGGCAGGCTGCTGTACTGGAAACAATATTCCAAAGTGCCCTTTTCATTCAGTAGTTTCCATGAATTATACAAATGAGAGTTTACCACAGCCTAGGAGTAAATTGCAGGGTCACTAAAACCTCGAAGGCACTTTGCACAGAATTCACAGAGTGCTCAGCACAGGCTGGGGCAGTCCTGCTGGCAGACAAGGAACTGGGAAAGCTGAGAGCCTGGAGAGTGCACAGCTGAAAGACTAAAGAGTCCCATCAAAACTGAGAGAGGCATATTAATAAATTTTCTTAAATAAATAAATAAAGGAAAGAAACCCCAAAAAACAAACAAACAAACAAAACTCCAACCAAAAACGCTTCAGTGAGAAGTATCTGAAATCTGAATTAGAGGGGAAAATTCTTTCAACTCCTGCAGCTAGCTGAGGCAAGTTCCCTGGTATTTCTTCACTGGGAAGTTTCTTCCCTTTGGCTATACAGCAGCTCCTGCCTACAGGAGAGGAGAAGGCTGATAACCAGGATTAGGTGAACTGGTCTAGATAAAGAACTGACTTGAACCTCTGCCCAAGGTTTGAACCCAAGGCTTGCTCTTCAAATCAAGTATTAGGAGGCAGTTTTCCCCTTTCCTTTTTTCCTTGCTTCCCCTTGTCCAAAATCTCTTCTGTTCTGGGTGAAAGCAGATGTTTTAGGATCTTGCATCCCAGAGAATCTTTTTCCTCAATGTGACAGTCCTGCACACCTTGTAGCTCCTTTCCAGTGAGATGGTTTCCCAGATTTGGGAGGACAGGGAGTGTGGAAGCCTCTCCTGTGTCACAGCCTCTCATTGCCCCTCATGCAGCTGGGGCAGCAGCAGCCCCTCCCAGTGCTCTGAATCCTGACACCCCTGAAGGAGCCCTGCTATTCAAAGATTGTTTAAATCACAGGGTCATGATGATATGCTGCACCCAAAAATTTTAAATAACCTGGCATTTTTAGGGGCTCCTGCAGCCACAGCATCCTCTGACCTGTATGGGGGGGACACATCCATACAATGCTTGGAGCTGTTGCACATTTGAAATCTTTCTTGGAAGCATTTCACCAAATAGTCAGTCCAGGTACTGCTGCTGGCCACCAAATCACATGCTGAATGCACTTTCAGAATATTCTCTTCTAAAGCTGCACTCTGTGTGTTCTGAGAAGAGAAAAACTTTCTTAGTACTTGAACATATGCTCAAAAGATCTATAGAGCTGCCAGTCAACATCAAATGTCTCTTTGCAGACAGTCTCTTCTCTACAGCCAGGGGATGGTATCAATAAAAAGAAAAAACAGAAGGCTTTCAATGCAGTAGTCATTCCTGCTCCCTTATTCTTTAACTATTTAGCCAATTTAGGAGAAATGCAAGATCAAAATGCAGGATAATCAATGTAAGCTGACACAAGGCCTAAATTTTATCTGCCTTTTCTTATTTCTCTTCCAAAACATCAGGAGATGAGGAAATATGATTTTTAAATGAGCTTAGTTAATATACCCTGGAATGAACAATAAACAGCTGAAATGAGCTCCTCAGCCCATTCTTTTAAAGTGTCTAATGTGTAATCCTGGTAACACTTAACATTCATTTGAACATGAAAAGGCTTCAGGCTAGAGGTGCTAATAAGAACACCCCACACTTCAGCTTTAAACAGACATGGCAATTTGTATTTCAATAAGGGGAAAAAAAATCAGTCTTGAGGAAAGAAATACCTGCACTCCTCCACTGTATCCATTTACAGCACTCACGTGCACACGTTTCAGCATCACTAATGCAAATCCAGCATCAGGGAGACAATTTAAATTGCCCTTCAAAACGCAGAAAAAGAAACATATCATTAGCATGACATCTCACTCCTGTGAAATGCATGAAAGGCTGCTTGTGCTGCATAAAGGTACAGGTAGGTGTAAATGAAAAAATGCATTCTTTGCTTGGTGATAAGGAAAATGTGGAAACAGAAATGCCAGGGTGACAGACTATCTTCTGCTTTTTCTCACTCTGTAGATCTGACAGCTTCACATTGAAGGCACATTATAATAAGGCTGGAATCCTTTACCTGTTGGGAATGTAGGACTTGTGCTTGCTCCTGCTTTAATCAGGAAAAAATAAAAATTCAATTCACCACAAGCACTGTGTCTTGTACTCTCATTTCTTGGGAGCCTCATCAACATTTTCTGTCCTGTCAAAGTGAATTTTAATTGCTGCAGGATGATAGCGATTAAATGTTTTTTGGTGCCACCATTTTTGGAGCCTGGTCTGACTTCAGTTCCTGTACATAGAAGAATGTTCTGTAAGAAACCTGGAATAAGTCTTGAAAGCAAAATCCCCAAGAAAATTTAGTTTTAACTGCCTTGATTTTTTAATGTGATTAAACAATTGCCTGAGTTTTTGTGGAAGTCAGAAAGAAAGCATTTTTATGAACTGCTTCTCTCACTTCTAACTCATCAAATCAAGTTTAAATGACAAGTAGTTACTTCTAAGAGCATGTTAGCAAAGCTGTCCCAGAAAAATCATGTGCCTGTGTATGGATGAACATTTGTCCTATATATTAGAAATTCTCACTAGTGGATACTGGAAGGCTGAGGGGAAAATCCAAAGCCTAAATTGGAATGAAGAAATCAGCATTACTCGTGTTCTCGTGCTAGAACAGAATTGATCTGCCTGAGCTGGTTTAGATTTGATCACTGGAGATCCAGGGCACATTTTTGCTGAGGCTGCTTGTGGAAGTCACACATTCCAGGGTGTTCTTTGGGAAAGAGGAGAACATTTGCTGTATGGCAATCAGTGCAGGCTGTTATGGGAACACCTTAAGCAATTCCATGGAAAATTCTCAGGAGCTGCCAAGCCAAGTTTTAGGCTACAAAGGGGAATGAGAAAGATAAGTAGCTCTGAAAATATGTGGTGGAAATAAAAAGCTGCACAATAAACCCCGAACTTCTCTCTGTGACCTAAAATAAGGAAAATTTGAAGATTATAAATAAATCTAATATTAAGATTTCTGATATAAATTTCTGATATAAATTTCTTAAAGTACACAAGTTGCTAAAATCTTCCCTCTCTTCCCCATGCACACAAACTGATTTCATCAGCCCCACAAACCTGAGACATAAGGTTGCTGCTGCGTTTTTTTTGGGTTTTTTTTTTTGGTGAGCTTTTTTCCCCTCTGCTTTTTATGCTTTTGCCACTGTTCAAAAATATCTTCTAAAATCTGATGTAATAAAGACAGAATTACATCCCTGGGCCCTCAGGAAGATCAATAAGTAAGCTAATTTCCTGAGTGGCCATAGAGCTCCTGGTTTGTGAGAGAGGAGAAAAGACTAAAGGACACAGAAATGTGGGCTCAGAGAGAGCTCCAGCAGCAATCCTGGCTCTCTGCAGGCTCAGACACCCCTGAGGTTTGTGCTTTGCTCTCTCCTCCCTTTGCACCCAGCCCCAGCCCCAGCTCTCAGAAATAAGGAGAAGGTGTAACCCATTCCTGGAGCAGCATCCCTGGGGACCCAGGGCAGGGATGAGGGAAGGAGGGAGAGGGGCAGGGAGGGACAAGGCTCTGGGAGGGCTCTGCCCCATCCTGCCTTTGGCACAGGAGCAGCACAACCTCCCTGGGCAGCCTCAGGCCTGCTGTCCCTGCCTGCTGCTGGTTTCACTGCTGGAGCAGCAGCCACGGGGCAAACAGAGCTGAGCAGGAGGGACAGGTCCCCGTGGGGGCAGTCACTGCTCTGCCCTGCTCCAGCCACGAACAGGTGCACACAGGGACAGGAAAGGGGAAGACTGTCAGATCCTTCTGATGAAGAGAATCCTGAGCTTTCCCACCCCTGCAGAAGCAGCTCCTCTGCTCCCTCCTCAGCCAAGAGCCTGCTGATGCAGCCCTTACATGACAAACTGCAGCCAGATTCATGACAAAGCCCAAAGCAGCCCAGCTCAGATTGCTCTGGAAACTCACCCACGAAATGATTACTCCCCAGTTTATAGTCAAAGGTCTCATTTGAGCAGATTTGAATCCATTTTGAATGCACAAGTTTCTTTCACTGTTCCAATTTAACCCAGGAACACCCAGCCCAAACCCAACTGGCACCCTGGGCACTGCAGCAGCCAAGGGGCTCTGGGGAAAGAGAAGTGTTAGAGAAGTTAGAAAAGTGAAGCCACTCAGTCTTGTGGCTGGTGGAAATGAAGAAAGTTCATTTTCCTGGCACTGCAGTCCCTAAAGCTGGGTACCAGATAAAGACTCCGAGCTTCTCGTGGTTTGCACAGCACAGATCCCAGAGAGATGCTGCCATGGAAAAGTGCAACAGTCTTGTCTCTTAATAGTTACTGCACATCCAGTCTCACCAAAACTCAGTTCTGACTTGAGGGCTGTCTGGAGCAGTTATTTCATCAGATTTGTCTGTGGGGGAGCTCTAGAAATTGCCACCTGTGAACGTTTCCAGGAGGGAATGAATGAGTGCTGAAAAACCATCATGTTAAATTTAAGGTAATACATAGAGCTTCTGCACTGTGGCCTCAGTTTTCAATCAGCCAGGTTCAAATGTAGCTTATCAAAAGCTCTAGGAGTAATCAAATCCACTTTCATGGGCCTTTGGTAAAAAGGGGAGCATGTATAAGCTTTCCTAAGCAGCCTCAAAAAAAAAAGCTTACATTAACAGATGTAACAGATACACAACTATGCTCAAATATTTTTATTTGTCTAACATAAGGAATAAAACAAGTTACAGCAAAGCATGAAATCTGATGAGGATTCTACCTTAAGGAAAAAAAAAATTGTCTTTTATAATAACAAATAGTTGGAACCAGCACATTGCTTTCGCGACATTGTTCCCTTCAAGACAAGTCCAAACTGTTCAACATTATGAAAACTCTGCCTATTGCTTTGTACCAGAAAATTTATTACCCCCAAATCATTTACAACAGACAGCATGCATTCCAAAACTGATTTGTTACTTTAGGCCACAACAACTCACTTTCAAAGCTTAAAGAATCCATTATCCTGTGCAAAGGAAAGCCCGTGAACAGGACACAGAGAAGCTTCAGGTGGAATTCCAGGAAGAAGTTTGGATGGAGGACGCCTGCAAACCCAGCCAAAGGATTCACTGGGAGCCTTCTGGGCACCGTGGATGGGGAAAGGATTGAATAGGATTTTTATTCTGTGAAGTGTGTGAGCATTTGTCACAATTTCAGCAAGCTGCTTGCTGGGCTGGGAGGAGGAAGCGAGGCAGTTGGAGAAGTCAAATATGATTAACACAGGAACTCTGCTCTGTGGGAGATGTCATTACCTGCTGACACAGAACGGGGCATTTGTCTCACTTTGCTGCAGCACAAAACACAATGTGTGTGTTCAGCACTACTCTGCTCCTCTGATTTTGTTATGAGCCACAACAGACACTTGGGCCAGTTTGATTTATTTGATTAAAATGCCTCAGACATTTTTCAGCTATGGAGGCTGCTGCAATTTAAAAACTGCTGGTCTTAGAGATTGCCTGAGAGCAGAGGAGTGTCCCAGCTCAGGGGGCAAACCCAGCTGCAGGAGAGCCAGAGCAGCCCCACAGAACCTGACCCACAAAGAGAATTCTGTGTCAGGGCCCAGGAGGGGGAGCAGCCCAGGGCACAGGGGAGGGCACTGAGCTGGTGGCACAGAGGGGACACAGGGCCTGGGGTGCCTGACTCTGCCCTGGCACCAGCCTGAACATCTGCATCTGAACATCAAAGACCTCAGCAAGCAAAGCAAGGCTTAGAAAGTTACCTACACACTTGATTTACAGCCTCTTTAATCACAAGGGACAATTCTCAGGAATTTTTTTTAAATCACTGCAAATTCACATCATTAAGAGTCTTTTTCTACTGAGTTATCACAAAATTTGAAAAGTGACATGGAAACAGCATCTAGAAGTCATACATGTTTGGTCAGCATTTGAAAGTCTGTATTTCTTTGAACTTGCATACCCAAACAGGTCAACCAGGGCTTTAAAGTGTAATCCTATATGACCAAAATACAGGAAACTGCTTTGAAAAGAAAACAAAACCCCAGGGCACAAGTGTGAGTCACTGTGGTGACTCAGCCAGTGGCTCTGGGTGCTCAGCTGCCCCTGGGGTTTGCCCAGAGCAGGAGGAACTGAGTTCTTTGCAGGTAAAATGTTATTCTGAGTCCTTTGGAGGTGACAGTGTTCTGAGTTTAACACGTGGCGATTGAATCTTGACTTTTAATTCAAAGCTGTGGGACCAAGGAGCCCCAGCAACCCTGAGCCCAGCTTGGTGCCCTCAGAGCTTCTCATGACCTGCTCAGGGGACAAACTAGGCTCCTTTATCCACTGTCTCTCCCTGGAGTCGTGTCCTAGTGGTCCATTTCATAATCACTACTGCTGGAAATTGATTGTTTTTATTTTTAAAGCTGTCAGACATCTGTTGTTCTGTTAATGCAAACAATTCTCTCTCTCTCTTTTAATCCCACACCTATTTTGCTTTTCAGCTCTCTCTTGAAAATATTGACTGTAAGAAATCCAAACTGGCCAAATCCACTCCAAGCTATTCTGAGTACACTGCTGCAGAACGAAGCACAGAGTAAAAAAAGAGCATCATTATCTACCATTTAAATGATTTCCAAAGCTACCATTTAAGACATGGGGTTTTCTATGATCTTTGTCCAAGGAAACTCACCAGTGAGCTCAGTGAGATTCCTCTGGGCACACACAGCAGAGCAGGGAGTGACCAGGGGATTGCAGGGCACACAGAGCTGAGGCTGCTGCAGGTGAGCACGGACGGCCAGAGGGGCTCCTGAGCCCTCAGCTGCTCTCCCTGTCCTCCAGCGATGCCACACCTGAGAGGAGGTGGCACATCCTCCAAGTGCACCTCCTGTTTGCTCACAGCAACACAAGGACAGCTGGGAGAGCTGGGGGGGCTCACCTGGAGAGGAGAAGCTCCAGGGACACCTCAGAGTCCCTGGCAGGGCCTGAAGGGGCTCCAGGAGAGCTGCAGAGGGACTGGGGACAAGGATGGAGGGACAGGACACAGGGAATGGCTCCCACTGCCAGAGGGCAGGGATGGATGGGAGATTGGGGAGAAATCCTTCCCTGGGAGGGTGGACAAGCTGCGGCTGCCCCTGGATCCCTGGCAGTGCCCAAGGCCAGGCTGGGCCGGGCTTGGAGCAGCCTGGGACAGTGGAAGGTGTCCCTGCCCATGGCAGGGGGTTGGATTGAGATGGATTTAAGGCCCCTTCCAACCCAAACCATTCTGGGATCCTGGGATTTGTATTTCGGCACTTGGGTCCACTGGTCGCGTGTCTGTTCTAAAATCCATTTCCAAACACAGACAAGTTCTGAGCTGTAAATTGGCTCAGAACCAGGCAAGCAGACCAAGAGCAGGCCCAAAACAGATTCCCTGGGTTCTGAAAATCCAAACACTGCAGCTCAAGCACATGCAGCAACACAAAGCAGTCCTAGAAAGCACCCGAAGCCAGGTGAGTCCCCACCCCAGCCGGGCTCTCCAGCCAATCTCTGCCCCAAGGCCTCCATGAGGTGAGGTGAGGAAAATGCAGCCCCGCTTCCAATGGAAACACAGCTCCCTGTCCCTGCCTGCATTTGTGGTGTCAAGTGTTCCCCACACCCTGTGGTGAGCGCAGAGCCCCAGGATGTGATCCCAGCCCCAGAGGCAGCCAGGTCTCCAGGGCTTTTGGCTCTCCTGGCAGCAGCAGTTTGCTGCAGGGAAGGTGGGATCAGCACATGCACTGCCCAGCATGGGCATCACTCCACAGCCTTTGTTCCACCAAAGCCCTGCTCGAGGCAGGTGTTGAAAAGATGGGTTAAAAGGTGAACTTTTAAAGTCCTGAAGGGTTTTTTTTTTTTGTTTCCACCCTGGTTTTTCTACACATTTCTGGTCACTTAGTAATGTAGCTGAATAGTGAAAACAAGCACTTTTGATTATTACTGTGTTGGAGAAGTTATTTAATCAGACAAATGAAAAACATTTGTAGTCATCACAGCCAGCTCTGGGTACCAGAAGCTTTTGACAGCTGGCTCTCCTGGCCCTCTGTGATAGTTTAGGGCCGCATCCTCATTTAAAACAGATGCACAAAGCAAAACTTCCAACTGCATGGACATGTGAGCACCCTGGTAGTAGAAGAGACTCATTTAGAGGATGCTGAAGTATAATTACATCATATTTCCATTAGAGGGATGGTCTCTGCAGCTCCCAGAGAACTTGGCAGGGCATTAAAAGCCCGTCAAGGCTGACCACACAATAACTGAAGGAGAGGAAGAAAAAAACACATCAAACCACAGAAAAAGCCTGAGAAAGGATTTCTGGTGTGCTACTGCACTTTTCTTTGATCTAAAACAGAAATAGTCTTCTGGAAGGGTACCTGAGGCACACCACTGAGAAAGTACCCAGCACACCTCCACCGTGACTTCGCTAACTGCCAAAACTCAAAGAGCTTCTTAGCAGAATTCTCTCCTTTCCAAGGACATCCCTGTGTCCTACCCCATCCCCAAGGACATCCCTGTGTCCTATGCCCTTTCCAAGGACACCTTCCATTGGAATATGGGAGACAAAAGTTCAAACTCCAAGAGTGGAAAAGTTCTGCAGAACTGCTACTGAAAACTTTTCCAAATAAGTCCCAACTGAGCATCCATCTTCATTTGAAATCTGCAGGTTTTTCCCAACTCCTGTTTAGGGCTGTTTTTAGGGGACAGGAAGAAAAAGTAAAACAGAAAGCAAAACCAAAAAATGCAGAACCCCCAAAACTCGAAAAAACCTTGAAACCCCTCTGAATCACACCTCTATTCATCTAATGCATCTCCTGGCCTAGGAAATCAGTTTTCTACCTCTGTGAAGGAAAAAAATTACAAACTCAGAGTATTCCAACTTTCCTACTCCAAGCTGGTAAGGACACTAATGCAGGTACTGCTGCATGCTCCTGATTCCCAGTCCCCACAGGAACAAAAGGCCACAAACCCACAAATCATCTCAGGGAGACAAGCAATCTTCAGAGAATCAATATAATATGCTGGAAACTAAACCAACAAATGCTCAGCCAAGATTCCTCCATTATCTTACAAATGTTTTTATTAGAACTGAAGTGAATTAGTATTACAGGAAGATGACAGAGAAAGTCAAAAAAAGAAAGCAAAATGATGGAAGGGGGGTCAGATGAGACTTTTGGACCCAGGCACAGTGACACAGAACCAGTTCCACCACATGGCAAATGCAGTGTGAGCACTGACACTGTGCCTTTCTGGCTCCCCCTTCTGCTCACTGTCAAATGAATATTGATCTTTTAGATGAAACACAAAAACTCTTCTTTAACTGTGTGCTTTTCACAGATAAAAACATTGCCTGAAGCATCCTCTTGGCCTGATCCCATTGAGTTCCAGATCTGCAGTTCTCCTTCACCTCAGAGATTCACTCAACTCTCTGCAAACAGCCAAAAGGTGAGAAAGATGAACACTTTCAGCAGGCAATTCTGCAGGAGTGGGTGTAGGGACAGAGCAAGAAAACCCACCAGGTAAAGGTTCCATACTCACACTCATCACACATGGCTTCAGAGAGAAGCACTGTGCACACCTCAGTAATGCCAAAGCAATCCTCTCTCACCCCTTTATATCAGTATCTTAATCTCCTTGCACTCCAAACATGGAAAGTTGCCTTCATGTGCCAGCTGCAGAGTGAGCCAGCCGAGCAGAATTGCCAACCACAACCTCAGCCCTGAGCCTGGGCAGTGCAGGGATCTCAGCCTGTGTTTGGACCCTGCTCTAGCAAACCTCCATCAGAAATGCCAAAGGCAGCTCTTCTTAAGAACTTAATCCACCTCCCACCATTCCCCTCATCCTCACTTGCAAAAATCCACAGGTGAGGTTTGCTTGTGCTACCAACACACCGAGAACAATTTGATGGAATTCAATAAAGCTCTCCTGCTTTCCATGCAGGCACTATTGCTTTATAGATTGTGCTGCTTTTGATGTCCTCTTTGATCAGATGTGCTCCTGAACTTCAATGGGGCTATTTCAGAGCAGCACCTGCCTGGCTGACAGCAGAACCAGCACCTTCCCATTTTTTATTTCATCATTGACTGAGAATATTTGTTCTCGACTGCAACAACTGCAAATGAGCAGGCCAACAGCTTCCCAAAAATAGACAAAGTGCAGCATTAGCAGCATATCATGCCCACCTAGTGCATTTTTTTTCTTGTTAAAAATGTATGAAGTACAAAATTCCCTCAGCACAGTGTAAGACAAAGCAAGAGCAAGTCCCTGTCCCAGAGCTGATGTCCAGCACCTCCCACAAACAGGACCTGTGGACATTGTTCATGTGCTCCATTTCCCTGGCACAGGGAGACGAGTTAGAGAAGATTTTACTCACCACAGAGAGATCAAATCCCTACACAGAGCATAGGATTGGTAGAACAAGGAAGGGAATCAGATTTTGTTGCCATGCTGCAGTTTTAGCCTTGTGATGTCCCAAGGGAGTGACACAGCCAGTGCCACCCCGCAGTGTCACCCCTGGGCTGAACTCTCCTCCTCTGGACACTTGCACAGAGGGCAAGACTGGGCAAGAACAAACCCAAGGAATTTCCCAAACCCCAGCAAACCCACAATGTGTTCTTCAGTCAGAAACTCACAAAATGGTTGAGAGGCGAACACAACAGTGCTGGGTTGACAGTTGGACTTGATGATCTTAAAGATCTTTTCCTACCTTAATGAATCCATGATTCTGTGGTTCTAAAGCCTCACACAGAGCCAGGGAGCAGTTTGCTTGGCAGCTGACTCCATCTGCTGCTTTTTTCCTGGGTGCCTGAGAGTTTTAGCTGGTGACAGATTGTCATCTGCTGACAGAGGGGAGCAGGGATGCTCAGAACCTTGTGATGCCACTTGGCTTCACAGCCACCCAAATCCCCTGGGAAGAACTCAACTTCCAGCCAAACAAAACCACAGTTCTGCTCATATCTGCACTGGAAGATCTGTAGGGCAAGAAGCCAAAGCTCCAAGGCTGGTAGGCAACAGAACCCTGAGATATTTGGCTGAAGCCTACAGAAGAGGCATGGAGGAAAACTTGCTGTAACTTTTCAATATTTCTACACAAAGAAGGGGGCAGAAAAGGGAGCAGTTTCTAAAGCATTCTCCAAAACAAGGTGCAGGGGAAGGCAGATTATTTCTGTCTGTGTGGATGATGGCAACTGTTTAGTTTAATGCACGAACACAAGAAGAACAAACAACTATTTTAACCATAACAGTTTGCTTTTCCTCACTCAATTTTACAAGCCTCTCTTGCTCCTGTTCTATTTGCAGATGCACCTGGCTGTTACCCATAGATAACACAGTGCACAACACCCTGAAAGCCCCTCAGACAGATTTGTCCTAACTTCCCTTGCAGAAGGACAGAATGAAAGAGCTCTATAATTTCTAGACAAGGAAAAATTAATTTGTTTGCAGAATGGCTCTCTGGACATGAAGTAAGCTGAGGCAAGACCAGGAAATCCTGAGGCAGGATTTCGACTTGGGGCAGAACCTCTACTGGAGAACTGCCAGATAAAGACTTTCTGGAAAGGGGAAAGGGATAGGGAAATATTAATTTAAAAACATAAGTTAAATCCAGGAAGCCATAATTTATGGCTTAATGAAAAAAAAAAAAAGGTCTAATTTGCCACAGTGTTAGAATAGGGTGATGATACAGAACAGGCTGAGAGCTGCAAGTGGCTAAGGAAGGGATCAGGAGGTCCAGACAGAACTGGGAGGAAACACTCCACAGTTATCTCCTCTGGAGGCAGCAAAACAGTGATAAATCTGTTTACAAACACATTTCCTGAGCGTGTTTATTAAAAATACAGTTTTTAGATCAATAAAATTCCCAGAGAGAAGTGTCCTGCTGGGGAGCATGGTGTGGCTCTGCCTGTGCACAGGCAGCTCTGGAGGGAGGGCTGGGAATGCCACAGGAGAGCAGGCAGGGCAGCTGGCACACAGCTACCTCAGCCCTGCACAGCAAGGTGATAAATCATCCAGGGCTGCAGGGATGATGGACGCCTGCCAAACCCTCAAAAATGTTTGAAACTTGATAAGAAAGAAACAAACAAAGAAAAAGTCAATACTATTTAAGTGCTAGTTCTCTAACTTGGGCAACATTAATAAAAAAAATTATCAGAGTATTTTATACAATTTATGCCAGAATTCATTACTCTGCACAACTTGAAAAAACCACCAAATAAGACTGAAATTAAATCCCAAATTTGTGCATCCACTTATTTTATTGAAGGCAAATGGTTTATATGTAGAAGCAGCCCTTGATGATTTTCCTGCTGCTATGACAAGGGAAAGGGGGGGCTTATTAGCTACCTCTGGCATACATTTTAACCCCACTGAGATCCTTTTCAAAAACTGCTTTCAAAAGTGAAGTAAAGAAGAGCTCCTGAACTGGTTAAAGCATCAATAACTTGTTTTGCTGGGAAAACTACGAATTCTTTTTCTGCTAAAGCTGAGGAGTTACCCTGCAGGGTACCTGAGCAAAGCAATTCACTGTGGGTCAGATCCATGCTGTCCTGCTGGGGGGCAGGGACACTCCTGGCCCTCCAATCCTGCTGCTGTGGCTGCTGCAGTGCAGTGGGAGCTCCCAGGCTGGCAGTGCTGACCCTGCCCTTTAGGCTGTGGGCAGGTCCTGCTCAGCCCCGTGCTGGGCAGACCCCAAAGCACTGCAGGGCCCTTGGCCCCCGAGGTTCACTCTGTGCAGGGGAACCACAGACATTCCCTCTCAGAGCCCCTGCAGGGAGCTGTGAATCCCTGCCCAGGGCTCTGGCCAGTGCTCCCTCCAGCTCAGTGCTGTCTCTGCAGCTGTGGCAAGGGGAAGCACTACTCAGACAAAAACTGAAGCTCAGGCACTCCCTGCAGCCCATCCCTGCACATCCCTGAGATCCCCAGGGTGGCACTGAGGCTGCCAAGGAGCCATCCCTGGCTCTGCACACAGCTGATGCTCTTTGTGCCCACCACTGCTTTGGGCAGCCAGTTCCAGGCAGTCCCAGCCCGTTCCACAAGGCAGCTCCTGCTGTGCACAGAAACAGAAATTTCCCTTCTTTCAGCTGTTTTAAGTCAGTCTTACAGCATTTCCTTCAGGTGTTTGCTAGCACTACTCTTGTAAGATTTGGTGCACAGTTCCACACTTGCTTCATCCACCACAGTTCAGATTGTCCTTCTGGGATGGCAAATCCCTCCTAAAGGAATCCACAGAAGGGCAGCACAGAACCCACAGAGGGGCAGCACAGAACCCACAGAAGGGCAGCACAGAACCCACAGAAGGGCAGTACAGAACCCACAGAAGGGCAGCACAGAACCCACAGAAGGGAAGCAGAACCCACAGAAGGGCAGCAGAACCCACAGAGGAGCAGCACAGAACCCACAGAAGGGAAGCAGAACCTACAGAAGGGAAGCACAGAACCCACAGAGGGGCAGCAGAACCCACAGAGGGGTAGCACAGAACCCACAGAAGGGCAGCAGAACCCACAGAGGGGTAGCACAGTACTCACAGAAGGGAAGCACAGAACTCACAGAAGGGAAGCACAGAACCCACAGAGGGGCAGCAGAACCCACAGAGGGGAAGCAGAACCCACAGAAGGGAAGCAGAACATGAAGTGACAGGAGCTTCTCCAATCCTTGCCCCAGCCACACACAGGATTACTCCTGCAGGATGTCCCAGCACAGGAAACACACACATTTCAGTTTTCCTGTGTGTGCTATTGTACAGTGGGAGCTCTGATCACAACCTACTGATACCTGGCCGAGAGAAACCCAGTGCTGTTGAGGAGGATTTACTGAACAGCGAGACCTCTGGTTCCAATAGAAATACTCAGCATATGGTTTTACACATTCTGGTATTAACTCAATAAAAACTGGCACAGCAGCCTTGGGCCCAGCCTGAGCTCTGCTCTGCAGAACAAGGGGTTAATCTTTTGTGTGTGAAGTACAGGTGCCTTCCAGCAGAGCCAGGTGCTGGAGCCAAGCACCAGGATCTCCCCAGAGCCCTCCAGTGCAGGGCTGTGTCCCTCAGCCACTCAGGCTGGCACTGCCCGAGTGCCCGGCAGGGGGACAGAGGGATTGTCACCTGCCAATGCCCTGGCCCCCTTGTCTCTGGGGAAACTGCTGCATGTCCTCAAGGTAGTGATTTCCTCTGTCCCATGAAGCAAAGAGAAAGTGAAGATGAAAAATAGCATTCAAAAGGTGGAAATCAGAACTGTAGCAGAGCAATTTTCTTTTGAAAACATGACAATTGCTCAAGGCACAGGAACAAAGTGGCAAATCCTATTCCCCAGTGTACTGGGATCAGCAGCAAAGTCATGATGCATCTCTGCACCTCTGAAACAGCTGCCTGGCAAGTGGAGACAGCTCCTGCTTGCTCTGCATGAGCCCTGCTCAGGTGCTCTCAGCTCAGACCCTGCTCCCACCTCTGCTCTGGGAACTCCAGGCACGGCTCAGGTCACAACGAGACCTCGGCTCCTGGGGTGAAAGCTCTTCACAACTCCCCTGATTTCCAGAGCCAAACCAGCTCCAGAGGCCCAGCCCTGGCTCACAGTGAGGATTTGTTCTGCTCCCAGGGGTTTGGGTTTCTCTGCTCTCCCCACAGCCGCACTCCCAGGCTGACCCGGTGACCACGCCTGAGCTCCACTGCAGCCCCACAGCACAGTGACCACAGATCTTTATTCCATTTAATCCAATAAAAGAACAAATTCCCCAGATCTCCTTCAACATCCTCTTCCTTAGAAAAGCACAGTGCAGCAGCCAAGACACTGGAGCACAGGTCTGTTTAGCCTCAGGAAAGTGTACACAATACCTGCCTGCCTCCCAACTTGCTGCAGCTTGTGCTGCTTTCCTCTGTGGTCATGAAATAAAATTAAAGATCAATTTAACCGCCTGGAAGAAACAAACCTATAAATAAGTAGTCATAAAACCTAGAGGACAAGACAGGAAGAAACAAAATCTAACGAACAAGAATAGAGGCTGAAAATTCAATTCCAGAACTCACGAAAGAAAAATGCAGAATTGAACAGTTCTGGGAAAGAAAGGAATTCACCATTTTTCCTGGAAGCACTTGTCAGTGATACATATGCTCTCAACAAGGCAGATTCGTGCATTTTATGGTTTTTGCACTTTTGTGCAAACTAGGAGTTGCTGCCCTGAAGATTTTACAGTCTGAGGGTGTGATCCCACTGCTGCTGTAGGTGTAACAATTTAAAAACAAACAGGATTTCATTAGCAAACATCTACATAAATAACCATTTTCTAGATGAGGATAACATGGCCCAAGACATTATAGCACAGTCTCAGAAATTATAACACACACTCCATATTTGCAAAGATGTGCAACTCCTGGAAGAATTTCCAATCCAACCTTTTCTAGTTCAGAGTGTGAAACCATCACAGAAAAAGTACAGAGGAACCAACCTGAAACTCAGCCATTTGGGGGAGAAGTGCTGGATGGGGTATACTCAATTTTTGCATTGCGTATCACAGAAAAGACACTTTGCCAAGCTAAAAGTTTCATCAAATCAGTGTCAAGGATCCTACTGACTGCTCTCCAAGCAAGATTCATCCTCACAAATGTGGCATAAGATCCTTGCCCAAAATCCAGATTATTAATAAACACTGAGAAGTAATAGAGTCAGAAGTGCCCCTCTTTGCTGCTGTAAGGAAAACAGGCTGTGGAACCCAAAGGCATCCACAAGCACATCCTTCTTAAGGATGGTGATTACAGTCTTAGGACAGATTAAGCAATATATTCAAGAGGTGAGGAAGAGGGAAATCATATTACTAAATTCTTTCACAGAGCAATTTATTTTCTCTAGTTCTCAATGTTTATTTTAGAGATTTAATATCAGATCTTTCAAACTGCAGTTCTGATGCTTCTGGTGCTTCATGGATAACTTATTAACCTGTTAGAGAGAGAATGTTTTACCCTCCAATCCAGGCCTGGAGTGTGTGATTCCTTGCTTGGCTCAGTGCCTGTGCTCCCAGTCAAGCTGAACTTGCACGCGCAGAGCTGGAGGTGTCTGCTGGGGCTGGGTGGGGATTGCAGAGCTCATATCCCAAGGGGTAAACATTTGTTGCTGCTTTTACTGCTTGCTGAGTGAGTTTTCTTCACTGCTGATTTGCAACATGACAAAAAACAAAGAGTAACTCAGAATAAGGAGTACCAAGACAAAAACAACTCTGTCTCTTTCCTTAGGGTAATAAAATATCTTGACTGTTCACCAAACACTGAGGCTGCAGAGCACGAGGATTTTATGTGTTAGGTGCTTTGCTGATTCAGAAGAGCCTTTTAATGTCACTTCCAAGTGACTCTGGAAACTCTTCTGCCTGATATGCTGATGCTGATCTTCTTCTCAGCAAGAAAAAAAAAAGATTTTCACAGATAGATCAGAATGTTCTCTTAAGTGTTTCTCTTAATTGCTTTTAGGGGAAAAAAAAGTCAGGCAGTTTCTTTCACCTGAAAGAGAATCTACAGACCTGAGTAGGTGGCACTATGTGGTAGCAACAGGAAGAGACAATTTAATAGGGTTCTTTCAGTTTCACTGGGAAAAAAACCCCTAAAATGTGGGATTCTTCCTCCAAGTTTGTTGAATTGTGAATTTGCCTTTTAGCATCCCAGTATGAGATCCTTCCACCTAACAGAAAGCAGGGAATCAACACAAAGATTTTAAGTGCAATAAGAAATAACTGTTTGTGTGTGCCCCCTGTCCCATGTCTTACCAGGCTTGTGCTGTTGGTTACAAACAATCAGAAATTTTTGAAGTATGAAGAGCCTGTTTTTCTTCATCAAACAAACAGATTTATCTTCACACAGAATATTTTGTGAGGCTTGTTTTTTTTTTGGGGTGGGGTTTGGGGTTTTTTTACTTGTTTTGGGGCTCTTTGCTGTGTTTTGTTTGGGCTTTTTTCCCCTTCACACTGCATCCCTCCCCCAGCCCTGCTGTTCCTCCTGCTGCCTCTCCAAGGAGTTGTATCCCTGCCACTGGGCTGAGCCAATTCTAATCCTTCCACCTGGGCACAAATGCAGTTTTACAAAGGCATCTTGAGACAGAAATTAAGCTACTTAGGACAGAAAAGTATTAAGTAATGAACTTCTTTTGGAATATTTATTCAGCTATCTATCTGCATTTATGAAAGCTGAGGTGAGACTGAGGAGGGGCAGGGGAACTTCAAAGCCCCAAGCCACAGGTCTCTCTTGGAGATTTTTGCAAAAACACCTGAGGAAATATGTCAAGTGGTGGGTGTTATGCAGTGATTTTTCATTAATTTTAATTACTGTCATTCTGTAGGATAGTGAGCATCCTCAGACCTTCGCCTCCAAATTGCACTGGGATTGATGCCAAATTTCTTCTCCCTCTCTGGTTCCCTCCAGCAGTATTTAGTAATGGAATCGCTTAAACATGTTTAAATAAGAAAGGAAAATGCCAAACACTTCTGAATGAGGAGGAACGTGTATCTTAAATGGCACATGAAGCCTTTATTCATAATTCTATAAACTGAAAACCTGGGCTATTTGGGATCAAATAGAAGGCTTGATCAGGCTTGAGAAGAGAGTAGATGGAACATCCCCATTTAAGGAAAAGCAAAACAAAACACAAAGTGACTCTTAACTTTTCATAAGCATTAGGAGTGCACACTGGGGGAGGAAGAGACAAAAACACAGAATCAATTCCCTCGATGGGATCTTAGTGGTTTACTTTTAAAAGAAAAAACAAACCAAACTATTTTCAGCACTAGATTTGCAATACAGGTGGCATCACCACCACCACAATTATCTTCATTATCATCACCAGCATCTCCTGCTGGCTCCCTTGAGCCATGATGACTCCAGACCCCATTCTCCCCTCACACCCCCAGCAGCCACAGGAGAGCTGCTTTTCAAACCTGGGCAGTTTTGGTGCAGAGCCCGTTTTCAGACAGGTTATTCTGACAGGCAGAGGCCCAGAGCTCCCAGCCTGCCCTGCCTGGAGCTGGCCACACACCAGCCATGGCCAGCACAGCTTGAGCCAGCTTGGCTGACCACCTCCTATGAGGCAAGGGCACAAAAGAGGGAAAGGGAAACCAGAAAATTACAAATTTTACCTTTGGAATGATCATTAATGGCTCGAGAGCAAGATCTCACTGATTTGTGATGTAATTATTCCATTAAAGCCTGAATCCTAACTGGAAGCTTAGAGGCAGCAGCAGCATCACTCCAAATTTTGTATTTTTGGGTAGCAGATGGTGGGGCAGAGGTGGCAAATCCACATTAATCAGAAGTATCTCATGAAAACTGTGCTGTATTTGCCAAACCAGAGTCTTTCTTTTCCACAAAGCCCTATTTGCAAGGATTCACTTGAATGAGACTTCCACACAGGTGTGCTGCATCCAGCATTGCAAATAAAAGGAATCCTCGCCCAAAAGCAGCTGTCAGACTGTGCTGCCCAAGGCAGTTCCCCTCCAGAGACATTCTGTTTGTCCAGTGACAAACAGCCACTCATTTTCCTGAGCTTCTCACAGTTAACCAAGGAGTAACTCACCATTTCCCCCCTGGTTTATATCCTTCCACACCCACAAATGGAGCTCAGCCACCAGCTCAGTTTTGTCACGTTGACAGTGCCAGCAGAAAGGGGAATACCTTCCACCCTGCCCACAAACAAATGCCAGCCTGGGGTGGTGAGTAAATACAGTCACCATTTCTTTCCAGATGCACCCACATTATCCTCTCCCAGCCATTCCAGTGGAAATCCTCCCCTCCCTTTGCAGGAAGGCTCCTGTCCCTGCCCCAGGCTTGCCTTGCCCCACCTTCCCCAGCTCTCCCATTCCATTCAGGTAAAGCCAGCTGGGCTTGCACAACACCTTTTACTCTATGTTTCCTACAAAAAGCCTCCTGAAGAGCTCCATCTGAAGAGGAGAGTTTGCTTGGGGTTTTTTTGGGGTGGGTCTCTTGGTGTGTGTTTGGGGTTTCCCTGTGTTTGGGCTTTGTGTGTGTCACATCCCTCCAGCTGCAGATTTCTCTCTGCACCGTCCCCAGCCCAAAGAAATCTGCCATTCTGCAGTTCACAGTGTCCTTGAGGTACAATTTTCCTGCAACTACCAGTGAAATTTTGGGAGCAAATGAGTGCTGGAGACTCTCTAAAGACCTAAATTTAACAGACAGAACCAAGGCCGAGTTACAAGTAACAGAATTACCCTTCAATGTTCAGAATGAAAATGTTAGGAGGGATTTTCTCATTGTCTCTCCAATTAGTTTTTCCCCTACAAAATATATCTAGTTATCTTGAAGCTACATTCAGCTATTTTAAATTTAGTTTAAACTCATTAACCAGCACGGCACAGAAGACTGAAGCATTTTAGACACCAGAGAGAAGATACAAAATAGTGTGATTAAAAAGGGGAAATTCTTACAGGCACAGAGTACAGGAGACTCCTAAAGATTGGGAGAGGTGAGTGACAGCAACGTGTCTGAGAGGGGAGAGATAAAGCAGCAGAGCCTGCACTAGAAAGGAGAGCAGGAGCTCCTGAGGGGACACAGACAAGCAGGAGTTGTCCCTGCCCATGGCAGGGGCTTGGAACAAGGTGATCTTTAGGTCCCTTCCCACCCAAACCATTCTGGAATCCTATGAGAAGGCAGCTTTGTGTTCTCTTTGGGTCACATTTGATAAAGCAGAGGTGAATTTCTGTGGGAGGGGATATTTCACTGTGCAAGTATTTCACCTGAGTAGATGGAGTCAGTGTAAGGCTTAAAATGCACCTGTGGACCTGAAATGCCTCTGCAGTCTCTGCCTTTTCAGAAGGCAAGGCAGAAGCAGCAGAGAGAACATCACTGCCTTCCCCATCCCCGTGCTGCATTCTCTCCTGTAACAGATAAAGCATTAATGAGAACTCTTCATGTTCCCCTTACCAACAGCCTGAAACCTTGCACTGATGAGGAACACTGAGCCCTTTTTATATCAGGACATGATGTTTGTTTACTTTTGCATGACACATTGGAGCCCAACCTTCAAGAAATGTAACGAGGTCACTCCCTTACTGGAGCTCTCTGTGGCTGTTTGGCTCTGAGATTTGGACATGTGAAGAGCCACATCTTTCAGCATCAGCAGATTTACAGAAGACATGCTCTGCTTTGAAACACAGGGAAATTGATCCTGCAGGGCTGTTTACTCCCTCAGCACACCTTGGAGTGCTCCACGGCACCTGTGGCTTGCGTAATTGCTTCTTCTCCCTCAACCAAACATCAGCAAAATTTGTAGTAGGCAAAGGTGTAATCACAGGGAGTGCTGCAGCCAATTTTCACAGCTCAGAGATAAAAAAAGAAAAAAGCTAATTAGGTACATCTATTCTGGACCTGCCTGCACTCTTTGTTTATCACCTGCCCCCTGGAGCAGCATTACTGGGGAGGGAGCTGGTTTGAGCACGTGTGATAACCTGGTACATGCACACACTTCCCTGAGTGACACTACATCCCATGAGACAACATTCAATAGAAATTCATCCAATTCGAGTTGCCTGAGCTTTTAAAATTGTTTCTCTTACATGATTCATTGGCCTTATTTCATTTTTATGTTCACACATAGAATTAATGAGGATTCTCTATTCCCTGAGGTCTACAGACAAATCCTTCCCACCCCTGTGGGCTGCAGCTCCTTTTGCCCTGACAGAAGTCAGAGCTGTCCCCCAGCAGCCCCTTGGCATGGAGTGACACATTTTCATCCACAGCAAGGTCTGGGCTGCCCCGCTCTCTCAGCCTGCCCATCACCTCTCACCTTCCTCTGCAATCCCAGGCCATGGTTTGTTCTGGACTGATCCCCACATAATGAAATCTAGCAGAGCTCATCTAGGAATGCAAGGAAACTTCATCAAGAAGTTAATTTTTCAGGAAGTATGCAAACCTTGGAATTCTTCATTTAGCAGACTTCTTCCCTCTTATTTTTTGACTCACATTAACGCAACTTCCTTGGCCTCACCTTGTCCACCTGCTCTTTTTAAAATAAGCTGTGGTCAACTGCAACATGCAGCAGTGTTGTGGCTTCAAAAAAGGCCCCAATCTTCATCTGTAACAAGCTCATGCTGCATTTTCTGCACAACTCAGAAAAAATGTTTAGAAGAAAAAACCATGTCAGAACATTAATTTGGACCAATAATACGAGCCTATTTTGTGAAGAGTTAAGTAAATCTTTCCTTTCACCATTTCCTTCTATTCCTCATGAAACTATTCTTAAAAACACCAAACCAAAACAACAACAAACCCCCAAATCTTGAAGCTTAAGAACCAACAAGGCTGCTTCCATCACCACACTCCTGGCTGGGTGCTCTGGTCCAGTCCATCAGGCTCTGAATTTGGGCTCAGCCGCTGGCTTTGGGTGCATCCTCAGTGGCACTTTGAGAAGGGGCTGCCTAACTCCCAAAATAATGAGCCCTGGCTGAGGTCTGTACATAAAATAATGGTGGAGAGGATGCAGAACTTGCCAGAATGCACATATGGGTGAATAAGGATGCTTAAGGGGATGCAGCAGTAAGGAGATACTTCTCATGTGACTGATCAGAGTGAAAACTATATTCCAGTTTATTACACTGCCTGCAGATATAAAATTCAGTGGTAATTGTTTGAACTAGATTCAGCAATACCTACCACGATCCTCTAATGAAAGAAACCTGTGTTGTCTTGCACTGTTGGATTAGGATTGTTGACTACATTGTATTTTTAGAACAGCAATAAGGATCTTTTACACTGCTCATGAAACACACAGCACAGGTTTAACCAGGCAGAACAACTTGTCTGGCTGGAGCAGAATGGCAGCAGGGAAAAAGCTGGGACTGCCTTCTGCAGGGCACGGGAGAGAGGGCTGCAGCCTTAACAATGCTAAAATTCAACTCTATTTTGTACCCTGATCAAGATTCTTTGGTGTTTGCAAAGTAAAAATGGTTCAGGTTTTGGCGTTTTGTAGGGGTTTTCCCTTCCCTTCTCTTCCCTTCCCTTCCCTTCCCTTCCCTTCCCTTCCCTTCCCTTCCCTTCCCTTCCCTTCCCTTCCCTTCCCTTCCCTTCCCTTCCCTTCCCTTCCCTTCCCAGGAAAACAAGAACATAAAGCAATGTAAAATACATGGTTTTGCTAAATTTCCCACATAAAGAAGCAGGGCTTGGAGCACAGCTGGTGAAGCTGGAATGTCACCACAATCCAGTGCACAATCCTTGCATGCAAATCAGCTACAGAAACCAGAGATTTTAGTCCCAGCTCTCCGGGATTTGACACTGATTGAGTGAATTTCAAGAAGCATGGATGAACACTTGCATTTTCTATATGCAGGAGCTGGGTTTAGTCTATTTAGGAAAATTTGATGTAAAACACTGTGAGTTGAAGGGTAATTTCTTAACTGCCAGCTCCCCTGTAAGGTTCTCACCCAGGGTAACAGGGCGTTGCACTTTTTCCCAATCCCATAGCAAGCACTGTGTCAGGTTTGTGAGGCTGAGCAGAGCTGATCTGGGTGCATCAATGCTTGGGAGCAGGACCCACCTCAGCCCTCCCCAGCAGCAGCTGCTGGGAGATCTCCAGGGCAAACACCCTCTGATTGCAGTGGAAGCTGCTGGGAAGGAAACACAAGGAGGAGGAGATGGCTGAGGAGGAGGCTCCCTCCTCTCAGCACACTCGGTTTGCAATCATATCTCCCTGCTCTTTGGGAGGAAGCTGAGCACATCCACGCCCAGTTTGTCACAAATGTGGCCCTGGAGCTGCCGGGGACATTGCAGCTGGTGGCATTGGTCAGCAGCACCAGGAGCTGTGCTCAGGACAAGGCAAACTGGAGTCCAGCTCAGGAGCGGCTGGGATGGGAAGGAGAGCACCAGAGCATGGCAGAGGGAGCTGTGGTGCTGCTGCATTTCAGTGCTGGCCTCAGGGAGGTCATTCCTGGCATTCTGATTCCCCTCTCTGCTAAGTCAGTTCTGTTATCAAGGAAGAAAATATATACCAGCCTCTTTTCTTTTGTTTGTTCTGGCTCTTACGCTCCCCTGCCAGGGCCTGTCCCGTGTCAAACATCTGCTCCTCCCTGCCCAGCAATGCTGTTTGCTGCCACCTGGTCACAAATGTCACCACGGGGCACAGGGCGAGGGCAGTGCTCAGACAGCCCTGCCTGGGTGTCACACACAGGGACTGCAGAGGGCAGGGAGCGCCCTGGCTGTGCCAGAGCACCGGGAAGGGCAGCGGTGCCAGCACCAGCGGGGTCCCACCAGAGCAAGGGCTGCAGAGCCCCAGCCCAGCACCCAGCAGTGCCTCCCCCAGCCCAACACCCAGCAGTGCCTCCCCCAGCCCAGCCCAGCCCAGCCCAGCCCAGCCCAGCCCAGGGAGTTCCTGCTGCAAGGGGGCAAGGAGAGCAGCACAGCTGGATGCAGCTGGCTCACACCACTGTGGCTCTGTGGCTGATGCTGAGCACGGCTCTCAGGGGGATTTGGCAGCCTGTGAGCTGGCTATGGTGATACCCACCTCTGCTGGGAGCAGGGCTCGGGGCGTAGCTTCATAATCTGCACTGGAATTTTCACAAGAGGGCTTTAGTACGTCAGCCACAATATTCCACTTATGTCTGGCTGCAAAGGGGGATATGGAAAAAAATCAAAAAAAGTGTTAATCAAGTGCTAATCTTGCTGCTAATTATTGTAACTGCTTACATTTGGAATTTCTGTATATGTCTCTCTTATTTTCCTTCTCTAAATGGGAGTAAAATGTACAAAAGGGCAGGTATTTCCTCCTTTCTGGTCCTACTCCACCTATTTATTGGGCCATACTACGTGCCTGGGAGTTTCATAATGGGAATTGGAAATGGAATTAAAGAAAAGGAAATTGCTACAAATGAAGCAATTTCCTGGGTGTAAACAGGGTTTGGAATTTTGAAGAACAGATTTCACATGAAAATATATTTTGTTCTGTCAAACAAATGTGACGATTTCTTGTTAGATACTATTTAGCTGAGAACACTAACAAATAACCTCGTTATGATTGCTGATGACATAAAAGAACAAGGACTGAGTGCTGAAGCCCTAATTTGGGCAGAACTCCAGAAGTTCAGTGATACTTTTGTCTCAGTAATCACATCAGGATCTGCTCTTGGCAGGTTCAACCCTAATGGATAACAATACACCCTGGACTAACTTCTCCACAATTTGTTAATTTGCTTTACAAACATTGAGACTGGAGGAGCTAAATCCCATGGACTGCCACCAAGAGTGAAGCTTGGTGCCATTTTATGACACCATTTGGATACCTGGGTGTCTGCACAAGGTACAGCCCAGCCTTGGACACTTCCAGGGGTGGGGCAGCCACAGATTCTCTGGGCAATCTGTTAAATTATCTCAGAAATACCAGTCTGAGCTTTTACTCATTTAAACTTCTTAAATAATTTCCCTCCTCTTTCTTTCAGCACTGAGGGTTGGACATTGAGGGCTGATCTTCACATCAGTGAGTGGCTTTGAGTGCAAAAGATTCAGTTAACTTGCCTAAACTAAAAGAGATAGTTTAAAGTTTCTGTATGAACTGATATTTTCTGAACACCTTGTGGATAATCCTATGAGCAGCCTACAGACAGATGGTTGATTGGAAATCACATTGGTTTGGACACTCAGGGTGATTTCAGCCCTCTGAGGAGCCCACTGAAGTTACCTGCCTGCCATGAAGAATGCATGTGGTGGTGTTTGTTTTCTGCATGTTCTACAACTGAAAAAAGTGAAAGTATTACAAACACTGTAAACACTGTCTCCTGCCAGTGTGCATAATTTTGTTAGGGTTTTTTTTTGGGGGGGTTTTTTTGGGTTTTTTGGTTTTTTTTTTTTTTGGAAACTCTTTGAAGGCTTTGGATCAAATTTAGAGGTAATAAATTCCATTTTAGCCCTCTCTCTTCCAAGTGTGGCCTGGTGATTGTGTGCACCATAAAACATCAGTATCAAAAAGCATGAGAGAGCACACCCACTGCAAGGCATGAAATGGATTTCAGCACCACACACTGATGTTCCACTGAGGCAGAACGTGTGGTTAGCTGTCTATCACAGCAGCAAAAGTAAACCCTGCATGTACCAGAGGTAAGAAAATCATTCATCCAAGGATAATCAACTTTTGGAAATCATTCACTGCTGCTATAACTGAGCACAATGCACCAGCAATTAGTTGTGCATCATTGCTTTTAAATTGCACAAAGCTGGCTGCAGTGGGGGTGGTGAATATTTGTTAAGCTGAGTTTATATGAAATAAGAGATCACCTGGAGGAGGAATATTACTGGAATTTACGTTTCAGGTCATATCTGGGAATTTACATTTCAGTTGTAGAATGTCTCCTCCTGGCTTCCACAACCAATGATGTCATAGATCAAAGATACTGTGTATCTTAGAAAGCCCTGCTGAAGACACAATGAATAATTCAAGGCTTGCAGACCAGCTCCTGCTCTTATTTGTACTGGAGTTAATAAGAAGTGATTCCACTGAAGCCAAGGGAAAGTTTTCTTCCAGTGTGAGGGATAAGAAAATGGGAGAAACAGAGCGCACCTATGGCTTTGCTGCCTTCCAGAGGGTGTCAGACCCAGAGCCCACCCAAGTTAAGGGAAATTCCTGGGCTGCCCTCCATGGAGAGAGGCCCTTGGAGAGCCTGCAAACCTCCAACAGGAGCCAGGCAGCTGAACCCTGAGCCCAAGGATCTCCTGGAAGCATTCGATGATAGACCACAAGAACTGATTGCACACACAGGAAGGACAGTGGGAACACAGATCTGAACAGGCACCGACTCTGCCTTTGGATGGGGCACCAAGGAGAGCACTGCTCTTTGTATGAACGTTTGCAGCAAGAGGGAAGAACCTGGTAATGTTTTGTAATCACTTGCATGCAGTCCTGGGAAGAACAGAGAAAAACCCAAACAAAAGCATGGAGATGTGGGTGTCAAACAGCCAGTGCCAGTCCCAGAGCAGCATCACCCCTGGCACTGCCAGAGTGGCACACAGCCTGGGGGCACACGCTGCCCCTGGGCACCACCCTGTCCTGTCCTCCTGCTCTGCTGCCTCCTCCTAAGGTGCCCTACACTCCCTGCTCTGCTGGGCTACAAACTTGGGATGGAACTGCCACAGGAACTAACTGATCCCTTCATAAAAATACAAAATGTAATGCAAATCCAGCTTCTACTCAACAGCTGAGAAAGACAAAATAAAGCACATGGTGACTGTCCTAACCTTTGTTTCTCAAGGCTTATTGGTACCACTGATATCTCTGTAACTTTCCTTTCACACACTCCTGTTCTTGCCTTCACTTCTTCTTAACTTTCACTTCACTACTCCTGATCCTAGAGACCTGCCCCCAGTCTTGAAGCCTCAGATAAGTCCTGACTTTTCATTTAAATCCTTCTGTCAAGCACCTTTCTCTAAGAATCCTTGACTGTAATTTCAGATTCTTATCTTTTTTCTTTCCTGTGTGCTTGTAAGAGTGATTTAATTTTTTTTTTATAGGAAATTTTCAGCAGCCTCTATGTCCCTTTATGCTGCTGTGCAGGAGCAATTTCATGGACACTGGAAAAGTCAGAAATACCTCTGGGTAAAGGGAATGCCTGGCTGAGTTAATAGAGAGCCCCAAGTTACAGCAGACGCCTCCATAAAAGCAACTGGAAGGAGCAATAAATACCATTATCATTTACAATTACAATATAAGCACTGTCCACCACCCGCCTGGCAGTTCAAAAGTGAGCTATGAACTCCATCAGCAGCCTGTTTTGCTTTGAATAATTACTTTTATAAGAGAACATTGATCAAAGGCATTGGTAGCAAGTTTAGTGAAGTGTTCATCATGTACAAAGTTGCTGGAAAATTACTCAGCCCTGAACTCAGCTCTGCCAAAATCAGGTAAACCATAAATAACCAGGGTTAAAGATGAACAGTCAGCTCTGAACAAAGGAATTCCAGGGACAGCAAAGCATGGCTGCAGTCTGAGCAGCGATGGGTGGATTTTGGAGCAGTGGAGGAGAGCAGCTCACCTCTGTGCAAGCTGTTCAGGCCACCAGAAACCTGTAATGACAATAATGCAAAGACTCTTGGTGACATCTAAACAATTGCAAAGACAGGGAAACACTGGAGATACAGGGAGAAGTTCTTAATATGTGGTTGTAAACAGAGAAAATAATTCAGGCTTTCTGGAAGGAGCTCACCCAGCTGAAACATGGGCCATCTTTTGCTCAGGGCTGCTCAGTTTTCTGCAGAAACTGAGGTTTAGTGAATGGTTGTCTATAATTTTTAGCACATTTTCAGCTAGTTAATAGCTGAACCACTTCCCCAGTTTGAGAAAAAACATTTTTGCCCAGTGTGGAAGTAAACTCAGAATTTCAAGCAATTCACTGTGCACCTGCTGAACCCACAGGTACGTATATTCATTCCTTATTTCTTTTTCAGGGGGTCAGGGAGGGAACCACATTAAAAATGTTCTCTACCAAATGCTCATTGTAGGGTTATAATCAATGAAAGTAAATTAGAGAGGGCAAAGCAGATGCTGCTTGAATTAATTTCCAGTCTTCTGAAGCAGTTAAAGCTCCTTCCAGCACTGGAGCACATGCCAGCATGAGCCCTCTTGCTCTTTTAATGCCACTACCAACATATTGGCTAGTATTTGTCACTGAGAAAAAGTTACATTTTCTCATTCCTTGTTGAAGTTCACATTCAAGACAAAACTCCAAGGAACTGAATTTGACCTTGAACCGATTCCAAAAATTTAGTTTGTGCACTTCCAGTTGAAAGAAAAATCAGGGATCCTGGCTCAAGGGTGAAATGGAAGCCTTGTTTGAACTACAAAATTAGTGCAGTTTGAGAAAAATGACTGTATAGTAAGGGAACATAAATTAAAGGTAAATCATGAAAACAATGAAGTTTTTTTAAAAATAAAATCGCTTTCCGTTAAAAGCCAATTATTTCTCTAGAAGTCAAACTTATTTTCAGTAATAACACTGTTCACTAGTAGACCATGAAGACCTGTACATGTCTGAAATATGTAGAACTTTTAATATGCACAACAGAAACTGGATGTTGGAACGGTGTCAAAGAGTCTCTGTGAAATTACAATGCAAGTCGGGCCGCATGAAGTAATCAAAGTCTCCATTTATTAAAATGTGTTATTTATGACTTACAGAAAATATTTCTGGTCTGTGAAAGAGAAATGAGTTAAGAATTAACCCTTTTAATATTAAGAGGTTCCTTTTTTTCATTAAATACACAAATGCTCAATTTTATTCATGAAGCAGGCAAAACAGAGATGCCAAGTCTCCCACATTATCATCTACTGGATTCATTCTCTAGCTAATAAATCTTCTGATTCACATTTTCTGCCTGCAGAATGCTGATGCCTTCCCTGCTGGCTGTGCTGCTGCCAGGGTGTCTGTGAGGATTGCCCTGGCTGCTGGCACAGGGTGGCACAGTCCCACAGCCCTGCAGGGCAGGCAGGGAGCTGCAGGCTGCTGCAGAATGGTTCATGGCTGGTGCCAAGATATGCTGTGAAAAGGGAGACAAAATAGCTCATCAGCACAAGCACTTGCTTTGCTTGTAAAATAAAAGCCTTGACAATCTTATTTTTATTTTTCTTTGTTGTTTGTTTGTTTTGTTGTTATTGTTTTGGGTTCTTCTCTTTCCTCTTCTCTTCTCTTCTCTTCTCTTCTCTTCTCTTCTCTTCTCTTCTCTTCTCTTCTCTTCTCTTCTCTTCTCTTCTCTTCTCTTCTCTTCTCTTCTCTTCTCTTCTCTCCTCTCCTCTCCTCTCCTCTCCTCTCCTCTCCTCTCCTCTCCTCTCCTCTCCTCTCCTCTCCTCTCCTCTCCTCTCCTCTCCTCTCCTCTCCTCTCCTCTCCTCTCCTCTCCTCTCCTCTCCTCTCCTCTCCTCTCCTCTCCTCTCCTCTCCTCTCCTCTCCTCTCCTCTCCTCTCCTCTCCTCTCCTCTCCTCTCCTCTCCTCTCCTCTCCTCTCCTCTCCTCTCCTCTCCTCTCCTCTCCTCTCCTCTCCTCTCCTCTCCTCTTCTCTCTTTAACCCTAGTCTCCCTATTCACCTTTAGAGGAAAAAGCTGAAGGACCAGCACAGCATTCTCCACCAGTGCTGTTCCCTGTATTTGGTCAGATGCAAAACCAGCTGTTATGAATTTTGAAAAATGTGGGTTCAGCTCATCTGACTTGAAATGTGTGGCCAAAAGGTGTCCCCAGAGCCAGTCCCAGGGGGTTGGCAGCTGTGACCCTTCCAGCCTGGGGCCAAACCTGCCCTCATCCTCCCCTTGGTCCTCCAGGGCTGCTGGATCACCCCAGCCAGGGGAAATTGGGCAGGAAGTCATCCAAGGCTGGATGTGGCTCTGCTAACAGGGACTCCATCCCCAGGGAGAGCCCCAGGCCCAGCCCTGCTGCAGGGCAAAAGTCCTGACTCAGGGAAGATGCTCACACTCCTCACACATGGACACACTCCCCTCTTCTCAGCTGCAGTCTGGATGTATGATAGATTTTCATGTGGAATGTTAATATTTTATGTGTACAAATTTTTTCCCTTTTCAGGAAATTTCATGCTTTGCCTCTTATTCCAAATTTTCAGCTGAATTTGAAAAACACATTTTTATATATAAAGTAAAAAATTAATATTTTGACTTACACATAATTCATGGTGCAATTCACCACAGGGAGTGATTTGCTGCAGTTCCCTAGTGAGGGTTCCTTGGCTCAGGGTCTCCTGACTAACTCAGGTGACAACAGCTGACAACTGATTGATAGGAACAGCAAGTTCTAAATCAATCCAGGACAAAAGTGGATGATGCAGGAGATACCTGCTGCTCTCTGCAGTTCTGTGCTCAACACACTGACAATAATCCTAAATATCTACATCTCAAAGTATGAACTTGTTATCAGAGAGTCCTGGAATGCTTCGGGATGGGAGTCACATAAAGCTCAGCTCATCCCGCCCCAGGCATGGGCAGGACACCTCCCACTGCCCCAGGCTGCTCCCAGCCTGTCCAGCCTGGCCCTGGAGCCTGCCAGGGATGGCAAAGTAAAAGATTTCTCCTGTTCTTGCCCCGGAGAAGGAATGGGTGGGAAAAGCAAGGCAGGGACAGACAGACACATCAGGAGGCTTTACCAAAGTTGGCAGCCCCAGTGCTGGGGCAAATAAAGCTCTCAGCACCTGGCCACAGCTGCACAGCAATTTTTAAAAGTGTACAAAGTGCAAGTTCTTGTTCAGCTACTGTGAATATATGAAAAGTTTGCATAAAACACACAGCAGTGGTGCTCTGCTGCTGGTTTTGTACAAATTCAGGAAAATGCCTTTAACACACAACAGCTCCTTGCACTGCATCTGTTCTGTGAGGCTCTGCTGGGCTTTTCAAGCCTCAGTATTGAAATGATGGTGGGTTTAACACTTTCCAAAGGCTTTCAAGTCTGAATAGTTCAGACCTGAAGTAAGTCTTCCCTTAGGGATTTAATGTATTTAATTATCTCTGAAGTTTTATCCATCATAATAGCTAAGTGAAATCATTGCTCTTGTATAGAACAAAGGGAAGCCAAACATATAAATCAATATTTGATTTTTTTTAAGTTATTTACTGGAGTAACACATGACAGACACTGAAACAGTAAAAGAATTCCCAATAATTATTTTTTTACAAACTAAAAACTTAACAAAAGGTTTTTTTAAAACAACAAAATTCAAGACTAATTAGCCAAGAAAAATAGAAATGTCAGCAGCATGGTGGGAGAGGCAGAAGGATGAACAGCAGAGACTGGTAATTACTTCTGCATTACCTCTGTGGGGTTAGTTAAGACTTGACTGGTCAGTGCTTTTATGAAAGTGATCTTGAACTCACCTCAAGATGCAAAAGACCTTCACAAAAGCCCTGGGTAGTGAGACCATTTTGTGAGAGTTGTTCCACTGGGAACTTGGTAGTGCTTTCCTTTGTGGTCACATCCTTGTGCAATCTCTGGAGCTCAGAAAGGGCTTGGGGGACAGCAGTTGTTTTCCAGTTCTGTTTTTCAGCAAATCATAGCATTCCTCCCCCAGGATGCACAAACCTATGGATCCCATGCAGTCTGTGAACTGTGTACCCAGGTGGAATTCAGGGGATTACCTCAAAGTGCAGAACACCTCCATTTTCTTATTATTATATCCCTAAACTTTGTTTTACACTGCATGTATTTCCTATCATCCTATTAAATACACAATCTACAAGGGATACAATTTGAATCATTTTCCAACCAGGCATAAAAAAATGGGTTAATTCTCAAGCCCATTAATCAATGCTTTGCCTCTTGGCACGGATGGGTCCCTCGTTCCCCCCTTGCAGAGGTGGTGCTTGGAGCTGCTGCCCCTGCACTGGAGCTGGGCAAGGCCCCTGCCAGGGTGGCCGTGCTCACACTGCCCTGGGGGAGCCAGCAGTGGCACAGCAGAGAGGGAACAGATCAGAGAGTGCAGCCCCCAAACCTGCTCGCATCTGTCCCCCCTGCAGTACCTGGAACTCCTCTGTCCTCCCTCCAGCTCTGGGACATCAGCAGGGCCCCACCCTGCTCAGACAGACAAAGGCAATGCCACTCCTCTGATAAGGAAGTTTGAAGCATTTCCTTGGATTTATCAGCTCCCAGTGTTTCCTGGCCCAAGGAGGGTGAAATCTAAATCTCATCTCCTGTGCTATTGCAAAGGATACAAGGACAAAGCATTCCCCAAAAATACAATGTGGAGAGGTTTGATAGAAATTAGAAATCAGCATTTTATTCTGTTGGATGTGACTATTGCTGACAACAGTGGAATAACAGCTTTATAAAGGAGATTCAAATGGAATCCCAATTTACAAACAATAAAATAAAAGCACAGGGAGGAAAACAACTTGCACATCTTCCCAAGGGGAACCAGGATTCCTCAGGGAATAGAATCCAAGAGCCCACATCACAAAATCCGTGTTAGAGGTCATCCATTTGGCAAACATCATGGTGAGTAACAAATGGTAACCAGAATCTATTCCAGTTGTGCATTGGGTCTCAGGTACAGCCAGGTGTGCATCCAGACTGGATTCTCCCTATTTACAGAGGAGAGGATGCAGTGAAGGACCATAAAACTGAGCCACACATTGCAGAATTAATTCCAGATGAAAACTGGAAGGAGAAACACAAGCACAAACTGATCAAGGAACAGGATGTTCTGTAAATTTACCACACCTGGAGACATGTTCAATTCAAGGAAAATAAATTATCCCAACCAGACTGTTAGAAAGTGAGTTCCTGGGCCATTCTGGTGCTCTGTTTAAAGGTAACCCTGCAGCAGTTAGATACCAATCACATCACCACCACAAATATCACAAGAACTTAGAGGAAAGGAGCTGCAGTCCAACACATCCACCCAAGTTTCTTTAATCCTTTTTTCCTTCAGGCAAACTCCAGACTATTCCCACCTGCCTGCTGTACCCTTGCTGATCAGTTACCCTGCTCTGCTGGAAGTGAACCTGCTGCAAAAGGTTAAGGTGGCTGCACTGTCACAGAGCCAATCAATACAAATGTACAAAACTCTCAAGAGAAGAGAAGAGAAGAGAAGAGAAAAGAGAAGAGAAGAGAAGAGAAGAGAAGAGAAGAGAAGAGAAGAGAAGAGAAGAGAAGAGAAGAGAAGAGAAGAGAAGAGAAGAGAAGAGAAGAGAAGAGAAGAGAAGAGAAGAGAAGAGAAGAGAAGAGAAGAGAAAAGTGCCTGAATGGCACTGAGGTCCAGTTCAGGAGCTGTCTGACAGGGACCTTTTGTGCTCTTTCCTTCAATAAAAGGTGTTGCTTTCAGAGACTACTCCTTTAACCAGCCCTAAAATGGTCAAGAAGGATGTCCTGGGCACAACACCTGTCTGAGACATCAAGTTTATTGATTTAGATAATTTGCTGCAAAACAATGCAACCTCACAGAAATTTGCTCGTTCTTTGGTTTAATAAGAGCCTTAAAATGTAAAGGTCTTTGGCTTACACCCTCAGAGGACATCAAGGACACCAGAAGAGGTAAGGTTTACCAAGAGAATTTTGTCTATCCTGCCAGTGAGCTGGAGGTGCCACACTGCACAGCCCTCCCTCCTTGGGCACCATTCTGTGTTTGGCTGCTTTGTTCAGAGGATCAGTAGAAAAACATTTTAGTGACACAGTCATGGTTAAATTGGGATACCTGTGCTCTGCAAACAGCATCCAGAGTGGCCTGCCTTACAGAACTCACTAAACTTCCTTTAAAAATTGGTTGTCACTACCAATCTGGAGTCATTTTGGATTGCTGTCTGCTTTTCCAGATGCCCCATGTACAGGTTAGGAGGCTGCAGAACTGACCTTGTTCAAAACTTTGCATGTTGAACTTTGCAGGCAGATTCTCTCCTATGATTTAAACTTCCAGTAAAAGATTAGGTTATCATTGTGCCTCAGCACTTGGTTTTCAAGAATTCTGTCCCTGGGATTTGTGAGGATTATCTTGACCTGGAAAAGATTCCCCTTTCCCTTGTTCCTGCCCTGGGCACGTCCCGCCAAGCCATGGCATTCTGTGACTGTCAGAGAGCAAGGGCAGCCCTGGCAGTGGGGACAGGTCCCTCTGGGCCAGGACCAGCTCCAGCTCCCCAGCTCCTCTGGATTCCAGCACCTCTTTAATTTCCTTTCCAAGGTTAGGATGACCAGTTTGCTCCAATGAAGAGTTGCCTTAGTGTGGAGTCTGAAGACTCTTCCAATGAACGGGCACCTGGTCATCTTCCTTTTTGAATCAGTAAGTTAAGAGTGTCCCCAAACCTCAGAGAATGACTCTGGATTCACCATCTTAACTTCTTCAAGAACACTCTACCCTCACCAAAGCAGTGATCAGACTGGGAACTTCTAGAGCCAGACCCTCTGGAGATGTGGAATATTTCCTCATTTTGTCTACAACCAAGTATAGTATTGGAATGGTTTCCTAAAAAAGCTTTTTTTAAAAAATATTCCCTTAAACATATCAATAAGCAAAAGAGTTAATGTAACCCTAAATCTTAACCCAAATGGCCCCGAAGTCAAGGGAAGCCTTTACTGATATAATCCCACCCCAAGAGTTGTTGGAGCACTCAGAGTGGCCCTGCCCTGGTTCTGAACTGCTGACACACACAGACCTGTCACCAGGTGCACTCAATTCAAATTGAGGGGGTTTTCCCAAGAAAAGACATTATAATTCTTCACTGGGTCATTGCATCATCCATCAGAGACACTTTTATTTGCAGGTATCAGGGCCTACATATCTAACCTGCGTGAAGTGGCCAAAATTATTGTTCCACCAATTCTGAAAGTGAGACCTTGAGGTCAATGCTGTCTGGCAGACCTGAGTCGTCCTCTAAGCTCTGCAGAACTGGAGCTTGGCATCTCCATGTCACAGAACTTTAGTGCTCTTCCCAGTGGGACTGAGCTCCCAGAGACCCAACAGGGGAGTGAGCTGCATTGTACTGAATTAGTGGCTTTGGACACATCTCTTACTCCTGCTAAAGTGCAATAAATGCCCCACGGATGCCCTGTCTCGATAGTTTAAAAGTGTTAATTCTGCACAGGTGGCAGTTCTGCTCACAGAATTTGCACTTTGCTCATGACCTAACCCTGAGTGTCCCAGTTTGACCAAACCACCAGATCACTGTGGATGTTTAAGGTACTGAGAGCTTGATAGAGTCTCCCTTTCCAATGGGCACTGGGGGCACTCAGCCTCCTCCACAGATTCCTCTGGTGTCTCACCAGCCCACAAGGATGCTCTGATTCCACAGCCCAGCAGAGCAGCAAGCAGCCACTGCTGTCCTGCAACAGGGGAAGGGCAGCAAAGTCATCCAGGTGCTGCCTTTGGTTTTGTTTTTGCCTTCCTTGTGTTCCTTACCACCTTCCATTTTCCTGGTAGCCCAAGAGCTTCCATTTGCAGGGAAGGCACAGGGATTTCCTGCAGCCCTGCAGCACAGAGGTGCTGGCACCAGAGCCTGCAGCTGTGTGAAACAAGCACAGGCAGAGCTCAGAGACAAACTGGGCTACCAGAACATCCTGGATGTGCAGCACAGCTTCAGGCTCTGGGAAATGCTCTCCTCCAGCATCTCAGAGCCTGGGCCAGAAACCACAGCTCTGTGGGCTCATGGCAGTGATCCCCCACATCACATTCTGCAGTGTCCTACACCCCTGAATAAAGGGGGACAAAGGAAATTAAACACTTAGAGAAATCATTAATCATTATTACCAACAGGGAACAGCACGCAGAGACTCAAAGAGGAACAGGATGGGACTCTGCAGCACAGACACATCAGAGAAAGCACCTTGCATAAGGAGACAAGATAGCAGCTGGACACATGAGTGTTTTTCCAGACCATTAATTCCAGATGCGTGATTTCCCTTCTTTATTACAAAAATTAATAAAATAAAGTCACAAAACTGCCATCATTCTCTAATAACTTCTGTTCATCACTGTAGTGATCAGAAACAAGCCCAGGAATAATGGGCTCTGGGATTGCAAGGAGCTGGTTATTGTTTGAGTTTCTCTTTGGTCAGAATAGAAAGGAGTTACAGATCTGCTGTTGCACTTTTGTTCCATGGATTTATCTATTAAGAGGACACAGAAGAGATTCATATTTTGCTCCCCCTTAGCAGAACAGATGAAATGACCAATGCCACCAGCAGCAGAGCTGCTGCAGTTGGACTGGCCCCAATGAACCTGCTGGTTCATGGTTGGCGCCTCTGAGATCTCAAAATACACAATTTTCCTGCAGCTGGGGCACACAATATTTCTCACCTGTTTCTCTAATAAGAATTCACCCTCTGCCTTTTTCAGTACTAGGGAGGTCTCTTACTCTTGGCCAGGTAATTTTGTGAACCCTGATGGAACTTGGAAAGCATTGCCCCTTGCCCCAGTCCAGCTGGAAATAAGCTCAGTATCAGAGACTGGTGAGAGAATCCCACCAGCTCCTTAGGAAGGAAGATAAACAGATAAAGGTTGAAGAAATTAGGAAAATGACAACAAAAATTCTTTCTCAGCTATTAAACTTAACAGTCTACATACAGTTTAATTGCTTACTCTGTTTTCAGTTTTGAGCATATGCTGTTGTAATCATCAAGTAAAAACAGGGTATGCAAGATAAGTTTGTGGATAATGTGAAGGCAAAAATGTTGAGGCATACTATACCTTGAGTATTTACATTCCTGTTTTTATAATTATCTTAATTAAAGAGTAATTATTGCACTTACAGATAGGCTTATCTCTAACATGAAACTACCTGTCTACCATAATAAAAATTGGAAAACATCAAAATTGCATTTTTTACTGTCTTTAATAGCTGTTCTGTACTTTAAATGCTGTCTTCACCACAAGGAAAACACATTGTTATATTCCCTTGGTATTCTTAATTTGTCAAAAGCAGGCAGGCTGCTAAGAATGGAAGCAGGATTTCCAGAAGCACGGAATTAGCTGGCTAAGGAAAATAGGCTTTCACTGGAAGTGAAAGGAAAGACAAAAACATAAACTGCTAACACAGGGTTAGGTGAGAGCAGCAGGAAAATGAGGCAGAAATCTGTGCAGGTCCCTGTGCTCCCTGTGTGTGCCTGGGGACAGCTCCTGGCCCTCCCCTGCACAGGCAGAGTGAGCCAGGGGCAGCTGGGGTGGCTCTGCAGCTGATCTGTTATCAAATATTTCGTCAGCTGCTCTTTTGGGCTGGCATCAACTCGGGATTGCCCTGACAGGGCAGAGGCAGAGCTCCTCAGCCCCTCCCTGAGAGCTGTCCTGGACACAAAGGAGCATTTCTGTTTGGGATCAACAGCAGCAGGCAGGAGCACACAGGGATCGTGTTCCTGGCACTGACCCCTCCTGCAGCCACTCGACACCTCGGCTGCACTGAGCCAGATCAAAGTGGGGCCAGGACAGTGGGACAGGCTCAGGAACACCCTGAGCTGCATGGGGACCTGCCAGGGGAGCAGGTGGGACTTTAAACACTTCACAGACCTTAACCAGCATGTTTTAAACACAGCCTGGAAAGAAATTAATAAATTAGGCAAGGTCTTCTAAAGCTGCCAGAAGTCAGAGCAGCCTTGCTCAGCAAAGGGTCAGCTCTGTCCCTGGTGGATGTGTTGGTTAAATAGAGGTTACTGCACTCAGCACCTGAGGCACCTTCTAACCCTACCTATTTGCTCAGCCTACATATTTTTTCCCTTTTATTTAAAATTTAATAGAGGAAATTGATGCACTTGTTGTTACCCAAAACCCTCAGTGCTCAGCTGAGCCTGAGCTTCCTTCTACTTCACTTGAAGCAAGCCCCCCATCAGCACCACCAAACAACAAACAAGCCAGCAAACCTACCAAAAACCCCACAAAAACCTGGCCCCCAACAACTCACAGAGATCACTTCAATATAGCACCTCAATCTTTTGACTAATAAATAACTGGAACTGGACAGAGAAACCAACAACTGCATTGAGACCAGAGAGTTCCTACAGCTGTCCTGGAACAATTGCATTGAAGGTTGACATTTATGGCAAGATATACAATTTATTTGTGCAACTAGAGAAATTACTGATCTGTCCAGTTTATGTGTTTTCAGGAAAAAAGGTGAATTTCCAAAATGCACAGCTCTTTTTGACTCCCAAAGGCTGTCCCAAAGTGATGCCAGCATTCAGCTGCTGTCCAAGGGGTACCTCTGGGTTATAAAGTGGGGGTGTTTTCTCTGTTGCATTGTTTGCAATATCCCTCAGCTGCTGTGGGGCAGCCCTGCCCAGGCTGGGGGCTGGAGCCAGAGCATCTTTAAGGCCCCTTCCAACCCAAACCCTTACAGGATTCTGTGATATCTGTGATATATTCTGTGACCTAAGTGCTCCAGGAGGCTCATTCATCAGACTTTGGGGAAAAAAATATTGCTAAATAAAAACTTTGGACTTTTATTCAGAACGAATGGACTTCCCCTCTAATTATCTGTGCCAAGATTTCACTGTAGTAATGAGTAGAAGTGGGTCTGCAGAATTCTGAAGATAAATGTCCTGCACACACAAATCTGGGAACCAGGTGCAGTCCCGTTTTGGAAAGAGCTTTCCTTTGTTTCCATCCTGCCCTCCAGTGGTTTAACCGGGGGTTAACTGGAAGACAGGTCAAGGCAGAGCTGAAAAAAAACACTGCCCAAAACATTTTAGCCTATTTTTCTGACTGGCTACATTACAAAACCAAGACAGGTCGCATGATAAAATTATTCTCTTTTCAAAAATCAAACAAAATAAGATTTTTTTTTTTTTGTCTGATAGAGTATTTTTCCTGCTGAGAAGAGGGTTAAAAAACCTGCATAATTCCCTCACCCACAGCCCATACATGAATGGTTATTATTTCCACTTGTACAGGGCCTTTGTTTCACTCTGACAAAGCCTAGGAGAATACTGATTTTATTCTGCAGAATAATGGGTGTGGAAAGGAGTTTTTTTCACAGGGAGCTCATGAGATTATTGCTCACAGCACCCAGCGCTGTGAACAAAAACCTGCCACAGCAGCATTCAGCCCACAGCAACACTCAGACATGGAATGGAACTGTTCCTCTGCTGAGCAGGGGGGGCTTGACACCCTCCACCCCAAATGCTCTGTCCTAGTGCCCAAACCAAACCCATTCAGAGCCCAAACCAAACCCATTCAGTGCCCAAACCAAACTGATGGATTCAGAGCCCAAACCAAACCCATTCAGAGCCCAAACCAAACCCATTCAGTGCCCAAACCAAACTGATGGATTCAGAGCCCAAACCAAATCCATTCAGAGCCCAAACCAAATCCATTCAGTGCCCAAACCAAACTGGTTCAGTGCCCAAACCAACCTACTTAGTGCCCAGACCAAACTGATGGATTCAGTGCCCAAACCAAACCCATTCAGAGCCCAAACCAAACTGATGGATTCAGAGCCCAAACCAAATCCATTCAGAGCCCAAACCAAATCCATTCAGAGCCCAAACCAAATCCATTCAGTGCCCAAATCAAACCCATTCAGAGCCCAAACCAAATCCATTCAGTGCCCAAACCAAACCTATTCAGTGCCCAGACCAAACTGATGGATTCAGTGCCCAAACCAAACCCATTCAGAGCCCAAACCAAACCCATTCAGAGCCCAAACCAACCCACTCAGTGCCCAGACCAAACCCATTCAGAGCCCAAACCAAACCCATTCAGTGCCCAAACCAAATCCACTCACTGCCCAAACCAAACTGATGGATTCAGTGCCCAGACCAAACTGGTTCAGTGCCCAAACAAAACCCACTCAATGCCCAAACCAAATCAATTCATAAACCAAAGTTATTCCATGTGAAGAGTCCACACCCAGGTGCCCTCACCTGGGTGAGGACACAAAGAATGCATAAGACACAGAGACAGGACTGTGCTCCTTACCAAATAAGCAGCAATTTCTGCAAAGTTCTGCTAAGCACTGGTGAATATTGTTTTTACAGCAGCCTTTTACAGCAGTAGGGGTTTTGCCCAGGTTTTTTTGGATACCTGGTGTGAGACTGATTTCAGGATCAAATACCAAAAAGGAAGCACACACATGAGGCACAGCAACAGATATCCCAAAAGGGGTCAGGCTTCCATTACAGTCTGGAGGGGAGCAGTTCAAAGGTGGAGGTCCCATCAACACCAGAGCCATGGTCAGCACTAAAAAATGAGAAAAAATATTTCAACAGGTCAAAATCTGCTCTTGTTTTGCCTCCTATTTCTGAACATTTCACCTTCAATCAACTGAATTATTCAGTATTTCCCATGAGGGCACACTGGACTGGTGCAGGTGAAGCCTTGGCTGGGCACAAACACAAATCCATGAGCTCAGTTTTCCTCTCGGTGTCACCAGAATGGCTGAAACAGTAAAAGGAGTTTCTGTGACCTCACAGAGCTCCCTGGAAAGGGAGGGCAGCATTTGGCTCGAGCTGGGAGCATTAAAGCCTTTGATTGATCCTTGTGAGCCATTTGGAAATGCCCCAGCACCTGCACACCAACACAACTGTGGGTTTGGATAAACTTCTGTTGTGCCCAGAAGCAGGATTATATAAAGTACAATAAGAAATGGAGAGCTTCCCATTCCTGTCCCACCACATGACACAATTTTTTCCAAAGGGAATGTTTAAACATTCTCAATTTAATGCTTAATCACAGGGATACAGAAAAGGGGAAGGAAAAAAGAGAATTTATAATTATATTACTAAAATTAAATATAACCATCTGTAAAATTATTCCCTTCATTTACCATAAATGGACATGAGATGGAGATTGGAGGCATCTTGAATAAGTTTTAATAATTGATAATAATAATCATTATTGGTTTTTTAATGGCAAACTTCCAAAAAGCTGTGCTGATCTTTAATACTAGTTCCTCCAGACAATTAGAACACTGCATTTTTTAACATAATGTTAAAAAACTAGAATCTGTGCAGTTTTCACAAAACATAAGCATTCTGCAAGTGCCAGGTCCTGCACTGATTACTGTCTCCTAGCTCATTAGTGAATCTCCTCACCCATTCAATCAGAATGTCTCTGGTCCATTTCCCATCACTTGGGATTACGAAAAACAGCTTGGCACTCAGTCAAACTGGGACAGCTCTACTGATAAAGGCAGCAGGGGAAGCAAATAATTTGTCAAATCTCACAAGTGCAAAACATGGAGAGCCCTGGGAATCAATCCTGGAAGGGCCCAGGCAGGGAGGGAAGGGCAGATCCCAGAGCCCCCAGCAGATCTGCTGCCACACAGGGATCTTGCCAGATCCTGGCTCACACTGGGGCAAGAGGTGGATTGAGAAAAGACTCCTTGAGCTGCACCTTTGTTAGGTGAACATGGCCCCATCCCTTCTTCGTGCCACAGAGCCAAGTGCCTGTCACCTGGTGGGTGAAGGAGAATCCAACAGGTTCTTCTCATCAGTGAATCTCAGGGAATTTCAATTTTATGGCAAAGTACTTATGAAGAGCCTAGGAAGTAGCCAGGGTGCTACCTTTAGCTGAATTTATCTGGTTCCATGCTACCTTTAGACATGAATGTTTTTTTGTGCCACCTGTAGTTTTGAAAACAAAAACCCCAACCATGCATGCAATCCATTTGCCAAATTAGTGTTCAAAACTCCACATTTTTGCTGATGGCACTCATCAAAAAGTACATTTCATTTTTGTGGGAAAATATTTGTACCTGTTAGTAAAAAGTCAGACCCACCTGAGCTTGCCCACCCCTGTGCTAACAGGGCTGCCCACAGTGTTTGCCCTCACACTGGGCTGGTCAGTTCAAACACGCCCAAAGCCTGTGCCTGACCCTCCCTCATCTTCCTGCAGGGGCACTGGAGGAGCTGAGCTCTTTGCAGAACAGTCAGTATTGCCACGACATTGCCAAGGCTGGAGTTACCCCCAAGAGCTCAGTTTAATGTTTCCCCAGAGAACTCATTGCAATCTTATGACCATTGTAGCCACACTTCTTTTCATCTAAAACTATGCAGGGAAGAAATGTGAACAAGAATTTCATGTGCTTTTGCTTCCCCTCAATGTCTCAGGGCTGACATTTACTATCAGAAAGGAAGGTAAATTCTTGAGTGTGATGATGGCCTACAGAGAAAAACAGCCTCTGTTTTGCTCAACCCCTTGGTATCTCTGATATGGATTTTATGCTTCCCAAGCCAGTGAAGATCCTGTGCTCAGGGCAGGGCCTCTGTCTGGCTGAAGATTTAAGATGCTCCTGTCTCCTCTTGGTGACCAGTTCACCTTTATCCCACAGGCTCATTTCTCAGCTGCTCCAGATACTTTGCCTCCCTGCCCTCAAGCTACTCAGTTGTTCCTCCTGTTTCTTTTCATCTGGGGCTGCCTCCTGAGGTTTAGGAAGCAGCAGCCAGCCCTAAGGCTGGCCCTGGGCAGGCAGAGGGCACCCTGCATTCCCAGCAGAGCACAGGGGTTCACATCCCCAGATAGCTCTGCAGGACAGAGGTGGGGCTGGGTGTGTTCCTGTTCCTCTGGCATTGCTTGTGGAACTGCTCATGGGCATCCTGCCCAACCCAGACACTGCTTATCCACCAGAGGCAGGAGCCAGGCAGCCTTGCAGCACTGGGAACAAGCCAAAACATTTGAGCCCTCTCACCTGTGTGTTTGTGGACTCTCCTGGACCCTTCAGCAGTAGCTGTTCCTCCTGCACTGTGCAGTGCACACTGCAAACATTCACTGCAGCAGGAGAACCATTCACTGCCTGCACAGAACCATGGCCCTGCTGCAGATGCTACAATTACTGCACAAAGCACAGCTCCTGTGCCCCAAACCCTTTGTTGCAGCCGTGTGCAGTATCAGAATTACTGCCTTTCACATGACAAAGAATCTCCTCTGCCAGCATCCTCAGCTCACAACCACACAATTCATTCTCATTCCTGCACCAGGGCAAGTACCCCAGAGCTAATAACACACTAAGGAACACGTTTTAGGGAAATGCTTCCTTTCTGGGATGCTTAATCAGGTATTCTGAGAGGGGAGAAAACCTGAATGCCTTTTTCTCTAAAAGAAAGCACATGAAATAATTAGAAGAATCACAGACAGACGGTTTTGTTCTTTTAAAGTGAACACTGAGGATGTGAATTACAGCAATTCTTTAGGGACCTTACTTCTTTGGAGCTGTCTGGATGTGAGCTTCTCTCTGGAAGGTATTTAAGTGTATTAGTACGGCATGATGACTGAGTACACCCAAGACAGCTGATCATCAGGGTGTTTGGAGAGCAGAAAAAGAGCTCTCTGCAGTTTCTTAGACATATTGTGAAAATTAAATGCCCAATCAGGTGTGAAATTGTTTTTTACTAGCCCCATGAGAACAAGAGACTGCAGAGGAGTCTCTCTGAGGAATAGCTGGGTGTAGAACAGCACAGGGCTTCATTTCAGAGCAGACACAGGGCCCACAGCACCACGGGGGATGGGAGATCCCAAAAGTGTTGAGGATATTTTCACCCTGACAAAGGAGAGGAATGACGAGGAGGACTCCATCTGATCAGAAGGCTAATTAATTACTTTATTATACTGTATTAGTCTATATTATATTACACTATGTTACAGTACATCTAAACTCAATCTGCCAAGCACTCAACCCTGCACACACTGCCCAGAATCTCGTGACTGTCACCAACAGTCCTGACACACACACACACACACACGCACACGCACACACACACACACACACACCTGGCCCTGACAGGCCAAGGAAACAAAACCCCATCACTGTGGGCAAACAATCTCCATATTGCATTCTACTTTGGCACAACACAGGCACAGCAAATGAGATAAAAAATATTTTTCCTTTCTCTGCGGTTCAGAGAATGTGAATTTCAGAAATATTCTTGGGAAGAATTGTGCCTTGCTTTTCTCTGTGAAGGGAAATGTGGTGACACCAAAAGGATGCAGAAGTGCAGAAAGTTAGATCCTGCAGTAAGAACTAAAACCCTAAGCTGGGGTCACAGATTCCCCTGGTAGCACAGGAGCTTAAAAACTCCCTGCCCAAACTCAGCCAGCAACTGATTTAAACAACATGTATAGCACAGTATGGCATCAAGACACACACTTGAAAAAATGTCTCTTTTTGAAGCCGGATTATAACACAGGATCCCAAGCAGAGACTCTGCAAAGAAAAATTACAGCCATTTACGCCATGTCAGTAAAATTATTAGCCATGTTATATTTAGCTAACAGACAAAAATGTTACAGGGTGTGAGCAGAGTTCTGCAGGAACATCCTTTGGCAGCTGAATCTCGGAGAGACATTGACTGTGGCCTTGGGAGGAGAAGGCTGAGGGGAGATTAGCATTTTCCTGAGGCTGGGAGGCACCCCAGGGCCTGCCTGGCTGCTACAGAGGCTTTCCAGAGGCTGGGGATGTTAACAAATGCCGGGGATATCGCTCACATTCACCAGCTGGGGAGTGGGGCAGAGCCATGGCTGGTGTCTCCTCAGAACCAGAATCACCTCTTTCCTCTGCCCTTGGCCCAGAGCCCGTGCCCTGTGCCCAGGGTGGAAGGGCACACACAGAGCTGTTCCTTGCCCTGAGCTGGGGCAGTGCAGGCTGGGCCAGCCCTCAGGGATTGTCACCATCACCTGTGGAGAGGTGAAATGTGAGATAGAAACAAATGGCAGTGCGTTCAGCAGTCCCAATTTCACAACTGAAAGGTGCAATGCTTTCCTATTCTGTTGGAATCAAAGAGAAGCCATTCTTAGGGGTGGGAAGGAACTAGTTCTGGGCTTCTCCTTCTTACTTTTTTTTTTTTAATAAGGAATTTAAAGGTGTTCCTCATGCTTTCAAATATTTGGTTATTTCTGGCTGAGCATGATCACAATAACTGCATTTTTGTCCCACAGAGTGAGGTGCTGTATCCTCACCCGCAGCCACTGTGTCCCTCCCCAGAGCCTTGGTGTGGCCCGAGGGACGCTGGGGACACTCAGAGCTCCTGAGGGACAGCAGGTGACCCCGGCTGTGCAGCCAGCAGAGGGCACAGCCCCGCCTGCCCAGGAGCTCTGCAGCACAGCCCCAGCTCTGCCACAGCCCTGCAAAGGGGCAGGGATGGGTCCCTCCCTGGCCCCTGCGTGTGGCTGCAGTGACACCAGCGCGCATGGGCACACACCCTGAGCGAGGGCAACAGAGCTGCTGCTGCTGCTGCTGCTGGAATGAAGAAAAGCAGCCTGGGTCAGAGCCCCAGCTCTGCAGGAAAACTCCCTTCCTGCCCTCTGCCATCAGCTGGGGGCTGGAGCTGCCATCCCAGCTCCTGAGAGCCCCTCACAGGGCACACGGCAGCCCGGGCCCTTCCAAAGGAATGTTTTAGCAGCAGCAGAAGGAAATGGGTGCTTTGGGCTTTGGCAAAAGGAGAAACTGCTCTCGGTGAGACCTGCCCCTGCACACAGAGGGGATCTGCCCTGGCTGCCAGATCTAATGCTGCACTGCAGAGCTCTCTGAGGAACCAGCTCCTGTGTCCCCAGCTCCTGTGTCCCCAGCTCCTGTGTCCCCAGCAGGTCTCTGAGCCTGGAAATGGCTCGGGGTCAAGTGAAGGATTGGGCAATATCCCAGTAACAACACCCAGCTTCCCCAGCAGCAGCTGGCTCCATTGTTTCCCAATGGCATTTTCCACTCTGCCCAAGTGTTTACACTCTGGTACCCTCGGGCTCCTCAGGATGGCCCAGCCATAGAGAAGGCTCCCCAGGAAGCCCCAGAGCTGCAGGGTGACAGAAGACAATGGCTCTGGAGCCAAGATACAAGGGCCTGCCTGCAATTAAGATAATTCGTAAGCAAATAAACACATCCAGTCTGGAGGGCTTGGGCCGTGCCTGCCTGAGAGGAGCTGTTGAGGCAGGGAACCTCAAAGAAAGGTTTGGGGAACCTCAAAGAAAGGTTTAGGGTGCAGCTGGTGCAGATGGACGGATGGAAGAGGCTCCTTTGGCTCCCTGGATTCATGAGCATTTTATTCCCTGGCAGAAATTTACATCCCAGTGCCACCCCTGCCATGGCAGGGACACCTTCCACTGTCCCAGGCTGCTCCGAGCCCTGTCCAGCCTGGCCTTGGGCACTGCCAGGGATCCAGGGGCAGCCACAGCTGCTCTGGGCACCTGTGCCAGGGCCTGCCCACCCTGCCAGAGAATTTCATCCTAATATCCAACCTAAACCTACCTCCTGTCAGTTTGAAGCTGCTCCACCTCATCCTGTCACTTTGGCCCCTGGAAAAAGTCTCTGTCCTTCTTTCTTGCAGGCTCCCTTCAGGTACTGGGAGGTCACAATTGGGTTGCCCCAAAGACTTCTCCTCTCCAGGCATCCACTCAGCCAGGAGCATCCTCCAGGAGCGTCTGACTCCTCATTAACCAGCTCTGAACGTGGAGCACACACATTATTGTCACAGCTGGGTGCAGGGTTTGTGGAGGTGGAGCTGAATTGTCAATAACTGGAAGGCCCTGAAGCACTTTAACACTGCCATAGGAGCCCAAACCCCACTGTCACTGCTGCTCTGGGCTGCTCTAAGTCTTTTTAAGCTACATGATTGACTGCTCTGTTTTCATCTCTCAGCCTCATACCAAGGCTTTCAGAACTCTGACAGTCTGTTTTCATTTTACCTCTGGACACTGAATCTTTTCCCTGCATGAAGAGTTGTGTTTGCTGCTCTTAACACATGATGGATTTTGTAAACTACTTAAAGCCTTCTTGAGCTTTTCTGGATGAGAGCACAGCCACTGGAGAAGGCTGATCCCCCCCCAGAATGGTGGCTTTAATTGTCTAACTGAGCATCACCTTGGGAAACATGACAAAAGCAAACTGACCTGGATGGTGCACATCCTTCACCTTCCATTTTTTATAGACAGCTGGAAAGACCCACTCACTCTGTTCTCCAGGCTCCAAGCTCTGCCTTTCTCCTGCACTCACAAATTCAATGATGGTTCTATGTACCACAGGATATGTATGGTATCTATATGATAGGGTATCTATGGTTTCTACATATAATATATATATTTGGTTCCATATTTCTCTAGAATTTTGTTCCTTGTGTACTCAGCTTGCATTTATCCATTGAGATAACCATTTCCCTTATGTAATAGGTCCTGGAACTTTCACTGTGGTCCAAGACAAGAAGACAATAATATTTTCACAAAGTGAGATTTTCCAACTGCAAGAGTGAGCTGCTGGGAACAGGTGAGCCAGAGCTCCCTTCTGGATTTCCACCCACACAGCAAGGCACTGGTGGCCAGTCCAACATGAAAGAGCCCAGCACTGACCCACCTGAGTTACTGCTTTTCCCCTCATGGCTTCTTGCCAGAGTTGCTGAACCCTCTGATTACAAAAAGGGCAAGAAATGGGTGTTCTTTGGGTGGACTCCACAATCCTGGAAGTGGTTCTTTATCTTGGCCCACACAACTGAAATTATTGCCCTGCTGGGCATACTGAGAATAAAAAGGTTTGAAGCAGGTCCAGTTCTGTTTCCCCTAAGATCCAGAGCAAAAGGGGCTGAGGAGCCTTTGAGCTGTGCTCATTCCCCAGTGCAGCCCAGGCTGGGCAATGCCCCTGGGCGAGGGAAGGAGGGCAGGGAGGCGCTGCCAGGGGAGTTGGTGCAGGGGGCACTGGCACAGGACAGAGCCCAGCCCCTCTCCCAGGGCAGTTTGCTGCTCCCAAGCCTGAAACAGCATTAAACCAGCACCAGCAGGAGCCTGTTTGGTTTTGGTTTTGGTTTGGTTTTGTTTGCAGCCTGGAAGAGCTCTAAACCTGTCTCATTGTGAGCACACATTTTTTCACTTGCATGGAGCTGGGCCAGTAACTCTTGCACAAATGCTGAAGGACTGGGGTGCATCCACAGCGTGTGGGGCTCAGCCTGGCTCTGAGTGACTCCTGGAGCCTCTGCCGTGCCCAGATGTAATCTGTCCTGTCCTGGAGTGCTGCTCACAGGTCACATCTTGTGCGTAACACGAGGTGACAGCTCGAAGGAAGCAGGACATATCACTTATCCCAAATCAGCGGATTTGGGTTTTAAAGTTTATACTGAAAGTTTCCTTTAGAAATATCTCCTTTTTCCCCTCACTATTTTCATTTGTTAGTGAAAAATTTATGTGCTAGGGTCAGCAGTGTACTTGGCACATGTCTGTCCCAAGGAAAAGGATGAAGCAATTACACACGTGGCCTCTCAGCATGGAAAATACCAGATTACAGCCCAATTCTGACAAGACCTATGTGGCCATGTGGCCGTGTTCCTTTGAGTATTCCACCTCTGTGGCAGCCTCGTTTATCCTGAATTTACACTGCCTAGAGTCAGCACTAAAACACTTGGAACATGGCTAAGATTGAGGAGCACTCCAGGGGCACCAAATGCCTCAGCCTAAGGCAGGGTGTTGTGGCAGCCCGGGGGACACCCCACACTGAGGGGGAACGTGTCCCTTCCACTGAGGAGGGGAACACTGCCCTGCAAAGGGGGGACACCCCGCACTGAGGAGGGGAGCCAACACTCCACACTGAGGGGGCACACAGTGCCCCCCACTGCAGGGGACAGCCCAGGTTGAGGGGGACACCCCATGCTGAGGAGGGGACCCTGCCCCACGCTGAGGGGGACATAGGGCCCCGCACTGCAGGGACACTCATTCAGAGAAGGGGACCCAGCATCGCCCGCTCCACACCAGATAAACACCCGATATTCTCTGTGCCTTCCCTTAAAACCCGCAGGGGGTGGGGGCGAGGGCGGCAGAGGGGTCCTGCGGCCATCCCCGGGCGGGAATTCCTGGGAAATCCCAGGGAAATCCCAGAATTAGGGAATTGCCGGGAGATGCGGGACGGCTGCAATAACCCGAGCAGCCACGAGGTGCCGCTGTTGACTCAAAAAAGCCGATTTCCCATTTCCCGGGAATTTCCCGTCCCTCGGCCCCGATTTCCCATTTCCCGGGAATTTCCCGTCCCTCGGCCCCGATTTCCCATTTCCCGGGAATTTCCCGTCCCTGGGCCCCGATTTCCCATTTCCCGGGAATTTCCCGTCCCTGGGCCCCGATTTCCCATTTCCCGGGAATTTCCCGTCCCTAGGCCCCGATTTCCCATTTCCTGGGAATTTCCCGTCCCTGGGCCCCGATTTCCCATTTCCCGGGAATTTCCCGTCCCTCGGCCCCGATTTCCCATTTCCTGGGAATTTCCCGTCCCTAGGCCCCGATTTCCCATTTACCGGGAATTTCCTGTCCCTCGGCCCCGATTTCCCATTTCCTGGGAATTTCCTGTCCCACGGCCCCGATTTCCCATTTCCCGGGAATTTCCCGTCCCTCAGCCCCGATTTCCCATCTCCCGGGAATTTCCTGTCCCTTGGTCCCAATTTCCCATTTCCCGGGAATTTCCCGTCCCTGGGCCCCGATTTCCCATTTCCCGGGAATTTCCCGTCCCTCGGCCCCGATTTCCCATCTCCTGGGAATTTCCTGCCCCTTGGTCCCAATTTCCCATTTCCCGGGAATTTCCTGTCCCTCGGCCCCGATTTCCCATTTCCTGGGAATTTCCTGTCCCACGGCCCCGATTTCCCATTTCCCGGGAATTTCCCGTCCCTCAGCCCCGATTTCCCATCTCCCGGGAATTTCCTGTCCCTTGGTCCCAATTTCCCATTTCCCGGGAATTTCCTGCCCCTCGGCCCCGATTTCCCATCTCCTGGGAAGTTCCTGCCCCTCAGTCCCGATTTTGCCTTTTCCCAAGAATTTTCCTGCTACACACACAAAGCATTTATTCCATTTGTTTAAATGGAATAAATGGGGTTAAGCAGGTTTTCCCCCATGGATGTACTTTATATCAGGAATGCTGATGAAATTCTTTTTGATTTTTTCTTTTCTAGAGTACCGCTAAGGAAGGGGATGTGCAGAAATAGGCTCACAGAAAGATGCCAAGAATAAATGGCACATCTATGCCCTGAAGAGCAAAGGAGAATCAGAGGAAAAAGAAAGAGGAAAAGAGCTTCAGGGCAAAAATAAAGATAGATACTGCTAAGCAGAGGAGGCAGGCGAAGGAGTGAAAGCAAAGTAATACATCCTAACAAATTCTGGGATGTTTTGAGGTTGGAAACAAGGATAAGGTGGCATTTGATATACCTCATGACAGTAAATTGACCCAAGTCATAAAGGCATCATCTGGTAGAGATTTTGTGAGTGGTTACAGCAATGTTCACCTAATAAGAACTAAAAGCAAAATATCCCTAGTAATTGCAGAAAATACATTAAAATTCATGCTGCAGAAAGAGAGCAAAGACCTTTTCTATATTTGTTTGCACCAATAATTTGCATAAGTAGAGCTATGCTGATATAAAACTTTTTAAGAGAGAGCTGGCCTTGTATTTGGCAGCTTTTTTTAAGTTAGATTTTTATGGCTTGGCTAATTGTTCTCCTTCCTTTAGTCTCTAAAGAATCCTGATTGGCTTCAAGTTAATTTGCTGAAAGCCAGAAATCTAGTAAAAATGTAATTTTACCCTTGCTAACAGCTGGAGAAGCAAAATCAATTTCAGCAGCTTGCTGAGTAATGAAATTAGAGGGCTCAGAGCTGACAGGAGCCTCCCCTGCCCGAGTTGAAGGGCAGTGCCATGGCTCTGCTCTATCCCCTGCTGCGGGCACCCTGCACACAGCCCTCAGCAGGCGGCCCCAGCCTGACCTCCCTGAGCTCACAGCATGCTTCTGTTAAAGGTGGATCACAGCAAGGCTGCTCTGAGTCAAATCCTGAGCTAACCACAGGGAAGGTGCTCGCTGAGCTCTGATACCTGTCCCTGCACATCAGCCCTGCACAGCTCACACCTCTCCAGGAGCTGGGAGTGGGAAAGGTCCACAGCAGAGTTTGTTGTACTCCCCAGTGCTCCCCTGGGAAGCTGCCAGAGCTGAGCTAGCTGTTTTAAAGCTCAATTCTGCATTTCATTATCACCCAAATTACTGTAGAAGGTGTTGGACAAGCTGCACCATCGTTATTCAGAGTTCAGTTCTGTTCTTCCTGCAGGAGATCTGAAGGGAAGCTGCAAGGGAGCTGACTCGAGGGGAACAACCCTCCCAGTCCCCTTCCAGCTGCTCCTGAGCCTCCCCAGGCTGCTGGCCTCTCACCCTGCACAAAGCTCATCAGGAAAAGGGGCTGAGCTCGCTCCCAGCAGCCAGCACAGGCTGAGCTGGGGTTTGTCTGCAGCAAGCCCAGGTCTCCATCAGGCAGAGGGTGAGAATGACAGAGCTGCGTCCCTCACTGCTTCACGGGGGCGCCAGGTTGTAAAACACACCTAGGCTCCTGATGTTCTTCCTACCAGATACACATAACTCCTCTGAGAAGGGGCAAGGTGGACATTGAAAACTGAAATCTCCATTTTGCAAAACTGTGAGCTGAGCCAAGGGCCTGGAGAGTGAACAAATGTCCTTGGACTGTTCTTGCTGCTGCTGCACTGCTTATCTGGCACCCCCACCTTAATCCAGAGGATCCTACAGCCCTCAGAAGGGTGAGCTGAATAAACTCTCAGCTGTTTGTGGTGGGCAGATGGGTGACAGACCTGGAGAGACCTGCAGGGCTGAAGAGGCAATGGGAAAAGGTGCACAGGACACAGCTCTGCCATGTGCTCCTGCTCTGCTGGGTGCTTCTGGTCACTGGGAAAGACAGGAGGATGCAAAAGATTGTGCCCATAATGAAACCCCCAGAATTCCTCTCCTGCCACCCAGCTCCTCCTGCTCTCTTGGCACAGGCTGCAGGACTTCTCAGGGCACATAGTGTCACAACAAGGAGGAATGATTTTAAAATAAAACATGACAGGTTCAGATTAAACAGTAGGAAGGAATTCCTGCCTGGGAGGGTGGGCAGGCCCTGGCACAGGGTGCCCAGAGCAGCCCCTGGATCCCTGGCAGTGCCCAAGGCCAGGCTGGACAGGACTTGGAGCAGCCTGGGGCAGTGGGAGGTGTCCCTGTATGGGCAGGGGTGGCACTGGATGGGCTTTGAGGTCCCTTCCCACCCAAACCATTCTGGGACTCTGTGATTCCCCTTCAGAATCACCACAGCTCTGGCAGATGACAAAACACATCACTCTGCCATCAGTAACAGCATTGCCAGTGCAGGGGTTGGGTTTCTTTTATTCCCTCTGGACATGATCTATCACAAACTTGGTAGTATTGTTTTTACAGATGATTCATTTTGCACTTATGAAAACTGACTGCAGCCTCTTGACAAATAAGGAGGGAGAAACTGATGCTTTGCAAAAAAAAAAAAAAATTAAATGAAGGGATTTAAAGGCAGAAAGGAAGACTAGAAGATGATTCTTTATGCAACCACAGGTAGAATAAAATCAATTAGAGCAAAAGGTTCAAGGACTGGCTTTGGGATTAGAAAATCTGATATTGGAAAGTGGCTGATGAACTTATTTATTCTTTTGCACGCAGGTTCTGAGTTTGAAGCAGACTGCTTTATGTGGCAGTTGATCTATTTATCACCAACACAGAGGAACCTCCTTTCACATCACCAATTAGTGATGATGGCAAAGTGTGTACCAGGGAATGGTCCTTGCAGGGGGAGGAGGTTTGTGGGTTGGACTCTCCTCTGAACCGACAGCAGCAGCAGCAGCTGATGTGTGTGGGCATGGAGCTGCTCGTTAAAATCCATGAGGTTTATTTGCAATATGCAGCTGGCAGGGGTTCCCTGGCACCCACCTCTGCCAGCAGGTGAATCTGCTGGGTGAGAACTGCAGCAGCAGAATAAACCAGGTGTTCTCCCATGCAGCTGAAAGACAGGTGAGCAGTGTCTCTACAGGGAGAAAACAAAACCCTGAAATCAGTGTATGCAGCTGTGTACAGCACCTTTTCCTCACCCTTTTCCTCAGTATTTAATCAAAGCCAGAGCTGGGTTAGAAGCAAACTCCTGGCTGGGTGTGCAGACTTCAATTTAACGTGAGCTGGAAGCCCTCAGAACATTCATTGCATCTCCAGCATGAGTACACAAAGGCATTTCTAGCAAAAAAACCAAACCTAATTCTTTTTACATGCTGGCCACACCAGTTCCCTTCTGCTTTTACTCCTCAGACATAAGAAATAGAGACAATGACAACACCTAGAGAGAGGGAAATTATCTTAATTCCATCTCTGTATTTCAATTCCATTCAGGTCCTTACTCAACTGTACATTACCTTCCTCCCTCCTTTATTATTTAAACTAATTTCTTTTTCTGAAGAAAAAATAGGAGTGAAACATAATAAAACACAAAATAAACCACAAAAAAACCCCTCCATAACAATAAAACAAATAGAAAAATTTCCACTCACAAAAAAAAAAAACAAACCCCAAAACAAAACAAACAAACAAAACCCTAAAATAAACCCAAATACACACACACACACACAAAAAGCCAAAAAAAACCAAACAAAACCCAACCCATCCTCACCCCCAAAAACCTCAAGACAAAATACACCCCCAAAATAAAACCAACCCACAGCTATTACAGCAGTGGTGGGATTTACTGCACAGATGAGCCATTGAGGCCAAGGGTAAAACCAAGAGGAAAGGAGCAGAAGTAACAAATCAAATCACAAGAAACTTGGAGGTGTTTGTCATTTCTAAAGGGTACTGTGCATTCACATATCTCTGTAAGACAAACCACCATACCCTTTTTTATATAACATTTTCATTCTTTGCAGGCAAGAACATTCTGAGAAAACTTGGGACATTTTCCCAGGCTAATACAAGACACCTCAGCATTTATGTTTTGGGGGTTTTTAGCACTGATGCAGGTATATTTATTTATTTTTAACACTAAAGAATAATTAAGGTAGAAGCTTGACATCCTGGCTCACAGCCTAGAGGTCTTAAATTTTTTTAAAAACAAGAACCCCTTGAGACTGTTATAAGAATGTACAAATAAGAAGTTTACAAACTAAAATGGAAATCTAAGAGGCCATTCTTCAGAAAATTTTCTTCATTTTTTTTCTCTTGGGCAGGGTCTCCATCCTGGGCAGATTCTCCTGGAGGATACCTTTCAGCAAAACATGCTGCAGAGAAGTATGAAGTAGCTACTGGCATACAACAAATCCTCCCCCTTTTGATTTACTGTGGAGGTGGGACTGTGTAGGATTTACATGCCTTGTAAACTCTGGATTTACAGGGAGCAGGGTTGTAAAAGGGCACTGTGTTTGGGTGAACATTTACTTTTTATATTCATTGTGATTCAAGCATGATTTAATATGCATATTTGCAAAGTTTCCAAGAGGAAGTTGGATTAATTTTGCTCCATTTATTATTCTCTGCATCGCTCACTCCAGCAGCCTAGCGTTTGCCAAATTTTAATCTGCCTGGGATTTTTAGAAATAAGTGTTGAATAAATAAGTAACTGACTGATCAGATGGGTTGGCCAGCATCCCAGGGCACAGCCAACCTGCCTCAAGAAGAGCTGGGAGTGCTGAGCTGCGCTCTGCACTGCTCAGGATGAAAGAAACCAAACTCCCCTCAGTAACATCTTTCAGCAATGAGATTATTTAGGTGGCTCCAGTTTAATATAAATGCCTCCTGATCTATGCAGAAAAAGCATGGATCTAAACCCATCCCTGCTCTTTGCAACACATGTTCAGTTTGACTTTTCTTTTGTTCAGGGATGTGTGTCTGCAGTTAACCCACCCCAATCCAAACCTCTGTGAGGTCACTGTGATGCCTCAGGTTTAGCTTTTATATTTTATTCATTCTGGGCTGCTTTAGTGTGTGGGTCTGGGGTTTGTATCAGGGGATGGTGAGCTCTGTGCAAAGAGCAAGGGAGACAAAACAATTCCTGCTCCAGCTGGGCGCCAAGGACAAATGATCCAAATCTCAGCCCAGGAGCACAAACACCGTGGGCTGGAGAGAGAAAAACAAGGATGGGACTGCAGGGGCTAAAGCTGGAATGGGACAATGAACTGCAAGATGCAAATGGAGCAGAACTGATCCCAGGGACAGACCCCGTGCCCGGCCGTGCATTTTGGGACCATTGTGGTTCATCTTGGGTGCAGCCCTGGCTGGGCTCTTGTGCTGCCCAAGGTGCATCCATTGAGGCCTTTTAATAAATCCCTGCTTTATTCTTTAGCTCCATCCAGCCTCTGCTCTGGGTCAGCCTGCACAAGGCATCAGCTCTGGACTCCTCTGGAGCACCCCGCTCCACCTGGAGGACAGCACCAGCCCTGGGCCACGGCCCAAGGGAGACATGGAGCTGGGCTGAATCCAGGGGAGGGCACCAAGCTTATCCCAGAGCTGGACCCCTCTGCTCTGGAGCCAGGCTGGGAGAGCTGGGGGTGCTCACCTGGAGAGGAGAAGCTCCAGGGAGAGCTCAGAGCCTGAAGGGGTCTCCAGGAGAGCTGGAGAGGGACTGGGGACAGGGGATGGAGGGACAGGACACAGGGAATGGTTCCCACTGCCAGAGGGCAGGCATGGATGGGATATTGAGAAGGAATTCCTGGCTGGGAGGGTGGGGAGGGGCTGGGATGGAATTCCCAAGGTGGGAATTTTGCAAAGCCCCGCAGCAAAGTGCCCGGCCGAGGCTCTGTGCCTGCAGCAGTGGAGCACTAGCACTAGTGCACTAGAGCTGTGCACTAGGGGGTGGTCACGGACCAGCAGAGAGCAGAGCTCAGCCTGGGCAGCGCTGAGCGCCAGAGGAAGCGGAGAGGAACAGAAATGAAAAGCATTTAAAGGAGCAGCGCCCAGCTGGTCCGTGCAGAGCAGATTTCAGCCCACACTGGGGAGCTCATCCAGCCCAGGGCTGTGCAGACACCACACTGACACCTCCTCTGTGCAGGAGGGACACACAGGAGCCCCTGGGGCTGCTCAGCCAGGACGGTCTCCAGGCACAGCCTGTGGTCACTGTCTGCAGGAGGGGCAGAAATCTGCTCAGAGCATCTTGGAGCCCCTCTCTGACCATCACAGCTGAGGGTGGGGGCTGAGGGGAGGAAGGCAGGGCCCCCCAGGGCCCCTGTGTCTGTGTCTGCTGGACGTGATGGTGGAAGAGGTGCTGGCACCCAAACAAGGTTGTTCAGAGTGGAAAGCCTCCAACTCCCAGCCAACCTTACAAAAACTGCAGGGTAACCTTTTCCTAGAGACTCTGGTTTAGGAGGCAACAGACTCAGATTTTCACAGCCTCCCTTAGGGTTTTGTTCAGAGTGCAGAACTATGCTGCTTTGTCAGGTAGAAAATTATTTTTCCATTAGTTTTTTCTCACTGCAACTGGGGTTTTTTAAGACTCACATTCTTCAAAGGAAACAATTCTAGACCACACATATGAGCAAGCCCTTAAAAGAGCCCTGTGTTGCTTTCCTGTTCCTAGAAGCAGTATGTTTTTAAAACAATGCTTCTCCCTAACTCCTTTGGGCAGTCAGTCCAAGATGAGAAAAGTGAGGGTAGGGGTGGGAGCAGTGCAGTGAGGCTGCAGCATGAAGTTAAATGACAAAAGCAATCTGTTTGGCTTGATTTGAACTTCAGTCCTCACATTAGAGGCTGCAATAGAGCTGAAGGTCACGAGCTGCTCGGCTCTGCTGAAGGACAACCCGAGCCCTGTCTGACACTCCAGCAGAGCTCCAGCAGCAGAGTGGTGCTGCAGCTGTGCCACTCATCCCCATCCTGGCCTCCTTGGGTAATTCCAGTGACAGACAAAGGAACAGCACCAGACTGAGAGATTCACCCACAATGCTGTATTTCAGCTTCTCTTCTCTTCTCTTCTCTTCTCTTCTCTTCTCTTCTCTTCTCTTCTCTTCTCTTCTCTTCTCTTCTCTTCTCTTCTCTTCTCTTCTCTTCTCTTCTCTTCTCTTCTCTTCTCTTCTCTTCCCTCCCCTGCCCTCTGAAGTCAGCTGAGGAGGCAGCAGACCCCAGGGTGTCTCAGAGCTCCACAGGCCTTTCCAGCACAGAGAGTTTTCCCCACTCCTGATGCAGGAATTGTGAGGCAGAGCCGGTGCAGCAGCAGGAGCAGTAATGGGAGTAATGGGTAGTGCAGAGCTAACTGAGGTGCTGAGGGACTGTGACACTGCCTGACACTGATTGATTAAGAGGTTGAAGCTCTGACTGTGGCATTTGGCTGTTGAGAATAAAAGGAACTTTCACTTCTCCCTCGCACACATCCATCACAGGCAGACAGGGGTTGGCTGCTCCGTAATGACTGCGGCGCCTTTTGTGAGAGGGAGGCACGAGATGGAAATTCAGCTCCTTCTGTGATCTGAAAAGCATTTTAATTCATCAACTTTTCTGAAAGGATCTTCAAAGAAGAAATAACACTCTTTGGTAGCACAGCTGGGTTTCAGCGTGTTCAGCATCGCAGCTATCAAAGACTCTCCTGGCTTGCCTGAGAACCTGGCTGGGGTTTTGGAGACAATGGCTGGGTGCTGTTCCCAGGAGGATGCAGTAGTGCCCAGAGCAGGACAGACACCAGCACCCACCAAAATGCAGCATCTGGAACGTGTCTGCCAAGTCAAGAATATTCCAAAGCCCTGCCTTGAACAGAGAACAGGTATGGATGCCATGATGCCCTCTGTGGTTCCAGTTTGTGCATTACAGGGTGCTCTCACATTTCTGTACTGCCCTGTGTGTACAGCTCCAAGTATTTTGGTTTCAGGATTGACCCTAATGGCAGTTATGTGATCCAGGGCCTGAGAAAGGCCCATGATCGCAGAATCCCAGACTGGTTTGGGCTGGAAGTGTCTTTAAACCTTCTCCTGTTCCACCCCTGCCATAGGCAGGGACACCTTCCACCAGCCCAGGTGGCTCCAAGTCACACTTCTAGGGATGTTACATCTTAAAAAAAAGTCAAGTGAGCTCCCCTTGCTTTTGTCTTCTGCCTTTAGCCTTAGGGCACCCTCATGCCAGCAGCTCTTCCTGGGACACTCCTGTGGCCATGGGCTATTGTGGGAAGATACCTGAAAATTTCATCAAGATGTCAAGTCTCAACACTGAATCAATAGGAACAGGTCCATCCAAGGTGCTAGAAAATAAGGATTATCTTTAGGAATAATGACAATACCACAAATCTCTGAAGAGGTAATTGTCCTCAGGAAGAAAGTATTACAAAGTCATTCAAACTGCAATTTGAAACTGTCACTAAATAGAGACGGCAAGTGTGAAAGAACAAAGACCAACTCAGTTCCACATTTAAAGCAGCAAATTATCAGATGAACCATTTACTGCCTGGACTGGCTCATATGCAAGTGATTTGCTGAACCATTCCTCTCAGTGCTCTTGGCTTTGCCATGTAGGAGCTGTGTTACAGTTTCCAGCACTGATCTCTCTTGTTCAGATCATAAAGCGACACTTGGGGTTTTGTAAATTAGTTTCACATTTGCCTCAGCTGCATTTAGCTCCAGTTTACTTTGATCTCTCTTGCTCAATCCCAACTTTGGCCTACCTTCAAAAAAAAAAAAAAAAGAAGAACTTACATTATGGTCCAATTAAGGCCCATTCAAACATTTGCCATTTTGAGAAGCTTATTTGCCTTTCCAGAAATAGCAAAATCTTCAACACAAATTTCAGGAGGATCTCGATACTTCCAAACTCCATTAGCCTCCTCAGAGTGCTGCCACAGCATCTCAGTAGGATGATGGCTACAGAAAAGAGCTAATTAAGACTACAGTCATCTGCAATGCCACTTGCTTGGTTCCCCACTTCGTCCTCCTCAGCTCTGCTTTCCCCTCCACTTCATGTCCCTTGTCCTAAGGTGTGCTCCAGCTCTGTCCCAAGTGTTCAGCCACTGTCACCCCCTGCTCTCAGCGCTCTCAAATGCCCTGGCAGCACCAGAGAGCACAGGATCTTCTCTGCAAGTGGAAATGGAAGCTCCCCAAAGTCAATCATTGCTTCATTCAGACCTTTGTGAGCCTGAGATAAAATATTGTACAAATGTTGACATCGAGTATCAGCATTTGAACAATTCTTTGCCAGGGGTTTTTTCTGTACTATGACCCACCCAAACACATGCCTGCAGCTTTGATTATTCCCCAGACACATAAGGGGCTCTAAGTTCTCTGACAAAATGAGCATAACTTTTTTATATTCTTGAGCAAAACAGACTTCAAAAGCAAAATTAAGGGCTGTCATTTGCTGTGTCCACACTCCCAAGTTAAAATGCAATAAATTCAACTTCCAAGTTAAAATGCAATAAACCCTCAGTGCCTGTCTGTCTGTACTCAGGGAAGCACCAAGGGCTGTGAGCCTGGCCACAGCTAATCCATTCAGAAAGTTGCACAGCTCTCTGCAGAAAGCTTTTTTGGAGTAGTCAATCAGTGCAGGCAGCTCGGATGCTTTCCTCTTCAAAGCACGCCAGCCTGTCATGTAGGCTGGCTTTGTGCACAAGCAAAGTATTTTTAGCAATGCACTGAATGGTTTGACATTGAGAGAACTGAGGGACATTGTCGTGCTGCGAAAACTTGGATTGGTAATTCTTGTACTGAGGACTTCCTGGGCCCAGAGAACAGCCTGGAAGCATTCATAGACACTATAATTATTCCCATTTCTACATCATGCACTCAAAAGAAACTCCTGTTCTCTCATATCATTGTCCAGTCTTCCCAGAGACTGCTAAAATTTTCTTGTGGAGACATCCCTCCTCCCATTTCAGACTCAGGATTTAGGTAGACACAAGGTCAAGGACATTGGAATGGATGCTAAGGAGTCTTCCCTGGGACTGGTGCTCTGGTAGATACAAAACACAAATAGAAGAAAATTTATTTGCAAATGTAACCCAGTTTCCCAGGGAATACAGAGCCAGGACAGCAGCTGCATCCTTATGGCACTTACAGTCTCAGGATGATTTCATGATTAAAGGGGGTTTGCACAGAAAATCTCTCCCTTGGTCATTCCTGTTGCAGGAAACAAACCTTTGGTGCCATAGCAGCCAACTTGATCTAATTTGGGCAAGAACCCACCTGAGATGTGGAGCACAGGAAGGTGTGGGTGGATGGTGCCACTGTCCCTGTGAGCGCCCCTTCCCTGTGCCACAGGCCCCAGCACAGCATGGAAAGGACCAAGCAGGTGCCCCAGGAAGAAGCTGCAAAGTGATGTTAGAACAGACTAGGAAGGAGAGACCAGGTAGATATAAACACCTACAACCATAAAACTGTATTTTCACATTCACTACAAAAGGTTTTAGTCCTCACATTGACAGTCTGCCCTTGCAAGTGCTGAATTCTGTACTTAGTTAATTAGGAGACAAGAATTATCTATATCATATAAAACAGATCAGTGCCATTGCTTGCTAATACATGATGAAAACCTGCAGTCCTTAAACTATTCAAAGCACAACATTCTTTATGTCTAACTGAAAAGTAGGATAATTAGTCAATGTGCACAGCCTTTCATCAGCCAGAAGTCTTAAATTATGACTGGTATTAATTGTATATAATTGAAATTATAAATTTCCCAAGATAAATCATATCTCACTTGTAAATCCTACAAATATTTTTCCCAACAATTATAAATAGTTCTCATTCATAAGCATTTACAGATTAATGCAGAGCTATGGATGTAATTTCTTTGCAAATGAAGCTATGTCAATGTCAGTGCTATTCATAAATCTCTAGGCTCCATATTTTTTAATGAAGTCTAACAGGTTATGAATCAAGGCAAATTTTTATTGTTTGGTGTATAAGCCTTAAGAATCAGAAACAGGTTTTATAATCTAATTTCCCCAGAGATTATGTAACAAAAGTGATAAATTTACAGTTAGTACAGCAATGTTTTTGACAGCTATGACTTTTTCTCCAGAAGAAAGTAATTTGAATTTAGATTAAGACACATCACTGTATCTTTCCTTATAAACTGTTGGATTAAGTTTCCTGATCACTCTGTGTGCACATTTGACTGAGTGAACCAAAATGTGGAAATTAAAAATGTAGGAAGGGAGCAGCTTCTGCATTCCATTGACCTTTATATTAGTTAAGCATTTGAATTTTAATATATGTATGATACATCCTTTAATTAAAGTGTAAATCAGAACTCTTGACTTGCTCAGATTTATGAGCCGTGTATCAGCAAAGCTCCATTCAACCTTTCCAGCAGCAGCTCCTTCATGGCAGCAGCACTGCTGCTGCATGGCACACCAGAGCTGATAGCAAAAGCATCCACAGGCCAAAGGTGAGAACTTCTGGCCACTTATCTTTGGCTTTAATTTAAATTTGAATATGAAGGCAATCAGAGGAAAATATCAGAGAGAGAAAAGAATTCAAGCTGGCTGCTGAAATTAGTAGAGACAGAGGAGTATAAAAGCTCTTTCTACTTGTACTAATAATTGTATAGGGCAGCCTGTCTGAATTATCCCCCAGACAAACACAGAATCACAGAATCATCAAGGTCAGAAAGGACATTTAGGATCATTAAATCCAACCATCAGCCCAGCACCACCACCCTGTCCACCACTGAACTGTGTCCCCAGGTGCCACATCCACACCTTAGGGACACTTCCAGGGGTGGGAACCCCCCCACTGCCCTGGCAGCCTGGTTCCATGCTTGACCATGTTCTCCATGAAGAAATTTGGATAAGCACATCCCTGTAAAGAGTTTACACAGCTCTCAGTGCTCTGAGTGAGTGTGTTGGGCTAACAGGGGGTCTGCTGGCTTCCCTCTTGCCGTGGAAGGGAACTTCTGCTTTCAATGCCATTCCAGTTTCCTTTTTTTAAAATTCCATTTTCTTCAATACCATTCCATTTCCCTGTTCAGAAAAAAGGAACAAAAACCCTAAAAATAACCCACACCCTACCCCTCCCTTCTCAAACCAAAAACCACTCCTGCAGCACAAATTCCTGTGCTGGAGTTGGAGGATGTGATGCTCAGAAACCTGCCCTATGTACATGTTTTATGGAAGTGGAACACAACAAGCACAAATAATTACTCTGAAGGATGTAAAAAAAAATAATAGTTCCTCAGATTGGCTCTTTACTTCTTTTACAGTGAGTTGTATATTTAAGGTAGCTGAAATACATTCATCACAATTGCCATTACTCAGTCCAGCATGTTCCCTTTCTCTCCTACCTATTGTCATACTGCACAGCTCCCAAAGATGCTAAAAACAGTTCCTCTGGTGGAAGAAATCTTATTCTGAATTTCCTTTGACTTTCATCAGATCACTCACACAAATAAGTGAGTTCTAGAACACCAGTTTGGATGGAAGACTTCCAGCAAGTTGTTTTCTTGTTTGGATCACAATTCTCAAGGGGGCACCAAGTGTTCCACAGGAGAGATCACGCTGTGACCCTGCTGCTCCCAAAGGGGTGCACAGCCCAGCCCCAGTCTGACAGCCCCAGGAGTAGCTGTGTTGTGGCTGGAAAGCAAGAGCACAACAGAAACGAATCCCTGGCTGGAAAATTGCTGGAAGTTTGCTTAGCTCAGAAAGAAACCCTGAAGCTGTGAGGTCTGATGCTGGCTATACTTTTTTTCCTGTGTGAGCCAGTGGTACCCAGCATCTTTCTGACTCTTTGTGCTGATGAATGCAGTGTAGTGCTGGGAATTTTATCTGGGTTTAGATCACCTTCATCCTCTGAAGCTGAGGAACACTTCTTGCAAGGATTCATCACGAATGACAAAGGCTTTAACGGTGCTGTTGTCATTCTGGCCTACCTGTAACTCTTAGATGTTCTTTCCCCTGGCACAATGTTACCTGAGAAGAGCAGGATGGTTTGGCTGCAGGCTGAGCCTCCCAACCCCTCTGCTCCTGCCTCCTACCCTGACATGGGCACAGGGAAAGGACAAAAGTCCAGAGGGCAGAACTGTAGGAATGAGGGAACACAAGGAAATGAGAGGCTACCAGTAACTCTAGAGTTAAATAAATCACAGAATTCCTGAATGGTTTACTTGGAAGGACCTCAAAGCCCATCCAGTCCCACCCCCATGGGCAGGGACACCTCCCACTGTCCCAGGGTGCTTCAAGTGTCCATCCTGGCCTTGGGCACTGCCAGGGATCCAGGGGCAGCCACAGCTGCTCTGGGCACCTGTGCCAGGGCCTCCCACTCTCAGGGTAGTTCTTCCCAGAGGGAAAAATTTCTTCCTAAAATCTAATCTAAATCTACTCTCCTTCAGGTTGAGGCCATTCCACCTTGTCCTGTCCCTCCATCCCTTGTCCCCAGTCCCTCTCCAGCTCTCCTGGAGCCCCTTCAGGCCCTGCAAGGGGCTCTGAGCTCTTCCTGGAGCTTCTCCTCTCCAGGTGAGCACCCCCAGCTCTCCCAGCCTGGCTCCAGAGCAGAGGGGCTCAACCTGGTGGCTCTAGGGAAAACTGGTGACCTGCAGTGCCCAATGTGTTGGGAAGGTGTTTAATCCCCTTGTGCTTGCTGCAGTTTTTGCCTGCCTGTTTCACAGAGCAGCTCAGCACAGTGCTCACCTCACACCTTCTTTGGCAGCCAGGCTACATCAGCTACATTAACTCATAACTGGAGGCAGTGGCCATCAGCTTCTCTTCTATTTCAACTTGGAAAACTCAAAACATTTGCAGAACCAGAGGGAAGACTAAAACCAAGTGGGGAAGGGGCACTGTGATGTCCTTCTTGTCCCACTGCAGAGCACGTGAGCACCCTGTGAGCCCCCCCAGCCTGCAGAGGGCCAGCCTGGCCCAGGGCCAGAGCAGTTCTGCAGAGGCTGATTGAGCACCAGGCTCTGCAGTGAGGGCATTAGGCAAGGTCACTGTGGGGATAGCTCTGCAAAGGCAGGGGATGGCAGCAGGCAGGACCTGGGCTCAGGGCAGGCAGTGCTGGCACCCCATGAGCCTGGCTGAGAGTCTGGCTGGGGCTGCAGCCAGAAAAGGTGAAGGGATGCAGGTGTGGGATGGAGTTCCTGTGAAAGTGCTGTGGTAAGAGAACTGCTAATTAATTCAATACCAAAATACTTGCTTAGGTAGAAGGCTGCTTCTGAAAATCATGCAGATTGAAACAGCAAAGCTGCAGCTTCAACACCACTCTGAGGTTTGCAGTCCTCTCCTAAAAGACTCCAAAGATGTGAATCTTAGCAAGGCAGTGAGAGAACTGCAAACCAGTTCCCTCTCAGCCATGTGTGGTGGGACCCCCATTCAGCCCTTGCAGCAGAGCTCCCACCCCTGTCCTCACAGCAAATTATCTCTAAAACTGTCCTGAGGCCCATTCCTCCCCTCTGCCTCAGTCAGAGCCCTCCAGATTCCCACTGCAGGCAGCAGAAATTCATTTCCCTTCACACATCTGAGGGGTAGAGAGCACACATATCACTGCCCCAGGGGAATGTAAAATAAATTGAGGAGCACTGGCATGCTCAAAGCCCTGGAACAGCTGCCATCAGTTTTATATAACAGGTTGTGGTTTCCTCTGACAGCTTGACCTCGATTATCATTTTTGCCCTGAAGGCTCCTTTCCTTGGGCAGGTTGGTCCCTCCCCTGCTCCTTCCTTCCCTCTCATCCTGCCCCATCTCCCTCCCAGCTGTGGCTGCCATTTGTTCCTTCCCAGTTACCAAATCCAGTTTTGTCCTGGAAGAGACTGAGAACACCCTGCTGCACCATCCCCCCTCCAAGAGCTCACACAAAGCAGGAAACCTGGTGGCTTCCCAAGTGAGCTCTTCTTTCCCTGTGCTGCTGCAGGAGCACAGGCAATGTTTTCATGGGTTGTTATTCCTTCCATTTCAAACAGGGAGGGAGGAAACTCTGGAGCAGGGATGGTGCCGTAGGGTCCTGGTGATCCAGGGAAGCTCATCTGAGCTGCACAGCACAACAGGCTGGGCCCAGGGCTGCCACAGGATCAACTCAAAGTGCTGAAACCCAGGAAACACTGAAGGCTTTTGTCAGTTTTTCACTTTACTCCCTATTAATGCTTCAGCTAAAGGTGAGCTCTTCAGAAATTAATGGAAAACATCCAGCCAGCACTAAATTCTTCCTGCCAGTTTTTGATGAAGAAAATCCCTGAAGTTGTAATTTCAATCAATCTCTTAGGATACACATTTTAATTCCTTATTACTATTATTTCTGCTTATATAGAAGACAAATAATGTAAGATTCAACTCCCTGAGACTCAAGTTTTGCAGAAACTCACTTAGAATCATCCCAATGTACAGCTTAAGTTAGGGCTTGAATATTTCTCAGTACTTCTGCAAATAAATCATTAGATCTGTACCCATCATTTACCAGCCCATCTCTGCCTGTCCTAATGAGCAACACATTGCATTTATCACCCCCTCTGTCATCATTTATCATGGTGTAGTCCATTAAAATCCTTGAACAAACCTCTCCCCTGCACTGAGGAGCTGCAGGATTTGACCCACTTAAATTTAATAAGAGACAGATTCTTTCTGAAGTCTCTCTGATGTTAGTAATTCACATGGGTTTCTTTTTTTAGATTAGGTATTATTGCCTGGCATTTAAGGCTCAGATAATTAAATAGATTTATATTTATATTGTCTTATTATTTACTCATGTCTGTTACTTAAAACCTAATAACAAACAATGACATTACTACTCAAGTACTTAAGTTATCCATAATTGAAATTAGGATCCAGTGCAAATGACTGCTTATTCTGACTTGATGGATAAATAAACATTCATCAGTAAAAGCAATGAAGACAGCAAATAAAAAATAAACCCTTGCTCTCTTTATCCTGTGTCACATGGCCAGGACATGCAGCATTGCCTTGAAGGTGGGAAGATGCAGACATCAATATCAAGGATGGGAAAGCAAGTTGGAAAGTCAAATCTGATATAATTTTGGACATGAATATCTTTTGGATATAATTTTGGACATGAATATCTTGGGATACAAGCAAGACAAGATTTGAAGGAGGAGATAACATCTTTATTGCACATAGGGATAGAATGATAAAAAGAAATAAACATTCAGGCTCAAAATGCTTTTTCAGTTTGCATGCTGTAAAGCTTGTCTGCTCTTCCAAGTATATCATTATGTCTCAGGAACGATATTATCTCTCCCTGCAGACTCTATAGTGCTTAAAATGTCAGCTCTTCTTGAAGATGTCTGCTTTGCACCTTCCATCTGTTCCCAGGGATGAAACTGCTGTCCATCTCTGCTTCCCACCTCTCCCACAGCAACGTGGGAAAAGGCAGAAGAGGGTTTCCAAATAAAATATGTCTTTTAGATTAATATTAACCTCATTTCCATACCTCAAACTGTTGGCAGAGACCACAGAGCATGGGTATTATATGCCTGCCATGTGAAATACTATTTATAGGAGCCAGCTCTATGAGTAGGCACAAGAAAAAGTTACCAGTTGTTTCAGTGCAATATGTGTACAGTAAAATTAGTCTATAATTCTTAAGAAAAATCTTTTACTTGGAAGAAAAAAGAGTTAAGAAAAAAAGAGTTGGTGGGTGTAGCAAAATTAGTTTGAGTTCTTTCTAAAAAGAAATAAGAAAAAAATAAAGCAAACAGGAAATACCCTAAACTCATATTGTAGATGTTTAGGTAGCATTTATTTTTATTAGAAGTGTACAAAAAAACAATCAGGCTTTTTGTTCCTGTACTGTGGATAAGGGATGGTATAATCCCCATTTTTGAGAGGGAAGAATGTCGCTATAAGACACGAAATAAAACAATGTGGACACGCAGCTCTTCAAGGTAAAAAAGAGGGAAGTTTAATTTCTGACTCCAACATTTATGGTTTTCCAAAAGTGACAGTGGATTGGAGGGTGACAGTGCCACCTCTCCAACGACACTGGACAAACCAACAGTCCATCAAATTTCTGCTGCTCCATAAAAGAATGCAAAACAGTAAAATATTTACATAAAGTGTGTGAGAAAGTTTGTTACAAGAATATAAACATCAGAAGGCTTAGAAAAACTTAAAAAACAGGGCGACAGACGAAAGGTAGAGTTAGCTGGTTTGCCCAGTCACACCACATCCCTACCAGCACATGGAATTAAGCCTTGCTCCTTTCCCAAGGAGGTGCCCATCCCGCTGTCCTTTGGACAGAGCAGCCCCAGGCAGGGCTAAAGCCAAACCAGCCCTCCCAGGGAATTCCCACCATGGTTTTCCTGCAGGCAGAAGGGAGGGCTGGGCGGCCTTTTGGGCAGCTGTGACAGCGCAGAGCTGGACTGTACACATCATAAAAGGAGGCAGGTTTGGCCACAGGAGCCAGTGCCTGAGGAGAGCACAGGCAGGCAGCTGCAGTGGATTCCCTGGGTCACGGATGAAGGCCAGCACGATGTTGGACCAGGAAGATGAAGGCAGCAGCGAGTGGCTCCAAGGCCCGCGAGACCGCAGGGCCCAGCGTCACCGAGCTGCTCACCAGGGCCGTGTCTGCCCCCAAGGAGCACAAGGAGCTCTCCCTGGCCATGCTCAGGAAGGCGCTGGCTGCCGATGGCTGTGACGAGGAGGAGAACAAGAGCCACATCAAGCTGGGGCCCAAGAGCTTTGCCAGCAATGGAGCCCTGGTGCAGACCAAGGGCACTGGGGCCTCTGGCTCTTTTAAGCTGAACAAGAAGACGGGTGAGACAAAAGAAAAGGCAACAAAGAAAAGGACAGCTGCCAAACCCAAGAACCCAGCAGCCAAGAAGCCCACAGACCCTGCCAAGAAGCCCAAGAAAGTGGCGATGGTGAAGAAGAGCCACAAGAAGGCCAAGATGGTGAAGAAGAGCCCCAAGAAGGCAAAGAAGCCAGCAGCCACAGCAGCCAAGAAAGCAGCCAAGAGTCTCAAGGGAGCCGCATGGGCAGGCCACGCCAAGGAGGCAGTGAAGAACCCAGCTAAGGCAAAAGAAGTGAAGCCCAAAGCAGCCAAGCCTAAGGCAGTCAAACCCAAAGCGGCCAAGGTAAAGAAGGCAGTGCCAAAAAAGAAGTAAGACAACTGAGAGAAATTGAGAGTCTACTCATTTAAATAAACCCTGTCATCTTAAATAATTTTTTGTCATTACAGTCCTCTAGTGATGCCCAGTTACCTAAACTGAAGGTACTGGTACAGGACCTTGTCACTCAGGGCAGGGTGTGTGTGTATTCCCACAGACACTGGTATCCAATGGTAACAACCCTCTGCACCAGCTGGATGGAAACCCCAGACCTTTGGAATGACAACTCGCCTGTGACTTCACCTGGACCTCAAGAGTCAGACACTTTAAGGACATTACCAGCAAAAAGAAATGCTCCCTCTGACAGTGTCAAATATTACCTCTAATAGTTTTTAAGTTGGTTTGTTTGTTTGTAACATTCAAGTTGTAAGTTTTAAGTATTTAGCTGGCAGCATGCCAGGCAGCAACATTGTACCTTTGATAGCTCCTGGACATGATAGTAAAAAATTGATGGGACACACCAATAGCTAGAAAGATTAGGTTTGTCAGTTTAGTGAAGAATTTCATTCTCCTTGTACTGTGTTTGTTGTCCTTTCTGCAAAGGGCCCCACAGAGAGATAATAAACATGGCTTTTATATTTTAAAATAGAAAAGGGGGAGCTGTGAGAGCACACAGCTGGACTGTGAGTGCCATAAAAGGAGGAGGGGTTTGGAGAGCCAGCCCTTGACAAGAATGCAGGCAGCTGTTGGTCAGTGAGCTGGTGGTAACCAGTCATAGCCAAGCAGGTTTGAACGTGGAGTATTTTGAATAGGGTGTGTGAGAGCTGTGCAAACCAATAAAGTCTCTGCTGCACAAACCACGAGTGCTGTGCTGTCTCCCCTCATTGTGACAGCCAACAAGGCACCTTTTATACCCAAACCATTTTGCAGCTTTCTGCCAGGACGAGTTGGCCTTACAGTGAGCACAGGTACAATTTACATCCCCAGAAATCCATTTACACACTGCTCAGGTTGTGCCTGGAGACCTCAGCATCCATGGAGAGAAGGAACAGGGATCAGTTTCCAGTTCTGGGCTGGCCTCTGTGCCAGCACAGCCACCACCCAAACACAGGGGACAGGTCCCAGACAAACACCTGCATTCCCAGGGGAGACCCAAGCCTCCTGCCAGGCACAGGAGGGGCAGCCCAGCGTTTGTCTCCTTGTCCTTGTGGCTCACAGCCATGTGCCAGCCACGCTCATGCACGTGGCACCAGCACCATCCACCCACTCTGCTGGCTCCTTCCCTCAGCATTATGTCAGCCTGTTCCGCAGCACCAGAGCCAGCCTGCTCCCCCGTCAGAGCCCTGCTCCCAGAAACTCAAAAATATCCCTCCCTTCTGTTCCTGCCAGCCTCCAGCCAGGCTGAGTTCTGCTTGGCTCCATTTTTGAGCCGCTCTCATGCCACACTGCCAGGACTTCACCTGAGTCCAGGACTCACCTCACCAAGAGCCCAGACCTGAGCTGCATCCCCTGGTCCACAGGGGAATGTGATTCCAGGCAGGGAGCTCCTAAAATGGAGCTTTTCAACCCTTCCTGGGGAGGCCTCTGAGGCCTTGTCTGTCACAGTGTCCCGCATGGGGCTCCGCGTGCGTGGGGGACGGTTCAGGCTTGCTCTGGGTGTGCATTGCTGTGGGTGTGCATTGCCCCTGCTGTGGGTGTGCATTGCTGTGGGTGTGCATTGCCCCTGCTGTGGGTGTGCATTGTCCCTGCTATGGGTGTGCATTGCCCCTGCTGTGGGTGTGCATTGCTGTGGGTGTGCATTGCCCCTGCTGTGGGTGTGCATTGCCCCTGCTATGGGTGTGCATTGCTCCTGCTGTGGGTGTGCATTGCTGTGGGTGTGCATTGCTGTGGGTGTGCATTGTCCCTGCTATGGGTGTGCATTGCCCCTGCTGTGGGTGTGCATTGCTGTGGGTGTGCATTGCCCCTGCTGTGGGTGTGCATTGTCCCTGCTATGGGTGTGCATTGCTCCTGGCTGTGTCTGGAAAACGTGGGCATGGCAGAGGGTGTGGAAATGTCTGGAGGTGTGCTACTTCCCTGATGGGTACTAATTAAAAGTACATTATGAACAGTTCTGTTTATTGGTGCAGAGTCCTAAAGTTTTGCACTGTTAAGGCCGATTTTAAACATTTATTATGCCTGCCAGCATTAGCTGACAGCAGGGCTGGGATCACTGCAGCTCATTCAGTTGTTGCTTTTACCAATTCCATTTAAAAGAATGTCTTAATTTTTCCATCTGTGACCCTCCCCTCCATTTTCCCCTTCCCCCCACTTTGTTTCCCTTTGTGTGTGGTTCCTATATTTATGGTGGTCCTCTCTGGCAAACTAACAATGATCAGGTGAACAATCCCAGGGAGCAATTTGTCTACCCCTGCCATCCTTCCACACACCAAGGAAATCCAAGATCATCTAAGCTTTTCCCAGGTGTTTCTGCTTTTCCTCTTTTTGAAGTAGAAATACTGCATTACTTTCATCCCTGTTATGAGTTTGTTGATGTCAGAAGTAACATCAGATGTGATTTTGCCCGGTGCTTTCCCAGGATATCCATAGGGAATATTGTTCATACATGCAAAAGCAGGTCACACACATACTAAACCCAACTGAAATTGAGTCAGGTCTTCAAAACAAACTTCCTCCACACTCAAAGTAAAACACGGAACTATCTTGAATCATTAACACTACCAAATGACACCTTCTCTTCCAGTAAACACATACTGACAATTTCAGACACTTTTCCCCTTTTGTTCCAAGTCAAGGAGTTGTTTGTTGTTTCCAGGATCGTCCTTCATTACAAGAATGCAGGACAGTAGCAATTTCCCCTGGAAGCTCATAAAAATCCTTATTGAGTATATTCCAGTAAATTATTCTGAGGAATAAAAAGCAAATTAGGGCACCCACCTTCCATATTTCTCAGACTTTTTATGTGTATTATGGATCTTGAGATGATTAAATGCCACTGAGTAAGCAAGTAGACTTTCACTGTGAAAAACCCCAAACTTTGTTTAAAATAAATTATCTTTGACCTCAGCATCCAGTTATAAAGGGAGGATTACCAAAGACACCAGTGTTTCTGTGAAGATGGTGTTCATGAGACACATCCAGCGTATCCAACACCTTCCCTCCTGTGGCAGTGACCGTGCCAGCCCCAGTTTTCCTGAGAATTCCAGCCCTCCGAGTGATTGCGGCGAGTCCTGGCCCTTTGCCACTCAGCCCGGGATATTCTTGGCAGCAGTGATAAGGGCACTTGTTCCAAATAAGGAGAAATCTAGAAACTGGTTTGTCTCCAAGCAAATCCACCAAAGCTCACGGGGCCGGACACAGGCGGGGGAAAAAACACCCACAAAAAACCCAAATGAAGCAAAAGTGAACTTCTGACTGTCTGTCTCGCCAGCACCAGCCAAATCTCATTAAAGAGCCACAATGATGAAATACATTGACAGTAAGTGCAAGAGACTTGATGAAAGACCTTAAAATGTTCATGCTAATCCAAAGTTTCATTTTCACGTTCCACACAAGCTTTCCAAACAAGAACAGTGCCAGAAAGCATGGAAGAACAATCTTAACTTTTACCTTTCTAAAAAAATTAAAAAAAAAAACCTCAAGCACCAAATCCCGTTTTCCATTTTTTTTCTCAGCACCTGCATATTTTGCTGGACAGGTGAAAAGAAAAGGCTTTCCTCAGTTTGCTCAGTTTGCTTGTGAGACAAACCTGTGTTGGAGCTATGAGCTCCTTCAGAGTCTGGAGGAACAACGTGGAGCAGCTGGTGCCTGATTTACACCATGGAGGAACCACCTCAGTGATCCACAGTTACTCCCCATGTACCAGGGAGGCACCCCTGTGCACAGACTGAATAACTCAGCACTTTGTAAACAAAAGAAAAACCCCAAGAAAGCTCCAGTCCCAGTTCTACTCCAAATCCATTATTTAGTCTGACTGCCCCCGCTCTATTTCCTCCACTTTGATCAACTAATGACCAAGAAAAGCAATTACCAGCATAAGGAAAATATATTCTTGGTATCTTTGAACTGCTGTGGCAAGAGTAAATGCATTCCTTTTGTGAGAACAGAGGAAATATTTCTTTAGTGGCTAAGATGAGAAACGAGGGGGAAACAAGTAGGAGGAGGTAGGGGAGAGACTATTATTTTATTAACTAATTAGATCAGCATTGAAAGAAAATGAGCCTGCAAATCTCTGCATTATTGATTGTGCAGATATGGCTGCAATGTACAGCAGAGATGATGAAACACTGGGATGTGCATTTGGAAATGTCTTGTCCTGCCTGGTACACCAACCTACAAAACAACTGAGTTATTGTCATGGGGGGAGGGATAAATACATCACTGACAGGTTTGGGAAAATGGTGTGTGCAGGTAACAACTGCTCTTGAAGCCTGTTCTTCAAAGTCTTCCAGTGCCAGCACATGAGAGAGAACAAATCCCTCTGCCATTTCTCTGGTTTTTGTGTATTTCCATGAACATCTCCACTGCCACTGTTCCAGTCAGCGATAGCACCACCAAACACACCAGAATAAACCCAAGCAGCTCTGCAATAACAATGGGCCCAAAACTGACTGAACCACTCCAGCACCAGCTGTGGCTGGGCCAGACAGCACCAGAGCAGTGCCCCTGCCCTGCCCCAGATTGTTCCCTGGGGGGAGATGATGCTGAAGGACATAAGCTGAAAATCCCAATACCCTCTCAAAAACGAACACATGGGAGCAAATATTGAACATTAAACTCTACATTTCTACAAAAACACTCCAAGAAAGAACAAAACATAATGCCTTAAAAAAATAAAAACAAAGAGTGGAATTTGTGGAAATACAAATCATCCTTTATTAATGATTTCCCAGGGCACTCATTCAACAACACACCCTGGAATCCCAAAGGTACAGAGCAGTTGCCTTCCAAACCTGCAAGGCTGCAGTTTAAAGCCATGGTGTAGTTTAGAATAATATCATTGCTCAGGATCTGGCCTGGCAGCTCAGAGGCTCAGCAGGGCAGTGAACTCCTCATGCTGGTGCAGGCTCTCAGGCATAAAGAAGGGTGGACGTTTCTCTTTCTGAGCTGTGCTCTTTTAAAGGAGAGAGAAGTGATGAAACAAAGATCTCCTGGCAGTGGGGTAAAAGCAAGAGAACCCACAGGAAGCAGCTGCAGAAAGGACAGGATGCAAATGGAATTCCTGAGAAAAAGAGGTGGAGATTGTTAGGGGTTAAAGGTACCAAAGTTACCAAATAAACTGAGAACTCCTGGATTTCCAAGGGTGGGGAGGCTGGGAAGTGAGGATGGTGAGAGCTTTCAGAGTCCTGAGAAGGTCACACTTCATGGAAAACCAACTCTGCACTACCTGCCAAGGGACTTGGACTACCCAGGTGAGGTGCAGATGATAATGCTCAACACACCCATGGCAGAGCTGTGAACACCCACAGCCTCCCTCTCTACCCAAGCCAGTAAAAACAGGGAAAACCTCCTGAAGTCCAACCACCAACACCCAAGCTGCTCCAACACCCCCTCCACGCAGGGGTCAAGGCTGGCTGAAGGCTGGGGAGCCTGACATTGCATTCTGGCAGCTCTTACCCTGCCTCTTGGCTTTGGTGTCCTCCCACACTGGAGGCCTGGCCTTCACCCTCCTCTGAGCACTTCATTTCCTAGTGCAAACATATGTTTTTGAAAGAAAATTCAGGTACTTACATGGAGTAATCACGTTTTTAAATGGCCTTCATCATTATTTATGTCAGCAGCTTCCAGATGTGATTCAGGCAATGATAGCAGCACATGTCATTTGTGTGTCTGTTCCTGTCCCCAGGGGAAAATTAAGTTATGATTAAAGCTGTGCCTTCACCCAGCCCATCCACTTCAATGGAGCTCTGCATCAACAGCTGCTTGGAACCTGTGGAAAACTCTTTCTCAAGAATATTAAGTCTTTTCTTCAGCAAGCATTATTTTTGAGGTGATTGAGGTTGGGGTTTTTGCTGTTTGTTTGTAGAGCTCCTGCAGTTAGCAGGAGGTGCTGGTGGCACCCAGCTCAGCCCAGCACAGCTGCAGGTTTGTGGCACCTGAGAACAAACTCAGCCTCAGCCCTCAGCCACCAGCACCACCTCTGGTGTCTGCTGTGGGAAATCCTTGGGAGAAGGGAACCAACCCCAGTGGGATTTGTTCAGCCTCCATGTTCCATGGTTCACTCAGACTCCAGCAATGGCGCTGTTCCACCTCAGGTGTCCTTCATCAAAGATTATCAGCTTTTTTTCCATACTGAAAGTATTCCACATACATTTTCCTCCTGGCAATCAGTGCTGGGGAGGATCTATCCCCTTCTATGGTGCATCTGGCTGCAACCAGTAACTCTGCAATCAGAGTCAGCCAAAATCCCTCCCTGGAGCGGAGCCCAGTGCAGTCTGTGCTGCTGTCAGGGGCCCTCATTGACAGAGAGAAAGGCATCTCCTCCCTCCCATTCCCTCAGGGCATTCATGTCTCCTTTTGGGATGCATTTTCCTTACATTGGATCAACTGGTGTTGCTAATATGTTCCACAACTCCTTTCTAGTAATGGTGGCACAGAGGAGAGTTTAGTGCTTTGCACACTGGACTATTATTCCTGAATAAAATTAGATTTTACATCTGTCCCCCTCCACCCTTCCCCAGAAAGGACAGCATTCCACACTTGTTCTATTGGGAGAAGCTCTGACTCCTTCAGATGGCCTTTCCATAATCAGTGTTTCTCTTCAGAAACTCAGCACTTCCTCGGGAGGTTGAGTGCTCGAGTTACAGACTATTAGCAATGAACCAAATCTCATGAACCTTGCACAGAACTAATTTAATTTCCCTTCTCAACATTCTGGGCTCACTAACCAGACTCTGGGTCACATGTAAGCACAAGGCACCTCACCTGAGACCAATTCTTCACCCAGAGTGAGCCTGGGTTTATGTCCCATGGGGCAGTGAGATCAGAGACCCTTCTGCTGCAGCCTAGCCCCAGCATCACCAGTTCAGCCCCTCCATCCCACCACCACGGCACCATCCCATGTTCCAAACGTCCTGCTGTGCATTTATGCACTGAACACAATCCTTGGCTGCCACACAAGAACTCACTGATGTACAAAGGCTCTCGTCCCACCCCTCCGGTCACAGCGTGTAGGGCAGGCACCACAATGGCATCCTCTTCCTCTCCAGCCCTTGCTAAAAAGGGAAAATTCACTGCAGATGTTGTCATTTTTAACCCCAAACTAACAGGAGCCTCAGCTTATAGGAAGAGAACGTGCAAGAGAAAAAACTGTGCTTTAAAAGACAAAAGGCTCGAGTTTGTGACTTCAGCTTCACATCATTGAAACCAGATATAATTAAATCCTGCTTTTCAGTAGCCACTTCAAAATGAGTGTCTCTGTAATGCAGAGAACACTGGAAGTGTGAAGACACTTTTTATTTGACCTCAAAATCTATTTTTACTCCACAATCCTAATTCTCCACAGCTGGAACTTTCTCTTCCCCTGGCATGGGTGGGAGCAAAAGAAAGACAAAGGCAAAAAAAGGCAAATGAATGGGAAAATCATCTCCCTAGGTGTGAGGCAGGTCTGCAGAAGGACACAGAGGAACACAAAAGGACAATGTGTGCATGCCCCCCACAGCCAGGGTCTACCAAAGGTGTGCCAGGGGCTGCCCAATGGAACAGGGGTGGAGAGGGGTCAGCCCTGCCCTCACTCTCCAAGATGCCCTCAGCTGACAAAGGCACTGGGACCTTTGCACAAGAGGCTCTCATGCTCTGAAGTTGAGGAGATATTGCAAAATGGCCCTTATTACAACTTTTTGCTATAAAATCTGTCTGAAATTTATTCCTCTCCTGAATCTGATAGAATTTATATACGCGACTGAATAGCTGGTATAGAGAAATAACAGAGAATGAAAGTCTGTTTGGGATATCTTGGAAGAAATGTAAAACTTTGGGCCCACTAACAGGTCCCTCCCCTGCTCTGATCCCCCAGTGTGAGGAGAAGGAGCGAGGCCCAGGCTGAGCCATCCAAGGCCTTTCCCTGCCCCAGGCTCACACAGGAATGCTGGCACAGGCTGCCAGCACCTGCAGTGACCCACAGACATGTATTTACACACAAAGACATTGTAAAGCACTTCCTCCCTGCTCCAGAAAGGGAACAATTTAAAATTCGAGGTAAAAACATCTCTCTCACCCGTGTTCTGCTATTTCAACTCTGTTATGTACATTCCAGTCCAAATAAAACCTGATGCTTCTTTCTGGAATAGACCCACTCGAATTTCCAGCAAACACACAGAGGAACATTTCTTCTTCTTTCCAACAGCTCATTTGATCTTGCTCAGTCTCTGGGATCACTGGATCTCCCAAGGAATACAACAGCAGAGTGCAGAGAGGTCAGATTTTATCGAGGCAGGAGCAAGTAAAGCTGAGCAGAGCAGAGCAGGCCTTGCTCAGGCAGGTCACAGCAAGGCCATTTCCATCCTGGGGAACACACCAATAATCTGAGTTTTCACACATATAGAACAGATGCCCCAAGTCAGCTGTAATTCTTTATGAGGTTTGCAGCTGTTGTCTTCCTCACGAGTTTATCAGCTTGCACAGCTCTTGTGTAGCTGCTCTTAATTCACCTCAACCAGGCAAGGGGTGGGGGGGCCACAAAAGAGCAAAGGGAATAAATGAAACCTACTCAAAAGAAAAGAAAAAGAAATACAGCCCAGGCCTGAAGTCTTTCCACTGAGACCTCCTGTGCACATAGACACACAGACAGGTTACCCAGCCAAATAAAGGGAAAGAGCATTCCTGGAGATGGGGACTGGGCCTTTGGGAGCTGGACCAGTTGAAGGAGACCAAAATCCCAGTTCAAGGCCATTTACACCACATGAAAGCACATCCCCCTGCGGGTGGGGCTGAGGCTGCTCAAGCTCAGCCACAGGACTGCCCCAGGGCAGAGCTAAGGGTGCAGTGCTGGCTGCTCCTGCTCCCTCTTGAACTGACAGGGAGAACTCTTTGGGTTGGAAAAAGGTTAAACCCTCCTCTGGTTCATCTGGAAGCAGAAGAATGTGAAGTTATCGCCTGAAATCCTTCCCCTTGTTTTGACCAGCTGCACTGAGCAACCCTTTCTAACATTTCTCAACTACAGATGAAGACACCCTTCTTCCTAGCAGAACATTTTCCTTCTAATAGTATGCAGAGCCTTCCCTAAAACTTTCTTCATCAATTACCTGTCTAGAAAATGAAGAGCTGGTGCTAAGAACTGCCAGATCCTTAATATGATTGACTGTGGCTGGTTTTAGTCAGCAAAAGGTCTCCCAGTAACAAATGTCTTGTCCATTTGTTCTCTGACAAGAAGCACAGTCGAGGCCTGCGTATCATTTGTGCTCAATCAAATCCTAATGCTGATGGAAAACTCTGGGTTTTGGTGACTCCTGACGTGCCCCAGTGGGGCTTGGAGAAATGTGTCACCCCTGAACGTGTGCAGGATGGATCTGGAAGGCCTGGAGCTGTAAGATAGGAATTAACTGGAATGACAAATTGCACAAGCCTGTGTTTCTCAGCTGGCACTTCCCTGTTACATGCTTACAAAACTGTTAACTATGGAAAACAAAAGATGGATGGAAGATCTTTTACTAAATGGTTTTTATAGGAAAAAAAAAAGAGAAGTTTGATGTAGGCAAGCTCACAGATAGGCCTTGTTTTACAGCTGGGGAACGTAAATAAATTTTCCCTGCTAATGGGATTTTATGGTCTCAGATACAGAAAGATTTGCCCTTTATTTTAAGAACGTCTAAATTAAAGGAGTGACTCAAAGTAGTAGAGACTGGCCTGGGGATACAGTGAATACCTCTCACCATATAGGTGATGCTTACAAGACTTTTAGATACAATTTTTACAATATAATAAAATTGTTGAATATGGCATAAAAACGTGTTAGATTCAATTTCTCCATTTCTTTTTGTGTACACATCAATCAAAGTAAGATCGACTGTGGAAAAGAACAGGATTTTGTTTTGTCAAGAAAGGCTGGATCCTTGAGGTCCCATCCAACCTGGGATTCTAGGATTATTAAACTGAAGAGAAATAAACATCCATATCTTGTAGCTATGTTTTTCCTTTAAAACATTTTGCAGAATAATTACAGCTGAAACAAAGGAAGCTCAGAAAATTCAAAAAATTGCAACACTGGAGGTTTTTGGGGAAGGGAAAAAAAAAACAGCCAAAAAGAAGTTCTGATATTCATTTCTAACTTCTAATAAATACTTCAATTATATTATGCTTTGCCAGATCTGGCCTGTAACTTTGGACTTCATCCAGTTCCCTGAAGAACCAAAGGAAATCGAGCTCAAAACTTTGGTTGTGCTCTTTTCTAAATGGCAAAATACAACCCACCAATTTCACTGGCATTTCATTTGGCAACACCACTGGAGCCATTTTCCTGAAGCAGAGAAGCAAATCCCTTTTTTGTCTATTTAAAACTGCAAGTTATTGCTCAGGGACATGCCCAAGCTTTTAAACAAGGAGCAGTAATTATTATTTTATTATTTCCATTTGGACATTCCTTTAAGAATGACAAAGCTTCACATCTGCACTTACATATTATAGAGTGAGGAACAGAGGAACACCAACACTTTCAAAGACAACTACTAAAAATGGCAATGTGAGCTTTTACCTTAAAGTGTAACATTCTGGCAAGGCCTTGGTCTTGCAAATATTCAGCACATGAGCATTCCTACTAAAGCAAGATTCATCCATAGGCTTTTTCACTGGTGGAGTTTCCTTTTATTTATATATATTTTAAGGCAACATATTATGAAAGTTGGAAGGAGGAAAATAACCTGGGAGCAGGAGGTGGGGTCCCCATCAGTGTCCATGGATGGCCTTGGACTCAGCACCTCAGCAGAGACACCCCAGTGAGGCCACTGGCCCAACCAAATCAGAACTTTGTCAGAAAGATAAATCATTCCATGTTTTTTTTCCCAGTACTCCCACATGAACACCTTCCCTCTCTAGTGCAATACCCTGCAGAAGTGACTACACCTAAAAATAATTGCTAAGAAAAGGTTCCAGCATTTATTACAAGGTCTGTACTGCCTTTCTAACCCTTCCTTTGTTTGCTGGCAGACGATGATGTACAGAATTGCATAGGAAAACAGAACATAAAAAGATAAAAATTAACTTAATTTACACAACCAATAAGAAAGTTTAAAGCAACGAAAGAAAAATAATATAAAGGCTAGATACATGAAATGCCAGTTCAACGGTATTAAGCTTTGGTAGAACAGTTAAAGAGCATAGCACCAATAAAATCCAACGTCAGCGCAGGCTTCAGTAGGCATGAGCTGTGATGAAAATGTAGATTTTGGCAAGAAAAGTGGTGTAGGTTCCCTGGCGCCAGAGTTTCATTTCCACATCCAGCAGGAAGTCTTTGGGCTCCTTGACCTGGCGCTGCAGGTAGACGATGCCGGTGTAGGCGTTGAGGCGGCGGGTGCTGAAGAAGCCCTCCTCATTGCCGCGGGTGATGGTGAGCGCGATGCTGTCCCCGGCGTAGGCGGGCGAGGGCCCGATGCGGAAGATGTGCGCGGGCACCACGATGTTGGTCTGGAAGTTGAGCTGGTAGTAGGTGATGCGCACCGGCGTGTTCTGGCACTCCAGGTAGTTGAAGCAGTTGATGCGCTCACACCTCCTGGGGAGAGAGGAGAGAGGCACCTTCAGCGGCCAGGGAACAGCAGGGAAAACATGAAAACCTGGGGGCATTGCCAAGGATCGGACTGACTGATGCCTTGATGTTGTGGTGTGATGTATTTGCCTGTCTCAGTCATCCCGGTTCTTTCCCCAGGTGTGCCAATCACCTCTCCCTTCCCCTCCTTTGGCCCCTGCTGAGTGCTGTCCATCAATCTTGGCATTCCAGCAAGGGCTTCGTGTGATTGGCAAAGTTCAAAAGATGCCTCTCAGCCCTGGGGACATTGGGCCATCCATCCAGGTGTCATTTGTCCCCTGACACTCCCCCCGTTACCTGGTTGGTGGGATCCCTACCCCTTCCCTGCCCCTCTCCCCGGGGTTAAAAGACACAGCAACCACAGCGGTTCTCTGTTCTGTTGGAGCAGCTGCTGCATTCAGAGGCCCATGTGCCAGGAATAAAGCTCTGGATCAAAACCCTCCAGCAGAACCCGACTCCTTTTCCTTCCCCTCGCCTTGAAGCCTCTCTGCCAGAGCTAAACCTGAGCTCCTGCAAGCCTGGACTTGTCCCAAGCACCAGCTGCAGCATCCAGCCAGCCAAAGGTGTCTCTGAGGTGAAGCCACCACACACCCAGCTTAGCCAAAGGTGTCTCTGAGGTGAAACCACCACACACCCAGCTTAGCCAAAGGTGTCTCTGAGGTGAAACCACCACACACCCAGCTTAGCCAAAGGTGTCTCTGAGGTGAAACCACCACACACCCAGCCAGCCAAAGGTGTCTCTGGGGTGAAACCACCACACATCCAGCTTAGCCAAAGGTGTCTCTGAGGTGAAACCACCACAGCTGCCACCTCTGGTCAAGCAGCAAGGGCCAGAGGAGCCCAGGCACGTTCCATCTGGCAATATTGGGATTTAATTTCAATACCTTAGGATTTCAGCTTTTATATTTTTCATGCATTTGTAATCCTGCAATTCTTTAGTGTATAACTCCAAACTCCATACAGAGTGTCAGCTGCAGCTTTCCCATTTTGGGCAGACACAACAATTCCTCTCTGGGCCTGGCAGTCAAGGACACCTCACTGCCTCAGGCCCCCAGAGATGGAAACAAAAGTGAGTTTGGGGGGAGCAAACTTGGGGTAAATGACTTCATTACCTGAAGCTGTAATTGGAAGATTAACCCCCAATATGCAAATGGACCAAACTTATAAAAAAAGTATAAAAACCTCTGACTACACATTTTGGGTGTAGCCCCCGGGGGGGGTTTTCTACCCTAAATGTACTTGAAGGCCCTTCAATAAATATAACAGCTTTTTATTCTCTTAATTTTGTCTGGCCTCTGTTTTTAGGTAGTCCCATCAGGACAAACGGCATTCCCAAACCTCAGTGTGTGATCAGCAGCTGCTTGTTCTGCCCTGCCAGTGCCCAGGACACCTCTGGGTGTGTAGCTGAGAGCAGCACAGCCCGAGGCACAGATCACAGCCTGGGGAGAGCGAGGGGAAGCTCCACAGGAACAGCCAGAGCCAGGCTGCACGGCACAGAGCCGGGACAGGGAGCCAGGGGCTCATCATCAGCAGGGCTGGGGCACTGCTCCAAGAAAATAACAATGAGACCCCTTGAAAAGGTACCTAAAACACTTTGGGAAACAAACTCCTCAACTGGCAAAGCTGCTCAGTTCTGTAAGGCAGGAAAAGTATGTTTTAAGCCATAAGCAACTAAATATGGGTTCCCAAAGCACTGGCAGCCACCGAGGCAGAAAATGGGCAGGGAGATTTTGGGGCTTCTGAGCCCCAGCTGCTGAGGAGCTGGGGATGTGCCATTCCCAGAATCCTGTGGCCTGGCAAGCTCAGTATCCTGCTCCCTTTCAGCACTCCCTGAGGAACTGCAATGTGAGTACTAAGCAGGGAGCCCCAAACCCACTGTCAAAGTGGAGCACTGAGCAGCCTGGCTGCTCCTGCTCTGATACAAACAGCACAGAAGATCATACTTTAAAACATAATTATAAACAGAGACATTTTAGAGCTGCAAGGAGAGCTGCAGGCTCTGGTTTCTGTTGTTCCAGCAGCTGGAGGGCAAACAGGGGCTCTAGGGCTTGAGAGAATGAAGGATAACCAGACACAAATTCTGCATAGGGAAGGTTTATGAGCTCCAGGTACCAAAGCAGCTTCTCAGAGCACCCACACCCACCCACAAACTAAGCACCACACAGCAGCAGAGGCACTGGGCTGGCTCTGGTGCTGCCCCAAGGCCATACTCACATGTCAGACACCTTCCTGTAGTTGGAAGGGCACTCGAAGGACAGGCAGCGGAAGCCGCCCTGGATGTTGTAGCAAGTCTCTGCAGCTGAACAGTTGTGGCTTCCTATTGCACACTCATCGATATCTAAGAAGAAACACAAGAAAAAGAGGTTCTAAGTTCAAAAGTAAGAATTAGTTCCTAGTATTTTTCAGGAATAAACAAGCCCCACCAGGATATAATTGAGCCATGCTAAAAGACAACAGGACCTTCTCACTGACTTTTTGAGACTGGAGAAAGCTGGGCTGTGCCAGAAGAATGCATCTGTGCATGAAGGTAGCTCTGGATTAAAGCAGAGCAACTAAAATAAATCTGGAGTTAAAGCAAGCAAAGGCAAAGTGGTCACTGCTGTCCTAGAGGATCCAGGAGATGTGGAACATGGGAACTCAGAACAACCCTTCAGAACAAGGCACAGAGTTTGGAAAACCTAAATACAAATATCCCCCCATAATGAGATGTAATTACAGAAGACATAATAAAGAGCACTTAAAAGCTCATAGACACCAAAGAATAATGTGGCTACCTAAATAACACATAGCCACAAGCCCAAGCCATGGGCCTGATAATGCTGAAAGCCAGATGCAGAGACAAGGATCCAGCCTGAGCAGGAAGCATTGGCAGAGCCCTGGCAGTCACACTGTGTACTCCCAAATGTCTAGACAATGCACAGAGGCTTTAAAATGAAATAAATTCCAACAGACAAGGCATGTGGACTGCGTAGGGCCCTGCAGCTCTGTCGATTCTCACAGAGCAAAGACTCTTAGAGGGAAATCACAGCCTTCCACTCCCTCCATTCCCCTGGGATGAGAACTGATCTCACATACTGAACCGGCTGGTTTAAAAGTCTTGCAAAGAAAAGTATACAATAGGAAATAGGAAGGAATCAAAGTCAAGTAAATCCCTTGCTGGTTCTCAGCAGTGCCCGTAGGTGAAAAGAAAATTTCTTCCATATTGCAATCATTGTCATGAAAGCACTCCCTGTACCACTTTGGCTGCGCTGCAAAACGCCACAGGCAGTTTCTGCAAAAAAGATCCATATGCTGAGCCACTACTCCATGAGATACAACTCATCTTTTGAAAATAGGCTACAAGGAACATTCCACCAGTAACTCTTCAGAACTGGTCAGATGATGAGCAACTGGAGCCAGATCTTTAGCTGGGAGGAACCAACATTATCTCCCTGCAGAGAGGAGCCAACAACAGAGCCAATACCAACCCAGCCTTCCTTTGACCACATTTTCAGACACACCTCAGTATCTGCCCAAACTTGTATCTACAGTCCTGCAGAGCTCCAAAAAGGGGATATATCCAGGGGAGCTGCAGTTTTCTAAAGGTGAACTTTATGTAAGAATTTAAGTGCATATGGATATTACCGCAATCATACTTAAAAACACATTTGAAAATATTTTAAAACATTTCTAAAGGATTTTAATTGTCATTTCATCTGCTTCACTGCTCCACAGTCAGGATTAAGTATGCTCATGCTGCTCAGGATTTACACAGAGAAAATTCACTGCCATTAGCACTCAGAATTCAAGCACAGGAGATACATAACCAAATTCTTCATTACATGAAGGGTTCCTGAAAGAGCCAGGGCAGGAAATGCCTGGCAGTTGGTGTAAGGACTGCAGGAATGTGCAGAGGACTAAAGGTAATCATATCCTCCATCAGGTTACACAGGCAGTGCATCGTTTGGAAAGGGGGGTTCAGCTCAGAACCACACAGCTGCACACCAGATGAAAACCACCCGACTCCCAGGAGACATCTCCACAATTCTGAGGAAAAGGGGTGTGTGAGGGGAGGGTACTTGTCATTTCACTAACATTTATTAATGCCAGCACGATTAAGCTTAGGTGACAGTGCTGGATGGCCAAGTTTCAATTACAGCACCAACATTTAATCTCCCAGTTTTCTGGAGGAGAAAACTGTAACTCATAAAACAGCCACAGATTTCTACATCTGGCACCTCTAATACCCCTGATCATTGAGTGCTGTTCCAAGGTGCACACACAGCTCGTGTGAGTCATCAAGTGCCTCAGTTTGAGGGATGAAGTGGGCTCCTGGGGAATTCATTGAAGCAATTAGCTCACACTGACACCTGAGTTGCCACAGCACTTTCTTCTAGCACAGGAAAACTGACTTTGCAGATACCAATATTTGGCAACTTTGTTGAAGACTCACTTTGGAACAGTGACTGATACAAAGCACGGAGGTTTGCCTGAGCAGCTGTAATGGCTGAGCTCAGTGCAAGGGGGTGAGTGGCCCACTGCTCAGGGCTGTTACCTCTGCAGGTCCTGCCGTTGGCTGCCATGGTGTAGCCCTGCTCAGGACAGGCGCACTGGTAGCTGCCGGGGACGTTGACGCAGCGGAAGGTGCAGAGGATGCCGGCGCTCTGGGCACACTCGTCAATGTCTGTGCAAAGAACACAGTCACAGCCCAGCACACAAAACAAACAAAACAAACCAAAAAACAAAACACAGATCTGCAAAGGCAGGCTGCAGGACACCAGGAAACTCTCACCTGACACATTTATAATATATTGCTAAACGTGAGCACAACCATGGAGGTCTGGCATTTCTTTGGTGCTTTCTGAAATGCTGAACACCAGCCTGCTCCCAGAAATACTGGCTGCAAGCAGTACACACTCATGGGAAGGAATAATGAGGGTGGGGCATGTCTGAGTTTGAAGCACTGTCTCTCTCTCTGGTGCCTCTGTAATTGAGAGAATCATAGAATCACAGACTGGTTTAGGCTGGAAGGGAGCTTAAAGCTCATTCCACCCCCTGCCATGGGCAGGGACACCTTCCACAAGACCAGGCTGGGCCTGGCTTTGAACGCTCTGGGGATGGGAAATCTCTCTGGTCAACCTGTGCCAGGGCCTCACTCCCCTTTCAGCAATGAATTTTTCACCAGGCTTCCCTGTGCTAGGAAGGGTGTTGGCTTCATCATTCCTTAAACAGAGACTCTCCAGCATGTCAGTGCTGGTAACTTCAGCTAAAGAGGTAAAACCCTTCCTCTCCATTCTGATCACTCTGCTCCTCATTCACTATGAGCAGCAGTCAGAGCAAACCTTCACTCAGCAGTGCACGTGTTCATTGATGCAATACAGGAATATCTTCCCACCTGATTTCTTCAGTCAGCTCTGGCCCCATGAAACCCTTACAACAACCTCCCTGGCTGTGCAGTCCCACAGCTGTGCTCCACCCACTGAACTGCACTGTGCAGTAGCTGAGTGACCTTTGGCAGCCTCTGTGGCAGCTGCTGTAGCTCACAACCATCCTCAGGCATCATCTGCAGCATCAGGGGCTGCTGAGGGTCAGAGAGTTCTTCCTGCTACAAGGAATAAACACACGCCCCTGACCTGGTGAGGCAGCACCTTACCTTTACAGGAATGCCCATCTTCAGCCAGCTGGAAGCCTTGCCTGCAGTAGCACTGGTAGGAACCATAAACATTGGCACACTCCTGGCTGCAGGGACTGTTATCACATTCATTCACATCTGCATCCAAAAACAAACACACAGAGATGGTCACAGTGCTTCAGAACAGTGTCTTCTACCCTTTCCTGCCCCTGAAAACCTTTACCTTCCAGTCACAGTGACTAAGAAAGGACTAATTTGTCCCTATTTTTTCTGCTCCCTAGGCAGAATGCCAAGAAGCTGGAGCATGTCTGTTGTACCTGAATTTCATTTCTCCATATGCCAATGGAAACACACACACATGCAGACATATGTTTCAGACTTCATAGGTTTCAGTTCACTAAAATATGTAATTGTTCCCTAAAAAAATCATGGAGAACTCAAAAATTTTCCATTCAATCCAAAGTCATTTTTTGTAAGTTTTGTCATTACCAAGTTTCATCTTTATCAAAATTTGAATGGTTTCCTGTTTTAACTTTGTTCTGTTCTCCTGTCATCTTAAAGGAAAGCAAAGAGTACATGGGGAAAGAAAGAAAGAAAAAGGAGAAACTTGCTGACACTCATCTGACAACTCCAGTGTTTGAGGAATGTTTGAAAGAGCTGGGACTGTTTAGCCTGGAGAAGAGGAGGCTTAGAGGTGACCTTATTGCTCTCTACACCTTCCTGAAGGGAGGCTGTAGTCAGGTGGGGTCAGTCTCTTCCATCAGGCAGCACTGACAGAACTGGAGGACACAGCCTCAAGCTACGTCAGGGAAGGTACAAGTTGGATATTAGGAAGAAAATTTTCACCAAAAGAATAAAGTACTGGAATGCTCTTCCCAGGGAGGTGGTAGAATCACCATGTCTGGATGTGTTTAGAAAACGACTGGACATGGCACTTGGTGTTATAGTCTAGCTGAGGTGTTAGGGCATGGGTTGGACTCGATGATCTTAGAGGTCTCTTCCAACCTCATTCTGTGATTCTGTGATTCTGTGACTGCAAATCTGAGCACACAAAGGTTACTGCCTTTATATTTCACCTCAAGGCCTCCTCCCAAGTCCCCCAGTTCCCCGAGCAGGTCGTTCCTCACGGAGGAGCGCGGTACCTTCGCAGTGCTTGCCGTCGTAGGAGAGGCGGAAGCCGGAGGAGCAGGAGCAGTGGTAGGAGCCGGGCGTGTTCTCACACGTGTGCTGGCACAGGCGCCCGGGGTAGTTCCAGCACTCGTTTATGTCTGCCAGCAACAAGGAAACCCACAATCAGCTGAGGGACACGAGCAAACGAGGTGCAGGAGGGTATTTATTAAAGTGTCAGAGATTGGTTTGCAGAGCGTGAAGTGCCGCAGCCTCGGGTTGTGTGAGGCTGTGTGACTCTGAGCTCTAATTGCTGCACAGGGGGGACCAAAGACAAAGTGCTGTGTCATGGCTCTTGGGAGGACAGTGATGGAACCTTCAGACAGACAAACTCCCAGAGCAGCAAGAGCATAACCCACAGGAAAGGACTCTGCACATGGCTTAAGTGACAACCTGCAGTTAAGGCAAGCCAAGGGCGCCTGGTCCCAAATCCCAGCTGGGAGGGACAGAGCCCTGGATGTGCTGCACAGCCCAGCTCTGGAGGTGATGCCACCCTCTTCTGAGGCACTGCACAGCACAACTCAGACTGCAGTGGTGCTGAGCATGGCACAACTCAGGCTGCAGTGGTGCTGAGCATGGCACAACTCATGCTGCAGTGGTGCTGAGCACTGCACACCTCAGACTGCAGTGGTGCTGAGCACTGCACAATCAGATTGCAGTGGTGCTGAGCATGACACACCTCAGGCTGCAGTGGTGCCAAGCACTGCACAATCAGGCTGCAGTGGTGCCGAGCACAGCACAATCAGGCTGCAGTGGTGCTGAGCATGACACACCTCGGACTGCAGTGGTGCTGAGCATGGCACACCTCAGGCTGCAGTGGTGCTGAGCATGGCACACCTCAGGCTGCAGTGGTGCTGAGCACTGCACACCTCAGGCTGCACTGCTGCTGAGCACGGCACAATCAGACTGCAGTGGTGCTGAGCACGGCACAATCAGGCTGCAGTGGTGCTGAGCACTGCACAACTCAGACTGCAGTGGTGCTGAGCATGGCACAACTCATGCTGCAGTGGTGCTGAGCACTGCACACCTCAGACTGCAGTGGTGCTGAGCACTGCACAATCAGACTGCAGTGGTGCTGAGCACGGCACAATCAGACTGCAGTGGTGCTGAGCACTGCACAATCAGACTGCAGTGGTGCTGAGCACGGCACAATCAGACTGCAGTGGTGCTGAGCACGGCACAATCAGACTGCAATGGTGCTGAGCGTGGCACAACTCATGCTGCAGTGGTGCTGAGCACGGCACAATCAGACTGCAGTGGTGCTGAGCAGTGCCGTGGGGCCCAGGCTCAGGCAGGGTGAGCTGCCAGCCCCCCCTGCCCCACGTACCGATGCAGCTGCGGCTGAAGGCGTCGTACTGATAGCCCATCCTGCAGTCACAGCGATAGCCCCCGGGCAGGTTGTGGCACAGCTGCCCCTCTCCACACCGGTGCACCCCAGTCTGGCACTCGTCCACATCTGCAGAGCCAGAGAGGGCATCAGCATCAGTACAGTTTGCTTAAAACCAGTGTTTATAAAGAGACACAAAAAGGTCCATTTAATGGCAGGGTTAGAAACTGGACAGGAGAAATACCACCAGCTCGTCCCTCCGTGCTCTTCTCAGAGGCAGTTGAGTCAAACCTGGGAAAAGCAGAGCCTTACCTTCAAAGTGAAAATGGTAACTGGACTTGCAATGGGGTTCTCCCAGTATATTCTGCATTTCAGTGTAAACACACTTTGATTCTGATCAAACCATGACATTTAAACCCCCCATTCTGATGTTCTGCTATTCCATGAGTCACACCAAGCCATTTAAAGCAAAACAAGAACCAGCAGAAATTCTGCTCATCCCTTCAATTAAAGCAATTGCTATTTTCATCTCCACCTGCCCTCTCAGTCTGCTCCTGCTGTCTACCTTTTGCTCTTTCCCAATGTTGATTTTTTTCTTTTCTCAATCAGCTCCCATTTTCATATTCCCCACGGCCTCTCATCCAAAATCCAATACCAACAAATTAGTTGCTTCTCCACTCACACACATCATTTCCAATCTCATTGAAACATCCTTGGAGGAAGATGAGAGTTTTCAATACAGGCTGATTTACAAGACTTGCAACATGACTAAATAGCTCATCAGCATCTAACAAATCCCTCTTACCATCTGTGACAAGAAGCATCAAAAAGTCTGATTAACCCTCAGAACTGTGTTTTTCTTCAAGTATTCCAAGCTTTGCCACTTCCTAAGCCAACATATCCTGATTTTTTCCTATTGTTCACATCTTCAACTACTTTTACAACCCAAATCCCTGTTCATGTAATTGTGGAACCCCGTCCAACTGGGACTCCTGCTCCAGACGCATTTGCAAAGGGCTTTGGCCACAAGCCAGGGCAGGCAGGGCACTGAGGGGAGGGGCACCTGACCAGGCCACAGTGGGAAGAGTGGGGTCATGGGAATTAGCAGTATGCTAACAGGACTATCCTGTATTTGGTCAAGTTTCCAGTTCTTGTTTCCAGTTGGCTCCATGCCTAGTTCATGTAAGGTCAGGTTCTGAGCTCACCTTTGTGATTGCACCTGTGTCCCTATACCTGTCTGCATTTGCCCTGCCCAGGGATCTTTGGAATCTTGCCTCTGTAACCTGCACCATGTTTTGTTATTTTGGTTATTACAGTTTGTATCTTCTGGGCTATTCCACTGTTCCCATTTCTCATTTATTAGTGGCTCCTCCCAGCCAAGCTCACAGTGAGCTTCTAAGCCCATCTGTAATAATCATCAGGATGCATCTCTAAGGCTGGAAATTCACCATACTGCCCTATCTGAATTCATAAATTTGAGCATTGAATCATTTCAGAGGACTCCTGGGCAGTTCTCCATCAAACAACAGCCTTGGAGAGGCTGCACCCACACAGTCCCTGCTGGCACCGGGGTCAGGGATGGCAGGGAGTGCCCTCACCGTGCAGGAACTCCTGACAGGAACTGAGATTCCTGCTGGAACACTGAGTTACCAGTTTTCTTTTAATCAGAGGTAGCAGCAAAAACAGGGAAGTCTCTAATGCAGATAATTTGTAAAGTAGCAGCTTTATTTGTAATGAATTCATGTCTGCAACCAGTTTGCTAGTTTGTCCAAAATTCTGCATTCCATTACATTCAGACTTTAATTAGTTCTAGGGCATTACACCATCAGAACTGTGCCATATTTCACACTTACAGCAGTTTTCAGCTAAATCTAAGAGGCAGGTTTTAATAACTCATTTGCTAAATCAGAAAATCTGAGCATTTTAAAGACAGATGAATTCTCTAAACAGAGGAGATGACCCTACAAGTGTCGTTCTGCTGAAGAAACACGTGCAGATGATGTTTTTACTACTGTGAAATGAATAAATCTGATTCAGGGATCTAATTAGCTATTGTAATGCCTCACAGACACTAGTCTTTATCACAGAGAGAGGAAATTAGGACCATATGCTTTTCTTCTTTCTTCTCTGTGCTCTCTGCCTACTTAAAAAAAAAGCCATTCAAAAAATACCAAACAACACAGACCAGCAGTAGGGACAGAGTGCACACAGCAAAGACAGAGAAATCACTAATTAACATCAATTATGTTTTCCCAAAATCAAGCTAGAGAAGCCTCCTTATGGCTGCTCCTGAAGAGCCTTGAGAGTGCTGTAAAGCAGAGACTGAAGGCCATCAGGAATCACAATGCATTGTGTTATCTCACTGTGCTCTAGAGCAGAGATGCTGGACGATTAATGGCAATTTCCTCCTCTCTCCTCGATTTACACACGGTAACTTTTTTTTTTTAGGAACAGCTGGGGAGAAAAGCTGGATTCTTTCTGTCCCATCATTTATAAATTTAGGAACATAACTTCCCCCAGCTACTGCAGAATCATAGAATCATTAAGGATGGAAAGGGCCTCCAAGATCACCAAGTCCAGCTGTTGATCCAGCACCACCATGTTCATCACTAAGCCATGTCCCCAGGTGCCACACCCACGTGGGTTTTGGCCATGTCCAGGGATGGGGACTGCACCCTTGCCCTCATTTACGGAGCATGCAGGGCAAAGGCTGCTGGCCCTGCAGCCAGGACAGCTGTGCTGCTCAGGGCTGACTGCTGCCCTGTGGAGAAATGGCATTCAGGGAGACTCTGGCGTGGTGGTCACCCTAAAAACAACCTTGGGTAACCACACGCCAGGTGGTGCAACCATACCCAGCCCAGGTGGCCTGGCTGACAAAGGACTGATCAAAAGCAGCTGCAGAACTGAGAGGTTCTGAGTATCTGCACAGAACTGAGAGGAACAGCACTTTTGGAGCTTCTAAGAACTGAAATATCCCAGGCTGTAACATGACAGCAAAGAACACTGCACTGCTTTGCCCTGCACTTACAAAACACAGTATTTGGAAGCTTTCTCAATTTCCTCAGTTGCACACATAACCTGTTCCTTCCAAATCTGCTACTTCCAAATCTTCTCCACCTTTCCACTGGCCACGCATGGTCTGGATAGTCCAGGGGGCAAATGAGGGGAGGTAGAGGATAATGAAGAGCAAAAAGGTGAATGCAGAAATATCTGTGGAAATGGGGTCTAGCTGTACCACTGGTGTGCACTACAAGCTGCTAACCATGGCCAAATTAATGGCTCTCAACACAGTTCCCACCCACCTGCAGCACTACAAAGCACATTTTGTTAATCTGCCATCCTTCCTTTATTCCAGGGGAAGGTAGGTAAAAATCACTGGGATATCACCACTAAGCAAACTGCTGCTTTGTCATTTCCTTTTTTCTTTTCCCCCACTGTCATGTCAGGATTTCCTATCTTATGTAACCTGGAACATGGGGAATCGGAGAACATCCAGCCAGCCTTGCCTTGGGCACCAGGGACTGAGCTTCCCAGCCCTTGGTGCTTCATGTTCTCATTTACAAACAAATGCTAACAAGCACTGAAATCTGCTATTCTGAGTCAGTAACTCCCTAAATACACTGGAACAAACACAAATCAGGATCAAGCTGCATGCCAGCCTATATGAATATTTCATATACTCATTCTCCTCAGAACTTTTTTCACACACTGAGAATTTATCCTAAACACCCTCACAAGTGGATGTAATGGGGAACACCATGCACAGAACATCCCTACAAAGAAAATCCATGTGGTGCTAGTCTTGTGAGCCTCCAAAACCAGCATGCCTTGTTTACTGCAGATCACTTCACTTCCAGGGAGGTACTACAAAAACCACCTAGGCATTGTGGTCTTGACTGACAGGATGAATTTAAAAAGTATTAAAACACACTCTCTCCAGAGTGGAAGTCAGTGAAATCTGCAGCCAAAACCAGTTGCTGAGCGTACCAAGAGAAACTCTATGGAGCAATGAGACATCAGGATCCTGCAGCACAAACAAATCCCAGAGCTGCAGGGACAGCAAATTCCCACTCCTCAAACACACTTAGGAATCTGGAAATAACTGCAAATATCTCTTTGGAAATGAAATAGATGTTTCCCCTGGGAGACCCCCCCAGCCCCAGGCTGGCCTCACCGACGCAGCGCGTGCCCTCCTCGTTGGAGTGGTACCCTCGGCTGCAGCTCAGCATGTTCCTCTGGCACGTGTAGGACCCCACGGTGTTGATGCAGTTGAATCCTGGCTTACAGGGCTCAGGGAGAGACGTGCACTCATTGATATCTGGTGGAGAACATGAACAGAGCAGTGAGAGATGCTGTGTAACCCTTCTGGTCTGCTTTCTTCCAACTGTCACTTCTTTTTCTTCACTTCAGTTTCTCGTGCTACAAAGATATGGCTGATGAAGGTCTGCTGTGGGGATAGCTCCAAATTCAACATGCAAGCATGGGCAGCAGCATTAAGCTCACAGCAGGGTTTACAGAAAACTCCAGCTCCAAGGGGTCAGTGCACAGGTCCCAAGAGGCCCAGGAGCTGCAGCACAGGGCACAGACCCTGCTGCTCACACTCACCCACACAGTTGCCCTCGGGGTCCTGCAGGAAGCCATCCATGCAGCGCTGCTTTGACTCACAGTAGAAGGAGCCCTCTGTGTTCTGACAAACAAAGTTCACCTTGCAGCTGTGAGTTCCTCTCTTGCACTCATCGATATCTGTTCAGCACACAAAACACCACACTGGGGTGAGCTCAGCTCTACACTTCAGTGGCCTTCATGGCCAGCTAACCTCCAGAAAGGAAATTAGGAGGCATTATTTCAACAGACACGTGTTACCAATGGGAAATCTGAGGGTTAAGTGTGTGTGCTGTTGGACATCACTTCAGGATTTGTCAGGTCCTGCAGCAAATTTGATTCAGGTCCCTACTGCCTCATTCACAGCATCTCTTGCAACCCACAAATACCAAAATATCTGCAGTTTTTTACAGGCTACTGTAAAACAGTTTGTAAATATAATAATCCTCTATAATCTATTTTCAAGACTAGAAAGTAAATTAGATTAGTAATAAATGTTAGAAATGCTCTAGAATCAGCCAACAGAACAAGGCATTCACAAAACAGCCTCTTCAAGTAAACCAAGCTTTATTTATGACAGCTGTTTATAAAGGGAGAGTTCTGGTAATTTCTATTTTATGGCTTTATGTTCTACATCAAAAGCTAAGCTCTTTCCTTAGGCATCTCTTACTGCAGCTGTCAGGAAACTGTAAAACGTGTAAGTGTAAATAACAGTGAGTTTTGCCCTGAAGGCAGGGCACGTGTGTCCCTTACACACTCCTGTGCTGCTGTGAGCACTGATGTTCCCTTCTTTGTTAGTCACCTACAGGGACAGGGGGGATGAAGAATAACTTCTTAACCCATTCCAAATGGTTACATGTAAATAAATGATGACAAGGATTCTGAACACAGAAAGGATGGGGCTGTCAGCCCCATGTTCCATTCAGGCTGGGAATTTTTGCTGGAATCATCAGCAAACAGCATCAGCTGAGCCAGGTAGAGGAGCTAAGGGGGATTCCTCCTTTAGGGAGATGTCAAATCCTAATTCAGAAGGTTTTATCCATGTTCTAAGTAATTTACAGTTATCCCTGGAAACCATTTCAAATGAGTGAATGTGCAGGAAGAGCCTGTAAAGCCCAACACCTCCATGATGAGCAGCCTTTTTTAGCTGCAGCGCTGGTATCACAGAGCAGCAAGACCAGAATGCTCTGCAATCCTTTCCCTCTCCGTGTGAGAGCTGAGGACCTTCCCTTACCCACACACTCGCCGTCCTTCAGCTCGTGGCCGGGCTGGCAGCTCAGCTCCTGCAGGCAGCGGAAGGAGCCCATGGTGTTGACACAGTGCTCTCTCCTCTGGCAGGTGTGTCTCTCTGTCACACACTCGTTGATGTCTGTGAGGAAGAGGGAACAAATCAGTGCCAGAGGGTGCCAAGGGATCTCCCTCTTCCTGCTCTTCTGGAGGGAGCAGAAAGCTCAGATGAAGGACACTCAATACAGGCTTTGTTACAGGGCTCTGATGATGGAAGATGCTTTTAGTCCAGGCTCTTTAGTTAGCACAGAGTGACTGAAGAGACACAAATTTCCTCCTCCTCCCCTCTTCCCAAATGCCATGGGGATGGTGCAGGCACTGGGGACGGGGATGGACAGAACTGAGGAAAGGCAGGGTGGGCAGAGGATTGATGACCAGCTGGTGGTGAAGGGATGGGAACTCCTGGACAAGGGAATGAGAAAGGGATTATGGCCCTTGCTTCTCTCCAGACTTCCACAGCCCAGGCCACTGAGCAGCCCTGCTGCCTTAGGCCAGGCTGCCAGGGGCTGCTGGGGGAGCACAGCCCAGGGATGGGAGCTGAGGCTGCCTGCTGAGCTGGGTCATGTTGACACCTATTCCCTAAGGAATACAGCACTGGGACTGGATATGCAGGAACTCATGGAGAGGAACTCTGATAGCTCAATCAAGTCTGGAAATTTGTATTTAGAGCTTTAAAGAGATTTGATTTCAGCAAGTGGAGTAGTGAAAAAGTTCTTTTTAAGAAATCACTTGAACACAAGATTGCAGAGCATGGGACAGGGAAGGAATATGAAACACCTTTAAAATTATATGTTTTGATAGGCTTGGATGAAATAATCTAAAATTCAGGTTTTGCTTATGTTAATAATGAAAGCTAGAACAGCATGATGAGCAAATACTTAGAAGCAACAAAAAGGGGCAGAGACTGGGAAGAGAAATTTTCTTGCCAACCTCCACAAAACCTCACACATTCCCAGTTCTATATAAAGCTAAGAATTGCTAGAGCTAACAAAAGCCAAATGTGACCAGCACCATTACCAGTCCTCTGGCTGCTCTGTGCATGAAGCTGTTTTCATACTACACAATAAAGCAAGTATTGTTTAAATCAGATTTTCATTTTGGCTGGTAGAACAAATTTTCATTCTCAGATAAGTACATCAATATATGACTTCTCCTGTGGAGCATGAAAACAGGAAAAGCCATTTGAGAAGATTTTTGTATTTAAAAATGTGTCAGCTGGTTTTCTAGCAAAGAAATGAGGAGAAGCACCAAAACCCTTCAGTTCCTGGTGGGTTTGGATAACTGATGATGTGCAATGAGTTTTCCAAGACCTGCATTAACTTGTTTACATTCCACTTCTCACTTATTCCTATTTTCCTTTTTTTTTTTGTTTTTCTCATTGTTTGCCATTGCCACTCTCCACATGCTCTGTGCTTGCTTTCCAAAGCACCTGGTTAATCCACAGCAAGGTCCTGCCCATCACCTGGATCTCTTTCCACCTGTCCCACATGAAGTCTGAGCTCCTGCACTGAGGGGCAGGTCCTTGCCTGCCCCAAAGTTCCTGCAGGGTTATGTCCCCCTGATGCCTGTGTAGTTTCCCACTTTCTATTAATTGGTATTATCACAATGGAGTAGAGTAAGAGTAATTTCAGAAGTGATCTTGTGGGGGTAGCAAACCCCCCCCCACATGCTGGGAGATGAATGTGACGTGCTGTGGTAGATCCCTCTTACCTACTTAGTTCTTTAAAAATTTTGATTTTTTTAGAAATTTATTTTAGAGGAAACCAGCAATGGATGGCCACTTAATAGCACCCAAAGCACTGCAAAACTTTCTGCTGGCTGTACCACAGATCTGAGATTATCTGCTCTTGCAAACCACAAAAAGGCTCTCACATAAACAAACTGACAGCATCACACTGCAGCTCATGAGCTTGAGTCAGTCCAGCACCATGTCAAAAGAGAAAGTATGTTTGTGACATATGAACCAAAGAGGGTAGGAGGCATTCCATGTGATCAGCAGGTGGATATTGAGTAACAGGCATAAAAAAAAAAAGTTGTGATTTAACAGAGAGAAAAAAAATCTAATATGATTTCATGTTTTGTCTATGTTTTTGATTCAATTTTCAAACCTTTGAGTGCTTGAAAAAATATGCAGAACTAGCTGGAACATATCTGAGGAAATTAAAATGATGGAAACTGGCAGATTACAAAGCAGTGTTCTCATTTTCAATGGAAGTTTTGTGCACATGAGACACTGACAAGTCCTACAGCCTGACTGTGAGCTGGGCTGAGCTGCAAGGCTTAAACCCTGAGCCATGGCCAAGCAAAGTTCAGCTCTGCCTGTTCAGAGTCAGGGCAGGAGCCCCTGGCTGTGCCATCAGGCCAGCTGCCAGCCCACCACAGTCCCCTGGCCAGTTTAGCACGCAAACATGCCTGGTTTTGTTAATTTTTCTAAACAAATTCCTAAATTTGCCATAGAATCCAGAGTGCCCGTGACCTGTCTCCCTCCAGTCCTGGAGCCAACTCCACAAGTCAGTAAGATGCTTGACAGAGCACTAGGAATAACAGGAGTTATGTTTTCAGTCTCAAACACAGCTAATTCCAACACTGGACCAGCTGTGGGATTCATCTAACCCAATTAAGGCTCCGAGGGAGGGTAAGATGATGTTTTCTTTAAAAAATAGGGAAAAGAGGAAAAATAACTCAGTACTATACTGAAAACAAGTCACACGGTTAATTTTTGAGGAATCTACTCAGTCTCTGTGTGTGGCAGCAACATTCCTCACTTTATGTCAGCAAAACCCAGAATGAAATGCAATCATATAATAACTCTTTTTTTCCACAGAACTGTTGCTGAAAACAGCAACACACACATGATCCCTGAGCACATCTGTTGCACCTAAGAGCTGGCATTTCTGCCATCAACATTTTACCTACTGCTATTTATTTCAATATGCACTTTGACATCAAAACCTCATTTTGATGCACTTTCTATTAAAAAAGTGAAATTCAGACTTTTCTTGTGCTGCATCTGCAGTTTCTCATTATTTTTTCCTCTTCAAATCACCTCAGCTCTGTTGGCTTTATGGGACACATCTGTGCAATGCAGGCACTTTGTTATTTTGCAACCACCCACCCTGTGGGTCCAGGAATAAAGAGACCATGTCCTGCTCCCTGTCAGGAGGGAACTGAGGTGGGAGTAGCAAAGGCAGGAGCAGAGCTGTCACCCAGTGCAGTGGGTGGTGGGAATGACTTTGCCTCAAAGTCACCAGGAAAGCAACACCCAGCCTGGCTCTTATCTCTGAAGAACACAGAGCTTCTAGCCCAAAGGCATTTCAGTGTCTGCTCCCAAGGACACACAGAGGCCTGTGTGAGAGCTGTTTAAACAGCTGGGGACTCCTCTCTGTGCATGGCTGGCTTCTGGGAAATCCTGGCTGTCTGCTCCTGAATGCACCTGGAGTTATAATTCCCCACCTCTGACTAAAGGGAACTCCACAGATCAAAGATTACCAGCTGCTTTGTGGCTCTGCAAAGATTGTTCCTCCCGTCCCTAAAACATGCACAGAGTAACATCCTTAAACCAACAAGAATTTGCAAACTAATTACCTAAGGTTTTCTCCTGGTGTTTGAGACAGTTCAAGGTGGAGAGCAAGCTGTTAGGCTGGAAAAGGATACCCTAGGAGAACAAGGCAGTGAGCAAAACACAAACCACAGTGTATGCCTGTGGCTTTCCCCTTCGACTACAAAAGTAGGAAAAAATGTTAAACATGGCAAATGTTCTGGTGGCACCACACACAGAGCAGAGCTGGATGGGAGCAGGCAGCACACACAAAAAGGGAAGGTTTTTAGGTTATTTAAAAGGATACCTGTAAAAACTGCCCTGCATTAGAGGAACACAGAAGTTTGGTGTTCAGTAAGGGAGAAGAGCTTCACAAATGAGAGTTGTGTCTTTGCTTTCATGAGTAGTGCCTGAGGTTTATCTGGTATCAGCCATAATCAAACTGTTCCAATGTCATGGGGCAGAGGGAGAACGTGAGACAAAGGAAGCACCTGGCACAGCAGCTCCTGCCAAGGCTGCAGACACAGGCACTGGTTTAGTCTCAGAACACTCCTGGGAGAGGTGAAAAAGGACAGATCCATCCTTCCTGCACCATCCAGGGAAAACATCAGGGGGTTCAGTGGCAGGAGTCGGGAGCAGAGCTCGAGGAGGGGCCGTTCCTGGAGCTGCCAGGCTCCTGAGCAGGAGTGTGGGGCCTGCTGCAGGCTCTGGGCACACCCTGGGCACCTCCAGCACCAGCTTCAGCTCAGGCTGAGCTGTCTCATAAAGGCCTCTTTCCTTACAGTGCTGCTCTCTCAGCCATTTCACTGGAACCAAATAATTTCATTAGTTTCCCATTCTTACCAGTGCTTCTGATTTCAAAATAAATAGTAATAACAACTAAAAAATAAAAATCCAGTGTCAACAATTTAAGGAACACCCAAAAGGCGGTAAATCACAGTTCTTCTCTGGATTCTGACACTGCAGAAGTTTTCCTCCTCATGCCCAAATGCCACAGGGTGCTTATTAACCAGATGGGATCACAGAGCTTTAAAGACAGGAACAAAACCAAAGCTGTGGTGGTCAGAAAAACAGTGTTATACATGTAGGGAGGAGGACAGGGGTGGAAGAGAGCTCTGCATTCACACAGGACATTACAGCCATGAGCACTGATGCTTTCATGGATGACTGGAGGTCTCCAGGTGCTCCATTTTTCCAGGCAACGCTCCTGCTGCCTCCTAACCCAGCCTCTAGAAAAATACCCAAAAAAGAAACTATTTCACATAAACTGAGGTCCTGGCTGCTGGAAGGAAACTAAATCCTCATAAATACACTTGTAAAAATTGATTGGTTTCTTCCATGAATTCAAACAGCAGGGATGATCCAGCAGAATTGTGATGCATCTTTGACTTTTACACAAAGAAATTTATGCCAGAATCAACAAAGGACTCATGAATTTTAAAATGCCCTCCTTTTGGAATGGATCTTGTCGAGTGCCTGGACTCACACGGATTCTTGAGCTGTATTTCTGAAGTTCTGTTGTTTGGTGGTGCCTAGAACTTGGCAGTACTGAACTGTGCAGAGAGATCAGCTGCTCTGACCCCTGAGCTCAGTCTGCAGCCAGCAGAGCTGCTGTGCTCCCCACCCTGCGGGCTCGGGGCTCCTGCTCAAGGGTACCTGCACCCTGAGATGGCTGGGAAACACCAAACAGCACACAACTCATGAGGTGAAGGGCTGAGCAAATGGTGCATGTGTGATGTGTGTTTGTGCTGAGTGGCTCTGAGATGTCAGATGCAGGGATGGTGGGGAGGTGTTGCAGAGCATGGAGAGCTGTGATGCTGAGGGAGGGCGTGTACCTCTCGTCTTACCAACACATTTCCTATGCCTGTTGAGAATAAAGCCCTCTGCACACATCCCACTGTGGCTGACACAGGAGAATGATCCCAGTGTGTTCTCACATAACTGTCCGCTGGAACAAGCCTGAGCACCTGTGAGGCACTCATCCAAATCTACAGCAGCACGGGGCAGCCAAAAGGGAAAAACAGAACTCCATTAGAACAGTCCTGAAATGAAACAACATTTCTTTCACGCCGGGGATGCCGAGATGAAGTGTGCTGGAGCTCCCACATCAGCACCAGGCTGCAATACATGCAGTGTTACACTGAAAATAGGGCTGGAATAAACCCTTGGAGATCATTCAGTCCTTGCTCACACTCCTGTACTTTTGCCATTCCAGAAAGAAATGTCCTTAAAAACAGGCAGGCATTCACACAGAGACAGAGCACACTCCTTGAAAGAAACCTGTTACAGTGCACCACCCTCACCATCAGATCCTGACTTCAACAGAGATTATAAACGTCCCTTGCCAATGTTTAAACTCACTGCTTCCACTGACAAATACAAATTTTTTCATTTCCTGTAGGAAAACGATTGCCTTGAAATGCCCCTTTTGATGCTGACATTAATTAATCAAATTAGCTTCCACCACACTTGGGTAAGCAGCGCACTGTGAATGTTTCATCTGGTGATATTAAAATCCCATTTTCTTCACAGACTGTCTGGAATTTTATGAAAATGATTTGTTATTCAATAAGATCTAAGATTAAGAGTGATGTGGATCATTTGTGCGCAATTCTGAGCATTGGGAGCTCCTGCTTGTATTTCACTGTTATTGCTCCCTTACTTAGAGATTTATAATTAAGGTATGTCACAGGACATGGCTTCTGATCCCCAAGCCCTCCCTGGGCAAACACATCCCTTGTGACTACTCAAGAATGTCCATTTTAAATGTCTGTAATGTGAATGGTGAGAACGCAGCTTTGGAATTCACTGCTCATCTCTGGGCAGGCCAGAGCTCCAGCAGCAAATGAACACCTGGAGCTGGCCCAGCTCCCATGGCATGTCCTGCCTCAGCTGTGAAGCCTCCCTGAGTTCAGGTTTCCAAGGCAAGAGGAGCTAAAAGCAAACAGAGCAGATGCCAGGGCAGAGCTGTGCCCTGAGGGTGCCCAGGACAGCAAAGGTGTCCTGCTCGCTGCTCCTGCTCCCAGCCAGAGTGCTGAGCGTCCACAGCTGTGCACACAGAGCCTGGGGAGGAACCTCAGTGGGAAGAGAAACCCGAAGGGCTGTAAAAAAGCCTGCAACGTCAGAGGAGAAAAGCACCAGCCCAGGTCTGCCTCCACCTCGCTGGGTAACAGCCACGCTGTGCTTCAGGAGGTATCTGTGAGGCAGAACTGGGAATCCTTCTGCCAAATGGTCTCTCTGGTGGCACTGCAATTCCCAACTCTGAAAATGAGGAACAGCCAGGGCTGTGAGGTACACAAACATTTAACCATGGCTCTGTGGGGAGCCCAAAGCACTCACCTTCACAGGAAACCCCATCAGCCATGAGCGTGTAGCCAGCCATGCAGGAGCACACAGCATCTCCATCCACGATGTTGCATAGGTGCTTGCAGGGGCCATTATCTGCACAACACAAAATTGCACAGTGCATCAGGACCCCCAGCACAGATCAGCTGCAATTCCACACTGCCAGGCCAGCCAGGCACAATCCCAGCTCAGGCAAGGGCAACCAGCCTGGAACCAACCTGTCCAGGCAGCCCTGAGCACTGCTCACACCCTGCTGCTGCACACAGACACAGCTGGTCCCTCCTGCCTGCACTGCTCACACCCATCCCTGCACAGCTCACACCCATCCCTGCACTGCTCACACCCATCCCTGCACTGCTCACATCCCTGCACTGCTCACACCCCTGTACTGCTCACACCCATCCCTGCACTGCTCACACCCATCCCTGCACTGCTCACACCCATCCCTGCACTGCTCACACCCCCTGCACTGCTGCACTGCCCACCCCAGCCTGAGGAGCAGTGGGGAACAACCCTGGAAGCAGAGAGCAGCCTCACATTTCTCCCTCGGGTTCCCCCTGACAATTTCTCAGCCTTGTGCCACAGCAACAGATTAAAGCTGTGCACTGAAATCAGACCTGAGGAGGGATGAGAGAAGTTTTATTCTGTCTCTAAACATTCCTCTGCAACTGACACCTCCAACGAACCTTTGCACTTGTCCTGCTCTTCCTGCAAGGACACCACGAGGATGGGCTGGGAGGGAGAAGCTACTGGAGGGATGGTGGCTTCAGCTTCCAGCCTGGTCATCTGTCCTCTGTCAGGATCTGCAAGGCAAGGGAGGATCAGGGACAGCACCATCCCCACCAGACACCCCACAGCAAGGGGTGAATCCCTTTCATCCCACTCCATCATGGTTTGGAGAAGGAAACAAATATCATGGACACAGATCAGAGAGGCTGGCTGACAATAACTTCTGTAAAGTACTGCAATATCTGAATAAACTACAAAGCACTATTTTCATTTTTAAAACATTTGCTGTATTTTAAATACACTGCCTGTCTTTCATTTGGAATTTGATGGAAAAAAACCCAAGCTTTGACCTTATCCTGTCCATCCTATTTCAACACAGACAAACAACAAACATATTTACAAGCACAGGGTACTTTGGAATGACTTTTGTACAGCCAAGTGGAAAACATGACAGCTGCTGTCTGCCACTAATATTTTCAACAGACAGTAATGTAAAAGGTATCAGGAAAAAAGAGCTCTGTTACATCAATAAGAGTATCAGTATCATCAAAATAGAAGCCTAAATCCATAGGGCTAAATTGTCCCTTAAGAGGGATGTGTCCTGTCCCCACTGAGTTCAAGGGTCACCTGGAGCAAAGTGTGATCCCCAAAACAGTGACAACCTTAAATGACTAAGGGTGACTGCAGTGCAGGTTTGGGGTGTGGGAAGAGTGATTTCCTTAAACAAATGAAGTCAGCACGGACACATAAAAGGCTGTGGAACAGAGACAAACAAAATTCACCTGCTTGGGGCACAGCCTGAATGATTTCCCCAGGAATGCCCAAGATGGGCACAGACACACAGGGACAAGGAGAACTGAAAGGTCACTGTGCCATGTATGGTTCAGCCAAGCAAAGCCACTGAGGCTGCCAGTCCCCTCCCTGACCCTCCCTCAGCCTGGCACAGCAAAGGCAGCACCAGCCCTCCCTGCCCTGGCCCCTGCCATGCATCTCTGGGGTCCCACGGCTGTGCCCTGCCCCTGTCACAATCCCATTCCCCAGGTGAGCTCTGCAAACCCCTCTGCAGCCCTGGGCACAGCCCTGCACATCTGCAGGAACATGACTTCCCAGATCACAAGGTGTTTCACCCAGAACCTCAGCAGAGGCACTGCTGGGAGAAGAACCGCAAAGCAAAACCATAAATACACTCCAGGTGAGCAATGAGGCCAAATTCTGCAGTGCTAAAATAAGAACTTTCTTTGCCTCTTTTGGATTAGGTTCCTTTCCCAGAATTTTAATATAAGCAGAGCAGACAGCTGCCACAGGAACAGTCAAATGCATTCCTGAGGTAACTCCACATTGAGAAGGATGACATACAGAATGCTCTTTGTTTGGCTTGGGCAGAGGATTTAGAAGCCTAAGGAGCTCTGTCATTGCATGGAAACACTGCTTTTGCTTGTTAAATAACAGAAAGCACTTGTAACTAATATGAGGTTTCAATTTTCTGGGTTATCTGACTTGAAATTGTGCCATTGGAGAACTCCACACATCAAAACAACTACAACACAAGTGACTTTCTTTTCCAGACTTCCATCACACTAGACAAATTTGGAGTTTGTTATCACTGAAGGATGTTAATGATTTTAGATTAAAATCAAAGCTCAGGAAGCAATGCTGTCTGTCTGAACTGAGTTAAGTTTATCTAAACTTATCTAAAGAAAACCTAATTGTGACATATAAAATTAATCTGAGAACAGGTATTTCTTAAAAAATCTTTACAAATCCCCTTCTGAAAAGTGCAAACACTCTTGTTTTGAACATATGAAACACCATCCTTATCCCATACCACCAAACACAAAAATAAGGTGTAACTGAGTGTCCTAAATTACCATTTTTCTTTATATTTTACAATTTCTACAGAACACATCCATGCATCAACACCGATTAAAAAAGAGAAACTGTAGAGAAACTAAAGAAAAGCTTGGCTGATGAGTGCAGGTATAAAGATACTGCCCTTCATGTCTCTTTTCTCACCTGGAGAGCAGCTGGTGCCATCCTCCTGCAGGGTGAACTCTGGGAAACACGAGCACTTGTAGGAGCCCACGGTGTTGATGCACAGGTGCTGGCACAGCTCCCCCCCATAGAGCAGACACTCATCCAGGTCATCTCCTGGCAGGTTATTGGACAGCTCAGCCTCACTGCTGATGGACAACGCTTCGTGGTGATCCTCCCTCTCTGAAACTACAGCAGAACATGTCTGACAGCTGTTCTGGCCTTGGCACTGCACACAACAGGGTGGGTGGGCACAAAATGCCAAGGAAAGTCATATCTACCCAAAACAGTTACTGCAAGGATAAGAAGAAAGGAACCCATCCTGGAGATAACACCGTTGTGCTGGAGGGCCACCTCCCCCTTCCCCAGGGCTGCAGGGACAGATTTTACAGAGCCACTGAGAAACAGTCACAGGGGAGGTCACAAGCTGACCTTCCACATCACTGCCAACCCCATTCCCACTGACATTTGAACTAAGGCACTGTGCTGAGCCCCCAGCTGAAACTGGCTCCACACTGAATTCCAAATTTCAGGAGGAGTTATCCAATTGGTTTGGAAACTTTCCAACATCACAATTTGTTGGCTTCTCCTATATTATCATCAGCAGCGGCCTGGGAGCCACTGAGCAGTGACATGGCTGTCCTTCCTACTGCCTTTAAACACCAGCCAGAGCTGGAGCACCACCTGCTTCTATTCCTGACCAAGTATTTCTGTGACATTAAAATTAATCCTTAACTGAGTTTCTCAGTCAACTTTTCTTAAACACACAACGCCAAAGCTCCTTGCTCAGTGAGGTCTCAGGTATATTTAGGGATGAGATTCTTTGCTTTCTCCAACCTGCCTTAGGAACAAGGCAATCTGTGCTAGATCTTGAGAGGAAAGCAGCTGTGCCCCTGATGCCCTGCTCCCTCCAGCAGCTTGCTGAAGGCCCGTGTGAGGCAGAGCCCTCAGTGACAAAAGGACACTCACCCTTCTCGGGGGTCACCGTGGGCACGGGCTCCGGATGCCGTCTGATCTCGGGGTGCACGAAGTGATCCCCCCCTTCACAGCAGGACAGCATCACGTGGCTGCAGGGGTAGCCCAGGTTGATGTTGGACTCGCAGCTCTTCCCCTCACTCCTCAGGCGCAGGCCCAGGCTGCAGCAATCACAGCATTGCTGCAAGACAGGGGAACGTCAGCCACCAGCACTGGGGACGTCAGCCACCAGCACTGGGAATGTCTGTCAGCCACCAGGATTTAGAAGCACTGAGCAAACTGCCAGGGCAATGGTGGAGTCCCCACACCTGGTTCAAACAAGTGTGTGGATGTGACACTTGAGGACATGGTTTAGTGGTGAACAGGGCAGTGGTGCTGGGTTTACAGTTGCACTTGATGGTCTTAGGGGCCTTTTTCCACCTTAACAATTCTATTCTGTGATTCAACACAGCTTCAGGGATGAGTCCACACACACCTGGAACTGATTTGCAGTTTCCTAAGCAGTGGAGCATCTGGAAAAACATTTGGAGTGTGGACAGTTGTAAATATCAAAGCTTTACTTGTGCTTGTTTTTGCCATTCTGCACCAACGGGTCAACTGCAGCCACAACAAACACAACGTCTGGCTGTGCCAGTGATTTCAGCAGCTCCACATGCCAGGAAGGAGTGGTGCTGCACATCTTGCTCCCCCCCAGGCCTTGCCTGTGTCTAGTATGAACAGAAATTATAAACAAAATAATAGAGATCTGCACCTCTTTGCATTAGAGCTCAAACCATGGTCAGTTTGAAGCTGTGTGACAGGAACTGGAAATAACGTGCACAGACATGAGGGTCAGCAGCATCCCAGCCCTGTCAGTGCCAGTAAAGACTCTCCTCTATGCACTACAGCCCTGCTCTGACCTTTCATTACCTGGCTGTGCTGGACAGCATCCTGCTGGGACTGGCTGGAGGGAGGCCAGGCTGTCTTTGATGAGCTCTGTGCCTTTCTTTCCTTCCTCAGAGTACCTGAACAGCAGCCTCGCTGACATGTTCATCTCCCACCTCTTGCAGTTTGCTCTGCTGCAGGTGGCAGGCAAAACCTGTGTGCTGCTTTACTCAGTCCCAGACACATCTACTGCACAGTCAGGCCACAAAAGGGCATCAGATAAATGATACCAAACTCAAAAAGTCCACAGTGTGGATGCACAGTGGATACCTAACCAAGCTGGGAAGCTGAGGAGCTGAATCTGCTGCAGAGACAACAGGGGTCACACCTGAGCTGGAGATGCCTTTGTGGATTTGAATTTGTGTCCTCTCACCCCTAATTTATTTATTTATTTGTTCGTGTATTTTAGCGTATTAGGTATGTATTTAGGTATTTATATACCATGTTTCACTGCCAGAAAAGCACAGAGTCTCTTTCCCTCTGCAGCTCCTTTGAGAGTCACCCACTCACTCAGAGTTTGCAGCCACACTGGAGGAGCCTCCCTGAGCCCAGAGAGGAGACTCCAGCCTGGTCAAACACTCACCCTGTGTAAGGGGGTCAGACACAGGAAATGAGGGGCAGGATTTGAGCTGGCAGCAGGAGCTCCAGGGACAGAGCAGTTGCCAGGAGGGAGATCCCTGAGCTGGGAAGGCTCAAAGAGAAGCAGTGTTCTAAGGAGCATGGAAATGAGGAGGGATCACTTCCCATCATTAGAAATCCTAGGTGGGCATTCCCATTAATCCAGAGCCTGTCTCCTGCAGGGAGATGCATCCACTGCCAGCTCAATGCTCAGGAACTCTTCTCCTGAGCCCCTTTTTTCAGGACAGCACTGGGGTTTTGTGAGCACTTCACACTCAGTGCAGAGCCTGGCATGTTCAGCCAGCACTGATGGCTGCAGCTTACATTTTATGGCCCTGCTTCCTAATCTGAGAAATCCCCAAACACCATAAACAGCAGACATTACTCACATCTGCAAATATGCACAGCCATAAGGAGCTCCCTTCACATGCCCAAATACATTTGTGAAAAATTATTTACACTATAAGCCTTGAAGAGGATGAATTATTTTGCACACTAAATAGGCTTAAATTATCTTTTCAAATGAATATTAAAAAAAAAAAAAAACAACAAACCAAAAACCAAAACCCCTAGCAATAATGAATTGTGGTCATGCTAGAAAAGAGAAAATTCCTCTTGCCATCCTCCCCAAATCCAGAACCCTCAAATTTGAATTTTATGAAAACAAATTCTCTTTGTTTGTCTTTTGTTTTAGCTCAGTTTTGTCACCTTCAATATGCAAAACAGAAGTTCAAGATAATACATGTTTTTACTGAATTACTGTAAAATGTGCAATATATGACTTGAAGACCCCAGCATCTTTCAGTCATACTTTGATTAACAATTTATCCCATGTGCAGGCATGACAGAGAGTATTAAATCAGTCATACATCTTTAGGCAGACATATTTTCCAGGTGAACAAAACTGTCTCATTTTCCAGTGGAAAAACTTGTTCTCTGAAAAGTTCCTTCTAAAATGAAAAAATTGGAATGCCTCGACTTTCTGTAAGCTGCTTTTCGAACTTCCCAGGAATTCTATAACTGATTTAATAGCAAATAAGCTTGCAATTGAGGAACCCACCTTGAGAACCATTCTTTGGTTCACAGCTTTCTGCATTCCCCTCAAAACTATTAGCTGGAATTCTGCATAATTGGATTTACCATGGTGGAGTCTCCATCCACTAGGAAAAATCCCTAAGCCTGTGCTTTTGGTGTAAAGAGTAAATAACAATTAAAGCACCCAAAGATTAGGTTGATTTAGCACAGGCTGAACTCCTGGATCTGAAAAACCAGCACTGCCACATTCACCTTGAAGCAAAAGGTGAAAACATCTAAAACGCCTGAAGACCTGCAAATGTTTGTAACCTGGAGATAAAACCCTGGCTTTTGGCAAGACAGAGTAAATATCTTGCTGGGTTTTGAGGCAATTAATGAACCTTTCCACGTTCCAGACAAACTTTTTTGATTTATGCCGCAGGATTTCCTACGAGCAGACAGATCAGGGGAAACACCACTATGGACTGTCAGCATCTTCTGCCAGATCCCCTCTGAAACAATGTTTAACTACAATAAAATTAGAAAACCTTTCTTGTAATACAAAGCATTAAAAAGCAGTACAAAGCTGGATTATTTTGTATTACAGCAGTACATACTGCAATGTTAACGTAATACGAAGTCTCAACAGTCTCAATATTTATTGATTTTTTTCAAGCAGTAACTGCAATGACTCAAGAGCTAAACGAGCTAAATAGGTGAGCAAAGCTGTTCAGTAATTTTACTGTCTCAGATGGTTTATCTTAAAAGAAAAATCCTACTGGAACTGGCATGAGGAACCATTCCACGAGAGTATTTTGTCACTGGTTTCAGCTCAGCCAGGAATGATGGAGCTCTCCCTCCCCACCTCTGCCTGAGGAATGGCATGTGTAATCAGGTTGACTCCACAGCCTGGCTCTGCCTGGCATGCAAACAACCCCTGGTGAAAACCTAAGAATAACAGTTCTGTCACATTTCAGACATATTAATGTCTTCTCCTGAATGCACAAATTCTCCTTTTACTCTAATGACAGACTTCAGACCCAAATTAGCAATGGTTCTGAAGATGACAAATCAGCACAGCTAATTAACCCTTAAACCCTGCAGTGGATGTCCACATTCCCTGCTTTTCCAGGGAACAATTATCTTGGAGAATCTGCGATGTAAAAGAAAAGATAGAACTAATCGGGTTCCTGCTGAGCCCAGGAAGCTGCACTTAAGCTGAGCTATAGCTATGTAAATTATGATCAGAGGGAAATGAATTCTGAAAGGCACTGTTCTGGTGAAAACAGGACAAGTGAGCTGCTGAATCTTCAAACTGGTTTAAATTGGTTTGGCTCCACTGGTTCTCATAAAGCAAATCTCATTTATCTAAGCAGAGGCTGTGGCTCAGGATTTGTGATTTGTGCTGTCCATTAACACTTTGCCTTTATTTATGAACAAAAGCTTCCATCATCATCTAAATGCTTGTTCATCTAGTCCAGCATTGTGCAGAACTGGGAAAGGGGGCTACAATTCAACACTGGAGCCAAGCAAAGTGCCCAGTAATGGGTTTCACATTATAGCTTCAATTAAGTTTTGCCCCATCATTTTCTAAATTCTTCTACGCTATAGATATAAAAACTAAAATGGACTTTTCACCTACTTCCAAAGCGAGGAAGCAAAAGCAATACAGCCAGTTAGGTCTACAAAATGGAGATGGAAATTAATTCAACATTACTGCAAAGTTTTAAAAGGGGCTGCAAACTGAAATGCAAACAGCACCATTTCACTGCCACATTCCTGCAAGTTCATCTTTTCTGTGCCCCACAGGAATGCAGGAACAGATCCCTGCTGAGGCAGGAGGACCTTACACACCCACAGAGGAGCTCACCTTGTAGGAGGAGCCCGCGCAGGGGTCGCTGTCCTCGGGGCCACACGTGTCCCCCTCCTTGGCGGCCACCATCCCGGCCAGGCAGCTGTTCTCCCTCACCGTGGACACGCAGCACTGCTTCTGGGCAATCCTGCAAGGGCCAGGGACACTGTCACACAGCCCAGGACACTGTCACACAGCCCAGGGACACTGTCACACAGCCCAGGGACAGGCACCACTGTCACACAGCCCAGGGCACTGTCACACAGCCCAGGGACACTGTCACACAGCCCAGGGACAGGCACCACTGTCACACAGCCCAGGGCACTGTCACACAGCCCAGGGACACTGTCACACAGCCCAGGCACACTGTCACACAGCCCAGGCACACTGTCACACAGCCCAGGGACAGGCACCACTGTCACACAGCCCAGGCACACTGTCACACAGCCCAGGCACACTGTCACACAGCCCAGGGACAGGCACCACTGTCACACAGCCCAGGGACAGGCACTGTCACACAGCCCAGGGACACTGTCACACAGCCCAGGGACAGGCACCACTGTCACACAGCCCAGGACACTGTCACACAGCCCAGGGACAGGCACCACTGTCACACAGCCCAGGACACTGTCACACAGCCCAGGGACACTGTCACACAGCCCAGGGACAGGCACCACTGTCACACAGCCCAGGGCACTGTCACACAGCCCAGGACACTGTCACACAGCCCAGGGACAGGCACCACTGTCACACAGCCCAGGGCACTGTCACACAGCCCAGGACACTGTCACACAGCCCAGGGACACTGTCACACAGCCCAGGGACAGGCACTGTCACACAGCCCAGGGACACTGTCACACAGCCCAGGGACACTGTCACACAGCCCAGGGCCAGGCACCACTGTCACACAGCCCAGGGACACTGTCACACAGCCCAGGGACAGGCACCACTGTCACACAGCCCAGGGACAGGGCTCTCTGACACCCCTGCAAATGTCACAGTGCCACCTCAACTACCCCACTCGGAAGGCCTAAACATGTGCTGCAGAGAACTATCCTGGCAGAACAGGAACTGATTTTTTTAATGAGTATCTACTTTGTATCTATCCCCTGGATCCCTGGAAGTGTCCAAGTCCAGGCTGGACAGGGCTTCAAGCAGCCTGGGATAGTGGAAGGTGTCCCTGCCCATGGCAGGGGGTGGATGAGCTTCCAGTCCTTCCAACCCAAACCAGACCGGGATTTTACAATCTTTGGGCAGTGATTTGAGCTGGAGCAGACTCCTGGGAGCTGCAGGAATTGCAGGGTTCCAGCACAGGTAGTGCCCTGGGGCTGGAGAGGGGCAGGGTCACCAGCTCTCCTCACTGGCACAGCTCCCAGTGCCAGCAGCAAGATTTTGTCCTTGCTTTCCAGGCTCTGAGGCCACATACCTGAATACTTTTTTACATAAAACATTTTCTTTAGACGTAATATTTATGGGCAGGCTTAAATCTTTAAAACAGGGACACAACTGAAATTTTACAAGTAAGACAATTCAACCCCTGATGTCTTATTCCTTTTAATCCCAGTAGGTTCACAGGGACTGAAATATTTAGGATCTGGCTTTTTCATCTACAGCCAGCCTCAGATGTGCAGGTGCAACTCATTCATGTACTGGATTTGCACTTACTTAGGCCGAGGCTGGGATTTTTAATCTGCCTTTACTTCACAGACAATTGGGACGTGTCAGTTATGTCAGCCAGATCCCAGCAGGAAGGACTTCAATCTCCCAGTAACTTCAGAAAGGTGCAATGATACTAAATTTGATAAAAGGAATTATGCCAAAGTTTTTCAATGCTCTAAATGATGGGATCAGTCTTCGAAAATGTGAGTCTGGAGTGAGTTTGTCTCCACCTCCCCAAGGGCTGCTCCAGGCTCGTGGGCAGGGAGAGGGATGAACTGCAGCTGGTCCAGGTTACCTGCACCCATCCCTGTCCTCCTGCTGTGCAGAGGGAACCTGGCTCCCTCTCAGAGCAGGTGCTGCTGACACCAGCAGCAGGATCAGGGTATGGTCCCACTCAGCAGAACCAGGGGCACTCACAGAGCAATGAACACATCCCCTAACACACAGATAATCACTGCACTCAGCACTTGCCAGCTCTGCCCTCCCACTGAACTGCAACTCCACAGACGGGCGGAAAATGGGAAATAAAAATCTGTGTTCTGCTCATGGGACAGACAAAAAGAAACCTTAAAAAGCTTTCGTCTAGATTAGATTTGGGCAAATGGAGGGGGAAATCCTGGCTTCTAATTAGCCATGAATATTGCCAGCCCACAAATAATTCAGACAATGAATGACACTGTTTCCAGTCTCCTGGACATCCCATGAAGTACATTTGATTTCTTTTCAAGGGCCACTCTTTATGCTTACCAAAAATGTTCAGTTTTACCTTACGTACCTGCAAATATCACCATCCATGCCACTTACAGGGATTTCTGTGCACTCCCCGTTGTCTATAGCCCACTGCTGGCCAGCTCCACAGCAGCTCTCAATCAACTCCTTTGTGGAACCTGTACAAAGCATACACACAGATTTTTTTAGATTATTTTGTAGGGAATGGATTTGGTTTAACTCTGCTTCTTAATTGAGAAAATCTTAAAAATAACGATTGTTCAGGGTGAGATTTTTCATTTTTCCCTTTATTTCCACATTTTGTTATGAGGAAAAAAAATAAAGAGACAACTGATACCTAAAACATCTTGACATAACTGATCACCTGGTGACGTCCTTCAGGGAGGAAAAACAGAAGGAAATTAAGACTTTTAAATGTTATAAATTACATAAATGGTTTGAAGGACATTCTATGTTTGACAACTCTGAGCAAAATCCTTGAAAAATCATGCTTGGCCATTTGGTGCAAGTTGATTTAGTCATTATGCTGCTGTAACAGTGCTCTCACTACACAGACTGGGTTAGCATAGAGTGCCCCAGCCTTGCATGGTTCAGCTGGCTTAAAAATACAGTGAAAAGGGTCTGGGAGCCATAACTCAGACTGTTACACTGGCACTAAGATGCAGTAAGAGAGATGGACATGGAGAATGCTGCTCTAGCTCCCACATTTGATTCTGTGGTTTTGCACCCAAGATGTAAATGTGCAGTTGCAGTGAAATGGGATTTGCTGGATCCTCTACACCTACTGCATAGACTTGGGGCACTTTGTTCTCTTCCAGCCTTGGGGGAGGAACAGCCCAAACCAGACCTGCAGGTGCAGGGGGTTAATGACCAAAGCCATTTGTGTCTCCCCACCTGCCCAGCTCCTGCTCACACATGGGGCAGTGGCACCACAACAATCTGCACATGGTCCCCAGGCTATGCAATGGTCTCATTTTATACAACACATTAACAGCTTTAAAATATACTTGAGTTCTGAGAGCTCTATTAGGTGTAAGAGTTGCTCTGTGACATTGGAGGGTTGATCTATGCAGTTAAACTGGCAGGAAATATATCCAGTACTAGATAATTACCACACATTGCTATAAAACAGTGAAATTTTAACATAGTTCTAATTCACCCCCTCGGCGGAAACTCCATTCATTTTACCAAGTGCTGAAATACATTTGTTGCTCTTGCTGGAACATGAGAATAGAGCAGAATTTAACTATCTACATTGCAGTAATCTACATGATTTATAATTCAACTAAAAGTGAGTTACTCATTCCTCACTGAAGATTCAATATCAGCTTGCTCTACTGAAGTGCCATTCTATTAAACAGTCATATTTGCAAAATATATTGCCTTTGCTGTGATCTTATGAATAATTAAACCCAGAATGAAGTTATCATAAAGTAAACAACCTACTGCTTTTTATCTTCATCAGGAATTTAAAAGAACCTGGAATAACTCATAATAGGACTCACAGACATTAGCATAGATTTATGATATTTTAATTCTCCATTAGGGAGAACAAATATATACAACTAAATACATGCACAGGACTGGGGATCACAGAGCTTCTATGCTGGATAGAGATTTTCAGCTCTGTGTGTAACAGACTTTGAAATACAAAAACAATCAAACAGAGCTTTGTTTATTTGGGGCTTCCATGATATAAGCAGATTTAGAAACAGATTTGCATCTGCTTATGGAAAACAAAGTAATTTTGTTTGAGAACTCTGTAATCCCGGTTTGGTTTTTTATATATACTGTGTGAATCTTTAAAGATAAAGTCATTTCACAACCCACCTGCTAATAGATAATTTGCTATTTATAGATGTCTTCACTAAGGAAAAAAAGTGAAGGCTGCACTAGAAAACAGCAGCAGTTTCCTCACTTGTTTGCAATTCAGAAACTCACCTCCTGCAATTATCACTCTGCATCAGTCTCAAGACATGAACTACAGAACTTTTTGGCCTGATCACAAAAACTGGTGTATTGTCTTTTAAAGACACTTAGAAGTTAATTCAAATATTTTAAATAACACTTCTCCCTCCGAGAGTTTTAACCCTTCCCTGTCTGTGCTTTAAAGTTGTCTCAGTGCCTGATCCAACCCTGAGCAGCAGCCAGATGGCCTCAGGCTGACCCAGGGACACATCCAGGTTTTCCATGGTCACACAAAATCTACACAGCTTTTACAGGTTAAGAATTTCAGCTACAAAAATCTGCTCTAGGTGGGTGTATTTTAAAAAGTTTAGTTGAAGTTCAAACTGAGAAAAACACACAGTTAAAGGCTACTAAATTATTTCCTGCCACTGTGACAGTGAACCTTAAGTTTGTTAAAGGAGCAAAGGAGACAAAGTGGATTTTCATAAACTTTCCTCCCCTTTTTCCTTCCCAGTGTTCACAAATTATGTTTCCAGAGTGATAAATCATCAGCCAGCTCTAGAAGGTCAAGAAGGGATAGAGTATCTCAGTTTCTTGCCAGAGCTTTCTTGATACTGAAGTTTTCCTGATTTCAGCTTCACCTGAATTTCCACTCAGACCATTTCACACCTTTAACATCTCCAATTTGCTTCCTCCCATTCTCACTTCGGGTCTGCAGCTCTGCAGAGCATTTGCATCGATTGAATAACTCCTGTTATGCAAATGCCCATTCTTGGAGCCAGCACTCCTGACTGAGCTGTCAGCAGCTTTATCCATCATTCCCTTCTAAGCGGTTCTTGTGTCTCAGTAGAAAGACAGACAAACCTTAAGACATCAGCACTTCCTCACTGAGCCTGATAAAGCGCTGGCACAGGTGCCCAGAGCAGCTGTGGCTGCCTTGGATCCCTGGCAGTGCCCAAGGCCAGGCTGGACAGGGCTTGGAGCAGCCTGGGACAGTGGGAGGTGTCCCTGCCGTGGCAGGGGTGGCACTGGGTGGGCTTTAAATCCCTTTGCACACAAACTGTTCTGTGAGTCTGCGACTCCTCACATGATGGGAGCAGCAAGGACTGACCCACCACACCAACCAATCCACCCAAGCCTCCAACGCACAAGTGGACAATTAATTCCCTTTCCACTAAAATTACTCCAGGAGCCATGACATTGAGGAATCTCAGACAGCAACTTCAACTACAGAGAGACCCAAGTGAGGCAGACACAGTGCAGGGGCCTGGACAGAATCACTTGACTTCAGGCAGAGGTGAAGTTCAAAACTGGTATTAACACCAGCACCAATTATCTATAAGCCAGGGAAAGGCAAAGCACTGCAGGAACCACCGGGAGGATCAGGATGTCGGGCAGGGCACGCCAGCCCCAGGCACCCACATCTCTTCCCTGCTGGCTTTAATTCCAGCTGTTAATTGCTGGATCAGCACTCACATGGGAGAGAGGCAAAGGTCATACCACCAAAACTGAGCTGAGCTCTTGCTGTTATGATGGGACTTCCTATTCCATTCCTACACCTAAAGAAAGAAGTGTATCTTCCCCAAATCTATAGTATTTACACTTGCACCCAGCACATACACTTAACAAGAACTGGAGAAAAATAAGTTGTACTTCCTTATCAAATACCTGCCTGAAAACATAAAGCAATATATTATGAAAAATAATGACAAAAACCTCACAGGACAACTTGGGGGAGTTCTTAACATACTAAAAAATAACTGTTTCCAGTGGGTCTTTTTTTCTGCTCCAATCTCTTCACCATTTAAAGCTCAAATAAATATATAATAAAGCACTGTGGCTTTACCCCTTAACAGGTTGTCATTTCCTATCTTATCAACAGCCTGAGAGGCTTTATTAAACTCCCTCCTTGAATTTCACAATCTAGGTGTGCACTGTAACATGTTCTCAACTTGGTTTATCTGGGATGGCTGGGAAGACGTTTTAATGAGTAAGGTAAAGAGGAGAAGAACATTTATCTTGGCAAAGACAGGGGAGGGGAGAATGAAGCACAGCCCCAAAGCCAGCTGCTTTCACTCCAAACTGAGCTATCACTTACGTCATTGGGGCTGGTTAAGCTCTCCCAGGACCTGTTCCCAGATAAATGAGCAGAGGGTTTTACTCTGTGCAGGTTCCTGCAGGCTCCTCCAAGTGCCTCAGTGCTCAGGACGTGTCTGACTCTAAATCTCCCTGAAAGGAGGGCAGGGCTGGAGTGTTTCCATGACCAAACCACAGTTAGCTCGCTGCTCAGGATGGGGCATTAACCCACGTGCTCTCCTCAGCCTTTGAGGCTTCTCTCCTTGGAAATGATGGAAAAGCAGATTGCAGAAGAAATACAGGCTAAGCTGAGCACTCAGCGCACACCTCTTGGATTCAGTTCAGTGCCTAATCCTTTTCCACCATGCTCTTCAATTCCTGCCTGCCATGCCATCACCACAGCAGTGCAAGGGAGGTCCATCACACTTGGAGCAACCTGCCTTCATTTTAAACCTCATGCAGCAAAGTGTTTTTCTGTGCTCTCCTCCATCCTCTGAAGGTACCCACGTCTCTTAGGGAATCCATCCCACCACTCATCCAGGACAAGTTCCTGTTATATTGCCTTCACTCTTTGGGAAGCATCTGCTTTCTATTTCAACATGAAAACATTCTGTTTCCTACATTATTCTTTTTTTCATAAATTCCTTATGCTGGCTTGCTTGGCAAAACATAGAGAGCTGTGTCTGCCCCAAGGCACAATGAAAACCGGATAACCCAAGCTGAATGTTCATTTTACTGTGCACCATACAGTGGAGACATACATCAACATGGCCTCAGCCAGGCTTGTTTGGCAGATTTTGTTCAAAGTGTCAATGAATAGCAACCTAATACTCCCTCTGGCTTTAGTTCTGGGTAATCCTTGTAAGTCAAAACTTGTATTACCTGTGGCAGAGGCCAGATAATTTAGACAATGTTTGGTCTTTAAGGTTTCCATGACAGCATCCTTTATTAGATCCAGGTTGAAAGAAGGGGGGGGGGGGGGGGAACACAACTAAATAAATTCTTTAACCCTTTTCACCAGCTACAAACCCAAGCAATTCCTCTGCCTGCCTTGCAGAATGTGTCTCATTTTGCTGTATCCTTCTGCCACGGAGTTTGAAGCAGAACAGTTCATGCACAATCATCCTTCCATCAGTTACAATGATAACTCAGAGCAGGCAGAATGTTTCTTGCCCTTCAGCCCAGTCTTGGCCGTATTTTCCCCCTCAACCCTCCTTCCCCAGATATTGCACAGAGCATATTTATGCTGACTATTAACTTTCAAAAGAGCTGAGGCTTTGGAAAGCCTGGTTCCGATTATCCTTGTAATTCCTGTCTGAAGAATTTTATCTTGGGGAGACCAAGCTCTTTGCATGATCTGTTTTGTGGCTAGGTAGGCTCCTTTCTCCAAAGCACTTCCACCAGCCCTGTTTAATTTTAAAGTTAAAATTCGGAGGAGTAGTGTTTATCAGGGAATGTAGTCAGGGATTGCCTGTCAAAGCACTTGGGAAAATCAGGCAGGATCACTAAAACTGCTGCAACTCAAACACTGAGTAAGCCAAGCACTTCCAGGATGTTCTTAACCAATTACAAACTGAGCTGAGGTTGTAATGGTAACTAAATTACAAAAACCAAAATTCCTTTGTCTTAAAAAATATAAAGGCAAACAAATATAAAGAAGCAAATAGATGTGTTTGTAAGGCCTTCATTTAGTATATATGTTCCCCTTATCTACAGAAAAAAATGCATTCATTTCACCATTACCCATTCACACCCCCACACTGCAGTGTTAGGAACAGCTATCCATTAAGACACGTTTCTGCTTGAAATTTTAAAAGTTTAGCAGTGAAAAAGGTCTTTGTTCTGGACTGGGAGCACTGATCAAGGACAAGCCAAGTTACTGTGCCATTTTAAAGCCCAATTGCCTAAAACCACTACACATACTTTAATCATGCAATCCATATAAATATATTATTCATTCTCACACCAAGCACATGAGAATTGTATTTTTGTTGGAAGCCTGAAGGAGGACTGTACATTTATATCTGAACCACATCTGACTTGCTGTGGCACAAACTGCACTGTGCACACCCTGGCAGGGCTAACATGGGATAGGGAACTGCTCACGGATGCTCTATGAAGCCGACCCCAAAGGTCAAACATCCTTCAGGTTGCTGTTGTGAGCCTTTAGGGTTTTGAGTTTTGTAACTCTGGCAACTGAAAAGAAAATCCCCAGCACCTGCCCAGTGCTCAGTCTGCTTCCACCAGTTCAGCACACACAGAACAGGCTAAAAAATACACAGCCTCATTGCCCCCAGGAGAACCCACCAGAAATTGTTCACAAAGTCTCAAATCCATTCAGGAGGGGGAAGCCAAGATTTTAATTTTCCTCATGACCAATTCACCCAAAGTAGAAAAAGTGTAAAATTCATCCGAGTTCATCTCTGTTCAGAACACCACTGAAAACGGGGCAGATTCACCCCCTGACCCAGCTCAGCTGCTGGTGTCAGCTTGTTTGCTCTGCTACATTGCTCAGCACAGCTTTCAGCTGCAGCACCAGCCTGCACACCTGGAGAAGGTAAGAACAGAGAGGAAAGGACATGACAGCAGCAGTCAGTGACCTGAACAGCCCCAGGAGTGCTCCTGACCAAGTATGTGCCCTCCAGCTCTGTTTGGCTGAGGGCTGTTGACAAAAGGATTCTGAATAGCAGAGGAAGGAAACCTCTGAGTTTCACTGAGTTTCTAATTAGTGAGCAGGGATGCTTAAACTGAACAGAAGAGCTGTTGTAGAGCTCCATCTCCTTATTTGGGAGCCCTCCAGGATTCCTTGCTAGTCCTTGTCAGGTTTATAATCATAAATTACATTGTTCCTTATTTGACAATGATGTTCTGAAGAGATCTCTCATTTCCTCAGGCTTTCCTTTATGAAGTTTTGTAATCAGGGTTTGGGCAAGAATTTCAGCAGTATTGATTGCGGCCCAGGGCATTTCCTGGATTAATGACAAGCTGGAAGAGCTGATGGCTCCCGGTTCTGCCTTGATCCAGTAACCCCAAGGAGGTTTAAACTCTCAAGGTTGCACCCAGCGCCAGAGCAGTTATTGTGAAGGAATTTCAGTGGGACACTTAAGTCAACAGCAAGGAAACAAACCTCCTTTTATCCCTTACAGAAGTAGGAGGAAATACTAATTTGAATGGGCTGATAATGATGTTTAGATTGTTCCAGGGGAATTTAGCAGCCCTAGCAGGAAGCACAGCAGGAAATCTCTCCTTTGCCATGCAGCATGCCTCAGCCACAGATGTTTGGAAAGAAGGGGGTTTAGTTCCCTAAGAAAGTAATGGTTTGGGGTAGAAATTAGGCAAATGGAGTTTTTAACTTCTAAATGAAGCACCTTGTTTGATGCTGTTAGTGTGGTTTCACACAGCAGGGATTGGGTGAACCATTTTGCTAATTCCCACTTCAGACTTTGCCTCCAGCTCAGACTGCCCAGGGTGCAGCTCAGTGTAACCCCAGAACACACCAAGAGAAACACATTCACATGAACTGTTCAATTCCCAAAGTCCTTTCTCCTGGTGAAAGATCTACACCACTCAGATCACACACAAAATTCCTACTATTTGTTCCAATTCTATCTTCCTAATTAAAAGTAGTGAGTCCCTCAGGTGTGTGTTCATCAGGATAAAGGACACTCCTGGAATACCTGCCAGCACTGCTACTGAAGTCACTTTCAAACAAGGCAACACTTGATAATAATTGTAAACTATGGCAGAAGTGGCTGTTTCCACCTAAAGCTGGGGTTTGACCCCATGCCCAGGGAAGCCCACAGGCACTGCCTGCTCCTTTATCAGAAATTCAAGCACAAAGCCCTTGAATGCAGATTCACAGAATCCTTAAGGTTTCTGTGGGAAAGACCTGAGATCAAGTCCAGCCATCAGGCCAGCTCCGCCACCACTAAACCATGTCCCATGTGCTGCATCCACACCTGTTTTGGAACACTTCCATGGACAGGGATTCCACCACTGCCCTGGGCAGCATTTTCCAATGCCTGACAACACTCTCCATCAAGAAATTTTTCCCTAATATCCAATCCAAACCTCCCTGGCACAGCTTGAGGCCATTTCCCCTTGTCCTGTCCCTTGCTCCCTGGGAACAGAGCCCAACCCCTCCTGTCATGGAATTGTGGAGAAACAGAAGGGTCTTCCTGAGCGTCCTTTTCTCCAGGCTGAGCAACTCCAGTTCAGCCTGGGGTTGTTTATACACAGAGTAAATACAAACATATTAATATTTAGGCCAGTCCTTAGTGCAGCAGCACTGATGGAGCTCAGGCAGTGCTGATGGCCACTGCTGGCCCCAGCCCCGCCGAGGCACAGCAAGAACGGGTGGGACAGCGATTCCTACAGGGAACAGCCAACAAGCAACAGCTGCATGTACAAAGCATGAAACAATCAGGAGGATGCTGTGGACAGATCAGCATTTCAGCCTGTTATGGATCAGTATTTCAGCCTGTATCTGTCTCTACAGAAGCTGTTCCAGCTGCAGGGACAGCCCCAGTCCCTCTCCCACCACTGCAGCCAACACAAGCACGGCTGCAAGGACACAGCTGGCATCGGGCTCTGCTCACATTCCTCCTGCTGCTCCTGAGCAGCCAGAGACAGACAAATCTGCTCTGGGGCAGGTTCCACACCCCACATGCACAACTTAAAATTTAGAGCCACAAGCTAAACCACAGCTGCAGCTCCATCTCCTGCAGTGCACTCTGGCTCACATTTCCTACTTGGACAACACAGGCTGCAGCCACTTGTAAAGGAATTTACATTCCCAATCACATTCCAGTTTGGAATCAGAGATGAAGAGACAGAAAAGGCACTGACTTGTGAAAAGCTCCAACTATGTGATTTAAATGTGTTTTGGAGCATTTGGGATAAGGCAGCAAATTCTAATGAAGGGTGGAGGAGTCTTCATCTCTCCCACAAAGACTCATTACTGTTACTTTCTGCAAGAGACACCTAAAACAGAGTAAAGGAAAATATGAAAAGAGGCAGAACTTCACATACCACTTCATCAATGCTTTTCCAAAAAACCCCAGTCTTTATTACTTGTGTGTAAATAAGTAGAGTGCACTTCTCAGTTTCTCTCTTTTTCAATATTTAACCACACGCCAGAAACATCCATTCCCACACAGCACTTGTGCAAATTATAAGTGAATGTTCAAAATATCAGGATGGCTGAATTTTGAAGGTTTTTACCCAGGTTAGAAACAGCTCGTGATGAGAATAAAGCCTTAGTGCTGCCCAGGGGCTGTTGAAAATAAGATCCATATGAGGCCCTTTGTGGTGACGCAGCAACAAGAAAAGAACAAAGTGTCTGGATACTTAAAGGGAGACAAGTCTGGACATTGCTGGAAAAAGACAATAACTTGCTGAGTCATCAGCCAGGAGAAGGGATAGAAGTGGTTGGAACACTGGGCTCTGGGTGCCTGAGAGGGTTTGGAGCACCACCAAGTTTTGCACACCCACACACACAAGCACAACACTGAGGAAGGCCAGAATACTTCACATTTTTCTCAGAATTTAATTCAGTAACACAAGAAAGGTCTTTCCTAAATTACTCCATAGAAAGAGGTCTGTTTTAAACTACTCCATAGAAGCAGGACCCTGCATACTATTTGCTCTCTCCAGCAATTGTTACAATTTTGACTTCTTGCTGCCGAGATCTATTTTGTTTTTACTTGGGTTCAGCAGTTACACCTTTCTCTGCTGTGTCTGCAACCACAAATGGATGTGAAATGGATCTTTAAAGGCAAGATACAACACTGGGGAGCACTGACAAGCAAACCCATAGATCTCAGTAAAGTGCCAGTGGCATCCCCTCATTTTCCTCCTCAGATGCAGTTTCTTCCTATTAACCTCCCAAAAGTCCTCTTGTCCTGAGAACTGGCTCTGACAAAGCCAGCAGCACATCCTGCACATCCCAAATGGGACCCTGGAGGCAGGAAAGGACAAGAATTCCTCTGGGAAGTATCCTCCTTACCAGGCTCCAGGTCACATTTACACCAACTGAGCCTCATCTCAAAATCCAACCCCTGCCAGGGGAAATCCGCTCTTACCTCAGAAAAACTCAAACCCTTTGAGACTTCAGGGAGGAAAGTGCTGCACTGCAGGCGAGCTCTGGCACCATGGGCTGTCCCTGACAGCCAGGAGCTGCCCCAGCCTCCCTGCCCCATCACTCCTGAACTGCCCAGAGCCCAGTGGGAAGCACTGGGGGACACATGTGGGGTGCCATGGGACAGGAGAGCATGTTCTGGGCACCAGCCAGACCCCTCCCTGCAAGGAATGAAGCTTTCCTCATCAGGGGACAGGGTCACCTTTAAACTTCAGCTTCTCCCAGCCAACAAACACTGGTGCTGAACTGTCAGCTGTTTCCCAATCGCTGCAAGACATCAGCTTGCACATGGAACACAGCCACACAGTGGGGAGAGGTGAGGGACTGACTGCTCCCCTCCACTACAGAGCTGGAAACACAGCTCACAAGGAGTGGAGGGAAGGTGAGGTGTAAATGGTGATGGCAGTGTATCAACACATATCCCTGTGGTGTCTGCAAACCAAAACAAAAGCCCAAAACCCGTCTCACATCAGACAGGTGACTCCTTATAACAACTTGAAGTAAAATCTCAACATTTTCAACATATTAATGCTCTGGAAGGCCACTGACCCAACCAGCACAAGCTGTAGATATCTAAGATACATTTTGGTTTGAAGGATTTTCCACTCCTTCCCATAGATAAGACAAAGCTTTCTGAGCTTTGTGGCTCTGATGCTCAGCACAAGGTCATGGGAGAAGGTTTTCTGTAACAGCAGCACAGTTAAAGGCTGAAGTTGCCAGGCAGGGGCAGCTCCAGAGCTGTGGGACAAGAGCTGGGAGCTGCACTCCCTTCTGCAAGGGTGAGGACCACCAACAGAGTGTATTGGCAAGGCTGCTTTTAGGGAGGAGTTGTTTGTTTATAAACTCAAGTAAAATGTGCTGCAACCACATTATAGTGAAAGATTGGCTATCTGACAAAAGCCAGTATAAACCCCATTGGGATCACAAGCTTTCTAGGCAATTTGTTAGAAAAGCTCTCATAAAAAATATGAATATTCCATTTTCAATAACAGAAAAGTGCCATCCACATCTTCCAGGTTAGGACCCCTCTCTTCAATCTTCCTGTGTGAGGCATATTGCAGGGCCAGAGGCAGGGCTGTCACACAGGGATGGCCTCATAGTGACAAAAGCAGCAGTGACCCAGCTGCTGGGACAGACAGGAGTAACTATAGCAGCCTTACAGCACTAACAGTCTCATCTGTGTCCAGCTGGAGTCCTGTAGCTCTCACCCTTGAAGGTTTTCCTGTTTCAGTACTGCTTTTCCTCTCTAGAGTCCCTTAGTCTTCTCCCTTTCCTACCTGCACACATTACCCCTATTTTTCTTGACCCTTTTCCTTATCTCCCCCTCAAACCCTATCTCTTTTCCCACATCTCTTCAGAAAATCTCCAACAAAAAAAAAAAAACAACCACAAACAAAAAACAAAACAAAACAAACAAACAAAAAAAAAAACAACAAACCCAAAACCAAAATATAAAAAAATCCTTTTCCCTCCAAGTTAGGACACAAAACAACAATCCAGCAATCCAGCAAGGCCACCACTACTGATGCTACATTTCTCACCCAGTCTGCCTTTTTCAGCCCCAAACCTCTGTGCACATCCACTCGCTGACTCAGCAGAGGTTCTGCTTTCAGTCAGGACCAGAGCTCAGAGTGCCCTCCAAGTGCCATGAACCCTGAGCTCGTGTTCCACAGGTACTGGGGAAGAGCAGATCCTTTATCCTGTCTCAGAGCAGATCCTTTATCCTGCTGGAGAGCAGATCCCTTGTCCTGTTTCAGAGCAGATCCTTTATCCTGTCTCAGAGCAGATCCTTTATCCTGCTGGAGAGCAGATCCCTTGTCCTGTTTCAGAGCAGATCCTTTATCCTGCTGGAGAGCAGATCCCTTGTCCTGTTTCAGAGCAGATCCTTTATCCTGCTGGAGAGCAGATCCCTTATCCTGTTTCAGAGCAGATCCCTATCCTGTCTCAGAGCAGATCCCTTGTCCTGTCTCAGAGCAGATCCCTTGTCCTGTCTCAGAGCAGATCCTTTATCCTGCTGGAGAGCAGATCCCTTATCCTGTTTCAGAGCAGATCCCTATCCTGCCTCAGAGCAGATCCCTTGTCCTGTCTCAGAGCAGATCCCTTGTCCTGTTTCAGAGCAGATCCCTTGTCCTCTCTCAGAGCAGATCCCTATCCTGCCTCAGAGCAGATCCCTTGTCCTGTTTCAGAGCAGATCCTTTATCCTGCTGGAGAGCAGATCCTTTATCCTGCTGGAGAGCAGATCCCTATCCTGCTGGCAGCACCTGCCCATGCTGTGTCTGTGCTGCAGCATCCCCTGCACGATTGCTGTGTGCAGCCCCTGGAGCCAGGGATGGAATCACAGTAATGTGACACTTGCACTGAATCCATGCAATTGGAGCAGATCTCATTCCTGTGCAGCAGCTCAGTGACTCCTCAATGACTTCTAATTCCCACTGTCAGCACAGGAACTGACTGGCACCACAACCCAAGAGTTAACATTTCAGGAACCTGAGAGAACATGGAAACCTGAGTTCAGAGCTTCATGAATTCCCAGCAATGCGAAAATGACTTAAATTTACAGTGCATGCAGTGTAAAGCACCACTGCCTCACACAGTGTAACCATTTCTGACTGAAGGCTAATTACTTTTCCTCACCATCATCTGTTAAAGTTATGACCAGCACAACTCCATGGACTTGATTCATGGAGGAAAGTTAATTCTTTAGGAAGTAATGTTCAATACTGAACAGAGTGAAAAGAAGCCTCCTAAATACAATTCTGCTTTCCACATCCTTTTATCTCTACCAATGTTCCCATGTTATTGTTTCCTAATTACCTGTGAGTGGAAAAACTGCTTAGCCACTTCCAGCTTTCCAAGGCTTCATGTCAATTTACAATGACACAAACAGGCTTAATGACATCCACTGTCACTGAGAATTAGTCATGAAAAGGGGTTTTGGTTTTTTTGCAAACCTCTGTACAGTAGACCTGGTACATAAAAACCAACTGCAAATGAGGAAAATTTAAACACTGGCATTTAAAGACAGAAGGTTACATTAGTTCCCAAGAATCAGCAACTGCCTTCAAACAAAATCACCCCAAAAGCCCAAACTGTCCTGTTCTCTGCCAGCACCATGCAGATGCAACTGAAACAGAAATACCATGGACAGGTAAAACTTTCCAAATGCTATTTCCACAGAATAGCTCCAAAACACTTGATGTGTTTAAAAACTCAATTAAATTTGATATGTTTGCTTGACATCCAGTGATACTTGGTAAAAGGAAAGACTCAACCTTTCTAACTCTTGATGTAGTATTTTCCCAATCCAGTTTGGTGCACAGAAACAAGTTGCAAACTGAATTTAGGAACTGTGTACCTAGCACCATCCAGCACCAGCCCTGCTGGAGGAATGTTGACATTCTACTGAGCTATAATCACTGATAATTGTTTTAATTGATGATTGCAGGTACAACTCCAGCCATACCTCCACAAATGCCCAGCCTGTCCCAATTCTTCCACACTGCAATGCATCTACTTTTCTAGCAATAATTTTATGACTTTAAATTCTGAGGACAGACTGACCTGACATAAATCAAAATGGCTTCAAGCTGAGGATGCTTTCCCTTCAACATGGCCATAATTTGAATCCCAGCAGTCTAACTCACAATAATCTCTCTCTATGCACATCTTGAAAATCTCCTCAATGCCTTAAGAAATGTCTTGGCTGCTAGCAAGAGGTATCATTCCCATCTCTAAAGATATATACAGCACAGCTCAGGTCATCTTCACATCAGACAGATCTCAGATGACTTTTTCCTTCCTTTTTCACCTCAGATAAACAAATGGGTCCATCACACCTCACAGAATACTTTTTTTCTTTTTCAAAGCAGGACCCAAGCCAACATTCATTTTTGATATGTTTTTAACTGTTTTATCTCTTAATAGTGGTAATCTTCACTTACCAGAGCTGGTACAATACAAATTCCTCCTTCCAAACCTTCTTCCCCCATGTAAGAAAACGGTGATTTTTCATGTTTTACAAATCACAGAATCATTTTGGTTGGAGGAGACCTTCAAGATCATCAAGTCCAGCCACTACCCCAAAAACCACATTCATTTTCTCTTTGTAGCTGGCAGGATTTGAGGAATGGGGGTGCAGGGATCATGGCAAAAGACAGAAGTGTGGCAGGGCTGATGTCCCCTGGGCTGTGACAGCAGCAGGGAGGGCCCTGCTCCTGCAGCCAGCCAGGCCAAAGGTGGAGTTCTGCTCCACGTCACTCCTCCTGCCAGCCCTTGTGCCAAAAGCCTTGTGCCAAAAGCCTGGCTGGTGCCAAGCCACGGGGAGGGGAGTCTGCAGCCATGGCTCTGCACAGCAGTGCCAAAATTCCCTGGAGCTGCGTGGCCGGACACACCCGGGTCCTGGGATGACCCTCCAGCTTGGAATGGCTCCCAGTGCTGGTCCCAGGGCAGAGCCCAGCCCCTGCCAGGGCTGGGGATACTGCAGGGCCCCCGAGCAGCCCACACTGCTCCTCCAGCTGGGAGGGGACCAGCAGATCAGCCCCTCCACGCTGGAGCTTCTCAGCCATCCCAGCTGAGCAGGAGCTGGGGCAGACTGTGTGCATTGTTCACCTGATTTAGCAGAGTGCATCAGCATTCCCACCTCCCTGAGACCTGGCTCAGCCAGCTCCAGCTCACAGGTATGAGCATCTGAGGGAGCATTTACCCCCACACAGGTGTGAGCACTCTCAGTTAGGATTTACCCCCACACAGGTATGAGCACTCTCAGGTAGGATTTACCCCCACACAGGTATGAACACTCTCAGGTAGGATTTACCCCCACACAGGTGTGAGCACTCTCAGTTAGGATTTACCCCCACACAGGTGTGAGCACTCTCAGTTAGGATTTACCCCCACACAGGTATGAGCACTCTCAGTTAGGATTTACCCCCACACAGGTATGAGCACTCTCAGGTAGGATTTACCCCCACACAGGTATGAGCACTCTCAGGTAGGATTTACCCCCACACAGGTATGAGCACTCTCAGTTAGGATTTACCCCCACACAGGTATGAGCACTCTCAGGTAGGATTTACCCCCACACAGGTGTGAGCACTCTCAGTTAGGATTTACCCCCACACAGGTGTGAGCACTCTCAGTTAGGATTTACCCCCACACAGGTATGAGCACTCTCAGTTAGGATTTACCCCCACACAGGTATGAGCACTCTCAGGTAGGATTTACCTCCCCACACCTATGAGTTTATTTCAGCAGAGGAGGAAAAAATCAAAGAGGCCAGCCATGTGTACTGTTTAATCCACTTTCTACAGCTTAACCTGACTGGGTGAAAAATAAAAATCTGCCTTGTCTCATTGCACATGGCTTTTGAATGACATTCCTGAGGAATACTTTTGTAAATAAATTATAACTGGAGTAAACTGAAGGACAAAAAGGCTTTAAAAAAAGGACCATTGCCCTGGCAAGAAGCCAACAAAAAGTAAGAACTACACCTACTACTACACTTCTCTTTGACTTCCTTAAAATATGGATATTGACCAAAAATCTCACACACTTTACATACTATTCAGTGTTTCTTTGAAAATATCTGCAAATTTGCACTGCCAAATATGCCTGTGTTTGGAAAACAGAGAGGAAACTGCAATTACTTGCCCATTTCTATCTCCTTAACCCAAAGCTCATTTTTTCCCTATTTCCCACAGGATTTCACAAGCTGCAAATGAGAGAAGTGAGTTTTTTATCTGTAGGGATTGATGCTGTTCATCATAACCCAGGACCCAGAGGTAAGTAATTTTGTGTATAGCAATTGTTTGTAGGAAGAGCAGCCTTAAAACTGAATGACAGCTGAATTAGGGGTCCATCACCCCACTCTCTGTTCCATAAGCCTCATGGCAGCTTTCAGCCCTGTGTGATGAAATGCTGGTGGCTTTCCCAGCCTGGAAGAAGAGAGAATTAGCTTTTCCTTTTCCTTCCTGGCTGAAGAGGAATGACCTTTCATTTGAGCATGCTAAAGTGCAGGCAATTCCCACAGCCCTGTGCAGGACTCCCTGCTACTCCCTGCTCCCTCAACCCATGTGTCATCTACAGGCTTTGCAGCAGGGACTTTTAATTGTAAATTTCAGATTAGAAAAAGAAAAAAAACAAAAACAAAACTAAAAGCTGTTGGGAGACCCCACTGGGTCAGCACAAAGATTCTCCTCTGCTCTTCTGGCTTTTCCCCTTCCACATGGTGTGTGAAAGAGAAATGCCCCACAGAGCTGCACATCTCCAGTGTCATACACTGTGTTCCATGCAGACCCTGGAGGAGGAACACCAGCTTTGCCTGGCTTTGAAATCCCATCTCACAGAGAAGTTTCCAGGTTCTGGCAAAAGGAACCATGGAATCGTTAAGATTGGAGAAGTCCAGCCATGAGCCCAGCACCACCCTGTTCCCCACAAAGCCATTCCCCAAGTGCCACCTCCACACGTGTTTTGGAACATGTTCAGGTGACTCCACCACTGCCCTGGGCAGCCTGCTCCCAAGCCTGACAATTCCTTCCATGAAGAAATTTTTCCTAATATCAAACCTAAACCTCCCCTGGGGCAACTTGTGGCTGTTTCCCCCAGAATGGAGGAGTTTCCTCCTCCCTAAGCTGCACCAAGGGAAATATAGGCTGGATATTAGGAAAAAGTCCTTTACAGAAAGGGTGATAAAGTTCTGGAATGTTCTGCCCAGGGAGGTGGTGGAGTCACCATCCCTGGGTGTGTTTAACAAAGCCTGGATGTGGCACTGGGTGCCAGGGTTTAGCTGAGGTGTTGGAGCTGGGTTGGACTCGATGATCTTGAAGGTCTCTTCCAACCCAGTGATTCTGTGAATTCTGTGATACTCTGATCTGCTGTGGAACCTGTAACACACAGCAGAGAGGGACTGAGAGCCCAGGTGCTGAATTTACCTCTTACAACTCTGCTCTGTTCCCTTCCTTCTTTTCAGACAACTTCAGCTGCACATGTGCAGTGTTTCAGCAGCACTAAGTCAAATCCCAGCTAGTCCATCAGTTAATAAACCACTTTTATTTCCCACAAAGAAACATCACGTTGCTCATCCTCTGTTTTGGTCTCATAAATCCTTGTCACAGAGTAATACCTCTGTTGGCCTTGGCCCTTCCAAAACCAGTTATTACAGTGTCATAGGCATCCCCTAACAGGGAACAATTTCTTCCTAATATCAAATCCAAACCTGCTCTTTTTAGTTTAAAACCATTCCCCCTTGTCCTATCACAATCTACCCAAGTAAAAAGTCACTATTTACAGAACTGAAAATCATTTAGTTCTGGCTGTGTAAATTCCATCAAGCACAAAATACACAGTAAAAGAAATATCTCTAAAGAGAAACGTTCTTGTCATTATTTTAGCTGGGGTATTTAAACTCAAGCTCCATTAAAACCAGTGGAAACTACCACAGCAGGCTGATACCTATCCAAGAGATAACAACTTCCATTTGTAAAACAAAGCCCTGAAGTGACAACCCACAGTTTCAAGTGATAGAGAAACCTGCTTACCTGCTCATTAAAAGACAATTCAGAAATAAATTCCTCATTCTGATGAACCAAATTGCTAGCAAACAGAGAGCTATTAAATGCTACCTAATAAATCTCTGCAAGCCTCAGACTCCTATTTTCTTGATTGCATATGTAATAAATACCAAGAGCTCGAGGTAATACAATATACAAGAGGACTGAATCATTTTTTGGCCTTAGGAAAGGAGATAATTTTAAAATGTTATGTAATCCTAACAGACTGACAGCTGAGGTAACCACCTCATGACAATCTAAGGAACTATATGAAGCATGGCACTTTCCCAAAACTCCCCTCTCTGTCATCATTCATTCAGTGAAAACTCTCATCCATGTGCAACTTTTAATACTAGAAACTGCTTTCAGGATGGAAAGGAAAACTTTACCCAAATATGACCTAAGAAGCTTAAAGTACTGCCAGAAAAAAAGTGGAGAAGTCAATTAAAAGTAAAGAGGTTGTGGTGCAGTGAGTCCCAGCTACATCCCGTGGTACAGGTGACAGAGGGCAGCTCCATGGCAGTGCCAATTCCATGGGCTTCACCTGAGTAATGAAAGCCCCAGACAAGCACAACCAGTTATATATTCACTGCAGTGCACCCTTTATTGAACACCAGGTTCCATTTTGCTCATAGGAGGGTGAGGTTGACTTCAAAAAGGAAAAGAAAGCTCACCAACATTACCCAGGAGTTGGAGAATGAACCTCCAGCCCAAACCTCACCTAGAGCAGCACAGAGGGAACACTGGGAGGAGAAAGAAAGGCTCATCTGTGCAAGATTCCTCCTTGCACACATCCCACCAGCCTCCTGGCAGGAGATTTTAGTGTTTCTTCAGGATCAACAAATTCTTGTAGCCTTTAACAAGAAGCAGAGGGAAGTCTTAACAGCCTGTTTACAGCCAGGTAATTCTGTAATGGGAGGTACAGCTGGTAACAGCTGCACCCTCCTCTCCTTTAGCCCAAATGGCAGAGAGGGTCAGAAAAGGCTCTGCTGTAACCCCAGAGCTCACAAACATCTCCCCTAGCACCACAAATGTCACGCCAGCCCTGCCCACAGCTCTGCCCCAGCTCTGGGGGCTCTGAATTCACACGTGGAACATTCTGCATGGACCTTATGGCACCTCAGAGCACTGCAGCCCTCCAAGCTCCAGCAAAAATTTCTTTAAATCCTGTGGTTTTGTTGCTTAGTTCACCACCCACCCATCAGCCTTCTTAAAACTTTATATTTACCTATAAAATTCAGTAGCAGCAGCTCAGGCCTTGTTACAGAAGTGACAGCTGAGAGGTACAGTCTCCATTTAGACCCTTGCACCCCATCACTTTTAACCCCTTGAAGTTTAATTAAAGCTGTAGGAGGCACACATCACATTTGGGAATGTTTTATACAGGCAACCACTCACTGAAAACCTGAAAGGAAGAAAGATTGGTTCCTCTCACAGATAGACACAAGGACAGACACACACATTTCTGCAATCTGGGCTTCTCAGCTCCAGATCCAAGACTTGAGACAACCTGAAATTTTGACATGTGAATTTTTAACCAAAAACCTGTTAAAAATTTGAGTTAAATTTAAAAGCGCAGCCAGGAGCACCAGTCATGCTTAGGCTGAAGGGCTCTGCAGGCAAACATTCCCAGAGCTCCACAGCAATGGGAGGAGATGCTGATACACAGGAGCTGAGTCAGATGGGGAACAGGCAGCTTGAGAGCATCTGCAGAGCAGAATGGATGAGAGCTCTGCTGTGATGAGTCACCAGAGAGACGCAGGAAATGAGGATTACTCAAAACAGGAACCACTATCAGAGCAACATTATGTTTTATAATGGGAAATTAATGTTTTATTCAAGTGATATTTGCTAGATATAATTCCTTGTAGCTAAGTGAGTCTAGAACTCCAGCTCCACCTTGGATTTGATTTTCTGCCCAGTTCTGAACTCCCCCATTTGCACAAGCCTCTTGATTGAGTCTTTTCACAGGCTGGGAAGATGAATGGCATGAATGGGATTTATCATATATAATGGGATGTAGACGTGGATGAACAGGGGTTCTTAATAGATAAAAGCTCTTTGGGAACAAACATTTTTTCCAGTACATGGTATAAAAGCAAAATAAGCACTATAAAATCTTCCATAGATTTTAGGAAGGACTGAACCTCAAAGAATATCCAGCTCCAGCCTTATCTAGAAATGTAAACAGTTTAAGGGGGTGGTTGTTGTCCACAGCCTGAAGTAATTGAGCACTAATTCTCTACCACCTACAGAGCAAGAAATTGGAGAGGAAACATGGCACATTGCTAAGTGTGCACTTTTCAGTCAGATTCCTGCATCTCCATCCTCCTCACCGAGCCCTGCAGATCTGCCCTCCCCATCCCAAACCCAGAGATGACACCAGAGATCTCCAAAGGCAGAGGGACAGATTGTTATCTCAAAATGAGGCATTTCCAGAGCCAGCTGCAATTGTCCCAAAACATCCATCCAACCGGAGGCTAGGGAGAAACATTCCAATTCCCTCAAGTGGGGCTCTCATCTGTGATAACTAAATCCTTGAAAAGACCTTCATTCACGTTATTTGCAGAGTTTTTTTCACCGAAAGAAGATGAAAGGCTTAGTTGCCTTATCTGTAATTAGACACGCATTTGCTACACATTCCTGGGACAAATAAACCAAATTTACCTTAATAGGGTGCTTTTATCCAGCTGAACTACTTTAAATTTGCTGCTGCTTTGTTGCACAGTAACATTTCACAAATAAAAACCAAACCCAGTGCCACGAGAGCAGCATTCCATGGCGTTTCTTCCAGCTCTACAGACCTCCCAGGGCAAAAAAGGGAGGAAAGTGTTTGAAGCATGAAGGATTTTTCCCTTCCCAGTCTCCAGGCCCAAGCAAAGCCTTGCTGGAGCTACCTGGGGACATCAAACACATCCAGACATCCCCATCCTGGGCTGAATCCCTGCAGCACCACAGTTTTGTGGGGCTCCTCTAGCCCACACCAAGGCCGGCTTTGACGCACTCCAAGCTTGGGCCTCTATTTTCAATTTAGACAAGTATCTATGGCAACTGTGGGGCTATTTTAAACCATTCCCATTTAGCCACCTCCAGGCTGAATGTTAAATAGACACAAAGCCCCAGCCTACCCCATCAGGCGCCCCTCTAACAGCTCAGGGCATGTGACAGAGCAGGACACTCCTGTCTGCTCCTCTCCCTTCTCCTGCAGAACATTCCAGCAAGGCTTCCTTTGCCCTCTCCAGTGACTTCTGGGGGTCTCAGCAAAAGAAATGCCTTAGTTTGGCTCTCATCCCTTTGAGCTGTCTGGTTCCTCTTTGGTTCTTCCTTGTTGCAGTGACCTCAGGTGCTTCAGGTGCACCCAAGAAGAACTGCTGCGAGAGGTGTTCCCAAACCCGCTGGGAGAGGTGTTCCCAAACCTGCTGGGAGAGGTGTTCCCAAACCCTGCTGGGAGAGGTGTTCCCAAACCCTGCAGTGAAAGGTGTTCCCAAACCTGCTGTGAAAGGTGTTCCCAAACCCTGCTGTGAAAGGTGTTCCCAAACCCTGCTGGGAGAGGTGTTCCCAAACCCTGCAGTGAAAGGTGTTCCCAAACCTGCTGGGAGAGGTGCTCCCAAACCCTGCTGTGAAAGGTGTTCCCAAACCCTGCTGGGAGAGGTGTTCCCAAACCCTGCTGTGAAAGGTGCTCCCAAACCCTGCTGTGAAAGGTGTTCCCAAACCTGCTGGGAGAGGTGTTCCCAAACCTGCTGTGAAAGGTGTTCCCAAACCCTGCAGGGAAAGGTGTTCCCAAACCCTGCCGGGAGAGGTGTTCCCAAACCCTGCTGGGAGAGGTGTTCCCAAACCCTGCAGGGAAAGGTGTTCCCAAACCTGCTGGGAGAGGTGCTCCCAGGCTCCCAGCTACCCCACCACAGCCCTGCCACCACCCCACCCTGCCTGAGGGCCTTGGTGGCTGGGGAAGGACTGCAACAGCAGAAACATGAACCACAGAATCCCAGAATGGGCTGGGTTGGAAGGGATCTCTGAAAGCCCACCCAGTGCCACCCCGGCCATGGCAGGGACACCTCCCACTGTCCCAGGCTGCTCCCAGCCCTGTCCAGCCTGGCCTTGGGCACTGCCAGGGATCCAGGGGCAGCCACAGCTGCTCTGGGCACCCTGTGCCAGGGCTTGCCCACCCTCACAGGGAAGAATTCCTTCTAAACATCTAATCTAAATAGTAAAGTCTAATGAATAGCTTTTAATTTGCTCTCTCTTTACAGGGTTGGTGCGTTTTGTTTAGTTTTAAACATTTGAGATTTAGTTTTTCTCTCTGAGGAAAACTGTGACCCTCCTATTTTTCTAAAAAAAAAATGTTTTAAATGAAAGTTGATGGCTTAGGACAGCCACAGGACTCCAGGGAATGGACCCTAACAAATAACCTCATATATCCAATGATTTGAAACATGTTGTAGAATTTGGCATTCCTTTAATTTCGTAGGTGATGTCCAAGGCATACATTTCCATGCTGGGAAGAGTTTATTCATCTTCTTTACAAGCACAACACCTGACAAGCAACTTTAACCTCATTCTAGATTAACACTCTTCCTTGTTCTGAACATGACTTGCTACAAAAGGCAGAAATCTGTCAAATTAATCCGTTTGCATAAGTGGCAGTTATGGAAGAAAAATGCAGCTAAACAGGAAGGCAGGTGCAGTCTGTTTACACATCCCTGTTATCAAGCTACAGTCACAAATGCATTTGCTGTGCTGTGTTTGCTTTGCAAACCAGGCCCTACTTTTCATCACTTTGGGGATTTTCTGAGCCCTGGGGCTCAGCTCAGCTCCCCAAGCAAAGGTTCCCTGTTTCATCTCCCCTGGCTTGACCTCCAGTGACCAAACCCCTGGGGCTCTGCAGCACCTCACTTTAGGGACATGCCAAAATTTCCATCTGTCAATATTCCAAGTGTTTACACTGAGCTAGCCAGCATTCCCACAGCACCACACACACCTGTGGAGCAATTCTGCCACTTCTGAACTCCTGCTTACAAAGGTTTTATTTTCAATTACATAAATTGTGGCAACAGCCATCACTGCTGCAGAACTGAACTCTCCCCTGCTTGACAGACTAATTCAGGGAAGGTGTTAGGAGCTATTTTAGCATCTGATAAAGGTGCATTTTTAGTCCACACAAGTAGTTAAAAGCTGCTCAGCAGTTTGAAAGTTAACAACCAAGTTTTACTACGAGGGAATCAGAGGGCAAACAAGACAAAGGCATCTTCCAGCCTCAGCAGGCAGCTCCCCAGCACACAGCTGAAGTTCCTCTGCACCTTTTTTAAGGCATTTGATACCCAACAGTCACACACACGTGCCCAGCAGTGTTGGCTGCATTGGCACACTCATCCTGCACGCTGTGGGCAGTGTCTGTGCAGAACACCAGCTTTAACTCCTGTTGTAGGGCCCAGCCTGCACATCCACACATGAGGTACAGCTTTGTGCTGACTCTCCCCCAGCTGCACACACAGCCAGGCCTCTGAGCTGGGCTGAGGGAGCCCACATGGAGCCACCTTCTCTTAATTACACCAAGATACTTAATTAAAAAAGGTTAAACTTTACCTTCTCCACCCCATGAGAGGCAGGGCCAAACAAACCTGCACTGTGCACTAGAACTGATGGAGCAGCAGAGAGGGGACAGGTGATGAGAGCAGATAATTTGCTTTTCATCCTTGAGAGAATGCACAGATAAGTCAAGTCATAGCCCATACTGAGAGTGGGCTACTACACCAAAAACATCCTCAACACCCACTGCCAGCCTGGCTTCTCCTTGCACGCACCAACATTTGTTCCCTCTCACTTGCCATGAGCTTTGGCAGCTTTCAGGTTCTGAATCTGGAGCAGATTCAAGCAGCAAAAGGAAAATCTCAGCAAGGTGGCAGCAAACAGCCAGCCAAAACAAATGAGAATAGGTTAGGAAACCTCAAGGGGAGGTTCATCTTAGGGAACAGAATCAATCACCATAGCATCAGCAGCGTGGTCCCCTGGCCCTCCAGGAATGAACTCTTTCCTGAACCTTGCAGGACAGTGAGAGAGAGAGAGAGAGAGAGAAGTGAAAGCTTGGACTTGATGATTTCTGAGGTCTTAGTTTCTAACCTTACTGATTCTTTGATTCTATTATATATATACATATTAGATATATATATATATATATATATGTTTCTTTCCATTAAAATATAAAATAGGAAACTGCTGTGAAGGTTTCTTCACTAATACCAGGACTACATCAAATTAAGCCAAGACTTGTTCCAAGACAAGCAGCATCCTGACCTAGTATGAATGCAGCACACAAGGGCAGCACACAAGGACAATTCTCATGCTATATACTTAGAAAACTGTGCAATTCCTCTGGGTGTAAAACTGACCAACTGACCATATGGCACAAAACCAATCATAGTCCAGATATTTATGTTCAAGGGCAGGATTAACTTTCTGTGGGAGTCTGAAGCTGTCTGTGCCACATTTGAAACAGAGCAGTGGTAATCTCAGTTCTGTGACCCTGGCAAGGGTGGGGGAAGCATATGAATCAATCAACACCAGCTCTTCTTTCCCAAAGGAATGTGTTTGGTGATGCTGGATGAGCAGGCATCAAGTCCTTTCCTGCCTGTCATGGGAAGGGGAGCTCACTTGTGACCCTCAGCACCGTGTGGTGCCAGGGGCCCTGTGTTATCAACTGCATGGCCACAAATGTCCATTATGCAGACATTCAGTTTGGGGAATTTACAAACAAAAGAGACAAATGGCTAAAATAGTGTATTTATATAGTTATCGTATGGTTTATGATGTATTCGTTTACTATAGATTAACTCTAAGTTCTGGGAGAGGAATTTGAGTCTGACCAAAAAATATAACAAACAACTAAGTGCTTTGTTACTGCAAAGGAAGCCTTGTGAAGTGAGAGCAGCTGCTGAATGCCTATGTGAGATGTAAGGAGTTCTTTCTTAAAGACAGCATTTCATTTTTAAAATTTCAGATGCTTAACAGTTGCCCTTCACCATTTTAAAGTAATGTCAGAGGAGCAATACAGCTAAAATGAATGTATTCCTCACTGAAAGTAATGGGGTTAACATGGCATCGACAAGACAGGGTCTGACCTTCAGAGTCTTTTTTCAAGGAACATTATTGACTCCATTTAAAAGCTGACTAACAAGCAAGCACTCTCTCTGAAATAGCAGGGTCAGATTTCAAAGCTGTGTAAATCTGTTCACCATACCAAGAGGAGACTTCAGTATTACCTAATAAAGGTCAGATCCCATGGTTGAAGGGTTTGTGCAGACAAACAGCAGTGCTGATGATGCACTGGCTCTCTGCATGGTCCAGAGTGAGAATGGGGACTTGGGGCTGGAGGCTAAAGGAGGCTCAGGCTCAGCCCTGCAGTGCTGAACTGCTCATCCTCCCACAGGAGGTACCAGTGCTCAGCCTGCACTGCCCTCTCGGCCACAGGCCACAGGCCACAATTTCTCCGCATACCAAATTATTCACACTGGAAAGCAAATGCAACTGGCTGACTCCAAAAGCTCCTGTTCATTTTAACTGCCTGGTTACATTCCTTCAGAATAAGAAAACCAGCAGTGTAATTCTTTTTTCATCTTAGCTGGTTAACTTCACATGGTACCAGGGCAGTGAGAGTCCCTGCCTATCCCACAACTTGTTCTTGGCCATGCCACAGCACAAACTTGCTCCTCTTGGCCCTGGCGGCCAAGGGTGAAGGAGAAAGAGCAAAGACACCACCAGGAAAATTTTCCCAGGGCCATAGGCTGAGCAAGCCAAAAGTCTGTACTTCAAGAACACACGCAAAGCACATTCATCACTTTAAAGCATCGTCCAAAACTTCTGACACCGCAGCACAAGATTTTGGAAAGTCTCCATATTTATCTTCCACCAGCAAAACAACCATAGTCAATCCAAACTGACCGAAATTCAACATTTATGGAACCTTCTAATGTAAAGCCAGCCATTACTGATGGTCACTACACTTCTGATTTCAATGCCATGAGTTCAGACAATGCTTATCAACTTTGATCCAGAACCAGGAAAAGTACAAATTTTATCATTATTACATGAGACATTACTTTAGTGTATGTTATCTTCAATGAAAACAGTTCGCCTGAGTGAATCTCTCACAAAATCATTCAGCTACAGCACTGTAGGTTTGAATCTGGAAATGAAAACTACTAGTAATACCATGCAAGGCAATTCCAACACCAGGAAAATTAATGAACATTGCAGAGAAAGGATTCTTGGATAAGAGGGAGAACTATATTAATCTTCAGCTGCTTATAGGCCATAAACAAGATGTTTTATAGACATAGCTGCAGAATTACAGTCGGGTGTAAGGAAACTTTAAAGCCATCAGCTGGAAGTTTGGTAGCCAAACCCTGACAGCACTTGGCAGGGATGTGGGATGGGTGTAGGGCTCTCCGTGCCACCAAGTACACAGTACACTGCCTTCACCTCTTATCCAGAAGCCTTCTCACAATCATTATTAAAAGTAGAAGAAAGAAAAATGAAAGACTCCTTAAACACCATTAAACTCACTCAGAGCTTCTTGTTCAACGCAGAAGAACTCTTTAACTTTACAGAAAGAACTGTAAGAAACCACCACTATATAAGCTCCATTTTCATGACAAAGATATGTTTTCACATATTTTCATTTTGCAGTCATGAAGTTCACTTTTGGAATGACAGAGCAGACAAGTTTGGACAGGAGTCCCCTCCAGAGAAGCTCTGCTCTCACAGCTCGGCCGGCCGGAGCGCAGGGTGTGCTTTGCTGTTCAGTGTTTGCTTTCCAGGGAATTCTCCTCCCCACCACGGCAATGTCTGTGTGCCTGGAATGTCTTTTCCCTGTGCCATTGGCATGCAAGAGGTTTGCTACTGAGTATAACAAATGCTGTGCTACAAACCACTGACAAAATGTAATGGGTTCCTAAGTCCCTGCAGGATGTCTACCTTAGAACACAAATACAAGAAGCACTTTATCTGATTCACTTCATACAAGATGTGTAACTCCCTAATATTAATCAATTTAACTTGTGCTCACAAAATTATTCCAGCAAGTTGCACATACAATGTCTTTGAAGACCAAGACTGAAATTAACATAAAATAGTGAGAGGTTAGAAGAGAAGGAAACTGAGGTACAGCCAGATGTTCTTGTTGCAAGAGCTCATTCATCTTCCCAATTCTTTTTCCCTGCCTAGGAGCCAGCTCCAGTCAAACCCCAGCTCCCCTGCTCCAAACACAGCTGATGCTGCTGCTCTCAGAGAATGAAACAAGGAATGAGTGTTATTACAGATCAGTGCCAGACTGGAGCCCTCACACAGCACTAGGGGGATTATCACACAACAAACATCTCAGTGCCATTCCAAGACCAGAATATATTGCATCAAATTGGCTGAAAATTTTCTGGACCATGTAAGACATCCATGGAAAATTCCTTTTTTCACATCCCATACTCTCTTCCTTTTCAAAAGCGCTCACTGATGATCCTGTACTGAGCACACACTTGCTTTTCCAGTGATTTGGATTTTGGTAACCTGTTGACTTCCCTCACACCACTGGAGGCATGTCTGCCTGCATTTCTTTCCTGCAGCTCTCACAGAAGAGTTCCTGTAGTGGTCCCCAGTGTCTGGTGGCCAGCATCAGGCTGCAGGGTCCCCACACCAAGTCCCCATGCTGGGCAGCAGCTCCCCCACACCTTCTAGAAACAACATTTCTACAGAGTGACCTCATACAAAATAAAGCTCATCCTAAGAATTCAGCATCCTTACCCCTGAGGCATCCTCATGTGTTCAATTCAGGTAACCTTGGTGGAAGGGTGTTCAGGACTAACACACACCTATTCCTTGGGCAGTACAGGTCACTGCAGCTGCAAGGAGTCACTTGCCCTGTGCATGGCACGAGTAAGACCATGAGATCTCATCTGATGATTTTCATTATTTTTAAGATGCATAGTTTACACACAGGAACAGCTCACAAGAGCATCAACTTTTACACCTTTTAAAAGTTACTGATGCAAATCCTCCCCTTTCAGGCAACTCTTAGAACTGTTAAAAGCTTTTAAACACAGAGCTATTGAAGCCATAAACATTTATTTTAGTACTTGGTAATTCAAAACTATGGTCAAACAACTCTGAGCCCTTCTGAACACAATCGGCCTCCCTGTGATTCACAACAGGACCACAAAAGCAAGCAGCACTCAGACACCAAGGGGAAGGAATTACTGCTCGGGGGTTTGTGTGAATGGCCCCATTTCTGGTGTAGAAAGGGTTGGAGAAACTGCAGCCAGAAGTGCAGCAGCATGGCCAGGCTGGAGAGGACAAGCAGAGCTGTAGAGGGACAGGCAGGGCTGTAGAGGGACAGGCAGGGCTGGAAGGGGACAGGCAGGGCTGGAGGGGGACAGGGCTGGAGGGGACAGGCAGGGCTGGAGAGGACAGGCAGGGCTGGAGGGGACAGGCAGGGCTGGAGAGGGACAGGCAGGGCTGGAGAGGACAGGCAGGGCTGGAGAGGACAGGCAGGGCTGGAGAGGGACAGGGCTGGAGAGGACAGGCAGGGCTGGAGGGGGCAGGCAGGGCTGGAGAGGGACAGGCAGGGCTGGAGAGGACAGGCAGGGCTGGAGAGGGACAAGCAGGGCTGTAGAGGGACAGGGCTGGAGGGGACAGGCAGGGCTGGAGAGGGACAGGCAGGGCTGGAGAGGGACAGGCAGGGCTGGAGAGGGACAGGGCTGGAGAGGACAGGCAGGGCTGGAGAGGGACAGGCAGGGCTGGAGGGGGCAGGCAGGGCTGGAAGGGGACAGGCAGGGCTGGAGAGGGACAAGCAGGGCTGGAGGGGGACAGGCAGGGCTGGAGAGGGACAGGCAGGGCTGGAAGGGGACAGGCAGGGCTGGAGAGGGACAGGCAGGGCTGGAGGGGGCAGGCAGGGCTGGAGAGGGACAGGGCTGGAGAGGGACAAGCAGGGCTGGAGAGGGACAGGCAGGGCTGGAGGGGGCAGGCAGGGCTGGAGAGGGACAGGCAGGGCAGCCCCAGCACAAGCCCCCTGCCCACCCTGGCTGCCCAGACTCCCTTCCCACCTCACTGCACCCACCCGAGCCACTGCCACCATCTCACAGCCACCCCATCACCATCAGCCACCCCATCACCACCAGAGTATCCCAGGATGGAGGGAAAGCTGCAATTCCAGCAGGCAGTGAGCTGCTGCAGGCAGTGACTCTGGAATGCTGCTGCAGGGTGCTTGGTGTGTCCCAGACACCCACACGTGGTGCTGGAGCAAGGCAGGTGGCTCCTGGGGGGCTCTGCAGCCCCCTGGCCCCTGGCAAGGGCAGGGAAGGGGAAATGTGCCGAGGAGGTTTGCTGGCCCAAAATACAGCACAAATCCTTCTTTCTCCTACCCCTCTCCCAGCCTTTGCTGAGCAGAAACATTCCCAGTGCTTTCGGATGGTCATTTAGGACTTTCTGGTGGCTTTGGAAAGGAATTGGTCATCTCAAGCAGAGCAGAGTCTCTCCCAGAGAGACTGAGAACAGTCAAGAAAACATAAAACCTGCTCACACATAAGGGGATCTTTATAAAATTCCAATTACTTGCTGGCGTGTTACCTAAGAATCCCTGAGAGGTAAGAGATATTGCTCACTGTGAGGCCCGGGATAATGAAATTACAAATCCTTTCATGAGTAAGCATATGCTGGAAAGCTACGTTTATTTGGCCTACATATTTGAAACTGTTCAAAAGGTTATTGTCTCACAAAATCTGGATCAGGAATTACTACTTATACTTTCCTTTCTCTAACAAGGAGCTACATTCAGAGTCACGGTTTTAATTCCTTGGTGATCGATTAGAATAACAGACACATTACTGCAAAGAAGCCTCATTTAAATTCTGTTTTCTGAAGGAGTATCAATCATGCACACCAAAAAAATATACTCTCAGATACTTTTATAAATAGCCAGCAAATGGAGTCCCCTCAAGAAACCTGCTGAGCCCAACAGCCTCGTCTGTTCAAGTGGGTAATTAATTTATGCAAAAAAACTCCCATCTTATGTTCATACTTTGTCTGCAGCATGTTTGACTTTCTGAACTGAGATTCAATGTTCTTGTTGCAAACCATGGATGGAGCTGACTTTGCATAAATAATGATTTTTACCTCAACAGAACAGGTATGTGAGATGGGTTTTCAAAGGTACTTTGGTGCCATCCTAGGTTGGGTGCCTAACTCCAGCTGTATTATGGCAACAATTTGAAATGATTTAAACTATCTTAGTACCTCAACCTCCTGAAGGCAAGGATATCTGAAACCCCCCTGTGTTCAGTGTCCCTGTGGAAAGCCTGTCCCATGTAGGCACTGCCCTGGTTTTGTGCTGCAGGGAGGATGGGTCTACCCTGCACGCCCCAGCCAGGTGTGAATGCTCCATCCTGTTCCACTTTCAGTCATCCTCTGCACATTCCCTTGGTGCCAGACTGAGCACAATGGATTTCCTTATACAGAACACTCCCAGCCAGCTGTGAGTAACTCCCTGTGCTGCAGCACCAACAGCCTGGAGTATAATGCACTGTCAGCAGAGGAAGTCTGCACCTCACCAGCACACAGAGCTGTGTGTGGGACAAGAAGTGTGCTCTTCAGAGGGTACTTAATGGAGGCAGGACTGGCAGGAGCTGCAGGAACACATGTTTCTCCCACCTTGTAGACTGTACCTGCCTGTCGTGGTCCCCAGTGATTCACACTGCAGGCAGCAGCTGTTACCTTAATTTTATGAATAATGCAGGGAGATGGAGAGCCACCTTCTTACACATCTCTGTTTATGAGATTGGCACGTACTGGGGTTTGAAAAGAAAAGAACTCAAGATCTGAGCATTTCTTAAATTATTTAGGTTCTTAGAAGTCGGCAGACACCTGACTGTGACAGGCTACACAGCTTTTAGCAAAGCATGGCACCCAGTGCTGGCATTCTGCATACCAGGCTTGTGCCTGCATCACTGCACAGATCTCTGCAACTTTAAAAAGGATCATCTAAACGATATTTTCTAACTAAAGACCACTATTCAATATACAGCTATGGCTTAAAATACTCTTTAAGATAAGGAGCAAAACAGTCCCATAAAAGCCTGACACAAGAGTATTGGTAGCCAGGAGCTTGCGACCTGTGGTTAATATCTCTGTTTTAGAAGGAAGATGCACATGAGGAATGGGAGAAGGACAGTGGTGAGGAGGGTTTGGGTTCTACAGGGGAATTCCTGCAAAGAATAACATTCCCAATGCAGAGCCTGCAGCTCTGAGAGGCGCCCTGAAGCCCAGACAGCTGGAAAAGCAACAGCCTGATCTGACCCAGAGCAGCTCCCAAAACACAGCCAGGTGAGCAGCAGCCATGCAGCAACATGCCCAGAGCCATCACCCAGACACAAACCACAAAGCACTGGCACTGACCTGAAAGCATGCCCCTAGGACAGGTCTGGACACTGGGAATTCAGCTGCTGCCTGCGTGCCTGGGGCTCCCCAGCCCCACACACGGGGCTGCTCCCATCCCTCACACAGGATGGAACTGCTCCTGGAACTGCTCCCATCCCTCAAATGGGACTGCTCCCATCCCTCACATGGGGCTGCTCCCATCCCTCACATGGGACTGCTCCCATCCCTCACACGGGATGGAACTGCTCCTGGAACTGCTCCCATCCCTCAAATGGGACTGCTCCCATCCCTCACATGGGGCTGCTCCCATCTCTCACAGGGGACTGCTCCCATCCCTCACATGGGACTGCTCCTGGAACTGCTCCTGGGACTGCTCCCATCCCTCACATGGGGCTGCTCCCATCCCTCACACGGGACTGCTCCCATCCCTCACACGGGGCTGCTCCCATCCCTCACATGGGACTGCTCCTGGGACTGCTCCCATCCCTCACACGGGGCTGCTCCCATCCCTCACATGGGGCTGCTCCCATTCCTCACACGGGGCTGCTCCCATCCCTCACATGGGGCTGCTCCCAGCACTGGATACAGACCCAATGGAAAGCAAGAGCTGAGGAAGCAGAGAGCCAGGTCACATCTGTGCCTGCAGATTGGATACTCTGGCTACTGTTTATTTCAGAATCTGCAAACATCTACTCTGAGTGCACTCCTCTGTGTCATTTGGGTACGTTTGGGTTTTCCTTGCACCCTCGGCTTACAAATCCATGCCTGAGGTGACAAGAGAAGGGTGCAGGGAAGGCTGTGCACCAGCAGCAGTGAGGGCATCAGCCCCCCACATATCATACATGGGATGTTTTCATTAATAGAAATGGTTGAATTATTTCCATTTTTCCTTCTAAACTAGCATCTGGCTGCCTAATACAGTACAAAGGCCACTTTTTGCAGAACAGATAGACAGTTTTTAATTTTATAGTATTTTAGTCTTCCTCTTTCTGCAAGTATCTCGAACTGCCTTATTCCCATTTGTGCTCCGTCAGAACTCCAACTACCAAAGGAATCACCGAACACTATCACCCAGGGCTGTAATTCATGCTGATTCACACTTGCTGGCCCAGAGACTTTTTCTCCTCATACACCAGTCTCCTGAGGTTTATTTTTATTCCTCAGATATCCTATTTTGAGGCCTCAAAGCTCATTTCTTCCTGTTACAAGAAAGGACTGGGATAAAGTAGAGAACACAGGATTAAGCCTGAGGTAATTCAAGTAAAAATGAGACAACACTTCACCTGATAGCAAAAAACCCAAATTAATTGCAAACAGAGTTTGTTTCTGAAGGACCATGCAAGCATTCTTCCACCTCCAGTGCTTTTTATGGTGGCAGTAAGAGGAGGAAAGGGTGGGTGAGCTCAGGGAATGCTTCCAAACCCTCACTGCAGGTCTGCTTTCACAGAGTTATAGAATATCCAGGAAGAGACCAAAAGGACCATCAAGTCCAACTCCTGGACCTGCACATGGATCTGTCTGCCCTCATTTCAGAAATTCAAGGTCATCCTCTTCCAGGAGTTTCAGAATCAGCAAACATGCAGCAGATGGGTAGGTTGGAATCTCAGCTACATCCTCAGAAGTTTCACAGGAGCCTCCCAGAAGCTCCTGCCTGAGCAGGATTCACTGGCAATAAATGCCACTCTCACATCCACTGATCTCAGCTCCCAAAATGGTGCAATTTACTCCAGCTCGAGAACAATTACCTTTATCTCTAAAAGCCACCACGGGAAAAAAACCACCAGTTATGGAGGAGTTTAAGTGGAAAAACACCTCCACTCTGAAACATGACAGGTCCAGCTAGATCCAAACTGCTGCTGATCCTGCCAAAACCAGAATGCAAATCATAAAACTTTCACAGTGAGGCTGCTTGCTACCTGAGTTACATTTATCCAAGGAATAGCACTCTACTGCCAGAGCATGGGGAAATGGAAGAAAGTGGGAAAATCTTAACAGAATTTGACACTAAGTTCTTGAAATATATTTTAGTCAGCCCTCCCCTGATCAGGACATTTTTAGGATGAGGAAATAGGCAATACAGAAATTAAAATTCCCCACATTTGCTGCTCTTGCAGTAAGTGACAGGGTAAGATCAATGTTTGTAGAGAGACTGTATAAGGAGAACAGTCTCCATTAATCTCATCCCTTCCCATGGTGAAAGCACTTAATTTGTACTTTCTCAGCTGAGTAATTACCTCTGCTGTACACTTACAGCTCCTTTAGGAATGGAGTAGCTGATGTGAACACAGGGCAATACAACAGATAAAAACAATGCTAAAAAGAAGAAAGAAAACCAAACCACAAAATTAACCTTTCCTGAGCACCAAAGTGTTCCATGTTGTTTCCACCATTAGATTACATATGAACCAGCAAAGATTTGGGAGATGAAAACTCAGCTACATATAAAACCAAAGTGAGATATGTAAAATACAAGTAATGAAGCGAAGTTTTTAACCAAAGACATCAGGACCCAAGCACAGCAGAATTCTGGGGACAGGATACAGCTAAACAGTAGGAACAAATGCAACAGCCACCTAACTTGGCCTGAAAGCCTCTCTGGAAGCTCACAAACTTTCCTAAACTCTGGGGAAAAAGAAACACTAAACAAAACATAAAAATAAATCTAGAATGGCCATAGAGTTACAGAAATGTACCCCAGAGCACTCTGCTGAGAGCTGGTCGAACAGAACCCTGCACACTGCCAGAGTGGCTGCAGCCTCATTAGGGAACAGCCCAACAGCCCCACAGGCTCTGAAAATCAGGGGACTGATGTAGTTTACATCATGCTGACAATTCCTGAAGGGAGGAAATAAGTTATTTGGCAATTCTGGTAGATTTTGCCATTTTATAGTTGGAAATGCATGCACAGGATTTATGTTTTCATTCTGTATCTGTAGGCAAGATTAATTTTTCTTTCAAGTCTGACTAGTATCTTCACTCCTCCACCACTGGCTCAGAAGTCACCAAAGAGACAAGATGTATGTGTTTTATTACTTGAAACATATGGAGCTACTCCCGTGAATCACAACCACGTCAATTACAGCAGCATAACGAGTGAAAGCACTGCTGTCCCTAGGAACGAGCGCTGGTCATGGCAGAAGAGAGCCCTCATTTTTTGAGAGGCTGCAGTTCCATACAGATCTTCCACCAATATTCCTGATGAGAATGGTGGGGCAGATCAGGGGCTGCCTGTCCAGGTCCCACCTGTCAGTGACTGTGGGTGATGGACATGGTTTGGTGGCACCAGTGCTGGCTCCCAAAGCATGCAGCAGCTCCATGGGCCAGGGAAGCAGCAGCCTTGGAGCTGCACCATCTACAGCCAGTCAGAGAGTTCTGTGCTCCCATGGGACATTTATTTCTCATTTCTACCTCTGCAATATTTAAAGGAAATCACAGGTATCTCAGCTAAGGGGAAAATGGCACCCAGTGATTCCCAAGTCTGCTTCTCCCAGCTGAACAATTCATGCCTGACATGCCATCCATCACATCTTGCTCCAGGCACCTCAACCTAACCCATCCCCCAACAATACCTGTCTCAGCCAAGCAGTTCCTGGGAATCACAGACTGCAAATCACCCAAGCAGACTCTAAAATTCAGTATTTAGTTCTGGTGCTGAACACTTTCACCCCAACAGACTTTCTTAAACCCTCTCATTGAAAGTTTCAGGGTGCTCCACCCATTTATCCCTTTTTGAAAGAAGAAAAGGCAATTTTATTTAAAAAAAAATCTTCTTTAAAGTGACATCAGGAAACAGGTTATTGTGTGTCAGTCCTAATTCAGGCCCATGTATCATACACAGCCTTGGTGCACAGCTCAGATTTTGAGGGAGGCTGAAGCAAATAAAAGGGAAGTCAAAGAAAAAGGAAAAAGCTGCCATCTCCATCCATGGACCTGGCACATTTTCTGTTTGAACAGCCACAAGGTGCTGTGTGTGTCGGGACTTAGAGTCTGAGCTCCAAATCTGCTCTCCTCCTCCCGTCTGCCTTAAACTTTTCCAGGAGATGGACTGGACAGCTCAAGATTTAAGGGCTACTGACACAGCCCAGGAGAAATGCCACTGCCCAGGGACTCATCAGTATTCTCTGCAAGCATCCTCCAGCTGAGTCTTGGGAGAACATTTTGTGCTACATCTTGAAAGAGGAGGTACTGCTCTTGATTTGATGAAAAATGAATTGGAAATATGAGCTGTATATGTGCTAATTTACAGCGATGAAGTTTGCATTCATTACAGTAATGAGCATTGCATAAAGTGTATAATCAACATTCCCTGCAGATGTCAAGAGGAATCCAGAGGCAGGGAGGAAATACGTATACTTGCCACAGCTGATCATAAACATCATAAACTTCCAGTCCCATGAAAACATAAAGAAAGAGAGAGCCCTTTTTCTCCCTACTAGTCCTCAGGGGTATTTGAGTGTCTCTCCAGTTCTTGAACTAATGAGCTTAGACAGCCTTTCAACCATGAGATAAACATTACAAGTGCTCTAAATATTTTTATTTAGAAAGTGAAAGCACAACTGTTTCACTTCCTTTCCAGAAGAAGACAAAAGCTACAAATGTGATTACACTGAGGTGGTAACTGGAGATAATTAAATCCTTCTATGCCGAGGAAGAGGTTTCTTTAACATCATAACAGAAGTTAAAAGTAATTGAAGAAAAATGCCAGAGTTTAATCAATCATCATCTGAAATAAAGTTAAAATACCAGAAAACCCCATCCACTGTCTGTGAAATCAAAGCAAGGAGGACAACAGTGAAATGGTACCTGTTCTATGAAATGAAACACAAACCACCTCCTGAGGGGATGGAAGAAAGGTTGGTGGTGGTTTGGTTGATTTCAAGGCCACATGCAACAGTAAGAACAACACAGCAGAGGATGAGCACCAGTGTTACCACGAGTAAGAGTTCTCTAGACACCCACAATGGAGTCGTTCTTACCTTCTGGCAGCCTGGGGTTAGCGTGGATGGAGTTGGGGTCCCCATCCTCCTCAGGATGGTACCGGTACAGCGTCTGCGACTGCTTTGGGGAGGACTGGCTGCGGTCTTCCTTCAGAGCAACAGGAGGAGAGGTTGTTGCACTGAACTTCACCTTGGGGAAATCATTCCCCTCGAGGCCTTCATGGGATGATCTTGCTGAGCTTGACTCTGTAAAGTTCACCTCTTTCAAGCCCTGATACATGCTATTGTCTAGCTCTTCCTTCCTGGCATGCTTTTTCATTTTAGAGTGGGGGGCTCTTTCTTGCTCGTGCCTCTCTTTGTTCCCTTTTGGCCTCCTCTCCAACTCCTCCAGGTGCTGGGATGCCTCGGTGGTGGCCGTGGTGTGCTGGGGAGGAGCCCCAGTGGTGGCTGGTGCCTCCTTGTGTGTCCCCTGCTGGAGGGAGGGTGCGGTGGTGCGGGGCAGCCTGCGGCGCTCGCCGCGCTCCGTGGCACTGCGGGCCTCAGCGGGGCCCCGGGGCACCGGGGTGGGGCGGGGCGCCGCCGTGCCCTCGGTGTGGGGGTCAGCCAGGGCTGGCACTGAGGGAGCCACACTAGCTGCTAGGTAGTCATAGTCCTCACCCTGCTCCTGGCTGAGGCTCTCATGCTCCAGGTGGGACGAGTAACTCCTGTACTTCTTTGGAGACTCCACCTGGGTGTTGTCTCCCTCGGAGGCCTCCTGGTCATAGCTGTAGGGATCGTCGTAGTGCCGCTCAGGCTCGCTGTCCTCGGAGTCCCCCGGGCTGGCCGTGTTCAAGGGGAACGTGTCGCAGTCCGGCAGCTGGTAGCACATCAGCTCCCCGCCGGCGTTGGGGCAGTGGCAAACCTTGCAGGGGGGCATGTGGAAGGTGTGCCCCGCCACGTACTTCTGTCCTTCGTGCAGGCAGCCGATGCGGCCGCACTGGGGACACCCGTCCGCCGGCACCACCGCGTCAATGCAGTTCGGGGGCAGCTCCGGGCACAGCATGAACTGGCAGCTGATCTTGCCCCCTCCCTTGGGACATGAGCACTCGGTGCTGCCAAAGTCCACGAAGTAGGACTGTCCCTCAGGCACCTTGCCGTTGACGAAGCCCACATTGACACAGTCGTAGTACTGGTAGCCCTCGCAGGTGCAGCCGTGCTGCAGGCACGTGGCGCAGCACTCGCCGGGCTCCAGCACGTCCTCGATGCAGTTCTCCAGGGCCTGGCACTCAGCGCCCGTGCAGTCCCTCTGGGCCTGGCAGCCGCCTGAGCACAGCAGCACCAGGAGCAGGGCGTTCCAAGGGCTCTGCTGCCAGCTCCGGGCCCTGGCCATCGTCTTCCCGAAGGAACGCGGCTCCGCTCCAAGCTCGCACGTTCAGCCTTGGCTGCTCTCCTGGAAGGCTGGGGCTTCAGCTCCGAATCTGCAGCGGCCTCCTAAGTTACTTTTTCTCATAGATCCTGGAGTTATGAAAGAAAACTCTGTTAAAGACTACACTCAGCACATATCCTGTTAAACATTAGAGGTCTTTAAATGTTGGGACGAAATCCAACATCTGGAAACCTAAGGACAAAAATTAATCATAATGTCTTCCAAGCATTAGAGGCACTAAGTTTGGAGCTGGATGCTTCCCCCACCCTGTTCTGAAAAGGAAAGGAAGAAAAAAAGGTTGTGACTGCTCTGTTTTGAATCTGTTGACAAAACATATATATTTCAATAAAAGGAAGGCCCTTCTTTATACTTCAATGCCTTTTTGTTAATCTTTTCAGCTAAAAAGATTTTTTGGCAGAGCATAAGTAAATACACTGTTCTTCCTCTGCAGATATCAGCTTAAGATAATTATTCTTTATGTTTTAATTACAAAGACTCAAATCTTAAGGAATTTTTATAGACAAAACTTAGCCTTGGGACGTGAGAATTTGTCTGTACACATGTTAACTCAAAATCTGGATTTTTTCTGCCTCCTTCCCCCACTGAGCAATCTCTTGCACTTCAGTCTTCAGCATTAACAGTTATTTCTTTGCTCCAGCAGGGCTAAAATAGAACTTCTTTGTGTGTTGTGGTTACTTTGTGGTAATACTAACTATCCTGTAATACATATTAAGGGCCAGATTCTCTGCTCACAGAGGTTGGCACAGCTCCACAGCAGGACTGTGGTGCACAGAGGGATCAACTCCAACTTCACTGGAGGACATTTACAACAACTGAGGTTGTGCCACCACTGGCAACCACTTCTTTTAGTTTTGACAACACCAGTGGTACTTTTTAGTGAATACTAAATACTATACTATACTATGAACATACAATATACATCTATACATACATGAACTGCCATAACAGCACTGTTAAAATGCCTTGAAGAAGAGAAAATGGTTTGCTTTCTAATTACTAAGCCCTTTGAACATCAAAAAGTTCAAGGGTTAATCAGCTGTTGTCCTTTATATCAAAATTCTGCTCACAAAGCTACACAATTAACCTGGAAAACCACTTACAACAAAAAACCAATTTGCCTATAGAAATTTTATAGAACCAGCAATCTGATTATTTTCCCAGGACCCCTCCCATCATCAAAAAAAACCAACAACCCTAAAACATTTATCTAGGGGGTAAAATACAGCCACATCACCCAGAACAATGAGCCACACACGCAACAGGAGCTGTGCCAGAAAATCCATTCAGAAAGATTACTTCTCCCATTCAAAGGGGGCTTCCAACAAGTCTGCTCAGTCCCTCTGGCAAGAGGCCAGGCTGTGGGAAATGCCTGCCTGTTCTGATAAGATATGGGCAAACCGTGCTAAGAATTTCCACAGTTCTGCCCTGGAATCCCAATTACTTCAGTACCTTATACAGAGACAGAATTCTTACAAATGTAGGTTTCCTACTACTAATTTGAGTATATTAGCTGAGTGTGCTAAAGGAGAGTGACTGAAAAATAAATTTGTCAGAAAATACAATAATGGCTTGGAACAATTTCACTTTTTCAAAATCTCACTGCTCTCAAAACCAGGCTATTTCTCATGAAGGAGAATTTTCAATACGTGGTGCTGAAATTAATTCCTCAGAACGTAGCCTGGGAATTAATAATTTATCCTGCTTTCAGCAGCTTTTCCAGGTAATCCAAATTTGTAATTGTTACATTGCTTTAGCTGGGAAATAATGAATGGGAGAACAAGTACAGGTGACTTCTGTAAGGGGCTCACAGTAGGATTTTGTCACATCCCCTGCCGTGGTACCTCCTGGCTGTGATGCCTCAGTGCAAACCCCATGGGGAGGCAGCTGAGCTCAGCTCTGCCCTGGCCATATTCCCTTTTTTACATCAGGTGTCCCAGAGAGCCCCAGCACCCAGAATGGGCCATGTGGGTGTCAGAGACACAGGTGTGGCAGCCTCAGTGTGCACCAGGGCAGGGCCAGGCATCACCTGTGGGACAGGGAAGGGGGAGCTGGTGTGAACACCCCTGCCCAGCCAGTCTGTGCTGGGGCACAGCCCCAGGTAAATGGTGCCCCGAAATGCCTCAGGCACACACTCCCAAAAGAAACCCCTGTGCTGAAGCAAGAGGCAGAGAGCAGTCATCCCTCACAGGGAGAGCGTTCAAGGACAGCTGAGGGTTCATCACAGGACAATCCTGCTTTGGAGAAAGGAGCTGCTCCCCTGTGCTGTCACCCCCTGGCCCCCTCACCCCCACCTTTTTCCATCCGAGGGTTTGTTTGCTTGCCTGGGTCACCGCCGGTCCTTCCTCTGTTCCCATCCTTGCTCCCTCGCCTCTCACCCACTGTCCCTGCCTCTCACACTCTCTGCTCCGTGCCCTGCTCAGTCCCTCGTGCCTTCCTCTTCCCACCATTTCCACATCCCTCAGCATATGGGTTTTCAGGCTTAACCGATAAGGCTAAAATCCTTATAAGCCCTTCCTCCATGAATGACACCACAACCTTCCCTTTCCTCACCTCAGGCTCACTTTCTTTCCTCAGAGGCTGCTTGGTTTTGGTGCAATGACTCCAACAAAAAGTATCTTTTCATTCCTTTAAACCACTGCGTTTCCCTCTGCTTTCTCCATCTGTTTCCCGCACCCCTCACTCCCCCAAACCACAAACTCACTTATCAAAGAAACAGCCTCTACTTCAGGCACAGGGAAAACCATCTTTGAGGGAAGCACAGACAGGGCTGCTGAGCCCCACTGAGCCCCCATCCCTGCACACAGAGCCGTGCTCCTGCCAGCCCCCACAGCTGGTGTGCTCCACCGTGGACCCCTGCCCTGCCCCAACACTGCAACGATGCTCTGGAGACAGCAGCTCATTACTGGGGAGAGGCACCAAAAGCTGGAGCTGTAAATAAAGAAAGGTCTCTGAGCCAAGAGGGTAAAAACAATACACTAGCTCTGTAGGACAGGGGAGTTTAATACCAGCAGATGTTATTGCAATGATTTGTTTCCATTAACTATTTTAATGCTTTCCTTGATGTCCTTTTAAACAACTAGGGCAATACACAAGGGCTTCACTAAAATGAGAATTGGTTCTTTGTACTCTCACCAATGTCCTTCACCACTCTTACTGATGTCAGTGACCTTTGCTGTTCCGTTGAGGGACAAATTACGCCCTGCACACCTAAAATAAAAGTCTTTCAAAGGCTCTGTGGAAAGCTTTACAGAGCTCTACAGCAAGGGAACCATGTGCCACCCATGCCAGCCCTCATGCACTGCTTCACGTCCCAGGAGAATTCCATTCATGTCCACTGTGGAATTTCCTAACCTGTATATCCTGCCCTGGTTTGGTTCAAGGGCTGACCCTGTTGGCTTTACTGGGCCATTATTAAAGAAATTGTTGCCATTCCTGTGCTCATTATACCTCCTGAGCAAGTAGGAGTGCCTGTGCAAGAGAGGGGCAATGCTCTGGACTGAGTGTGAGTCCCTCAAATTCTACCCACATAAACATGTGAGGTAAACCAGCAGTAAATGGAGGATGGTCACACTGCTGCAGTTCCTTATGCCTCAATTCCCCCTTGAAAAAGTATTCCTAGGAAAGTCAGAATAAAGACACTTTATGTAAAACCAGCTTTAAAAACAGTCCAAATAAGCATGAACTGCAGGCACACATTTTCATGGGAAAGGAAAGCAGATGAACCCAGTATCTGTGTGATGGGACATCCATAACAGCAGCAGCCATCAAAATTGTAACTAGTCCTGATTGAAAAACACCATATTCCTGTCTCCTGGCAGGGGAATAAAACAAGATTTCAAGATGCTTATTTCAATGCAGTTTAGGGCCAAAAAGTTATAAATTTTGACATTTTTTCAAAACAATATACTCCAAGTGATTTACTTCATTCAAAGCCATAACATAAAACCAAAAGGAAGAATGTTGACTTGATTAAAATTGTTCAGTCGTATTACTCTAAAATGTTGATGAAACCAGTGTGTTCCCACAGAAGATCTAGACATTTTAAATGTGCAAGTTCTTTAAATTAAGAGGAGCATTTTATTGGGAGATTCTTTTTCCAGATGGTTTCATTTCAGTGCTGAACCAGAAAGCTTATTTTAGGTAAGCAGAGGTGACAGGAGGCACTCTCCTTCAAAGATTTCACCCAAAGACAATGTCTCTGTATGAAGGGTGCCCCAGAGACATACAGAAGGTGGGCACATGTGGAAGAGATGCCACAGGAGCAACACAGGAGCATTCTGTCAAATGTTCACTGAACAAAAGGAGACAGCTGTTTATAAAGAAAAAGCAGTAAAGAGAATAAATCCAGTGCACTGTAGGAGAACTCACTGATTTCCATCTTTAAGATGTACCTGCAATTTCACCAGCTGCAGATCCCTGTGAAGAGGTTTTGACAGAACAATTCTTTTCTCTGTCCCACCTCTCAGTCCCTCACTAAATTGCCATGTTTGAGGATGACAGTAACAGAAATGCTGGTTTGATCTGTATCTTCTACTTTTGAGAGTGAGCGGTGCCAGACGCCAGGCTGATGTAAGAGCAGAAGGTGGCAGCCATCTGTGCAATCCCTCCCGTGCTGGGTACTGGGAGCACCCTGGGTGTAACTGGGCTAGCAGCCCCTGAGCCTGCCCAGGAATCCACACCTAAGGTTCAGACACACAAAGAAAAAACCTGTGGGAAAGCCAGCGCAGGGCTGGCACTCGCCGCCTGTGCACAAAGCAAGTTCATCAGCCCACAGAGCTGCCACGAACATTCTCCTGCTTCACCAGTGCCAGCCAGCTGAAATTGGCCCTGCAGGCTCAAGCTGTACATGAGCAGGGACCAAACACAGCCTTGCTCTGTGCTGGTGAATCTTTTGGTGATGCTGAATCTCTCTCACAGCAGTGAAAGCTCAGCAGAAAGCAGGGCAGCAGGCAGAAGCACATGTGCATACCCGTCCCGAGGAGCAAGGGGAATGTATTTCCCCAGTCCAAGCATTTTCACACCTCTCCCCAGCCAGAGCTCCGGGCTGCTGCAGCTGCCAACAGCTCTCCTTGCCTGCGGTCACAGTTTAGAGTGAGGGAGGAAGAAGGGAGGGGACGGAAGGAAACAACAATTTTAAAACAATCCCTTTTAAATGCAAGAGAAAATGGAAATTTGTGAGAGTATTTCAATCTTGTATGAAAACCAGGAAAAAAACCCTAAACCTACTAAGTCCTGACTGGGCTGTGCCAGCCCATGGATTAGATCTTCCTTTCACACCCTCTCAATCCGGAAACTTGTGATCTCACCAGGCGCTGGAAGGGATGGCTGCTGGAAGGGACTGCTGCTCTCCTCACAGAGGGAACTGCAGGCTATTCACCGGGAGAATGAATGAAAAGGGAGAAGTGTTTCCATCACTGCTCTTATGCAACATTCAGGCCCAGGTCTCATCATCTCTGCCTGCAAATTATGGAATCTGAGCTGAGCTGAACCCCTGTGTTGGGCAGAAGGAGCAGAGGGGTAGGATGAACCTCAGGGTAAATCCCAGTCCAACAAGCTGCTTTTTGTTATTGAAAGTAAAGCACTCTGGAGTTGTCAACACTCTGGTTCTTGGCTAAACAAGGCTGTGTTCAGGAGTCATAGCTTTTGCAGGCAGTTTTCCTCAGCTTTGTTTTCAATAGGAAGTCAGTTATCATTAACCCCCTTTTCATGGAAAAGCTTTTAAAATTGGACATTTGGGAGTCTTGGGGATTTTTACTCAATTCAACAGTGAACTCAAGAGGAGACAAACAAGAAGAAAGCAGGATGGGATCAAAACTCATGCAGCCTCCCAAAAGAACTACAATGAGAACTCCCTTCCCAGCAGAAGCACTCTTGGACAGAGATGCTCCAGAAATTTCTCAGGACATTCCCCACGCTCAAATCCAAACAGGAATCTGACATGATGCAGTAATGGAAAAGCATCACCCAAGGTATTTCAGCTGAAGTAGCCAAGCATTAACAGAAGTGACCAGGCAGCTCAGGGACTTACTCTTCCACAATGTGCAGGGTTTGAAGGTTTTCTGAAGTCCCAGAGCACAAAGGCAGCCTTTTTCCAAGGGAATGACAGAGCCAGGGAGGGGAGAATCCTGTCTTGGGGTTATTGTGTCAGTGCTCCCCTTCAGCCCAGCCCAGCACAACAGGGCAGGAACTTGGATTCCAGAGGAATGAAATTCTGTGTCATTGGGAATCGCCAGTGCAGCAGATCCAAAGTGAATCAGTGGGAGCACAGCAGTTGCCCAGGAGCCAGAGAGGAAGGGCTCACATGGGACATGGGGAGCTCAGCTCAGGGACCAGAGCAGTAGGGACTGGCCCAGGACTCTGCCACAGGGACCCTGACAAACCCACATGGGATCCCTGACAAACCCACTGCAGGATCCCTGACAAACCCACTGCAGGATCCCTGACAAACCCATCACAGGATCCCTGACAAACCCACCATGTGATCACTGACAAACCCACATGGGATCCCTGACAAACCCACTGCAGGATCCCTGACAAACCCACCATGGGATCCCTGGCAAACCCACCATGGCCAGGTTTCTCTCTGGACAATGCACAGGAGGCTCAGCAAGTCCTGACAGCGGAGCCAGGGTCACAGCTCTGCTGCAGAAGGAGCCAAACTCTTACACTGGAGTGAAAATAAATGTGTTTGCTATTGATACACTTTTTTTCTCTTCTTTTTACATCACCAAGTTTCAGGTGACTATATATACTCCTCAAAAACACAATTAAATAATCCAGCTATTTCCACACCAGCCAAAGAAATCTGGGAAAAGATTAAAGCAAACTCAGCAACAGCCACTCAAAAATGTTTCCCAAGGCACAGCCAACAAAAACTTGTCAAAGCTCATAAGTTATGAACTAATTTGCACAGGGAGAGCTCTTTTGGCAGCAGGCAGGTCCCTGAGCTCCACAGCACCTTGAGCAGCTGCACACATGTGGAGACAACCTCGTGATGGGGCAGCACAGCTCCCAGGAACCAGCACCAGCTCTGGGCTCTAGGCTTGGGTGAGCACTGTCAATACTGGAGGCTGCTCTGATAAGTGAAATAAAGAATTTTTTCTCATTTATTTAAAGAGCTGCACTCCTCTCTTTCCTCTCAGGAAGGAACAAACCCCTAGTTTCCAAGATGTTTCCCACTATTTAGACATTTACCATTTCCCAAAACTAACCCAAGCACAACCCCTGCACAATCTCACAACCATGCCCCTCAAATATATCCTTTCAAGATCCTGGACTAGATTTCACTCTCTCTGCTTCCTTCCTCTAACCTCCCTGCAGGATGCTCCAGCCCCCTGCCCCTTCCCACAGTTTTACAGAGCTCCCATTTGCAGGGCTGCAGTGCCTCTCACCAAGGAAAGAGCCTGCTGCAGGGACAGTGGCATGCAAAACCTGAGATGTCACTCCCACTCCCCTCTGTGATTCCGTCTCCCCGTTTCTCCTTTCCTCCATGAAAGAACTCTGACACTACTTAGAGCTCTCTCTAAGCAGTACATTTAAGTTTTGCATTTGTTTCTTTCTCGTAATCCAGTCCCCTGTTATGCACTTTGAACCCCACTGCCCCCTAAGCAGTGACAATAATACAGACCTTTTGTTGGGAAATGCGTTGGTTGGAACATCTGAGCACTCCCCACCTATTTCAGGCAGTTCTTTCCAAGCAGTTCAAACTGAAAATTCCCCCACCCCCATCTAAAATCCAAATTAGGCCAAAGAAAGCCTACTATTTAACTGACAGCTTAGCAAGTGGCCTTTCCTGCCCTGTGCGCTGCCATGTGGCAATTTGGAAATAATTAACAATGGTTTTCATCCAGGGAAGGCTGAAGGGAGCTGCCAGACAGCTTTGCACAGCGTACCTGTGAGCCAGAGCTGCCTCCATCATCTGAACTTCAGCTTCAGAACAGGAGTGGATCTGAGACCCTCCAGAAGAACTCAGAGGGGTTTGCTTCAGTCTGCCAATTCATTCCAAATCCGTGTTAAAACAAAATGTCAATACAGCAAGTTTGCAGCAAATAATTTTTTTGTAATTGCATCCCAACTTTGTCACTATCGTGATTAATGGTGAAAGTCTAGCTGTTGGGCACTGAAAAATACCCAATTACTGAATCTGGTTGAGCATCTGACAAAATACATGATTCTTTGGTCTGAAGAAAAGGAACTCAGACTTGTTTCAGCATTCCTGCACATGCCTTCTCAACCTCCATGGACTGCAGACAAGAACATATCTGGAGTATGGACTGGACGTACCATGAGGCATATTGCCAATTATAAATTAATAAAATCCAGAAAAAGCAACAGTGATCATTCCCTGGGAACAGTTTCCTCTCACATGGTGACAAAACAAAGTCCATATCAAGGTTATTATATATAGCAATTAAATTCTTCAGCTAAAACAAAACTTGGTTAAAATGTTTTCATTGAAATGTTGGTTACCACAGGCATTAAACAAATGGAAATCAAAGCCTACCATTTGTTGAGCACTTTGAAAAGTTTTACTGCAAAAAAAAGTGCTGGAAAGAAACCTTCAATTTTTCCTCATGAATTAAAGTAGATCCCTGTAAATGAAGCTGCATCTATCATGCTGCTAATCAGTCAGCAGCCACAGATGTAATCCATCAATCCCAAGTGTTCCTGCACAAACTTTCCATAAAAGATAATGGAATTAATTTGGTTTGGTGAGTACCAAACTGAAAAGGAAAGAAACCTGCTCTGCTATTCCATCTCAGAGCCCATCATGCAGAGACAACAATAATTCCAGGTGGAGCTTACAGAAGTCACACGAGCATGGCCCCATCTTCCACCTCCGGTTTATCCTGCCCTTTTGCCTGCAGCACACGTGGAATCCTGTATCTTGACTCCCTTCCTTTCATAGGGAACAGATCCAAACTGTCCAGGGGGTAACCTTAATTTGCAGAATAATTTCCTGGAGATAGGAGCACGAGTTTTTCCTGTTTCTGCACAGAACCCCAAGCTGGCACACTCAGTGATAGTTTGCCAAGTGTCCAAATGCACTGGGACAGCTTCTGCCCTCAGATGCACGTATGCACTTCTTGTGTTCAGAACAACTTGTGGTTCTGTACCATATTCAATCTACAAACCAGAATGAGATTAGGAAAGCAACTCTTATTTATTTTGTAAATTACACATGACATTTTCTAATACCACAGGAAGTTACAGTGATCTGCTGGGTAAACTTGCAACCCAGACTCTTGAATACTTTAATTTACTGATCATCACCCAATACAAGTAAACCCATGATCACCTGCAACCACAGGTGGAATATTCAAAACAGAAATCCCAGCAAACCAGATGATACTGCATTAACAAAAAATGCTGACTGAATAATTGTATATGTTGCCTTATAGACACACACATAATTTAAACAAGAATACTTTTTTTCCTTTATCATCATCTTGGTTTTGTTGAACACACTGACAAAACAGGAAATTCAATCTGATTTTCATCACAGCAAACAATACTCCAGCTAAAGTGGTATTGACTAGTACGAACAATTTGTTTGGTCTTGGCACATTAAAATACATATTTATGTTTTGGTCAATGATCTTTTGGAAGGGAAGGAACCTATTTTATTTTCCAGCTGAGGAAATCCTATAACTCTAAAGATAATTAATACAAGAGGAAGTAAATAATCAGTACAAGGGGAAATAAATAATTAGTACAAAAGAAGAAGAATGAGTTTGTAGTCCCTCCTTCCACATTAGTTATGTACAATCCAGCAGATGACTGAGAAGGAAAATTAAGATGGAAAAATTACTAACATGAGAGATGAAATGAAATTTCCCAAGAGTAGAGAATATTCGGTATTTACAACAATGAAAGGAGGACAAAAACCCCACCAAGGAAAGCGGAGGGGGTGCAGTGGGAGGTATTTCAGCCTTCCAGACTCCCCTGTCAGTGCTCCCCGAGGCTCTCTGAGGCGAGAGGCACCTGCAGAGAGCCTTCCTGTGGCACGGCCCTGCCTCACCCTGCCTGATGGAAACGCTCTGGCAGCCCAGCCAGACGTGCACACCCAGCTGACTGAGCTGGAGCCTGCCACAGGGAAGATTCCCACGGGGTTTCAGTAATAAACCGGACATTGAATTGGAAGGCTCAATTCTGAAAGCAAGGGGCAGATACCACGTCCTGGGTATCCCAAGTACAAAGAACAAGAACAGAACAAAGAGGTCCCTGAGTTTAACTTCTCAGAAGATCACTGGTGCTGTTTAACAGCAGTTTTCTAGAAGTCACCTCGCTGATGAGGTTCTCTACAATCAGTGGAGGGCTGGGTAATTCTCCAGTGGGCAATTAATAAACTGTTTGGGATGGATACATTGTCCCTTTGCTCTGAGCTTTACCACAAAATTCCAGGCTGGTTTGGGCTGGAAAGGACCTTAAAGATAACCCAGTTCCACCTTCCACTGCCCCAGGTTGCTCCAAGCCCTGTCCAGCCTGGCCTTGACACTTCCAGGGATGGGAAGCCCACAACTGTGCACCAGAGACTATACATGATTTACATGATACCTACCTTAATTTTGGGTGGATAAAGCTGGAGAGCCTGTGATTTTTCACTTTGCAAAGCAGGACTCTATGGGCAATATGAACAAAGCTTGAACAGAATTGTAAGGAACAGAAATAAACTGAAAGGGATATTCCTTCACCAAATGTGGACCACAACACTGCAGAGGCCAGGGAGGAGAAAGTAATCATTCCCTTGGAGGTCAACTGGGAGAATCCCAGCAGAGCTCTGAAAAAAATTATGGACTCCATCACTCCAGCAGTTTCTGGTCATCCAGAAGAATGGAGAAGGAAACTGGTGCAACACCCCACAATTCTGCCAATCCTCTGTTTCACCTACAAGACAAACTTCTATGAAGGGTGCAAGGTGTGCATCCAGATGGAGGTGTTCCTCTCAGTAATGTGGGGGGGGCCACATTACACATGAGCACGATAAGGACTGTCAGGATCTGGATTTTCAGTGTTTCCATGCTCTTCTCAGAGAGCCAAAGCTCTATAAATCAAACAAGATATAAAAATAATGTGCTCTTGTTATACACAGGCTCCTGTCACACACTGACCATTCACACCCTGACCACTGCCTCCCAGGGCCTGATAAAGGAGATTTCCTCTTTGGGGTGTTTCACCAAGATAAGTGTTCACCTTTAAAATAATATTAAGCAGTACCTTTCCACATTACTTTCCATCTCAGCCCACAGGCACTGTTCCTCCTTCAGCAGGAGATTTTGAGTTGTTTGACTTTATCTTGTTTACTTTACACAAATGCTATTCCTTTCTTACAGATGGGTATGATCTGGTGAAGACCTGGAACATTTTATCCCATAGCAAATCTCATTCAAAAGTACCATCTGTTCTTCCTGCAGGGGCACAGTAATACCAGAAACTGTTTAACATTCCATAAATTCAGACCATAGAATGGATAGCTCATTGTTAAAGTGAAGCAAGGCATCATTTGAAACCTGATGACAGACATTTTGCTGGGGTATTTTTGCTACTCAAAAATAGTACCCAATGTATTATTTTTGGTTTGCTTTTAAAACTTCACATTCAACATTAAACAGCAAAGGTGGGTCACAACGTGACCTTAACGTCTGGCTGAATCCCCACTTCCAGCAGGGTCCTGGCTAATAACTTCAGGAAGAAAGAGACTTGGGAGTGGGCCACTGGCTTATAACAAATTCACTGCAACACCACATTCTGCTCGCCTTGCCCCTGGCATGTGTCTGTTGTAGCTGCAGGATACACTTCCTAAGAGAACAGAATTCAATCTTCAAGTTTAAGAGCCATTAAAATATGCCTTATTTTACAGATACTGCACTTACTGCCCTCACACACAGCTCTACACTCTGCCTTTCGCTGACTGACAAGAAACCCCACGTTCATGATGGTATGAACTGCCATTTGCCATTCCTTTCCACACCCCAATGCTACAATGTTCAATCAATAAAGAGGCTGGACATGAAGTCCTGCTATGAGTATGTACCATCTGAGTCAACACTGAAACACATTCATACAAGAAAACCACAGACTAAAAAAGGGGAAAAAGGAGAATTACAGCAAAAAACCCCAAAACACACACAAAAGGAATCGGAGGTGTTTAATTGGAAAAAAAAGGGTTCTGTAGAATGCTGCCCCCAGAGTGGGACACAGTGGCCCCGTGCCCAGTTCCTGGGGTTTGCTGGGGCCAGGCAGCCCCTGTCCCCTGTCCCCCTCAGCTGTGGGAGCCGGGCTCCAGCAAATGCACACAACTCACACTGCTTGGAGCAGGAACCCAGCCACGGACCGTCCCAGTGACACAAACCAGCCCACAGCACTTGCACGCTCCCAGGGATAGGAACGAACATCTCAAAACTCTATTATTTCAGCCCAGAAAGCTGTCATTTAAGACCCTTTATGTAAGCGTATACAATCATTGCCATGTCTCTGGGAAGCTCTCACACTGCTATAATAAAATCCACAGAAGCAAAACGCACTTTTAGCCCAGCCATTCCTAATCCTAGAGACAATGCCTATATTTTTCCATCACATCAGATCCAGGATGGTGGGGGAAGGGCAGGAGTGTGAGGAGACCGGGGAAATGCAACTTGAGAAGTGGTAAGTGTGTCAAAATCTAAATTACTTGGAGATATTTTGCAGCACAATTCTCCTTTATGCCTGTGCAGCTCGGTTCATATGGCTCACATTCAGCCTGTCACAGTGAATCACTGCTACTCCTTGACTAACATTAACAAAAACAAACCTAACTTTCGCTCCAGCCTCCTGTGAGGTAAAACTTTGAATTCCCAGTCAAAAGGCCAGAAGTGGCATTAAAAATAATTGCTTTTGTAAGAAGCTCATTTTCAGGAGAAAACAAAAAAAAAAAGCCCATGAAAATCTGACTAATAGCACAAACACATGTGTTGCTTATGGAGAATTTTGCAAAATAGCAAAAAGCTTTGTCCACAAGCAGCAAAGACCCAGCTTTAGCAGCCTTAACTAACAAAGCAAACCGCCCCTCTGTACTTAAGTCTTTAAACTGCATCAAACTGGAGATATTTAGCAACAGCTTTAGAGCCTAAAGAACAGTTAAGTAAATCTGGAAAACAAAGTACAAAACCCAAAGTGAAACTCAGCCAGACACAAGCTCTGCAACTAGCAGAACGCAAGGCACAAAGCAAAGCCAGCACTCAAACAAAGTTATTTTACACTTCTCCCAGCAAATTTGCAACAAATGTCCAGTTAGGAAAGATTTCTGCTGACCTGTGTATGAGCAGCAGTGCAGATGTGGCGAGTTCTCCTGTCACCTTTTGTTCCCAGCCATGTCAGCTGTGCTCTGCTCCAAGTGCTGCTCACACTCCCAAATCCCCTTTTCCAGCTCTATCTTAGGAACTGCCCAGATTTTGTAGTGTAATCTGAGCAGGGAAGTACCATGTGCCTATGATATGGTTAATTCACTTTCTACCCCCTGCAATGCTTAAGGAAGCTGCTTCACATTTCAAAGCTGAGCCTAGGGCTGCCTGACCCAGGTAAAGCCAGGGCAGCGCCGGGGCTGCCTCCTCCACCCCAATGGGGCCCTAAAATAACTCATTTCCCCCTCCCAGAGCCTGGGGGGATTGAGGGGCTGCTGAGGCCCTTGTCTCCCTTCCCCTGGGTGCCTGGCGCAGCAGAGACCGCAGTCCCAGCACAGAGGGGACTCCTTGCTGAGGGCCACCGCCATCCCCAGGGCCAAAGCCAAGGCTGGTCACTGAGGCAGCTCTGGTGAGGCCCCTCAAGACCCAGCAAAGCCCTGGGCATCTGGCCTGGGATCTTTGGCAATGAAGATGTTGCACATGTTGGGATGGAAGAGTCCCATCTGATCCTCTCCAGGTTTGCCATCAGCTAAGCGATTAACAGTGTCCAAAAACCACTAAACTTTATCAATTAACTCTTCTGTTAATATTCTTCTATTGTTATTGATCTACTTCTGGTTTGAATTTGCAATTGCCATCATGCTTGACAAGAACGCTACTCTGAGAGAAGGAGGAAATGCCTCTTCTTCCCAAATTCTGCACAGGGGGGAGTTACACCCGCTGTGAAGCTGCCAAGCATGAATGCACCAGAGAAGATGCAGAGGAGCAGAGGGAGAATAGTCCCCAAATCCTGTCACTGCTGCTGGTCCAGCCCCAGCCCCACACTGAGGTCCCCATGCTGTGCACCAACCCAGGGATAACACCAGCACCAGCCTGCTGCAGGCATTTCCTGAGTGTTTGCTCAGAGAAGGGTGAAGTGCAAACTGACACGGGCTGTGCTATTCCCCAGCTTTTGTGCAAGCAAATTCCATGTAATCCCAATGTCAACATGGTCAATGGCCCAACCACTGCTAAATCAAGACAGGGAGGCCGAGGGAGTCCCACATGGCAAGGGAAAGGGAGGTCTCTGCTCCTCTTTCCACCAGCCCTGGGCAGATGGGGGAGCAGATAGAGCTGCTTTTCAACAGCCAAGAGAGGGCCCCTAGAAGAGATTAAAGGGAAGAAACAGTCAGGGATCCTGGAAGAGGAAAGATATAAGACAAAAAGATGGCAGAAAACAGAAAACCTTTGGGGGATCTTTTAACTCTTGGCCAGAAGGCAGCAAAGCAATTTCATGTAAAGAACCTGCTTTTTAAATCCTTGGCCTGATATTTAACATCTGCAAATACCTTGTGTGGGATTTCTAACAACTGTATTCTGCATCTTTGAGCTTTCCTGTCTTCAAGCTCTTGACCTTTACTCTAAAGCAAAGGTGATAGCTCTATCTTCCCTGTTGCATAATTTACTAAACCCAGATATGTTTGAAATTAGCCTGTTGGTAAGGTAAAACTTAAAATAATGTAATGGACTATTTCAGAGAAAAATATATATTCCTCAAGGGTGAATTCAACATCTCAGCTCAGAAGTTTGATCTCAACTGGGGTGACAATTGCTTACAAAACAAAAGCAACAAAAAGTGAAGTGACCTCAAAGGTTAGGAATGGATCCAACAAGTCGTCTCTGTCGATGGCTGTGTTTATAGTACAGTATCATGGAATGGTTTGAGTTGGAAGAGACTTTAAAGCTCATCTTGCTCCACCCCCTGCCCTGGGCAGGGACAGCTTCCATTGTCCCAGGCTGCTCCAAGCCCTGTCCAGGCTGGCCGTGGGCACTGCCAGGGATGCAGGGGCAGCCCCAGCTGCTCTGGGCACCCTGTGCCACGGCCTCACTGTGAGGAATGCCCAGCCCCAGGCAGCACCGGCACTGTGCACAGCAGCACTCCATGCTCCTCACCCACCACCCTGGGGTGCCCCTTGCCTGACTGGGGTGGGTGACCCCGATTTCTGTGCCCCCCCAGCCCTCCAGGTGAGGCCAGGCAGGGCTGCACGGCCAGGGCAGGGCACAGCTCCAGCCAGCTCTTCACTGCCTAATTCCATTAGCCTGCAGAACAGGCTGTAATTTGCTGAAATGATGATTAATCAAATCTTATTTTTCTCTAAAGCAGCTAATGAACAGCCAATTAAGTGTCTCAGTAATTCTCAAATAACAAAGGAATACTCATGGAGTGACAACTACCAGCTATTTGACAGCACAGGCCCAGCAGTGAAAGCCAGCCTGGCTGGAAGGGCAGGAGGTGTGGGACCACCACATCGTCCCAAAGCCACCTTTCTTTCCCACTTCAGATCCCCACCATCCCCCCATCCTCACTGCTTGCTCCCAGGCCTTTGTGCCCACTGCTGTGGAGGGACAGGGAGCCCGTGTGGTGCCACCGAACAAGGGGGTTGGGGATGGGGTGCCCAGGGGACAGGGGTGCCCAGAGGACAGGGGATGGAGTGCACAGGGGACAGGGTGGCCAGGGGACCCCACAGCACCCCCACATCGAGCTGGGCACCCAGGGCCTGCCAGTTCAGCCTGTCTCGTGGTTCAGTTCACATCCTTTGCAGACTCCAAACAAATCCATGAATGCTTTGTTTTGATCATATCAATCATGGTAAGATTAAGATACATAAACACAGTGCAGTTACCCGAAAAGCAAGGAATGACATTTTAAAAAGAATCCATAATCTTTGTTTTTTGAAGTACTTCTTCAGTGGGAATTGTGTCGGAGCAAAGAATGCAAAACCTAGAAGCTTCCAAGAGGGGGTCATGTGAAATTACTCTATTTCAAAATTTTTCCAAATCACTAACATTTTGACTCTGAACGTATTTGTAAGAATCTGCCAAAAAAACATCAAACCAGTCAATTTTTTTGCAGTTCATAACTGTCTCCTTTTTTCCCAGGTCTTAAAAAATGTTTTTGTAGAGAACTTATGTAATTTCTGTAGAAACTTCTGCAATCCACAATGACATTGCACTTTTTTTTCAAGTAAAAACAAGCCTCCCAATAAAGAACAAAGAACATCCTTTGTTTCAGACGAAGAATTTCAGGAGAAACCACAAAATGTTCAAGCAAAACATTAAACATTTGATTTTCCACCCATTTTGCCAACAGTCTAAGTTTTCCCATACTTCTAATATCAGTGTCACTAAGGAGGGGAGGGGACAGGAGGCAGGTCAGATGGATGACAGTCATTCTGCAACTTAAGACCTGTTAATTAAAAAAAGATGAAAATAGAATGTTTTGCAGAAAGCAGTTATCTTCCTTCACTTAGCTTTTCTTTTTAATGAGGAAACAAGCCCTGCTTGATTTACCCATCAGGAAAAAACAGCATTGAGGGAAAACTGGAAGTTGTTACTTGAGTTACTAGAGAAATCCTCAGCTCTGCTCCTGAGAACACCCAGCTCTGCAGCCACCTTAGTCACTGATATGAGAGTCCTGCACTTTGTTAAGGCCCAAACATTACTGATGGCAGATGTTATTTAGGCTCTTTAAACGAGATTTTGAAAAGCAGGTTTAAAATCAAATGGAACGTTTAATTTTGAACCCATTGGAGAATATGTGAAACACACCCATGGTTGCCTGACACACTTCACTGCCTGTTTTCACAGAATGGTTTGGGTTGGAAGGGATCTGAAGATCATCTAGATCCAACACAATTATCGAGTTCCAGTTCCCAGTTAGTGGGGTTTTTCCCAGTGCAAAGCCATCCCCCAGCTGTGGCAGCAACATGGAACTTTGTGCAGCTGCATGTTGGAATGCCACAGTGCCCAGCACTGCACAAAGACACAATTTACACAATTTAAGTGCTATTTACACCCTCAGAGACAAGCAACTCCAAACCACAGAAACATAACCAAGAATTACATACATGAGCTGTCTGGTCTAGGCATATGCTTCATTTTCATGGCAAACATCATAATCTGCTTATTTATTTTTTAAATTGTTACAGAAAGAGAGATTTTAGTAAATTTAAGTAAACCCCAGTGAGTTTCTTTCACTTCACTCTATTTAAATGCAGGAATAGAAGTGATGCACTCAAGTTAACCTGTTTGCCCAGACTGGAGAGACATTATTAAATGTTCTTTTACACATCCGAAATATTCAGACACTTGCAGCACCCCAGGGTATAGTGTGCTATGTCAACACCTTGAGAAGAATGCAAACATCTTAATAAAAGCGAGGAGAGATTGCTTATCGTGCACTCTTGCTGTTAACATCTGCATTTTACAAAAGCTCACGAATTATTACACACACTTTCCACAGGACATATCCTCCTGGATATGCAGGCAGCCATGCCAGGAACCAAACAGCATGTCAGAAAGCAGACTGCATTTTTGGTTTTGCTCTAAAGGCAAATGAATGTTTCTGAGCATTCTGCAGCTCTCCTGAGCAGAGCCATTTACTCTACTTCATCAGCTCAGAACAGAGCGGTAAATCCCCCAAACCAATCTGCTCTGTATCACATTATATCCTTCCCAAATAGCCATCCAAGTTTTATACATTAATCATGCCCAAGATCCTACATTCAGGATCATCAGACTGGATGTTGTATGGATTGCAGGACAGAGTTCCACGCGTGAGCAGATAAGATCAGAACAGGACGTGCCGTGCCACCAGATGTGAGTGTCCTGCTTATGGAAACTGAATAAATAAAAAGTTGGCCTCCACAGAGCTGGCAGAGCCTCTGGGCAGGCTCAGCAACTCAGCTCCTTCAGGTGGATGGAGGAACAGCCTCTCTTAGTCCTTGCTGATTCACTTCAGGAAAAAAGAGACAAACTCAAAAGGCAGCAGGATTATCTTCAGTAGTCTAATTAGTGGCTCGAGATAATCCACTTGGCTTTGTCCAAAGCAAATTAGGGAGTGCTCGTGGGAACTGTGCAGAGGCAGAGGCCAGCAGGGCCCGGAGCAGGGCGGGCTGGCAGTGGTCAGTGGGGTCAGGGATCTGCACCAGCTGCCCAGCCCTGACCCTGGGCTCGGGGCGTTTCAGGAGGTGCACGCCAGGCCAGTAACTCTGCCCAGCAGAGCTGCTACCATCTTCTCTGCCAACTCCTCTTTGAGCCGCTTAGCAAAGCAAAACTAGATTAAAAATAAAACAAAATTGGGCTTTGCTATCAAAACTAAAATCTGGCAGCCTGTTCCCATGCAAAATCCTTCACAAGTGATACATTTGTGGAGGACAGCTGGAATAAATCCATGACATTTAATGACATACTAAAAGCAAACCTTGAACAAACAACTTTAAATCATTTGAAATACTACTGTGAGTAGATGAAACTCTGCAGCACTCACATGTTACAATAATTAATCATTTCTAAACAGTAGAGTTTAATTATTTTTAAAAAAATCTTTTGCAGAAGTGGGTGTTTTTCCCCATTCCAGACATATATTTAAAGTAACGCTCTCCTGTGAAAAGGTTTCACTTCAGAGTTTTAAATGCATTCTCCCATTCTGATCTGATTCATGACACCAGCAAAGAGTTTTTCCAGCTTTCACCTTAATTTTTTTTTATAAGTAACCTCACCTCCAAAGCCAGAGCATACCATGGAAAAGCAGCAGTCCTAGAAGTTTTTTCTATAAAATACTTCAAATGTGATTGCCACAGAAACTGAGACAACACATTGCCTTATAACTTAAATGGGAATTCGGATCCCATAGGCATCCCCTAACCTCCATGCATATGCAGTATCATCCTAAAAGGTTCACAAATGCCGGGCAGAAGAACAGGTCTGCCATTCCCTGGGAAAAAGAGCTGTTCACTGATGCCCTGAAGGATTTCAGCTGGCCCACCCTGAGCACCAGGGACCTGTGGAATTTCCCAGGAGGGACAGCTATGAGATGGGGGCAGGTACCAAGCTGAGATGATTTAGGACAGCACAAACAGTGTAAGGGGCACATCTCAAGCAGCTGCTGGCCAAAGAGGCCAGCTCTCATTAAGTGAAGCCGGGGGACACATGGACGGTGTCTCCTGGCCGTGGCTACAGCAGGAGCTGGCTGAGGACCAGCAGCTGGCTGGTAGTCCCCCACCACATGTCTGGCAGGAGGGACAGAGGGAACATTCACTGTGCTAGTGCAGACTCAGCTACTTCAAGTCAAAAACAAAGGTGGTTTGAGCTAACCTGGCTGGATTTGCAGTGAGGTGGATTAAGAACACCCATAAGACCCCTTCTGCCAGCCCTGGTGGGGATATAATCTTTGCTGGTTGTATTTTCTATTTCCAAAATGTCATGTATGCCTGCCCCAGGAATTGCTTTTTCTCTCTCTCTCTCCATCAGCAGTCTAGACAAAACTGCATTAAGATCCTTTCTTGACTTATGTGTACAGGTGTAAGGGGTTAGCAGTTACTAAAAGGTTTTCTGGATACAGGAAAAAATGAGCTCCTTGTCTCCAAGGTATTCTCAGTCCGGAGCAAAAACTAGAACTAAACTAAAAGAAGTTTCCTGCCAAGGATCACAAAAAGAAAAAAAAATTATAAAAAATTCCTACCAAAATAGGGAGAAAGTCTGTGAAGTGTGGAGGGGCACTTCCTCAGCCTTCATGTCACAGAAAGAGTGGGAGGTACCTGCTGGTGGCAGCTCCTGCTGGGGTGCCTGAGCCCAGCCCATGGCAGCTGGCTGTCCATCTGTCCGTGCAGCTGTGCCAGGGACCCACAGAGCATTCCTGGCACCGGGCTGGGCACTCCCTGCCTGCCTTCATTCATAAAAACCAGCCCACGCTGGGGAAAGCCCCAGGCTCCAGTGCACCCAGCAGTAAATGCCAGTGACATCTCTGCTCAAACACACTGCCCTGGCCTCGTCTGCATGCTGAAGTCAGTGATCAGTGACAGGGCTTAAACTTCTCCCTGCCTCTGGCTCCAACCCACGGAGCTCGTGAACAAACGAGACAGACAGGAATGTACGCCTGCCATAATGCAAAGCAAGGGATGTAATTAACACAGCTTAATTTTCATGAATAATGGGTTAGGTTTGTAATGCACTAGAATGAAAACGTAGCTCAAATTGTCTGGTCTTGCTCTGGTCACGTTCAACAGGAGGAGGAGTGGCCAGGCCACAAGTGAGCTGCATTTCTTCATACCTAAGTTTGTTTTGACTGTTTGATTTCCAACAGAAAGACCACAATAACATAAGCAGGAGAGAACAAACCGCTTTTTGGAAAGCCCATTTTTCCAAAGTTTCTTCTGTTTAACTCCTGATCTGTACGAACATGGAATTGGAAAGGACTTCTTGGGATATTAAATACAGGCCCCTGTTATTAAAGGCAACATGTCACTTCCAGCAGAAAGAATGGTTAATGTTATGCCAATGAGCTGGAAGGAAATCCAAATTTCTAATGCACGAGAATGGGGGGAAAAGCTAAACAAAAGTGAATGCATGAACCCATATCACGAGATCAGAGCCTTATTCTAAACATATGGGCTGGTGGCACATCGAAGAGGAGATAAGAGGCACAATAATTAAGAGTCATGGTTCTTTCTGTCACTAGGGATCTGCATACAACTAAGAAAAACACCTCAGCACACTCAGCCCTGGGACAGAGGAGGAAGGAGAGCTCCCAGGGCACTGTGAGGCCACCTGAGATCACAGTGGCCCCCAGGTCAAAGGCTCATGAAGAGGCAGGCAGGCCCCAGCCAGCAGCACTCTGGTTTCCTCTGCTGAACAGCCAGAAGGCAGCTGGAGCAAAGTGTGTGCCCACTGCAAGTCTTTCAGCAGCCACCAAAATCTCTGCAGAATGTAAGAGACACTTCTGGTTTTGGCAGAAGCAGCTAAATCCCACCTTGTACCCACAAACTATGGGAAGAAACTCCCAGGCATGGAAATGTTTCCAAAGGACAGTTTGAAAGGGAAGAGCAATCCTGTAAAGATTTCTCATCTCCCTGGATTAAGGAAAGAAAGCAGCAGAGAGAGGTGTGGTTGGCAGGAGGCTTGGTTTGCTTTACATGGGGGCACAGGGACGATGGGGAGGGACAGCCAAGGTCCCTTCCTTCCCCAACAGTCTCTCTGCAGCCTGTGAGACCTGAGTTACCAGACACAACAGCAGCGAGAGCAACAGGAGCTCTCAGAGCTTCCAGTACACACAAAAAAGGCACAAAATCACAGTGTGGAAGCAGCCTGGAGAAGGGCTGCAACCACTCTGCTCCTGCAAATCCAGAGGAAGGGATGTCCTGCAGTGCTGAAAGGGTTCTGGCAGCATGGAAGCCCCAGCAGTGTCCCCTCCTGGAACTGAGGAACTGTCCAGCAAAACAGTTTCCAAGTGGTCCAACACCAGGACTCCATCCTAGCCGGGGACAGATGATCAGATGCACAAGATGCCACCTCCTGACTGTGCTGCTGTTCCACTGCCATCCACCACCTGAGCCCCTGGAAGCAGCCTGGGGGGCCTGGTGGGCTCCATCTCACACACCTGCAGGAGTGACTCAGGAGCACTCTGGTGAGGCTCCCTGGGAGCTCACAAGCCTCTTCCAGTGGGATCCAGCTGATCCTCAGCCACACTCACCCCCAGCCCCCAGAGATGGGGGTTGTTGTTTCCCTCCCACTGCTCATGCCTGAGAGGGACAGAAAGAGCTTTGTTTGGAATGTCATCTTTAATGCCACCAAGCACTGCAGGGGACTCTCTGCCCAACATCACCTCTCAGAGGCCACCTACACTCAGTGCATAAAACTGCAGAACGCCATTTCTTCCAGCTTCAAGCAGATCAGAGAAATGTAGAAGTGTATAATATCACATGATTATCTAATGCAACTGGAAGGGTAATAAAATGGATGGATGGAAAGTAAAGAGAGATCTCTTCAGTCACAAAAACTGACTTAAACTAAAAGGAAACCATTTTACCTACTATTTATATACACTGCAAAGCTACTGTTTACTCATTATTTATTCCACTATCACTTGCAGAATAGCCTGATGCAGTGTGCTCAGACCAGCAGTTCCACAGAACTGGGGTACCTGAGGAGCTCTCAGAGCTCCATGGCTTTGCCATGAGTTTCTGGTCTTCAGTGGAAAAGTTAAAGCTCCAGGCTCTACACTGAACTCAATAAACCCTGCTCAGAGCACTGCCTTCATGACAGAATATATTGATGCAATTAAAATAACATGGCTCTTGAAGAGTAAGGCAGCACCGGGAAAGCTTTGCCAACAAAGCAACGCCAATTAAGAGTGTGATTTTTGGAAGATATTTTTAGGCCAACATCAGCCCCATTAATGCTGGTATAACTGTCTTCAAAGTGATTTTGAAGGTCCAGCTGACGCCACTCGGGAGAAGAACTAGTTAAAAGACTAGGGTTTGGCCTCTATAGGCTCCATTCTGTCATCAGGGGAAAATCTTTCATAATAAAACTAATTTCATCCATTCCACTGATAAGGGGGGTTTATGTCCAAAATCTTCTCAGACAACTTTACACCCATGACCTGTATAGCATGGGCTGTAGTTTTTGTTGTTAAATGACGTAAGCTACAAGTAAAGACACATTTATGGGATGTATCCATAGCTTCCATTTGCATCTGAAAGGACCAGGATGCCTAAAGCAAGAGTGTGTAATGAGGAGCCGGAGGAAAGGAGAGAACTCGGGTGCTGATGATCTGTTAGAAAACCACACAAACTCCAAACACCGCCCCTCTGCTCATCGCCTATAGGTGCAAAGAAACCAAACTCGACGCTAATATAACTTGGCAATAACGGCAACTTTCCTTTCCAAAAAAACCAAAGGCTGAGGGAGAAAATTCGAAACCAGTGGGGCACACACCAGCTCCAAGGCCCTTCCTGCAGGTGTTACAGACCGTGTGCCCAAACCCTCCTCCTCTGACCTCATCTCGGGGCGGCTCAGCTCGGGGGGACCGCCAGGCTCCTGCTGAAGGCTGCGGGCGATAGGGGAGGAGATAAGGTGAGGGGAGGCATGGGGGCCGAGAGCCGGCTGGCGTGGGCTCAGCCCTGCACGCACGCAGCGCTTCTGCGGCCGGCAGCTCGGCTTCCCGCTGACCCTACGAGCCTGGTGCCCCAGCCTGCCCCAGCACATCCCTGCCCTGTCCCGCCGGAGCTCCCGCACAGCCCCCGGTCCCTTTGAACGCCGCTCACTCCAGAAATCCGAGCATACCAGCAAGAGCAGGCAGAGAGCGCTTTTCTTAGCTCTGCCATGTACCTTCTCCTCTTCCTTTCGCAATTCCCATTGGTTTTCTCTGGGCTCACGAGCCTGCACGGCTCGGCGGACGCGTTTGAGGAGCAATCCGGGCAGCTCTCCCCCAGCGCCAAATGACATTTGCTTTGCAAACACTCCCCCCGCCCCGCGGGCCGCTCTCGCCTCCACCCAGCGAGTTGTTTTCAATAAACCAACAGCTCCGAAACATCCACAGCAACTTTTTTTCCTTTGGAAAACTGCCGCTTTCAAACCAACAGGAAAAAAAAAAAAAAAAAAGAAAAAAAAAAAGAAAAGAAAAAAGAAAGAGAGGAACAGCACAAGGAAATATCCGCGCATTTGTCCCGGGAAGGGCTCTGGGTAGAGGGGCTGCAGCGGGCTCCGGGAGCGCCCGGGGCTCCGCGCCCCGCACTTACCGGGCCGCGCCGCTCGCTCCGCTCCGCGGGGAAGGGGCCGCGGGACCCCGGGGCCGGAGGGAGGGGCCGGAAAGCGGCGCCGGGGCCGAGCGGCGCCGGGGTTTGTCCAACCTGACAGCGGCCGGGCGGGACGGCAGCCCCGCGGAGCGCGGCCCGACACGCCGGGACAATGGGATGGAATGGGATGGAATGGGATGGAATGGGATGGAATGGGATGGGCTGTGCGAGGAGGCTCACGGGGACGGGAGCAGCCCCCAGACGGGCTCCTGGGCACCGCAGCTACCAAGGAAAAGAAAAAGCCGGGGGTGAGAGGTGAGCGCTGCGCCTGTCCCGGGGCTGAGGGGCTTCACCTGGCTCTGCCCGGGTTAACGCCGCTCTGTCGACCAAAGGTGGCTTCGAGGTTGTACTATAAGGGCTTTTCAATTTCTTTTTGTCCCACAGCTGCTTACTGAGATGTAAGCAGCCACAAACTCACCTGGCCGTATGCCCTAAGGGGAGCGCTCGGTGCTCGGATCCCGATCTGCTCATCGAGAGCGTCCCGTTGTTGTCGTATGACAATAGCGACTGTTTATAGAAACCCATCCTGGGATAAATTAGAGACAAGTCCCTGGGACGAACCAAGCAACAAACACTGTGTCATCGGGAAAGCATCCCTCCTCAGAGGGTCTCGGGAGTAAGGCCGGTGCTTCTCCCTGCCAGACAGCGGCTGTGCCTGTGAGCTCAGGGGGCTCAGCCAGAGGGAGCCGCTTGTCCTGGATCGAGAGCTCTGCCACCTCCTTTGGGCACCACGCTCGGCTTCCCCCTGCCCCTCTGTCCCCTCAGTACCTGCTGTTTCCAGCCAGGCCCTCAGGGGCTCTGTCCCTGGGGCAGGCAGCTCTGCGACACAGCTGGGATGTCCTCACACCGAAGGTCTCCTCTGTCTTCCCGGGCATTTGGTTACGGGAAGGAGAGACCCTGTTTGGTGCCTGTTGGCCCAAGCCAGCAGGGAAGAGCAGCAGGAGCATGGCAGTGTCCCACCGAGGCCACCTGCCCAGCCCAGCAGCACCAGCCTGGCCTGGCCCGGGCTTGGGGACAGCTGCAAACAGCTGGTGGAGGCACCAGAGGCTCCACGGCCTGGCTGCCAGCTTTGCATCTCCCAACAGCCAAGGCATGCAGCAGAATCCACTGCTGCAGTCAGGGCTGGGAGCTCCCTGCAGTGCTTGGTCACCTTCCTCCTCCTCACATCAAAGTCAGCCTGGCCTGATCTACGACAATATAAATGCAACATTTGAGGAAACTTTGGAGCTGGTCCTGGCTCTCAAGTCCCATTCACAGGCAAGACTGAAGTCTGCACAGACAAAATGTGCATACAATTAGGGAAAAGTAGCAGGGTAAGAGTTTCCATTTCTGAAATGTGGTATCCTGTCTCCAACACAGCCAGTGCTTGGGAAAGTGGGACTGTGTTATTGTGTGATGCTGCAGTGTATGTGGGAGGGGTCCTGCCAATTGCTGCTGGACACCCTGAGGGATGGACTAACTACACAAAATCATTGTGTAACTTTAGCCAGAGAGAAAAATGCTATTTACTTTGTCAGCAAACAATCAGCCCTCCCAAAATGTTCCTACACAGTCTTGAATTTCATCTGGAAGAAAAATGAAAGCATAGAAGGAGCAGAGGACTCTGATTTCTCTCTCCATCTGTGGAGATGCAGTGTGAGCACTGCTGCTCTGAAAGCAGGGTCAGTCCCCTTAAATTGTGTGGTGAGCCCGTGAGTGCCCCTTGCTGGCCCCCACTGCAGCAGGAGCAGAGGGGAGCGGCAGAGCTGGGGCAATGCTTTATCTGGGGTTTGCACTGAGATGGAGACTGGGACTGAGCTGACAGCAAGCCCACATCTGCCAGCTCAACACCCTGAGCTGTGTGTTTGAGGAACACCAGGAGAGACCAAAGGAGTCAGGACTGTGATAAAACTAAACCAGGAATTACAGGAGACTCCCAAAATTACTCCAGCAGCAGCTTTTCCTGTTATAGCCATGATGCCCTAAGCAAGGTAAAGTCTGTAGGTAAGTTTAAATTCTCTCATCAGTCCAATTGATGCACATGGGAGATACTTTGAGGCTCCCAAATCCTTCCTCATATCAAAGGGGGGGTGCAAGCTGCACCTCACCAGAGCACCACACACCTGGATAAATTCAGGAAGTCCTAAACCTAACCCAAAAATTGGAGCCCTTTGCTGGTGGCCTGTCCTCAGGCAGTGCTTTCACTCAATTTGTCCAAGAAAAAGCATTACTCTGTTTCTGAGCCATATTTTTAACAACATAAGATCACTTAAAATATTTTTCATTGACTTCAAGTGACACTGAAGAACTAATACATCCAGGATTTAATGAAGTGAGGCTAAATGGAAATATCCATCATTTCTGAATGAAAGAAAACCGACAACATTGTCTGGGGACTGAAAGGATAAGGCAGGTCGTGTGAATCTACACAGCCATCCTCATGGGTGGGATAAGCACATACCCAGGGACTAGCTTTGGAAAGCACAACTAACTCTTTGGAAATGTGATTTCGGGAGAAAAGTTTGGACTTCAATCCAGCCCTTTTTTTTTTTTTTTGGTTGCATCTCCAACTCTCCTGAAGCTCTGAGCTCTGCACTGTGCGCCAAAGGAGAGAGGGTAGCACTGTCCCCTTCCAAGGGACAGACAGGGAATCAGAGCACAGAGAAACCTCTGTACATGGGGTGGTTAATCCTTGACACATCTAGAAACAACTTATTTTCCAAACAAAAGCCCCACAGAAGTGGAACCAAACCAGAAGAGAGATGTGCCATTTTAAAATTCCAGAGCTAAGAGATGATTTAAAAAAAAAAAAAAAAAAAGGTCTCTAGTGATTCCTAAGCAACAATTTCCTACTTGCAGACCAGTGGAAAAAAAACCCACCAGTGTCCTCTGCCCCTTTCTTCTGCCCCTGTAAATTGTAGGACCTAAATTTGCCACATCTCTTCCGTGACCCTCCCTTCCACATGGCTCTGGCATTCCCACTTTAAAGTGGTGCTGCTCTGGTTGAATAGCCATGGAGCAGAGCAGACTCAGACTGAAATATTTGTTTGCGTGTCCTCATCCAACCACGGTTTTTCAGAATTTGGGAAGATGTCACAAAGCCACAGAAAACAATGCCCCCTTGGCCAAAGTCAGGCCACTCCACAGCGTGCCTTTCATTGCAGTGTATGGTTGAGAAACATAAGAAATGCACAGCTCACACAGGAAAAGCTTTCAGCAGATGTTGCTGCTTTAAAATACCAGAGAGTCACTATTCTAGCACATTTCATACAAGAGAAATCAACTAGCTCAATCCAAACAAATCCATTACAGTCTGTGCATACTCTGAGGCCGTGCAGCACAGCTCACACCATTCTGGGGATTTCTGATCATCACAACTTGTAAAGGTTTGCTGTGATGTGCACAGTTGAACTTGTGACAGGGAAAAGGTAAAGAAGCAGCTCACAGAAGATTCCTGCAGTGTGAAAAGTACCCACAGTAATTACTCTGGTTCTGAGCCATATTTTTAACAATGTAAGATCACTTAAACTATTTTGCTTTGACTTCAGGTGACACTGAAGAACTAATACAACCAGGATTTAATGAAGTGAGCCTAATTAGAAATACCCAGCATTTCTGAATGAAAGAAAACCACAGTTTAGGAGGGAAACTATCTCCCATTCCTTATCATCAGCCAATTTTTCTGCAGGTATTTGGTCACATTTACTCTCTGCTACACCCATTCAGTGCCCTGAGAGGAAATCAGGTCGTACATGTGAAACAGAGTAAAGTCTAATTCTTCAAGCCAGGAGCGAGCATGCCTGACAGTGACTTGCCATTAATTTAATGTACTGGCAAGGCAAGGGCACTTAAAAGCTGCATTTGATAAAGTATTCTTTCAGATTCTTACATTTTACTGCCAGTGTCTGAGAAATGTACCCAAATCTAACATCAAAAGGCTCTTCAAGGGAAATAGCACAAAAATTATCCCTATCTTGGAACCTGATTTGACTCTGCTCCTGGTTCTCAAACTTTTCCACCACTAGTAATTGATGGAAGTCAGCATCTAACACCAGCAGATGTCACCTCAGTGAGGAGCCTTCAGGTGGCAAAGGCTGCAAGGACAGCCAAGGCGAGCCCTCCTGCTGCCCCATAGCTGCAGAAAGAGCCCTCTGCCAGGGCTGGTTACCTTCAGTTTTGTCACATGTAAAGCTGCCAGAGAAACCCAAACCAAGCACATCAGACACGCTTTAGCTTGGACTGATTTCCAAATCACAGTAGAGGCTCAAGTCTGACATACATAGAGGTGTGCAGTGAGCAGGCAGAGTGGTGGTTTTTCCCACTCTATCTCCCATTTCCTCCTGGACATCCCAGTTCCTCTCACTGGATCCTCTGTACCTGAACATTTTGAGAGTAAGGAAGTTGAAGATACAACTGAAACAACACATTTCTTCTTATTGTTTTCTCTTTTGAGACTGTCAGTATTGACCTTGAAAGTTTTCAAAGAACAGGGGAAGCTCTGGTTCTCTCCATGGTGGATGAGCTGACTAATGCAGACTGTCAAAATCCACTTTAGATTTGCTGCAGCACATTACATGCAGGTTGTAAACAAAACAAATGTCCAAGATAAGAGTGACCACCAGCAGGCTGCATCCCATGGAGCCACCATGACTGATGTTATGACTCTGAAACATGCTCCTATTTTAGAAAGGATAAAGCATTGAAAAACCATTTCAGCAGAACTTTACAAACATTTAAGGTTGCCAACCAGGACCCAGAGCCCACGGGCTCTTTCTGTGTGGGCTGTTTTTATGTGGTTTTTTTGCACCCACACCCAGGTCTGCTCCATCAGCAGGATCCTCTGTGGGTGCAGAGATCTGTCTGCTGGGTATGGCAGAGGGTAGGGCACAGGAGAGACTCCAGTGGGAAAGCCAGAAGGGATGCAGAGAGGGGGAAGATAGGAAGCAGGAGGAAGTCTAGAAGTTTGTAAAGGCATCATTTTGAGCCTGGATATTCCCACCTGGATTCCAGCTGCAAGTTCACCTCCCCTGTAACACACTCCATTACCCACCCAAAATGAGTGGATTGTGTTTTCATCCCTGAGGTGAGGTGGGATTTCCATCTGCTGTTTCTGCATTTCACTGCACAGGAAGTCTCATCTCCAAGCTCTGCTTTGCTGTCTGGAGTTCCCTGCTGCCTTTGCCCACTCGCTGAACTACCAGAAAATTGCCAGAAACATCAGCCCTTAAAAACCACTCAAATCATGAACAGGACTACCTCTGTCTCATCCCAGTGCTCACAAACACAGAGGGAAACGCTGCTTAGGCCTGCCACAGCTCCCTGCAGCAGGATCTCAAATCCCAGCAGCACTTCACACCACCTCCTTAATGAGGCTGTGGCTTTGTCTCAACCCCTCCAACCCGCGGTGCTGCTCTGTCCTCACACAGGACTCACACACGAGTCTGTCCCAAGCAGCACCTGCATTTTGGAGAGGAGCCTGCTGTGAGCCCAGCCAGGTGACACACAGGACATAGAGGGGCTGTCACTGCTGAGGAGAGATTTCCTGCTCAGCTCACACAGGCAGAGACCTGCTGCCAGTGAGTGTGGGTCATTGGCAAGCTGGAAGGTACAGCAGGTCCCATTTGACAACGGAGTGCATAAACCCTTAAAATTACTCGTCACAGATAATTGTTTTCCTCTGGTGAATGGCTTAAATAAAAATGTTTGCACTGAGGCCAAGAATGCAGGGTCTGAGGCCAGGCAACATCCTGCAATGGTAATAAATACCTACTACACAAATAAACTACCAGAATGGCTCTTTCCCCAGATGTCATGAAGTTATCCCGTGCATAAGCTGCTCTTTGATGCTGCCTGCTACCCCAGCCTCAGGCTTGCAGCATCTCTGCCACAGAAAACTAGTTTTCTGTTAAAATAAACCAATTGGGATAGAAACTAAAGTGGTGTTATTGAATATGCAGTTATTGTCACCGCTATTACCTCACTTCTTTGAAAATGCAAATTTTCAAAGAAAAGATCCAAAGCAAAAAGCAAAGCCATGTTTTGAGTGCTGTGGGAAAAGGGGTGACAGTCACCAAGTGCTGGCAGACCAGCTCCCTCCTCCAGCCAGAAGGAAGGCCTCACATTAGAGGCTTTGCAAATTGGATAAGGTGTGGAGCTAATAAAAACTTGAACCAGCCTGGAAACCTGATGATTAAATCTTGGAAAGCTGAAGGCCATGTGAGGTGGTTAGTTCTGACTTGTGCTGTGATGGATCTCTAACAACATGTGAAAGTTATCATCTCATGAGGCAAACATCCCTGTTGTTGGGCAGCACAGACACACAGACAGCCAAGTTCTGAACAAAACCAGCTCACAAGCCCCACAGGGACTATTTGGACATCTCATCCTGCACAAATATACCCAGTTCACACAAAATAATCTCCATTCAAAGTTAAAAATGATTCCTAATGTTACCTGCTCTGGAAAACCCAACTGCAATGTTTCATTTTCTGTTTTTCCACCGTAGCTGAAACTGCAGCACTGGGGCTGGATCCATGCAAGAGGCATCCACATACAGCACATAATTCCTTGCTGAATTTATGGATGCTGCTGTGCAGGAATATAACAGGGCTGGAATGCCGTGCAGCCCTGGTTAGCTCATGCTCAAAGGCCAGCCCATGATTGCTTTGGACATGGCTCCCATTCCTACTGAAGGGAATAGCTGACCCTATAAATCAGACTGCAGCAACGCCCCTTTCATAGCTGTCTCCAGGCTCCCTCCTAAACTTTGGCTGGGTGTTTACTTTGAGATTCAGAGCACACATGTAAACTGTTTAGGGATATTCCTATATCCCTGTTTCTCATTAAAAGTGCTAGAGAGAATGAAAAATGTAGCCCATTAGTGTTATAACCATCAGAAAGAAAAAATAGATAAATGGGGAAAAAACGCTCTAGTGAGGGTTTGACCCATAACAGCCCAGTCTGCTTCCCCAGCACGTTCCAGTTTCTGGGCCAGTGCTGCTCTGGAGAGCTTTTCAGGCAGCATTGGGCAGATCCCTGCTGACCCCAGTGGTCTCCAGTGTAAGCCATGAACATCTCTGGGAAAAATAAAGGGCCATGGAGAAATCTGTGTTTGTTTATTGTTGTCCTTAAGGTGAGATCTGAACATCCCTGGGGTAGCTGCTTATCAGCACAGACCCCTCTGGCCATGCTGCTTTCTTGCTTTTTTCTTTGGAAGCACCTTCAGAGCAGTGTGGCAGTTTCCATTTCTTATGGTTTCCACACACAAAAATGATCCTTTCCCCTGTTCTCAAGGCTGAGGGAGCAGAGAAAGGTTAAAATGCCACAGGGCTGTGAGGAAAGAAGTGTCAGAAGCAGCCCACTGACGCTCAGGAGAGGAGGGGGCAGAAGGTGTTCTATGTTTTTGTTTCTGACCACCTCTATTTTAATCAGCAATAAATTAAACTGTTTTCCCCCCAAACTGCAATGCTAATGCTTCTGTGGCAAATTAGCACCAGCCACAGAGAAACTGGAAGAGAAAATGGATATTCCCCTCTTCAGTGTTATCTACACAGAGTAGCACAAAGTGTAGTTAGGAATTACTGCCATGAGCAGAGAGCCTGGTGACATTTGTGATGAGAGCTGTGATTGCCACAGCTCCTCACAGTCCCAGACAAAGCCATTCCAGGGCCAGCACCCTACATCCCCCTCCACGAGGGGAGGCCCTCAAGGTGTGGGGAAATCCCTTCTCTAGCATAGAAGGGAGCTCAGGTGTTTAACCAGAGCTTGGGAGCAGCTGGGGGATCCTCTGGAGCCAAGGACACTCACATTCCCACCCCTGTATGCAGGAACTATTTTGCAGTAAGAAGTGGTCCAGCAGAGGCTCAGAAGGGCTACATTTAACAGCTACCTTGCTGTTAGTTAAGAATTCTTTTATTTTTTATTTTAATGAGTCTTATCTGTGGGCAAAAAAGCTCTTTGCAGAAAGAGTGTGTGGGTTTGAGGAGTGGGAGAGAGCTGTGAATAGATTCAAGTCCTTCAGCAATAACCAACAGTCTGCTTGAGATGTAAATTCATCCTTTTAGCACTGAGATCTTTAGAACGTGTGGAGACCTGAGCTGATACTGGCTTTTTTTTTCTATTCTGTGTAGACCTTTATCTTCAAATAATAAACCAACACTTTGCCTTATGCAAGGCAATGAAGAAAGAGTGAAAATATCCTTTATCACCTACATTCTTGTTCTGTGGCATCAACACAGCATTTAATAAAAAGCATCTTGATATAATAATAGTTTGAAGTTTATTTTCCAAACAGAACTGTTGTTTGCCTAGAGTAATGTAAATTTGTGGTTCTTCTTTACACTTCACAGATGACAAGAGTAAAAGATCTTAGGATCTCCCCAAAGGAGAGATTTAATTGTAAAACAAAGCACTAAGTATAACATTTAGCTGAGGATGTAAAGGTTACAGTAATTAAAAAGTACTAGAACATATGGTGCACTTCATGAGGCTGGTTAATATCAGCTCCCAAACTGAACCTTTTGGGTACGTGAGAAGAAACAGGAAAATGCAAATATTCTCCTCTATCCTGAACCATAAGAAAAGCCTTTGCTCTAGTCCTCATGAAGCAGGAATAACACTCCCATCTTAATTCTCTTAATCTGGAGGAGGAGGATTTCCTTTCACCTGCTAAGTGAGATATGAGCAACTGTTGTGATCTAATAATGTATTTACCATGATATGATATGATATATGATATGATAGATATGATATGAGGGAAGGAGATTGTCCTCCATGGTGTGTGCTGGCCTGGCAGCCCATGCCAGCACGGGGCAGTGCCACACTTGGCTGGAGAAGGGTCTGATAAGCAGCACTTAGGTCACCCTTGGAGCACCCTCCCTAAGCCCACGTGCTGGGTCATATTTCAGTGATGAGAGGAGCACTGTGGACCACAAGGAGCCCTTTGCAGCAAGCACCAAGCTGGAGATGTTGCAATATGGTCAAATCCCAGAACAGCAGAGATAGAAACAAAACAAACACAAACCACAACAACAGCTTGTGTAATCAGATCATACAGAGGAGCTGGGAGCCAGGTCCCTGGCTGGTGCTAACCAGCATAGCTCTTTCTACACTCAATTTCTCAATTTTGGCTTCAGTTACTATCATTTCATACCTTTAAAGCTCTACCTTCCCATTTCAACATGCAGAAAGTCTATTATAAACAGCAGGCTACCAGCCTGAAACTGTGTTTTTTGAAAATCTCTGCTCAGATGAAACCCACAAATGTCTTTTCCAGACATTTCCATCTCTTGCTGCTGTGGGTGCTGGGTGTAGAGTCTGTTTCTGTCAGTGTGTCCACACCTGCTGCCCAGCACAGCCCTCCAGCTGAGAGGGCACTGGCAGTTGCACTTACTGTGATGAGCACTCACAGCTTTGTGCCCTTCAGGAAGATAGTCCAAAGGGAAGCCAAGGAAAAGGGTGTCCTTTCTTTCCTGTTCCCTGAAAGGGTGGTCAGAAAAATAAGAACATCAAAAAAAGGCAAAATATATATATATATATGTGAGACGAAAAGCAGATTAAAAAACACATCTGACTGCCCTGGAGCCAAACATTATTTAGCACCCTCAGCTTGTTCCCATAACCCAGGCGTGTGGTGTATTGTAGAATTACAGAATCACAGAATGTTTAGGGTTGGAAGAGACCTTAAAGCCTATTGGTCCAAATTCACAATTCAGTTCTTAATCACAAGCAGCAGCACCCATGAGCCTGTGCTTTCACAGCCATGCCTGGTGTAATGACAGCCTCTCACAGGCAGTGGCTGCTCCACCCCACACAAACTCAGCTGGGAGCTCCATTCACTCAAAGTGGCTCGTTCTCAGGCAAGGAGAGGGATTTGGGCACATTTTCTCAGGAGGGAAGCCTGAAGCTCGTAGCCCTCTGCCAGCACTATGTATAAGACATAATTTGCCCAATTAAATTATATCACTGGTGGAGAAAGGTGGGCTGATCTTGCAGACCTGCAAAGTAACAAATGTCAGTTCCAACAGCAGTAGAGAGCAAGTACATCACCACGAGTAGCCCAAACCTTTCCCAAATTCAGGAAAATTCTCCCTGAGTTACACCTTTACTGAAAAATAATAGCAAGCTCATTAATGCTGGTGATTTGTTTCTCTTTTCTTTTTTTCTCTTCTGAACAAGTAATATGGAAACAGAAGAAAGAGGATAATTTCTCTGGTACTGAAGTGCTTTCTGACTGCAATTATTTCTGAATTCCCCAAACCCAACATTTGCAGCTTTATCCCAGGAGAAAAAGATGTAGTTTGCATTTTTAGGAGAAAACCCCTCCAATTAATTTTTGCAAATTTGCATATAAATGACTTTCAGGCTCAGCATCCATCGTGATGGCAAGTCTGGCTTGTGACTCCCAGCTGTCTGTGGTCTCCAGGAATCACGGCAGCCTCTAGGAGTTCTCTCCAGTTGGGTTTGCTTCGTTTGTGTCTGAGCTCAAAGGCAAAATATGTTCTCTTCTACCAGATCTTATTCAGATGTGATTTACATACGGGAGAAAAGCCTGAGAAATATCAATATTTGCATTTTAAACATGATTTCAGGATGTCTGTCGTGGTTCATTCATCTGTTTTTTGGCTCTTGCATGCATTTAGTTCACTCTTCTTTGACTGCACAAGCATATGGGTCTCATTAGCTTAATGACACGCTTATTTATCCTTCATCCTTGCTGGCACTTCTTATCTGCAGGACTGGGGCTGTTAGGTAAGCTGTGTTGATATTCACAATTATCCTCATGATAGCTAACCTGATTAGCAGGTCACTGATCCCAAGGAGATTTTAGGGGATGGTTGTCTTCATTTTGCTCTTTTCAGGCCAGATGTGGCACCTTTGTGCCAAGCAGAGGCTTTGGGGAGGGAAGGCATCGAGGACAGCTGAAGTGTTTGCTGAAGGTGCCTCAGGACTTGTGGCTTCCAGGTTTTCATGTTCTGGGTGGGTTGTCTCGGGTCCAATGAGGCTCCCAGAAACAAACATCCCTCCTGCTGGATGAGAGCACATCCTGCAACTGGGCAAAGCCAGAGGGGAGGGAGGAGCAGCCTCCACAGGTGCTGGGAATCCCCAGTTTAACACAGGCACCATGTGTGCTGCTCACTGTCCCAGGGGGTGTCACAGGTGCTTCCCTGGAGCCCAGGGCAACGCCCAGAGCAGTCACTCTGTAGGTCCCATGGCCACCTCCAGCTTTGGTTTAAGCTCCATGACAGTTTTCCATTGATGTCTCTGCAGGTTCCCTGATCTCCTCAGTGAGTTCCACAGGATCATGGCTCTGATAGTGACAGAATAGCAGATATTTTACCTCTTCTCTGAAGGAAAAGAGCTACAGATACATAAAATCATTAAATGACTAAGCCAGCATTAAAAATCTGTGTGCTTAGATATGTTCAACAGCCTCAGAGCACACAGAGAGAAGGTGGGGAAGGAAGAAGTGCTGCTTGGAAAAGCTACTGAGGAAATAAAGCAGCTGTCTGTGCTAAGGAAGTTCTGCCACAGCCATTTAACACTCCAGGCTGAGCCCACAAGCCCTGGAAATGTGTGGGTAATTCACCACTTACCAAGTCAGAGAGTCATAAAGAGTCCTCAGTGGGAAGGGATGCACAAAGAATGTCAAGTCCAACTCCTGGTCCTGCACAGGACCCCCAAGATTTCCAGCACGAGCTTAGAGCATTGTCCAAACTCCCTCTGAACTCTGGCAGGCTCGGTGGCCTAGGTGTTGTGTGTTGTTCACAGGGCCAGACCTGTGCAACATTTGCAGGAACACTCCCAGCATGTCTCATTTTTCACCCTAATCCAACTGATAAAAACAATAAAGCAGCTTTGACCTTCCATATAAATTGTTTACTTTACTACTTCCATGGCTATTTGTACTTCTCCTCTCACCAGTCCTGCAGCCTGGGTGATGACAGATCTGGAGGCAGGACCCCTCCAGCACCACCCTGCACCCCCTGGCCCTCTGCTGCTGACACCTGGCTGGGGCTGCTGGCACTGACTTCTTCTTCTTCACAGCAAATCCCTGCGCTGGTCACACCATGGAAGCATTAACACCCACCTGACATGCCAGAGATGAGAAAAATGTTGAAAACTGCAGCAACTGAATTTCCTGGCTCATCAAATGGTGCTGAACAGCCTTCCCCTCCACCTCCAGATTTCACACTGGAGTCTCTCACCTTATCTTTCTGTAGTTCCACTGCTGCTGAGGAGCTTTAACTGTGCAGCAGGTTGTAGTGATGGAGAGTTGGTTTAAAAGCTCCACAACCCCCCTGCCACAGGGGCTTTCTAGCTTTTCACCTGCCCTCATTGTGCCTCCCAAATTCCATCTGGTAAGTTGCCAAAATTATCTTCTGATTTAAAGTCTGCTTTGTACATGATACACAAGAACATAATTTCCATAAAAAAACAACTTTGCAGCATAAAGAAAAATAACACATGAGAAGGATTAAATAGAAAACTGGTTGTGTTTCAAGAAATTGGTGCTGTGACAAAAAACCAGCAGCTCCCAAAAGCAGAGATACTTTCCTTTCAGATTTCTTCATATAGCCAGCAGGGATATCTATAACAAGTAATTCCACTAAAATATATTAAGAAAAACCAACAACAACAACAACAACAACAACCAACAAAAAAAAAAAAAAAAAAACAAAAAAAAAAAACCAAACCCCAAAAAAACCAACCAAAAAACCGACCAAAAAAAAAAAACCACCAAAAAACCACGCCCTCCAAACTAAAGTCTTCTAAATGCAAGGGCAAATGAAGATGATGAGTTTTTACAGCAAAATTCACTCTGCTGCAGAAGGAATGTCCCTGGGGCCCAGGGATTACATGGCTTATCCAACCTGTCCTACTCCCTGTTGCCTCCTGCTTCTGCATCTCCCACCCAGAGGCTCCACCAGCTCAGGGTGCTCGAGCTCACAGGAGCCCGCAGTCCCGTGGGAGCTGGGGAATGCTCAGAGACCCATTTCCACTTAGCTCAGAGAGGCAAGGCAGAGTTCTGAGCGTTTCCTCAGGGGGAGGCTGGCTTTGCACGCATCACTGCTTCCATCCTAGGCAGATCCCAAAGGCAGAAGCTCTCCACTTCTCCCAGGGGCCCATGGGCAGACAGGCAGCTCCTGGCAGGTCACATGTGCTGCAGACCTCCAGCCTCCTGGGCACAGCAAGTCACCTTTAGCTGATTTCCCCTCATTGCATACAGAGCCCTTGCCATTTTTGTTGCTTTCCATGTCCTTTTAGGGCTATTAAATAGGTATCTACCTACAAAGCATCTAAAAACTGGAGAAAGCCATGAAATATTACACATTTCTGGCAGTAGGAACGCAAGCTGAACTCAGAGCAGCCTCTCCCTGGGGTCCCTTCTTTTGTCATTTACCAATTCCACACTCCATCTTAATAGCTGACCTTAAAATGCAGGGGGGAGTTTCACCTATCCAGAAAAATAACCTAATAAAGCAGTTGGTTGCTGAAACACCCCCAACTTCTCTCAGTTCTGAAGTGTTGTGCACAGCAATCAGTTTCACAGGAGCTGGGACACGAGCAGTAAAGCAGTGGGTAGCATCATTATGCACCAACATAGAGAAGAGAGGAAATGAGGCTCACTTGACATTCTGTTTGTGCTTCTGGCATGGCAGTAAAAAATGCAGTGAAAGTGCCAGGGCAGCTCTAAGCCCAGAAAAGAGGAGAATCTCACCAGAATGGCAGGAACTAAAAACCAAAGGTAGTGACTCTGCAGTGCCAATGCCATCAGTGCTATGGCCCCGTTCTCTGCAAACTCAGGCAAAGTTAGCAGTGGTTATAGATGGAATGGAATAGAATATAGATGGAATGCCAAAAAGAGCATTAAATTGGTCTGCTGTGACGCCAGAGGATCCTGCCTGCGAGTGAGGCAATGTGAGCACCAACAATGAGATGTTGCAGGTGGGGGCTGGTAAAACAAGCACGTGTGCAGCCTGCAGTGTGAAATGTGTGAGCACAGCCAGGCTCCCCCACTCCAGCAGCCCCACCTGGGGGTCTCCCTCCCCTCCTGGCCAAGGGTGTGTCTGACATCACGGTTTAACCTGAGCAAGCTGTTCTGTGTCTCTTTAACGGACTATGGCCCAGTATTAGGAAATGTTCCCTTAATATTTGGAGAATTAATGACACATGAGTAATGCAGCAGCCTGATCCAAGAAATGTTCCAGTATACTCTCATATTATCAAGTTTTTCCAAACACCTAATTTCACGGGTACCCACAGAATACTGGAGGTGCCTGGTGCCCATTGAGGAAGCAGTGGCCGTGACTGGAGCAGCTGAGGCTGTCCTGGTCCCTGCAGGCTCACCTGGAGTGTGACAGGGAGGATCCTCACCAGGCATCTGTGACACACACATCCACTCACTGGAGGCTGCACAGCTCCCAAAACTCACTCACACAAGTCATTTGTATTGATTTAGAATTTGCAACAAAACTTTTCCCAGAGAGCTGTCCATAGGCACATTGACACTGTCTGCACCTCCAGGCACTGCCCGTGCAGTGCAGCTCTGCCTGGAGACCTCCAGCCCTGCTTCCTTCTGCTCTGTCAAACCACAGGATTCCTTCTAACTCAAACCCTCCTTCTAATCAGAATCCCTCAGACTTGAAGAGGTTTTGGAACTCAGAAGATCATAGGGGGTTACTTAAGGAATTGCATGTTTTGTCTTGCTCCTGCTGGGTTTTGGTAAGATGACACTCACCAGTGTGCCTCACTGGCAGTGTCTGTCAGCTGGGCATCCCCCAAGGTGTTCATGTGGTTGTGTCACAGTGCAGGCAGCTTCCACACAGCTGGAGGATGGCAGCAGGTACCTGAATTTTAGCTTCTGCTGTGCTTTCTTGCTGAATTAACCAGAAAAAAAGAGCCATTACTTGCCAGTGACTGAACACTCAGCTGCATTTCCCTTTCCCTTCACAATCATTAGTGTGGGGTCAGTAATTACTGACATTCTGTGCTGAGGACACACACATGAATTTGTATTAGTATCTCCAAAATAATGGGTAAATTTGGGCCTTTTTGAAAGTATTTTGCAGCTGTGTATTTTGTGCTGTGCAGCCCCAGCTTGCACAGCACCTGATCCCACAGGGCCCATTGTGCACAGAGCCTTTGGTTCAGCTCCAAACTCCTGTCAGTGACTGCTTTTTCCCAGTGCAGTTCCAGTTGGACACTGGGAAGCTGGCCTGATGGGGTTTCATAACACCCTGGGAATCCATAGGAAATGATAATGTATGCTCAGTTTACAGGGGGATTGTTGCCTTTTTATTTATTGCTAGGACTACAGACTCAAATCTGGGATCTGAAAGCCAAGCTGGATTCTTTCCTGGACATGCCATAGCTGTAAAGATGTGTAGAAAAACCTTCCTTAAGCCTTTCTGTATAATGAAAACCATCCTAAGCTCTGTCTCCTGAAGCTCTTGGGGCTGAAATGTTGGGAGGAGGAGAGGACAGGGCAAGGGCAGGGCAACCACCATGGAGTGGAATTGTACCTTCACCAATGGGCACCTTCAGAAACTAGGCAGGGCTTTAAATAAACTTAAATATTTTTAATGCATTTAATTAAATTAATGCATTTCAGCAATGAAAACCAGAAACTATTTCACATGAAAATTCAGGTGATGATTAGAATTGCAGCATCACTGTTAGGTTATTATCCACAGTTATTTAGACTGACTGGATAAAAGGCAAAAGCTTTGACAGAGCAAAACCAAAGGCTTTGTTTGGTTCTCTCATTTCCCTGCTTTAGCCCCAGTCTCACTTTCCAGTCTTTGCACCACTCCTCAAGGATTTTATCTTGGAGGCTGATCTGAATTTTTGGTTTTCTCTAATTCTACCCAAGTTCCTATAGTAAGTCTCTCAGACATTTATCACCCTGAGCCTCAGCCCTCTCTTCTCAATCTTTTCTAGGCTTTTCATGTATAAAATCCTCTTTCAAGCACTTGCTGCTTAACAAAGGTAAATGCTGTGGCTCTGCTTCCATCCACCCTACTCCAACTGCCAGGCTGACAGAGCAGTAAATATGCAAATATTCTGCTTGGCAATCCTGGCTGCAGTAAGAACATTGTTTCTTAAACTGAATGTAATGCCCAGAGAAATGAGTTCCTGTTTATAATGCAATATACAGTACACAGGAATGTAGGCTCAGATTTCTGTACCTGTTATGGAAAGAAAACTGCTATAAAAATCCATAAAAATATTAAAGCAATGTATGAGCTGGAGACATTGCTCCTGGAACATGAGGGACAGGCTGGTAGCTGCAGTTTGAATATATACATGTGAAAATCACACCTCATTTTATTCATAACTAAGGAAATGAGATTATCTGAAGACATCCCTGAAGTGCAAAACAAACTTACCCTTTTTTACTGTAAGACAGAGATGACAAGTCAGTAAACAGTTGGATTTTAAAGAGCTGTGCCAAAAAAATGCTGAAGCTGCTGTTGTACCCTTGACAGGCAGACACGACCACATCAACGTTTCCTGTAAATTCTTATGTGGTGTGAAAAATAAGTGTGGTTTATCCAGCTCCTGGAGAGCTACAGAGAAAATTGCTCCACCTCTTTTCCAGAGCAGCTCACCATGCTGTTGTGCAATGGAAAGACATTCCAGCACCGTGTCAGCTTGGGACTGGATTTCAAAAATGCTGGGGCCTTCCTTCATGGTTCATGCTGCTGCTATGCAAGAACACCAGTGGGCTTTCACAAGAGGCAGTCGTGGCCTTCTTGCCTATTCTTTGGTGTAGCCAGTCACAAAGAGTCACAAGGCCAATTTAGAGTGGAAGGCAGTTTAGCAAACAGAGAACAACTCACAAAAGTAAATAAATAAATAAACCCCAACACTTTTTCACTCATCCATAAGTGTCTCTACCTTGTACTTGACCATAATACTCATGCCTCCAATAAAGTCCAGGGCTGTCAGGTCTGGTTCTTATTTCCAAGGCACCAGCGATCTGCAAGATCTCAGCAATCAGGCTGCTGCCTGGAGCAAACTGGAGAGGAGAGGCTGTTGTGAGGCAGAGAACAGGCTGTGGCAGTCAGTTCAATCATCTCATTCCCAGAGCTGGTCCTGCCATCCCACCAGAGCCCCGTACTCCTCACCCTGGCTTTTCCCAGCTGAGCAGGGCTGTTCTGGGACCCCTTCCAGCCCTCAGGAGAGTTCCTTCAGTCTCTCCTTTCCCCAAAAACAATCCCTCTCCTCCCCTCTGTGCCCCTCAGCTCATTCCCCTCCAGCAGCACACACATTCCCCACACCCTCCCTGGCTGCAGGCAGGGAACACATCCCTTAGATCTGTTCCTGTTCCCAGCTCCAGCCCTGGGGAGGCTGCTGGAACCTCATTACACCTGCAGCATTTTGGCCTTCAGTTTTGCACCTCCTCTTCCTCACTACTCAGCTCCTCAGAGAAATTCTGCATGGTCAGCTCATCAAAACCAGCACTTTTAAATGTGCTTTGGGCACTCAGGGCATTCGACCTCATGTCTCCCTGCAAATCCCGGGCACACTCACCTTCCCATCTTTTCCTTGCTGCAGGTTGACTGCACGGCGCCCATCCTTGCAAGCTGGACTGCACTGTGGGCAGTACTGGGACAACACAGCCACCACTGTCACTGCTGGCAGCTGAGGCAGCCCTAGAAATGATGAGAGTCTCCTCATGCAGCCTGAAGAAATGTTTTGTGGCCACCAATGATTTAATCCAGCTCGTCTGAGGGTCTTAGAGCTTGGCTTTGTGTGTTTCTCCATGTGGTGGGGGAGGAATACAGAGCAGTGTGACCATCCAACTGGTTCTGGAGACACCAAATATTCTGGAGCTAGGAGAAGGCTGAAGCTCTGCATACAGCAGGCTCAGAAATTCTCCTTTATCACACTCACATTCCCTGCTAACAGCAGAGGCATTTCTGACACAGCAGTGGCCAACTGGCAGGCACACACAGAGATCAAAGGCTTTCCTGTGGTCCCTGGCTCCCCAGCAGATCGCTCTCCGCAGGTCAGGCCAGAGCTCTGTGCTGTGAATTGTGTGACCCCCGTGAACCTGCTGAATCAGGGCCAAAGAAATGTTTGTCCCATCCTTGCATCTGTAAAGCCTACAAAGAGCAAAGCTATTTTTCATTAATTGCTAACTATTCCTCTTGGCAAGCCAGTTTGCCTCCCACTTTCATTCACTTTGAAACAAAACCTATCAAGAGCCCTTTTAGTCCAGCACTACAATGGGCTGATAGTATATCCCTAGTTTGTCTTCCAAATTCCCATACAAGCTATCAAATGTTGGCTCGTAACAACAACTCATCCAGCCTTTCATCTGTTGAAACTTCTGACTGGTTTTTGTCACAGCCTGATATGTCCATCTATGAAGACGTTTCTAATACAAAGCTCACACTTCCTTTTTCTTAATGTCACGCACATTTGCCTTTTTACTTTACGTAATTAATTTCTTCTCACTTGTATTTTCAAATTTTAAATATTTGTTCTGTTTCAGTCATCCTTTAAGCGCCCAGTTTGTCTTTAGTTAGAGTGGGAAGCAGCACAGCCATTGCCTTGTTGCTTGGGAAACTCATCCAAGAGTTGTCACCATCAAATGAACGTGTCAGCAAGGTGCTCTGGCAGGCAGTACCCAGAAATAACTGAGGATTGCAGCAGACCCACAGCACATGTCTGAAATTCACCCCTCTGTTTCTTCTCAGGTGTGAATGAACCTTCCTTCTGCCAGCAACTTGAGTTTAAGTTTTGATTGTGATTTAATAAATTTGGGAGAAACATTCCTATTTTAACTTATAAAAAGTCTAGCAGAAAAAAAAAATTAATTAATTACTGTAAATCCTGAGCCCCCCTGTAAAGCACTCAGTAAATGTGGCTCCCCCAAGGTGAAAGATTGGCAGAGCCAACTCTCAGCCCTTTCTGGGCAGCTGGCTGCTCTTTTCCCTGGTTTGTCAACCCCAGAAAAGGTCTTTTAAAAAGCAGTGACCCAGGATAAACTTGTAATTAGAAATGCTGTCTGTTTATGAAATGTTGATATTCCTGAGACACAGACTCAGAATAACCTCTTTTTTTAAACACCTATTGATTTTGTCACTGACTTGAACATTGGCTGAGCAATAGAATTTGTGTCTCATAGGTGATATTTTATCAGAGTCCATCAGTAGGAGCAAAAATCTCTCCAGATTTTTCAAGACAGTTGTAAACAGAATTTCTTCTGAACGCTCATTAAATGATTGAAACAATCCAAGTTGGAAATAACATGATACTAACATAGAGCAAAATTACATAGAGAACACATTAAAACTTTAATGCAAAACCAGCATCATGACGTAAGCCCAAATCAGCACAGCAGTTTGTAAGAGCACACTGGTGTACACGTGCATCAGTCTAACCTGAAAATATCTGGGGAGAAAAAGGTACTGGATGGTATTTCATCACTAGCCACTACCTTTGGGCAATATTCCATGCTCCTGTCAAATTTTACATCAGATATATTGTACCTAGGGAATGAGAAAGATGTAAGAGAAAAATCTTTATGATGAAAAAAAAAAGTTATGTACTTTCTTTTGAGTTAGTAGTTCAGAAAATGCCTTCAGGAGGAGGTCTTCAGGGAGCTCAACTTCAGTTCTGTGGTACAATGCTGGAAGTTCATGCAGCCAACACTCCATGGAGCCCCAAGTGGTGTTAGAAGACCCCATGACAGCACTTACCAGGCAAAACTGGATTTGGCCTTTCTGTTTTATTCATTTTCCTCATTTCCTTTCTATTTTTCCCCTCATAGCCATGGGATCCTCTTGGCTGACCTCCCCCTGCCGCAGGGCACACAGGAGCTGCCCAGTGACCATCAATCAGCCCCTTCTGCCTGGAGCTGCAGGTCACGAGGTGCTGCAGCCCTGCTGGCAGGAGCACGGGGCTGCTCTGGCAAGAAAGCCCAGGGGAATCTCTTTATCTACTGGCATCAGCAACCAGCTCTGCTGCAGCCTGACAAAGCCCAGGAGGTGAGGCTGGCTCCAGGCACATCCAGCCAAACAGCAGGAATGAGCAGGAGGGTATTTCACAAGGAGTCACTGTTGCTGCAGTGCTCACCCTGATGATTGCAAGGCCAAGAGAGGTTTCCCTGCAAGTTGTTTTGGGTGCTGGGGTTCTCAGAGCTGCCAGGGAGCTGCTGCAGCAACAAAACATCAATACATATGGATAAACCTTGGGATGAATTGTCCAATCATGGAGTGGTTTGGCTGGGAAGGGACCTAAAAGCTCATCTCATTCCACCCATGCCATGGGCAGGGACACCTCCCACTACCTCAGGGTGCCCCAAGCCCTGTCCAGCACTTTAAGGGATGATGCTCAAATCTTCTCTGCTCCTGCTCACTATGGGTGTAAGACAAGGTTTGTTCTTTAATGGGACTGTTGCTTCTTTTCCATCATCTCCAGCCAAGTTAAACTAATTAGACTGAAGGCAGATTATAGTGGAGGCGTATGGGTTTGGTTGTTTTGTGGATGGTATTTGACCCTTTTCTTTCTCACCTACCTCCACCATTGCATTGCAGAACTAGGGAGTGCTGTGTCACACCAGATCAGAGCTTTCACCTCCCCTCACTCTTTATCCACCTTTGAAGTGGTTGTGATGCTGCAGCTTTCCCCAGAACAAAGGCATTCTCATCCCCTGACACACTGCACTGCCAAGGAATTTCATCTCCCAGACAGACTGCGAAGGGAAGAATCACCACAGACTACGTGCAATTTATGGTTTCATTAATTCCTGCCACCAGCCACACTAACAGGCATTTTTCAGCAAGGAATGCATGATCAATTAGTCACAGGAATAAAAACGAGGGAGTAGACTCTTGAAATGAAAAGGGGATTATTCCTGCTTAAACATCAAAATGATGCTGGCTCGTCTGTGGATGATTAGGTAGAGAATTTATAGGAGATAATGTTAAATGCTCAAATGTTTCCCACTTAATTGTGGGAAAAGTGGTAGTGGGTGCTTTGGTGGGTACTATGAGACTGCTGCCGGGGTAATACATTCTCCCAAGATTTAAGCAATAAGCCTGAATTGCATTGACCTCTTACTGCCAAATAGTCATTAACTGGTGCAGTTATTAGGGGGGATTTCAGTGTAAAAGGATGCTGAAGTCCAGCTCTGGGGCCGGCAGAGACAGCAGCACCAGCCCTCCTGCATTTCCTAATGGGCCAGGTTTCCACAATCTTCCCTCAGAAGAGTCTGTGCTCAGGTTCTGCTGAACTGCAGGAACTTCAGCACGGCCCCACAAAGCCACGTGCTTATTTTAGACCCCTCAGCCCATGCACACCCTGAGGCCAGCGTCCTTCCCATCTCACAACCCCTCTGTGTCCCAGGCAGAGCTGGACTCCACACACACAGGGTTGTTCATCCCAAAGGTTCTGGTGATTTCCGCAAATTAGACCCAGGGCACGGCGTTTCCAGGTTAAAAGATTATAGCTATAAAAATGTTGATATGAGAGAAATATTCCCTGTGGATTTTTAAAGCATTACAGAGTCTTTCCCTGAACTATGGTTTATACTGTTTTCTTAATGGAATGCAGCTGGCTTAATGAATAGAAATAGTCAAGAATAATGTATTCAGTGACTGATGGAGGGGGGAAGCATCCCAAATAATTTATTTATATTTTATGACACCGATCTACTAATGAAGGCATTTATTAATAAGAAATATGCTCAACGATGATGGTGAAAATCAGTCAAACACATTATTAGCAATTATTATTCCACCATTTTGAATTGAGAGGTAAAATTTCCTGTAGTAGCTGCAGTTTAGCTGTAGTTTCTCTATAAAGTGTACAGTTCAGGTAACAGCACCAGAAACAGTTCACATTTCAGAGGCAAAGGATGCATAAAAGAATACAAATTAAACCCATTCTGGCTAAAAATTGCAATATTTACCTTGGGGTTTCTGCTACTTTCTAGTTATTTTGTGCTATTAATTTGGAGTAATGCTTACACAGAATACAACAGGAATTTGACAGGAAATTAATGTAGAAACTCCCCCCAGAGATCTTAGATGTTGCTAAGCCCATTTTTCCTTAGCCAGAGTTAATGAATAATCATCTCCTTGGCAATGGTTCCTGGAGTAGAGACTTGTACTTTGGTTCCAGTTAAATATAGAAAAATGAAAAGTGTCAGATAACGTTGGCATCAGGGGGATTTATCTAAAGCAACTGGGTGAGTAAATACCCTCCATGCACTGAGTCACTGGTCTGAACCACCCCCATTGCTGCAGCTAACTTCCCATTTGGGAAAGTTTTCTCTACAAAGAATGTTTGTCCCTTTTCAGTCTAAAGATACTTTGATGTCTCTTTCACATGCAAAAGCAGCACTCCCTCCTTTCTCAGTCCTACAACCAACTCCTAAGTCGAGGGATTTCTTTTATTTTTCCTTCTCAAGCTGCAGAACAACTTCTTTCAGAGGTGCTTTTCTGATATTTCATCACTTAATTTATTGCCGCCACCAAGGTGAGGGCTGGAAGTCGTTTTCCTGATGCTTTTGTGCTCAGGAGAAGCTGACCTCTGGGGCAAGCTCACGGGGAGATTTCCTGGAATAACCTGAAACCCTGAGCTGGAGCTCAATGTCCTTCAGGAAATGGATTCAGCTGCCCCAGTCACTGGAAACGGGGGCTGCTGCTGCTGCTTTGGAGCCAGCTCAGCTCTGCCCTCCTGGACACACCATCCCCAGCCCTGGGGCTTCCCCAGCCAGGCTGGAGCTGGTCACACTCGGCCATCGGAGCTGAGTGTGGCTCCTGACAGGACTGGGAGACCAGGAGGGAACTGGGACTGCAGTGGGAATCACAGAACCAGGGAATCATAGATTGGTTTGGGTTGGAAGGGACCTTACAGACCATGCCCAGGGGAGCAGGAGACAGTAGGGGGAGGAACGGCAAAGGCCAGCAGTGGGGAGTGAATACTCTTGCCCAAGTTTGTGCTGCCTTTGTGGAGAATGGACAAAAACCAAAGGTGTTTCCAAGTTCAGCCATCCCCCAAACACAGCTGTGTCTAAAGCCCTCTCATCAGGAACAGCAAGGGCAAAGGAAATCAATCCCTCCAGCCCACTGGGACACGTGGGCACTGCCCCGTATTTGATAAGCTCTTACTGACGTCATTAAGGCCAGGTTTCTGTTTGGAGAGTTTGGGCTCCTCCTCAAATAAATACCAAAATCAAACAAAAAGGTAAATGTGCAAAGGGATCTGGCTTATCCCAAGCTCTCTGGTGGGCACTGAAGACCTCAAAACACTTCAGAGGGCAGCTCTCCTCTGCCACACACACAGGGAATCATCATCTCTGCAGTAACTTCAGGTAGTACTCTGAATTTGTGCAATGTTTCTACTGTTTCTCAGACTGTCTTGCAAATATCAGCAGGTTCAGAGCCCAAACAGTGCCTTTTGCAAGATGAAGCTGGCAGAGCTTGCCGAGATGCAGATAAAATCCAAATTAAAATGAGTCCCTTGAGGTTGCTCCCACATGTGACTGAGGGCACTGCTTAAGCAGAGCCTATCCATCCTCTCTGCAAAAACATTTATCACTGAAAGACCCCAGGTTTCTGAAATAATTTGGGGAAAATCTTGGTCATGAAGCTTCTCCACCAAAGATGGGGCTTTCCAGGTGATATCAGCACACCTTTCAGGGTGGGCAGGTCCTTACTGTGCAGAGAACTTCTCCCAACCCTCTGGGCCTGAGGGGCATTTACTCCACAGCAATGCCAAGATTTTGGCTGCAGCAGGAGGGGGAGCTGTGCTGAGTGAGAAGCTGAATCAGAAGCTTCAGAGTGCTCAGAAAGTCCTCACAAATAGGTACCTGTCAGTGGGGATATGGATCATTCCTTTTCGGTTCAGGTGCAAACAGGGCATTTTGAGTAACATTTGCAGCCTGTACTGGCTCCCTCAGGCTTTACACAGCCCAAGGCAGCAAAGGAAGACTTGGAAAAAAACATTAATTCCATAAAAGTGGTGTTGGGAAAGCAGGAGATAGCAAAGCACTGGTGAAAGCATGCAGTGTATATGATGTAAAATTATTGTTTAATTGATATACTGTAATGTATTGTTCTAATGGTAGGAGGGAAAAGAAATAATGATCAGTTATCTCATTATTAATGTTCATTTTCTCTTCCAGTATTACCAGCAGGTTGAGTTAATTATTAAGCATGACAGTTGCGCTTTAATATATCAGCTATAGATTCCAGTCACAGCAGTCTAGTTTAATAATTGGGTTTCTTTCTCCCTCATTTTGACTAATAGCATACTTATAGCAATTATTAAAATTCATCATAGCACAAAAATAAACCATTTGAAACCTCACCAAAAATGGCAGCACAACAGAGCTCTGCTTAGCATTTAGTGGAGAATTCAAAACAGCTTCTTGGAAAACATGGAACAGCTTCTCTGATAATTCAACAGCCACAATGTGAACGTGGACACTCAGTGAAAGCCAAGAGTGCTTCAGGTGAGCCAAGGCAGTGTTGAATAGGCTGCTATTACTAAAAAAGTGCATTTAAACTTCAGAGGAAATTCCCTCTGAAAATGCAAATTCTTATGTGGTTCTTTATCTATAGGTAGTTCAGCCAAGCTATGGCAGTTTACCAGCGCTGGCAGAAAGTGGTTTTAACACTGCATCATCAAACTGTTCTGGAGACTTCACAGTCTGCCTTGGAATGGCTGTAGGTGCCAAGTGGACACAGTTTCTGCTGTGAGGAACTTAAAATCCTCCTTACTGCTCTTCCAGACTCTTTAAAGACAACGTTTAACTTCCTGCATGAGGCCAGCTCTGCATAAGCTCATTGACCCCAAAACCTATAGGCATCAAGGCACCCAGCAGAAATCCACAACATTCCCACCATACCAGAGAGAAATGGGGCTTATTCAAGGACTGACAAATAGGCGAGATTTTGAGGCGTGAGAGTGGAATGAAAATAGTAAACTTGAGAAAAGCCTGGTGTTTATAGTTCCAGGAGAAAGGACAGCAGGACTGTAAGCTGCATGCTCACCATCTCCTCCTCCAAGTGCACACAGGGATGGAGCAGCCCCAGTGAGTGGTTTCAGGCATTGAAACCACTGTAGACTTGAAATCAGTTCACAAGTGAAAATAAAGACAGAATAATCACAGAATTCCAGACTGGTATGGGTGGGAAGGGACCTCAAAGCCCATCCAGTGCCACCCCTGCCATGGCAGGGACAGCTTCCACTGTCCCAGGCTGCTCCAAGCCCTGTCCAGCCTGGCCTTGGGCACTGCCAGGGATCCAGGGGCAGCCACAGCTGTTCTGGGCACCCTGTGCCAGGGCCTGCCCACCCTCACAGGGAGGAATTTCTTCTTAACATCTGACCAAGTACCTGGTTACACAGACACCAGGAACTGTCTCACTCTGCAGCAGGCTGCAGTGAATGTCTGCTGAAATATGACCCACAGAATCCACCACAGGTTCCTCCTGCACACATTGACTGCACTCTTCTCAGGACACAGCTCTCAAAACCAGTCCCAGAGTGCTTCTGCTGCCCAGGAGGAGGTGGGAAAGGGCTGTGCCCTGGCTACAGCCTCGGCAAGAGCTCAGCAAGAGCCATCGGTGTCACCACAGCCCAAGAGAAAGAACAGGGAGAGAATTTCTATTTGCCCTTTGAAGCTGAGAAGGGACCAGTTTGTGCCTGAACAGCATTCCTTCACACCTCCCCATATTATCTAAAAGTAGGAGACTTAGCAATTAAGCAACCCTCAGATGAATAATTGAGAAACACTAAAGACTGGAAAGATACCAAAGGCTTCCCTCACAGGACTGCAGAGTGATGCACTGCTTTGGAACTACAGATAAACCAGGCCACAACCAACCTCATCCTCTGGCCATTATTTAAGAGCCAGGAGGAAAAGACTGGAAGCAAGAAAACACCAGCTTACTGCAAGTTTTGCCCTGAAACTCCATTGGCACAGGAGCCCCAGGCTTTCCTGCACGATGCTTCATGATTCCACGATGCTGTTACAGCCACACTCAGCTGCTGCACAGCCCATCCATCGTTCAGTTGAGCAGCCTGGGAACACCAGAGAGTATTATCAGAGCACAGGGAATGCTGCTCTAATTGCTGCTTTGCAAAGTTATGTGGATAAATGATCATCTGGGGAAAGAAACATGGTGTATGTATAATTAATCTACTTAGAATTTGTTGTAAATTAATCATATTGAATATTAAAACTATTCCCTATTCTCACGTTAAAATAATTCCTCAGTATTTTCATCTGATCTTACTAGAAATGATGAAGCTGGACTTTGCTATCCACCTCTCCCATTCTTACCTCTTGCACTGCCAGGAAAGTGCTAAATAGATGAATTGCCAGCTCCCTTCAGCAGAGAGCTGATCTTCTGGGCCCTGTGACACACAGATGAGGGAGTCAAACCACAGAGGTCTTTGAAGGCTAAAATCCTGTGTCTCTGTGGTGCTCACAGCAGCTGCACAGGTGACCCAAGGTCTGTGGGGAGTTTTAAATCCCACATATTTTGTTCATGTGTCAAATCTGGGCTCTGTTTCCTGAGCTCACCCCATAAACTCCATAGGTGAACTCACTAAAAATGGCAGCACAGAGATCCCTGCAGATCAGATAAGTGCAGATATCAGGTCAAAGATTGGACTCACTTACCTTGGAGATCCTTTCCAGCTTTTGTGATGCCTGACTCTATAAACTGAAGCTGCTGTTTTGCTCATACTGCATTTTTGTCATAGCTTCTGAGTCAATCCCTTCAGAACATCAGCTGAACAAGTATTTCTCTCCAGGCAGATTCTCACACAGTAGAGGGATGGGCAATAGAAACCACACGATTTTTTTACAAAGGTGTATTTGTTCTTTTCTAGGACAATTTTGGAATCAAGTGCTGTAGCACAAACATGTTTTTTCAGCTTTACAATAGCCCCTCACCCTTACTGGTTCTGCAAAGCAAATTGGGTGCTGAATACCACTCGCACATGAATTAGTGGCCAATTGGCCAAAACTTCTCTTTCTTGTCTCCAGCCCAGCTTTTGCCATGACTCTGCACACTCAGAAATCATATGGTGATGGAAGATTTGTCCTCTTAACAGCAGTAATGCAAGATGACTGCAGATGAAATTTCACATTCTAATTAGTACTTGGTCCCCAGTGATGCTCCTGAGTGTCCTGGCTGTTCAGAGGTGTCCCAGCTCCCTCAAACACAACTGCACCAGACAGGACATCTCATTTCATGGCCCATGGTATCAGAAACCCACTGCTACAAGCCTCTCTTGCCAGTGGGCCACACTACAGAGCAGATAATCTTCAGCAGGGGTTGGAGGAAGAGTTCTGCTTTGAGCTCACCTGAAGATGATCAATAGCTGCACTCACAAAATTTGTTTTGTTGTTGCCCATCAGAACTAAGGAGAAGAATTTATCAGGAGCTCCTGCCAACCATTGCCATGAGCTATTTGAACTCATGTCCTTGTCCCTTTCCCAGGTCTGCTGTGTGAGGAGCCACCTCCACAGTGCTGTCAGACACCCTGGGGCCACCAGCCCCTCCCTGGAAGGGTTCCAGCCAGGTACTGCCAGCTCTGCGTGTGCGGGGGATGTCACCTCCTGAACACACACCTCATAAAAGCCTTATAAACCCCTGGCACTGGAGTGCTGTGTGTGCATTACTGTCAAGTTATGTCACTCCTTCCATAATAAAATTATTTCAGTGGGTTGTAAGTCAGGTATAAAACTCTCTTTGGGCTAAAACTTGGCATGTCCACATATGCAAACACACTCACACAGCCTGATTTCTGGGAAGGGGAGAGACTGTGCATTACTCCTGAATTCTGCACAGGGGCAGAGGGTCTTCTCACGGGAAGAAGCTGCAGAGCTCCCGCGAGGCCAGTGGGGGAAGGCAGAGACTGCTGGAAATGGGACTGCCACAAACCCGCCCATCATTGCCATTCCAGCCTCCTTTCCACCGCCCAGCTCCGGGAAGGGGGGACGGCATCTTGTCTGCTCTTGGGGACGGTTAGGGGAGGGGTACATGTTTTCCAAGCTCCGTCTGAAACTCGGAGGGTAGAGGGACACTTCAGACCCCCCTGCATCGGCTGCTTCAAAGGAGGAGTCCTTGGAAGCTCACCGGGACTAAACCCATCCTTTAAACAAGCTTTGCTTTGCAAGAGTTTAGATGCTCCTTGACTGTTACTGCAAACTGCAGAGGGAAAACATGTTTGCAGTGCCAGGACTGTCCTGGGACATGACTGCTGTTAAAAAGTGTAAATCCCACTGCTCACAGAGGTCCCTCCTGCAGGGCCCTGTGAGCTTGGCACTATCACAGGAAGAAGAAATCTGCCACTGGAAGCTGCATCCAACAGTGCTTGTGCATTTAGTGGGAAGAGGGGAGGGATTTTTAAGAAGCATAAAGAAAAAGGGATCATAAAGAAAAAGGGAGCCTCCTGCTGTCTCTTGAAATCTCCCCCAGCCTGAACAAGCTCTCTTTTGGGCTAGAGACTCCCAGCAGCAGAATGGGGCAGTGCCTGCTGTAACCACAGCATCCTTCAGATGTCTGCAGCTGTAGGTGTTTGTACACTTGACCTTTTGCAATAAACAGTAACGACATTTCCTTCATACTTACTTCACAAGTCTATTAGAAAACACACCAAACTCAAGGCAGTCATTTGCTGTGACGATTTGTTCCCTGAATAACACAAAACTCTACCTTTATGTCAGTGTTCCTCTGGTTTGCTGGTTCAAAATCCACGTCTGGCCCGAGGGAGATGAGTCATTTCCGCGGGTGCTTCCACTCCTGCTGCAGCTGCAGGCCCGAGATGATCAACATATAGAAAGAAGAAACACAAGGAAAGAACTATAACAACATATTATCATGTAATCAGGTGATAAAAAAGGGGAGTGTGATTGAAAGTAAGGGTATTCTTATTTAATCTCATGCAACTATATTTAGTGATATTAGTGGTTTGAGCATTGCTGTCCATCCTCCCAACTAGAAGTTACCTGGTTACACCATGTGGACTCAGGAGAATGTAACAGCTCCATCTTTTCAGGGAAGAGGCAGCACTAGGACCTCAGTGACTGTTTCACACAGTAGACCTGAGCACACAGTTTGCTCCAGCTCCGAGCATGGGCTCATCCCAGCCTAAGAACTCCTGTAGGCAAAATTATTAGAAATACCATTACCACAGGACTATGATGGCTATCATGAGATAATCATCACACATCTGCATTTTTAAGACACAGGGTATAGTCTGGTGCTTTCCAGTCCCTGGTGACATGACCTAATAGCAACACGCCCCTGGAGCTGCGCTAATGCAGCACTCTGTGCTGGGGGAAGGAGGCACTGCTGGGCTGGGAGAACACAAAATTGGCAGCCCATGGCTGTGATTTACACAAAGCTGTTTGTATCTTGTAAATAGATTTCTTTTCCTTCAGTGGTAGGGAGCCAGGAGATGCATTGGATCAGCAGCAGAACAGAGAACGTCTTGGAGCAAAGCAGGAGCAGGGGAAAGACAAGCCTTCCAGCACAGACAGAGTACTCACTTGGCTTTTGAAATGAAGAGGTGCAGCAAATGTGGAAGGGTAAATAAGGCCAGGAAATCTTTTGCTGTATGAATGAACTCCCTTCTATTTATGATGAAGAGTTTCCAGGGATGTTGCTCTGGAGCTGGGCTCCTGCTGGGCAAATGATTTTTCCCAAACTGAGGTGGATGCCATGTTATCATTCCCTGGCTCTACCTGTCACTATCTGGCTGTTCCTCAAAGATCTGGCTTCAGCCCAATCTTCTGCCTTCTGAGCAGCAGCAGCAAGATTTAAACGGTCCTTACCATTCAAATGACTTGACTTTAAATTCAAATTATTTGATTATTTTAACAACTGATTAAATCAGCTCCCTCTGATCTAATGATGTTGGTGTCTGGGAACAGTGCAACCAGGACTGAGGTGCTCAGTACAGGCTGCAAAACCTGCTGGAAATGCACAACAGTATTTATGTCGTTTATGACACTCACCTCCCATTTTCCTCATGCTGTTCCTGCACCTGTGCTGGGTGGGCGAGGCTGTGCATGCCCTTTGAGCAGAGATGAACTTTTGGGATCAGCTGCCAGTTTGGCCAGGAGGTGCCAAACTGTTTGGGTCACTGGTGTCCTCTACCTGCCCTGCAATTCATAGCCACCATTTCTCTCACCTCTTATTTCTTCTCCCTGGTACCTCTGCCACTACTTCAGCTTCTCAAACCTTTTTTTCTGTTTCTCCTCCCCTCCGGAAGTTCTCCCCTCCGAATCTTCTCTTCCCAAGGAAAGTGATGTGGGCTCATTTTCCATCTCCAGTCTTCACACCTGGTTTATTCCTTCCATGTCCTGGAAGATGCAATGGCAGATGGATGTGGAGAAAACATCAGAGAGTGAACCAAGTCATTTACACCAAGAGAGATTAGGTTATGTTATCACTGGGTTGTTTAGAATCGTGGAATCAGAGAATCCTTAAAGTTGGGAAAGACCTTCACAATAATCAATTCCAACCATCAACCACCACCATCACTATGTTCACCACTAAACCACATCCCAAGTCCCATATCAACTGAGCACTTGCAGGGATGGTGATTCTACCACTGCCCTGGGCAACCTGTTCCAATGCTTTACAACCTTTTCCAAGAAGAAATGTTCCCTAATTTCCAATCTAAACCTCCACTGGTGCAAGTTGAGACCATTTCCTCTTTTTCTGTCCCTGTTCCCATGGAGCAGAGTCCCCCCTGGCTCTACCCTCCTGACTTGTGGAGAGCCACGAGGCTCCCCCTGAGCCTCCTTTTCTCCAGGCTGAAACCTGGAGAAACCCGGAGAAACTCAAACCCACAGTTTGAGTTGATTCAGAGGAACCAACAAATCTGTTTTAGGTACTGTTAAATGATGCTGGCTGCTCTTAGTCAGTAAAAACTAGAAAACAAACCAGATATGCCCAGCAGCTCAGTGTGGTGAGTTGTGCTAAGAAAGAGCCCACTCCAGACTCCAATGGCATAAGCGTCAGCACCAGATTCTGCCTGGGAGAACCTCTGTGAATTCCTCCCTCAACTTATGCAGCTGAAATAATAACTGACCCACATGAACCAAATCTTCACAGTGGGTACATTTTTTTCCCTACTGTTTCCAAACAAAAATCAAACACAAACAGTGAGAAATTATTTCATCTTTACTAATGAGTGGCAGCATGAGAACTCAGCAATATGTTAAGAGAAAATCTCCCTGGTACACTGAATTACACTTTTCCTGGAGTGAAGCAAGAACCCTTGTGATTGAAAAACTCCCTTTCCAGACTCAGAGATTGTTTTTATAAAGTATAAAAAAAAAGTATAATGTTCCAAAATTCAGCCAGGAAAGCAGTGGTAATAATTCTTCCCTAATGCCTCTGAAATTAGGCTACACTTAGCCTGAATTTTTTCAATTTGGAGTGTATGTATACACAATATTGCTAACGTATCCCTGCAGTAGATGTGTGCAATGTGTGCTGCACTGCCCAGCTGCTGGCTCTGTCACAGCAGAAACTGCTGCTCCATACCCACGGGCTGCAGGCCCCCATGGGCAGGGCTGGGGTGTGGGGGCTGCTCCCTGGCATGGCCTCCCCTTCACATCCCTGCCAGAGCCATGGGCAACTGCCTGTGGCCACCGAGTGCACTCAGGAACTGACCACTGCTGCTGGAGGTCTTGGTGCTGAGCCCTTGAATCATCTCTCACTTGGATGTGCTCCCAAACAAAGGAGGAACAGGGCCTCAGTGGCCCAAAGAGCTGCCCACAGAACCAGGAGGACCTGGACGAGTGAGATTGCAGAAGCGGTGTGGGGAGAACATCCAGGCAGGCTGCCAGGGGCTGAGGCTGGGGCAATGGAAAATCTGCAGTGGGAAGGAAATAACACAGCATCTGGTATATTGAAACACAGCTAGAGTTTTCCTGTGCATTCTGACTATGAGTCACCAATGGTAGGCTGTGAAATTCCTAATACCTGTCTGGCCCTTGGGGCTGAGCCGTGGGATGAAGCGCAGGGAGGAGACCTGGGAGAGATCCTAGAGTGAGCCAGGGTCCCCCATGTCAGAGCAGAGCCCTGGGGTGGGATCCTACCCCCAAACACAGGACCAGAAGGCTGCTCAGGAGGGATGCTGCAGCAGTGCCTGCACCAGGAGCCTCCTTGGGAGGCAGTGCCCACATGCAGTGATTCTTGATTCTCTTGGCACTGCAAGGTGAACAGAACTTTGGCCTCAGCAGCCACATACACTAAGCCAGCCCATCCTCAAGCTGGGCCAGGAGGAGCAGGAGAGCACAGAATGCCAGGAGAAGAGGCCCAAAGTGGGTGTCTCAGCTGCAGTAGCAGTGTTGCTTTCTGCCAGCTGGGCACCAGCCCTGGAGGGCTCTCCCTCCCCAGCAGAGAGGAATAACCTCAGGCAATGGCCAGGGAGCAGCTGCCCCAGGAGGCTGCAGACCCTCCCTCTCTGCCCCTACAGCCAAGCACCAGGAGAAGAAAGAAAACAGCAGTGGAGCAGAGTGTTTTCTTTCCATTACCAGGCCCACAGGACTGCCAGCTGTTGTGTGTAAAGCTGTCAGTATGGAGACAGAAGTAACCCAATGGTCACAGCTGCTCCGGGAGCTCTTTGCAGGGCCAGCTGTGTGCAGAACCAGCACGGTGTGGGCAGGCAGGAGCCAGGCAGGGGCTGCAGTGACCAGCGGTGGGGCCCTGAGGGCTGGGGGAGCCCATGCTGAGCATCTCTGGGCTGAGGGACAAATTGGAGGGCTGAACAATCACCAACTCAGTGAAGTTCTACGAGGGAAAGTACCAGATTGTGCACTTGGGATAGTGCAACCCTGGATGTATGGACAGGCTGGGGAATGAGATGCTAGAGAGCAGCACCATGCAAAGGGACCTGGGAATCCTAGCAGATGGAAAGTTGGATATGAGTCAGCAGTGCCCTGGCAGCCAGGGGGGACATCCCTGTTCTGGGGGACGCCAGGCCCAGCATGGCCCATTGGGCCAGGGGGGGATTGTCCCTCTCTGCTCTGCACTGGGGCGGCCTCACCTCAAATATTGTCTGAAGTTTTGGTCACTGCAATGTAAAAAAGAGTGTTCAAAGGAGGGCAGTGAAGATGGTGAAGGCCGTAAGGGGAAGCTGTGCGAATAGCAGCAGAGGACTCTTTGTCTCTTCTGCCTGGAGGAGACTGATGGGAGACCTGATCAGGGTCTCCGATTTCTTCAGGGTGGGAAGACTGGAGGCAAGAACGGATGTCTTTCTGTTGTCTCCAGTGATAGGGAATAGCCTGAAGCTGTGTCTGGGAGAATTAGGTTGGATATTAGAAAAAAGATTCTTTATTCAGAGGATGGTTAGGCACCCCAGGTCAGTACCAAGTCTGAGAGATGTCAAAAAGCAATTGGACAATACTCTCAAGCACCTGGTGTGACTCTTGAGGATGCTCCTGTACAGAGCCAGGAGCTGGACTCCATGAGTCTTGTGAGGCACTTCCAATTTAGCATATTCTCTGATTCAGTGATTCTGTTTATTAGAGTAGAATATCTCAGCATGGATCTACTCAAAACAAATACCCAGGAAAAGATGGAACCCAGCAAGAGAATCTCCAGGGACTTTTGATGAAGAAAAACATTTACAATCAGGGCAGTCCATTTGTACAGATGGGGGTACACTGTGAGGGTACAGCTGAGGCCATGAGGTCACAGCAGGCTCAGGGATCACAGCAGGCTGAGGTCACAGCAGGCTCTGAGGTCACAGAGGTCCCAGACCCGGTGGTTGCACAGCAGCACAAGGAGCGAGCAGTCAGTCCTTGAGCACAACTGTTGCGGCAGCAGCGGTGGTGGCAGCAGTGGTGCTGACATTGGGACAACGGTGGCAGGACAGCGGTGGCAGCAAGAGCTGTGGGACTGGCAGAGGGCAAGGCACCATGGCCCTTGCTCTGCGCCTCTTCCTCCTGCTCCTCCTGGCCGTGGCCCTGCCTGCCAGGGCTGCCCAGGCTGCTCCGCTGCAAGCGCGGGGAGCAGGTGAGCCGGCAGCCTGGCTCCCCTTTGCCGGGACAGCGCTCCCTGCTCCCCGGGAAGCGCTGGGGATGGTTTTCCCCAGGCCTTTAGGGAGGGTTTCCTCTGGGGGAGGGAGAGAGCCCCCTTGGGCCCTGGGCAGCCCCTGTTTCCTCTCCAGGGATGTGTCACAGGCCCTGCAAAGAGGGTGAAGAGTGGCCAGGAGCCACCCCAGAGCTCCCCAGGCCCCTGTGCAGTTTGGCCTTGTCCATTCACACCTGGCTCCCATAGCCCTACCCAACCCCCTTGCAGTGCCCAGTTCCTAGAGGCAGAAGGAGGTCCCAGCACACCAAGGAAATGGTTCAGGTTTTTGCTCCATTCTAGATTTGGATCATGACTTGGAGGATTTGGAAGTCCTGGTGAATGACACTTTGAATGTCTTGGAGAATGCTGGAGGCAAGTTCAGAATTTCCCTTTTTCCTGGCAGAATAATCAGTGTCCATGTGGCAAGAGCTCACCCATCTGCCATTTTCCTTAACGTTAAGTCAGGGCTGAAGAATTCTGAAAACTTTGCCCTGCTCCCTTCTGGAGCCCTGAGTGATCCCACAGGATCGCTGTCAGTGGGAGGAAGGAGCATTTAGCTGTCCATCCTCTTCCCATGTGCAATGCCAGTGTGTCCTTCCGTGTGCTCTGTGCAGCCACGGAGAAGAGCAGAGAGGGCAGGGGCCAGGCCCTGGGCTATGCCCCGGGGCTGAGCCTCTCCTGCAGCCTGAGGATCTCCTACAGTGCCACGGGAGCTCTTCTGTCCTGCCTTTCTTTGCAGCTGAACCTGTGGCTGAAGGTGATCTGGCTTCCCAACCCACGTCCATGACTGAGCCTCTGGGAGATGGTGAGGGTAGGTCAAGGCCTTTCCCCTGGGAGAGCTGCCAGCTCAGAGCCCAAAGCTCGGCCAGGGGGGCATCGCTGCAGGTGCCAGGACAGAGCCATGCACGTGTGTGCCCTCGCCCTGCGCGATCCCCTCACGGCTCCTGCGGCTCAGTGGTGCCTGTGCATCTGAGCAGAGATGGCAGAAGCTTCTGTGGCTGTTGAGTTACAGGGGTGGCTGCAGGGAGGACTTTTCAAGCTCCTTTGCTGGTTCCGGCACACAAGCCCGGCTCCCATCGCAGGGGTGAGCAGTGAGTCCCTGCTGACCCCACAGGCTGAGCCCTGCTTTTGTGGCATCCATTCATGGGAAATGGAAATATTGTGCTCTAAGGTCCTCCAACGGGAAAGGACAAAGCTGCCGGACACAATAAAGCCCATGAGTCATCTGAAGACATGAGGCAAATACTGAAGGAAATGCAGCAGGCACGACAAGGTGGGTGCATTCCCTCAGCCTTGTCCTGGGGCTCAGCAGCCGGGGGCTTTGGCTGCACATCTGGACACGCCGTGCCCGGCACAGCAGGAAGGGATCCATGGCAGCCTGGCTGCCCCGCTGCTGCTTCCACGCCCTGCAGGGCTGTTTCCCAGCCTGGCCTGGCTGCAGCATTTCCCCAGCCTCTGCAGGATGGAATTTGGCATCAGCTGACAGGCAGCCCAAACTGGACCACGGGCATGACATGCCCTGCAATTTCCCAGTTCCAGGCAAATCTGAAGGGGCAGCTGTTTGGAGAACAGAGGGGCCAGGCCTACCCAAAAAGTTGATAGGGATTTCCTGATTCTTAACTGTGTCTTTGACAAGCATTGGCTCCTGAAGATGCCACCTCCCCAGTGGGGAACAGCCCCTCCTGATCCAGCTGTACCTCATCCTTTCTCCAGAAGCAGATGGAGAGGCTGGGCAGAAGGAAGCATTTCCCGGAGGAAGCAGTGCCTTATTGACAGCCTCTGCTGCAGGAAGGGAGGCGATGCCAAGCCCAGTCCCAGGAGGTAATTGCTGTGCCTCTGGGCCTGAGCCCTGCTGAGGCTTGAGCTGCCCTCTCTGCTGCTTGGCACTGCGGGCACAGGCCGGACAAGACGGGCACAGCCCAGACGAATTATCCTGAGCAGGCTCAGGGCACTCGGGTACTGAGCTGTCCTGCTGGGCTCCCGCCGTGGGAGACACGTCCCGAAACCTGGGAGTGGCTGCACGGGGTGCCCACGGTGGGGAAAGGGCAGAGGGACAGAGCAAAGCTCCAGTGTGGCCTGAGAGGGCTTGGCCATGTGCCCCTGGGCTGTGGGATTTGTCCCAGGGGAAAGAGGGATGGAGAGATAGAAGAAGGTAGGAAGGGAGGGAGAAAGGGCAGGAGGGACGGAGGGACAGGGGGATAGCTGTGGCACTGCCTGCTGCAGTTTTCCCCAGGGATTTAGCAAGAGTTGCAGCTGTGGGAATGAGAGCCCCCAGGGCCTTGGGCTGCTTCAGCTGCCCCACCAGGGATGTTGCACAGGGGATGGAAAGAGGGTGGAGAGTGACCAGGAGCCTGCCCAGAGCTCCCCAGGCCCCTGTGCAGCTCTGGCCATGTCCATTCACATCTGGCTCCCACAGCCTTACCCGACCCCCTTGCAGTGCTCATTTCCCAGAAGCAGAAGGGATCCCAGCACGCCCTGAAAAATGTTCTTATCTGTGCTCTGTTCTAGATGAGGTTGCTGGAAAGACTTCTCCATTAGATTGGTTGAATAAAGTTTTGAAGCCGTTGGAGCCTCCTGCAGGTATGTTCTCACTGTCCCATGCAGTTATAATTGTTGACAACTTTGCAGGAACCTGGTAACAGAAGCTTCTGTGGCTGTTGTATTACAGATGTGTCTGCAGGGAAGACTTTTCCTGACCCTTTGCTGATTTCTACACAGATGCCTGGCTCCCATCGCAGGGGTGAGTAGCGTGTCCCTGCTGACCACAGAGGCTGAGCCCTGCTTTTGTGGCATCCATTCCTAGGAAATGGAACTACTTTCTGTTAAGGTCCTCTGAGAGGGAAGAACAAAGCCCCAGGACACAAGAAACCCCATGAGCCAGACAACATCCTGAAACACATCGTGACGGAACTGCACAAAGGGAATGGTGAGAGCAATTCCCTCAGCCTTGTCCTGGGGCTCAGCAGCCGGGGGCTTTGGCTGCACATCTGGACACGCCGTGCCCGGCACAGTGGGAAGGGATCCATGGCAGCCTGGCTGCCCCACTGCTGCTTGCACGCCCTGCGGGGCTGTTTCCCAGCCTGGCCTGGCTGCAGTTTCTCCCCAGCCTCTGCAGGAAGGCATTGGGCATCAGCTGCCACGCAGCCCAAACTGCACCAGGGATCCCCTGCATTTTCCCGGTCCCCAGGCACATCCTGATCTGTGGCTGTTTGGAGGAGGGAGGGCCATAGCCAGCTCCAAAGGCCTGGGGGGATCAGGATTTTCCTGATCCTTATACATGTCTTGGACAAGTATTGCCTCCTGAAGAGGCCACCTCCTGGATGTGCAATGATTCCATCTGATCCAGCTGTGCCTCTTCCTTTCTCAAGGGATGGACAGAGGGGCTCTATGGAAGGCGGCATTTCCTGCAGGAAGGGAGGCGTTGCCAGGCCCAGTGCCAGGAGGTAATTGCTGTGCCTCTGGGCCTGAGCCCTGCTGAGGCTTGAGCTGCCCTCTCTGCTGCTTGGCACTGCGGGCACAGCCCGGACAAGACGGGCACAGCCCAGACGAATTATCCTGAGCAGGCTCAGGGCACTCAGGTACTGAGCTGTCCTGCTGGGCTCCCTCCGTGGGAGACACATCCCGAAACCTGGGAGCGGCTGCACGGGGTGTCCATGGTGGGGAAAGGGCAGAGGGGGAGAGCAAGGCTCCAGTGTGGCCTGAGAGGGCTTGGCCATGTGCCCTTGGGCTCTGGGAGCAGTTCCATGGGCAGGTAGGCAAGCAGGATGGAGGGTTGGAGGTTGGGAGTGACAGTTGTGGCACTGCAGATTTCCCCAAGCATTTAGTGAGGGTTTCCTGTGTGGCAGTGAGAGAGCCCCAGGGCCCTGCGCTGCTCCAGCTGCCCCTCCAGGGATGTTGCACAGGACCTGCAAAGAGGGTGGACAGTGATCAGGAGGCACAGGCTCCCACAGCCTTACCCCACCCCCTTGGAATTGGCAGTGCCCAATTCCCCAAGGCAGAAGGGGATCCCAGCACACCATAGAAATGGTTCTGTAGGATCTGTTCTCCCTTCTCGATTGGGATCATGACTTGGATTAATTTGAAATGCTGGTGAATGCTGGTTTGAAGACCTTGCCAGATGCTGGAGGCAAGTTCTCAATGTACATTTGCTGTCAGAATAATCCGTATCCGTGTGGCAAGAGCTCACTCATGTGGCATTTCCCTTGAGTTTCACTGAAGGTTGTTCAGTTCTGGAAATCTTGACCTGCTCCTTCTGGAGCCTAGAGGGATCCCACAGGATTGCTGTCAGTGGGAGGAAGGTGCATTTAGCTGTCCATCTTTCTCCCGTGTGCAATGCCAGTGTGTCCTTCCGTGTGCTCTGTGCAGCCACAGAGAAGAGCAGAGAGGGAAGGGGCTGGGCCCAGGGCTGTGCCCCGGGGCTGAGCCTTTCTCAGCTCCTTTGCCAGCCCCAGGGAGCCTGAGCTGCTCCTGCTGCCACTGCCAAGCCCTGGCCCTGCCTGGGGCCGGGTTTAGAGCTGCTGGCAGCTCCAGGGAGTCCTTTCTGCCCCGACTGCCCCACAAGGGGCTCCTTCCATCCCAGTCTGGGGCCACTGCAGGCACATGGTTCCCCTGGCCCTGCTCCTGAGTGGAAGGCAGAGCTGAGGGAGTGCCTTGGTGGGCACCAATCACCCAGGTGCCCTCACTGACACTCAGGCCTGAAGCAGAATCTTCAGCAGTGTCATTGGAGCTGTTCTGTCCTGCCTTTCTTTGCAGCTGAACCTGTGGCTGAAGGTGATCTGGCTTCCCAACCCACATTCCAGATTGAGCCTCTGGGAGATGGTGAGGGTAGGTCAAGGCCTTTCCCCTGGGAGAGCTGCCAGCTCAGAGCCCAAAGCTGGGCCAGGGGGGCATCGCTGCAGGTGCCAGGACAGAGCCATGCACGTGTGTGCCCTCGCCTTGCACGATTCACTCACAACTTCTGCTCAGCACTGGCAGCTGTTTGGAGGAGGTTGGGCCCTGGCCCAGCCCCAATAGCTGCAATGTTTTGTGCATCTTATGCCCATTTTTGATAAGCATGACACCTTGGAGATGCCACCAAAGCAATCAGGAATTGTTCCATCTCTTAAGCAGTACTTTTTTGTTTCTTAAGTGATGGACCAAAAGGCAGGACAGAAGGAGGTGTTTCCCCAAGAAAGCAGAGGCCGATTGGCATCCCCTACTGCAGGAAGGAAGGCCAAGCCAGACACGGGCACGGGCACAGGAGGTAATTGCTGTGCCGGGTTCATCCCTTGGCAGGGCTCTGTGGCAGCAGCTCTTCCCCCAGGGCCTGCCCTTGCATGGCCCGGCAGCAGCCAAAGCTGGAGGTGCCTCTGGAGGCTTGGAGGCCTCTGGAGCTCGTTCACAGCCCCGGGGAAAGGGGACTCGTGCACCAACGTCCCTCCTGCTGCGGCTGCTCCGGAGCCGGCCCTGAGTGCCCAGAGGCCCAAGGCACAGGAGCAGCCCCGAGCAGGAGCCCTGCCGCGAGCCCAGGGCCAGAGCCAGCCTTGGCTCCCGACTGGGCAGGGGCTGCACTGGGTCCTGACAGGGCCTGACTCTGTGCCCTGGGGCTGGGGGAGCTGTCACGGGGCAGGGAGGGCCAGGGCTGGCACTGGCTGCTCAGGGATGGGTTTGGTCCGTGTCCCTCCAAGCAGTGACTGCCCAAGCAGCTGCACTGCCCCAGGCTCTCCTCCCGGCCTGCTGGGTGTTGTTGGGTGGCACAGCCTGTGCCAAGGGGCGGCAAGGTGCCTGCAGGCCCCAGCTCTGGGGGAAACGGAGAACGTCCTGCCCGCATGCACCGTGCTGCCAGCTCAGCAGTGCAGCACAGCACGGGCTCACCCTCCCCATTGCTCCCACAGGTGCAGCCGGCCCCACCACATGTGTTCCTGATTCCCAGAAGGGCCTTGGAAGGGGTTTCTGTAAGGGAACAGGCTTCTGGCTAGGGTTACTGTCAGGCCTGCTTGTTTTGGAGCTTATCATCATTTTATGCTGTGTCCAAATTTGGACTTACTGGAAGAGAAAAGGGTGAGTGTTTTGTTCATCTTTCCCTCAAACAGCTTTTTTTGAAAGTCTGTTGCTGAGAGGAAACATTCCCAGTGAGGCTGCAGTGGAATTGTGGCCAGTTGTGGGAACTCAGCACATCACTCCGGATGTACAGAGTTACTGAGAGAACCCTTGGGGGGGCTCAGAAATCCTGGAATGTTGTCAGGAGCGTCTGGTGGCTTGATTTCGATCCTTCTAAGGATGTGACACCTGTTTGAGGACGTGAGAATCACTTGGGAATGAATGGTGTAAGAAAGATATATTTACAGGGTGAAATATACATTTTAGGTTTTTTGGTACAGGGGGGTTATGGAGACAAGATGGAGGGATCAGGGCGTGTCTCGTCCTTCTTCTTGTCTTCCATCTTCTGTGGTGATGTTGGCACTTGGGGATTGGTTCATGGAAAAGGTGCACTTGCTAATATGGGTGAAAGGTATTGGGAAATAAAGGTAAATATGATATACGTAGTTTTCAGTATAAAAAGACACGACCGCCCCCTGGGGTGGGGGGTCAGAGTGCCCTTGGCTGCCTTGCAGGTCAGACCTCTGTTGGGCAGAAAGAAAATTCTGTAGATAAGAAAATAATAAACAATCTGAAGACTGAAAAACTGCAAAATCTTCAACTTTGGCAAGCTGATGTTACAAAATATCCATCATTTGGGAAACTCAAAAATGTTCATGTTCCAGTAGATACATTTTCAGGAGAAGTCTTTGCTTCAGCACATGCAGGGGAAACAACAGAACACGCTTGTCGACATTTCCTGCAAGTATTTGCATCATTAGGTGTACCTCAAGAAATAAAAAGAGACAATGGCCCAACATATACAGGCAGGGTGCTTGACAAATTTCTGAAAAGATGGGGTGTCACACATACATTTGGTATTCCACATTCACCCACAGGTCAGGCAGTCATTGAAAGAACACATCATACCCTGAAATCCCTTTTGGATAGGCAAAAAAGGGGGGAGCCAGAGGCGACATCTCACATGAAGTTAAACAAAGCATTGTATATGTTGAATTTTCTTAACAGCTCGTCTTCAGAACCCAATCAACCAATCGTGAGACATTTTTCAAACAGCTCTCAGGCAAAACTAAGGGAGAATCCTTTGGTTTTGATCAGAAACCCAGAGACAGGACAAATAGAGGGTCCTTTCAAACTAATCACTTGAGGCAAGGGTTTCGCTTGTGTTTCCACAGGGCAAGGTCTGAAGTGGGTGTCTGCGCAACACGTGAAGCCATTTCAGACGTGAGAGCAAGAGAGCACTGATCCCAAAAGCAGAGAAATAAGCACACAAACAGAAGAGGAGGCTCAGGCTACAAACAACGACTCAGAGAAGAAACAAAAATAATAAAGACTTTGGGGGTTTTCCTTTGGGGCTTTGAATGAAAACATGGCAATGCTTTTTCATAAGGGTGAGTCATGATCTTCATAATGCTCATGTGCCTCATTCTTTCATCTATTGCTTTAAGCAACGTGGCAAATTTACATATTGATCAGCCAAAACAAGATGTTTGGGAAACTTTAGCCCAAGCAGCGAATTTAGAAAGTATCTGCCTGACACATTCAAAACCAGGGAAACCATTCACAGCATGCATGGTTGGATAGCCCGTGGACGAATGGCCGATTCCAGGACACTCTGCAGTGGAAATTTCGCAGGTCATTAAAGATCCTGTGAATGAATGGTGTGCTTGGACACATCTTCTACCTGTGGCTTCTACTGAACCTCAGGAACTGGAAATTTTCGGGTCCATGACAATGGAACTATGCATGAAATTTAAAATCCTGGATGTGACAAAGACAAATAAGACCAGTGATGTCACTCTGAATCATGAATTTTATAGAAATGCATCAGCTTGGTGCAATCACACCGAGACAACTGCCAAAGGATCAATCCAAGTTCCAGTGCAATTGCCACGTGGATTGTTTTTAATTTGCGGGGACAGAATTTGGTACGGCATTCCTGCAAATGCCAAGGGAGATCCATGCAGCATTGGGAAGATTTCAATGTTGTCACCAGATTTGAAATTGTTGAGAGAGCAAAAACAAAGAAAAAAGATTCTTGCAACATTATAGTGCAGATTGTGACGATGAAATGTACACTTGGGACAAGGCAAGGAGAATTGCGACAGCAATTTTCTCACCTCAGACAGTGTCGGGGGTGGCCTTGACTCAACTGGACCACATGGAGCGTGCTCGACTCATTGTTGGTTGAGCAAACACGCTCAATCAGTCTCTCTTGCATTGAGCGACATGTTAAAAGACATAAATAGTGTAAGACAGACAACTCTTCAAAATAGAGTGGCGATTGATTATCTGTTACTCGCTCATGAACATGGGTGTGAAGAGTGTGAGGGGATGTGCTGCATGAATCTCTCAGATCACTCAAGGTCAATTCACGAAAGTATTCAAAAGATAAAAGACAGCATAAAGATACTTGGTGAAATCACTGGGTCATGGATTGATGACGTGGCGGGATTTTTTGATCTTTCTTCCTTGTGGAGAGGGTTTTTAAAGATAGGGTTTTATATTTTAATAGTGCTCCTAGTCCTCATGCTCATTGTTCCATGCATCTTTTTATGTGTACGGCGTGTCATGAGTCAAGTTGCCAAAGAGGTGTTCTTGGTGCAAACAGAAGGGGGAGATGTGGGAACTCAGCACATCACTCCGGATGTCCAGAGTTACCGAGAGAACCCTTGGGGGGGCTCAGAAATCCTGGAATGTTGTCAGGAGCGTCTGGTGGCTTGATTTCGATCCTTCTAAGGATGTGACACCTGTTTGAGGACGTGAGAATCACTTGGGAATGAATGGTGTAAGAAAGATATATTTACAGGGTGAAATATACATTTTAGGTTTTTTGGTACAGGGGGGTTATGGAGACAAGATGGAGGGATCAGGGCGTGTCTCGTCCTTCTTCTTTCTTCTTCTTGTCTTCCATCTTCTGTGGTGATGTTGGCACTTGGGGATTGGTTCATGGAAAAGGTGCACTTGCTAATATGGGTGAAAGGTATTGGGAAATAAAGGTAAATATGATATACGTAGTTTTCAGTATAAAAAGACACGACCGCCCCCTGGGGTGGGGGGTCAGAGTGCCCTTGGCTGCCTTGCAGGTCAGACCTCTGTTGGGCAGAAAGAAAAGAAAGAAAATTCTGTAGATAAGAAAATAATAAACAATCCGAAGACTGAAAAACTGAAGAGTCCAGACTCGTCGTTTGAAGCGCGGGCCGCCGCAGAACCACCCTACCCGTGTCCGGGCAGAGACAGACAGCCAACCGGACAGCCAGTCCATGATTGTCCAAAGAACTCTGCTGAGGGTTCTGCTGCTGCCCAGAGCTTTCATTGGCCTCTTAATTGCTGGGCCTTGTCCTGGGGGGCCCGCTGGGGCTGCAGCCAGTGCTGGCTCCCACTGAGGCTGCCTGGCCAAGAACAGCCCCAGGGGCACAGGGCAGAGGCAAAGCAAAGTGGGGAGGAGAAAGAGCAGGGACGAGATTGCCCTTGAAAGGCAGAGGCGCTCTGGGGCCCGCTCCTGGCCAGGGAGCCTGCCCAGAGCCGTCCCTTGCTCGCCGGGGCCTTGAGGGGCAGCTGTGCAGCTGGGCCAAGCTGTGCCAGCAGCTCCAGCCGTGCTGGGGAGCCTTGCCAGCTCTGGGCCCTGCTGTGCACGAGGCTCCCTGTGTGCCACTGCCAGCTGGGGCCTCAGACACCTCCTCTCTTCACAGTTCCACCTCTGGACAGGAGTTGAAAGACGGTGGCTGCACCTCACACCCAGACAGCTTGAGCAGCTCCTCCAGCAGTAAGAAGGGCCTGGGCTGCCCTCTCACGAGTTCTGAGAAGAAGACCCCAGAACAGCCATCTACCAGGAAACCTCCTCTTCTTCTGTAGATCCCACTGCCACCTCCTCTCCCATGTGTATCCCCGAACTGCCTTTGTCTCTTTTTTGATCTTCCTCTGTCCCGTCCCAGCCCATTGCTGAGTTCTTCTAGGGACCCCAGGAGCAGCCCAGCAACCTCCAGCCCCTCCTGAGACCAACATGTCCCTTCCTCTGCCCCCGAGCTCCCTGGCCCTGCCCTCTAAATAACACTGAAGTTAACCCTGCTCTCTGCCAGGCTAGGTGATGACCATTTCTTTTGTTGCAGTAAAGAGAAGGCACTGTCACCCCAGTGTTTGGGTGGTAGCAGCAGCAAAGCCCACCCAGCAGCAGCACTGGCTGAGCTCCATGGCCTGGAGCAGCCGTGGACGCCCACGGTGTGGGCAGGCAGGAGCCAGGCAGGGGCTGGCTCTGGCCAGCGACATGGCCCCGAGGCCTGGGGGAGCCTAGGGGGCAAGCAGCAGCATGGGGCTCCTGAGAAAAAGCAACCCCATTTTGTCTTAGCTTTTCATTTTTAGAAATTAGAAATTTTTAGAAATATTTCAAAATATTCTTTTGGCAGAGAGACACCCCCAAATATTTCTTCCCAATTACTATAGTAGTTAAAGATTTTTTAAAGTAGTTTTAGAATCTAGAAAAAGTGACCCGATTTTGTCTTCACTTTTCATTTTTAGAAATAATTAGAAATATTTTTTGTAGAGAGAAATCCCCAAATGTTTCTTCCCTATTTCCACAACACATCTGTATTTTTGAAACTAGTTTTAGAGTTCTGGAAAATATTTTCCCCTTATACAATAAAAAATAAAATTGCATTTCAGTGGTAATTTATATTCTAGGAAGAAGTAAGACACCCTCAGCCAGCCTGCTGCAGAAGCTCTTTTCCAATGAGAGCTTTGTACCTAGTCACAAGCAACATACATAAAACCTTTTCCCAGATAGTTCCTGGGATTTTTGACAAGCTCACCTCTTAGTCTTCTCAGACAAACTTTGAGCACAGTTGGAATCTCTTCAAGTTATCATCTTTGCTTCTGGTGGAACTCCCTCAGTTCTACAGCAGGGGCTTCTCTCAGCTTCCTGCTGTCCCCGGGCTCCCCTCCCGGCCTGCTGGGCTTTGTTGGGTGGCACAGCCTGTGCCAAGGGGCAGAAAGGTGCCTGCAGGCCCCAGCTCTGGGGGAATCGGAGAACGTCCTGCCCGCATGCACCGTGCTGCCAGCTCAGCAGTGCAGCACAGCGCGGGCTCACCCTCCCCATTGCTCGCACAGGTGCAGCCGGCCCCACCACACGTGTTCCTGATTCCCAGAAGGGAATTGGTTTCTGTCAGGGACCATGCTGCTGGCTAGCGTTAATGGCAAGCCCAGCTTTTCTACGGCATGCAGGTGATGGGGGGACCCCTGTAAGGCTGGCAGATGACCGGGGTCCGTCATGAGGCACATGAGCTGGAGGGGGGGGGTCTTGTGCGCGTTGGGTTTTGCAGTAAGATGTGCGGGGCTTTGGGTCCTTTGGAAGTGCTGCGTGTGGCTGGGGTTCCTCATGAGGTTCTGTGGGGATTTGGGATCTTTTCTATGGTGTACAGGTGACTGGAGACACTGTAAGGCTGGCAGGGGCTTGACTTCCTCGCCATTACCGTGGCGGTTTAGTGCTTGCTGCAATAAATACAGCAGGAGATCTTTCTCTTTTTAACGCCTTTATTAAAAAATCAGCTCGGGTGGGGAGAACTGATGGGTTGTGCTCACACTGCCGCTGCTCCCAGGAATGGCACCGAGGAGGAGGAAGAGTGCAGCTGTGTCTGCTGGTCTGCAGGCAGAGCTGGGGCATCCGTCCTCATGAAAGCATCAAGAGATTCCCCAGGTTTTCAGTTTGACATTTGAGGTCCTCTTTCTAGCCGACATCTTTTAGGTTAGGGTGAGAGGTAAAAAGGGTCTTAGCAGACACTGGAGTCTGTTCCTCACCTCTAGACATCACTTAGATCTCTTAATTCCATGGTGGCTTGTTGTTTTTAGGGGTTTTTCTTGCTAGATTGGATGAGGGGTTTCCTCATTTCCATGCCTACCCCGATGTCACCTTCTCCTCACAGTCCTGGGTGCCATCTTCCAGGAAGAACCAGGGTGATACTTGACAAAGGGGGATTTCTAACCATCAAGAACAGGTAATTAAAGGAAACCTATTAACAACAGGTGATTACAACATGACATTATTAACAACAAAGAGTTAGAACTCCAACTTGGCAGCAATTGCTTTAACTTGTGAACTCTGCAACCTTTAAAAAAATGGGCAACTTTTCTACTCATAACAGTCCCCCTCTTTTTCTTTGATGGGGCTTAAACTTAAGCCGGCATCAACTTGCCATTTCTGACTCATGAGCATAGAATTTCTTTAATTTTTTGTATTGATTATAAATTTCTTGAGCACTCTGGTAATCATGGTTACTTAACTTTATTACTTTTTCTGGTTTCTTCAAGTTAATTTCTTCAGAGATCTCTAGGTTGGTCTGCATGGCAGATGTTACCATTTTAATTAAGCAGGGAAATAAGCTGGGAAAAAGAGCAAGCCAGCAAGTATACACACAGTGAAAAAAGTTACCTTTTTCCACCAATCTCCTTTGAAAGTGCATAGGTTATCTTACCAACTGGAATCATGTGTAGGAGTCCATTCTTGGTAACCTCCATATGCTAGTTTTCTTATTTTGTTCAAGAGGTTTCTAATGATTGCTCTCTTCATCTCTAATACTGTCTGAAGCCTGATGATTCTGTTTACCATCGATGTTGGGGTCCAATAACCCCAGGACCCATCTTGAGCCCAGGTGGCTGGGCCATAAGTCTCAGTAATTTTTCTTTGGGTCTGAACCTGGCTCTTACAATTTTGGTTTCCCCCAGTTTCTATTGCACTTTGCCTCCTCTGTTTGGTTTTTCTTAAATCATCATATATAGGAACTCCTAAACTTGATCCAGATTTTTTGGGTAATAAAAAGAAAGCTGGTTTTATCATTCTAATGATGCAACTGCCAGACCAGTCTTCTGGCAATTTAGTGTATGCTGTAGTACCACAGATCCAAAACAGGTGTTTAGGGGCCTCCCAAAATACGTTCTAAGTTTCTGTTGGGCATTCCTAATATTTAGAAATTTCTTTCATTCTCCAAAAGGGGTTTATCCCTTTTCAGCACATTCATAAAGTTCATACGCTTCATGGTGGATGCACTTGTTCCCTTCTTTTTCCTCAACAGACCAAAATCTGTTTGGATCTCTTGGGATCCACCAGGTAGCAGAATTCTTTACTGCTAAATACCTTTTACAAGCCATTCTTCTTACTGGCATACTGTACCCCTTCCCTTTTCTTAAAATATCTTTTTCTCTTATTATTCTTGCTTTCAGATCTCATTGTTCTTTTCCCTTCACTTCTGTAACACTAAATTCTGGGTTATTCTGTATCCAATTTAAGATCTCCAATGGCCCTAGGCTAATCCCTTCCCATGGCCAAATTTCAGTCAACTTGGTACTTCTACAAACCCAACAATTAGTTAGATTCAGTTTGTGGCTGATTTTTTTTACTGAATCTATGAATAAATTCTTACCTCAGGGTATCTCTAAATGGTCTTGTGCTCTTATTGCTTTTACTATCTCTTTCTCTCTGACCAGATCTATCAGGCTTGCTTCAGCAGTACCACATTCAAAGCAAAACCAGGCTTCTCCTACAGGGCACTCTCCCAGGAGTCACTGCCTAAAAGTGGTGGTATTCCAGGCCATCCAATACATTTTCTCATCCTCTTGACAAAGGACCAGTTGGGAGAGGTTAACACAATTAGGGGTAAAATTGGTGTGGACTCTCAACAAGGAACTTACTTCTTCTTCCTCATAGAGGGGTTGGTAGCACTCACTGCATGGCTCTCCTGGGCTCCCCAGAGCACCACCAGCAATGAAAGCCATCATTACTACCCTTCCCAAGAGTCTGGTATGGGTCATCTTGCACAGCCTGCCCACCCAGCCTTGCCTCTTGGGGACTTTACTGAGAAGAAGCTTCCAAGCTCTTTAGAGTTCCTTCTATCTGCTTCTCTGGTTAAACCTCTCTTGGTCTGTCTTTCCTAATTTAGTTTCTCCTAGGGGAGTACTCTATAGAAGATTAACTTGGAGGTACTAAGTTGGGAGAACTTAACCAGAATTACTTATTAACAGTCTTTAACCTTTTTACAAACCTCTTTTAAACACAGAACTGTCTTAAAACACTTTAAGATATGGTATGGTTCTGATACCAAACTCTTTTCCTGTTCAGTTCATCAATCTTTTTGGCTCTTCTTTTTGAGAGTCAACTTTAAGTCTTTTGGTCCTTTTATAATGGTATACTCAGGTGAATTAACTCATGATGTGGTTGAATCCTGTCCTGAATTAGGGGGTGAGAGTGGTGTGGAATCTGGTCCAATGCCAGAGGGAGAAACTGACGTTGAATCCTGTCCAGTGCCCGGGAGTGAGACTGGTCCTTTTATTCTCCTGATGTGGGTCCAACCCTTTTCTCTGGTCTGCACAGCCGAATTAGCAATGAACAGTACCTGAAAGGGGCCTTCAAATTTAGGCATTAATGGCCTACTATTCCAGGATTTTATCAAAATCCAATCTCCTGGGTTAATGTTATGTACTTTTGTGTCCAGAGGGGAAGTTTGGGGGAGGTATCCTCTTTTTCTAAGTTCTTCCAGGGCTCTTCTAATGACTTCTAACTATTTTCTGGTAGCTTTTTCTCCTTCCAAATAGTCTCCTGTGCTATAGGGTGTTAACAAGAATGACAGTCCAAACACCATTTCATAGGGTGAAATCTCTGTATCAGACCGGGGTCTTGTTCTGATGTGCAAAACACCAGGGGCAAACATTTTAGCCTATTCCTTTTTGTTTCTTTGATCAATTTAGTCAATACATTTTTGAGAGTTTTGTTAATCTGCTCCACGCTCCCAGAACTCTGGGGGTGCCACAGAGTATGTAATCTCCATTTCATTCCTAAAGCTTTGATTATATTTTGCAATGTTCGGGCTACAAAATGTGGACCTTGGTCTGAGTCTATGGTGTTCACCATTCCGTATCTGGGGATAATATTCTCCAAGATTACTCTTGCCACGACCTGGGCTGTTTCCCTTTTTGTCGGGAAGGCTTCCACCCAATGGGTGAGATGATCTACTATAACTAGTAAATATTTGTATCCCTGCACTGGGGGCATCTCAGTGACATCTACCTGTATGTCCTGGAAAGGTCTTAGAGCTAATTCCCTCCCTCCGGGTGCTACCTTTCTCATAACCTTCTGGTTTACTTTTTGACAAATTAAACACCCTTTTGTAATTGCTTTTGCCAGGCCATATACGCCTATGCACAGGTTATTTCTTAAGAAATGATCACATAGTCCTTGGACTCCCCAGTGGGTCAATCTATGTAGTTCTGTTAGCACTGTCCGAGCAAGTGCTTTGTTTAAAAACACCCGTCCATCTGAGGTTAACCACTCCCCTTGTTGCCCTTGGTGTAACTTTAAATTTTTTATAACCTTCAATTCTTTTTCACTAAATATAGGTTCCTCTCTTCTTTCTGCCCCCTCAGATGTGGTTTCTGTTTTAAAAACCTTCACTGGATCCCCTGGTTCTAAAGCTGCTTCCTTTGCTATTTGATCAGCCAGTTAGTTTCCTCTAACTTCAAGATTATCTCCTTTTTGGTGCCCTTTTATATGGACTACTGCTATTTCTGTTGATTTCTGTAGAGATTCTAATATGGACCTGACCAGGTTCTCATGGGCTAAGCTTTTTCCTTTTGAGCTTAGATATCCACGCTCCTCCCATATTTTCCCAAATGTGTGAACTATCCCAAACGCATATTGGGAATCTGTATAAATAGTTCCCTGTCTCCCTCCAGTAAATCTAATCCTCTTTTCAGGGCATATATTTCACAACTTTGGGCTGACCAGTTTGGGAGTAGTTTTCCTTTTTCATCAATGTGTAAAGTTTTTCCATCTATGATGGCATAACCGGAAGCTCTTTTTCCATCTACTACTCTCGAAGAGCCATCTATGATCAAGATTCTTCCAGTTGCTAGAGGCTGGTCTTCTAAATCCTCTCTTACTTTTGTTTGAAGGTTAATCAATTCAAGGCAATCATGTCCTAAATTCTCTATAGGCTCTCCCATAAGGAATTGTGCTGGATTGAGGGCATTTGGTGTGATGAATTCTAAATCATCTGTGTTCATTAGTATTATTTCATATTTTAATATTCTTGCATTGGTTAGCCACTGCTGAGCCCTCTGGCTCAGCACTATTTAAGATCGTGAGGAGAATGTACTTTAATTTTTCCTTGTAAGGTCAATTTTTGAGTCTCCTCTAAAAGGATAGCAGTAGCTGCTACTGCTTGTATACAAACTGGCCAGCCTCTAGCCACTGGATCTAACAATTTGGAGACGTAAGCCACGGGTTTTCTGCAGCCTCCCCACTCTTGAGTTAGTACACCGTAGGCTATACCCCCTTCAGCACTCACAAAAAGATCCAAGCCTTTCTTGAGGTCTGGTAAGCTTGGGACCGGCAGAAGACAACTTGTCTTTTAAGCTCTCCAGTTGTTGATCGTCTTCTGCTGTCCAAATTATGGGATCAGGAGCTACTAACTTATTGTATAAAAATTTTACACTTTGTGTGTATTGATCCAAACATAACTTGCAATATCCAAACAGGCCCGGGAGTTTTCTCACATCTCTTTTTGTTTTTGGAGCTGGGAGAGATGAAATACCTGAAATTCTGTCAGGGCTTAACTTCTTATATCCCTCTCCTATTATGTGCCCAAGGTATGTTATTGTACGAACTGTAGTTTCTCTTGGGAAACCTTTAGTCCTTTCTCCCCCAGAAAATTCAAAAGCTTAATACTAGTTGTTCTGACCTGATCTTTTCCCTTCCCTGACATCATCAGGTCATCAACATACGCAGGATCTGTACTTCCTCTTCAGGAACAAACTGTTCTAACAAACCCTCCAGGGCTTGTCCAAAGAGGGGAACCCTTGTGGCAATCAGGTCCATCTTAGCTGTTGTCTCCTTTTTGTACTTGGGTCCTCCCATTCAAAGGCAAACCAATCTCTACATTCCATTGCCAGAGGACACGCCCAGAAAGCATCCTTCATATCTGTAACAGTGAACCAAGCATGTTCTCTTGGAATTCAGCTTAGAAGACTATATGGGTTGGGCACAACTGGATGTCTAGCAATGGTCCTTTTGCTGACCTCCTTCAGATCTTGTACCAGCCTATATTTCCCTTCATCTTTCTTAACTGCCAGTATAGGGGTATTGTGCGATGACATACAGGGTTCCAAAATTCCCTCTTGCAGCAGTTGTTCAATAACTATGGCAAGCCCCTTCTTTCCTTCTAGGGAAATCGGATACTGTTTAACCCATATGGGTGATGCACCATCTTGCATTTTTATTGTTATCCGCGGGATGTCCAATAGGCCCTTCTTTCCCCCTTCAGCCCATACCTCGGGGTTTATGTCTGAGAAATCCCCTTGGGACAACTTCATTATTTGTACCACCATCCTTTCTTCTCTTGGGACAATCCCAACCACCAAATGAACCTGTAGATCTCTTCCTAAAACTTTTTTCTAGTTTAGGCAGGTAAATAAAATTAGCTTTACACTGTCTTGAGTTTCCGATTATTTTTACATCTTCTGTCACTGAGGCTCTAAATGGTTTCCCTTTAGCCTAATACCTCACAAAATTTTCTACCAATTACCATATGTCCTGGTTTAGGGCAAATTTGGGAGAGAATCTCAAAAGTGGGGCCCCTCCAGAAAGCAAACCCACATGGTCCCTCCCCCCAACCGGTTCGGGAAGAATTCCTCAGAGACAAGTGGAAAGAACCTGTTTATTTAACAGGCACAGCACCCCCCGGCACACAGAATGAACAATACCAGATGACACCATTCTTTCACCGCTCTGAAAAAAAATGACAAATTCAGAAAGTCTCTCTCAGGGGTGATCGCTCTGTTCTCAGTCCCTCTGGTGCTGGGGCAGCTGCTGCAGCCACAAGGTACAAACTCTCGGTGTTCCCAGGTCCCAGTCCAGAGCAGGTTCAAGTTGGTTCAAAAAAGGAAAGGAGAAACAGTCCAGGAAGAAATTTGGACTGTTTAGCTAAACTAGCTAATGAGCAAAAGCAAGAGCAAGCAGAAGCAAAGCAGAAGCAAGAGAGTAAAGTGAAAAGCAAAAGCAAAAAAGCAAAAGTAGCACCATGTACTGCCTTGTCTCTGTGTCCCACCAGGCTGATAAGAAAACCCAAACAAAACTTCCACTCTTCAGAGCCAGTCTTAAAGGCACAGAACATAATATCCACCATAAACAGAACACATGAATAGGGATACAAGCATCATAACATCACCCTAGGACATTCCACCCCTTATCCCCATATCATAAACATACTACCACACATCATGCATTTATTCACACAAAATTTCCATCTGTTCCCCCAAAAATTACAAGCAATACCCATCATGCCCTCATCACATCCCCACACTGGACCACTGAATCCAGGCCCTATACTACAGAATTGTAGGATTCCCCCCTTTCACTTTACTCACTCAAAGCTCCATCTTTCACTTGCTCAGACCTTCGACACTTGCACATCTCCTTCTCCATCTTCCACTTGCCCAGACCTTTGACATTTATACATTTCCTTCTATCTCATGTCTGTATGGTTTAATGTACAGACAATGGCAGTAACATCCAACGAACAGTGATATTTGCATATCATTCTCACCCCACAATCAGATCTCCCTGTGGTACACATCGTGTTGTTCCATCTCTTTGCATTATCCACCATGTGCAACCTGGTCCTTGAGCAAAGACAACCCCACAAATGGGTTTGTCTGTACTTGAGGCAGAATTGACCCACAGTCTTCCCTAACAAACCTCTGACATGTACCACTGTGACTTTATCTCCATCTGTTATTTTCAGGGACTCAGACTGGGCAGGACCTGCTTGGTTGGTGGAACCTCGAGTGTTAACTAACCAGGTGGCCTTTGCTAAATGTTGCTCCCAATTTTGAAAGATCCCCCACCCAAAGCTTTCGGCTGTGTTTTTAGTAGTCCATTGTACCTCTCTACTTTTCCTGCAGCCGGTGCATGGTAGGGGATATGGTACACCCACTCAATGCCATGTTCCCTAGCCCAGCTGTTGATAAGGCTGTTCTTGAAATGAGTCCCATTGTCTGACTCAATTCTCTCAATACCATGCCTCCAAAGGACCTGCTTTTCAAGGCCCAGGATGGTGTTCCAGGCAATAGCATGAGACACAGGGTCGGTCTCCAACCATCCAGTGGTGGCTTCCACCATGGTCAGCATGTGGCGCTTGCCCTGGCGTGTTTGGGGCAGTGTGATGTAGCCAATCTGCCAGGCCTCCCCATACTTGTACTTGGACCACTGCCCACCGTACCATAGGGGCTTCACTTGCTTGGCCTGCTTGATGGCAGCACACGTCTCACAGTCATGGATAACCTGAGAAATACTGTCCATGGTTAAATCCACCCCTTGGTCTCGTGCCCACTTATAGGTGGCATCCTTGCCCTGATGGCCTGAGGCATCATGGGCCCATCGAGCTAGGAATAACTCTCCCTTGTGTTCCCAATCTAGGTCTATCTTTGACACCTCTGTCTTTTCAGCCTGGTCTACCTGCTCATTGTTTTGGTGCTCCTCATTGGCTCTACTCTTGGGGACATAGGCATCTACATGATGGACTTTCACAGGTAGTGATGTCTTTCCACTCATCAGCAGCCCAAATTGGTTTTCCTCTACGCTGCCAGTTGGACTCTTTCCACCTTTCCAGCCATCCCCACAGAGCATTGGCTACCATCCATGAATCAGTGTAAAGGTAGAGCTTTGGGCATTTCTCTTTCTCAGCAATGTCCAGGGCCAGCTGAACAGCTTTGAGTTCAGCAAGTTTGACTTGATCCACTTTCTCCTTCGGTAGCTTGTGCGACCTGTGTGGGGCTCCATACGGCTGCTTTCCACTTCTGGTTCATCCCTACGACACGACAGGAACTGTCAGTAAAAAGAGCGTAGCGTGTTTCCTCTGGGGGCAGTTGGTTATAGGGCGGAGCCTCTTCAGCCCGTGTCACTGGTTCCTGTTCTTCATCTGTGACACCAAAATTCTCACCTTAGGGCCAGTTTGTAATTACCTCCAAAATCCCAGGACGATTCAGTTTACCTATACAGGCGTGCTGGGTGATAAGAGTAATCCACTTGCTCCATGTGGCACCGGTGCCATGGTGAGTGGAAGGAACCTTGCCTTTGAACATCCAGCACCGGTAGTCGGGGTGCCAGGATGAGTTGTGCTTCTGTGCCAATCACCTCTGAGGCAGCCTGGACTCCTTCATAGGCAGCCAAGATTTCTTTCTCTATTGGAGTGTAGTTGGCTTCAGAGCCTCTGTAGCTTCAACTCCAAAATCCTAGTGGTCGGCCTCGAATCTCCCCAGGCACTCTCTGCCAAAGGCTCCAGGACAAGCCATGGTTCCTGGCTGCAGAGTAGAGCATGTTCTTCATATCTGGTCCCGTCCTGACCAGGCCAAGGGCTACTGCATGAGCGATCTCCTGCTTGATCTGGGCAAAAGCTTGTTGCTGCTCAGGGCCCCAGTGGAAATCGTTCTTGCAGGTGACCAGGTAAAGAGGGCTCACAATCTGACTGTACTCAGGAATGTGCATCCTCCAAAAGCTTATGGCACCTAGGAAAGCTTGTGTCTCCTTCTTATTGGTTGGTGGAGACATTGCTGTGATCTTGTTGATAACATGTGTAGGAATCTGACGCCATCCGTCTTGCCACTTCACTCCTAGGAACTGAATCTCACCAGCTGGTCCCTTTACTTTGCTCTTTTTAATGGCAAAACCAGCTCCCAGGAGGATTTGGATGATTTTCTTTCCTTTCTCAAACACTTCCACAGCTGTGTTCCCCCACACAATGATGTCATCAATATACTGTAGTAGTTCTGGAGCCTCACCCTTTTCCAGTGCAGTCTGGATCAGCCCATGGCAGATGGTGGGGCTGTGCTTCCACCCCTGGGGCAGTCGGTTCCAGGTGTACTGCACACCCCTCCAGGTGAAGGCAAACTGAGGCCTGCATTCTGCTGCCAGAGAAATGGAGAAAAATGCGTTAGCAATGTCTATAGTGGCATACCACCTCGCTGCCTTGGACTCAAGCTCGTACTGGAGCTCTAATATGTCTGGCACAGCAGCACTCAGTGGTGGAGTCACTTCATTCAATGCACGGTCGTCCACAGTCAATCTCCATTCTCCTTCAAATTTTCGCACAGTCCAAATGGGGCTATTGAAAGGTGAGTGGGTCTTGCTGACCACCCCTTGGCTCTCCAGCTCTCGGATCATCTTATGGATGGGAAACACAGCATTTCGAGTTGTTTTATACTGTCAGTGATGCACTGTGGAAGTGGCAATTGGAACCTGTTGCTCTTCTCCCTTCTGAAGTCCTACTGTAGATGGATTCTCAGACAGTCCAGGCAAGGTGTTCAACTGCTGGATGCCCTCTGTCACTACAGCTGCTATCCCAAATGCTCACCTGAGTCTTTTTGGGTCTTTGAAATACCCACTTTGGAGGAAGTCTATGCCCAAAATACATGGGGCCTCTGGGCTAGTCACAGTAGGATGTTTCTTCCACTCATTTCCAGTCAGGTTCACATCAGCTTCCACCAAAGTGAAATCTTGTGATCCCCCTGTCACACCAGCAATAGAAACAGACTCTGTCCCCACATATCTTGATGGGATTAATGTACATTGTGCACCAGTATCAACCAAAACTTTATATTCTTGTGGTTCTGATGTGCCAGGCCAACAAATCCATACAGACCAGAAAACACAATTTTCTCTAGCCTCTACCTGGCTAGAGGCAGGGCCCCTCTAAGCCTGGTTATCCTTCTTCCCTTGGACATATGTCTTGGATGTTCCTTCAAGGGGATTGGACATGTCATCATCATCATACCTGGCAGTTCGGCTACAGGCAACTGGAGCTGCTTTTCTTTTGGTGGAACTCCCTCTCTCAGCCCTGTCATCCTTCAATTCACGCACCCATCGTGCTAGAGCAGCAGTAGGTTTTCCATCCCACCTCCTCATATTTTCTCCACAATCACGCAGGAAGAACCACAGCTCAGCTTGTGGGGTGAACCTTCTCTCTCCATCTGGGGAACTTCTGAGTTGGGCACCAGAACCTCTGATCTGTACTGCTGAGATTTGGAGAAGGTCTTCTTTAATCTCCTCTCTGAGCTTCTTATGATTCTCCTCTATCTTATCCTCTAATTTCTGCAGACATGTTTCCACTGCTGCAATTCTGGCATGTGTTGGGTCATGCACAGTGTCTGCATATGCTCAGAGCTTCCTTGCCATATCCAGCACAGTCTCATCCCTCTCATCCCGCTTCATTATGGCTAAGGTAGAAGCATATTCGTGTGGCCCAAGTCGCACAAGTTTTCGCCACATCACAGATGTGCATGGTACCAAGTCTGGGTTCCTAGCTGTTACGTCATCTGAGAAGATAATCTCTGCCACTGCCATTTCTCTCAGGCAGTGGATCCCTTGCTCTATGGTCTTCCACTGCGTTTGCTGCATGTAGAGATCATCTGCACACAGGTATCTTTGTGCAACACTTTCCAAGACCCATGCCCAGAGGCTGTGAGGCTTAGCCGAAAAGCCTCATCCCCTGCTCCTCCTCTAACAAACTGGATGCATAACCATAGCCATGAACCATTCATACCTGGAACAGATCCCAGCATGTTTATAAACTTCTTACAAATCATTACCACCAAGCCCAGCAGGAGAGCTATTCTGGTCACTGCCCTCTGCTGTAAAAACTACGTATTAGGGACAATACTAGATGTTATAAATGATCAAATCAGGAGCCAAATTTATAAGAAAATTTGGCAATGATTCATTGGATTGTCAGCGAAACAGAATTTTGAGAAAAAAACACCACAGCCAAGGCAGCATCAACCCCGGGATCAGCGCTGGGTGAACCTGGATCTGACCGCCAAAATGTCAGAGTCTCCCCTTCGGTTCACACTGGCTGCTTTGTGCAGTGAGCTTTTATACAGTTTATTTAGCTTGAGGCAGAGATGACCAAATGTTCCTTTGTGTCCCTTCACATGCAGAACTGGGCCCATACATGTTCACGGTTAGACAAAAGTCCAGTTCCAGGTGTCTAGATATTGTCAGAGCACTCCGGAGAAGTCGGCATTCACATGTAACAGGGAGGCACGGGTAGTAGATGCAATCTTCTCTGCAGATCACTCTTGAGTGGCCTGGACATTCCAGGAAGTCAGTGATCATGGCTCAGGAAGGTTGCATTCATATGTTAACAAACTCGATATTATCTTGACGTCATCTGGGAACTGAAAATAAGACTCTGCTCCCGGCTGGGGTGGTCAAAAGACATAGCTTGGATTTTACAATATTTTACACATTAATAGCATGAATTATCTCTACCATATACTACAATCCCTCCCCATTTATTTCACCAATTTAATTCATGCTTACAGATTGCTAAATTTCTCATTTCCTACATCTACCCACCACCACCTAAGGGTTCCTCACAAACAGAGTACTCCTTTACACTATGCGGTACTCCCCTTGTGGGACTCCCTGATACCCTGTATTATTCATTTTCACATTTGCCTCTTTCTCGAATTTGGCCAATGCCTCTGCAGCATTGCTGGCATACTTTCTTTCTCCCAATCTCATGATCTTAGATGTGTTGCCTCCAGAAGCTCCTTCTGAATCCATGGGAACTATTGCAATCTGCATTCCCTGGGCCACGGAGTGGATCAGTCTGATAAAGCATTGAATCAGACAAGGGAGAAACAGGATTCTGGCTACTGAACATAGCACAAAAAACATCACTTTGTTCCACCATGCCCCATCAAATAGTTTGTCCCACCATGAAGACTGTAAAATTGAATTCCATTTTTGAACAGGGACATGGGCCACCTTTTTGATTTCGGCCTCCATACCTCTTATGGTTCCCCCATAATGATCAATCTCAATACAGCATTCTGACTCATTGAATTTTCCACACACTTCCCCTTCCTCGGCCAGCAAATAGTCTAGAGCTATTTCATTCTGGTACACAAAGGCCCGTACCTGGGTGTGCTGCCGACTAAGTAAATCCAGGGCTTCAGAGGTGTGATTTGAAACAATTTCCATAACTGCCTGCAGCCTGATCAGTCTGTTCAGCAGATAAATCGGAGTCCTATATCCATAGCTTCCATCCTGAGCCCACGTGGCCGGCCCATAATAATCAATTATTCATGCCGCTGGCCACTCTTCCTCCCCCCAGCTTTGTTTACCGCTTATCACCGGTATTATCTTTTTCAGGCTTCTCCTCTCCCTTCTCAGGATCTCGTATAATGGAGCCCCTAGCAGATTACTTTTTGTCCTTGGGAGAGTAAACAAAACTGGCCGGATCATGCCTAAAGTGCATGATCCCTTCCACCTTGGGGGTAACTCACTGTATGCCTTCTTCCCACAGATCCAGTAAATTCCATCCCGGGCTTTCCATTTAATATTCATTCTCCCTGGGTCTCCCCAGTATTCCCCCATGCCTTCCATGGCTTGGAAAGGGTTGGCTCCTGGATTTTTAACCCAGCACAATCCTATTCTTTTGTCCCACTCACAATTTGTCTCGTTCCTCTGGCTCCAGTACCCCAAAAGAGAGGCTGGGTGCCAGACCTTGCTTTTCATGTCTGAGTTCACCGTCAGGGTAGACACACAAGGAGTGTATCCCACCATCTCAGTGTACTCCCTTCCTTCTCGACTGATGCAGATTGTACCAATTAGCCTTTGGTCCAAAATCCACCCCTCAGGTCTCTGTGCGAATTTTGAGACCCTCAGATTGTCCCACCTCAAGAGCTGTTCTGGAGCCAAACCTTCCCCTTTCCGAGGCCATTTTTCTGCAGACTTCAGCCCCCCACAAATCCAACAATTTGACAAACCAAATTCTGTTGCAATTTCTTGCATCAAATCAATGAATTTGCATCAAATTGCATCAAATCAATGAATCACCCAGGTTCCTGTCTGGGGAAGGTAATTCTCCATCAGCATATTGCTTTTCCAGTATTTCGTACTGTTCGCCCAATGTTTTCAATCGTTCCTGTTCAACTCTCTTCTTCCTCAATTCTGACTCCCTTCGCTTCAGTTCCTCAGTTATCTTCCTCATTCTCCCCTCAGGATCCTCATCATTTTTGTTTTTCGTGAAACAAACAACCCGATCATATTGCAGGCACACCCTGTCATCATTTGCCAGTGCCAGGTCCAATATGAGTGGGTCCTTGTTCCAGGTAAATTTGTTGTCAAATTTTGTATTTCACACCATCCAGTACATTTTCCCATTCATCGTGCATATTCCCAGCCTTGCATTGTCGTAACACAATGGATTCACCTGGGTGATATGCGATAAAGATAGATTCTTTCTTCCCCCTGACCCACGTGGTTCGGTTACATTGGTTACAAATGGGGATTGCCATCGGTTCCACGCTTCGTTTTCTCATTTGATGCTTGTGATCACTTGACTGCCTGTGCCCTAGCCCCGCCTCGGGATTGATACACCAAGTCCCAATCTCCAATTCACACAATTTTACCCGAGTGTCATTCTTCCAACAGTACCTGCCAGTTCTCCTGAGACATTCTCTTGGGGCTTGGTATGCTGAGTGTCCCCCGTCCCTTGTGACTGGGACCACAGGAGTGCATTTTCCGCACTCATCTGTGGAGCTTTCACCTCTCCTTGGGACCTCAGTGTGCAGAGTCTGCGTCCCGCACACGGCTAGGCTCAGGCCAATCAGGATTCCCACCAGGCGTGCTCCTCTGCCTTTGCCTCTGCCCCCTGGGGTGCCACCAGCGGCAAGGAGGACCATCTTCATGGCAGCAGGAGTATTCTTCAGGGAAGACGCCCTCAGACCTAGCCGCATACCTCCTCTTAAAAGCACCCCACCATGACACTCTGATTGCATCAGAACTGCACGGGACCCTGATGGATTTCTGGCACTCCACATCCAAGATTTCTGCCTGAGATCTAAGCTTCCCATGCACCCCATTTTGAAAAATGCAGAACCACTCCTGTGAGTTGTAACATTGTGTTTTTTAATTGTAATGCATTTCTAGTTTTGTAATCTTTCTTACCGTTATACCATATTTTATTATTGATGGATTGTTCCTTTCCCCCCTGTGTTATTGGTTTTGCCCTGGCTGTCCATCTCTCCAAAGATCTACCCCTCTGTTCCCTCTTCCTCCTCCTATTGAATGTCAATCCCTCCCCAAGCCTGCCTCTTTCTCTAGAAACTTCCCTATCAATCTTGTGTCCTTCAAAACCCCATTGGTTTGTTTAAAGTATTCTCCTCCCCTGCAGTCCCTTATTGGTTTAAACATTGTATTCCCCACCTTGTGTTCCACCCTCAATTTCTCCCAATTGGTCTAAGATTGTATCCTTCCCTGAGACCTCCTCCCCCTTATAATCTGATGTATGCGTCTGAGTCCGCCTTTCCTGTCACTGAACCTCCAGGAATAAACTTCTTTGGAAACCATACAGAGGGCCTCTCCCTGATCCTTGTCCCTATCCTCGGCACAGTCTGCAGTCCCCCTGAGCCGTAGGGCTGCCGTACCCTGCAGCTGCACCCCGGATTGGGCAGCTTTCTGGGGGCAGCCCAGCTGTGCTGTCGGTGCCGGGAGCTGGTCAGAGTAATCAGGCACCGTGGCAGTGAGTCCAATTCAATGATTCCCAAACTGGTGGCTAAGGTCAGGATACAGTCAGTCAATTCAAGCTCCTCCTCTAAACACTGAGTACACAGTCCCTTTGGCCTCTGTCCCCTTCTACAATGAATAACAAAAACCCCTTGACAATATTCACACTTGAAGCGTACAAACGGATAGCATACACAATCTGACAGTATACAACTTATCCGCTCGCTGTTGGTCATTTACAAGGATGTTGGAGTCAGATCTTCAAGTTGCCAGGGGAAGAAGTGACCCCCTCCATTCAGGTGATTCTTCCTGCTGTTGGACTTTCTTCATCCTGGATGCGTGTGTCCAGCCCTTCTCTGCTGTCCAAATGGCCGTGTCTGTTGTCAGGAGCACAAGAAAAGGACCTTCCCAGTGAGGAGAGAGTGGCATCTCTTTCCACGCTTTCACAAGCACTTTGTCACCTGGTTGGATTTTGTGAATAGCACATCCCAGAGGAGTGCTCTGGGCCACTATTCCCAGTTTTGTGAGTTCCTGCAAATTCTTGTTGATTGCAACCAGGTATGGTTCAATCTGACCATCCTCAAACTTGGAGTGTCCCACCGGCATTCCAAGTCTATATGGCATTCCATATAACATTCTGAACGGTGAGAGCCCCATCTCTGAGTGAGGCATGGTTCGGATATTAAGCAGTGCCAAAGGCAGACACTTCAGCCAGGACATCCACGTTTCTAAAATTAATTTAGAAAACTGTGCCTTCAAGGTCTGATTCATTCTCTCCACTTGTCCTGAACTCTGGGGGTGCCAGGGAGTGTGGTACTCCCATTGGATGCCCAGTGCATCAGCCATCTGCTTAATAACCTTCGATGTGAAATGTGCTCTTTGATATGAATCAATGCAATTCACTACCCCATAATGGGGTACAATTTCCTCCAATAATTTTCTGGCCACTGTCTGAGCCGTTGCTCGTGAGCTGGGAAAGGCCTCCACCCAATGAGTCAATTTGTCCACAATTACCAGAACAAATTTGAACTTTCCCACTTTTGATAATTCTGTGAAATCAATTTGGATTCTTTCAAATGGACGGTATGCAATGGGGCTACTCCCCAGGGCAGACTGTTTGGCTCTTGATTTGTTTACTTTTTGACAAATCAGCCACCCTTGTACCTCTTGTCTCACCAATTCATAAATTCCCTTGCACCCGAAAAATTTCAAAAATTGCTCTGCCAGGGCTTGTGTCCCCCAAAGTGTTCGTTGGTGCAATTTTCTCAAAATTCTTCTAGTAAAACCTCTGGAAACCAATTCTCTCCCATCAGGTAACTTCCACTTACCTTCCTTCAATTTTGCTCTGATCTTTTCATAACATTCGATCTCCTTATGGGAGAGCTGAGGAGGATCATCAGGGGTTTCTTCCCTTTTGATCTCTGGGGTACTCACCATCATCAACGCCGCAGTTTTGGCCTCCTGGTCTGCCGAGTTGTTCCCCCTGGTCCAGAACTGAATCCCTGTCTGATGTCCCTTCACATGGACCACCGCAATTTCCTCCGGCCCCCTTAGGGCTTCTAAAATTTGCTGGATTAACTCCCGGTGCATCAGTCCCTTTCCTCTCATGTTGATCAGTGCCCTTTCCTCCCAAATTTTCCCAAACGTGTGAACCACTCGAAAGGCACACCTAGAGTCTGTAAAAATCATCCCCTTTTTCCCTTTCAGTCCCTTCAATGCTCTCAGAATTGCGTAAAGTTTGCATGCTTGTGCAGACCAGCTCGCATTCAGGGGACCTGCCTCAATCACCTTTCCCGTTCTCCCATCCACGACTGTGTAGCCCGATTTCCTTTTCCCGTCAATCACTGTGCTTCACCCATCCACAAACCACTTCTCCCCCTCATCCAATTCTTCTTCTTCCAAATCCTCCCTGATCTTGGTCTGCAACTCAGCCACCTCCATGCAGTCATGAACCAACTCCTCTGCAGCTTCCCCAAACGCAGGATTCTGTGCAGTCGTAGTTCTCAATTCCAAGTCCTGCAAGTGAATCAAAATGGCTTAATATTTTAACAACCTTGCAGCAGTGAGCCATTTGTCTGCTTTCTGCTGTAGTATGCCCTGCACATTGTGCGGTGCAAATACTACCAGAGGTGCCCTGAAGGTTACCTTCTTTGCCTCCTCCACTAGCAAAGCCACAGCCACAATCGCCTGCAAGCACGTGGGCCAACCCCTGCTGACCGGGTCCAAAAGCCGGGACAAGTAACCCACAGGTTTCCTGACCCCCGCCCAGTCCTGCGTCAACACCCCGTGTGCTGTGTGATTGCTAGCATCTACAAACAACTGAAAGGGTTTTCTCACGTCAGGGAGACTCAGCACTGGTGCTGCTGTGAGTGCCTCCTTGACTCCCCTGAATTCTTCCTCATCCTTCTGTGTCCATTTGATCCGATCTGAGGTGAGTTTCTCATATAGAAATTTCACCTTTTCACTGTAACCTTCAATCCACTGCCGGCAATATCCCAACAACCCCAAAAGTTGCTGGACCTCTCTTTTTGTCTGTGGGGGTGGCAAGGCAATAATCCCTGCCACCCCTTCCAGGTCCAGTTTCTTTTTGCCCTTGGTTACCCAATGTCCCAAGTACCTGACCTCAGGCTCTGTGAACTGCAACTTTGAAACCTTCAACCCCCTTTCCCCCAGAAAGTTCAAAAGCTCAATTGTGCTTGTCCTTACCACCTCCTACCTTTGACCTGCGACGAACAAATCATCTACATACTGTAGAAGCTTTGTCCCTTCGATTGGTACAAAATGGCTTAAAACCTGTTCAAGTGCCCGTCCAAATAAAATTGGAGAGTCCACGAAGCCCTGAGGCAATGAAGTCCACCTGAGCTGCTGCTTTCTGTTCGTCTCTGGGTCTTCCCACTGAAACGTGAAATAATCGTGGCTGTCCTCAGCATCTGTCCAGAAAGCATCTTTTAAGTCAATTACACTGTACCAAGTGTCCTCAGGAGAGATATTGTGCAAGAACGTGTAAGGATTTGAAACTCTGGGGAACAAAGTCTTAGTCCTCTGATTCACAGTCCGCAAGTCCTGCACCAGCCTAAAGCTGCCATCTGCTTTTCTCACCGCCAGAATTGGGGTGTTGTGTCTTGACATGCACGGCTCCAGTGTGCCTTTCTTTATTAATTCATCGATCACTGGTTTCAAACCCCTTCTCCTTTCCATGGAGAGGGGATATTGTTTGATCCGTATTGGGTCTTCTGGCCTTTCAATTTCAACCCAAATTGGTTCTATGTCCAGCCTCCCAGCTTCCCCCTGAACATACCACACCCTCGGGTCTATCCTTTCCTCGTCTGGAACAGTGAGGCTATAAAGTCTCACCTTGAGCCGGGATTTTTCCACCGCTAACCCAATTCCCAGAGCAACCATCATGTCCTGCCCCAGCAAATTGAAGTCCGTGTCCCTGGCCAATAATATATTTCATTGCGCTTTTTGTTTCCTGTGTCTATTTCTACATTTTTTATGATTGGAACCTCGAAAGGTTCCCCTTTTGCCCCAGTTACCATTATGGAGTCCTTGCTCAGAGAGCACCCCTTTGGTAACTGTAGCACCGTTGTCCGCTCTGCCCCCGAATCCACCATAAACCACATTTCTTCCTTGTGGGGTCCCACTCTTAGTTTTATCAAGGGCTCCCTCAATGTTCCGGACCCCAAACTGAAAAGCCCCTGACACCCCTAATCCTCCTGAAACATTGCCTGGTCCTTGGCTTTGTTGGGACAATTCTGTCGGATATGCCCCTTCTGTTTGCAGTAAAAGCACTCAAAATCCCGCTTCTGTTCACCCGAGCCCTTCCCCTGGGATGGATCTGGTTTCTTTGCTGGCACCTTTTTCGCCGTGTCCTTCCCCTGTTCCTGCTTTTGAGCTTCACTTACCACTGCCACGAGAACCTTGGCTTGAATCTTTTGCTTTTCCTCGTCCCAACGCATGTATACTTTCTGGGCTTCCTGCAGCAGTTCCTGCAACCCTTGCTCTCGCCACCCGTCTATTTTCTCTAGCTTTTTCTGAATATCTTCCCAAGACTTCGCCACAAACTGCGTTTTCAGCAATATCATTCCCACCGGGAGTCAGGGTCTGTTCCTGAATGCATTCTAAGACCCGTCTGGAGCCTTTCCAACCACTCCATGGGGGTTTCATCTTTGCCCTGACATTCTCTGAGTACCTTGCTCATGTTCTGCCCTTTCGGTACCGCCTCTCGGATACCTTGAATGACCATATTTCTTAAATTTATCATTTTCTGCCTCCCCTCATCCGTCTGGGCTTCCCAAGACGGCTTCTGGTTTGGCCACTGTTGCTCCCCAGCCCCCCCATTCGGGTTCTGTTTTTCCCAATCCTTGATCACGGCTTGCCAGATCATGTCTCTCTCCTCGTTGTTAAACAGCGATCTTAAGATAGCTTGGAGATCCTCATATGTGTATACGCTGGTTCCCAAAAACTCATCCAACCTCTCCGCCACCCCAAAGGATCATCCATTAATTTTCCCATTTCCTTTTTGAACGCCCTCACATCACTTGTGTCAATCCAGGTGTGTACGTATCCAATCACCGCCAGAGCTGTCGGCACCTCCTGTAAGGGATAGATGCGGGGTTTTTCCTCCTCATCCCCACTTTCCCCTGTGGTCGCCCTCCTTGTTCGCCGCCTCATTTGGCGTGCCGGGGGAGAGACGTCCCTAGAGACGTCTTCCTTTCTCTCCTCGATTTTCGGAGATGTCCGCACGGACGTGGCTGCACCGCCACCATGTGGCCATGTGGGAAAGGAGATGCCCCGCCTTCCACTTCCCCCTTGACCGATCACGTCCCTTGCGGGATGATGGAACTGCAATTGTGGGGTCCGCTCTCACCTTGTGACAAAATCACGTCTCACACACGTGTCCAATCATGCTCCACTCAACCTAACAATACTTAGGTTCCTTTTCCTGTGTGGATTTCTTCATGCACATCGATTTTTCCAAGTGAAAAAAACCTCGGGTGTCAGAGATCTCTCTAGATTGTTCTGAGCTTGCCAAGAATTGGGCCCTTTTATCCCCCTTGGCTGTGGCTCTGGTTGTGGCTCTTTGTGAATTTGGTTGGGTTTTTCGGAATCCAATCCTGCTCGGGCCGCTGAAATCAGAGGGGCGCCCCCCGGGTGGGAAGGGGGTCCCAAACCCCAGTATCAAATAACTTAGGGCTGTCACCAAATTGTTATAAATGATCAAATCAGAAGCAAAATTTATAAGAAAATTTAGCAATGATTTATTAGATTGTCAGCAAAACAGAATTTTGAGAAAAAAACACCACAGCCAAGGCAGCATCAACCCCGGGATCAGCGCTGGGTGAACCTGGATCTGACCGCCAAAATGTCAGAGTCTCCCCTTCGGTTCACACTGGCTGCTTTGCACAGTGAGCTTTTATACAGTTTATTCAGCCTGAGGCAGAGATGACCAAATGAAATGTTCCTTTGTGTCCCTTCACATGCAGAACTGGGGCCGTACATGTGCAGGGTTAGACAAAAGTCCAGTTCCAGGTGTCTAGATATTGTCAGAGCACTCCGGAGAAGTCGGCATTCACATGTAACAGGGAGGCACGGGTAGTAGATGCAATCTTCTCTGCAGATCACTCTTGAGTGGCCTGGACATTCCAGGAAGTCAGTGATCATGGCTCAGGAAGGTTGCATTCATACGTTAACAGACTTGATATTATCTTAACATTGTCTGGGAACTAATTGAATGAAAATAAGACTCTGCTCCCGGCTGGGGTGGTCAAAAGACATAGCTTGGATTTTACAATATTTTACACATTAATAGCATGAATTATCTCTACCATATACTACACTAGAGCTATTTCTGGATAAGAAAATAAACCTAGGGACTATAGAAGTATTAAGATCTCAAAAAACCCTAGGGACCAGAAATGCATGCAAGCCTTCACCCCAATACACATTATGAATTCAAAAAGCATGGCTATTAACTCCTTTATACAAACACAGAGTAATGGCAATCAAAATGCACTCAAAACAGGGTTTTTCCACTCTCTCAAGCCCCACGCGTTTGGTGCCAAATTTTGCCATGGTTTAGGGCAAATTTGGGAGAGAATCTCCAAAGGAGGGCCCCTCCAGAAAGCAAACCCAGACGGTCCCTCCCGCCAACCGGTTCGGGAAGAATTCCTCAGAGACAAGTGGAAAGAACCTGTTTATTTAACAGGCACAGCACCCCCCAGCAGACAGAATGAACAATACCAGATGACACCATTCTTTCACCGCTCTGAAAAAGATGACAAATTCAGAAAGTCTCTCTCAGGGGTGGTCGCTCTGTTCTCAGTCCCTCCGGCAATGGGGCAGCTGCTGCCCAGAGTAGGCCCCACTAAGCCACAAGGTACAAACTCACGGTGTTCCCAGGTCCCAGTCCGGAGCAGGTTCAAGCTGGTTCAAAAAAGGAAAGGAGAAACAGTCCAGGAAGAAATTTGGACTGTTTAGCTAAACTAGCTAATGAGCAGAAGCAAAAAAGCAAGAGCAAAGAAGGAGCAAAGCAGAAGCAAGGGCAAAGCGAAAAGCAAAAGCAAAAAGCAAAAGCAGCACCATGTACTGCCCTGTCTCTGTGTCCCACCAGGCTGATAAGAAAACCCAAACAAAACTTCCACTCTTCAGAGCCAGTCTTAAAGGCACAGAACATAATATCCAGCATAAACACAACACATGAATGGGGACACAAACATCGTAACGTCACCCTAGGACACCATACCTTCTGGTACTTTGTTGAGACAGGACTTACCTGCTCCTGTATCAACCAAAAATTCAAATTCTTCATTTAGAGGTCCCACCTCAAAGTTTACCAAGGGCTCCTCTAGATATTGCATCGGGTCCCCTAAAATGTAAAGCCCTTGACACCCCTAATCGTCACCTCTAAGGCTTCCTGTTCCCTGGCTATTGCCTCATCGATACTGAGCTTTTTACAAGCCCTCCTAAAGTGTCCGATATCTCTGCAATAATAGCAGCGCCTTTCGCTCAAAGGGACTTGAGGTCTCTCCATCTCTCTTGTACCTGACAGTACTGGCCTATCCTTGCCTACTCCTGGTGGTGGACCCGCCCACTCTTTTGTTACCTTGGATCGTGGGATAGAGTTGCTTGCCCCCACACTTTCTCTAGCTACAGCAATCATGATCCTAGCCTTGGCCTTTGCTCTTTCTTCTTCCTTCCTTAACTGCACCTTCAATGCTTCTCTCAATAATTTCTTTCTCTTGCCAATCTTCAATCTTTTCCAGTTTTCTCCGTATATCAGGCCAAGATTTGGTAACAAATTGGACCTTTAGTAGCACTTCACCTTCTGGGGTGTCTGGGTCTATTTTAGAGTACAGTTGAAGTTCCACTTTAGGCGATTAAGCCAAGTAGAAGGAGTTTCATCCTTTTCTTGTGCACCCTCAAATGCCAATTTGGTATTAGTTCCTTTGGGAACTGACTCTTTGATTCCCCAAATTATCAAAGACCTGTAGTGTACCATGACCTTCTTCCCTTTCTCCTGATTAGGGCTCCAATTGGGATCCGTTAGTGGCAATTTCTGTTCACCTGATGTCACTTGGGGTCCTGGACAGTTCTTTTTCCTAAATTCTTATGCTAGCAACTCTAATAATCCGGACCTCTTCTGAGGAAAATAATATATTTAAAATAGAATTCATGTCCCCCCAGGTGTAGATATTTGGACCTAAGAATTGATCCACTTGATTGGCCATATCCACTGGGTCTTCAACTAAATTCCCTAACTCCTTCTTGAATCCTCTCACCTCAGAAGCGGTTAGAGGAGCATTCACAAAGCCAACACCTCCCACTGCTCCTCCCATAGGAACTTTTCTGAGGGGAAAAAGTCTCTCTACCCTGGAGGTCTTGGATCGGGTACCACAGTATGGCCCATCCTCAGACACAAAACTACTCATTTTGAGGGGTATTAGCATTACCCTGGACCTTCTGTAGGTCAACAGCTGTATCCGGTGATAAGAGTTTGCCAGGTAAGGAGGCATTTGTGTCCCAACTAGGAGGAGGTAAGGGGACAGCAATAGGAGGGGGAGAGGAGCCTGGGTGCATGTTAAGTGGAGCTGGAGAAGGGGTGGAGAATGCAACAGGTGGAGTAGGCACTTGTGGGGGTGCAGAAGCAACTGGAGGAGCCAAAGGGGGTGGTGAGGGAGTGGCCACCAGGGGAGATACTGGGTCTAAGGAAGCCAAAGAGGTAGAAGGAATTAGAGGAGGCGGTAATGGGGTGGCAGCCGGGGGAAAAGCCAGATCTGCCATTTGAGGTGCCTGAGGAAGAGGATTATAAAGTGGAGGGGCATCAGGAGGCAAATAGTCCAGGGGGTCCCACCTTCTACTAATCTCTCTAACTCCAGCATCCTCTCCTTCATTCCCCTTTTTCTTCTTCTGCACCTTACAAATTCGCACACCATCCCCAATAGCATTCTGTCATGATCCATCCTTACAAAGGGGGTTCGTGATCGTTCGTGGATTGATCTCAGGGTGCAAAAAACCGACACAGCACAGGGGATTTGCAGTAATAATCAAAACAAATATACCTTTATTGAATGACCATAACAAAATGCAATAGAGGGATGAAGGGAGAGAGAAAGAGAGAAAAGAGAGAGAGAGAGAGAGAGAGGGGATATAGCTACCAAACGCAGGGAGTCCTTTGGTCCAGTGCAGTCGAGGATCTGCCTGTTACACTGGGGAGATCTCAAAATCTCTAGCTAACTCAGAGGTTTTTATTATGATAATTCTATTGAATGTTGGGGGGGGGGGGAACAGATACAATAAAGCATAGATGTAACAGGTAGTCCATGTTCTCAGCAGTAAACAAGAACCATTGTTTTCTTGTTCCACTGGTCACAACCTCCAGGCAAACATCTTGCTTTGGTCAGCTTGCCTCCCCCCCACACCTCCCCCAGATTGGGGGTTTCAGCCCCAGTCCTTGGAAGGAGCAGAGAGGCCTTTTCACATAGGGGTTTCATGTCTCAGTCCTTGATAGAGAGGCTTCTTACATCTCAGTTTGTCATGGTGGTTGTAAAACAGGTGAGGGTCTTCTGTGGGAGACCACCTGAACTCAGGAGAAGTCCAGCCAGGCCAAGAGGTGGGAGAGCTTCCAAGGCTATTGTTGCAAAAAAGGCACAGTGCCCCTTCTTTATCTCAGTGGGCTCAGTGTAGCATACAGCAAACAACACCTGTCAAAACAATAACTTAGCACTGTGCTCTCAGGTCTCAGGGCCTTTGGTGTATCTAACTTTCTCCTACAGAGCCAGAGATCCAGACAGGGGGTCCTTCTCTTCAGTGGTCCCCCAAGGAAAATTGTGAGGCAGATGAGGGAAAATTCTGACAGACTCTCACACGACCCCGTGACTCAGGATTGTCTTGAAGGGATCTTCATCAGCAGGGCTCTGGGGTGTTGCTGATGAGTCTGCCGTATGTTGGTAGTATATCCGGAAAAGTAGAGGCAGTATGACAGAGAGAGAGAGAGAGAGAGAAAGGAGGAAAAGAAAAGATAGGGAAAAGAAGGGAAAAGGGAAACAATAAACAAACATAATTAATATTGATCACAACAGTATAAATTTTATAACAATTTTCAAATGGTTAGTTAATTAAAATAGTATTATTTTTATAACAATTTTCAAATGGTCAAAACAAATCACAAATAATCAAAAGCAAAAAGCAATAAACAAATCATAATATAATGTATTAATTTAAAAATTATTTTCTAAAACAATTCACTAAAAGTTGGAAATAATTTTCACAAAATCATAAAAGGAAATTAAGGATTACTCTAAAACACATATGCTTAATTTATAATTGCTTTATGTCAAACGACACAGTGTAGAGGACATCAGGCAAGTTGTGTGCATTAACTATAGATGTCAATCTTGTCAGCCGTTTCATTTTCTAATTCATAACAAAGAGGACTACTGATAAAATAAAACCAAACAGAATTACTATCAAAAGGATACTATGGGATGACACACACTGTTCAAGACACTTGTAGCAGTAGGAGACCACCCAAAAAGAGTATCCCACCACTTGTGCTCAGCATCTTTCTCCACTCTTTCCATGACATGGTGTATCTGTCTCACATTATGATGAACAGTCACCAGGGTTTTCTGTCCGTTTTTCTTAATCTTCTCAAGCATTTCAACTAAGTCTTGATGGAGCAGCAGTTGTCTTACCAAAGTGAGATTCATCCCAAAATGAGTAGGCATCAGTTTGTGAATCAGTGTGTAGTTAGATTGCAATAGGTAGTGAGAGGTAACTGGAGCTTCGTAAGAGAAATCACATCCTGCAATCTTGGTAAAATTACAAGCACAAAAATTTGAATGATTTTTAGTATTTACTACAACATTTTCTATGAATACAAAATCACAAATGGTTCTAAAGCATGCACATCTATTGCCTATATATATAAAAACTGTTTCAGAAGTCTCGTTAGGACGAATTTCAAAATGACAGATGTTTTGCTCTGTGTCTAAACAAATATCTTGAGCTATTTTTGCATCGCTTTCACAGATGAACCCTTGTTGTTCTCGGGCAACAGAAGATTCCAAATTAATAGTTTGCTATTTCTTACCAATTTGACGGGTCCATTCTCTATGTTCAGAAAGACAGAGAATAGCTCCATCGTAATTCAGTTCTAATGTTATAACAGGGAAAATCAAATGATCTGAGGCATTGTGTATGGTTAACACAAAAGCTATGGCTGTGTTTAAAATGGGGTCATAGGTAAAATTCACTAGGTTCCACCAGGATTGGAATTCTCTTTCAAAGTCAGTGGCACTGTCCCAAATTATTTTCCGAATCTCAGTGGGGAAAGTGCCTTTTTCACCTTCTCTTATAATTGAGGCAGCAACTGACTGCACCTACAGTTGTGCTTGGATACAGCTGAGAGCCAAAGAAACATTGTTTTGTGTAGCACCAAATGCATCAATTATCAATTTGTGATCATTTACATTTACTTTCTCCCAATTTAGTAATATGTTTGATAGCAGCCACTGGTGTGTTCACAAAAGCCAATAAAAACGACTGCAGTGGTTGCTGTAATTTGGTCAAATCTCCAGTTGTGGCAGCCAATTTATTCAAGTTCAGTTGATTTACATGTTATGTGTAATATCATCACCTGGTGTTACCATAAAGGGAAGGGAAAACATTATTTCTGTTGTCCCTCACTAGTGTTATCGTGGTTTATCAGGTCTTCGTGTCCCTCGGAGTTCTTCTGAAAAAAGTAAACACAACAGACTCTGCCACGAAGAGGCAGAAAAAGTTAGAACCATGGAATTGCCAGAGAGGTTTTGAACACAAGTGGTACTTCCCCTACAGGAGCAGGGTGTCCACCAAAACAGGTTGTCCAGGGTAATGTGCTGGGTTCTTGAAATCATCTGGTCCCTGTAGTGAAGGAATTATGCTTGGAGCTGTTGGGCAAAAAGCAGTGATTTTGGAACACCCATTTACCCCCCATCTATAGTAAGAGGTGTGAGAAGTCCATTTAATCTTTTCACCTTTTGCCCAATCCTGCACACTTTTGACATTTAAGTGAGAACATTATCAGACTGAATTTCCTGTGGTTTTAGGAAAATCCCAAACAATCCCTGCATTGCTTTAACAGTATTATCTCCTGTAGCTCTTTTAAAAGCATCGGCCTGGAGCAAGTCAAATATAAACATAGCATAGGACTTGGTGTAAATACAGACAAGAAAATAATTTTGTCTCTCACTTTGGAAAATACTCCAAACAGGTAACAGTTCCTCAACCTGAGCATCTTCTCCCTCTCTGTTAGCAGAAGTGCGGGAGAGAGGAGGGGTTGCTTTAGTCACAGAGGCAGATTTATTTTGGCTGCTACCCAAGCTCCCAGTTTCTTGCATGGCCAAGTTCTCCTCCACCTCCCTGAAAGCCAAGCCAACCACAAACAGCCCCCCTTCCCAGGTAATGTACCTTTTTTCAGCATCTTTGAAGCCACAGGAATAAAAACCAACAGGCTTTGTCAGACCCTCAGGACCCTGCTGCCAAATGTGTACTGATAGTCCTGAGGAGGCAAATCCCCACTCCATCTGAAAGAGATCTGTAGGATGGATAGGGTCCAGTGGTTGGTGTGCTGTCACTTCAAAAATCAGTAATTGCAATGTTTCTTCCTGAGAAGAAGTCCCATCCCATTCCATCCTTTTTCTCAGCAAGTCATAAAGGGAAACAAAAGGGTTGTTCTGGTTACTAAGAAGTTTATCTGGTCTTTCTATAGGAGACATAGCTACTGTGGTTTTCTGAAGGAAAATTGCTGTAGGTTTAAGTGTTCTTGGAAGCCCTTGAATTGAAGGGGTCATAATTTCAGGCTTTACAGGCAATTGCTTGATGACTCAAAACCAGGAATTAATTTCTTTTCATGGATTGTTTGCAGGCAGCTGGCTTTGTGAATGTTTTCCCGGAGTTGGTTGGGGATACTGACCAAAGGGTCTCTCCTTTCCAAGGGGTTAAGCCACTCTGCCCAGTGAGCTGTGTGCTGAGTCAGGGACCATGGGATGCATCTGTCTCCCGTTGTTAAGAACACCCCGTGTCCCCAGCACCCACCGGCTTCTTGTTCTGACAAAAGAATCTGATCTCCCTGGTGAGAGACACTTGACATATGTGTTCTGTTTCAGATTTGTGGGGGAGAAGCCCGTACTGCTTTGCAAGTTTTGTTAATTCAGTAGCAGTGTACGGGATTTCTTTAGTGGTTTTGTGTCAGTCAAGATCTTCATTATTGATATAGTTGCATTCTGTTTTAATTAGAGGTTTTATGCTATAACAGCAGTGTTTCCCACAATTTTTCATCAGAGTTAATTCTTTTTGAGGGTAATTTTGATTAATGTGAGGAGTTCCTTTCTCCTCTGCCTCTTTTGAGGAATCAACGTTATATGAATTTTTAACATGTTCCTCTCTCAAGGCAGCCCATAACAAATTATTTACATTTCTTTCTTCATCTAATTGTTTTTGCAAAACTTCAACTAGGTTTTGGAGGGAGTCTATTACAGCATTTTCCTCACTTCGCTTAAAGCGAGTTTCTATGGCTGCTGTGAGGCAAGCTCCCAAGACTGAGCAGAGGATGGTTTTATTTGTGCCCAGTTTGAATTTTGTTTCATGTTGCAAAGAAGATATTCTATCAATGACATTTTCTAAGTTAAACCAATTGCAGTTTGCCCATTCTTCTCCACCTGGAGAAGGTGTGGCATTGTATTCAGCAAGCAGAGCATAAAATTCATCTTTACCTTTTACACTGAGTTTTTTAGTCATTTTGTGAAGGGACCAAATCTACACTAGGGAATTACTTGCAAACTTAAGTTACACAAATGACACAGCCTTTCCTGTGTCCCCTTTGCTTCCCTGGGTAGTTGAAGAGACAGAATCTGCCTGGGAGGCTCTATTTGGTTACTTCAGGAGTGTCTCTTCCTTCCCAGACAGTCCAGATATACACTCACACACACACAGAACAGTTATTTTGTTAGGGGACCAAAGCCTACGGCAGGGGAAAGTACTTATTCGAGTCACACAATCACTCAGCCTTTGCTGTGTTGCCCCTCATTCCCCTGTGTAGGTGAAGGGACAGTTCTGCCTGGGAGGCCCTTACTTGTTATATCATTTGTCCCTTCCTTCCCAAGGCAGTCCAGATACACACAAATACAACAGTAACAGTTACCCCCATTTTGCACTGAGAGATCTTTTGTGCCAATTCCAGAGACAGAGCACTCAACTGAGCATGAGATTTGCCTTTTACTAGGCGTGTGCAGTTTGCGGGAGAATCGAATCACAACCACTTTCGGAGTGAGATGCTCTTTCCCCTGGTACAGACTACACACAACCTGCAAATCCGTCTGGCTACCAGAATCCTGTCTGTGACGCTAATTTAAATGTCACAATCCAGCCTTACGAACGGGGTTTGAGATGGTTCGTGGATTGATCTCAGGGTGCAAAAAAACGACACGGTACAAGGGGGTTTGGAGTGATAATCAAAACAAATGCACCTTTATTGAATGACCACAGCAAAATGCGATAGAGGGATTAAGGGAGAGAAAAAGATAGAGAAAGAGAGAGAAAAGAGAGAGGGAGAGAGAGGGGGGATATAGCTACCAAACGTAGAGACAAAGTCCTTTGGTCCAGTCCAGTCGAGCATCCGCCTGTTATGTCAGGGAGATCTCAGAGGCACAGGTCATCTGGACCCCAATTATACTCTTTATCGATGGGGGGAAAGGGGATGGATTTTGCAACCGAAACCAAGGTAGTTTATTGTATCTTCGGGGGGGGGGGGAAATAAGGGTGCACACACTCCAAGTTTGGCAGCAGGCGAGAACCATTGTTTTCGTGGTCCACTGCCTACACCTGCAACATCCATCGGTTTGGTCAGCTTGCCCCCCCGCCCCCCTGCCCCCGCACCTCCCCCAGGCTGGGGGTTTCAGCCCCAGTCCTTGGAAGGAGGAGAGGGGCCCTTTCACATAGGGGTTTCATGTCTCAGTCCCTGATGGAGAGGCTTCTTACCTCTCAGTTTGTCTGTCATGGTGGTTGTAAAACAGGTGAGGGTCTTCTGTGGGAGACCACCTGAACTCAGGAGAAGTCCAGCCAGGCCAAGAGGTGGGAGAGCTTCCAAGGCTATTGTTGCAAAAAAGGCACAGTGCCCCTTCTTTATCTCAGTGGGCTCAGTGTAGCATACAGCAAACAACACCTGTCAAAACAATAACTTAGCACTGTGCTCTCAGGTCTCAGGGCCTTTGGTGTATCTAACTTTCTCCTACAGAGCTAGAGATCCAGACAGGGGGTCCTTCTCTTCCGTGGTCCCCCAAGGACAATTGTGAGGCAGATGAGGGATATTTCGGACAGACTCTCACACGCTCTTTAACCAACAAGTTGCATACAATAATTGCTCAGGGTCGGTATCCTCTCGAGCTGTCAGATAGTGACTCAGCTGTTGATACATCCACTTGTCTTTTGTCCCACACCATGGCCATCCTCCTTGCACATCTAACTCTGGCCAGCCTTCTACACAGTAGTGAATTATCTTGACCTTATCTAATGCCTCCGTGGCCTCTATAGAATCCCATCTCTCTAGCAGTTCATCTAAGGGACTATGGGGGAGTATATTCTTCAATCTCTTGCCTCTCTTCTTACTATTACATCCTCCTATTTTTTGGGTCCCAACAGAAAAAAATTACAAAGGTGCCTCTACTTGAAAAGAAATGTACTGACAGGTAACTCAAGAAAACTCCTATTTGAAGTCCCAGCCTCCTCCACTGAACCTCAGATTTGCCTGACTCCTTTCTTCAGGACTTTAAACGAAAAGAACTGCCTGATTTCTGGTTTGCCCAACTTCCCTCGTAATGCTAGGCCTTACGTATAAGGACTTAAAAAACTTTAGACCCCAGCCTCCTCCACCGAGACTTGTGCCTGACCTCCTTTGTCAGGACTTAATTTGCCTGCAGGACTTGAGGGCTTGCCCCGAATCTTTCTCGGGACTTGCGATTTGCCTGACTTCCCTCTCTCATGGCTTTTGGGCTAGCCCAAATCCTTCTCGGGACTTGCAATCTGCCTGACTTCCCTCTGTCAGGACTTTTGGGTTGTGTGCCACTCACACACTATTTCCTCTGCACACCTGGAGGGAGGGGCCCTCTCTACCCCTTAGGAGGTGCCTCAACCACCAATCCCACTCGCTTCCCCCCGTTCCTGGCCAGCCCCTCGCGGTACTGGGAGGTCCCACTCGCTCCGAGGGTCCGAGCTGCCGGCCCTCGTCTCACTCACACTCCACTTGCTCGCCCCCTACTCCCGCCGCCGGACGCTCTCAGCAGTCCGGCGCTCCTCTGCATCACTGGTCCCAAGCCGATTTTCTCTGGTCCTGATAGCCAGCTGTCCTGGAGGTCCAGAGTGGGCATCTGTCCCAGTCCCGGTGTCCTCTTCAGGCGTGGCTATCCTTGAGAGTCCCCAGCTGAAATAAATAAGGCAGGAGACCTTTCTCCTTTTCAATGCCTTTATTAAAAATCAGCTTGGGCGGGGAGAACCAATGGGTTGCGCTCACGCCACCGCTGCTCCCAGGAATGGCACCGAGGAGGAGGAAGAGTGCAGCTGTGTCTGGTCTGCAGGCAGAGCTGGGGCTTCCATCCTCATGAGAGCATCAGGAGATTCCCCAGGTTTTCAGTTTGACATTTGAGGTCCTCTTTCTAGCCAACATCTTTTAGGTTAGGGTGAGAGGTAAAAAGGGTCTTAGCAGACACTGGAGTCTGTTCCTCACCTCTAGACATCACTTAGATCTCTTAATTCCATGGTGGCTTGTTGTTTTTAGGGGTTTTTCTTGCTAGATTGGATGAGGGGTTTCCTCATTTCCATGCCTACCCCGATGTCACCTTCTCCTCACAGTCCTGGGTGCCATCTTCCAGGAAGAACCAGGATGATACTTGACAAAGGGGGATTTCTAACCATCAAGAACAGGTAATTAAAGGAAACCTATTAACAACAGGTGACTACAACATGAAATTATTAACAACAAAGAGTTAGAACTCCAACTTGGCAGCAATTGCTTTAACTTGTGAACTCTTCAACCTTTAAAATAATGGGCAACTTTTCTACTCATAACACTTGCCGTTAAGGCCTGGAGAGGAGCTGAGTCCTTCCTAAGGTGGACAGGAGGCTGGGTTCTTTTGTGAGGCACACAGGAATATTTTGGGATCCGTGGTGAGGGGTGCAGGGATCCCCCATGAGGCACACAGAGATATTTTGGGGTCTCTGCTGAGGTGTGCAGAGATCTCTCATGTTATAAATGAATATGTTTCGTGCTAACAATTGCAAGTATATAGATATTTTAGAAAATATTTGTTAAAAAGTAATAAAGGAAAAGGATATGTAATTAGTGTCATGGAACAGATGTTCTCAGGGGTTCATGAGAGAATAGGATACAGGACAGAATATTGAGATAAGCCATATCCTAAAACAGAATCGGCCTTGGAACCAACAAAGTTAGGAAAACTCCCAGAGCAGAATTAGCATGGGGATGAACAAAGTTAAGATGACTCCCAAGGCAGGGTCAGCCTTGGGATGAATAAAGTGGCGACAATTCCAGATAGGGAATCTAAAATAGTAGTCTTATCTAGAAAATAATACAGCTTATTTGGAACATAATTCTTACTTACATAACACAAAGCTTAAGTACATGTGCAACTTGCCAGATTATTCAGAGGAAGACAGCGAGGAAGACAGTGAGCCTTCCTCTGAAGAGACTGCCAAAGGCCCAAAAGACCCCTTAGCAAGAAGTGGAGCATGCACTATGCAGTATAGTGACATAGATTTCAAGATTTGAAAAAAGAGACGTATGGGAAAAAAATTATGAGTATGTATTAGCATACAGTATATAAATTGTGTTTGGATCCTTCTGCCTTTTGTACGTGAGGCAGGGTGGGAAGCCCTCCGCGTACCTCAATCGATTGGTTTTGATTTTGCTTTATCCAAACCACTGCCAAATTTTTTTGTATCTGCTTGATTAAATTTAATTGTATTATTTTATATAAAATTGCTGATCAATTAAAATTGTTGCTCAATTTTAATTTTGTGGTTTATTGAATTAGACATGTGGGATCTCAGTCATAACACTCGTGAGGCAAAAGGAGTAATGATGGTCTCTACTGAGGCTTGCAGGAATCCCTCATGAGGTGTGCAGCGGGGTTTTTCAGTTTTCTCAGCGCAGCAAAGGGCCACTCTCGGTGGACGCTGTGCAAAGTCAGCAGGAAGCTTCCTGCAAAACCTCGGGCCCGGCCTACGGAACCGGTGGGCGGTTGGAGCCCATCCTTGGGGGCCGGGCGGGGCTTCTGGAGCCGCCGTGCTCCTGTCGGCCCAGCCCCGGCCCCGGCGGGGAAGGGCCGTGGCCCCGGGCTCCGGTGGGGCTGCAGAGCAGCGCCGCAGGCACAACAAGGGTCTCGCTACGCCCTGGCCCTGTGCTGCAGCCCAAGGCATTTACAGCCACGGCCCTGCCCTGGGGTACAGGAGGCACCCAGGGCTACCGGGCAGAGGAAAAGCACGGTGGGGAGGAGAAAGAGCAGGGACAAGATTGCCCTTGAAAGGCAGAGGCGCTCTGGGGCCCGCTCCTGGCCAGGGAGCCTGCCCAGAGCTGTCCCCTGCTGGCCGGGGCCTTGAGGGACAGCTGTGCAGCTGGGCCAAGCTGCGCCAGCAGCTCCAGCCGTGCTGGGGAGCCTTGCCAGCTCTGGGCCCTGCTGTGCACGAGGCTCCCTGTGTGCCACTGGCAGCTGGGGCCTCAGCCACCTCCTCTCTCCACGGTTCCACCTCTGGAAAAGAGTTGAAAGACGGTGGCTGCACCTCACACCCAGACAGCTTGAGCAGCTCCTTCAGCAGTAAGAAGGGCCTGGGCAGCCCTTTCAAGAGTTCTGAGAAGAGGACCCCAGAACAGCCATCTACGAGGAAACCTGCTCTTCTCCTGTAGATCCCACTGCCTCCTCCTCTCCCCATGTGTATCCCTGAGCTGTCTTTGTCTCTTTTTTGATCTTCCTCTGTCCCGTCCCAGTCCATTGCTGAGTTCTTCTAGGGACCCCAGGAGCAGCCCAGCACCCTCCAGCCCCTCCTGAGACCAACATGTCCTTTCCTCTGCCCCGAGCCCCTGAGCCCTGCCCTCTAAATAACAACACTGAAGTTAACCCTGCTCTCTGCCAGGCTAGGTGATGACCATTTCTTTTGTTGCAGTAAAGAGAAGGTGCTGTCACCCCAGTGTTCGGGTGGTAGCAGCAGCAAAGCCCACCCGGCAGCAGCACTGGCTGAACTCCGTGCCCAGGAGCAGCCGTGGACGCCCACGGTGTGGGCAGGCAGGAGCCAGGCAGGGGCTGCTGTGAGCAGCGGCAGGGCCCAGAGGGCTGGGGGAGCCCATGCTGAGCGTGCCTGGGCTGAGGGCACATTTCCTTCCCTGGCATCATCTGGGCCTGGACCTCACCTGTGGGAAATTGATTTGTAGAAAATTCTTAGGGCCTGATGGAAGGCTCACACTGTATGTACTTGTATGTAAATTTTGTGATAAGAAATGCTGACTTAGAAGTTTTATGGAATATGACAGATATTGCTCAGACAGAAATAGAGTTAGGAAAAAAAAATCAAACCTACAAACAATTCCTAAAATTTCCCAGTTTTTATCATTCATTAGAAGACTTCTAATTCTTAAAGGTTACCCCATGACCTAAAAAAGATTAACAAGATCATAGAAAACATGAAGGCTCTACAACCTAGACTTCCCTCTCTTTCAATGATTCCAAGAGACTATCCTCTTGCTATCATCCACTTTAAAAATTGTTTTTTCACATTTCACTACATCCAGAGGATACTCCTCAATTTACTATTTCGGTTCCAACCATCAATAGAAAAGAACCACTACAAAGATTTCACTAAGTTGTTTTGCTGCAAGGGATGAAAAATTTGCCTACTGTTTGTCAATATTTTGTAGCAAAAGCTTTGTCTCCAGCCCGAAAAAAACAGCCATAGTCAAGAATTTTACACTACATGGATGACTTGCTCATTGCAGCACCTACTGAAAAAGAAATGGAACAGACTTGAGCCAGCGTTGTCACTGGAGTTCAAAATAGTGGACTGGAAATTTCAACATCAAAAAATATAAGAAACCTCGCCCTGGAAACATCTATGATGGAGGATGACAGAACAAACAATCAATCCACAGAAAATACAGCTTCGAAGCAAAGTCAGTACCTTGCAAGATTTACAACAGCTTCTAAGTGAGATCAGTTGGGTCCGATCTGGTTTTAGGAATTACAAATAATGAACTTGGTCTACTTTTTAACCTACTAAGAGGAAACTGCAGCATCAAATCTCAGAGAACTTTGATCTTTGAAACTCAAAAAGCAGTTGAAAAGATTGATCAGACTTCAAAAAAGACAAGTGTCGGATCAGTGGAAGAAATGCGGCACACAATATGCGCGATCAGCAAGTCTCGAAGTTTATTGATAGTTCACACATATTTATATTGGTGTTAATGAAGCTTATACATATTGCAAAGCTGAGCTCATTATTGGTTAATTACTTATCGGTCAACCACGCCTACTTCTATACTCTTATGGTTATTTTGTTACTACTTCTACATTCTTGTGGTTATTCTGCTGAAACTATCATATTCCTGGCAAAAGATCCTCTCCTCTATCCTGTTGTTGCAGCAAGGACACAATGCCCTTGTCAGTGATTGGACATTGACTGCTAAATCCTAAACTTGTCTCCTAACTTAGCCAACGGTATTATGTCGACGTGACCTTTCTCAGCTAGCCAACTGTCCACAAAGCTCTCCACAGACAAGCACATCATTGTAGTCTAGAAAAACCTTTTTCCTGACAGTGTTAGGAGAAAAAATGCAACTTTATGGTCTCATATTTCAGCAGGACTCTTCTGAGAAAGATCCTTTGTTAATAATAGAATGGGTTTTTCTTCCTTACAAGTCTCCAAAACCAGTTTTTAGAATTATGAAGGCGATAGCTCAAATTATAATGAGAACCAGAACAAGATTACTGACTGTGGCAAGCTAAGGCTTCAATTATTTTCCTTTAAAAAAAATTGCCTTAATTGGGCTTTGCAAAATTCAGAAGATTTACAGAATGCATTGTTAAATTATTGAAGTGTTTGTTCAATTCATTATCCAAGTCAAAAATTGTTACAAACAAAATTGAGTTTTAGAGAAAAACCTATACTAAGTAAAGAAGAACCTTTGAGTGCTATAACTCTCTTCACTAATAGATGAGAGAAAACACATAAATCAGTAGTAGTTTAACAAAACCAAACAACCAAAACAGCACAGGGCTCTCCTGAAATTGTTAAGTTGGCCACTGTAATCAAGATTTTTCAACTCTTTCCAGAGCCTTTAAATTTATTTACAGATTCAACTTATGATGCTAATGTTGTTAAAAGAATGAAAAGATCAGTTTTGAAAGATGTTAGTCATAATACCTTATATTGCTAGCTTTCATGTCTTTATACAATTTTACAACACAGAACTGACCAATATTTTGTTTTTCATATCAGGGCACACTTTTCACTTCCAGAATTCATGGCGGAAGGAAATGCGAGAGCAGACAAGCTGACAATGGTTGTTTCAAACACTTTGCCAAACATTGTCGAACAAGCAAAACTGAGTCATGCCTTTTTTCATCAAAATGATTAAGCACTTGCGCAAATGTTTCGCATCTCCAAGGGTCAAGCAAAAGCAATTATTGATGCTTGCCCTGACTGTCAACTTGTACAACCTTCTGTTTCTACAGGAGCTGTTAATCCAGGAGGATTGCAAAGTTTACAACTATGGCAAACTGATATTACCAAATACCTATCTTTTGGAAAATTCAAAAATATTCATGTGTCTGTTGATACTCTTTCAGGTGCAGTTTTAGCTTCTGCACACACAGGGGAAACAGCCAATCGTCCTTGCCAACATTTTCTGCAAGCTTTTGCTTCATTGGATGTACCCCAAGAAGCAAAAACAGACAATGGCCCCGCATACACAGCTCAAAAATTGGCCACATTTTTGATGGATTAGGGTGTTCACCACCCTTTTAGAATTCCCTATTCCCCCACGAGTCAGGCATTTATTAAAAAGACACACTCTAAAATGCAGTCTAGATCAACAGAACGGGGGAGTGCCCCAAGCAACACCTCAGATGAGGCTGAGCAAAGCTTTATATGGCTTTAATTTTTTTAATAGCTCATTTGCAGAACCTCGTTTCCACTAGTAACCTGGGGCAAAGGGTAATGCCTGTGTTTCCACAGGTGCCGGGCCTATGTGGGTCCCAGCAAGAAACGTTAAACTGTATCACACACAAGAGCACAGGGACAATTCCACCAGCCAGGAAAGGAGCATGCAGACGTGAGCTGCACAGAGAGACTACGGTTCATGCCAGATATTCCCTGTTCAACCCACAGAAATGACAAATCTTGAGTTTTATGTTGATGTTTGGACTGTGAAAATTGTTAATATCATAGAGCTCTTTTGGCAAAAGCATGATGTCCATCTTGTTAAAAAGAATTCTAAGATATCCAAATTTGTTAAAATTGAATGTTAGAGGGACAGCTTAGTACCTTATAGTTAGCCAGTCCCTAAAGATTTGCTTGAGAACTATATGAGAAGGCTTTTACCAAAAAGCAGCTGAGTTTGATCAAATTATATATTGTCGCTTATTAGTTTTACTTACTTACTTTTACAGTGCAGATAGGCCTGTAGATCAACCAAAAAGGAATGTTTAGGTTCCTTTAGCCAAGTCAGCAAGCTCAACACCATATGTTTGACCAATTTGAAGCCAGACAAACCCTTTGCGACCTGTTTAGTTAGGAGTGGCCAATACTCAATTGTGACAAATATTAATGTGAAGTTACCAATGAGACAAATCACATAACCAATTAATGTCATTATGCCCCTGATCTTTTTAAAGCACCTTCTAAACCTGAAAAATTAGAAATTCTTGGTTCTTTAGCAATAGAATTTTGTGCTGAATTTCACTACCAGGGAATCCACAATTAAATGTTATGCCCCATCATCCTGTATGCAGAAACTCATGTTTGCAGTGCAACTGTACTACCCCAGTGCCCCTAAAAGTGAAATTGCTGACCTAGATGAATTCCCATGGCAATTGCCAAAAAGACATTGTTTCATTTATAGAATTAGAGCCTAACAGGGCATTCCCTGAAAAATGAAAGGTAGCCCATGTAGCATCAGATAGCTCACTGAAATAGCACCTAATGTTAAAAAAACTATCAAGAGAGAACATAGAAAAAGAAGATTTACCCATCATTATAAAGACAACTGTAATAACAATTTCAGTCCCCGGGGCCCTGCAAAATGAATTACATCAGCTTTATTTCTACCTCAAATTATTTCAAAAGCATTAAAAAAATTATACAATTAGGGTGTTAGCTGAGTAAAGAAGTCAATGCTATTTCCATTACAATTAGTGACATAATGAGAGATGTTAGTGCTGTTCAGACATGCAACCTTACAAAACAGAACCACTGTGGCTGGAGCTCTCTCCATAGAGAGCAACAGGCACAACTTCCCCAGGATTTTCCTGGGGCAGGCTGTGAGAAGATCAGAGAAAAGAATCAGAAACAGTTCTTAGCTCCACTTGCTGCACCTGTTGTTGTGCACATGTGGAATGTATTAGGGAGATTTGTTTACCAAAGGGTGATTTCTTAATTGGACACTGGATGGTGTTTGGATGGATTGACCAATTAGGTCAAAGCTGTATCAGACTGTCTGTAAGGGGATGAGTTACTCTTAAGAAGGGAAGTATAGTATAGTATAGTATAGTATAGTATAGTATAGTATAGTATAGTATAGTATAGTATAGTATAGTATAGTATAGTATAGTATGATAGAATAGAATAAAGTGATTGATCAGCCTTCTGCAATCATGGAGTCAATGCTAATTATTACCCAGCTGAAGGCCTGTGACGACAGAACTGCCATCAAATTTCTTTTACTAGCACATAGACATAGTTGTGAAGATTTTGAAAGACTGTGTCATATGAACTTATCTGACCATTCAGTGTCCATCCACAAACAACTTCAAAAACTGAGAGATTTGACAAATCAAATTAAAACAAGTTATAGTTTTATCCTTCAAACAAGTTAGACGACTTGTTTGAAGGATAAAATTTTACACCTTATCTAAAAGAGCTTTACAAAATAAGTTTACATGCATTGATTATTATCATAACAATGTTAGTGATAGTACCTTATGTACTTCACTGTACACAACAAACGATGAACAAGACCATCAAAGAAGTATTTATCTGTCCGAGAGAGGGAGAAATGTGCGAAATGGATTTGTAGAAAGTTCTCAGAGCCCGATAGAAGACCCACACAGTATGCATCTGTATGCAAAATGTGAGATAAGAAATGCTGACTTAGAAATGCCATGGAATATGACAGATATTAAGATAGAGCTAGAAAAAACAGAGCTAGAAAAAAGTTTCCAAAAATGACCTTACAAATAAGACTAGATACTTTAGAGAAATAGAACTATGAAAGATGCATTGTAGTAGGACCCATGAGGGGTAGTTTTAGATGATTGGCTTTAAGGCATCTACAGCATCGTGTGGCAAAAAGCTGATAGCCAAGAAATGCTTATTGTGTTTTGTAATTAAGAAATAGTCAGCTTCTGATTGTGATAGATTGTGATAGCGTGAATTATAACATCTGTATTGTCTCACCCTTCTCATGAGACTGGAAATGGAATAAAAGGTTTTAAAATGCCTCTCAGTTATTACCGCATCTCTGGCTCAGAAAAGGGAATTGTCCGACACTCCTCCAGTGGCATGCCCAGGAAAAGAGGGAAGCCATCAGTAGGTACTTGCCTTGAGAACAATGGAAAGAGGCTGGACTCTGAAGGAATTCCTTCATAGCCTGAGGGATGAGCTCAGAGCCTGACAGACACCGGGCCTGTGGCAGCCCCAGATCTCTTATGAGCAGAGAGGGGATTTGCTCCCCAGGCCTCATCTGTTCACCCAGGGACAGAGGGTGAACACACACACAGAGGGTGGCTCAGCACTGTTGCTGCTCCCTGAGTGTTATGTTTGGGTCGCTCTAAAGGCATGCAGGGGCCTTGGATAACCTCTGTGCTGTGCAAAGGACTGGGGACACCAAAAAGTTGTGCAGGGAATTTCGGGAATCTCCAAAGGTGTGCAGGGGCCAAGGGACACCTGTAAATTTAGCAGGGGTCAGGGGTCTTTTGTGAAGCACAAAGGGGATTTTAGGGTGGCTGAGGACACCCATGGGATGTGCAGTGGGTTTGGGTGTCCCCTAAAACATGCAGCTGCCCTGATGGCCTGTGTTGCATTATTTTTGTAAGCTTTGGCATCAAGTTCTTCATTTTTTAAATATGGGCCACAGGCCAGCACAGAGCACAGCAGGGACTCGGTGTCAGCGTGGCAGGGCTGCTGCTGCCTGCAATAGTGGGAATCACCAACATGAAGTGAATTTTGGACTTGACATTGCTATTGCATATAGAACAATGAATGTCTCATTTGTCCAGTGCCATATAACACAGTTCTTGTGAAAAAAATTATATTACAGAGAGCTGCCGGGAGGGACATACTCTCCTCACTGGAAGAGAAACTCTTAAGATCCATTCCCAATAAATCCTGCCCCAGCCTTGAAGTCACAGCAGGCCCAGTGATCACAGCAGGCTGAGGTCACAGTTGGCTCTGAGGTCACAGAGCTCCCAGACCCGGTGGTTGCACAGCAGCACGAGGAGCGAGCAGTCAGTCCTTGAGCACAACTGTTGCGGCAGCAGCGGCGGTGGCAGCAGTGGTGCTGCCATTGGGACAGCGGTGGCAGGACAGCGGCGGCAGCAAGAGCTGCGGGACTGGCAGAGGGCAAGGCACCATGGCCCTTGCTCTGCGCCTCTTCCTCCTGCTCCTCCTGGCCGTGGCCCTGCCTGCCAGGGCTGCCCAGGCTGCTCCGCTGCAAGCGTGGCGAGCAGGTGAGCCGGCAGCCTGGCTCCCCTTTGCCGGGACAGCGCTCCCTGCTCCCCGGGAAGCGCTGGGGATGGTTTTCCCCAGGCCTTTAGGGAGGGTTTCCTCTGGGGGAGGGAGACAGCCTCCATGGGCCTGGGGCAGCCCCTGTTTCCTCTCCAGGGATGTGTCACAGGGCCTGCAAAGAGGGTGGAGAGTGGCCAGGAGCCAGCCCAGAGCTCCCCAGGCCCCTGTGCAGTTTGGCCTTGTCCATTCACACCTGGCTCCCATAGCCTTACCCAACCCCCTTGCAGTGCCCAGTTCCCAGAGGCAGAAGGAGATCCCAGCACACCACGGAAATGGTTCTGATCTCTGCTTCCCTCCATATTGGGATCGCAACTTGCATTATCTAGATGCCCTACGGGATGACAGCTTGAAAATATTGGAGGATGCTGGAGGTAAGTTCTCCATGTGCCTTTCCTAAGAGAATAATCCTTTGTGTCTATGTGGCAAGAGCTCACTCATGAGCCATTTCCCTTAACAGAATCTCACATTGAAGGATTCTGGAATTCTTGACATGCTCCTTCTGGAGCCCTGAGTTATACCACAGGATCGCTGTCAGTGGGAGCAAGGAGCATTTAGCTGTCCATCCTCCTCCCATGTGCAATGCCAGTGTGTCCCTCCGTGTGCTCTGTGCAGCCACGGAGAAGAGCAGGGAGGGCAGGGGCCGGGCCCAGGGCTGTGCCCCGGGGCTGGGCCTTGCCTGCAGCCTGAGGATCTCCTACAGTGCCACGGGAGCTGTTCTGTCCTGACTTTCTTTGCAGCTGAACCTGTTGCTGAAGGTGATCTGGCTTCCCAACCCACGTCCACAACTGAGCCTCTGGGAGGTGGTGAGGGTAGGTCAAGGCCTTTCCCCTGGGAGAGCTGCCAGCTCAAAGCTCGGCCAGGGGGGCATCGCTGCAGGTGCCAGGACAGAGCCATGCACGTGTGTGCCCTCGCCCTGCGCCATCCCCTCACCGCTCCTGCGGCTCAGTGGTGCCCGTGCAACTGAGCAGAGATGGCAGAAGCTTCTGTGGCTGTTGAGTTACAGGGGTGTCTACTGGGAGGACTTTTCCTGTCCCTGTGCTGATTCCTACACAGCAGCCTGACTCGCATCGCAGGGCTGAGTAGTGTGTCCCTGCTGACCCCACAGGCTGAGCCTTGCTTTTGTGGCATCCATTCCTGGGAAATGGAACCACGTTGCTCTAAGGTCCTCCAACAGGAAAGAACAAAGCTACAGGACACAAGAAGCCCCATGAGCCATCTGAACACAGGAGACAAATGCTGAAGGAAATGCTGCAGGCAGGACAAGGTGGCTGCATTCCTTCAGCCTTGTCCTTAGCAGCCGGGGGCTTTGGCTGCACATCTGGACACGCCGTGCCCGGCACAGCAGGAAGGGATCCATGGCAGCCTCGCTGCCCCGCTGCTGCTTCCATGCCCTGCAGGGCTGTTTCCCAGCCTGGCCTGGCTGCAGCTTCTCCCCAGCATCTGCAGGATGGAATTTGGCATCAGCTGACAGGCAGACCAAACTGCACCACGGACATGACATGCCCTGCAATTTCCCATCTCCAGGCAAATCTGAAGGGGCAGCTGTTTGGAGAACAGAGGGCCCGGGCCTACCCAAAAAGTTGATAGGGATTTCCTGATTCTTAAACGTGTCTTTGAAAAGCATTGGCTCCTTAACATGGCCCCTCCCCAGTGGGGAACAGCCACACCTGTTCCAGCTGTACCTCATCCTTTCTCCAGAAGCAGATGGAGAGGCTGGGCAGAAGGAAGCATTTCCTGGAGGAAGCAGTGCCTTATTGACAGCCTCTGCTGCAGGAAGGGAGGCAATGCCAGGCCCAGTCCCAGGAGGTAATTGCTGTGCCTCTGGGCCTGAGCCCTGCTGAGGCTTGAGCTGCCCTCTCTGTGCCCTCTCTGCTGCTTGGCACTGCGGGCACAGCCTGGACAAGACGGGCACAGCCCAGAGGAATTATCCTGAGCAGGCTCAGGGCACTCGGGTACTGAGCTGTCCTGCTGGGCTTCCTCCGTGGGAGACACGTCCTGAAACCTGGGAGCGGCTGCACGGGGTGTCCACGGTGGGGAAAGGGCAGAGGGACAGAGCAAGGCTCCCGTGTGGCCTGAGAGGGCTTGGCCATGTGCCCTTGGGCTCTGGGAGCAGTTCCATGGGCAGGTAGGCAAGCAGGATGGAGGGTTGGAGGTTGGGAGTGACAGCTGTGGCACTGCAGATTTCCCCAAGCATTTAGTGAGGGTTTCCTGTGTGGCAGTGAGAGAGCCCCAGGGCCCTGCGCTGCTCCAGCTGCCCCTCCAGGGATGTTGCACAGGATCTCCAAAGAGGGTGGACAGTGATCAGGAGGCACAGGCTCCCACAGCCTTATCCCACCCCCTTGCAGTGCCCAATTCCCCAAGGCAGAAGGGGATCCCAGCGCACCATGGAAATGGTTCTGTAGGATCTGTGCTCCCTTCTAGACTGGGATCATGATTTGGATTATTTCGAAATGCTGGTGAATGGTGCTTTGAATACCTTGCCTTATGCTGGAGGCAAGTTCTCAATGTACCTTTCCTGACAGAATAATCCGTATCCGTGTGGCAAGAGCTCACTCATGAGCCGTTTCCTTTAAGTTCCTGTGAAGGTTGATCAGTACTGGAAAGCTTGCCCTGCTCCCTTCTGGAGGCCTGAGGGATCCCACAGGATCGCTGTCAGTGGGAGGAAGGAGCATTTAGCTGTCCATCTTCCTCCCGTGTGCAATTCCAGTGTGTCCTTCCATGTGCTCTGTGCAGCCATGGAGAAGAGCAGAGAGGGAAGGGGCCAGGCCCTGAGCTGTGCCCCGGGGCTGAGCCTTTCTCAGCTCCTTTGCTGAGTGGAAGGCAGAGCCGAGGGAGTGCCTTGGATGATACCAATCACCCAGGTGCACTCACTGCCACTCGGGCCTGAAGGAGAATCTTCAGCAGTGCCATTGGAGCTGTTCTGTCCTGCCTTTCTTTGCAGATGAACCTGTTGCTGAAGATGATCTGGCTTCCCAACCCACATTCCAGATTGAGCTTCTGGGAGATGGTGAGGGTAGGTCAAGGCCTTTTCCCTGGGAGAGCTGCCAGCTCAGAGCCCAAAGCTCGGCCAGGGGGGCATCGCTGCAGGTGCCAGGACAGAGCCATGCACGTGTGTTCCCTCGCCCTGCGCGATTTCCTCACAACTTCTGCTCAGCACTGGCAGCTGTTTGGAGGAGGTTGGGCCCTGGCCCAGCCCAAAAAGCCACGATGTTTTGTGAATCTTATGCCCATTTTTGATAAGCATGATGCCTTGAAGATGGCACCAAAGCAATCAGGAATTTTTCCATCTGCTAAGCTGTACTTTTTTGTTTCTTAAATGATGGACCAAAAGGCAGGACAGAAGGAGGTGTTTCTCCAAGGAAGCAGAGGCCAATTGGCAGCCCCTGCTGCAGGACGGAAGGCCAAGCCAGACACAGGCACAGGCACAGGAGGTTATTGCTGTGCCAGGCTCATCCCTCAGTGGGGCTGTGTGGCAGAAGCTCTTCCCCCAGGTCCTGGGGAAGATTGCAACAGCTCAAAAGGAGGGAGGGAAATGGGAGGAGACAGTCCTTGGACGAAAAGAGTTCCAGAGGGGAGTGGACTTAGGGAAAACCCCAATGGGGTTATCTTGAGGGTGGGGCCCCGGCCCCTGAACCAATCACTCGACGCTCTAGCTGGAAGTTTCTGGAGAGAAGGGTGGGAGCGCCGAGTGACGGACAGGGCACTGGGGAGGGATTTGAGAAAGGACACATTAGTTTCCAAGGCAACTGGGGAGGAGTTGGGATAACTGGCAGCACAAGGGAGGGAGAAGACAACCAGGGTAGAAGCATTACATGCTAGGGGGGAAGAGAACAGTCCAACTTATAAAGACACAACGCAACAGCTGGGCATGGGGCTCCTGGGGCACCATATTTTGACTTTGATTTTCATTTTCAGAAATCAGAAATTTTTAGGACTATTTAGATTTTTTTTTTTTAAAGAAATCCCAGCAAAATTCTCCCATTTTTTCCAGAGTAGTTTAGTATTTTTCAAAGTAGTTGTAGAATTCAGGAAAACTTAGAACATTTTACACTTCTAGAATAAAAAACAAAATTCCATTTAATTGGTAATCTTTATTCTAGGAAGAACTAAGGCAACCCAAGACAGCTAGTATACTGGAGAGGCTCTTTTCCCGCGGCAGATTTGTACCTAGCCACAAAAACTAACGTAAAAACTTTTCCCTGATATTTCCTGGGATTTCTGGCAAGCTCACCTCTCAGCCTTCAGAGGCAAACTTTGAGCACAGTGGGAATCTCTTCAAGTCCCCATCTTTGTTTGCTTCTTCAAGAACTGCCTCGGTTCTAGAGCAGAGGCTTCTCTCAGCTTCCTGCCGCCCCGCTGCGCCCCAAGCCTGTCCTGAGCCCTCTCCTGCAGCTGCTGCGCTGCCCTGGAGCTGCTGTGAAACACAGCAGCTCTGCCACACGCGCTCAGCAGGACTGGAGAGGCTTTCTGGCCTTGCTTACATTAGCCTGCTGGCTTCTCTAAACACAGCTTGAGCTTTTGAATGCTATGTTTCACCTGGCACACAAACTGACGCGGCCTTTCTCATGGAGGCTAAACTGCCATGGGCTTTCAAAGCTTTCTGGCCAGCAATGGGCCTGGGAAAGCACTTCATGCAGCCATTCAGTCTTGAAAATGGCCCAGTCTATGTATCAAAGAACTTGTTGAAATGCTGGAACCCAATAGAGCATCCTTCCAGGGCATAGCTTTCTCCCCTGCACCTCTCCCTAGATGACTGCCAAACAGCACCTTTGACAGTTCTTTTCTCCAGAAGCTTAAGGGCACCATTTGATTTGGGGGAGAAAAAAAGGGAAATGTTCTATGATATCATAATTATCATCATCATGCTCATCAAGACAATGAGCTGCAAATTAGAATGAGCTGCAAATTGGTGAAATGACATCCACACCTCTTACTGTGGACTTATTTCTCAGAGTGCAGCACTGGCTTTGCTATCCCGTGAAACTGCAGATGTGCTACAGTCCTTAAAATCAGGTGGATGCAGATGTCATTTGAAGTCAAGTACAGCTCTGTGAGAGCTTTAGGGATTGGACCTACACTTGGCACTGTTATGTGTCTGGAGTAACCTGCCCCAAGCTATGTGTGAATGAAATTCTTTCTGTTGCACATCCTGGTCAGAACAACACCATGGCCAGAATAAATGCCTTGATTCTCTGACACCAAAATGCTGACGGAGGGCTTTTGTTTTCCCCGCACTTTCAGTGACACCTGGACAGGCCGTGCCCACACGGTGGAGAGGGATCCACGGCAGCCTCACTTCCCCGCTGCAGCTTTCCTAGAGGAAGGAATGGCACCCTGGCAGCTTCTGTTGCAGGAAGGAAGGCAATGCCAGTCACCGGCACCAGAGGTAATTGCAGTGCAGGGCTCAGCCCTCGGCAGGGGTCTGTGGCAGCCGCTCTTCCCCCAGGGCCTGCCCTTGCACGGCCCAGCAGCAGCCAAGGCTGGAGGCGCCTCTGGAGACTTGGAGGCCTCTAGAGCTCATTCACAGCCCCAGGGAAAGGGGACTCGTGCACCAACGTCCCTCCTGCTGCAGCTGCTCCGGAGCCGGCCCTGAGTGCTCAGAGCCCCAAGGCACAGGAGCAGCCCCGAGCGGGAGCCCTGCCGCGAGCCCAGGGCCAGAGCCAGCCTTGGCTCCCGACTGGGCAGGGGCTCCAGGGTGTGGTTGAGGGATGAATGTTCCCAGTGAGGTTGCAACCGAGTTTAGGTCTGTCAGGATTGTCCAAAGAACTCTGCTGAGGGTTCTGCTGCTGCCCAGAGCTTTCATTGGCCTCTTAATTGCTGGGCCTTGTCCTGGGGGGCCTGCTGGGGCTGCAGCCAGTGCTGCAGCCCACTGAGGCTGCCTGGTCAAGAGCAGCCCCAGGGGCACAGGGCAGAGGCAAAGCAAGTTAGGGAGGAGAAAGAGCAGGGACGAGATTGCCCTTGAAAGGCAGAGGCGCTCTGGGGCCCGCTCCTGGCCAGGGAGCCTGCCCAGAGCCGTCCCCTGCTGGCCGGGGCCTTGAGGGGCAGCTGTGCAGCTGGGCCAAGCTGCGCCAGCAGCTCCAGCCGTGCTGGGGAGCCTTGCCAGCTCTGGGCCCTGCTGTGCACGAGGCTCCCTGTGTGCCACTGGCAGCTGGGGCCTCAGCCACCTCCTCTCTTCACAGGAGCGCCTCTGCACCTTCACAAGACCAGCAAAATTAGTCACCAAAAGAGAACTGCACCTGTCATCTCTCATCTCTGTGCCCGTGTCTGTTGTCTCTTCCACAGCTGCATTACCAGCTCATTGGTAGGGACATGCTGTTGCCACCACCACCCAGAGCAGGACCCTCTGTCCCCAAAAGTGCTGGCCCTCGTGTCCAGTCAGGCCAGGAGGTGCAGCCCTCCTGCCAGGTAAGGGTCTGCGTCCAGCAACATCTTTGGCCTTCAGCTCAGGTGTCTGGGTGGTACCACCGGTGTCAAAAATTGGTTAGAAACTGTTGTAAAATAGTTACTAATATACTGTAAAAAGTTTGGTTATCATATTGTAAAAGGGGTTAAAAGGGTAGTTATAAGAAATACAGTACTCAATTTACTATATTACACCTAAGGAAAGTGCACTCTTCCAAGCCAGCCTGGATGGAACTATAATGCCCAATCAATGCCTTAACCTTTATGCAGATGAAGGATCCCAACAGAAATCAATCCAAAGGAACAAAAAACAGTATAAAAATCAGCATCCACGTCGGTGAGATGTTGCCACTCCACCTGAAACGGGGGGAACATCCCTGCTGAAAAGGAAGAAGATCCCGCACCGGCTCTGCAGCATCCTTGCTTGTTGGGAACGCTCCTTCTCTGCCCCTGAGCTCTCTATGCCTTAGGCCTTCTAATAAAAGCTGAAATCACTTTAGTTCCAGGAGTGTGTTCCGGGAACACACTTGGGGTCTTTGCCGGGATACGACCTCGCCCAACTGAGACTGGAGGATGGGATGGCCACCTTTCCTCCCCAGATCCACAGAGGGACCTTGCATCGGTATGCGGGGAAAAGCGCTGAAGCACGTGAGGCACAGCGGAGCGAGATGCTAGCTGGTTAAGCATCACCCATCTATGGGCAGGGGGAGGAGCCAGGAGGCGAGTGTGTGAAGAGTGCTTGAGAGGGGGCAGGCAGCTCAGCAGCTTGGGACCCGGAGGGAGGGGGTGAGGACCCCCCAGTACCATGGTTCCAGCTTTCTGCAAGGAGACGGGCTGGGAATGGAGGGAAGTGAAAGAGGGAAGACCGAGTGAGGCGCCCCTCCTGCCCACCCCTCCTTGTTCCTTAAGTCAGGGCATCCGGGCAGGCCCGTTAAAGCCTGGCAAGCCATTGTTCCCTGGGCATGTAGGGGGCTGTGGTAAGAGAGAGTGAGTCACCCACAAATCAGCCTCACCAGCTGAACTGGTGGATGCATTAGCAGCAGAGGCGACCAGATTCAGGGTCCTTCCCAAAGGCCCAGTGGCACTGAAGCCCGGAGAGTCTGACCCCAAGGCAAGGGGGAGCTACAGTATCGTAGGACCTGTATAGCACCGTGGCTGCAAGCGATGGCCCATTCCCTTAAGGGCACAGGGGGTGGGAAGTCCAGCTTGAGCAAGGTGCGGTGGTCCGAACCCCTGACTCTGAGGCTATGTCTGGGGAAGAGGGACAGCTAAACCTCGGGGGAGGCAGAAGGGGTCAGGATGGGGGTCTACACGGACCAGTGATTCTCTGGCAACAGGGGTCCGCTTCGTGTAAGTCTAAGAGGTTGCTAACGTTTTCTTTCCTCTGTCCATTAAAAGAAAATTTATGCGGGTGCTGAACCTAGGTCAGTGAGGAAACTTAGGGTGTCATTACTCAAGGCTCTGAAGTGTTGAAAAAAAGTACCTACATAGCCCGAGTGGGTGAGGCACCAAGAGCCAAAAACTTGGCTAAGCACAAGTAGACAAGTATGAATGAACAGGCCTGAGGGTGTGAATGAATGTGTGAGTGTGACAAAGAGTAAGTGCTCCTTAGATAAGAACACCAGATAAGAGTGCCCAGGGGCACCAAAATAGATTGTTGAGGGCGAGGAGACCTATTGCATAAACAGAAAGAGATTAAAAGGAGCTAATTTAAATTCAGAGAAGGAGAACTTCTCTCTCTCAAGTTAAGAAAAGAGTAAGACAGAACTTTTAAAAAAGGGTGGATAACAGTAAGCAGTTTTATTTACCAGCCCAAAAACTTAGAGTAACTGAAAGTCACCATGGGTCAGAGCCACAGTAGAAGAGGAGACAACCAAAGAAAAAGAATAAGAATATTCCTCCTGGTAGCCCCCTTGATGATATACTGGATGACAGGAATAAGCGTGAAAAAATTAAAAAGTTAGATCAAGTGAGGATGATTTATTATTGTGTGGAATATTGGCCAAAGAGGAAATTACAACAAAAATGTGTCAAGTGGCCCTGGTTTGGAAGTAGAGGTAAGTGGTTATGTAATTTATTATAGCAGCAAATGTGTAACCAAGAAAACCCTAATTCAGAAGGAGTATGTTACTTGCTGGGTCAAATTCTTAGAAGGAGATTCTAAGGCATACAAAGTAAAAAATGATAAAGAGCAGAAATCAGAGGAAAAGGATAAAGAAAATGAGGGAGTTATTCAAAGGAGGTGGGATCCCCTTGATTATGTAGGCCCACCAACTCTCCCTCCAAACTATCAAGCCACTCCCCCCACACACACTTAACACCCACCCTCCTGCTTCTCAAAAGCAACCTTTACCCTCTCCAATGATCTCCACCTCTCCTCTATCTCCTCAGGGAATCTCCATGTCATTTTTACCCCCTCCAACAACCCCACTCCCCCATATATATCCACCCCTTGATGCTTTTCCCTCGCTGCCCCCTACACCCACTAACCTGCAGCATGCTCAACCTGTAAGTCACAATACAGCACCTTTCCCTGAGAAAAACAACTCTGGATATATCCTCCAATCTAACAACTGAACCCTCCCAAAATCATAAGAAACAATTAGTGAGCCAGTCAAATGACCCTTTAGATACTGGCCCTTAGTGTAATACCAGATCAAAAAGTGGTGTTAAGGGCAGAGGTAAATGCAAACAGGCTGTTTCCCCTGAGGGAAGTTCCACTAGGAGGGGGGGTAGGAGGAATAGGTTTTGTAAATGCACCTCTGACAGCTTCTGAAGTAAGAACATTTCCAAAGGAACTGGGTAGCCTGGTAGAAGATCCAGTTAGGACAGCACAGCAAATAGATCGGTTCCTGGGTCCCAATATATATACCTGGGGGGAGTTGCATTCTATTATGAACATCCTCTTCTCCCCAGAGGAGATACGCCTCATAAGGTCACAGCAGGGATAAAGATCTGGGAGAAGGAAAATCGTACGGGACCCCAGGGTGAAGCAAAACTCCCTGTAGAGGACCCAAATTGGAATCCCAAGCAGGAAGAGGGCCGGAGAAACATGCAAGACTACAGGACCCTAATTATACGAGGCATAAAAGAATCTGTACCCAAAAGCAGCAATACCAAGTTGGCATTTGATGGGAGTTAGGAAAAGGATGAGTCCCCAGGGGCATGGCTGAATTGCTTAAAATGAAATTTTCACTTACATTCCAACATTGATCCTGATGGACCAGAGGGCCAACTAATATTAAAATACAGTTTGTTACCAAAGCTTGGCCTGACATTAGACGGAAATTAGAAAAATTGCAAGACTGGCAAGAAAGGGGAATTAATGATCTGGGAAGCTCTGAAAATTTATTTAAGGAGAGATGGGAGAACAACAGAAGAAAAGCAAAATGTATGGTGGCAGTAGCAAGAGAAAGCGTAGGAGTGGGAAGAGGGGAGCCAAAAGGGGGAGCAGAAAATAAAGGGAAGCTGAGTAAATGGAAAAAACCACCATTAGATGACGTGTATTGCTATTACTGTGGCAAAAAAGGGGCCGTTAAGCGGTCCTGTAAAAAATTACAAATGGATGAAGCAATTGAGAAAGAACAGGACACCCTAGAGAAGATTCTGAGAGGAGATGATGATTAGGGGTGTCAGGGGCTCTACGCTCTGGGGGGTGAGATCGGACACCAGATAGGGCCCCTGGTAAACTTAGAAATTGGCCCCAGAGTGAAGAATATGAGTTTTTAGTGGACATAGGTGCTGATCGACCCTGTGTGACGAAGCTCCCCAGAGGGGCTCAGCTAAGCAAAAAGATCTGCCAAGTGCAGGGAGCAAAAGGGGAACCATTCAGAGCCCAGGTTAGAGAGAGCAGAATTATATAAGGCAATTCAAAGGAATGCAGAGCTGATTTCCTTTACATCCCAAAACTAGGTTGTAACTTATTGGGGTGGGACCTGCAAGTAAAGATGGGAATTGGAGTAGTGCCAAAGGAGGGGAGGATGGTACCCCAAATAATGTTATTAACTGAACGGGATATGGGAGAACTTAACCCAATAGTCTGGGCGGAAGGAGGAGGGCAAGGGTTGTTAAAAATCCCACCAATTACGATAGAAATGTAGTCAGGAGCTCCCCCTGTTGGGATAAAACAATATCCCATCTCCCCTGAAGGCCAGAGAGGACTAACCCCTGTGATGCAGGGACTCGTGGAAGAAGGCATACTAGAACCAGGCCTGTCACCACATAATGCACCAATTCTAGCTGTCAAGAAGGCTGATGGAACCTATCGATTGGTGCAGGATTTGAAGGAAATAAACAAATGAACTATTTCCAGATATCCGATAGTATCAAATCCATATACTCTTCTCAGTCAAATTCCACAAGAACGTGCATGGTTCTCAGTAGTAGATTTGAAAGATGCCTTCTGGACCTGCCCGTTAGAGGTGGGGAGCAGGAACTGCTTTGCCTTCAAATGGGAAGACCCAGACTGCAAATGTAAACAAGAACTTAGGTGGACCTGTCTCCCACAGGGATTCACAGAGTCCCCTAACCTATTTGGATGAGCCTTAGAGGATCGTATAAAATCCTTTGTAGCTGGGGAAGAAATACAAATTCTACAATACGTGGATGACCTACTAATATCAGGCAAAGATCAAGAACAAGTCCAACAGGCCAGCATAAGTTTACTAAATTTTCTGGGAGAAAAAGGATTAAAAGTATCAAAGAAAAACCTCTAATTTGTACAAGAAGAGGTAAAGTACCTGGAGCATCTAATTGGAAAAGGGTACAAAAAGCTCAGTCCTGAAAGAGTTGTGAGGATGCTGTCAATTCCACCAGCCAAGATTAAAAGAGATGTAAGAAAGCTATTAGGTCTAATGGGCTATTGTAAATTATAGATTGATCAGTATACTCAAAACTGTAACATTTTTTAAAATTATTAATTATTATTAAATAATTAATTATTATATATTAATATTAATTAATACATCCATGTATTGTTTAATTGATTTATTGATTAATACAGTGATATACAAATATATCAATTTATTAAGACTGATATATAATAACTATAGATTGTATAATTATGATATTATTAATTTTGAAAAATTAATAAACACAGAACCTGTATGTAAGCCTGGACTCTGGAGGATACCGAACGGTTCCAAGACTTAAAGGCTCAATTGACGAAAGCCCCAGTCTTGAGTCTGCCTAAATTAAGAAAACCATGTATCTGTTTGTTAATGTTAGTGAAGGGATAGCATATGGAGTAATAACCCAAGATTGGGGGGATTCAGGAAGCCAGTGGCTTAGCTGTCAAAATTATTGGATCTGGTTGCAAGAAGGTGGCCAGCCTGTATTCAAGCTGTGGCAGCCACAGCTACCTTATTAGAAGACAATGAAAAGCTTACATTCAGTGGGAGGATTTGAGTACACACACCCCACGACCTGAGGACAATGTTAAACCAAAAAGCTCCTGAGTGGCAAACAGACAGCCCAATCCTGAGGTATGAAATAACCCTGATGAATATCGAGATTCTAGAGATTGTCACCTCAAAATGTTTAAATCCTGCTCAATTCTTAACCAGGGAATCAATGGGAAATTTAGAGCATAATTGTATAGAGCAAATTGAGATACAAACAAAAGTAAGAGAAGACCTAGAAGAAGACCCCTTACCATATGGAAGGGTCCTGTATATAGATGGATCCTCTTGAATTGTAATGGGAAAAAGGGCATCAGGATATGCCATTACTGAAGCAGGGGAAATCAAAGAAAAAAGGAAATTACCCTTGAATTGGTCTGTACAAAGTTGCAAGGTATATGCCCGAAAGAGAGGTTTAGATTTATTAGTAGACGATATAGGGGCAATCTACACAGATTCTCGATAGGCCTTTGCGATAGCTCATACCTTTGGAAAAATCTGCCAAGAGAGGGGATACCTTAACTCAAAGGGAAAAATCTGGCACATGGAAGTCTGATCAGGAAAGTAGTCGGATCCCTCAGAGGACCAGAAGAAATTGACATCGTCCATATTAAAGGCCACCAAAAAGGGGATACCCCTGAAATCCAAGGAAACAAATTAGCAGACCTGGCAGCCAAAGAAGCAGCCTTAGAAATGGGGGGCCCAGTCATAGTCCTAAGGGTAAAAGAAGACCAGGGAAAAATAAGGGAAGAGGGGGTACCAATTTTCAAGGACAAGGAGCTAAAAGAAATAGAGAAAATGGGAGGGGTAAAAACAGAGGATGGAAAATGGTGGACCCCAGATGGATGACAAATTTCCCACCAAATAATAACCAGGAAAGTGATGGAAAAGATACACCAATTATCTCGCTAGAGAACACAAGGAATATGTGATCATTTCCTGAAATATTACATGGGGATGGGAATATATGAAATAGCCAGATCCATCACAGGAGAATGTCTAACCTGCCAAAAAGTCAACAAGAAGGTAATGCAAAAAACCACTCTGGGGCAGAGGAAATTAGCCATAAGACCTTTCTGGAGCATTCAGATTTGGAGCGGTGGCCGGTTGGAGAGAAACGCCCAGGCTAGAGAAATAGTGTCCAGCCAACCTCCAGCCAGTCAGGCACTGCCTCGACTCGTAGCCAAGGCCCTGTGCCTAAGCGTTGTTGTGCATGTAGGCAGATAGGCGCGGTGAGACTCCAAAGGTTGCAGGCAAGAAAAGAAGAGGCGACTCTCAGATTCTCCGGGTAAGGGATTTTAATGAGGTGTGGAGGAGAGGGGAGGAGAAATCCGAGAGCCCCGGGGCCGGGAAAACCTCGGGTTATAAAGGGAAAAGGAGGGGCTAGGGACAACAAATCAGAAGGGAGATGAGAAAGATACATTTGAGATTGACAATGGTAAGGGACCAACAGAACTCAGTTGGGGGTGGAGCCCTGGCCCCTTAACCAATCACCCGACTCCCTAGCCAGAAGCTTCTGGAAAAAGAGGCAGGGGTGCCGAGTGATAGGCAGGTGGCCAGGGGAGGGGAACCAACAAGATACATTAGGTAACCATGACAACTTGGGAGGGGTACAATGACTGACATAAACTGGAACCTGGGCAGAACCATTGACATAACCATGGGGAGAGAACTGAACAAACACAAAGCGAACCGCAACATCTCCCCCTTTTTTGTTTAAAAAGAAAAGAAAGTCCGGGACAAAAACACAGTTCAAACTGGGGTTTCGGCCTGCTCTGTGCAGCTGAAGTCTGAGTCGGAGTCTCCGGAGTCTGATTGGTCTGATGATGTATTTTCGATATCTTCTCCGGCGAACTCTGCTCGACCGACTGCAGGGACATTGGCGACTTTGTAAATGAGTCTTTTGACAAGTCCCCAGAGCACAGAACAAGCGATTAAAACAACAAACAGGACTAACAGGGTAAACAATATTGACTTCAAAACGGACCCTGCCCAACCTGACAACCCCCATCCCTTGAAAAGGTCCCCCAGCCAGTCTGATGTCTCTTGCTTGATTTGATGCACAAGGCCACGCATCTTCTCGATGGCCACCCTCGCGTCCTCGGCCTTGGAGTTGAGGCAGCAGAGGCCCTCAAACTCCTCGCAGCTATGATGGTGTAGTAGGAGAAGGAAATCGATTGCTGCTCGATTCTGGAGTGTCGCCTTTCTTGTAATTTCCTCGTCTGTGAGGAGGTCGGAAAGCGTAGCTGATATCAAATTCGTTTGCTTCGCCACCCAACACTCTAGGTGGGCCAATTCACCTAGAGATTTGGCTATCGCTACCCAGGGCAAAAACAGGGTGAGAGCCACTCCTTTTGGTTTAGACCAATGAATAATTTCAGAGTCACAATCTGAGTTGAGATCCTTAAGATCTCTTTTAGTACGGGCCAAATTAGATTGTGCTCTCTTTGCTTTCCAATCTTGAATTTGCGTGTTGTTGAGTGTGAGCAGCGTCAGCCGCCCAAATGTACAAACGCCTCCGGCTAGGCGAGAGGGGATGCCTGCCCAAGCTCGGTCTCTGCAAATAAAAAACACTCCTCGGGGTAGGGATAGTGGCTTGCTGCCCAGGGTGGAGGCGAATGGCAGCCGGATGGTTTGGCACCACTGGGCAGCTTGATATTCCGGCTTGGATGGCTTGAGCCGGGAATATCTGCCATCCCTGAGAGTGGGGGCAAACTGAAACCAAACACAAAGTGGGGCTTTGGCGGAGCCGAACAAATCAAGCTCCGGAGGTTCGGACTTCAGAGGAGCCAGCCCCCTGAGCCCGTCCCTCCAGGCGTTTTGAGCATTGATCATGAGGGGAGGGGTCTTGGAGAACAGGGTGGTAAGGGTATCATTGAAAGGGAAGGGAAACTCATCGGGGGAGAGAGGGATCCCCACAAGATAAGACGACATCGGGTCCTCTGCTGAGCCTAGGTCTAGGCATATACGTTCTTGGCCGAGGGCACTTGCGAGGGTGCGCCATACGTTGGCCTTTGGCTGGGGGATGATCCAAGGACCCGCCGGTGGAATCAGGGTCCAGACGGTGATGGTTGCCAGGAGGGCTGAGATGCCGCGGGGGTCCATAAAGGCGGGGAAGCAACTGAAAACAAGCAAAAATTAGATATAAGGGAACTGATTCAAGACAAGTTCAGCCCAGGGCAAAAGAATCTAATTCAGGGTGGCTCTATCTCTCAGAGCTTCCGCCGCCGCCGCCAACACACTTCTGTGACCTGGCTCACCTTTTCTGGTTTTGGATCTTTCTCAGGGCGGAAGGGCTTGACCCACTTTGCTGGGATCCATCTCGGACCCGAGGGGGTGGACATGCACGCATACCCCCTCCCCCAGGTCACGAGATCGAAGGGCCCCTCCGTTTTCCAGGTCTCCGGATCCTTAATGAGGACAGGAGGCCTGGCCCTGGGCTGCAGCTGCTCGTGTCGCCCGAAATGTCGCACTATGGGTGGGTTTAGGTTTTCAAAAGAACAGTTCAAGAAATTGATGGTAAAAAGTGCCCGTGCGAGACGGATATGGGGGGACTCCACTTTCACAGCCACTCGCTGTTGCTCTAAGACTCTCTTTAGGCTCTGGTGGGTCCTCTCCACCATGGCTTGGCCTGTCAGGGAATAGGGGATGCCTGTCTTATGCTCTATTCCCCATTGCTGCAGGAAGCTTCGCAGCTCCCTGGATTTGTACGCTGGGCCATTGTCCATTTTGAGAACCTTGGGGATGCCCAGGACAGCGAATGCTTGAAGCAGGTGCTTCTCGCAATCTGCTGCCCTCTCCCCCGTGTGGGCAGAAGCATAGACTGCACCGGAGAAAGCGTCCATGGAGACGTGTACATATTGCAAGCGGCCAAAGGAGGGAAAATGGGTGACGTCCATCTGCCACACCTCACAACTAGATAGTCCTCTGGGGTTAGCTCCCAAAAGTATTGTCGGGAGCTGATGGGACTGGCATTGGGGACATGTAGCCACGATCGCCTTGGCCTGTTCGCGCGTTAGATGGAATTGCCGAACAAGGGCAGGGGCATTCTGGTGGAATCGCTGGTGGCTGATCTTTGCCTGACCAAAGAGATCTGGGAGTGGGGCAGCTTGAACAGGAGCGGCAAGAGCGTCTGCGCGCCTATTGCCCTCCGCAATGAACCCAGGCAAATCAGTGTGCGACCTGACATGCATCACATAGAACGGGTGCTCTCGGTGGGAGACTAAATGAACAAGCTTGGAGAGCAAGTTGTATAGGGGAATGTTTGACACCTCCTGTAAGATGGCATTTTCAGCTCTGGACACAACACCTGCAACATAAGCCAAATCGGTAACCAGATTGAATGGCTCCGAGAACTTCTCAAAGGCTCTGACGCCTGCGTCCAACTCGGCAACTTGAAGCGAACCTTCTACCTCGGTGATGTCTGCCTCCCACCACCGAGTCCGAGGATCCTTCCAAGTCATGACTGACTTGTGGGATGCTCCAGACGCGTCTGTGAAAACTGTCAGAGCCTTTAGAGAGGTCCTACTCTGAACCGACTTAACAGACAAAGTAAATTCTTGATTAAATAATTTGTGGGCCGGCCGATCTACTGCAATTTCGCCGGTGTAGCTATCCAAAGCTAATTGGAGCATTTCATTTGTTTCCAGGAGATGATCAAGCATTTTCCTTTTTAGGTGGCCCGAGTCGAATTTTAAGGGAATGTGAATGCATTCAAAGTCGACACCTGCCAACTCTCTGATCCTTGATCTGGCTTTTCGGATCAGTTCTGCCACCAGCTCAGCGGGCTGTGTCATCCTCTTGGACCTATGGTGGCTGAGGAACACCCACTCTATGATCAAGAGGGGATCCCCCGAGCCCCGGTCCTTGCCTTTGTTGGTAATGTCCCATTGAAAAATCACCCCATGGAGGTGTGGCAGTCTACCCAAAACAACGAACTTGAATGGCAGGCCCGGGTGACATCTGTGGGCCTGCCTGGCCGAGACGGACTTTTGGATTTTCTCCAGCGCAGTCTGGGCCTCTGGGGTAAGGGACCTTGGAGAACTAAGCTCCTCTCCCCCTTTCAATAAATTGAAAAGGGGGGCTAGGTCTTCAGTTGGTATGCCTAGCCAAGGCCTTAGCCAATTCAAGGACCCACACAGCTGGTGGACATCTGCCAGGTTCTTAATATTTATTTTGATAGCCAATTTCTGTGGAACAATGGTCTGCTTCGTTATCTCAAGACCCAGGTACTTCCAGGGTGGCATCCGTTGAATTTTGTCGTGCTGAAGCTCGAAACCTGCACCAATCAATACATTGATTGTCAGGTCAAGCACATGGGTAAGTATATCGCCGGTCGGAGCACACACCAAAATGTCATCCATATAATGATAGATAATTGCCTCTTTGGTGACTGCACGTATCGGGGACAGCAAGGAAGCGACGTACCACTGACAGATCACTGGGCTGTTCTTCATGCCTTGCGGGAGGACCCACCAATGGTAGCGCTTGCTTGGGGCTTCACGGTTGATGGCGGGAACCGTGAAGGCAAAACGCGGGGCATCGTCCGGGTGTAGGGGAATTTGGAAAAAGCAATCCTTGATGTCGATAACTGCCAAATTCCAATTTTGGGGGAGCATCATTGGGGACGGCATCCCTGGTTGGAGAGGCCCCATATCTTCTATGATGTTATTAATTTGGCGGAGGTCGTGAAGGAGCTGCCACTTATCTTTATTGGGCTTCTTGATAACAAACACTAGGGAGTTCCACACGGACGTGGTCTCCACCAGGTTGCCCTTAAGTAACTGCTCCTTAACGAGCTCGTTGAGCGCCGCCAGTTTTTGTTTGTTGAGTGGCCACTGCACTACCTGTACTGCTTTGTCTGATCTCCAATTCAGTTTCCAGGTAGGGCGCTCATCAGTGGCCGCTGCCCGAAAAACCTGGGGAGTGCTGGGAGGTCAATTCGGGCCCCCCACTGGGCCAGGAGGTCTCTCCCCCACAGGGGTTCCGCATAGTCCAAAACGAATGGGCGCACTGACGCCAATTGCCCATCCGGCCCCGTAATTTGAACGACGCTCTTTGATTGTTTTGCCAATTGTAAACCCCCGACACCTCGGACGTGACCAGGCGCGTTTTGCAACTCCCAATGTGACGGCCATTCTCGGGAGGGAATGATCGTCACATCTGCCCCTGTGTCCAACAAACCCTTGAGGGGTTTGCCCTCTCCCCCTTTTGAGATATAGCAATCTAAATGGGGTCTCTCTTGCCCCAGGACTTGGGCCCATGCCACAGTTAGATCAGGAGATTTGGCAGGTGGATAGCCGATGGCCCAAGTCATCTCCGGGACAGGGATCGCCTGCGCGATCACCTGCCCTTTGGGCAGGAAGACGGGGGGGTTGGACACAGTGCAGCCCCGCAGCGAACACTCCCGGGTCAGATGGTAAGAGACCCGGGATTATGTTCACTTCACACGGTGTGTACTTTGCATCTCCGACCACGACGTACTTACACTTTATCCGCCCCCAGTTACCTGGGCATTCCGGGTCAACAGACACGAGGTGAAAATCGGAGTTTGCCAGGTGGAGTGGCTCCGACAGCTGCAGCCTGAAAGGTCCAAAAGCAGAAAAGGTGGTCAGTACTGGATTAGGTTGAAGCGTGCGTATGAAAACCATGTCCGGTAATGAATTGTCAAGTCCGGCGGGCGGCGGTCCCTGATTTGTCTCCTCCCTGCGAGATGTTAAGCTCCCCGCCCTATTTCTGTCTTTGCGCAGGGGGGAACTGTGCTCCGTTTTTAGTCTTTTTGCTGAGTTGTCCCCCTCTGTCCCCGCTCCCTCTTAAACTGATAAAATTCCTGCCGCAGCGGGCAGTCGGGCATCCAGTGCCCAATCTTCCCGCACAGGTGGCACGGAGAGTTCGCGGCGGATGTTCGGGGGGTAGGCAAGCGGCTGGTGACTCCAACGAAGGCGCTTTCTGCTGTTCCTTCTGCCACGCTGGCTCGGGGCGGCAGTGGTTTCCTCTTCTCTCCCTCTCTGGATGGAACAATCTGAACTTTCCGGGCGCAGACTTCGAGCAGATCGTGCAGCATTGGAGGTGGGAGCAGTGGGAGGCTGAGGATGGCATCCCTGCACGCAGCGTTTGCGTTGGAGGACGCCACCTCCTTGATGATGAGCTCCCGCGCAGCCTCGTCCGCGACCTGCTGCTTGACTGCTTTCCTCAGCCTCTCGACGAAGTCAAGGAAAGGTTCTTCTGCGCCCTGGAAGACTTTGGAGAAAGAGAGAGGAGGGGCCGCCCCCGGCAGCGCCAGAAAAGCCTTCTCGGCTGCTCGAGCCGACTCTCGAAGCGCCTCCAGGGGTATGGCACTCGCCTGCGAGTGCCCGTCTGCCCAGTTCCCGGTCCCTAAGAGCTGGTCTATGGCCAGGACGTTGCCCGTGAGATCCAGCCCCGTATGGGGCTGTTCCCACAGGCCTGGGAGAGCCTCTGTCACTCCCCTCTTCCAGGCTGCCTCCCACATAGCCCGCTCGGTGGGATTGAGCAGGCATGTGAAGAGGCGCCGGATGTCATAGGGGGTGACATCGGCCTCGGAGAGTGTCGCCTGCAACACTCCCCGGAAATACTCGCTGTCCCGACCATAGTCTTTCTGTGCCTTACACAGCTCTTTAATTTGGGAATGATGGAGCGGGACCCACTGTCGACGCACTCCACCGTCCCCCTCTGGGTGGTAAACGACCATGTGGTAACGCTGCAGGCCCCGATCCCCGGCTCCCCACCCCCCCACCCCGGACCCCGAAGCGTGGGAACCGGAAGGGAGAGCGTGGGAACCGGAAGAGAGGGCGATGGAGGCGTGGCTGGGAACTGGGGCAGGGCGGTCCGATGTTACGGGACCCTCCCAGGAGGCGGAGTCAAGGGGTGGGACAGAACCGAAGGCGGGAGGAGGAGACACGGGTGGTGACATGGGTGGAGCTGAGGGAGGAGCCATCGTGGGAAAAGTGGGAGGAGAAGTGGGTGGGAAAGTGGGTGGAGAAGTGGGAGGGACCAACAAGTGGGAGGAGTTGGGAAAGGAGGAGGAACCGAAAGGGAATACAGACATGGGGGTGGGACTTAGGGAGTGGCCGAGTGGCAGGAAGGGGTTGGAACTTGGAAGGAAGGGGTTCTGGGAAGAAGAAGAGGATTTTCCCGCCACTTTGGCCATGCGGTCGCCTCCATCTTGGGCTTCATAGGAGCCATTTTGGAGAACAGGAGACGACCAGGAGTGGATAGGGGATTTAGGAAGTGGGGTTTTCGAAACTGGGGATTCTAAAACTGGGGATTTGGGGACGGGAACACGGGAGGCAGGAAAGGACGAGGAGCCCCTAAGAGTCTGGCCAGGACTCTTAGGGCGGGGGGGCCGAGGATTCCGAAGGGGGCCAGGGGATGGCTGGACACCCTGCGCCTGGCTGGAGGGGCGAGCTGCACCCTTCAGAATCCCGGTTTTATTTTTGGGATGATGGGAAGGAGGGTTAGGGGTAGAGGGTAAGGTAGACGAACTGGGGTGAAACTTAAAACTGACAGACGTTTTCTCTGAGCTCCCCTCTGCTCTCAAAATTCTCCTAATTTGTGAAACTAAACATGCCAATTGAGAGAGCGAGGCATCCCCTGATCTGACCAACTCCGAGAGCCTGACTTTCACTCTCCGCCAAAAGGCAGGATCTTTGATCAGATCAGGGGAGACTTCGGGGAACTCAGAAAAAAGCCACTTAACTAACTTTTTAACTTCCTTTTTATCAAATGAACAACCCCCCCCAACAAGGATACCCCCAACTTGGATATAGAGCCCCTTCTGAGCCGCTGAAAGCTTTGCACCCATAGCTTAAAAGATCTTAAACTCAGCGACTACAAAGAAAGCCCCCCCCCCCGTACTGGTAAATGAGGAAAGAAAGAGAGATAAGGTGACCACCCACCAGCCCCTGCCTGGATACTAGAGGAATGGTGACGAAACACCGGGGGGAAAAGAAAGGCGGCAGGGAGAGTGACGAAACACTCACCAAGTCCAGGGGGTGATCAACGAAAAACCGGGACGAAGAGGGTCCTGCAACGGGACGACTCCGGGTGCTGGAGCTGCCGTCCGGGGTCCCCGGGGAGCGCCACCTCGTAGGTGAGGTCTGCTCGACCGCGGGGTAGTTCCGCGTCCAAGGGATCTGTAGGATCCTGCCCGTGGGGTCCGTGCGCCGCTGTTCTTCTGGCTCTACTGACCCTGACGCCGGTCAGGAGCTGTCCGGAGAGGGCCCCACGTTGGGCGCAAGAACTGGAGCGGTGGCCGGTTGGAGAGAAACGCCCAGGCTAGAGAAATAGTGTCCAGCCAACCTCCAGCCAGTCAGGCACTGCCTCGACTCGTAGCCAAGGCCCTGTGCCTAAGCGTTGTTGTGCTTGTGGGCAGATAGGCGCGGTGAGACTCCAAAGGTTGCAGGCAAGAAAAGAAGAGGCGCTCTCAGATTCTCCGGGTAAGGGGTTTTAATGAGGAGAGGTGTGGAGGGGAGGGGAGGAGAAATCCGAGAGCCCCGGGGCCGGGAAAACCTCGGGTTATAAAGGGAAAAGGAGGGGCTAGGGACAACAAATCAGAAGGGAGATGAGAAAGATACATTTGAGATTGACAATGGTAAGGGACCAACAGAACTCAGTTGGGGGTGGAGCCCTGGCCCCTTAACCAATCACCCGACTCCCTAGCCAGAAGCTTCTGGAAAAAGAGGCAGGGGTGCCGAGTGATAGGCAGGTGGCCAGGGGAGGGGAACCAACAAGATACATTAGGTAACCATGACAACTTGGGAGGGATACAATGACTGACATAAACTGGAACCTGGGCAGAACCATTGACATAACCATGGGGGGAGAACTGAACAAACACAAAGCGAACCGCAACATAGATTTATTTTACTGAATTAACTCCAGCCCAAGGGTATAAACACCTATTGGTCATAGTTGACCACCTAACCCACTGGGCTGAAACGCTCCCCATGAGAAGGGAGACAGCCCAAACTGTGACAAATGTTCTCTTGGAAGAAATTATGCTGAGATATGGGCTAGTAAATATTATTGATTCGGACTGTGGCCCCCACTTTACATCCAGTATTCTGCAACAAGTCCTGAGGGCCCTGGGAATAAAGTGGGAGTTGCACACCTCTTGGCACCCTCAGAGTTCTGGGAGGGTCGAGAGGGTGAATCAAACATTAAAGAATATTTTAACAAAATTGGTCTTAGAAACCCAGTGGAATTGGGTCAAATGTTTACCAGTAGCCCTATTACGAATAAGAACAAGACCCAGAACAGATCTAGGGGGTCTCTCCTTATGAAATGTTGTTTGGGCTGCCTTTCTTGCTAACCCCATACAGTACTGGGGAACATCTAGAGGGGGAGACAGCAATGCAAAAATATATAGAAACAGTAACAACAACAACCCTAGAAGAACTAAGGAAAAAGGGCTACCTTCCCCAAACTTCCCCACTGAACTGTAAAATACATGCTATTAACCCGGGAGACTGGGAACTGATTAAATCATGGAAAAGGCCTCCATTAACTGCTCACTTTGAAGGTCCCTTCCAGGTGCTGCTTACAACAAACCAACACTGCAGTAAGAACAAAGGAGCAGGGGTGGACACGTGCAAGTCAAGTGAAGGGTCCAGTACCACCCCCAGCTGAGGCAAGCAAATGGACTATAGCCAGCAGAGACCATAAAGACTTGAAACTGGTCCTGAGGAAAACACCAAAAGAAACACAACCCCAAACAAAACCCCCCACAGGAAACATTTACATTGTTATCCATATATCCTTAAAGTTTGTTAATATTTGTTATAGTTATAAGTTCAAGTTAACATCTCAGTTTCCAGTACTGTTTCATAGAGCACTCTCCTTGCAATCCTAATTGGGACCAATTTGAGTCGGTACGATAAGGGTCATGGCAGAATGTCACCAGAAGAAGGGAATACCAGAAGTGGGAGGCAAGACTGGATCTGGAACTACCTCCAGGAAATACTCTCTCAGCACTGAGAAAACCCCTGTGGATCGCGTGGTGAAGAGGCCAGCCCATACCAAACTCCTATTTGTAGCAATGCTACTACTCATCCACTTCAGAGGAAGTGGAGGAAACATTTGTGAGAAGTGTGGCTATCCCTTGTATAATGGAGATACAGTAAGTGAATTAATCAGAGTACACACAAACATGAATCCCAAGTGTATCAATCACTCCCAGTTAACAACCTGTAAAGAAGATAATAAAATATATTGGCTGGCTAAAAGTATTGCAAACCCAAGCCACCGGATGTCAGGAGAGTGCCCGGTGAAAGAAAGATGGCTATGTTTTGAACAAGAAAGTGAAACCAACCTAGAGGACACATTCAAAGAGAAAGAAGTGAAATTGAAAACACAAAGGGATAGAGAGGGACAAATACACGGAAAGAATCTTTTTATCGATATGGTGGAAAAGATTAGAAAGAATTTAATTTGACTGATTGTTGGGTGTACAGGGGACACACTTAAGGGAAATTCGGCCATGGGATGGTATCGGTTTAGATTGCCTAGACATTTTTAAATGGATTACATCAAGAAAAAGCATGGTAATACCCAAGAGAAGGGAAGGAGAGTGGAAGCTTAAAAAGCTTAAATCAGCAATAATAGGGGAAGAGTGTTTATCAAGAAAATGGAAAATGTATACTATAGAAGTAGGAGAAAAGCCATGCAGAAAATGTCTAGCAGCAAATGACACACATACCAGGTGGATCCCAGAAACCCCCCATTCATATTGGTCAATAGAAAAAAACTGAAAGTAGATGTGTATACAGTGAAAAAGAAAAAATGTTTGAAAGCTTAGAAGATTATATTAACCCATTCTGGGCAATAGAAACCCTATCCAAATATTGGAAACATATAACAAGTTGAGATTCTAATTTCTGGGAGGCACCTAAAAATGTATTTTGGAACCGTGCTAACACGGCATATGTGAAGATTCCGGGAGGGTGGACTGGGAGTTGCACAATTGGAGCAATGAAACCATCCTTTTTCTTACTGCCTAAGGTTGTGACATCAGACTTGGGAGTTCCAGTATAGGATGATCTGGCCAGAAAGAAAAAGAATTTAATTGTTGGAACCCAAAATTGGAACAATGAAATTTGCACCCCACAAAAGATTATCGGTACTTATGGGCCAGCTACCTGGGCCCAAGATGGATCCTGGGGGTACAGAACCCCAGTATATATGCTCAATCAAATCATCCGTTTACAAGCACTACTTGGAATAATGTCAAATCAAACAACTCTGACCACTGATCTCTTAAACCAGCAGCAAAAACAAACACGATCAGTAATTTACCAGATTCCGATTGGCAGTGGACTACCTCCTCGCAGAGGAAAAAGGGATCTGTGGGAAATTTAATACTGCAGAATGCTGCCTAGAGATCGATGACCACTGTCATGTAATTAAAAACCTTACTCAAAATATTAGGAAACTAACCTATGTTGGAGCACAGAAATGGACCCCATTGTTTGGAGATTCTGATTGGTGGGACAACTTGTTCACCTGAAAGAGTAAATGGGAGAAGAAATTGGTCGTCTTTGTGGTGTGTGCACTAGCAAGTGTAATATTTCTACCACGTGCAATTCCATGACTAGTTGGGATAGTAACCAGCCTTGTCCAAAGCAGCATCATGCTGCAAGGTAACGTAGAAGGGGAAAATGGCAAAAAAGGAATGCTAATAAAAGGACAGAGGAATCAGAATGCCACAGATATTCTTGAACAGTATGAGAATCTGAGAAAAGTAGAAGTTGAACTTTAAAAGGTTGATGCAGGCTGGAAGCCTGATCCAATAGAGGGGGAAATGGTCAAAAATAGGTTAGAAACTGTTGTAAAGTAGTTGATAATTGTTAAGCATGTACTATTCAAAACTTTGGTTATTATATTGTAAAAGAGGTTAAAAGGGTAGTTATGAGAAATACGGTATTCAACATAAGTATTACACATAAGTAAAGTGCACCCCCACCCCAAGCACAACTGAGCCAGCCTTGACAGAACCAGAAGGGCCAATCAAGAGCCTTAACCTTCACGCAAACGAAGGATCCCAACACAAACCAATCCAAAGGAACAAAACGCAGTATAAAAAGGGGGCATCTGAGTCAGTGAAACTCTGCTGCTCCACCGGGAACAGCGGGAACATCTCTGCTCATGAAAGGAAGAAGATCCAGAGCCACCTCTGCAGCATCTTCACTCGTTGGGAAAACTCCTGCTCCACCAAAGGGCCCTCTAAGCTTTAGACTTAAAAAAAAACTAAAATCAATTCAGTTGGAGGATTTTGTTCCCATTTATAACACTGACCAGCAATGTCAGCAGGTGACAAATAAGGTTTTGCTGAATAATGGCCCTTTGATGAAGAAAAATATTTACAATCAGGGCAGTCCATTTGTACAGATAGAGGCACACTCGAGGGATACAGCTGAGGCCATGAGGTCACAGCAGGCTCAGGGGTCACAGCAGGCTGAGATCACAGTTGGCTCTGAGGTCACAGAGGTCCCAGACCCGGTGGTTGCACAGCAGCACGAGGAGCGAGCAGTCAGTCCTTGAGCACAACTCTTGCGGCAGCAGCGGTGGTGGCAGCAGTGGTGCTGCCATTGGGACAACGGTGTCAGGACAGCGGTGGCAGCAAGAGCTGCGGGACTGGCAGAGGGCAAGGCACCATGGCCCTTGCTCTGCGCCTCTTCCTCCTGCTCCTCCTGGCCGTGGCCCTGCCTGCCAGGGCTGCCCAGGCTGCTCCGCTGCAAGCGCGGCGAGCAGGTGAGCCGGCAGCCTGGCTCCCCTTTGCCGGGACAGCGCTCCCTGCTCCCCGGGAAGCGCTGGGGATGGTTTTCCCCAGGCCTTTAGGGAGAGTTTCCTCTGGGGGAGGGAGAGAGCCTCCATGGGCCCTGGGCTGGCCCTGTTTCCTCTCCAGGGATGTGTCACAGGGCCTGCAAAGAGGGTGGAGAGTGGCCAGGAGCCAGCCCAGAGCTCCCCAGGCCCCTGTGCAGTTTGGCCTTGTCCATTCACACCTGGCTCCCATAGCCTTACCCAACCCCCTTGCAATCAGTGCCCAGTTCCCAGAGGCAGAAGGAGATCCCAGCACACCACGGAAATGGTTCTGATCTCTACTTCCCTCCAGATTGGTATCGCAAACTGCATTATCTAGATGCCCTACTGGATGACAGCTTGAAAATGTTGGAAAATGCTGGAGGTAAGTTGTCCGTGTGCCTTTCCTAAGAGAATAATCCTATGTGTCTATGTGGCAAGAGCTCACTCATGAGCCATTTCCCTTTACAAATTCTCAGGACTGAAGAAATCTGGATTTCTTCTCTGGCTCTATTCTGGAGCCCTGAGTGATCCCACAGGATCGCTGTCAGTGGGAGGAAGGAGCATTTAGCTGTCCATCCTCCTCCCGTGTGCAATGCCAGTGTGTCCTTCCGTGTGCTCTGTGTAGCCATGGAGGAGAGCAGAGAGGGCAGGGGCTGAGACCAGGGCTGTGCCCCAGGGCAGAGCCTTGCCTGCAGCCTGAGGATCTCCTACAGTGCCACGGGAGCTGTTCTGTCCTGACTTTCTTTGCAGCTGAACCTGTTGCTGAAGGGGATCCAGCTTCTAAATCCATGTCGAGGACTGAACCTCTGGGAGATGGTGAGGGTAGGTCAAGGCCTTTCCCCTGGGAGAGCTGCCAGCTCAGAGCCCCAAGCTCGGCCAGGGGGGCATCGCTGCAGGTGCCAGGACAGAGCCATGCACGTGTGTGCCCTCGCCCTGCACCATCCCCTCACCGCTCCTGTGGCTCAGTGTTGCCTGTGCAGCTGAGCAGAGATGGCAGAAGCTTCTGTGGCTGTTGAGTTACAGGGGTGGCTGCAGAGAGGACTTCTCCAGCTTCCTTGCTTGTTCCTGCACACAAGCCCGGCTTCCATCGCAGGGGTGAGTAGTGTGTCCCTGCTGACCCCACAGGCTGAGCCCTGCTTTTGTGGCATCCATTCATGGGAAATGGAAATTTTTCTTTTAAGGTCCCCTGAGAATGAAAAACAAACCTAGAGGAGACAGTAAGTCTCTGGAGCCATCCAAACCCGTGGAGAAGATGCAGAGTGACCTGGAGAGGCGCCGTGGTGGGTGCATTCCCTCAGCCTTGTCCTGGGGCTCAGCAGCCAGGGGCTTTGGCTGCACATCTGGACACGCCATGCCCGGCACAGCGGGAAGGGATCCATGGCAGCCTGGCTGCCCCACTGCTGCTTCCACACCCTGCAGGGCTGTTTCCCAGCCTGGCCTGGCTGCAGCTTCTCCCCAGCCTCTGCAGGAAGGCATTTGGCAGAAGCTGACTGGGAGCCCAAACTGCACCACAGGCATGAGATCCCCTGGGATTTCCCGGTCCCTGGGTAGATGCAGAGAGGCAGCTGTTTGCAGGAGTGAGGGACCTGGAGCAGCTTCAAAACCCTGGGCATTTTCCTTGTCCTTTTCCATGTCTTTGACAAGTATTGCCTGGATCAGAAGGGCACAGCACAGAGGAATTATGGCATGCAGGCTCAGGGGTTCAGGTACTGAGCAGTCCTGTGCCAAGGGGCAGCAAGGTGCCTGCAGGCCCCAGCTCGGGGGGAAACAGGGAGTGAGAACGTCCTGCCCGCATGCACCGTGCTGCCAGCTCAGCAGTGCAGCACAGCACGGGCTCACGCTCCCCATTGCTCCCACAGGTGCAGCCAGCCCCAGAACAAGTGTTGACAACATCTGGAAAAGCAGGAGAAGAGTTTTCTGCTGGGGAACATCTTGTTTGAATAAGATGATGGCCATTGTGACTGGTGCGGCACTTGGCCTTATGATGTGCTGTGCAGCAATCTGGTATTGCTGGAAGAGAAAACGGTGAGTGTTTTGCAGATCTTTACCTCAAACAGCTTCCTTTAAAGACTGCCCATAGTCAGGGAAACCTTCCCAGAGAGGTTGCAGCGGAGTTGTGGCCAGTCCATGGTGGTCCAAAGAACTCTGCTGAGGGTTCTGCTGCTGCCCAGGGCTTTCATTGGCCTCTTAATTGCTGGGCCTTGTTCTGGGGGGCCCGCTGGGGCTGCAGCCAGTGCTGGCTCCCACTGAGGCTGCCTGGCCCAGAGCAGCCCCAGGGGCACAGGGCAGAGGCAAAGCAAGGTGGGGAGGAGAAAGAGCAGGGACGAGATTGCCCTTGAAAGGCAGAGGCGCTCTGGGGCCCGCTCCTGGCCAGGGAGCCTGCCCAGAGCCGTCCCCTGCTGGCCGGGGCCTTGAGGGACAGCTGTGCAGCTGGGCCAAGCTGCGCCAGCAGCTCCAGCCGTGCTGGGGAGCCTTGCCAGCTCTGGGCCCTGCTGTGCACGAGGCTCCCTGTGTGCCACTGGCAGCTGGGGCCTCAGCCACCTCCTCTCTCCACAGGCACCACCTTGAAGAAAAGCTGAAAGCTGCTGGCTGGCCCCGAGACCTCCTCTGCTGGAAGAGCAATAGCAGCAGCTCTGAGTCTGACCTGTTTTCATTTTCATCTCAATGCTCTGTGGGGCTTTGAGGCCCCCTACCTCCAGGGCCAAAGGTGAAAGCCCCAGGAAAGGATGTAGAAGTGCTCAACTGAATATTGAGTGAGAGCTTCCAAATTCTGCTCTTCTATTGCAATAAAGAGATGGAGCTGTCACCCCAGTGTTCGGGTGGTAGCAGCAGCAAAGCCCACCCGGCAGCAGCACTGGCTGAGCTCCATGGCCTGGAGCAGCCGTGGACGCCCACGGTGTGGGCAGGCAGGAGCCAGGCAGGGGCTGCTCTGGCCAGCGACATGGCCCCGAGGGCTGGGGGAGCCTAGGGGGCAGGCAGCAGCATGGGGCTCCTGAGAATAAGCAACCCCATTTTGTCTTAGTTTTTCATTTTTAGAAATTAGAAATTTTTAGAAATATTTCAAACTAGTTTTCCTGGAGAGAGACATCCCCAAAAGTTTCTTCCCAATTACTATAGTAGTTAAGGATTTTTTAAAATAGTTTTAGAATCCAGAAATAGTGACCCCATTTTTCCTTCACTTTTCATTGTTAGAAATATTTAGAAATATTTTTTGTAAAGAGAAATCCCCAGATGTTTTCACCCTTTTTACACTACGTCTTAATTTTTGGAAGTAGTTGTACATTCTGGAAATTTTTTCCACTTATACAATAAAAAATAAAATTGCATTTCAGTGGTAATCTTTACTCCAGGAAGAACTAAGACACCCTGTCTCAGTTTGGAAAGACAGGAGTCTACTAAGGAAGGCAGGAGCCTCCCCTGAAATGGAGAATGTAAACCCTCCCCACCCCTCTGAATTGTTACAAATTTTAAATTAAAGGGGCTCTCAGGCAAAAGTATGGGAGCAGGAAACAACAGTTCTTTAATAGGGAAGAAAATAAAAGGATAAAAATAAACAACCCAGTACACTAGAACAACACTGACAGAGTCAGAACTGAAACCTGACACCCTCTTGATGAGGGTGTTGGTAGGAGTCCAATTGGAAATTTGGCTGCAGTCCTTCCGGAGTGTCATGTATGGTTCTGCTGGAGCAGGGATCCTGTAGAAAAGGGCGTAGTCTTTCCTCTGAAGATCCAGTGGAAGAAAGAGGCAGCTGCTGTTCCTCTGGGGAATCCAGTGGAGAAGCCTTGCAGTTATTCCAGGAGCACCAGATTCTATCTGGTAGCAACGCTTGGCTCCTCCCTCTGGGTGGCGCATCTCACACTGGGATGCTGTAGTTCTGATCAGTCATGCAGTGATATTCAATAGCCTGTTATCAGCAGATGTCCCCTCCCAAGGGAGGAGTGATTGTGATCACTCAGAGAGAAAGATAAGGCAAACTGCCCACTTGACAAAAGACAGCTGCCATACAGAGGGTAATAGAATACATCTTGCCTTCCAATCTGGAACACAGCCTCAGCCAGACAGCCTGCTGCAGAGGCACCTTTCCCACGGGAGCTTGGTACCGAGTCACAACCAACATACTTAAAACCTTTTCCCAGATAGTTCCTGGGATTTTTGACAAGCTCACCTCTTAGTCTTCTCAGACAAACTTTAAGCACAGTGGGAATCTCTTCAAGTTACCATCTTTGTTTGCTTCTGGTGGAACTCCCTCAATTCTAGAGCAGGGGCTTCTCTCAGCTTCCTGCCGGCCCCGGGCTCCCCTCCCGGCCTGCTGGGCTTTGTTGGGTGGCACAGCCTGTGCCAAGGGGCGGCAAGGTGCCTGCAGGCCCCAGCTCCGGGGGAATCGGAGAACGTCCTGCCCGCATGCACCGTGCTGCCAGCTCAGCAGTGCAGCACAGCGCGGGCTCACCCTCCCCATTGCTCGCACAGGTGCAGCCGGCCCCACCACACGTGTTCCTGATTCCCAGAAGGGAATTGGTTTCTGTCAGGGACCATGCTGCTGGCTAGAGTTAAAGGCAAGCCCGGCTTTTCTACGGTATGCAGGTGATGGGGGGACCCCTGTAAGGCTGGCAGATGACCGGGGTCCGTCATGAGGCACACGAGCTGGAGGGGGGGGTCTTGTGTGTGTTGGGTTTTGCCGTAAGATGTGCGGGGCTTTGGGTCCTTTGGAAGTGGTGCGTGTGGCTGGGGTTCCTCATGAGGTTCTATGGGGATTTGGGATCTTTTCTATGGTGTACAGGTGACTGGAGATATCTGTAAGGCTGGCAGGGGCTTGACTTCCTTGCCATTACCGTGGCGCTTTAGTGCTTGCCACCAAGGCCTGGATAGGAGCTGAGTCCTTGCTAAGGTGGGCAGGAGGCTGGGTTCTTTTGTGAGGCACACAAGGCTGTCTTGGGGTCTCTGCATTGGTGTGCACGGATTCCTCATGAAGCACACGGGGATATTTTTGGGTCGCTGCTAAAGGGGTGCAGGGATCCCTCATGTCATAAATGAATATGATTTGTGCTAACAATTGCAACTAGATAGATATTTTTAAAAATATTTGTTAAAAAGTAACAGAGGAAAAGGATATGTAATTAGTGTCATGGAACAGATGCTCTCAGGTGTTCATGAGAGAATAGGATAGAGGATGGAGTATTGAGATAAGCAATATCCTAAAACAGAATCGGCCTTGGGACGAACCAAGTTAGGAAAACTCCCAAAGCAGAATTGGCATGGGGACGAACAAAGTTAAGATGACTCCCAAGGCAGGGTCGGCCATGGGATGAATAAAGTGGTGATAATTCCAGATAGGGAATCTAAAATTGTGGTCTTATCTACGAAATAATACTGCTCTTTTGGAACATAATGCTTACTTACATACCACAAAGCTTAATGTACATGCACAAGTTGCTAGGTTGTTCAGAGGAAGACAGCGAGGAAGACGGTGAGCCTTCCTCTGAAAAGACTGCCAAAGGCCCAAAAGACCCCTTAGCAAGAAGTGGAGCATGCACTATGCAGTATAGTGACATAGATTCCAAGAATTGCAAAAAAGAGACTCATGAGGAAATATTGATGAATATGTATTACCATACAGTATATAAATTGTGTTTGGATCCTTCTGCCTTTTGTTCGTGAGGCAGGGTGGGAAGCCCTCCGCGTACCCCGATCGATTGGTTTTGCTTATGCTTTATCCGAGCCACTGCCAAATTTTTTTTTGCATCTGATTAAATATATTTAATTGTATTATTTTATATAAAGTTGCTGCTCAATTTTAATTTTGTGGTTTTTTGAAATAGATATGTGGGATCTCAGTCATAACACTCGTGAGGCAAAAGGAGTAATGATGGTCTCTACTGAGGCTTGCAGGAATCCCTCATGAGGTGTGCAGCGGGGTTTTTCAGTCTTCTCAGTGCAGCAAAAGGCCACTCTCGGTGGACGCTGTGCAAAGTCAGCAGGAAGCTTCCTGCAAAACCTCGGGCCCGGCCTACGGAACCGGTGGGCGGTTGGAGCCCATCCTTGGGGGCTAGGGGGGGCCTTTGGAGCCACCACGCCCCTGTCGGACCAGCCCTGGCCCCGGCAGGGAAGGGCCGGTGCCCCGGGCTCCGGTGGGGCTGCAGAGCAGCGCCGCAGGTACAACAAGGGCCTCGCTACGCCCTGGCCCTGTGCTGCAGCCCAAGGCATTTACAGCCACGGCCCTGCCCTGGGGTACAGGAGGCACCCGGGGCTACAGGGCAGAGGAAAAGCACGGTGGGGAGGAGAAAGAGCAGGGACAAGATTGCCCTTGAAAGGCAGAGGCGCTCTGGGGCCCGCTCCTGGCCAGGGAGCCTGCCCAGAGCCGTCCCCTGCTGGCCGGGGCCTTGAGGGACAGCTGTGCAGCTGGGCCAAGCTGCGCCAGCAGCTCCAGCCGTGCTGGGGAGCCTTGCCAGCTCTGGGCCCTGCTGTGCACGAGGCTCCCTGTGTGCCACTGCCAGCTGGGGCCTCAGCCACCTCCTCTCCTCACAGGAGCGCCTCTGCAGCTTCACAAGACCACCCAATAACTCAGCCAGGGAGAACTGCACCTGTCATCTCTCATCTCTGTGCCCGTGTCCCTTGTCCCTTCCACAACTGCATTACCATCTTATTGCTGGGGACATGCTGTTGCCCCCACCACGCAGAACAGTACCCTCTGTCTCCAAAAGTGCTTGCCCTGGTGTCCAGTCAGACCAGGAGGTGCAGCCCGCCTGCCAGGGAAGGGCCTGCATCCAGCGACATCTTTGGCCTTCAGCTCCAGTGTCTGTGAGCTACCACCAGAGCTGGCGGAGCTGCTTGACTTTGCCAAGCCAGGGCTGTGCAGGCAGCAGCCTGATATGGGGCTCATGAGACCAGCAGCAAGCTCATGTTATCTTCATTTTTCGTTTTGATACATTTAGATATGTTTTTCATTTGTAGCATTTAGAATAGAGACCCAAAGTCTTCGTTCCCCTTTAATGCAATAGTTCAAGCTAGTGCCCAACATCTCTGCCACGGCTGCATTATCAGCTTGTTCTGTGGACCTTGGGCCACCACCCAGAGCAGGAGCCTCTGTCTCTCAACGTGCTGGCCCTGGTGTGCGGCCAGGACCGAAGGTGGGCCCCTCCTGCCATGGAAGGGCTTGAGCAACACCTCTGGCCTTCAGCTCTGGTCTCTGGGTGGTAGCACCAGCACTGGCTGATCTGAGTGTCTGGGCACAGCCAGAGCTGGGCAAGCAGCAGCTGGGAATGAGGCTCATGGGGCACCACGTTTTGGCTTTCTTTTTCCTTTTCAGAAATCAGAAATTTTTAGCAATATTTGAATTAGATTTACTTTTTTTTTTAGAAAGAAATCCCAGAAAAATTCTCCCCGTTTTCCATAGTAGTTTAGGATTTTTCAAAGTAATTTTAGAATTCAGGAAAACTTAGAACATTTTTACACTTCTAGAATTAAAAACAGAATTCCATTTAATTGGTAATCTTTATTCTAGGAAGAACTAAGGCAAGCCAAGACACCCAGCGTACTGAAGAGGCTCTTTTCCCACTGGAGATTTGTACGTAGCCACAAAAACTAACATAAAACCTTTGCCCTGATATTTTCCCTGATTCCTGACAAGCTTACCCCTTAGTCTTCAGCGGCCAACTTTGAGCACAATGGTAATCTGCTGCTGTGCAGGAGGGGCTGTGTTTTTATCTGGGTTTAGGGCAAATTTGGGAGATAACCTCCAAAGGGTTTCTGTAGAAAACCCATTCAGGCTGCCTCTTCCCCCAACTAGTATGGGAAGATGATTTTTTTGGAGGAAAGTCGAAAAAAATTCTATATTTAACCAGCAAAGCATTCTCCGGCAGAATAAAAAATGAACAATATTGTACAATTAAACCTCTTGCCGCTTAGAAGAGATGACACACTCAGAAAGTGGGCTGTAGCTCTGCTATCTCATTCTGTTATCAGTCCCTCCCGCACTGGAAATGCCGCAGGCCTGGCCCAGTCCAGTGGGCCACAGGTGTGAGCTGCTGGTGCTCTTCTGGGTTTTCAGTCCAGAGCAGGTTTGAAGAGTTCCACAAAAAAAAGAAAAAACACAGTCCAGAGAAATTCTCTGCCTCGGCTAGCTAAAAACTAACTAAAAATCAAAGGAGAGCTCTATCCTGCTATCTGTCCTTGCTGCAGACAACACAGTGCAGGAGTAGGATGCAGGGGAGCAAGAGCAGTTTCTGATAACAAACTCCACGCTTCTTCTCACTCCCGCCGCCCTTCACTCTTGGTACCAGTCCTAAAGGTGCAAGACTTATTTCTGGGCTAAACTGACAAATGGGGATACAAACATCATCAGGTCACCCCAGGACAGTGTCCCAGCTGAACCTGGGGCCTCAGCTACCTCTTCTCTCAACAGCTGCCCCTCTGCAGAAAAAACACCCAAACTCTTCAGTCTGGGACACACCTGCCAGATATTTCCCCATTCCATGCCCATGCTCGATGTCCCTGTGGCAGCTGCATTACCATCTTGTTGCTGTGCAGATGCTGCCACCCCCCAAACAAGACCCTGTGTACCTGAAGGTTTTGCTATTTAATGGCTTTTTGAAGAACTGAAACAATTACCATCAGGGCAGTCCATTTCTACAGATAGAGGCACAAACTGGGGGTGCAGCTGAGGCCATGAGGTCACAGCAGGCTCAGGGATCACAGCAGGCTGAGGTCACAGTTGGCTCTGAGGTCACAGAGGTGCCAGAGCCCCGTGGTTGCACAGCAGCACGAGGAGCGAGCAGTCAGTCCTTGAGCACAACTGTTGCGGCAGCAGCGGCGGTGGCAGCAGTGGTGCTGCCATTGGGACAGCGGTGGCAGGACAGCGGTGGCAGCAAGAGCTGCATGACTGGCAGAGGGCAAGGCACCATGGCCCTTGCTCTGCGCCTCTTCCTCCTGCTCCTCCTGGCCGTGGCCCTGCCTGCCAGGGCTGCCCAGGCTGCTCCGCTGCAAGCGCGGCGAGCAGGTGAGCCGGCAGCCTGGCTCCCCTTTGCCGGGACAGCGCTCCCTGCTCCCCAGGAAGCACTGGGGATGGTTTTCCCCAGGCCTTTAGGGAGGGTTTCATCTGGGGGAGGGAGAGAGCCCCCTTGGGCCCCTGGGCAGCCCCTGTTTCCTCTCCAGGGATATGTCACAGGGCCTGCAAAGAGGGTGGAGAGTGGCCAGGAGGCAGCCCAGAGCTCCTCAGGCGGCAGTCCATTCACATCTGGCTTCCATGGTCTTACCTGACCCACTAGTAGTGGCCAGTTGCCTAAGGGAGAAGGAGATCCCAGCACACCACGGAAACGCTTCTGATCTCTGCTTCCCTCTAGATTTGGATCACGACATCAGTTATTTGCAAGTGCTGGTGAATGACACTTTAAAGAACTTGGATAATACTGGAGGCAAGTTCTCAATTTCCCTTTTTTTTGGCAGAATAATCAGTGTCCATGTGGCAAGAGCTCACCCATCTGCCATTTTCGTTAACGTTAAGTCAGCAGTGAAGAATTCGGAAAACCTTGCCCTGCTCCCTTCTGAAGCCCTGAGTGATCCCACAGCATCATTGTCAGTGGGAGGAGGAAGCATTTAGCTGTCCATCCTCCTCCCGTGTACAATGCCAGTGTGTCCTTCCCTGTGCTCTGTGCAGCCACGGAGAAGAGCAGAGAGGGAAGAGGCCGGGCCCAGGGCTGTGCCCTGGGGCTGAGCCTTGCCTGCAGCCTGAGGATCTCCTCCAGTGCCACAGGAGCTGTTCTGTCCTGCCTTTCTTTGCAGCTGAACCTGTTGCTGAAGGTGATCTGGCTTCCCAACCCACATCCATGACTGAGCCTCTGGGAGATGGTGAGGGTAGGTCAAGGCCTTTCCCCTGGGAGAGCTGCCAGCTCAGAGCCCAAAGCTCGGCCAGGGGGGCATCGCTGCAGGTGCCAGGACAGAGCCATGCATGTGTGTACCCTCACCCTGCGCCATCCCCTCACCGCTCCTGCGGCTCAGTGGTGCCCGTGCAGCTGAGCAGAGATGGCAGAAGCTTCTGTGGCTGTTGAGTTACAGGGGTGGCTGCAAAGAGGACTTCTCCAGCTTCCTTGCTTGTTCCTGCACACAAACCTGGCTTCCATCACAGGGATGAGCATTGTGTCCCTGCTGACCCCACAGGCTGAGCCCTGCTTTTGTGGCATCCATTCATGGGAAATGGAAACATTTCTCTTAAGGTCCCCTGAAAATGAAAAACAAACCCAGAGGAGACGCTAAATCCTTGGAGGCATCTAAACAGATGGACAAGATGCAGAGTGATCTGGAGAGGCGCCGTGGTGGGTGCATTTCCCTCAGCCTTGTCCTGGGGCTCAGCAGCCGGGGGCTTTGGCTGCACATCTGGACACGCCGTGCCCGGCACAGCGGGAAGGGATCCATGGCAGCCTCACTGCCCCGATGCTGCTTCCACGCCCTGCAGGGCTGTTTCCCAGCCTGGCCTGGCTGCAGCTTCTCCCCAGCCTCTGCAGGAAGGCATTGGGCATCAGCTGACCCGCAGCCCAAACTGCACCACAGGCCATGCACACCCTGAGTTCCCTTGCAATTTCCCAGTCTCTATCTAGGCTGATCAGTAAGGGCGGGTGTTTTGATGACAGTGGGGCCTGGCCTACCCAGGAAGTTTCTGTCTTTGTCAAGCATTACCTCCTGAGGATGCCCACCTTCCCAGTGTGGAACAGCCCTATCTGATCCAGCTGTCTCTTTTCTTTTCTGCAGAAATGGATGGAGAAGCTGCAGAGAAGGAAGCATTTCCCAGAGGAAGCAGGGGCTCATTGGCAGCCTCTGCTGCAGGAAGGGAGGCGATGCCAGGCCCAGTCCCAGGAGGTAATTGCTGTGCCTCTGGGCCTGAGCCCTGCTGAGGCTTGAGCTGCCCTCTCTGCTGCTTGGCACTGCGGGCACAGCCTGGACAAGACAGGCACAGCCCAGAGGAATTATCCCGAGCAGGCTCAGGGCACTCGGGTACTGAGCTGTCCTGCTGGGCTCCCGCCGTGGGAGACACGTCCCGAAACCTGGGAGCGGCTGCACGGCGTGCCCATGGTGGGGAAAGGGCAGAGGGACAGAGCAAGGCTCCAGTGTGGCCTGAGAGGGCCTGACTACATCCTCTGCTGTTGGGGTAGCAATTTCAAAGGAAAGAGAAATAAAGAGAGAGAGGGAGGACAGCATTTAGCTGTCCATCAGGAAGTGCGTAAGGGAGGGCAGGATGGAGGGAGGGATGATTGTGGCACTGCCTGCTGCATTTTTCCACTACTGCTTTAGAAAGAGTTTCAGCTTTGGCTGTGACAGAGCTCCAAGGCAACCTGGGCTGCTCCAGGCACCTCTCCAGGGATGTTGCAAAGGGCCTGCAAAGAGAATGGGGATGGACCAGGAACCAGCCCAGAGCTCCCCAGGCCCCTGTGCAGCTTTGGCCATGTCCTTGCACATCTGGCTCCCCGAGCTTTAACCAACCCCCTTGCAGTGCTCATTTCCCAGAGGCAAAGGGGGACTCCAGCACACCATGGAAATGGGTCTGATCTGTGCTCGCTTCTAGATTGGGATCGGAAATTGCAGTTTCTGGATGCCCTGCTAGATGATGGCATGAAACTCTTGGAGAATGCTGGAGGCAAGTTCTCTGTATGCCTTTCATAACAGTGTCAATATCCTGGCATCGCTGCAGGTGCCAGGACAGAGCCATGCACGTATACACCCTCACCCTGTGCGATCCCCTCACTGCTCCTGCGGCACAGTGGTGCCCGTGCAGCTGAGCAGAGATGGCAGAAGCTTCTGTGGCTGTTGAGTTACAGGGGTGTCTCCAGAGAGGACTTCTCCAGCTCCTTTGCTGGTTCCTGCACACAAGCCCAGCTCCCATCGCAGGGGTGAGTAGTGTGTCCCTGCTGGCCCCACAGGTTGAGCCCTGCTTTTGTGGCATCCATTCATGGGAAATGGAACCATGTTGCTCTTAGGTCCTCCAACTGGTAAGAACAAAGGTGCAGGACACAAGAAACCCCATGAGCCACTCAAATTCATGCGGCAAATGCTGAAGGAAATGCTGCAGGCAGGACAAGGTGGGTGCATTTCCCTCAGCCTTGTCCTGGGGCTCAGCAGCCGGGGGCTTTGGCTGCACATCTGGACACGCCGTGCCCGGCACAGCAGGAAGGGATCCATGGCAGCCTCGCTGCCCCGCTGCTGCTTCCATGCCCTGCAGGGCTGTTTCCCAGCCTGGCCTGGCTGCAGCTTCTCCCCAGCCTCTGCAGGAAAGCATTGGACATCAGCTGACAGGCAGACCGAGCCACACCAAGGGCCTGAGATCCCCTGTGATTTTCCATCTCCAGGCTGATCAGTAAGGGCCGGTGTTTTGGTGAACGTGGGCCCTGGCCTGTCCAGACATTTTTTATCATTTCCTGATACTTAACCATATCTTTCACAAGTGTTGGCTGCTGAAGATGCCACCTTCGCAGTGGGGAACAGCCCCACCTGATCCAGTTGTACCTCATCCTTTCTCCAGAAGCAGATGGAGAGCCTGTGCAGAAGGAAGCATTTCCCGGAGGAAGCAGTGGCTCATTGGCAGCCTCTGCTGCAGGAAGGGAGGCGATGCCAGGCCCAGTCCCAGGAGGTAATTGCTGTGCCTCTGGGCCTGAGCCCTGCTGAGGCTTGAGCTGCCCTCTCTGCTGCTTGGCACTGCGGGCACAGGCCGGACAAGACGGGCACAGCCCAGAGGAATTATCCCGAGCAGGCTCAGGGCACTTGGGTACTGAGCTGTCCTGCTGGGCTCCCTCCGTGGGAGACACGTCCCGAAACCTGGGAGCGGCTGCACGGGGTGGCCATGGTGGGGAAAGCGCAGAAGGGGAGAGCCAGGCTCCCGTGTGGCCTGAGAGTGCCTGGCTATGTCCCCTTGGGCTGGGGAAGGTGTCCCAGCAGAAGGAGGAAGGGCGATTGGGAAAAGAGGAGGGAGGGAGTTTGCAGCACTGCCTACTGCAGGTTTCCCCAGGGATTAAAGGAGGCTTTCCTTTGTGCAGCTGAGAGAACCAAAAGGGGCCTTGGCTGGTCCAGCCACCATACCAGGGATGTTACACAGGGCCTGCAGAGAGGGTTGAGAGTGGCCAGGAGCCAGCCCAGAGCTCCCCAGGCCCCTGTGCAACTTTGGCCTTGTCCATTCACATCTGGATCCCAGGGACTTAGCTGACCCCCTTGCAGTGCCCTGTTCCCTCAGGCAGAAAGGGATCCCAGAACACAAGGGAAATGAATCTTATCTCTGCTAACTTCTAGACTGGGAGCAGGACATGGATTATCTGCAAGCCCTGCTGGAGTACGGCTTGAATCTCATAGGAAATACTGGAGGCAAGTTCTCAATGTACCTTTCCTGACAGAACATGCAGAGACCAGGTGGCAAGAGCTCATCCATGTGTCCTTTCCCTTAAGACCATTCCAAGGTTGATGGATTCAGGAAAATTTGCCCTGCTCCCTTCTGGAGCCATGAGTGATCCCACAGGATCGCTGTCAGTGGGAGGAGGGAGCATTTTGCTGTCCATCCTCCTCCCGTGTGCAATGGCCGTGTGTCCTTCCGTGTGCTCTGTGCAGCCATGGAGAAGAGCAGAGAGGGAAGGGGCTGGCACCAGGGCTGTGCCCCGGGGCTGAGCCTCTCCTGCAGCCTGAGGATCTCCTCCAGTGCCACAGGAGCTGTTCTGTCCTGCCTTTCTTTGCAGCTGAACCTGTTGCTGAAGGTGATCTGGCTTCCCAACACACGTTCAGGATGGAGCCTCTGGGAGATGGTGAGGGTAGGACAAGGCCGTTCCCTTGGGAGAGCTGCAAGATCAGAGCCCAAAGCTCGGCCAGGGGGGCATCGCTGCAGATGCCAGGACAGAGCCATGCACGTGTGTGCCCTCACCCTGCGTGATCCCCTCACCGCTCCTGCGGCTCAGGCCTGGTGGCTGGAAAAGGGAGAGCCCTGGCCCTGCCCCAAAAGCCAACACATTTTCTGAACCCTATCCCCATATTTGGCAAGCATGACATCCTGAAGATGCCAGCATCCATATCAGGAACACTTCCATCTGATTCAGCTTTCGATTTTCATTTATCAAGTGATGGACCAAATATCCCTACAGAAGGGGGCACAACCTGGAGGAAGCAGTGGCCAATTGCCAGCCCCAGCTGCAGGAAAGGAGATGCCAGACATGGGCACAGGCACAGGAGGTAATTGCTGTGCCGGGTTCATCCCTTGGCAGGGCTCTGTGGCAGCAGCTCTTCCCCCAGGGCCTGCCCTTGCATGGACCGGCAGCAGCCGAAGCTGGAAGCGCCTCTGGAGGCTTGGAGGCCTCTGGAGCTCATTCACAGCCCAGGGGAAAGGGGACTCGTGCACCAACGTCCCTCCTGCTGCAGCTGCTCCGGAGCCGGCCCTGAGTGCCCAGAGGCCCAAGGCACAGGAGCAGCCCCGAGCGGGAGCCCTGCCGCGAGCCCAGGGCCAGTGCCAGCCTTGGCTCCCGACTGGGCAGGGGCCGCACTGGGTCCTGTCAGGGCCTGACTCTGTCCCCTGGGGCTGGGGGAGCTGTCACGGGGCAGGGAGGGCCAGGGCTGGCAGTGCCTGCTCAGGGATGGGTTTGGCCCGTGTCCCTCCCAGCAGCGACTGCCCAAGCAGCTGCGCTGGCCCCGGGCTCCCCTCCCGGCCTGCTGGGCTTTGTTGGGTGGCACAGCCTGTGCCCAGGGGCGGCAAGGTGCCTGCAGGCCCCAGCTCTGGGGGAAACGGAGAACGTCCTGCCCGCATGCACCGTGCTGCCAGCTCAGCAGTGCAGCACAGCACGGGCTCACCCTCCCCATTGCTCCCACAGGTGCAGATGCAACCACAGCACGTGTTCCTGATTCCCAGAAGGGCCCTGGAAGGGGTTTCTGTAAGGGAACAGGCTGCTGGCTAGGGTTAATGGCAGGCCTGCTTCTTGTGGAGCTTATCTTTATTTTATGCTGTTTCCAAATTTGGAATTACTGGAAGAGAAAAAGGTGAGTGTTTTGTTCATCTTTCCCTCAAAGAACTTCTTTTGAAAGCCTACTGCGAACAGGAAACATTCCCACTGAGGCTGCAGTAGAGTTGTGGCCAGTCCATGATTGTCCAAAGAACTCTGCTGAGGGTTCTGCTGCTGCCCAGAGCTTTCATTGGCCTCTTAATTGCTGGGCCTTGTCCTGGGGGGCCCGCTGGGGCTGCAGCCAGTGCTGGCTCCCACTGAGGCTGCCTGGCCAGGAGCAGCCCCAGGGGCACAGGGCAGAGGCAGAGCAACGTGGGGAGGAGAAAGAGCAGGGACGAGATTGCCCTTGAAAGGCAGAGGCGCTCTGGGGCCCGCTCCTGGCCAGGGAGCCTGCCCAGAGCCGTCCCCTGCTGGCCGGGGCCTTGAGGGACAGCTGTGCAGCTGGGCCAAGCTGCGCCAGCAGCTCCAGCCGTGCTGGGGAGCCTTGCCAGCTCTGGGCCCTGCTGTGCACGAGGCTCCCTGTGTGCCACTGGCAGCTGGGGCTTCAGCCACCCCCTCTCTTCACAGGAGCGCCTCTGAAGCTTCACAAGACCAGCCGGGGACTTCAGTGCGGGAGAACTGGACCTGTCATCTTGCATCTCCGTGCCCATGTCCATTGTCCCTTCCACAGGTGCATTACCAGCTTATTGTTGGAAACATCCTGCAACCACTACGCAGAACAGCACCCTCTGTCCCTGAAGGGACTGGCCGTGATCTCCTGTCAGGTCAAGAGGTGCAGCCCTGCAAGCCAGGGAATGGCTTTTGAGGAAAATGATACTTCCTTCTAAAAATTTAAGAGGTTTATTAAAAATTTATTTAAAATATCACAGGAGACTGAATAGGAAATTATTATAGCACCAGGAGTAGAGGAGTTTCCCACCATATGCTCATCTTCAGAAGGGAGGTTTCACTTTTTAACTCTTTTGCCCTTCTTCAAGTTCTGTCCATCGACCTATTATTTGCTGTCCAGTGGTGCAGTTTAATTCCTTACATCTCGATTGGAGGTCAGGTGCTGCTGTCATAACAAGGTGACCCTCCTAATGTCCTGAACTCAGGTCACCCCATTCTAACAATGCAAGGGGAGGTAAAACATAACTATAAGTCTATAAAACTTCTCTTAACATATATACATTATATTTGTCTTTTAATTGTGAGAGTCAACTGTCACATTACTCATCTATCACAGGCTTGAGTCCAGCTCCAGCTCAGGTGTTTCTGTGCTACCGCCAGCACAGGCAGAGCTGCTTGTCTGGGCACAGCCAGGGCTGGGCAGGCAGCAGCCAGGCATGGGGCTCGTGAGATCAACAGCACCCTCATGTTATCTTTGTTTTTCATTTGAAACATTTTGATATGTTTTTCATTTGTAGCATTTAGAAAAGTTTTTCATAGAATACCAACCCCAGATGTTTGTTTCCCTTTACTCCAACAGTTCTCTATTTGTCAAAGTGTTTTACAGTTACAGAAACCTAGAAACTTCTGACGCTTTGGCAATAAAAAATAAAATTGCTTTTAATTCTTCATGTTTATTCTTGCACAGCCCAGAAAAGACAGGCACAGCCCAGAGGCATTGTCCTGAGCAGGCTCAGGGCACTCGGGTACTGAGCTGTCCTGCTGGGCTCCCTCCGTGGGACACACGTCCCGAAAACCTGGGAGCAGCTGCACGGGGTGCCCACGGTGGGGAAAGGGCAGAGGGGGAGAGCAAGGCTCTGTGTGGCCTGAGAAGGCTTGGCCATGTGCCCTGGGCCTGGGGGAGCTGTCACGGGGCAGGGAGGGCCAGGGCTGGCACTGGCTGCTCAGGGATGGGTTTGGCCCGTGTCCCTCCAAGCAGCGACTGCCCAAGCAGCTGCGCTGCCCCCGGGCTCTCCTCCCGGCCTGCTGGGCTTTGTTGGGTGGCACAGCCTGTGCCCAGGGGCGGCAAGGTGCCTGCAGGCCCCAGCTCTGGGGGAATCGGAGAACGTCCTGCCCGCATGCACCGTGCTGCCAGCTCAGCAGTGCAGCTCAGCACGGGCTCATGCTCCCCAAAGGTTCTGTAGAGGCTCAAAACAAGACAGGAATACATGGTCTAAATCCACTTCGATGAATCCTTAGGATTTTCTGCTTGCAGGACTGGCACTCTTTACTGTGTCACTTGCCATGGCCTCTTTCCACAGTCATATCTTTCCCCCTTCATATGTCCTGCCAAACACCTAAGGGAGAACTGGATCTTTGATTGCACATCTCCCTGCCCATGCCCCATGTCCCTGTCACAGCTGCTTTACCAGCTTGTTGCTGTGCAGATGCTGCCACCGCCCAAACAAGGTCCTCTCCCGCTGAAGGCACTGGCCCTGCCCTCTGGCCCCTACTGAAGGTGGGCAGGGCTTGGCCCAGCTTTTCTGTTGCAATAAAGAGAAGGTGCCGTCACCCCAGTGTCCGGGTGGTAGCACCAGCAAAGCCCACTCGGCAGCAGCATGTAGGAAAAAATTAGGGAGGCCAAAGCTGAGTTTGAACTTGAAATGGCGACTTCTGTAAAGGATAATAAAAAATGGTAATGTTTTTACAAATATATCAGTGGTAAAAGGAAGGGTAAGACACACCTTTGTTCTTTGGTAGATGTGGCAGGGAACTTAGTAACTGCAGATGAGGAGAAGGCAGAGGCGCTTAATGCCTTCTTTGCCTCAGTCTTTAGTGGGAAGACAACTTGTCCTCAGGACAACTGTCCTCCTGAGTTGGTAGATGGTGTGTCATGGTTTGACGCTGGCACAATGCCAGTGCTCCCATGAAGATACCTTCTCCCTGGTAGCTGCTGTGAGATGTGACCAGGAATAGGCAAAGCAGGCTCCTACTTAGGAAAGAAAAGAAAACAGAACTTTATTAACTACTCTACAACTATAGATAAAAGGAACACACACAGGGAAAATGAAAACCTTACAAATACATTTCCTCCTCCCCCCACCAAATTCCCAACACAATACATCTATTCCTCAAATCACCAACTCTCAGTCCAGCACCACTCTTCAAACAATCAATCCTCAGTTCATCAAGAGGAGAGGAGTCCTTCTTGTACCATGGGCTTCCCCTGGAAACACAGCTGAAGCCTCGTGTGTTTCCGTGTCACTCGTGGCACTGCCCAGAGTACATCTGCGTCGTGACCTCTTCCTTTCATGTCCAGTGCTCTCACCACTGAACACAGACCAGAGCTGCTTCTAGGGTTGTCTTTTTTTAAGGATGCTCTGTCCCAATCCAAAAAAGGCACAGTCTCTCCTTTGGGACACCTGTCCCCACAATCTCTCCTTTGGGACACCTGTCCCCCCCATATGTTTTCACCCCCTGGGGCCGAGGGGCACCAACACTGAACCCTCTTGGTTCTGAGGCATTGCCTCCCCCTGGATGCAGTCTCTGTATCACAAGGAACATGCTTCTGTCCATGGCTGTACAAAAAGAGTCCAGCAAAAGCCACTCCATCATCTCTTCCCACTAGCATTCTTCTCCACTCTTCCACTATTTCTCACTCACCCAGACCTCTCTCACACTTGCACATTTCCTTCTTCATCTTCCACTCTATCTTCTAGGAGAGGTCAATGATCTGTAAAGTTCTCATTCTCCAAAAAGCGGTTAAAAGCTCCTACAAGCAGCTGGTTGAACTCCCCCCTTCTTCTCCATCGCAGCCGTGCTGCTGGCACAGGCCCATGTTTATCCAGTTTCAAGGTTACAGTCCCAGGCACCGGCTCGCTTTCTCTCTCTCTCTGTGTCTCTGGGGGGGCTGCCCGATGGCTCCCGGTGTCTCTCTCTCTTCCACCCTTCCACCCCCGGGCTCAGGCCTACCTCTCCCAGCCACATGGCTTTTCCCCTCCCCCTGCCCAGCCAGCAGCCGGGCCGGGGGAGAGACCCAAACTCCTTCCCGCTGGAAATCCAAAAGGACCCTCCCAGGGGAGAGCTCTGCTTTTAACCCCGTGCTCTCAGAGGCGGATCCATGTCCTAAATGGCCAGGTTAAATGCCAATATTAAAGCCTGAATATCCATTGGCCCAAAACACAGCATCCCAAAAAACACATTTCCAGTCAAACCACCACATGGTGTCAGGGAGCAGAATGGGCCCCCTGTTATCCAAGAGGAGGTAGTCAAAGAACTGCTGAGCACTTGGATGCTCATAATCTATGGGGCCAGATGGGATTCACCCCAGGGTGATGAGGGAACTGGCAGATGAACTTGCCGAGCTGCTCTCCATTATTTACCAGCAGCCCTGGCTCACTGCTGAGGTTCCAGATGACTGGAAGCTGGCCAATGTGACACCCATCCACCAAAGGGTGGAAAGGAGGATCCTGGTAATTACAGACCAGTTAGCCCGACCTCAGCACCCGGTGAGGTGATGGTATAGTTTATACGGAGTGTCATCACAGAGAACTTAGAGGATGGCCAGGGCTCAGAGCCAGCCAACAGGGGTTTAGCAGGCATAGGTTGTGCCTGACCAACCTGATCTCCTTTTATGACCAGGTGACCCTCCTGGTGGATGCAGAAAAGGCTGTGGATGCGTCTATTTGGACTCCAGCAAGGCCTTTGGCACTGTGGAGTGTCCCACAGTACACTCCCGGAAAAGCTGCAGCCCACAGCTTGAACAGGAGAACACTTTGCTGGGTTAGGAACTGGATGGCCCAGAGAGTGGTGGTGAATGGTGCTGCATCCAGCTGGCAGCCAGTCACCAGTGGTGTCCCTCAGGGCTCTGTGCTGGGGCCAGCTCTGTTCAATATTTTTATTGACAACATGGATGAGGGGATTGAGTCTTTCATTATAAATCTGCAGATGACACTGAGCTGGGAGCTGTGTCCATCTGTTGGAAGGTAGGAGGGTTCTGCAGGGAGACCTGGAATGGTTGGAGGCATGGGCAGAGTCCAATAGGATGAAGTTTAGTAAGTCCAAGTGCCCAGTCCTGCATTTTGGCCACAATAACCCCCTGCAGCATTCTAGGCTGGGGACGGTGTGGCTGGACAGTGCCCATGCAGAAAGGGACCTGGGGGTGCTGCTCGACAGCAAGCTGAACGTGAGCCAGCAGTGTACCCTGCTGGCCAAGAAGGCCAAGGGCATTCTGGCCTGGATCAGGAATAGTGTGGCCAGCAGGAGCAGGGAGGTCACTCTTCCCCTGTATTTGGCACTGGTGAGGCCTCACCTCGAGTGCTGTGTCCACTTCTGGCCCCTCAGTTTGGGAAGGACGTTGAGACGCTGAGCACATCCAGAGGAGGCAACGAGGCTGGTGAGGGGCTTGGAAGACACACCCTGTGAGGAACCACTGAGGGAGCTGGGGGTATTTAGCCTGGAGAAAAGGAGGCTCAGAGGTGAGCTTCTTCTACAACTCCCTGAAAGATGGAGCCCCCCAGGTCCACTCCACCTATAGTCAGGCGGGTGTCTTTCTCCAGGCAGCGGCTGGCAGAATGAGAGGACAAAGTCTCAAGCCATGCCAAGGGAAATATAGGTTGGTATTAGGAAAAAGTTTTTCATGGAAAGAGTGATAAGGTCCAGAAATGGCCTGGCCGGGGAGGTGGTGGAGTCACCATCCCTGGATGTGTTAAAAAAAAGACTGGATGTGACACTGGGTGCAATTGTTTAGTTGAGGTGTTGGGACATGGGGTGGACTGGATGATCTTCAAGGCCTATTCAAACTTGGTCATTCTGTGAATTCTGTGAATTCTGTAAATTCTGAGCATGCCAGGGACACAGTCTGACCAGTAATGTCATCAGGCAAACAAAGGCTTTGCTGAGCAATGGCCCTTTGATGAAGCAAAATATTTACAAACAGGGCAGGCCACTTGTACAGATGGGGGCACACTCGAGGGGTACAGCTGAGGCCATGAGGTCACAGCAGGCTCAGGGGTCACAGCAGGCTGAGGTCACAGTTGACTCTGAGGTCACAGAGGTCCCAGACCCGGTGGTTGCACAGCAGCACGAGGAGCGAGCAGTCAGTCCTTGAGCACAACTGTTGCGGCAGCAGCGGCGGTGGCAGCAGTGGTGCTGCCATTGGAACAGTGGTGTCAGGACAGCGGCGGCAACAAGAGCTGCGGGACTGGCAGAGGGCAAGGCACCATGGCCCTTGCTCTGCGCCTCTTCCTCCTGCTCCTCCTGGCCGTGGCCCTGCCTGCCAGGGCTGCCCAGGCTGCTCCGCTGCAAGTGTGGCGAGCAGGTGAGCCGGCAGACTGGCTCCCCTTTCCCGGGACAGCGCTCCCTGCTCCCCGGGAAGCGCTGGGCATGGTTTTCCCCAGGCCTTTAGGGAGGGTTTCCTCTGGAGGAGGGAGAGAGCCTCCTTGGGCCCTGGGCAGCCCCTGTTTCCTCTCCAGGGATGTGTCACAGGGCCTGCAAAGAGGGTGGAGAGTTGCCAGGAGCCAGCCCAGAGCTCCCCAGGCCCCTGTGCGGTTTGGCCTTGTCCATTCACACCTGGCTCCCACAGCCTTACCCAACCCTCTTGCAGTGCCCAGTTCCCAGAGGCACAAGGAGATCCCAGCACACCATGGAAATGGTTCTAATCTCTGCTTCCCTCCAGATTGGTATCGCAAACTGCATTATCTAGATGCCATACTGGATGACAGCTTGAAAATGTTGAAGGATGCTGGAGGTAAGTTGTCCGTGTGCCTTTCCTAAGAGAATAATCCTATGTGTCTATGTGGCAAGAGCTCACTCATGAGCCATTTCCCTTAACATAATCTCAGGACTGAAGAAATCTGCAATTCTTCTCTGGCTCTATTCTAGAGCCCTGAGTGATCCCCCAGGATCGCTGTCAGTGGGAGGAAGGAGCATTTAGCTGTCCATCCTCCTCCCGTGTGCAATGGCAGTGTGTCCTTCCGTATGCTCTGTGCAGCCACGGAGAAGAGCAGAGAGGGAAGGGGCCGGGCCCAGGGCTGTGCCCGAAGTCTGAGCTGTGCCTGCAGCCTGAGGATCTCCTACAGTGCCACGGGAGCTGTTCTGTCCTGCCTTTCTTTGCAGCTGTACCTGTTGCTGAAGGTGATCTGGCTTCTCAACACAAGTCCACAACTGAACCTCTGGGAGATGGTGAGGGCAGGTCAAGGCCTTTCCCCTGGGAGAGCTGCCAGCTCAGAGGCCAAAGCTCGGCCAGGGGGGGCATTGCTGCAGGTGCCAGGACAGAGCCATGCATGTGTGTGCCCTCGCCCTGCGCGATTTACTCACAACTTCTGCTCAGCACTGGCAGCCGTTTGGAGGAGTTTGGGCCCTGGCCCAGCCCCAAAAGCCCAGATTTTTTCCTGACCCTTATCCATTACTTTGAAAAGCATTGGCACCTGAAGATGCCACCTCCATGAATAGTGGATGGTTCCATCTGATCCAGCTGTGCCTCTTCCTTTCTCAAGTGATGGACCAACCGTCTGTGCAGGAGGATGCCAACCCCGGAGGAAGCAGAGGCCGACTGGCAGCCCCTGCTACAGAAAGGAAGGCCAAGCCAGACATGGGCACAGGTACAGGAGGTACTTGCTCTGCCAGGCTCAGACCTCGGCAGGGCTGTATGGCAGCCGCTCTTTCCCCAGGGCCTGCCCTTGCACGGACGGCAGCAGCCAAAGCTGGAGGCGCCTCTGGAGCCTTGGAGGCCTCTGGAGCTTGTTCACAGCCCCGGGGAAAGGGGACTCCTGCACCAACGTCCCTCCCGCTGCGGCTGCTCTGGAGCCAGCCCTGAGTCCACAGAGCCCCAAGGCACAGGAGCAGCCCCGAGCGGGAGCCCTGCCGCGAGCCCAGGGCCAGAGCCAGCCTTGGCTCCCGACTGGGCAGGGGCTCCAGGGTGTAGTTGAGGGATGAGTGTTCCCAGCGAGGTTGCAGCGGAGTTTAGGCCTGTCCGTGATTGTCCAAAGTACTCTGCTGAGGGTTCTGCTGCTGCCCAGAGCTTTCATTGGCCTCTTAATTGCTGGGCCTTGTCCTGCGGGGCCCGCTGGGGCTGCAGCCAGTGCTGGCTCCCACTGAGGCTGCCTGGTCAAGAGCAGCCCCAGGGGCACAGGGCAGAGGCAAAGCAAGGTGGGGAGGAGAAAGAGCAGGGACGAGATTGCCCTTGAAAGGCAGAGGCGCTCTGGGGCCCGCTCCTGGCCAGGGAGCCTGCCCAGAGCCGTCCCCTGCTGGCCGGGGCCTTGAGGGACAGCTGTGCAGCTGGGCCAAGCTGTGCCAGCAGCTCCAGCCGTGCTGGGGAGCCTTGCCAGCTCTGGGCCCTGCTGTGCACGAGGCTCCCTGTGTGCCACTGGCAGCTGGGCCTTCAGCCACCTCCTTTCCTCACAGGAGTGCCTCTGCAGCTTCACAAGACCGGCCAAATAACTCAGCCAGGGGGAAGTGCACCGGTCATCTCTCATCTCCGTGCCCGTTGTCCCTTCCACAGCTGCATTACCATCTTATTGCTGGGGACATGCTGTTGCCACCACCACCCAGAACAGGACCCTCTGTCCCTAATTGTGCTGGCCCTGGTGTCCAGTCAGACCAGAAGGTGCAGCCCTCCTGCCAGGGAAGGGCCTGCATCTAGCAACATGTCTGGCCTTCAGCTCCGGTGTCTGTGAGCTACCACCAGAGCTCGTGGAGCTGCTTGTCTGGGCCAACCCAGGGCTGTGCAGGCAGCAGCCTGATATGGGGCTCATGAGACCAGCAGCAAGCTGATGTTATCTTCATTTTTCATTTTTATACATTTAGATACGTTTTTCATTTGTAGCATTCAGAATAGAGACCCAAAGTGTTCCCCTTTAATGCAATAGTTCAAGCTAGTGCCCAACATCTCTGCCACGGCTGCATTATCAGCTTGTTGCCGTGGACCTTGGGCCACCACCCAGAGCAGGAGCCTCTGTCTCTCAACGTGCTGGCCCTGGTGTGCGGCCAGGACCGAAGGTGGGCCCCTCCTGCCATGGAAGGGCTTGAGCAACACCTCTGGGCTTCAGCTCTGGTCTCTGGATGGTAGCACCAGCACTGGCTGATCTGAGTGTCTGGGCACAGCCAGAGCTGGGCAGGCAGCAGTCGGGGATGGGGCCCCTGAGGCACCACGTTTTGGCTTTGTTTTTCATTTTCAGAAATCAGAAATTTTTAGGACTATTTAGAAATTTATTTTTTTTTTAAGAAAGAAATCCCACTAAAATTCTCCCCTCTTTCCATAGTAGTTTAGGATTTTTCAAAGTAATTTTAGAATTCAGGAAAACTTAGAACATTTTTACACTTCTAGAATTAAAAACAAATTGCATTTCATTGGTAATCTTTATTCTAGGAAGAACTAAGTCAACCCAAGACAGCTAGTATACTGGAGAGGCTCTTTTCCTGCTACAGATTTGTACCTAGCCACAAAAACTAACATAAAACCTTTTCCCTGATATTTCCTGGGATTTCTGACAAGCTCACCTCTCAGCCTTCAGAGGCAAACTTTGAGCACAGCAGGAATCTCTTCACGTCCCCATCTTTGTTTGCTTCTTCAAGAACTGCCTCGGTTCTAGAGCAGAGGCTTCTCTCAGCTTCCTGCCGCCCCGCTGCGCCCCAAGCCTGTCCTGAGCCCTCTCCTGCAGCTGCTGCGCTGCCCTGGAGCTGCTGTGAAACACAGCAGCTCTGCCACACGCGCTCAGCAGGATTGGAGAAGCTTTCTGACCTTGCTTACATTAGCCTGCTGGCTTCTCTAAACACAGCTTGAGCTTTTGAACGCTATGTTTCACCTGGCACACACAAACTGATGCTGGCACACACAAACTGATGCTTTCTCATGGAGGCTAAACTGCCATGGGCTTTCAAAGCTTTCTGGCCAGCATACGGCCTGGAAAACCACTTCATGCAGCCATTCAGTCTTGAAAATGGCCCAGTCTATGTATCAAAGAACTTGTTGAAATGATGGAGCCCACCAGAGCATCCTTCCAGGGCATAGCTTTCTCCCCCGCACCTCTCCCTAGATGACTGCCAAACAAAATGTTCTATGATATCATCATCATCATCATCATGCTCATCAAGACAATGAGCTGAAAATTAGACTGAGCTGCAAATTAGTGAAATGACATCCACACCTCTTACTGTGGACTTATTTCTCACAGTGCAGCACTGGCTTTGCTATCCCGTGAAACTGCAGATGTGCTACAGTCCTTAAAATCAGGTGGATGCAGATGTCATTTGAAGTCAAGTACAGCTCTGTGAGAGCTTTAGGGATTGGGCCTACACTGGCACCGTTATGTGTCCGGAGTAACCTGCCCCAAGCTAGGTGTGAATGAAATTCTTTCTGTTGCACATCCTGGCCAGAACAACACCGTGGCCAGAATAAATGCCTTGATTCTCTGACACCAAAATGCTGACGGAGGGCTTTTATTTTCTCCGCACTTTCAGTGACACCTGGACAGGCCGTGCCCACACGGTGGCAAGGGATCCACGGCAGCCTCACTTCCCCGCTGCAGCTTTCCTAGAGGAAGGAATGGCACCCTGGCAGCTTCTGTTGCAGGAAGGAAGGCAATGCCATACACTGGCACAGGAGGTAATTGCAGTGCCAGGCTCAGCCCTCGGCAGGGGTCTGTGGCAGCAGCTCTTCCCCCAGGGCCTGCCCTTGCATGGCCCAGCAGCCGCCAAAGCGGGAGGTGCCTCTGGAGGCTTGGAGGCCTCTGGAGCTCATTCACAGCCCCAGGGAAAGGGGACTCCTGCACCAACGTCCCTCCCGCTGCGGCTGCCCCGGAGCCGGCCCTGAGTGCCCAGAGCCCCAACGCACAGGAGCAGCCCCGAGCGGGAGCCCTGCCGCGAGCCCAGGGCCAGAGCCAGCCTTGGCTCCCGACTGGGCAGGGGCTCCAGGGTGTGGTTGAGGGATGAATGCTCCCAGCGAGGTTGCAGCGGAGTTTAGGCCTGTCCGTGATTGTCCAAAGTACTCTGCTGAGGGTTCTGCTGCTGCCCAGAGCTTTCATTGGCCTCTTAATTGCTGGGCCTTGTCCTGGGGGGCCCGCTGGGGCTGCAGCCAGTGCTGGCTCCCACTGAGGCTGCCTGGCCCAGAGCAGCCCCAGGGGCACAGGGCAGAGGCAAAGCAAGGTGGGGAGGAGAAAGAGCAGGGATGAGATTGCCCTTGAAAGGCAGAGGCGCTCTGGGGCCCGCTCCTGGCCAGGGAGCCTGCCCAGAGCCGTCCCCTGCTGGCCGGGGCCTTGAGGGACAGCTGTGCAGCTGGGCCAAGCTGCGCCAGCAGCTCCAGCCGTGCTGGGGAGCCTTGCCAGCTCTGGGCCCTGCTGTGCACGAGGCTCCCTGTGTGCCACTGCCAGCTGGGGCCTCAGCCACCTCCTCTCTCCACAGTTCCACCTCTGGACAGGAGTTGAAAGGCGGTGGCTGCACCTGACACCCAGACATCTTGAGCAGCTCCTCCAGCAGTTATAAGGGCCTGGGCAGCCCTCCCGAGTTCTGAGAAGAGGACCGCAGAACAGCCATCTATGAGGAAACCTCCTCTTCTTCTGTAGATCCCACTGCCACCTCCTCTCCGCATGTGTATCCCCGAACTGCCTTTGTCTCTTTTTTGATCTTCCTCTGTCCCGTCCCAGCCCATTGCTGAGTTCTTCTAAGGACCCCAGGAGCAGCCCAGCAACCTCCAGCCCCTCCTGAGACCAACATGTCCCTTCCTCTGCCCCCGAGCTCCCTGGCCCTGCCCTGTTAACAACAACACTGAGGTTGACCCACCTCTGCCAGGGTAGCTGATGGCCCCTTCTTCTATTGCAATAAAGAGATGGAGCTGTCACCCCAGTGTTCGGGTGGTAGCAGCAGCAAAGCCCACCCGGCAGCAGCACTGGCTGAGCTCCATGGCCTGGAGCAGCCGTGGACACCCACGGTGTGGGCAGGCAGGAGCCAGGCAGGGGCTGCTCTGGCCAGCGACATGGCCCCGAGGGCTGGGGGAGCCTAGGGGGCAAGCAGCAGCATGGGGCTCCTGAGAAAAAGCAACCCCATTTTGTCTTAGTTTTTCATTTTTAGAAATTAGAAATTTTTAGAAACATTTCAAAATAGTTTTCCTGGAGAGAGACATTCCCAAATGTTTCTTTCCAATTACTATAGTAGCTAAGGATTTTTTAAAGTAGTTTTAGAATCTAGAAAAAGTGACCCGATTTTGTCTTCACTTTTCGTTTTTAGAAATATTTAGAAATAGTTTTTGTAGAGAGAAATCCCCAAATGTTCCTTCCCTGTTCCCACAATATGTCCCTGTTTGTGGAAGTAGTTTAACATTCTGGTACATTTTTTCCCCTTATACAATAAAAAATAAAATTGCACTTCAGTGGTAATCTTTACTCTAGGAAGAAGTAAGACCCCCCCTCAGACACCCAGCAAGCTGCAGAAGCTCTTTTCCAACGAGAGCTTTGTACCTAGTCACAACCAACATACGTAAAACCTTTTCCCAGATAGTTCCTGGGATTTTTGACAAGCTCACCTCTTAGTCTTCTCAGACAAACTTTATGCATAGTGGGAATCTCTTCAAGTTATCATCTTTGCTTCTGGTGGAACTTCCTCAATTCTAGAGCAGAGGCTTCTCTCAGCTTCCTGCTGGCCCTGGGCTCTCCTCCCGGCCTGCTGGGCTTTGTTGGGTGGCACAGCCTGTGCCAAGGGGCGGCAAGGTGCCTGCAGGCCCCAGCTCTGGGGGAATCGGAGAACGTCCTGCCCGCATGCACCATGCTGCCAGCTCAGCAGTGCAGCACAGCACGGGCTCACGCTCCCCATTGCTCCCACAGATGCAGCCGGCCCCACCACACGCGTTCCTGATTCCCAGAAGGGAATTGGTTTCTCTCAGGGAACACGCTGCTGGCTAGAGTTAATGGCAAGCCCAGCTTTTCTACGGAAGGGCCGCGGCCCCGGGCTCCGGTGGGGCTGCAGAGCAGCGCCGCGGGCACAACAAGGGCCTCGCTACGCCCTGGCCCTGTGCTGCAGCCCAAGGCATTTACAGCCACGGCCCTGCCCTGGGGCACAGGAGGCACCCGGGCTACAGGGCAGAGGCACAGGAAGTTGGGGAGGAGAAAGAGCAGGGACGAGATTGCCCTTGAAAGGCAGAGGCGCTCTGGGGCCTGCTCCTGGCCAGGGAGCCTGCCCAGAGCCATCCCCTGCTGGCCGGGGCCTTGAGGGACAGCTGTGCAGCTGGGCCAAGCTGTGCCAGCAGCTCCAGCTGTGCTGGGGAGCCTTGCCAGCTCTGGGCCCTGCTGTGCACGAGGCTCCCTGTGTGCCACTGGCAGCTGGGGCCTCAGCCACCTCCTCTCTTCACAGGAGCGCCTCTGCAGCTTCACAAGACCGGCCAAAATCTTCGGTTGGAGAGACCTGTAGCTGTCAGTAGCCATCCCCACGCCAGTGCCCAACATCTCTGCCACGGCTGCATTATCAGCTTGTTGCCGTGGACCTTGGGCCACCACCCAGAGCAGGAGACTCAGTCTGTCAACGTGCTGGTCCTGGTGTGCGGCCAGGACCGAAGGTGGGCCCCTCCTGCCATGGAAGGGCTTGAGCAACACCTCTGGGCTTCAGCTCTGGTCTCTGGGTGGTAGCACCAGCACTGGCTGATCTGAGTGTCTGGGCACAGCCAGAGCTGGGCAGGCAGGAAGGCAGCAGTTGGGAATGGGGCTCCTGAGGCACCATGTTTTGGCTTTGTTTTTCATTTTCAGAAATCAGAAATTTTTAGGACTATTTCGAAATTTTTTTTTTAAGAAAGAAATCCCACCAAAATTCTCCCCTTTTTCCATAGTAGTTTAGGATTTTTCAAAGTAATTTTAGAATTCAGGAAAACTTAGAACATTTTTACACTTCTAGAATTAAAAACAGAATTCCATTTAATTGGTAATCTATACTCTGGGAAGAACTAAGGCAAGCCAACACACCCAGCGTATTGAAGAGGCTCTTTTCCCACTGGAGATTTGTACGTAGCCACAAATACAAACGTAAAACCTTTGCCCTGATATTTTCCCTGATTCCTGACAAGCTTACCCCTTAGTCTTCAGCGGCAAACCTTGAGCACAATGGTAATCTGCTGCTGTGCAGGAGGGGCTGTGTTTTTATCTGGGTTTAGGGCAAATTTGGGTGATAACCTCCAAAGGGTTTCTGTAGAAAACCCATTCAGGCTGCCTCTTCCCCCAACTAGTATGGGAAGATGATTTTTTTGGAGGAAAGTCGAAAAAAATTCTATATTTAACCGGCAAAGCATTCTCCGGCAGAATAAAAAATGAACAATATTGTACAATTAAACCTCTTGCCGTTTAGAAGAGATGACACACTCAGAAAGTGGGCTGTAGCTCTGCTATCTCATTCTGTTATCAGTCCCTCCTGCACTGGAAATGCCGCAGGCCTGGCCCAGTCCAGTGGGCCACAGGTGTGAGCTGCTGGTGCTCTTCTGGGTTTTCAGTCCAGAGTAGGTTTAAAGAGTTCCACAAAAAAAGAAAAAACACAGTCCAGAGAAATTCTCTGCCTCGGCTAGCTAAAAACTAACTAAAAATCAAAGGAGAGCTCTATCCTGCTATCTGTCCTTGCTGCAGACAACACAGTGCAGGAGTAGGATGCAGGGGAGCAAGAGCAGTTTCTGATAACAAACTCCACGCTTCTTCTCACTCCCGCCGCCCTTCACTCTTGGTACCAGTCCTAAAGGTGCAAGACTTATTTCTGGGCTAAACTGACAAATGGGGATACAAACATCATCAGGTCACCCCAGGACAGTGTCCCAGCTGAACCTGGGGCCTCAGCTACCTCTTCTCTCAACAGCTGCCCCTCTGCAGAAAAAACACCCAAACTCTTCAGTCTGGGACACACCTGCCAGATATTTCCCCATTCCATGCCCATGCCCGATGTCCCTGTGGCAGCTGCATTACCATCTTGTTGCTGTGCAGATGCTGCCACCCCCCAAACAAGACCCTGTGTACCTGAAGGTTTTGCTGAGCAATGGCTCTTTGAAGAACTGAAACAATTACCATCAGGGCAGTCCATTTCTACAGATAGAGGCACAAACTGGGGGTGCAGCTGAGGCCATGAGGTCACAGCAGGCTCAGGGATCACAGCAGGCTGAGGTCACAGTTGGCTCTGAGGTCACAGAGGTCCCAGACCCGGTGGTTGCACAGCAGCACGAGGAGCGAGCAGTCAGTCCTTGAGCACAACTGTTGCGGCAGCAGCGGCGGTGGCAGCAGTGGTGCTGGCATTGGGACAGCGGTGGCAGGACAGCGGTGGCAGCAAGAGCTGCGGGACTGGCAGAGGGCAAGGCACCATGGCCCTTGCTCTGCGCCTCTTCCTCCTGCTCCTCCTGGCCGTGGCCCTGCCTGCCAGGGCTGCCCAGGCTGCTCCGCTGCAAGCGCAGCGAGCAGGTGAGCCGGCAGCCTGGCTCCCCTTTGCCGGGACAGCGCTCCCTGCTCCCCAGGAAGCACTGGGGATGGTTTTCCCCAGGCCTTTAGGGAGGGTTTCCTCTGGGGGAGGGAGAGAGCCTCCTTGGGCCCTGGGCAGCCCCTGTTTCCTCTCCAGGGATATGTCACAGGGCCTGCAAAGAGGGTGGAGAGTGGCCAGGAGCCAGCCCAGAGCTCCTCAGGCGGCAGTCCATTCACATCTGGCTTCCATAGTCTTACCTGACCCACTAGTAGTGGCCAGTTCCCTAAGGGAGAAGGAGATCCCAGCACACCACGGAAACGCTTCTGATCTCTGCTTCCCTCTAGATTTGGATCGCAACGTCAGTTATTTGCAAGTGCTGGTGAATGACACTTTAAAGAACTTGGATAATACTGGAGGCAAGTTCTCAATTTCCCTTTTTTTTGGCAGAATAATCAGTGTCCATGTGGCAAGAGCTCACCCATCTGCCATTTTCGTTAACGTTAAGTCAGCAGTGAAGAATTCGGAAAACATTGCCCTATTCCCTTCTGAAGCGCTGAGTGATCCCACAGGATCGCTGTCAGTGGGAGGAAGGAGCATTTAGCTGTCCATCCTCCTCCCGTGTACAATGCCAGTGTGTCCTTCCGTGTGCTCTGTGCAGCCACGGAGAAGAGCAGGGAAGGCAGGGGCTGGGCCCAGGGCTGTGCCCCGGGGCTGAGCCTTGCTTGCAGGCTGAGGATCTCCTCCAGTGCCACAGGAGCAGTGCAGTCCTGCCTCTCTTTGCAGCTGAACCTGTGGCTGAAGGAGATCTGGATCCCCAACACATATCCACAACTGAGCCTCTGGGAGATGGTGAGGGTAGGTCAAGGCCTTTCCCCTGGGAATGCTGCCAGCTCAGAGCCCAAAGCTCGGCCAGGGGGGCATCGCTGCAGGTGCCAGGAAGAGCCATGCACGTGTGTGCCCTCGCCCTGCGCGATCCCCTCACCGCTCCTGCGGCTCAGTGGTGCCCGTGCAGCTGAGCAGAGATGGCAGAAGCTTCTGTGGCTGTTGAGTTACAGGGGTGGCTGCAGAGAGGACTTCTCCAGCTTCCTTGCTTGTTCCTGCACTCAAGCCCGGCTCCATCGCAGGGATGAGCAGTGTGTCCCTGCTGAGTCCACAGGCTGAGCCCTGCTTTTGTGGCATCCATTCATGGGAAATGGAGACATTTCTCTTAAGGTCCCCTGAGAATGAACAACAAACCTACAGGAGACACAAAATCCTTGGAGGCATCTAAACAGATGGACAAGATGCAGAGTGATCTGGAGAGGTGCCGTGGTGGGTGCATTTCCCTCAGCCTTGTCCTGGGGCTCAGCAGCCGGGGGCTTTGGCTGCACATTTGGACACGCTGTGCCCGGCACAGCGGGAAGGGATCCATGGCAGCCTCACTGCCCCGCTGCTGCTTCCACGCCCTGCAGGGCTGTTTCCCAGCCTGGCCTGGCTGCAGCTTCTCCCCAGCCTCTGCAGGAAGGCATTGGGCAGCAGCTGACCCGCAGCCCAAACTGCACCACAGGCCATGCACACCCTGAGATCCCCTGCAATTTCCCAGTCTCTATCTAGGCTGATCAGTAAGGGCGGGTGTTTTGATGACAGTGGGGCCTGGCCTACCCAGGAAGTTTCTGTCTTTGTCAAGCATTACCTCCTGAGGATGCCCACCTTCCAAGTGTGGAACAGCCCTATCTGATCCAGCTGTCCCATTTCCTTTCTGCAGAAATGGATGGAGAAGCTGCAGAGAAGGAAGCATTTCCCAGAGGAAGCAGTGGCTCATTGGCAGCCTCTGCTGCAGGAAGGGAGGCGATGCCAGGCCCAGTCCCAGGAGGTAATTGCTGTGCCTCTGGGCCTGAGCCCTGCTGAGGCTTGAGCTGCCCTCTCTGCTGCTTGGCACTGCGGGCACAGCCTGGACAAGACGGGCACAGCCCAAAGGAATTATCCTGAGCAGGCTCAGAGCACTTGGGTACTGAGCTGTCCTGCTGGGCTCCCTCCGTGGGAGACTGTCCCGAAACTTGGGAGCGGCTGCACGGGGTGCCCATGGTGGGGAAAGGGCAGAGGGACAGAGCAAGGCTCCAGTGTGGCTTGAGAGGGCCTGGCCATGTCCTCTTCTGTTAGGGGAGCAATTTCAAAGGAAAGAGAAATAAAGAGAGAGAGGGAGTCAGGAAGGGCGTAAGGGAGGGCAGGATGGAGGGAGGGATGATTGTGGCACTGCCTGCTGCATTTTTCCACTACTGCTTTAGAAAGAGTTTCAGCTTTGGCTGTGACAGAGCCCCAAGGCAACCTGGGCTGCTCCAGGCACCTCTCCAGGGATGTTGCACAGGGCCTGCAAAGAGAATGGGGATGGACCAGGAACCAGCCCAGAGCTCCCCAGGCCCCTGTGCAGCTTTGGCCATGTCCTTGCACATCTGGCTCCCTGGGCTTTAACCGACCCCTTTGCAGTGCTCATTTCCCAGAGGCAAAGGGGGACTCCAGCACACCATGGAAATGGGTCTGATCTGTGCTCGCTTCTAGATTGGGATCGGAAATTGCAGTTTCTGGATGCCCTGCTGGATGATGGCTTGAAACTCTTGGAGAATGCTGGAGGCAAGTTCTCTGTATGCCTTTCATAACAGTGTCAATATCCTGGCATCGCTGCAGGTGCCAGGACAGAGCCATGCACGTATACACCCTCACCCTGTGCGATCCCCTCACCGCTCCTGCGGCTCAGTGGTGCCCGTGCAGCTGAGCAGAGATGGCAGAAGCTTCTGTGGCTGTTGTGTTACAGGGGTGGCTGCAGGGAGGACTTCTCCAGCTCCTTTGCTGGTTCCTGCACACAAGCCCAGCTCCCATCGCAGGGGTGAGTAGCGTGTCCCTGCTGACCCCACAGGCTGAGCCCTGCTTTTGTGGCATCCATTCATGGGAAATGGAACCATGTTGCTCTAAGGTCCTCCAACGGGAAAGAACAAAGCTGCAGGACACAAGAAAGCCCAGGACCAATCTGAACACAGGAGACGCATGCTAAAGGAAATGCTGCAGGCAGGACAAGGTGGGTGCATTCCCTCAGCCTTGTCCTGGGGCTCAGCAGCCGGGGGCTTTGGCTGCACATCTGGACACGCTGTGCCCAGCACAGCGGGAAGGGATCCATGGCAGCCTCGCTGCCCCGCTGCTGCTTGCACGCCCTGGGGGCTGTTTCCCAGCCTGGCCTGGCTGCAGCTTCTCCCCAGCCTCTGCAGGATGGAATTTGGCATCAGTTGACAGGCAGACCAAACTACACCACGAGCATGACATGGCCTGCAATTTTCCATCTCCAGAAAAATCAGAAGGGGCAGCAGTTTGGAGAACAGAGGGCCCAGGCCTACCCAAAAAGTTGATAGGGATTTCCTGATTCTTAAACACATCTTTGACAAGCATTGGCTCCTGAAGATGCCCACCTTCCCAGTGGGGAACAGCCGCTCCTGTTGCAGTTGTACCTCATCCTTTCTCCAGAAGCAGATGGAGAGGCTGGGCAGAAGGAAGCATTTCCTGGAGGAAGCAGTGGCTCATTGGCAGCCTCTGCTGCAGGAAGGGAGGCGATGCCAGGCCCAGTCCCAGGAGGTAATTGCTGTGCCTCTGGGCCTGAGCCCTGCTGAGGCTTGAGCTGCCCTCTCTGCTGCTTGGCACTGCGGGCACAGCCCGGACAAGATGGGCACAGCCCAGACGAAATATCTCGAGCAGGCTCAGGGCACGCAGGTACTGAGCTGTCCTGCTGGGCTCCCTCCGTGGGAGACACATCCCGAAACCTGGGAGCGGCTGCACGGGGTGTCCACGGTGGGGAAAGGGCAGAGGGACAGAGCAAGGCTCCCGTGTGGCCTGAGAGGGCTTGGCCATGTGCCCTTGGGCTCTGGGAGCAGTTCCATGGGCAGGTGGGCAAGCAGGATGGAGGGTTGGAGGTTGGGAGTGACAGCTGTGGCACTGCAGATTTCCCCAAGCATTTAGTGAGGGTTTCCTGTGTGGCAGTGAGAGAGCCCCAGGGCCCTGCGCTGCTCCAGCTGCCCCTCCAGGGATGTTGCACAGGATCTCCAAAGAGGGTGGAGAGTGATCAGGCTCCCACAGCCTTACCCCACCCCCTTGCAATGCCCAATTCCCCAAGGCAGAAGGGGATCCCAGCACACCATGGAAACGGTTCTGTAGAATCTGTGCTCCCTTCTCAACTGGGATCATGACTTGGATTATTTGAAAATGCTGATGAATGGTGCTTTGAAGACCTTGCCATATGCTGGAGGCAACTTCTCAATGTACCTTTCCTAAAAGAATAGTCCATTTCTGTGTGGCAAGAGCTCACTCATGAGCCGTTTCCTTTAAGTTCCTGTGAAGGTTGATCAGTACTGGACACCTTGCCCTGCTCCCTTCTGGAGGCCTGAGGGATCCCACAGGATCACTGTCAGTGGAAGGAAGGAGCATTTAGCTGTCCATCCTCCTCCCGTGTGCAATGGCAGTGTGTCCTTCCCTGTGCTCTGTGCAGCCACGGAGAAGAGCAGAGAGGGAAGGGGCCAGGCCCAGGGCTGTGCCCCGGGGCTGAGCCTTTCTCAGCTCCTTTGCTGAGTGGAAGGCAGAGCCGAGGGAGTGCCTTGGAGGGTACCAATCACCCAGGTGCACTCACTGCCACTCGGGCCTGAAGGAGAATCTTCAGCAGTGCCATTGGAGCTGTTCTGTCCTGCCTTTCTTTGCAGCTGAACCTGTTGCTGAAGGTGATCGGGCTTCCCAACCCACATTCCAGATTGAGCCTCTGGGAGATGGTGAGGGTAGGTCAAGGCCTTTCCCCTGGGAGAGCTGCCAGCTCAGAGCCCAAAGCTCAGCCAGGGGGGCATCGCTGCAGGTGCCAGGACAGAGCCATGCACGTGTGTGCCCTCGCCCTGCGCGATTTGCTCACAACTTCTGCTCAGCACTGGCAGCTGTTTGGAGGAGGTCGGGCCCTTGCTCAGCCCAAAAAGCCATGATGTTTTGTGAATCTTATGCCCATTTTTGATAAGCACGATGCCTTGAAGATACCACCAAAGCAATCAGGAATTGTTCCATCTGCTAAGGTGTGCTTTTTTGTTTCTTAAGTGATGGACCAAAAGGCAGGACAGAAGGAGGTGTTTCTCCAAGGAAGCAGAGGCCAATTGGCAGCCCCTGCTGCAGGAAGGAAGGCCAAGCCAGACACAGGCACAGGCACAGGCACAGGAGGTAATTGCTGCGCCAGGCTCATCCCTCAGTGGGGCTGTGTGGCAGAAGCTCTTCCCCCAGGTCCTGGGGAAGATTGCAACAGCTGAAAAGGAGGGAGGGAAATGGGAGGAGGCAGTCCTTAGACGAAAAGAGTTCCAGAGGGGAGTGGACTTAGGGAAAATCCCAATGGGGTTATCTTGAGGGTGGGGCCCCGGCCCCTGAACCAATCACTCGACACTCTAGCTGGAAGTTTCTGGAGAGAAGGGTGGGAGCGCCGAGTGACGGACAGGGCACTGGGGAGGGATTTGAGAAAGGATACATTAGTCTCCAAGGCAACTGGGGAGGAGTTGGGATAACTGGCAGCACAAGGGAGGGAGAAGACAACCAGGGTAGAAGCATTACATGCTAGGGGGGAACAGAACACTCCAAATTATATAGACACAAAACAACAGCTGGGCATAAGGCTCATGGGGAACCACGTTTTGACTTTGTTTTTCAATTTCAGAAATCAGAAATTTTTAGGACTATTTATATTTGGTTTTTTTTAGAAAGAAATCCCACCAAAATTCTCCACTTTTTCCAGAGTAGTTTAAGAGTTTTCAAAGTAGTTGTAGAATTCAGGAAAACTTAGAACATTTTACACTTCTAGAATAAAAAACAGAATTGCATTTCATTGGTAATCTTTATTCTAGGAAGAACTAAGGCAACCCAAGACAGCTAGTATACTGGAGAGGCTCTTTTCCCACTGCAGATTTGTACCTAGCCACAAAAACTAACGTAAAACCTTTTCCCTGATATTTCCTGGGATTTCTGACAAGCTCACCTCTCAGCCTTCAGAGACAAACTTTGAGCACAGCAGGAATCTCTTCACGTCCCCATCTTTGTTTGCTTCTTCAAGAACTGCCTCGGTTCTAGAGCAGAGGCTTCTCTCAGCTTCCTGCCGCCCCGCTGCGCCCCAAGCCTGTCCTGAGCCCTCTCCTGCAGCTGCTGCGCTGCCCTGGAGCTGCTGTGAAACACAGCAGCTCTGCCACACGCGCTCAGCAGGCCTGGAGAGGCTTTCTGGCCTTGCTTACATTAGCCTGCTGGCTTCTCTAAACACAGCTTGAGCTTTTGAACGCTATGTTTCACCTGGCACACAAACTGACGCTGCCTTTCTCATGGAGGCTAAACTGCCATGGGCTTTCAAAGCTTTCTGGCCAGCATACGGCCTGGAAAACCACTTCATGCAGCCATTCAGTCTTGAAAATGGCCCAGTCTATGTATCAAAGAACTTGTTGAAATGATGGAGCCCACCAGAGCATCCTTCCAGGGCATAGCTTTCTCCCCCGCACCTCTCCCTAGATGACTGCCAAACAAAATGTTCTATGATATCATCATCATCATCATCATGCTCATCAAGACAATGAGCTGAAAATTAGACTGAGCTGCAAATTAGTGAAATGACATCCACACCTCTTACTGTGGACTTATTTCTCACAGTGCAGCACTGGCTTTGCTATCCCGTGAAACTGCAGATGTGCTACAGTCCTTAAAATCAGGTGGATGCAGATGTCATTTGAAGTCAAGTACAGCTCTGTGAGAGCTTTAGGGATTGGGCCTACACTGGCACCGTTATGTGTCCGGAGTAACCTGCCCCAAGCTAGGTGTGAATGAAATTCTTTCTGTTGCACATCCTGGCCAGAACAACACCGTGGCCAGAATAAATGCCTTGATTCTCTGACACCAAAATGCTGACGGAGGGCTTTTATTTTCTCCGCACTTTCAGTGACACCTGGACAGGCCGTGCCCACATGGTGGCAAGGGATCCACGGCAGCCTCACTTCCCCGCTGCAGCTTTCCTAGAGGAAGGAATGGCACCCTGGCAGCTTCTGTTGCAGGAAGGAAGGCAATGCCATACACTGGCACAGGAGGTAATTGCTGTGCCGGGCTCAGCCCTCGGCAGGGGTCTGTGGCAGCAGCTCTTCCCCCAGGGCCTGCCCTTGCATGGCCCAGCAGCCGCCAAAGCGGGAGGTGCCTCTGGAGGCTTGGAGGCCTCTGGAGCTCATTCACAGCCCCAGGGAAAGGGGACTCCTGCACCAACGTCCCTCCCGCTGCGGCTGCCCCGGAGCCGGCCCTGAGTGCCCAGAGCCCCAACGCACAGGAGCAGCCCCGAGCGGGAGCCCTGCCGCGAGCCCAGGGCCAGAGCCAGCCTTGGCTCCCGACTGGGCAGGGGCTCCAGGGTGTGGTTGAGGGATGAATGCTCCCAGCGAGGTTGCAGCGGAGTTTAGGCCTGTCCGTGATTGTCCAAAGTACTCTGCTGAGGGTTCTGCTGCTGCCCAGTGCTTTCATTGGCCTCTTAATTGCTGGGCCTTGTCCTGGGGGGCCCGCTGGGGCTGCAGCCAGTGCTGGCTCCCACTGAGGCTGCCTGGCCCAGAGCAGCCCCAGGGGCACAGGGCAGAGGCAAAGCAAGTTGGGGAGGAGAAAGAGCAGGGACGAGATTGCCCTTGAAAGGCAGAGGCGCTCTGGGGCCCGCTCCTGGCCAGGGAGCCTGCCCAGAGCTGTCCCCTGCTGGCCGGGGCCTTGAGGGGCAGCTGTGCAGCTGGGCCAAGCTGCGCCAGCAGCTCCAGCCGTGCTGGGGAGCCTTGCCAGCTCTGGGCCCTGCTGTGCACGAGGCTCCCTGTGTGCCACTGCCAGCTGGGGCCTCAGCCACCTCCTCTCTCCACAGTTCCACCTCTGGACAGGAGTTGAAAGGCGGTGGCTGCACCTGACACCCAGACATCTTGAGCAGCTCCTCCAGCAGTTATAAGGGCCTGGGCAGCCCTCCCGAGTTCTGAGAAGAGGACCGCAGAACAGCCATCTATGAGGAAACCTCCTCTTCTTCTGTAGATCCCACTGCCACCTCCTCTCCGCATGTGTATCCCCGAACTGCCTTTGTCTCTTTTTTGATCTTCCTCTGTCCCGTCCCAGCCCATTGCTGAGTTCTTCTAAGGACCCCAGGAGCAGCCCAGCAACCTCCAGCCCCTCCTGAGACCAACATGTCCCTTCCTCTGCCCCCGAGCTCCCTGGCCCTGCCCTGTTAACAACAACACTGAGGTTGACCCACCTCTGCCAGGGTAGCTGATGGCCCCTTCTTCTATTGCAATAAAGAGATGGAGCTGTCACCCCAGTGTTCGGGTGGTAGCAGCAGCAAAGCCCACCCGGCAGCAGCACTGGCTGAGCTCCATGGCCTGGAGCAGCCGTGGACACCCACGGTGTGGGCAGGCAGGAGCCAGGCAGGGGCTGCTCTGGCCAGCGACATGGCCCCGAGGGCTGGGGGAGCCTAGGGGGCAAGCAGCAGCATGGGGCTCCTGAGAAAAAGCAACCCCATTTTGTCTTAGTTTTTCATTTTTAGAAATTAGAAATTTTTAGAAACATTTCAAAATAGTTTTCCTGGAGAGAGACATTCCCAAATGTTTCTTTCCAATTACTATAGTAGCTAAGGATTTTTTAAAGTAGTTTTAGAATCTAGAAAAAGTGACCCGATTTTGTCTTCACTTTTCATTTTTAGAAATATTTAGAAATAGTTTTTGTAGAGAGAAATCCCCAAATGTTCCTTCCCTGTTCCCACAATATGTCCCTGTTTGTGGAAGTAGTTTTACATTCTGGTACATTTTTTCCCCTTATACAATAAAAAATAAAATTGCACTTCAGTGGTAATCTTTACTCTAGGAAGAAGTAAGACCCCCCCTCAGACACCCAGCAAGCTGCAGAAGCTCTTTTCCAACGAGAGCTTTGTACCTAGTCACAACCAACATACGTAAAACCTTTTCCCAGATAGTTCCTGGGATTTTTGACAAGCTCACCTCTTAGTCTTCTCAGACAAACTTTATGCATAGTGGGAATCTCTTCAAGTTATCATCTTTGCTTCTGGTGGAACTTCCTCAATTCTAGAGCAGAGGCTTCTCTCAGCTTCCTGCTGCCCCCGGGCTCCCCTCCCGGCCTGCTGGGCTTTGTTGGGTGGCACAGCCTGTGCCAAGGGGCGGCAAGGTGCCTGCAGGCCCCAGCTCTGGGGGAATCGGAGAACGTCCTGCCCGCATGCACCATGCTGCCAGCTCAGCAGTGCAGCACAGCACGGGCTCACGCTCCCCATTGCTCCCACAGATGCAGCCGGCCCCACCACACGCGTTCCTGATTCCCAGAAGGGAATTGGTTTCTCTCAGGGAACACGCTGCTGGCTAGAGTTAATGGCAAGACCAGCTTTTCTACGGAAGGGCCGCGGCCCCGGGCTCCGGTGGGGCTGCAGAGCAGCGCCGCGGGCACAACAAGGGCCTCGCTACGCCCTGGCCCTGTGCTGCAGCCCAAGGCATTTACAGCCACGGCCCTGCCCTGGGGCACAGGAGGCACCCGGGCTACAGGGCAGAGGCACAGGAAGTTGGGGAGGAGAAAGAGCAGGGACGAGATTGCCCTTGAAAGGCAGAGGCGCTCTGGGGCCCGCTCCTGGCCAGGGAGCCTGCCCAGAGCCATCCCCTGCTGGCCGGGGCCTTGAGGGACAGCTGTGCAGCTGGGCCAAGCTGCGCCAGCAGCTCCAGCTGTGCTGGGGAGCCTTGCCAGCTCTGGGCCCTGCTGTGCACGAGGCTCCCTGTGTGCCACTGCCAGCTGGGGCCTCAGCCACCTCCTCTCTTCACAGGAGCGCCTCTGCAGCTTCACAAGACCGGCCAAAATCTTCGGTTGGAGAGACCTGTAGCTGTCAGTAGCCATCCCCACGCCAGTGCCCAACATCTCTGCCACGGCTGCATTATCAGCTTGTTGCCGTGGACCTTGGGCCACTACCCAGAGCAGGAGACTCAGTCTCTCAACGTGCTGGTCCTGGTGTGCGGCCAGGACCGAAGGTGGGCCCCTCCTGCCATGGAAGGGCTTGAGCAACACCTCTGGGCTTCAGCTCTGGTCTCTGGGTGGTAGCACCAGCACTGGCTGATCTGAGTGTCTGGGCACAGCCAGAGCTGGGCAGGCAGGAAGGCAGCAGTTGGGAATGGGGCTCCTGAGGCACCATGTTTTGGCTTTGTTTTTCATTATCAGAAATCAGAAATTTTTAGGACTATTTCGAAATTTATTTTTTTAAGAAAGAAATCCCACCAAAATTCTCCCCTTTTTCCATAGTAGTTTAGGATTTTTCAAAGTAATTTTAGAATTCAGGAAAACTTAGAACATTTTTACACTTCTAGAATTAAAAACAGCATTGTATTTAATTGGTAATCTATACTCTGGGAAGAACTAAGGCAAGCCAAGACACCCAGCGTACTGAAGAGGCTCTTGTCCCACTGGAGATTTGTACGTAGCCACAAATACAAACGTAAAACCTTTGCCCTGATATTTTCCCTGATTCCTGACAAGCTTACCCCTTAGTCTTCAGCGGCAAACCTTGAGCACAATGGTAATCTGCTGCTGTGCAGGAGGGGCTGTGTTTTTATCTGGGTTTAGGGCAAATTTGGGTGATAACCTCCAAAGGGTTTCTGTAGAAAACCCATTCAGGCTGCCTCTTCCCCCAACTAGTATGGGAAGATGATTTTTTTGGAGGAAAGTCGAAAAAAATTCTATATTTAACCGGCAAAGCATTCTCCGGCAGAATAAAAAATGAACAATATTGTACAATTAAACCTCTTGCCGCTTAGAAGAGATGACACACTCAGAAAGTGGGCTGTAGCTCTGCTATCTCATTCTGTTATCAGTCCCTCCTGCACTGGAAATGCCGCAGGCCTGGCCCAGTCCAGTGGGCCACAGGTGTGAGCTGCTGGTGCTCTTCTGGGTTTTCAGTCCAGAGTAGGTTTAAAGAGTTCCACAAAAAAAGAAAAAACACAGTCCAGAGAAATTCTCTGCCTCGGCTAGCTAAAAACTAACTAAAAATCAAAGGAGAGCTCTATCCTGCTATCTGTCCTTGCTGCAGACAACACAGTGCAGGAGTAGGATGCAGGGGAGCAAGAGCAGTTTCTGATAACAAACTCCACGCTTCTTCTCACTCCCGCCGCCCTTCACTCTTGGTACCAGTCCTAAAGGTGCAAGACTTATTTCTGGGCTAAACTGACAAATGGGGATACAAACATCATCAGGTCACCCCAGGACAGTGTCCCAGCTGAACCTGGGGCCTCAGCTACCTCTTCTCTCAACAGCTGCCCCTCTGCAGAAAAAACACCCAAACTCTTCAGTCTGGGACACACCTGCCAGATATTTCCCCATTCCATGCCCATGCCCGATGTCCCTGTGGCAGCTGCATTACCATCTTGTTGCTGTGCAGATGCTGCCACCCCCCAAACAAGACCCTGTGTACCTGAAGGTTTTGCTGAGCAATGGCTCTTTGAAGAACTGAAACAATTACCATCAGGGCAGTCCATTTCTACAGATAGAGGCACAAACTGGGGGTGCAGCTGAGGCCATGAGGTCACAGCAGGCTCAGGGATCACAGCAGGCTGAGGTCACAGTTGGCTCTGAGGTCACAGAGGTCCCAGACCCGGTGGTTGCACAGCAGCACGAGGAGCGAGCAGTCAGTCCTTGAGCACAACTGTTGCGGCAGCAGCGGCGGTGGCAGCAGTGGTGCTGGCATTGGAACAGCGGTGGCAGGACAGCGGTGGCAGCAAGAGCTGCGGGACTGGCAGAGGGCAAGGCACCATGGCCCTTGCTCTGCGCCTCTTCCTCCTGCTCCTCCTGGCCGTGGCCCTGCCTGCCAGGGCTGCCCAGGCTGCTCCGCTGCAAGCGCGGCGAGCAGGTGAGCCGGCAGCCTGGCTCCCCTTTGCCGGGACAGCGCTCCCTGCTCCCCGGGAAGTGCTGGGGATGGTTTTCCCCAGGCCTTTAGGGAGGGTTTCCTCTGGGGCAGGGAGAGAGCCTCCTTGGGCCCTGGGCAGCCCCTGTTTCCTCTCCAGGGATATGTCACAGGGCCTGCAAAGAGGGTGGAGAGTGGCCAGGAGCCAGCCCAGAGCTCCTCAGGCGGCAGTCCATTAACATCTGGCTTCCATAGTCTTACCTGACCCACTAGTAGTGGCCAGTTCCCTAAGGGAGAAGGAGATCCCAGCACACCACGGAAACGCTTCTGATCTCTGCTTCCCTCTAGATTTGGATCGCACATCAGTTATTTGCAAGTGCTGGTGAATGACACTTTAAAGAACTTGGATAATACTGGAGGCAAGTTCTCAATTTCCCTTTTTTTTTGGCAGAATAATCAGTGTCCATGTGGCAAGAGCTCACCCATCTGCCATTTTCGTTAACGTTAAGTCAGCAGTGAAGAATTCGGAAAACATTGCCCTATTCCCTTCTGAAGCGCTGAGTGATCCCACAGGATCGCTGTCAGTGGGAGGAAGGAGCATTTAGCTGTCCATCCTCCTCCCGTGTACAATGCCAGTGTGTCCTTCCGTGTGCTCTGTGTAGCCACGGAGAAGAGCAGGGAAGGCAGGGGCTGGGCCCAGGGCTGTGCCCCGGGGCTGAGCCTTGCTTGCAGCCTGAGGATCTCCTCCAGTGCCACAGGAGCAGTGCAGTCCTGCCTCTCTTTGCAGCTGAACCTGTGGCTGAAGGAGATCTGGATCCCCAACACATATCCACAACTGAGCCTCTGGGAGATGGTGAGGGTAGGTCAAGGCCTTTCCCCTGGGAATGCTGCCAGCTCAGAGCCCAAAGCTCGGCCAGGGGGGCATCGCTGCAGGTGCCAGGAAGAGCCATGCACGTGTGTGCCCTCGCCCTGCGCGATCCCCTCACCGCTTCTGCGGCTCAGTGGTGCCCGTGCAGCTGAGCAGAGATGGCAGAAGCTTCTGTGGCTGTTGAGTTACAGGGGTGGCTGCAGAGAGGACTTCTCCAGCTTCCTTGCTTGTTCCTGCACTCAAGCCCGGCTCCATCGCAGGGATGAGCAGTGTGTCCCTGCTGAGTCCACAGGCTGAGCCCTGCTTTTGTGGCATCCATTCATGGGAAATGGAAACATTTCTCTTAAGGTCCCCTGAGAATGAACAACAAACCTACAGGAGACACAAAATCCTTGGAGGCATCTAAACAGATGGACAAGATGCAGAGTGATCTGGAGAGGTGCCGTGGTGGGTGCATTTCCCTCAGCCTTGTCCTGGGGCTCAGCAGCCGGGGGCTTTGTCTGCACATCTGGACACGCCGTGCCCGGCACAGCGGGAAGGGATCCATGGCAGCCTCACTGCCCCGATGCTGCTTCCACGCCCTGCAGGGCTGTTTCCCAGCCTGGCCTGGCTGCAGCTTCTCCCCAGCCTCTGCAGGAAGGCATTGGGCATCAGCTGACCCGCAGCCCAAACTGCACCACAGGCCATGCACACCCTGAGATCCCCTGCAATTTCCCAGTCTCTATCTAGGCTGATCAGTAAGGGCGGGTGTTTTGATGACAGTGGGGCCTGGCCTACCCAGGAAGTTTCTGTCTTTGTCAAGCATTACCTCCTGAGGATGCCACTTTCCCAGTGTGGAACAGCCCTATCTGATCCAGCTGTCCCATTTCCTTTCTGCAGAAATGGATGGAGAAGCTGCAGAGAAGGAAGCATTTCCCAGAGGAAGCAGTGGCTCATTGGCAGCCTCTGCTGCAGGAAGGGAGGCGATGCCAGGCCCAGTCCCAGGAGGTAATTGCTGTGCCTCTGGGCCTGAGCCCTGCTGAGGCTTGAGCTGCCCTCTCTGCTGCTTGGCACTGCGGGCACAGCCTGGACAAGACGGGCACAGCCCAAAGGAATTATCCTGAGCAGGCTCAGAGCACTTGGGTACTGAGCTGTCCTGCTGGGCTCCCTCCGTGGGAGACTGTCCCGAAACCTGGGAGCGGCTGCACGGGGTGCCCATGGTGGGGAAAGGGCAGAGGGACAGAGCAAGGCTCCCGTGTGGCTTGAGAGGGCCTGGCCATGTCCTCTTCTGTTAGGGGAGCAATTTCAAAGGAAAGAGAAATAAAGAGAGAGAGGGAGTCAGGAAGGGCGTAAGGGAGGGCAGGATGGAGGGAGGGATGATTGTGGCACTGCCTGCTGCATTTTTCCACTACTGCTTTAGAAAGAGTTTCAGCTTTGGCTGTGACAGAGCCCCAAGGCAACCTGGGCTGCTCCAGGCACCTCTCCAGGGATGTTGCACAGGGCCTGCAAAGAGAATGGGGATGGACCAGGAACCAGCCCAGAGCTCCCCAGGCCCCTGTGCAGCTTTGGCCATGTCCTTGCACATCTGGCTCCCTGGGCTTTAACCGACCCCTTTGCAGTGCTCATTTCCCAGAGGCAAAGGGGGACTCCAGCACACCATGGAAATGGGTCTGATCTGTGCTCGCTTCTAGATTGGGATCGCGAATTGCAGTTTCTGGATGCCCTGCTGGATGATGGCTTGAAACTCTTGGAGAATGCTGGAGGCAAGTTCTCTGTATGCCTTTCATAACAGTGTCAATATCCTGGCATCGCTGCAGGTGCCAGGACAGAGCCATGCACGTATACACCCTCACCCTGTGCGATCCCCTCACCGCTCCTGCGGCTCAGTGGTGCCCGTGCAGCTGAGCAGAGATGGCAGAAGCTTCTGTGGCTGTTGTGTTACAGGGGTGGCTGCAGGGAGGACTTCTCCAGCTCCTTTGCTGGTTCCTGCACACAAGCCCAGCTCCCATCGCAGGGGTGAGTAGTGTGTCCCTGCTGACCCCACAGGCTGAGCCCTGCTTTTGTGGCATCCATTCATGGGAAATGGAACCATGTTGCTCTAAGGTCCTCCAACGGGAAAGAACAAAGCTGCAGGACACAAGAAAGCCCAGGACCAATCTGAACACAGGAGACGCATGCTAAAGGAAATGCTGCAGGCAGGACAAGGTGGGTGCATTCCCTCAGCCTTGTCCTGGGGCTCAGCAGCCGGGGGCTTTGGCTGCACATCTGGACACGCCGTGCCCAGCACAGCGGGAAGGGATCCATGGCAGCCTCGCTGCCCCGCTGCTGCTTGCACGCCCTGGGGGCTGTTTCCCAGCCTGGCCTGGCTGCAGCTTCTCCCCAGCCTCTGCAGGATGGAATTTGGCATCAGTTGACAGGCAGACCAAACTACACCACGAGCATGACATGGCCTGCAATTTTCCATCTCCAGAAAAATCAGAAGGGGCAGCAGTTTGGAGAACAGAGGGCCCAGGCCTACCCAAAAAGTTGATAGGGATTTCCTGATTCTTAAACACATCTTTGACAAGCATTGGCTCCTGAAGATGCCCACCTTCCCAGTGGGGAACAGCCGCACCTGTTCCAGTTGTACCTCATCCTTTCTCCAGAAGCAGATGGAGAGGCTGGGCAGAAGGAAGCATTTCCTGGAGGAAGCAGTGGCTCATTGGCAGCCTCTGCTGCAGGAAGGGAGGCGATGCCAGGCCCAGTCCCAGGAGGTAATTGCTGTGCCTCTGGGCCTGAGCCCTGCTGAGGCTTGAGCTGCCCTCTCTGCTGCTTGGCACTGCGGGCACAGCCCGGACAAGACGGGCACAGCCCAGACGAATTATCCTGAGCAGGCTCAGGGCACGCAGGTACTGAGCTGTCCTGCTGGGCTCCCGCTGTGGGAGACACGTCCCAAAACCTGGGAGCGGCTGCACGGGGTGTCCACGGTGGGGAAAGGGCAGAGGGACAGAGCAAGGCTCCCGTGTGGCCTGAGAGGGCTTGGCCATGTGCCCTTGGGCTCTGGGAGCAGTTCCATGGGCAGGTGGGCAAGCAGGATGGAGGGTTGGAGGTTGGGAGTGACAGCTGTGGCACTGCAGATTTCCCCAAGCATTTAGTGAGGGTTTCCTGTGTGGCAGTGAGAGAGCCCCAGGGCCCTGCGCTGCTCCAGCTGCCCCTCCAGGGATGTTGCACAGGATCTCCAAAGAGGGTGGAGAGTGATCAGGCTCCCACAGCCTTACCCCACCCCCTTGCAATGCCCAATTCCCCAAGGCAGAAGGGGATCCCAGCACACCATGGAAACGGTTCTGTAGAATCTGTGCTCCCTTCTCAACTGGGATCATGACTTGGATTATTTGAAAATGCTGATGAATGGTGCTTTGAAGACCTTGCCATATGCTGGAGGCAACTTCTCAATGTACCTTTCCTAAAAGAATAGTCCATTTCTGTGTGGCAAGAGCTCACTCATGAGCCGTTTCCTTTAAGTTCCTGTGAAGGTTGATCAGTACTGGACACCTTGCCCTGCTCCCTTCTGGAGGCCTGAGGGATCCCACAGGATCACTGTCAGTGGAAGGAAGGAGCATTTAGCTGTCCATCCTCCTCCCGTGTGCAATGGCAGTGTGTCCTTCCCTGTGCTCTGTGCAGCCACGGAGAAGAGCAGAGAGGGAAGGGGCCAGGCCCAGGGCTGTGCCCCGGGGCTGAGCCTTTCTCAGCTCCTTTGCTGAGTGGAAGGCAGAGCCGAGGGAGTGCCTTGGAGGGTACCAATCACCCAGGTGCACTCACTGCCACTCAGGCCTGAAGGAGAATCTTCAGCAGTGCCATTGGAGCTGTTCTGTCCTGCCTTTCTTTGCAGCTGAACCTGTTGCTGAAGGTGATCGGGCTTCCCAACCCACATTCCAGATTGAGCCTCTGGGAGATGGTGAGGGTAGGTCAAGGCCTTTCCCCTGGGAGAGCTGCCAGCTCAGAGCCCAAAGCTCGGCCAGGGGGGCATCGCTGCAGGTGCCAGGACAGAGCCATGCACGTGTGTGCCCTCGCCCTGCGCGATTTGCTCACAACTTCTGCTCAGCACTGGCAGCTGTTTGAAGGAGGTCGGGCCCTTGCTCAGCCCAAAAAGCCATGATGTTTTGTGAATCTTATGCCCATTTTTGATAAGCACGATGCCTTGAAGATACCACCAAAGCAATCAGGAATCGTTCCATCTGCTAAGGTGTGCTTTTTTGTTTCTTAAGTGATGGACCAAAAGGCAGGACAGAAGGAGGTGTTTCTCCAAGGAAGCAGAGGCCAATTGGCAGCCCCTGCTGCAGGAAGGAAGGCCAAGCCAGACACAGGCACAGGCACAGGAGGTAATTGCTGCGCCAGGCTCATCCCTCAGTGGGGCTGTGTGGCAGAAGCTCTTCCCCCAGGTCCTGGGGAAGATTGCAACAGCTGAAAAGGAGGGAGGGAAATGGGAGGAGGCAGTCCTTAGACGAAAAGAGTTCCAGAGGGGAGTGGACTTAGGGAAAACCCCAATGGGGTTATCTTGAGGGTGGGGCCCCGGCCCCTGAACCAATCACTCGACGCTCTAGCTGGAAGTTTCTGGAGAGAAGGGTGGGAGCGCCGAGTGACGGACAGGGCACTGGGAAGGGATTTGAGAAAGGATACATTAGTTTCCAAGGCAACTGGGGAGGAGTTGGGATAACTGGCAGCACAAGGGAGGGAGAAGACAACCAGGGTAGAAGCATTACATGCTAGGGGGGAACAGAACACTCCAAATTATATAGACACAAAACAACAGCTGGGCATAAGGCTCATGGGGAACCACGTTTTGACTTTGTTTTTCAATTTCAGAAATCTGAAATTTTTAGGACTATTTATATTTGGTTTTTTTTAGAAAGAAATCCCACCAAAATTCTCCACTTTTTCCAGAGTAGTTTAAGAGTTTTCAAAGTAGTTGTAGAATTCAGGAAAACTTAGAACATTTTACACTTCTAGAATAAAAAACAGAATTGCATTTCATTGGTAATCTTTATTCTAGGAAGAACTAAGGCAACCCAAGACAGCTAGTATACTGGAGAGGCTCTTTTCCCACTGCAGATTTGTACCTAGCCACAAAAACTAACGTAAAACCTTTTCCCTGATATTTCCTGGGATTTCTGACAAGCTCACCTCTCAGCCTTCAGAGGCAAACTTTGAGCACAGCAGGAATCTCTTCACGTCCCCATCTTTGTTTGCTTCTTCAAGAACTGCCTCGGTTCTAGAGCAGAGGCTTCTCTCAGCTTCCTGCCGCCCCGCTGCGCCCCAAGCCTGTCCTGAGCCCTCTCCTGCAGCTGCTGCGCTGCCCTGGAGCTGCGGTAAAACACAGCAGCTCTGCCACACGCGCTCAGCAGGACTGGAGAGGCTTTCTGGCCTTGCTTACATTAGCCTGCTGGCTTCTCTAAACACAGCTTGAGCTTTTGAACGCTATGTTTCACCTGGCACACACAAACTGATGCTGCCTTTCTCGTGGAGGCTAAACTGCCATGGGCTTTCAAAGCTTTCTGGCCAGCATAGGGCCTGGAAAACCACTTCATGCAGCTATTCAGTCTTGAAAATGGCCCAGTCTATGTATCAAAGAACTTGTTGAAATGCTGGAGCCCACCAGAGCATCCTTCCAGGGCATTGCTTTCTCCCCCACACCTCTCCCTAGATGACTGCCAAACAGCACCTTTGACAGTTCTTTTCTCCAGAAGCTTAGAGGCACCATTTGATTTGGGGGAGAAAAAAAGGGAAATGTTCTATGATATCATCATCATCATCCTCATCATGCTCATCAAGACAATGAGCTGAAAATTAGACTGAGCTGCAAATTAGTGAAATGACATCAACACCTCCTACTGTGGACTTATTTCTCACAGTGCAGCACTGGCTTTGCTATCCCGTGAAACTGAAGACGTGCTACAGTCCCTAAAATCAGGTGGATGCAGATATCATTTGAAGTCAAGTACAGCTCTGTGAGAGCTTTAGGGATTGGGCCTACACTTGGCACTGTTATGTATCCGGAGAAACCTGCCCCAAGCTAGGTGTGAATGAAATTCTTTCTGTTGCACATCCTGGCCAGAACAACACCGTGGCCAGAATAAATGCCTTGATTCTCTGACACCAAAATGCTGATGGAGGGCTTTTGTTTTCCCCGCACTTTCATTGACACCTGGACAGGCCGTGCCCACACGGTGGAGAGGGATCCACGGCAGCCTCACTTCCCCGCTGCAGCTTTCCTAGAGGAAGGAATGGCACCCTGGCAGCTTCTGTTGCAGGAAGGAAGGCAATGCCATACACTGGCACCAGAGGTAATTGCAGTGCCGGGCTCAGCCCTCGGCAGGGGTCTGTGGCAGCAGCTCTTCCCCCAGGGCCTGCCCTTGCACGGCCCGGCAGCAGCCAAAGCTAGAGGCGCTCTGGAGGCTTGGAGGCCTCTAGAGATCATTCACAGCCCCAGGGAAAGGGGACTCCTGCACCAACGTCCCTCCCACTGCGGCTGCTACAGAGCCGGCCCGGAGTACCCAGAGGCCCAAGGCACAGGAGCAGCCCCGAGCGGGAGCCCTGCCATGACCCCAGGGCCAGAGCCAGCCTTGGCTCCCGACTGGGCAGGGGCTGCACTGGGTCCTGACAGGGCCTGACTCTGTGCCCTGGGGCTGGGGGAGCTGTCACGGGGCAGGGAGGGCCAGGGCTGCCACTGGCTGCTCAGGGATGGGTTTGGTCCGTGTCCCTCCAAGCAGCGACTGCCCAAGCAGCGGTGCTGCCCCCGGGCTCTCCTCCCGGCCTGCTGGGCTTTGTTGGGTGGCACAGCCTGTGCCAAGGGGCGGCAAGGTGCCTGCAGGCCCCAGCTCTGGGGGAAACGGAGAAGGTCCTGCCCGCATGCACCGTGCTGCCAGCTCAGCAGTGCAGCACGGCGCGGGCTCACCCTCCCCATTGCTCCCACAGGTGCAGATGCAACCACAGCACGTGTTCCTGATTCCCAGATGGGCCTTGGAAGGGGTTTCTGTGAGGGAACAGGCTGCTGGCTAGGGTTAATGGCAGGCCTGCTTCTTGTGGAGCTTATCTTTATTTTATGCTGTTTCCAAATTTGGAATTGCTGGAAGAGAATAAGGTGAGTGTTTTGTTCATCTTTCCCTCAAAGAACTTCTTTTGAAAGCCTACTGCGAACAGGAAATAATCCCACTGAGGCTGCAGTGGAGTTGTGGCCAGTCCATGATTGTCCAAAGAACTCTGCTGAGGGTTCTGCTGCTGCCCAGAGCTTTCATTGGCCTCTTAATTGCTGGGCCTTGTCCTGGGGGCCCGCTGGGGCTGCAGCCAGTGCTGGCTCCCACTGAGGCTGCCTGGCCCAGAGCAGCCCCAGGGGCACAGGGCAGAGGCAAAGCAAGGTGGGGAGGAGAAAGAGCAGGGACGAGATTGCCCTTGAAAGGCAGAGGCGCTCTGGGGCCCGCTCCTGGCCAGGGAGCCTGCCCAGAGCCGTCCCCTGCTGGCCGGGGCCTTGAGGGACAGCTGTGCAGCTGGGCCAAGCTGTGCCAGCAGTTCCAGCCGTGCTGGGGAGCCTTGCCAGCTCTGGGCCCTGCTGTGCACGAGGCTCCCTGTGTGCCACTGCCAGCTGGGGCCTCAGCCACCCCCTCTCTTCACAGGAGTGCCTCTGAAGCTTCACAAGACCAGCCGGGGACTTCAGTGTGGGAGAACTGGACCTGTCATCTTGCATCTCCGTGCCCGTGTCCATTGTCCCTTCCACAGGTGCATTACCAGCTTATTGTTGGAAACATCCTGCAACCACTACGCAGAACAGCACCCTCTGTCCCTGAAGGGACTGGCCGTGATCTCCTGTCAGGGCAAGAGGTGCAGCCCTGCAAGCCAGGGAATGGCTTTTGAGAAAAATGATACTTCCTTCTAAAAATTTAAGAGGTTTATTAAAAATTTATTTAAAATATCACAGGAGACTGAATAGGAAATTATTATAGCAGCAGGAGTAGAGGATTTTCCCACCATATGCTCATCTACAGAAGGGAGGTTTCACTTTTTAACTCTTTTGCCCTTCTTCAAGTTCTGTCCATCGACCTATTATTTGCTGTCCAGTGGTGCAGTTTAATTCCTTACATCTCGATTGGAGGTCAGGTGCTGCTGTCATAACAAGGTGACCCTCCTAATGTCCTGAACTCAGGTCACCCCATTCTAACAATGCAAGGGGAGGTAAAACATAACTATAAGTCTATAAAACTTCTCTTAACATATATACATTATATTTGTCTTTTAATTGTGAGAGTCAACTGTCACATTACTCATCTATCACAGGCTTGAGTCCAGCTCCAGCTCAGGTGTTTCTGTGCTACCGCCAGCACAGGCAGAGCTGCTTGTCTGGGCACAGCCAGGGCTGGGCAGGCAGCAGCCAGGCATGGGGCTCGTGAGATCAACAGCACCCTCATGTTATCTTTGTTTTTCATTTGAAACATTTTGATATGTTTTTCATTTGTAGCATTTAGAAAAGTTTTTCATAGAATACCAACCCCAGATGTTTGTTTCCCTTTACTCCAACAGTACTCTATTTGTCAAAGTGTTTTACAGTTACAGAAACCTAGAAACTTCTGACGCTTTGGCAATAAAAAATAAAATTGCTTTTAATTCTTCATGTTTATTCTTGCACAGCCCGGACAAGATGGGCACAGCCCAGAGGAATTATCCTGAGCAGGCTCAGGGCACTCGGGTACTGAGCTGTCCTGCTGGGCTCCCTCCGTGGGACACACGTCCCGAAAACCTGGGAGCGGCTGCACGGGGTGCCCAAGGTGGGGAAAGGGCAGAGGGGGAGAGCAAGGCTCTGTGTGGCCTGAGAAGGCTTGGCCATGTGCCCTGGGCCTGGGGGAGCTGTCACGGGGCAGGGAGGGGGCCAGGGCTGCCACTGGCTGCTCAGGGATGGGTTTGGCCCGTGTCCCTCCAAGCACTGACTGCCCAAGCAGCTGCGCTGCCCCCGGGCTCTCCTCCCGGCCTGCTGGGCTTTGTTGGGTGGCACAGCCTGTGCCAAGGGGCGGCAAGGTGCCTGCAGGCCCCAGCTCTGGGGGAATCGGAGAACGTCCTGCCCGGATCCACCGTGCTGCCCGCTCAGCAGTGCAGCTCAGCACGGGCTCATGCTCCCCACAGATTCTGTAGAGGCTCAAAACAAGACAGGAATACGTGGTCTAAATCCACTTTGATGAATCCTTAGGATTTTCTGCTTGCAGGACTGGCACTCTTTACTGTGTCACTTGCCATGGCCTCTTTCCACAGTCATATCTTTCCCCCTTCATATGTCCTGCCAAACACCTAAGGGAGAACTGGATCTTTGATTGCACATCTCCCTGCCCATGCCCCATGTCCCTGTCACAGCTGCTTTACCAGCTTGTTGCTGTGCAGATGCTGCCACCGCCCAAACAAGGTCCTCTCCCGCTGAAGGCACTGGCCCTGCCCTCTGGCCCCTACTGAAGGTGGGCAGGGCTTGGCCCAGCTTTTCTGTTGCAATAAAGAGAAGGTGCCGTCACCCCAGTGTCCGGGTGGTAGCACCAGCAAAGCCCACTCGGCAGCAGCATGTAGGAAAAAATTAGGGAGGCCAAAGCTGAGTTTGAACTTGAAATGGCGACTTCTGTAAAGGATAATAAAAAATGGTAATGTTTTTACAAATATATCAGTGGTAAAAGGAAGGGTAAGACACACCTTTGTTCTTTGGTAGATGTGGCAGGGAACTTAGTAACTGCAGATGAGGAGAAGGCAGAGGCGCTTAATGCCTTCTTTGCCTCAGTCTTTAGTGGGAAGACAACTTGTCCTCAGGACAACTGTCCTCCTGAGTTGGTAGATGGTGTGTCATGGTTTGACGCTGGCACAATGCCAGTGCTCCCATGAAGATACCTTCTCCCTGGTAGCTGCTGTGAGATGTGACCAGGAATAGGCAAAGCAGGCTCCTACTTAGGAAAGAAAAGAAAACAGAACTTTATTAACTACTCTACAACTATAGATAAAAGGAACACACACAGGGAAAATGAAAACCTTACAAATACATTTCCTCCTCCCCCCACCAAATTCCCAACACAATACATCTATTCCTCAAATCACCAACTCTCAGTCCAGCACCACTCTTCAAACAATCAATCCTCAGTTCATCAAGAGGAGAGGAGTCCTTCTTGTACCATGGGCTTCCCCTGGAAACACAGCTGAAGCCTCGTGTGTTTCCGTGTCACTCGTGGCACTGCCCAGAGTACATCTGCGTCGTGACCTCTTCCTTTCATGTCCAGTGCTCTCACCACTGAACACAGACCAGAGCTGCTTCTAGGGTTGTCTTTTTTTAAGGATGCTCTGTCCCAATCCAAAAAAGGCACAGTCTCTCCTTTGGGACACCTGTCCCCACAATCTCTCCTTTGGGACACCTGTCCCCCCCATATGTTTTCACCCCCTGGGGCCGAGGGGCACCAACACTGAACCCTCTTGGTTCTGAGGCATTGCCTCCCCCTGGATGCAGTCTCTGTATCACAAGGAACATGCTTCTGTCCATGGCTGTACAAAAAGAGTCCAGCAAAAGCCACTCCATCATCTCTTCCCACTAGCATTCTTCTCCACTCTTCCACTATTTCTCACTCACCCAGACCTCTCTCACACTTGCACATTTCCTTCTTCATCTTCCACTCTATCTTCTAGGAGAGGTCAATGATCTGTAAAGTTCTCATTCTCCAAAAAGGGGTTAAAAGCTCCTACAAGCAGCCGGTTGAACTCCCCCCTTCTTCTCCATCGCAGCCGTGCTGCTGGCACAGGCCCATGTTTATCCAGTTTCAAGGTTACAGTCCCAGGCACCGGCTCGCTTTCTCTCTCTCTCTGTGTCTCTGGGGGGGCTGCCCGATGGCTCCCGGTGTCTCTCTCTCTTCCACCCTTCCACCCCCGGGCTCAGGCCTACCTCTCCCAGCCACATGGCTTTTCCCCTCCCCCTGCCCAGCCAGCAGCCGGGCCGGGGGAGAGACCCAAACTCCTTCCCGCTGGAAATCCAAAAGGACCCTCCCAGGGGAGAGCTCTGCTTTTAACCCCGTGCTCTCAGAGGCGGATCCATGTCCTAAATGGCCAGGTTAAATGCCAATATTAAAGCCTGAATATCCATTGGCCCAAAACACAGCATCCCAAAAAACACATTTCCTGTCAAACCACCACATGGTGTCAGGGAGCAGAATGGGCCCCCTGTTATCCAAGAGGAGGTAGTCAAAGAACTGCTGAGCACTTGGATGCTCATAATCTATGGGGCCAGATGGGATTCACCCCAGGGTGATGAGGGAACTGGCAGATGAACTTGCCGAGCTGCTCTCCATTATTTACCAGCAGCCCTGGCTCACTGCTGAGGTTCCAGATGACTGGAAGCTGGCCAATGTGACACCCATCCACCAAAGGGTGGAAAGGAGGATCCTGGTAATTACAGACCAGTTAGCCCGACCTCAGCACCCGGTGAGGTGATGGTATAGTTTATACGGAGTGTCATCACAGAGAACTTAGAGGATGGCCAGGGCTCAGAGCCAGCCAACAGGGGTTTAGCAGGCATAGGTTGTGCCTGACCAACCTGATCTCCTTTTATGACCAGGTGACCCTCCTGGTGGATGCAGGAAAGGCTGTGGATGCGTCTATTTGGACTCCAGCAAGGCCTTTGGCACTGTGGAGTGTCCCACAGTACACTCCCGGAAAAGCTGCAGCCCACAGCTTGAACAGGAGAACACTTTGCTGGGTTAGGAACTGGATGGCCCAGAGAGTGGTGGTGAATGGTGCTGCATCCAGCTGGCAGCCAGTCACCAGTGGTGTCCCTCAGGGCTCTGTGCTGGGGCCAGCTCTGTTCAATATTTTTATTGACAACATGGATGAGGGGATTGAGTCTTTCATTATAAATCTGCAGATGACACTGAGCTGGGAGCTGTGTCCATCTGTTGGAAGGTAGGAGGGTTCTGCAGGGAGACCTGGAATGGTTGGAGGCATGGGCAGAGTCCAATAGGATGAAGTTTAGTAAGTCCAAGTGCCCAGTCCTGCATTTTGGCCACAATAACCCCCTGCAGCGTTCTAGGCTGGGGACGGTGTGGCTGGACAGTGCCCAGGCAGAAAGGGACCTGGGGGTGCTGCTCGACAGCAAGCTGAACGTGAGCCAGCAGTGTACCCTGCTGGCCAAGAAGGCCAAGGGCATTCTGGCCTGGATCAGGAATAGTGTGGCCAGCAGGAGCAGGGAGGTCACTCTTCCCCTGTATTTGGCACTGGTGAGGCCTCACCTCGAGTGCTGTGTCCACTTCTGGCCCCTCAGTTTGGGAAGGACGTTGAGACGCTGAGCACATCCAGAGGAGGCAACGAGGCTGGTGAGGGGCTTGGAAGACACACCCTGTGAGGAACCACTGAGGGAGCTGGGGGTATTTAGCCTGGAGAAAAGGAGGCTCAGAGGTGAGCTTCTTCTACAACTCCCTGAAAGATGGAGCCCCCCAGGTCCACTCCACCTATAGTCAGGCGGGTGTCTTTCTCCAGGCAGCGGCTGGCAGAATGAGAGGACAAAGTCTCAAGCCATGCCAAGGGAAATATAGGTTGGTATTAGGAAAAAGTTTTTCATGGAAAGAGTGATAAGGTCCAGAAATGGCCTGGCCGGGGAGGTGGTGGAGTCACCATCCCTGGATGTGTTAAAAAAAAGACTGGATGTGACACTGGGTGCAATTGTTTAGTTGAGGTGTTGGGACATGGGGTGGACTGGATGATCTTCAAGGCCTATTCAAACTTGGTCATTCTGTGAATTCTGTGAATTCTGTAAATTCTGAGCATGCCAGGGACACAGCCTGACCAGTAATGTCATCAGGCAAACAAAGGCTTTGCTGAGCAATGGCCCTTTGATGAAGCAAAATATTTACAAACAGGGCAGGCCACTTGTACAGATGGGGGCACACTCGAGGGGTACAGCTGAGGCCATGAGGTCACAGCAGGCTCAGGGGTCACAGCAGGCTGAGGTCACAGCAGGCTCTGAGGTCACAGAGGTGCCAGAGCCCCGTGGTTGCACAGCAGCACGAGGAGCGAGCAGTCAGTCCTTGAGCACAACTGTTGCGGCAGCAGCGGCGGTGGCAGCAGTGGTGCTGCCATTGGAACAGTGGTGTCAGGACAGCGGCGGCAGCAAGAGCTGCGGGACTGGCAGAGGGCAAGGCACCATGGCCCTTGCTCTGCGCCTCTTCCTCCTGCTCCTCCTGGCCGTGGCCCTGCCTGCCAGGGCTGCCCAGGCTGCTCCGCTGCAAGTGTGGCGAGCAGGTGAGCCGGCAGACTGGCTCCCCTTTCCCGGGACAGCGCTCCCTGCTCCCCGGGAAGCGCTGGGCATGGTTTTCCCCAGGCCTTTAGGGAGGGTTTCCTCTGGAGGAGGGAGAGAGCCTCCTTGGGCCCTGGGCAGCCCCTGTTTCCTCTCCAGGGATGTGTCACAGGGCCTGCAAAGAGGGTGGAGAGTTGCCAGGAGCCAGCCCAGAGCTCCCCAGGCCCCTGTGCAGTTTGGCCTTGTCCATTCACACCTGGCTCCCATAGCCTTACCCAACCCTCTTGCAGTGCCCAGTTCCCAGAGGCACAAGGAGATCCCAGCACACCATGGAAATGGTTCTAATCTCTGCTTCCCTCCAGATTGGTATCGCAAACTGCATTATCTAGATGCCCTATTGGATGACAGCTTGAAAATGTTGAAGGATGCTGGAGGTAAGTTGTCCGTGTGCCTTTCCTAAGAGAATAATCCTATGTGTCTATGTGGCAAGAGCTCACTCATGAGCCATTTCCCTTAACATAATCTCAGGACTGAAGAAATCTGCAATTCTTCTCTGGCTCTATTCTAGAGCCCTGAGTGATCCCCCAGGATCGCTGTCAGTGGGAGGAAGGAGCATTTAGCTGTCCATCCTCCTCCTGTGTGCAATGGCAGTGTGTCCTTCCGTATGCTCTGTGCAGCCACGGAGAAGAGCAGAGAGGGAAGGGGCCGGGCCCAGGGCTGTGCCCGAAGTCTGAGCTGTGCCTGCAGCCTGAGGATCTCCTACAGTGCCACGGGAGCTGTTCTGTCCTGCCTTTCTTTGCAGCTGTACCTGTTGCTGAAGGTGATCTGGCTTCTCAACACAAGTCCACAACTGAACCTCTGGGAGATGGTGAGGGCAGGTCAAGGCCTTTCCCCTGGGAGAGCTGCCAGCTCAGAGGCCAAAGCTCGGCCAGGGGGGGCATTGCTGCAGGTGCCAGGACAGAGCCATGCATGTGTGTGCCCTCGCCCTGCGCGATTTACTCACAACTTCTGCTCAGCACTGGCAGCCGTTTGGAGGAGTTTGGGCCCTGGCCCAGCCCCAAAAGCCCAGATTTTTTCCTGACCCTTATCCATTACTTTGAAAAGCATTGGCACCTGAAGATGCCACCTCCATGAATAGTGGATGGTTCCATCTGATCCAGCTGTGCCTCTTCCTTTCTCAAGTGATGGACCAACCGTCTGTGCAGGAGGATGCCAACCCCGGAGGAAGCAGAGGCCGACTGGCAGCCCCTGCTACAGAAAGGAAGGCCAAGCCAGACATGGGCACAGGTACAGGAGGTACTTGCTCTGCCAGGCTCAGACCTCGGCAGGGCTGTATGGCAGCCGCTCTTTCCCCAGGGCCTGCCCTTGCACGGACGGCAGCAGCCAAAGCTGGAGGCGCCTCTGGAGCCTTGGAGGCCTCTGGAGCTTGTTCACAGCCCCGGGGAAAGGGGACTCCTGCACCAACGTCCCTCCCACTGCGGCTGCTCTGGAGCCAGCCCTGAGTCCACAGAGCCCCAAGGCACAGGAGCAGCCCCGAGCGGGAGCCCTGCCGCGAGCCCAGGGCCAGAGCCAGCCTTGGCTCCCGACTGGGCAGGGGCTCCAGGGTGTAGTTGAGGGATGAGTGTTCCCAGCGAGGTTGCAGCGGAGTTTAGGCCTGTCCGTGATTGTCCAAAGTACTCTGCTGAGGGTTCTGCTGCTGCCCAGAGCTTTCATTGGCCTCTTAATTGCTGGGCCTTGTCCTGCGGGGCCCGCTGGGGCTGCAGCCAGTGCTGGCTCCCACTGAGGCTGCCTGGTCAAGAGCAGCCCCAGGGGCACAGGGCAGAGGCAAAGCAAGGTGGGGAGGAGAAAGAGCAGGGACGAGATTGCCCTTGAAAGGCAGAGGCGCTCTGGGGCCCGCTCCTGGCCAGGGAGCCTGCCCAGAGCCGTCCCCTGCTGGCCGGGGCCTTGAGGGACAGCTGTGCAGCTGGGCCAAGCTGTGCCAGCAGCTCCAGCCGTGCTGGGGAGCCTTGCCAGCTCTGGGCCCTGCTGTGCACGAGGCTCCCTGTGTGCCACTGGCAGCTGGGCCTTCAGCCACCTCCTTTCCTCACAGGAGTGCCTCTGCAGCTTCACAAGACCGGCCAAATAACTCAGCCAGGGGGAAGTGCACCGGTCATCTCTCATCTCCGTGCCCGTTGTCCCTTCCACAGCTGCATTACCATCTTATTGCTGGGGACATGCTGTTGCCACCACCACCCAGAACAGGACCCTCTGTCCCTAATTGTGCTGGCCCTGGTGTCCAGTCAGACCAGAAGGTGCAGCCCTCCTGCCAGGGAAGGGCCTGCATCTAGCAACATGTCTGGCCTTCAGCTCCGGTGTCTGTGAGCTACCACCAGAGCTCGTGGAGCTGCTTGTCTGGGCCAACCCAGGGCTGTGCAGGCAGCAGCCTGACATGGGGCTCATGAGACCAGCAGCAAGCTGATGTTATCTTCATTTTTCATTTTTATACATTTAGATACGTTTTTCATTTGTAGCATTCAGAATAGAGACCCAAAGTGTTCCCCTTTAATGCAATAGTTCAAGCTAGTGCCCAACATCTCTGCCACGGCTGCATTATCAGCTTGTTCTGTGGACCTTGGGCCACCACCCAGAGCAGGAGCCTCTGTCTCTCAACGTGCTGGCCCTGGTGTGCGGCCAGGACCGAAGGTGGGCCCCTCCTGCCATGGAAGGGCTTGAGCAACACCTCTGGGCTTCAGCTCTGGTCTCTGGATGGTAGCACCAGCACTGGCTGATCTGAGTGTCTGGGCACAGCCAGAGCTGGGCAGGCAGCAGTCGGGGATGGGGCCCCTGAGGCACCACGTTTTGGCTTTGTTTTTCATTTTCAGAAATCAGAAATTTTTAGGACTATTTAGAAATTTATTTTTTTTTTAAGAAAGAAATCCCACTAAAATTCTCCCCTCTTTCCATAGTAGTTTAGGATTTTTCAAAGTAATTTTAGAATTCAGGAAAACTTAGAACATTTTTACACTTCTAGAATTAAAAACAGAATTGCATTTCATTGGTAATCTTTATTCTAGGAAGAACTAAGTCAACCCAAGACAGCTAGTATACTGGAGAGGCTCTTTTCCTGCTACAGATTTGTACCTAGCCACAAAAACTAACATAAAACCTTTTCCCTGATATTTCCTGGGATTTCTGACAAGCTCACCTCTCAGCCTTCAGAGGCAAACTTTGAGCACAGCAGGAATCTCTTCAAGTCCCCATCTTTGTTTGCTTCTTCAAGAACTGCCTCGGTTCTAGAGCAGAGGCTTCTCTCAGCTTCCTGCCGCCCCGCTGCGCCCCAAGCCTGTCCTGAGCCCTCTCCTGCAGCTGCTGCGCTGCCCTGGAGCTGCTGTGAAACACAGCAGCTCTGCCACACGCGCTCAGCAGGATTGGAGAAGCTTTCTGACCTTGCTTACATTAGCCTGCTGGCTTCTCTAAACACAGCTTGAGCTTTTGAACGCTATGTTTCACCTGGCACACACAAACTGATGCTGGCACACACAAACTGATGCTTTCTCATGGAGGCTAAACTGCCATGGGCTTTCAAAGCTTTCTGGCCAGCATACGGCCTGGAAAACCACTTCATGCAGCCATTCAGTCTTGAAAATGGCCCAGTCTATGTATCAAAGAACTTGTTGAAATGATGGAGCCCACCAGAGCATCCTTCCAGGGCATAGCTTTCTCCCCCGCACCTCTCCCTAGATGACTGCCAAACAAAATGTTCTATGATATCATCATCATCATCATCATGCTCATCAAGACAATGAGCTGAAAATTAGACTGAGCTGCAAATTAGTGAAATGACATCCACACCTCTTACTGTGGACTTATTTCTCACAGTGCAGCACTGGCTTTGCTATCCCGTGAAACTGCAGATGTGCTACAGTCCTTAAAATCAGGTGGATGCAGATGTCATTTGAAGTCAAGTACAGCTCTGTGAGAGCTTTAGGGATTGGGCCTACACTGGCACCGTTATGTGTCCGGAGTAACCTGCCCCAAGCTAGGTGTGAATGAAATTCTTTCTGTTGCACATCCTGGCCAGAACAACACCGTGGCCAGAATAAATGCCTTGATTCTCTGACACCAAAATGCTGACGGAGGGCTTTTATTTTCTCCGCACTTTCAGTGACACCTGGACAGGCCGTGCCCACACGGTGGCAAGGGATCCACGGCAGCCTCACTTCCCCGCTGCAGCTTTCCTAGAGGAAGGAATGGCACCCTGGCAGCTTCTGTTGCAGGAAGGAAGGCAATGCCATACACTGGCACAGGAGGTAATTGCAGTGCCAGGCTCAGCCCTCGGCAGGGGTCTGTGGCAGCAGCTCTTCCCCCAGGGCCTGCCCTTGCATGGCCCAGCAGCCGCCAAAGCGGGAGGTGCCTCTGGAGGCTTGGAGGCCTCTGGAGCTCATTCACAGCCCCAGGGAAAGGGGACTCCTGCACCAACGTCCCTCCCGCTGCGGCTGCCCCGGAGCCGGCCCTGAGTGCCCAGAGCCCCAACGCACAGGAGCAGCCCCGAGCGGGAGCCCTGCCGCGAGCCCAGGGCCAGAGCCAGCCTTGGCTCCCGACTGGGCAGGGGCTCCAGGGTGTGGTTGAGGGATGAATGCTCCCAGCGAGGTTGCAGCGGAGTTTAGGCCTGTCCGTGATTGTCCAAAGTACTCTGCTGAGGGTTCTGCTGCTGCCCAGTGCTTTCATTGGCCTCTTAATTGCTGGGCCTTGTCCTGGGGGGCCCGCTGGGGCTGCAGCCAGTGCTGGCTCCCACTGAGGCTGCCTGGCCCAGAGCAGCCCCAGGGGCACAGGGCAGAGGCAAAGCAAGGTGGGGAGGAGAAAGAGCAGGGATGAGATTGCCCTTGAAAGGCAGAGGCGCTCTGGGGCCCGCTCCTGGCCAGGGAGCCTGCCCAGAGCCGTCCCCTGCTGGCCGGGGCCTTGAGGGACAGCTGTGCAGCTGGGCCAAGCTGCGCCAGCAGCTCCAGCCGTGCTGGGGAGCCTTGCCAGCTCTGGGCCCTGCTGTGCACGAGGCTCCCTGTGTGCCACTGCCAGCTGGGGCCTCAGCCACCTCCTCTCTCCACAGTTCCACCTCTGGACAGGAGTTGAAAGGCGGTGGCTGCACCTGACACCCAGACATCTTGAGCAGCTCCTCCAGCAGTTATAAGGGCCTGGGCAGCCCTCCCGAGTTCTGAGAAGAGGACCGCAGAACAGCCATCTATGAGGAAACCTCCTCTTCTTCTGTAGATCCCACTGCCACCTCCTCTCCGCATGTGTATCCCCGAACTGCCTTTGTCTCTTTTTTGATCTTCCTCTGTCCCGTCCCAGCCCATTGCTGAGTTCTTCTAAGGACCCCAGGAGCAGCCCAGCAACCTCCAGCCCCTCCTGAGACCAACATGTCCCTTCCTCTGCCCCCGAGCTCCCTGGCCCTGCCCTGTTAACAACAACACTGAGGTTGACCCACCTCTGCCAGGGTAGCTGATGGCCCCTTCTTCTATTGCAATAAAGAGATGGAGCTGTCACCCCAGTGTTCGGGTGGTAGCAGCAGCAAAGCCCACCCGGCAGCAGCACTGGCTGAGCTCCATGGCCTGGAGCAGCCGTGGACACCCACGGTGTGGGCAGGCAGGAGCCAGGCAGGGGCTGCTCTGGCCAGCGACATGGCCCCGAGGGCTGGGGGAGCCTAGGGGGCAAGCAGCAGCATGGGGCTCCTGAGAAAAAGCAACCCCATTTTGTCTTAGTTTTTCATTTTTAGAAATTAGAAATTTTTAGAAACATTTCAAAATAGTTTTCCTGGAGAGAGACATTCCCAAATGTTTCTTTCCAATTACTATAGTAGCTAAGGATTTTTTAAAGTAGTTTTAGAATCTAGAAAAAGTGACCCGATTTTGTCTTCACTTTTCGTTTTTAGAAATATTTAGAAATAGTTTTTGTAGAGAGAAATCCCCAAATGTTCCTTCCCTGTTCCCACAATATGTCCCTGTTTGTGGAAGTAGTTTAACATTCTGGTACATTTTTTCCCCTTATACAATAAAAAATAAAATTGCACTTCAGTGGTAATCTTTACTCTAGGAAGAAGTAAGACCCCCCCTCAGACACCCAGCAAGCTGCAGAAGCTCTTTTCCAACGAGAGCTTTGTACCTAGTCACAACCAACATACGTAAAACCTTTTCCCAGATAGTTCCTGGGATTTTTGACAAGCTCACCTCTTAGTCTTCTCAGACAAACTTTATGCATAGTGGGAATCTCTTCAAGTTATCATCTTTGCTTCTGGTGGAACTTCCTCAATTCTAGAGCAGAGGCTTCTCTCAGCTTCCTGCTGCCCCCGGGCTCCCCTCCCGGCCTGCTGGGCTTTGTTGGGTGGCACAGCCTGTGCCAAGGGGCGGCAAGGTGCCTGCAGGCCCCAGCTCTGGGGGAATCGGAGAACGTCCTGCCCGCATGCACCATGCTGCCAGCTCAGCAGTGCAGCACAGCACGGGCTCACGCTCCCCATTGCTCCCACAGATGCAGCCGGCCCCACCACACGCGTTCCTGATTCCCAGAAGGGAATTGGTTTCTCTCAGGGAACACGCTGCTGGCTAGAGTTAATGGCAAGCCCAGCTTTTCTACGGAAGGGCCGCGGCCCCGGGCTCCGGTGGGGCTGCAGAGCAGCGCCGCGGGCACAACAAGGGCCTCGCTACGCCCTGGCCCTGTGCTGCAGCCCAAGGCATTTACAGCCACGGCCCTGCCCTGGGGCACAGGAGGCACCCGGGCTACAGGGCAGAGGCACAGGAAGTTGGGGAGGAGAAAGAGCAGGGACGAGATTGCCCTTGAAAGGCAGAGGCGCTCTGGGGCCCGCTCCTGGCCAGGGAGCCTGCCCAGAGCCATCCCCTGCTGGCCGGGGCCTTGAGGGACAGCTGTGCAGCTGGGCCAAGCTGTGCCAGCAGCTCCAGCTGTGCTGGGGAGCCTTGCCAGCTCTGGGCCCTGCTGTGCACGAGGCTCCCTGTGTGCCACTGGCAGCTGGGGCCTCAGCCACCTCCTCTCTTCACAGGAGCGCCTCTGCAGCTTCACAAGACCGGCCAAAATCTTCGGTTGGAGAGACCTGTAGCTGTCAGTAGCCATCCCCACGCCAGTGCCCAACATCTCTGCCACGGCTGCATTATCAGCTTGTTGCCGTGGACCTTGGGCCACCACCCAGAGCAGGAGACTCAGTCTGTCAACGTGCTGGTCCTGGTGTGCGGCCAGGACTGAAGGTGGGCCCCTCCTGCCATGGAAGGGCTTGAGCAACACCTCTGGGCTTCAGCTCTGGTCTCTGGGTGGTAGCACCAGCACTGGCTGATCTGAGTGTCTGGGCACAGCCAGAGCTGGGCAGGCAGGAAGGCAGCAGTTGGGAATGGGGCTCCTGAGGCACCATGTTTTGGCTTTGTTTTTCATTTTCAGAAATCAGAAATTTTTAGGACTATTTCGAAATTTTTTTTTTAAGAAAGAAATCCCACCAAAATTCTCCCCTTTTTCCATAGTAGTTTAGGATTTTTCAAAGTAATTTTAGAATTCAGGAAAACTTAGAACATTTTTACACTTCTAGAATTAAAAACAGAATTGTATTTAATTGGTAATCTATACTCTGGGAAGAACTAAGGCAAGCCAACACACCCAGCGTATTGAAGAGGCTCTTTTCCCACTGGAGATTTGTACGTAGCCACAAATACAAACGTAAAACCTTTGCCCTGATATTTTCCCTGATTCCTGACAAGCTTACCCCTTAGTCTTCAGCGGCAAACCTTGAGCACAATGGTAATCTGCTGCTGTGCAGGAGGGGCTGTGTTTTTATCTGGGTTTAGGGCAAATTTGGGTGATAACCTCCAAAGGGTTTCTGTAGAAAACCCATTCAGGCTGCCTCTTCCCCCAACTAGTATGGGAAGATGATTTTTTTGGAGGAAAGTCGAAAAAAATTCTATATTTAACCGGCAAAGCATTCTCCGGCAGAATAAAAAATGAACAATATTGTACAATTAAACCTCTTGCCGTTTAGAAGAGATGACACACTCAGAAAGTGGGCTGTAGCTCTGCTATCTCATTCTGTTATCAGTCCCTCCCGCACTGGAAATGCCGCAGGCCTGGCCCAGTCCAGTGGGCCACAGGTGTGAGCTGCTGGTGCTCTTCTGGGTTTTCAGTCCAGAGTAGGTTTAAAGAGTTCCACAAAAAAAAGAAAAAACACAGTCCAGAGAAATTCTCTGCCTCGGCTAGCTAAAAACTAACTAAAAATCAAAGGAGAGCTCTATCCTGCTATCTGTCCTTGCTGCAGACAACACAGTGCAGGAGTAGGATGCAGGGGAGCAAGAGCAGTTTCTGATAACAAACTCCACGCTTCTTCTCACTCCCGCCGCCCTTCACTCTTGGTACCAGTCCTAAAGGTGCAAGACTTATTTCTGGGCTAAACTGACAAATGGGGATACAAACATCATCAGGTCACCCCAGGACAGTGTCCCAGCTGAACCTGGGGCCTCAGCTACCTCTTCTCTCAACAGCTGCCCCTCTGCAGAAAAAACACCCAAACTCTTCAGTCTGGGACACACCTGCCAGATATTTCCCCATTCCATGCCCATGCCCGATGTCCCTGTGGCAGCTGCATTACCATCTTGTTGCTGTGCAGATGCTGCCACCCCCCAAACAAGACCCTGTGTACCTGAAGGTTTTGCTGAGCAATGGCTCTTTGAAGAACTGAAACAATTACCATCAGGGCAGTCCATTTCTACAGATAGAGGCACAAACTGGGGGTGCAGCTGAGGCCATGAGGTCACAGCAGGCTCAGGGATCACAGCAGGCTGAGGTCACAGTTGGCTCTGAGGTCACAGAGGTCCCAGACCCGGTGGTTGCACAGCAGCACGAGGAGCGAGCAGTCAGTCCTTGAGCACAACTGTTGCGGCAGCAGCGGCGGTGGCAGCAGTGGTGCTGGCATTGGGACAGCGGTGGCAGGACAGCGGTGGCAGCAAGAGCTGCGGGACTGGCAGAGGGCAAGGCACCATGGCCCTTGCTCTGCGCCTCTTCCTCCTGCTCCTCCTGGCCGTGGCCCTGCCTGCCAGGGCTGCCCAGGCTGCTCCGCTGCAAGCGCAGCGAGCAGGTGAGCCGGCAGCCTGGCTCCCCTTTGCCGGGACAGCGCTCCCTGCTCCCCAGGAAGCACTGGGGATGGTTTTCCCCAGGCCTTTAGGGAGGGTTTCCTCTGGGGGAGGGAGAGAGCCTCCTTGGGCCCTGGGCAGCCCCTGTTTCCTCTCCAGGGATATGTCACAGGGCCTGCAAAGAGGGTGGAGAGTGGCCAGGAGCCAGCCCAGAGCTCCTCAGGCGGCAGTCCATTCACATCTGGCTTCCATAGTCTTACCTGACCCACTAGTAGTGGCCAGTTCCCTAAGGGAGAAGGAGATCCCAGCACACCACGGAAACGCTTCTGATCTCTGCTTCCCTCTAGATTTGGATCGCAACATCAGTTATTTGCAAGTGCTGGTGAATGACACTTTAAAGAACTTGGATAATACTGGAGGCAAGTTCTCAATTTCCCTTTTTTTTGGCAGAATAATCAGTGTCCATGTGGCAAGAGCTCACCCATCTGCCATTTTCGTTAACGTTAAGTCAGCAGTGAAGAATTCGGAAAATTTGCCCTATTCCCTTCTGAAGCGCTGAGTGATCCCACAGGATCGCTGTCAGTGGGAGGAAGGAGCATTTAGCTGTCCATCCTCCTCCCGTGTACAATACCAGTGTGTCCTTCCGTGTGCTCTGTGCAGCCACGGAGAAGAGCAGGGAAGGCAGGGGCTGGGCCCAGGGCTGTGCCCCGGGGCTGAGCCTTGCTTGCAGGCTGAGGATCTCCTCCAGTGCCACAGGAGCAGTGCAGTCCTGCCTCTCTTTGCAGCTGAACCTGTGGCTGAAGGAGATCTGGATCCCCAACACATATCCACAACTGAGCCTCTGGGAGATGGTGAGGGTAGGTCAAGGCCTTTCCCCTGGGAATGCTGCCAGCTCAGAGCCCAAAGCTCGGCCAGGGGGGCATCGCTGCAGGTGCCAGGAAGAGCCATGCACGTGTGTGCCCTCGCCCTGCGCGATCCCCTCACCGCTCCTGCGGCTCAGTGGTGCCCGTGCAGCTGAGCAGAGATGGCAGAAGCTTCTGTGGCTGTTGAGTTACAGGGGTGGCTGCAGAGAGGACTTCTCCAGCTTCCTTGCTTGTTCCTGCACTCAAGCCCGGCTCCATCGCAGGGATGAGCAGTGTGTCCCTGCTGAGTCCACAGGCTGAGCCCTGCTTTTGTGGCATCCATTCATGGGAAATGGAGACATTTCTCTTAAGGTCCCCTGAGAATGAACAACAAACCTACAGGAGACACAAAATCCTTGGAGGCATCTAAACAGATGGACAAGATGCAGAGTGATCTGGAGAGGTGCCGTGGTGGGTGCATTTCCCTCAGCCTTGTCCTGGGGCTCAGCAGCCGGGGGCTTTGGCTGCACATTTGGACACGCTGTGCCCGGCACAGCGGGAAGGGATCCATGGCAGCCTCACTGCCCCGCTGCTGCTTCCACGCCCTGCAGGGCTGTTTCCCAGCCTGGCCTGGCTGCAGCTTCTCCCCAGCCTCTGCAGGAAGGCATTGGGCAGCAGCTGACCCGCAGCCCAAACTGCACCACAGGCCATGCACACCCTGAGATCCCCTGCAATTTCCCAGTCTCTATCTAGGCTGATCAGTAAGGGCGGGTGTTTTGATGACAGTGGGGCCTGGCCTACCCAGGAAGTTTCTGTCTTTGTCAAGCATTACCTCCTGAGGATGCCCACCTTCCCAGTGTGGAACAGCCCTATCTGATCCAGCTGTCCCATTTCCTTTCTGCAGAAATGGATGGAGAAGCTGCAGAGAAGGAAGCATTTCCCAGAGGAAGCAGTGGCTCATTGGCAGCCTCTGCTGCAGGAAGGGAGGCGATGCCAGGCCCAGTCCCAGGAGGTAATTGCTGTGCCTCTGGGCCTGAGCCCTGCTGAGGCTTGAGCTGCCCTCTCTGCTGCTTGGCACTGCGGGCACAGCCTGGACAAGACGGGCACAGCCCAAAGGAATTATCCTGAGCAGGCTCAGAGCACTTGGGTACTGAGCTGTCCTGCTGGGCTCCCTCCGTGGGAGACTGTCCCGAAACTTGGGAGCGGCTGCACGGGGTGCCCATGGTGGGGAAAGGGCAGAGGGACAGAGCAAGGCTCCCGTGTGGCTTGAGAGGGCCTGGCCATGTCCTCTTCTGTTAGGGGAGCAATTTCAAAGGAAAGAGAAATAAAGAGAGAGAGGGAGTCAGGAAGGGCGTAAGGGAGGGCAGGATGGAGGGAGGGATGATTGTGGCACTGCCTGCTGCATTTTTCCACTACTGCTTTAGAAAGAGTTTCAGCTTTGGCTGTGACAGAGCCCCAAGGCAACCTGGGCTGCTCCAGGCACCTCTCCAGGGATGTTGCACAGGGCCTGCAAAGAGAATGGGGATGGACCAGGAACCAGCCCAGAGCTCCCCAGGCCCCTGTGCAGCTTTGGCCATGTCCTTGCACATCTGGCTCCCTGGGCTTTAACCGACCCCTTTGCAGAGCTCATTTCCCAGAGGCAAAGGGGGACTCCAGCACACCATGGAAATGGGTCTGATCTGTGCTCGCTTCTAGATTGGGATCGGAAATTGCAGTTTCTGGATGCCCTGCTGGATGATGGCTTGAAACTCTTGGAGAATGCTGGAGGCAAGTTCTCTGTATGCCTTTCATAACAGTGTCAATATCCTGGCATCGCTGCAGGTGCCAGGACAGAGCCATGCACGTATACACCCTCACCCTGTGCGATCCCCTCACCGCTCCTGCGGCTCAGTGGTGCCCGTGCAGCTGAGCAGAGATGGCAGAAGCTTCTGTGGCTGTTGTGTTACAGGGGTGGCTGCAGGGAGGACTTCTCCAGCTCCTTTGCTGGTTCCTGCACACAAGCCCAGCTCCCATCGCAGGGGTGAGTAGCGTGTCCCTGCTGACCCCACAGGCTGAGCCCTGCTTTTGTGGCATCCATTCATGGGAAATGGAACCATGTTGCTCTAAGGTCCTCCAACGGGAAAGAACAAAGCTGCAGGACACAAGAAAGCCCAGGACCAATCTGAACACAGGAGACGCATGCTAAAGGAAATGCTGCAGGCAGGACAAGGTGGGTGCATTCCCTCAGCCTTGTCCTGGGGCTCAGCAGCCGGGGGCTTTGGCTGCACATCTGGACACGCTGTGCCCAGCACAGCGGGAAGGGATCCATGGCAGCCTCGCTGCCCCGCTGCTGCTTGCACGCCCTGGGGGCTGTTTCCCAGCCTGGCCTGGCTGCAGCTTCTCCCCAGCCTCTGCAGGATGGAATTTGGCATCAGTTGACAGGCAGACCAAACTACACCACGAGCATGACATGGCCTGCAATTTTCCATCTCCAGAAAAATCAGAAGGGGCAGCAGTTTGGAGAACAGAGGGCCCAGGCCTACCCAAAAAGTTGATAGGGATTTCCTGATTCTTAAACACATCTTTGACAAGCATTGGCTCCTGAAGATGCCCACCTTCCCAGTGGGGAACAGCCGCTCCTGTTGCAGTTGTACCTCATCCTTTCTCCAGAAGCAGATGGAGAGGCTGGGCAGAAGGAAGCATTTCCTGGAGGAAGCAGTGGCTCATTGGCAGCCTCTGCTGCAGGAAGGGAGGCGATGCCAGGCCCAGTCCCAGGAGGTAATTGCTGTGCCTCTGGGCCTGAGCCCTGCTGAGGCTTGAGCTGCCCTCTCTGCTGCTTGGCACTGCGGGCACAGCCCGGACAAGATGGGCACAGCCCAGAGGAAATATCTCGAGCAGGCTCAGGGCACGCAGGTACTGAGCTGTCCTGCTGGGCTCCCTCCGTGGGAGACACATCCCGAAACCTGGGAGCGGCTGCACGGGGTGTCCACGGTGGGGAAAGGGCAGAGGGACAGAGCAAGGCTCCCGTGTGGCCTGAGAGGGCTTGGCCATGTGCCCTTGGGCTCTGGGAGCAGTTCCATGGGCAGGTGGGCAAGCAGGATGGAGGGTTGGAGGTTGGGAGTGACAGCTGTGGCACTGCAGATTTCCCCAAGCATTTAGTGAGGGTTTCCTGTGTGGCAGTGAGAGAGCCCCAGGGCCCTGCGCTGCTCCAGCTGCCCCTCCAGGGATGTTGCACAGGATCTCCAAAGAGGGTGGAGAGTGATCAGGCTCCCACAGCCTTACCCCACCCCCTTGCAATGCCCAATTCCCCAAGGCAGAAGGGGATCCCAGCACACCATGGAAACGGTTCTGTAGAATCTGTGCTCCCTTCTCAACTGGGATCATGACTTGGATTATTTGAAAATGCTGATGAATGGTACTTTGAAGACCTTGCCATATGCTGGAGGCAACTTCTCAATGTACCTTTCCTAAAAGAATAGTCCATTTCTGTGTGGCAAGAGCTCACTCATGAGCCGTTTCCTTTAAGTTCCTGTGAAGGTTGATCAGTACTGGACACCTTGCCCTGCTCCCTTCTGGAGGCCTGAGGGATCCCACAGGATCACTGTCAGTGGAAGGAAGGAGCATTTAGCTGTCCATCCTCCTCCCGTGTGCAATGGCAGTGTGTCCTTCCCTGTGCTCTGTGCAGCCACGGAGAAGAGCAGAGAGGGAAGGGGCCAGGCCCAGGGCTGTGCCCCGGGGCTGAGCCTTTCTCAGCTCCTTTGCTGAGTGGAAGGCAGAGCCGAGGGAGTGCCTTGGAGGGTACCAATCACCCAGGTGCACTCACTGCCACTCGGGCCTGAAGGAGAATCTTCAGCAGTGCCATTGGAGCTGTTCTGTCCTGCCTTTCTTTGCAGCTGAACCTGTTGCTGAAGGTGATCGGGCTTCCCAACCCACATTCCAGATTGAGCCTCTGGGAGATGGTGAGGGTAGGTCAAGGCCTTTCCCCTGGGAGAGCTGCCAGCTCAGAGCCCAAAGCTCGGCCAGGGGGGCATCGCTGCAGGTGCCAGGACAGAGCCATGCACGTGTGTGCCCTCGCCCTGCGCGATTTGCTCACAACTTCTGCTCAGCACTGGCAGCTGTTTGGAGGAGGTCGGGCCCTTGCTCAGCCCAAAAAGCCATGATGTTTTGTGAATCTTATGCCCATTTTTGATAAGCACGATGCCTTGAAGATGCCACCAAAGCAATCAGGAATTGTTCCATCTGCTAAGGTGTGCTTTTTTGTTTCTTAAGTGATGGACCAAAAGGCAGGACAGAAGGAGGTGTTTCTCCAAGGAAGCAGAGGCCAATTGGCAGCCCCTGCTGCAGGACGGAAGGCCAAGCCAGACACAGGCACAGGCACAGGCACAGGAGGTAATTGCTGCGCCAGGCTCATCCCTCAGTGGGGCTGTGTGGCAGAAGCTCTTCCCCCAGGTCCTGGGGAAGATTGCAACAGCTGAAAAGGAGGGAGGGAAATGGGAGGAGGCAGTCCTTAGACGAAAAGAGTTCCAGAGGGGAGTGGACTTAGGGAAAATCCCAATGGGGATATCTTGAGGGTGGGGCCCCGGCCCCTGAACCAATCACTCGACACTCTAGCTGGAAGTTTCTGGAGAGAAGGGTGGGAGCGCCGAGTGACGGACAGGGCACTGGGGAGGGATTTGAGAAAGGATACATTAGTCTCCAAGGCAACTGGGGAGGAGTTGGGATAACTGGCAGCACAAGGGAGGGAGAAGACAACCAGGGTAGAAGCATTACATGCTAGGGGGGAACAGAACACTCCAAATTATATAGACACAAAACAACAGCTGGGCATAAGGCTCATGGGGAACCACGTTTTGACTTTGTTTTTCAATTTCAGAAATCAGAAATTTTTAGGACTATTTATATTTGGTTTTTTTTAGAAAGAAATCCCACCAAAATTCTCCACTTTTTCCAGAGTAGTTTAAGAGTTTTCAAAGTAGTTGTAGAATTCAGGAAAACTTAGAACATTTTACACTTCTAGAATAAAAAACAGAATTGCATTTCATTGGTAATCTTTATTCTAGGAAGAACTAAGGCAACCCAAGACAGCTAGTATACTGGAGAGGCTCTTTTCCCACTGCAGATTTGTACCTAGCCACAAAAACTAACGTAAAACCTTTTCCCTGATATTTCCTGGGATTTCTGACAAGCTCACCTCTCAGCCTTCAGAGGCAAACTTTGAGCACAGCAGGAATCTCTTCAAGTCCCCATCTTTGTTTGCTTCTTCAAGAACTGCCTCGGTTCTAGAGCAGAGGCTTCTCTCAGCTTCCTGCCGCCCCGCTGCGCCCCAAGCCTGTCCTGAGCCCTCTCCTGCAGCTGCTGCGCTGCCCTGGAGCTGCGGTAAAACACAGCAGCTCTGCCACACGCGCTCAGCAGGACTGGAGAGGCTTTCTGGCCTTGCTTACATTAGCCTGCTGGCTTCTCTAAACACAGCTTGAGCTTTTGAATGCTATGTTTCACCTGGCACACACAAACTGATGCTGCCTTTCTCGTGGAGGCTAAACTGCCATGGGCTTTCAAAGCTTTCTGGCCAGCATAGGGCCTGGAAAACCACTTCATGCAGCTATTCAGTCTTGAAAATGGCCCAGTCTATGTATCAAAGAACTTGTTGAAATGCTGGAGCCCACTAGAGCATCCTTCCAGGGCATAGCTTTCTCCCCCACACCTCTCCCTAGATGACTGCCAAACAGCACCTTTGACAGTTCTTTTCTCCAGAAGCTTAGAGGCACCATTTGATTTGGGGGAGAAAAAAAGGGAAATGTTCTATGATATCATCATCATCATCCTCATCATGCTCATCAAGACAATGAGCTGAAAATTAGACTGAGCTGCAAATTAGTGAAATGACATCAACACCTCCTACTGTGGACTTATTTCTCACAGTGCAGCACTGGCTTTGCTATCCCGTGAAACTGAAGACGTGCTACAGTCCCTAAAATCAGGTGGATGCAGATATCATTTGAAGTCAAGTACAGCTCTGTGAGAGCTTTAGGGATTGGGCCTACACTGTCACTGTTATGTATCCGGAGAAACCTGCCCCAAGCTAGGTGTGAATGAAATTCTTTCTGTTGCACATCCTGGCCAGAACAACACCGTGGCCAGAATAAATGCCTTGATTCTCTGACACCAAAATGCTGATGGAGGGCTTTTGTTTTCCCCGCACTTTCATTGACACCTGGACAGGCCGTGCCCACACGGTGGAGAGGGATCCACGGCAGCCTCACTTCCCCGCTGCAGCTTTCCTAGAGGAAGGAATGGCACCCTGGCAGCTTCTGTTGCAGGAAGGAAGGCAATGCCATACACTGGCACCAGAGGTAATTGCAGTGCCGGGCTCAGCCCTCGGCAGGGGTCTGTGGCAGCAGCTCTTCCCCCAGGGCCTGCCCTTGCACGCCCAGCAGCAGCCAAAGCTAGAGGCGCTCTGGAGGCTTGGAGGCCTCTAGAGATCATTCACAGCCCCAGGGAAAGGGGACTCCTGCACCAACGTCCCTCCCACTGCGGCTGCTACAGAGCCGGCCCGGAGTACCCAGAGGCCCAAGGCACAGGAGCAGCCCCGAGCGGGAGCCCTGCCATGAGCCCAGGGCCAGAGCCAGCCTTGGCTCCCGACTGGGCAGGGGCTGCACTGGGTCCTGACAGGGCCTGACTCTGTGCCCTGGGGCTGGGGGAGCTGTCACGGGGCAGGGAGGGCCAGGGCTGGCACTGGCTGCTCAGGGATGGGTTTGGTCCGTGTCCCTCCAAGCAGCGACTGCCCAAGCAGCGGTGCTGCCCCCGGGCTCTCCTCCCGGCCTGCTGGGCTTTGTTGGGTGGCACAGCCTGTGCCAAGGGGCGGCAAGGTGCCTGCAGGCCCCAGCTCTGGGGGAAACAGAGAAGGTCCTGCCCGCATGCACCGTGCTGCCAGCTCAGCAGTGCAGCACAGCACAGGCTCACACTCCCCTTTGCTCGCAAAGGTGCAGCCAGCCCCACCACACGTGTTCCTGATTCCCAGATGGGCCTTGGAAGGGGTTTCTGTGAGGGAACAGGCTGCTGGCTAGGGTTAATGGCAGGCCTGCTTCTTGTGGAGCTTATCTTTATTTTATGCTGTTTCCAAATTTGGAATTACTGGAAGAGAATAAGGTGAGTGTTTTGTTCATCTTTCCCTCAAAGAACTTCTTTTGAAAGCCTACTGCGAACAGGAAATAATCCCACTGAGGCTGCAGTGGAGTTGTGGCCAGTCCATGATTGTCCAAAGAACTCTGCTGAGGGTTCTGCTGCTGCCCAGAGCTTTCATTGGCCTCTTAATTGCTGGGCCTTGTCCTGGGGGCCCGCTGGGGCTGCAGCCAGTGCTGGCTCCCACTGAGGCTGCCTGGCCCAGAGCAGCCCCAGGGGCACAGGGCAGAGGCAAAGCAAGGTGGGGAGGAGAAAGAGCAGGGACGAGATTGCCCTTGAAAGGCAGAGGCGCTCTGGGGCCCGCTCCTGGCCAGGGAGCCTGCCCAGAGCCGTCCCCTGCTGGCCGGGGCCTTGAGGGACAGCTGTGCAGCTGGGCCAAGCTGCGCCAGCAGCTCCAGCCGTGCTGGGGAGCCTTGCCAGCTCTGGGCCCTGCTGTGCACGAGGCTCCCTGTGTGCCACTGCCAGCTGGGGCCTCAGCCACCCCCTCTCTTCACAGGAGCGCCTCTGAAGCTTCACAAGACCAGCCGGGGACTTCAGTGTGGGAGAACTGGACCTGTCATCTTGCATCTCCGTGCCCGTGTCCATTGTCCCTTCCACAGGTGCATTACCAGCTTATTGTTGGAAACATCCTGCAACCACTACGCAGAACAGCACCCTCTGTCCCTGAAGGGACTGGCCGTGATCTCCTGTCAGGGCAAGAGGTGCAGCCCTGCAAGCCAGGGAATGGCTTTTGAGGAAAATGATACTTCCTTCTAAAAATTTAAGAGGTTTATTAAAAATTTATTTAAAATATCACAGGAGACTGAATAGGAAATTATTATAGCAGCAGGAGTAGAGGATTTTCCCACCATATGCTCATCTACAGAAGGGAGGTTTCACTTTTTAACTCTTTTGCCCTTCTTCAAGTTCTGTCCATCGACCTATTATTTGCTGTCCAGTGGTGCAGTTTAATTCCTTACATCTCGATTGGAGGTCAGGTGCTGCTGTCATAACAAGGTGACCCTCCTAATGTTCTGATCTCAGGTCACCCCATTCTAACAATGCAAGGGGAGGTAAAACATAACTATAAGTCTATAAAACTTCTCTTAACATATATACATTATATTTGTCTTTTAATTGTGAGAGTCAACTGTCACATTACTCATCTATCACAGGCTTGAGTCCAGCTCCAGCTCAGGTGTTTCTGTGCTACCGCCAGCACAGGCAGAGCTGCTTGTCTGGGCACAGCCAGGGCTGGGCAGGCAGCAGCCAGGCATGGGGCTCGTGAGATCAACAGCACCCTCATGTTATCTTTGTTTTTCATTTGAAACATTTTGATATGTTTTTCATTTGTAGCATTTAGAAAAGTTTTTCATACAATACCAACCCCAGATGTTTGTTTCCCTTTACTCCAACAGTTCTCTATTTGTCAAAGTGTTTTACAGTTACAGAAACCTAGAAACTTCTGACGCTTTGGCAATAAAAAATAAAATTGCTTTTAATTCTTCATGTTTATTCTTGCACAGCCCGGACAAGATGGGCACAGCCCAGAGGCATTGTCCTGAGCAGGCTCAGGGCACTCGGGTACTGAGCTGTCCTGCTGGGCTCCCTCCGTGGGACACACGTCCCGAAAACCTGGGAGCGGCTGCACGGGGTGCCCACGGTGGGGAAAGGGCAGAGGGGGAGAGCAAGGCTCTGTGTGGCCTGAGAAGGCTTGGCCATGTGCCCTGGGCCTGGGGGAGCTGTCACGGGGCAGGGAGGGCCAGGGCTGGCACTGGCTGCTCAGGGATGGGTTTGGCCCGTGTCCCTCCAAGCAGCGACTGCCCAAGCAGCTGCGCTGCCCCCGGGCTCTCCTCCCGGCCTGCTGGGCTTTGTTGGGTGGCACAGCCTGTGCCAAGGGGCGGCAAGGTGCCTGCAGGCCCCAGCTCTGGGGGAATCGGAGAACGTCCTGCCCGGATCCACCGTGCTGCCCGCTCAGCAGTGCAGCTCAGCACGGGCTCATGCTCCCCACAGATTCTGTAGAGGCTCAAAACAAGACAGGAATACGTGGTCTAAATCCACTTTGATGAATCCTTAGGATTTTCTGCTTGCAGGACTGGCACTCTTTACTGTGTCACTTGCCATGGCCTCTTTCCACAGTCATATCTTTCCCCCTTCATATGTCCTGCCAAACACCTAAGGGAGAACTGGATCTTTGATTGCACATCTCCCTGCCCATGCCCCATGTCCCTGTCACAGCTGCTTTACCAGCTTGTTGCTGTGCAGATGCTGCCACCGCCCAAACAAGGTCCTCTCCCGCTGAAGGCACTGGCCCTGCCCTCTGGCCCCTACTGAAGGTGGGCAGGGCTTGGCCCAGCTTTTCTGTTGCAATAAAGAGAAGGTGCCGTCACCCCAGTGTCCGGGTGGTAGCACCAGCAAAGCCCACTCGGCAGCAGCATGTAGGAAAAAATTAGGGAGGCCAAAGCTGAGTTTGAACTTGAAATGGTGACTTCTGTAAAGGATAATAAAAAATGGTAATGTTTTTACAAATATATCAGTGGTAAAAGGAAGGGTAAGACACACCTTTGTTCTTTGGTAGATGTGGCAGGGAACTTAGTAACTGCAGATGAGGAGAAGGCAGAGGCGCTTAATGCCTTCTTTGCCTCAGTCTTTAGTGGGAAGACAACTTGTCCTCAGGACAACTGTCCTCCTGAGTTGGTAGATGGTGTGTCATGGTTTGACGCTGGCACAATGCCAGTGCTCCCATGAAGATACCTTCTCCCTGGTAGCTGCTGTGAGATGTGACCAGGAATAGGCAAAGCAGGCTCCTACTTAGGAAAGAAAAGAAAACAGAACTTTATTAACTACTCTACAACTATAGATAAAAGGAACACACACAGGGAAAATGAAGACCTTACAAATACATTTCCTCCTCCCCCCACCAAATTCCCAACACAATACATCTATTCCTCAAATCACCAACTCTCAGTCCAGCACCACTCTTCAAACAATCAATCCTCAGTTCATCAAGAGGAGAGGAGTCCTTCTTGTACCATGGGCTTCCCCTGGAAACACAGCTGAAGCCTCGTGTGTTTCCGTGTCACTCGTGGCACTGCCCAGAGTACATCTGCGTCGTGACCTCTTCCTTTCATGTCCAGTGCTCTCACCACTGAACACAGACCAGAGCTGCTTCTAGGGTTGTCTTTTTTTAAGGATGCTCTGTCCCAATCCAAAAAAGGCACAGTCTCTCCTTTGGGACACCTGTCCCCACAATCTCTCCTTTGGGACACCTGTCCCCCCCATATGTTTTCACCCCCTGGGGCCGAGGGGCACCAACACTGAACCCTCTTGGTTCTGAGGCATTGCCTCCCCCTGGATGCAGTCTCTGTATCACAAGGAACATGCTTCTGTCCATGGCTGTACAAAAAGAGTCCAGCAAAAGCCACTCCATCATCTCTTCCCACTAGCATTCTTCTCCACTCTTCCACTATTTCTCACTCACCCAGACCTCTCTCACACTTGCACATTTCCTTCTTCATCTTCCACTCTATCTTCTAGGAGAGGTCAATGATCTGTAAAGTTCTCATTCTCCAAAAAGGGGTTAAAAGCTCCTACAAGCAGCCGGTTGAACTCCCCCCTTCTTCTCCATCGCAGCCGTGCTGCTGGCACAGGCCCATGTTTATCCAGTTTCAAGGTTACAGTCCCAGGCACCGGCTCGCTTTCTCTCTCTCTCTGTGTCTCTGGGGGGGCTGCCCGATGGCTCCCGGTGTCTCTCTCTCTTCCACCCTTCCACCCCCGGGCTCAGGCCTACCTCTCCCAGCCACATGGCTTTTCCCCTCCCCCTGCCCAGCCAGCAGCCGGGCCGGGGGAGAGACCCAAACTCCTTCCCGCTGGAAATCCAAAAGGACCCTCCCAGGGGAGAGCTCTGCTTTTAACCCCGTGCTCTCAGAGGCGGATCCATGTCCTAAATGGCCAGGTTAAATGCCAATATTAAAGCCTGAATATCCATTGGCCCAAAACACAGCATCCCAAAAAACACATTTCCTGTCAAACCACCACATGGTGTCAGGGAGCAGAATGGGCCCCCTGTTATCCAAGAGGAGGTAGTCAAAGAACTGCTGAGCACTTGGATGCTCATAATCTATGGGGCCAGATGGGATTCACCCCAGGGTGATGAGGGAACTGGCAGATGAACTTGCCGAGCTGCTCTCCATTATTTACCAGCAGCCCTGGCTCACTGCTGAGGTTCCAGATGACTGGAAGCTGGCCAATGTGACACCCATCCACCAAAGGGTGGAAAGGAGGATCCTGGTAATTACAGACCAGTTAGCCCGACCTCAGCACCCGGTGAGGTGATGGAATAGTTTATACGGAGTGTCATCACAGAGAACTTAGAGGATGGCCAGGGTATCAGAGCCAGCCAACAGGGGTTTAGCAGGCATAGGTTGTGCCTGACCAACCTGATCTCCTTTTATGACCAGGTGACCCTCCTGGTGGATGCAGGAAAGGCTGTGGATGCGTCTATTTGGACTCCAGCAAGGCCTTTGGCACTGTGGAGTGTCCCACAGTACACTCCCGGAAAAGCTGCAGCCCACAGCTTGAACAGGAGAACACTTTGCTGGGTTAGGAACTGGATGGCCCAGAGAGTGGTGGTGAATGGTGCTGCATCCAGCTGGCAGCCAGTCACCAGTGGTGTCCCTCAGGGCTCTGTGCTGGGGCCAGCTCTGTTCAATATTTTTATTGACAACATGGATGAGGGGATTGAGTCTTTCATTATAAATCTGCAGATGACACTGAGCTGGGAGCTGTGTCCATCTGTTGGAAGGTAGGAGGGTTCTGCAGGGAGACCTGGAATGGTTGGAGGCATGGGCAGAGTCCAATAGGATGAAGTTTAGTAAGTCCAAGTGCCCAGTCCTGCATTTTGGCCACAATAACCCCCTGCAGCGTTCTAGGCTGGGGACGGTGTGGCTGGACAGTGCCCAGGCAGAAAGGGACCTGGGGGTGCTGCTCGACAGCAAGCTGAACGTGAGCCAGCAGTGTGCCCTGCTGGCCAAGAAGGCCAAGGGCATTCTGGCCTGGATCAGGAATAGTGTGGCCAGCAGGAGCAGGGAGGTCACTCTTCCCCTGTATTTGGCACTGGTGAGGCCTCACCTCGAGTGCTGTGTCCACTTCTGGCCCCTCAGTTTGGGAAGGACGTTGAGACGCTGAGCACATCCAGAGGAGGCAACGAGGCTGGTGAGGGGCTTGGAAGACAAACCCTGTGAGGAACCACTGAGGGAGCTGGGGGTATTTAGCCTGGAGAAAAGGAGGCTCAGAGGTGAGCTTCTTCTACAACTCCCTGAAAGATGGAGCCCCCCAGGTCCACTCCACCTATAGTCAGGCGGGGTTGGTGTCTTTCTCCAGGCAGCAGCTGGCAGAATGAGAGGACAAAGTCTCAAGCCATGCCAAGGGAAATATAGGTTGGTATTAGGAAAAAGTTTTTCATGGAAAGAGTGATAAGGTCCAGAAATGGCCTGGCCGGGGAGGTGGTGGAGTCACCATCCCTGGATATGTTAAAAAAAAGACTGGATGTGACACTGGGTGCAATTGTTTAGTTAAGGTGTTGGGACATGGGGTGGACTGGATGATCTTCAAGGCCTAATCAAACTTGGTCATTCTGTGAATTCTGTGAATTCTGTAAATTCTGAGCATGCCAGGGACACAGCCTGACCAGTAATGTCATCAGGCAAACAAAGGCTTTGCTGAGCAATGGCCCTTTGATGAAGCAAAATATTTACAAACAGGGCAGGCCACTTGTACAGATGGGGGCACACTCGAGGGGTACAGCTGAGGCCATGAGGTCACAGCAGGCTCAGGGGTCACAGCAGGCTGAGGTCACAGCAGGCTCTGAGGTCACAGAGGTCCCAGACCCAGTGGTTGCACAGCAGCACGAGGAGCGAGCAGTCAGTCCTTGAGCACAACTGTTGCGGCAGCAGCGGCGGTGGCAGCAGTGGTGCTGGCATTGGGACAGCGGTGGCAGGACAGCGGTGGCAGCAAGAGCTGCATGACTGGCAGAGGGCAAGGCACCATGGCCCTTGCTCTGCGCCTCTTCCTCCTGCTCCTCCTGGCCGTGGCCCTGCCTGCCAGGGCTGCCCAGGCTGCTCCGCTGCAAGCGCGGCGAGCAGGTGAGCCGGCAGCCTGGCTCCCCTTTGCCGGGACAGCGCTCCCTGCTCCCCGGGAAGCACTGGGGATGGTTTTCCCCAGGCCTTTAGGGAGGGTTTCCTCTGGGGGAGGGAGAGAGCCTCCATGGGCCCTGGGCAGCCCCTGTTTCCTCTCCAGGGATGTGTCACAGGGCCTGCAAAGAGGGTGGAGAGTGGCCAGGAGCCAGCCCAGAGCTCCCCAGGCCCCTGTGCAGTTTGGCCTTGTCCATTCACACCTGGCTCCCACAGCCTTACCCAACCCTCTTGCAGTGCCCAGTTCCCAGAGGCACAAGGAGATCCCAGCACACCACGGAAATGGTTCTGATCTCTGTTTCCCTCCAGACTGGTATCGCAAACTGCATTATCTAGATGCCCTATTGGATGACAGCTTGAAAATATTGGAGGATGCTGGAGGTAAGTTCTCCGTGTGCATTTCCTTAGAGAATAATCCTATGTGTCTATGTGGCAAGAGCTCACTCATGAGCCATTTCCCTTAACATAATCTCATGGTTGAAGGAATCTGGAATTCTTGACGTGCTCCTTCCTGAGTGATCCCACAGGATCACTGTCAGTGGGAGGAAGGAGCATTTAGCTATCCATCCTCCTCCTGTGTGCAATGGCAGTGTGTCCTTCTGTGTGCTCTGTGCAGCAGAGAAGGGAAGAGGCCGGGCCCAGGGCTGTGCCCTGGGGCTGAGCCTTGCCTGCAGCCTGAGGATCTCCTCCAGTGCCACAGGAGCTGTTCTGTCCTGCCTTTCTTTGCAGCTGAACCTGTTGCTGAAGGTGATCTGGCTTCCCAACCCACATCCATGACTGAGCCTCTGGGAGATGGTGAGGGTAGGTCAAGGCCTTTCCCCTGGGAGAGCTGCCAGCTCAGAGCCCAAAGCTCGGCCAGGGGGGCATGGCTGCAGGTGCCAGGACAGAGCCATGCACGTGTGTGCCCTCGCCCTGCGCCATCCCCTCACCGCTCCTGCGGCTCAGTGGTGCCCGTGCAGCTGAGCAGAGATGGCAGAAGCTTCTGTGGCTGTTAAGTTACAGGGGTGGCTGCAGGGAGGACTTCTCCAGCTCCTTTGCTGGTTCCTGCACACAAGCCCGGCTCCCATCGCAGGGGTGAGCAGTGAGTCCCTGCTGACCCCACAGGCTGAGCCCTGCTTTTGTGGCATCCATTCATGGGAAATGGAACCACGTTGCTCTAAGGTCCTCCAACGGGAAAGAACAAAGGTGCAGGACACAAGAAAGCCCAGGACCAATCTGAACACAGGAGACAAATGCTGAAGGAAATGCAGCAGGCAGGACAAAGTGGGTGCATTCCCTCAGCCTTGTCCTGGGGCTCAGCAGCCGGGGGCTTTGGCTGCACATCTGGACACGCCATGCCCGGCACAGCAGGAAGGGATCCATGGCAGCCTGGCTGCCCCACTGCTGCTTCCACGCCCTGCAGGGCTGTTTCCCAGCCTGGCCTGGTTGCAGCTTCTCCCCAGCCTCTGCAGGAAGGCATTGGGCATCAGCTGACAGGCAGAACAAACTGCACCACGGGCATGACATGCCCTGCAATTTCCCATCTCCAGGCAAATTTGAAGGGGCAGCAGTTTGGGGAACAGAGGGCCCTGGGCTACCCAAAAAGTTGATAGGGATTTCCTGATTCTTAACCATGTCATTGACAAGCATTGGCTGCTGAAGAGGCCACCTTCCCAGTGGGGAACAGCCGCACCTGTTCCAGCTGTACCTCATCCTTTCTCCAGAAGCAGATGGAGAGGCTGGGCAGAAGGAAGCATTTCCTGGAGGAAGCAGTGACTTATTGACAGCCTCTGCTGCAGGAAGGGAGGCGATGCCAGGCCCAGTCCCAGGAGGTAATTGCTGTGCCTCTGGGCCTGAGCCCTGCTGAGGCTTGAGCTGCCCTCTCTGCTGCTTGGCACAGCCCGGACAAGACGGGCACAGCCCAGAGGAATTATCCTGAGCAGGCTCAGGGCACTCGGGTACAGAGCTGTCCTGCTGGGCTCCCTCCGTGGGAGACACGTCCCGAAACCTGGGAGCGGCTGCACGGGGTGCCCACGGTGGGGAAAGGGCAGAGGGGGAGAGCAAGGCTCCAGTGGGTCCTGAGAGGGTCTGGCCATGTGTCCTAGGGTTGGGCGAGGCATCCCAACAGAGACAGGGAGAGAGTGGGGGCAGGAGGGAAGGAGGTAGGAATAGTTGTGGCACTACATGCTGCAGTTTTCCCCAAGGCTTTAGGGAAGTTTCCCTCTGTGGCAGGGAGAGAGTCCCAGGGCCACTGGGCTACTCCAGCTGCCCCTCCAGGGATGTTACACAGGGCCTGTAAAGATTGTGGAGCATGACCAGGAGCCAGCCCAGAGCTTCCCAGGCTCCTCTGCAGCTTTGGCCATGTCCATTGACATCTGGCTCCCACAGCCTTACCCGAACCTCTTGCAGTACCCAGGTTCCAAAGCCAAAAGGAGATCCCAGCACCTCACGGAAACAGTTCTGTTTTCTGCTCCCTTCTAGACTGGGATTGTGACATGGATTCCCTGCTTGTCCTTCTGGATGACAGTTTGAAGACCCTGGTGCATGCTGGAGCCAAGTTCTCAAAGCCCCTTTTTAATTAGAGGATAATCAGTGTCAGTGAGGCAAAAGCTCATGCATGTCCCACTTTCATTAATAGTACAAAGGTTGTTGAATTCTACAAGCCTTGCCCTGCTCCCTTCTGGAGGTCTGAGGGATCCCACAGGATCGCTGTCAGTGGGAGGAAGGAGCATTTAGCTGTCCATCCTCCTCCCGTGTGCAATGGCAGTGTGTCCTTCCCTGTGCTCTGTGCAGCCACGGAGAAGAGCAGAGAGGAAAGGGGCCGGGCCCAGGACTGTGCCCCGGGGCTGAGCCTTTCTCAGCTCCTTTGCCGGCCCCAGGGAGCCTGAGCTGCTCCTGCTGCCATTGCCAAGCCCTGGCCCTGCCTGGGGCTGGGTTTGCAGCTGAGGCAGCTCCAGGGAGTCCTTTCTGCCCCGACTGCCCCACAAGGGGCTCCTTCCATCCCAGTGTGGGACCACTGCAGGTACGAGGCCCCCCTGGCCTGCTCCTGAGTGGAAGGCAGAGCTGAGGGAGTGCCTTGGAGGGAACCAATCACCCAGGTGCACTCACTGCCACTCGGGCCTGAAGGAGAATCTTCTGCAGTGTCACAGGAGCTGTTCTGTCCTGCCTTTCTTTGCAGCTGAACCTGTTGCTGAAGGTGATCTGGCTTCCCAACCCACGTTCAGGATTGAGCCTCTTGGAGATGGTGAGGGTAGGTCAAGGCCTTTCCCCCTGGGAGAGCTGCCAGCTCAGAGCCCAAAGCTCGGCCAGGGGGGCATCGCTGCAGGTGCCAGGACAGAGCCATGCACGTGTGTGCCCTCGCCCTGCGCGATCCCCTCACTGCTCCTGCGGCTCAGTGGTGCCTGTGCAGCTGAGCAGAGATGGCAGAAGCTTCTGTGGCTGTTGAGTTACAGGGGTGTCTGCAGGGAGGACTTTCCCAGGCCCTTTGGTGGATGTTGCACACAAGCCCAGCTCCCATCGCAGGGGTGAGTAGTGTGTCCCTGCTGGCCCCACAGGCTGAGCCCTGCTTTTGTGGCATCCATTCATGGGAAATGGAACCACGTTGCTCTAAGGTCCTCCAACGGGAAAGAACAAAGGTGCAGGACACAAGAAAGCCCAGGACCAATCTGAAGACATGAGACAAATGCTAAAGGAAATGCTGCAGGCAGGACAAGGTGGGTGCATTCCCTCAGCCTTGTCCTGGGGCTCAGCAGCCGGGGGCTTTGGCTGCACATCTGGACACGCCGTGCCCGGCACAGCGGGAAGGGATCCATGGCAGCCTGGCTGCCCCGCTGCTGCTTGCACGCCCTGCGGGGCTGTTTCCCAGCCTGGCCTGGCTGCAGCTTCTCCCCAGCCTCTGCAGGAAGGCATTGGGCATCAGCTGACAGGCAGCCCAAACTGCACCACGGGCCTGAGATCCCCTGGGATTTCCTGGTCTCGAGGTGGATCAGGACGGGTGGTGGTTTGGACAAGAGAAACCACCTGTCACAACCCCAATAGCCCGGGCCTTATCCTGATCCATGTCTTGGACAAGTATTGCCTCCTGAAGAGGCCACCTCCTGGATGTGCAATGATTCCATCTGATCCAGTTGTGCCTCTTCCTTTCTGAAGGGATAGACAGAGAGGCTCTGTGGAAGGCTGCATTTCCTGAAGGAAGGGAGGCAATCCCAGGCATGGGCTCAGCCACAGGAGGTAATTGCTGTGCTGGGCTCAACCCTCAGTGAGGCTATGTGGCAGAAGCTCTTCCCCCAGGGCCTGACCTGTGTGAGAGGTTCTGACTTTTCCTTGACCTGTCTGAGCTGCCCTAGCAGAGAGAGGCAAGAAGGGATAGTTGTGGCACTGCCTGCTGCAGATTACCCCAGGGATTTAGGGAGGGTTTCCTCTGTGGGAGCATGAGAATAACCATGGGCCCCAGGCAGGTCCAGCCACCTCTCCAGGGATGTGTCACAGGGGCCTGCAGAGTGCATGGAGAGGGACCAGGAGCCAACCCAGAGCTCCCCAGGCCCCTGTGCAGCTTTGGCCGTGTCCATTTACATTTGGCCCCAACGGCATTACCCGAGCCCCTTGCAGAGCCCATTTCCGTAAGGCAGAGGGAGACCCCAGCAGGCCATAGAAATGATTCTGATCTCTGCTTTCTCTAGACTGGGGCCGTGACATGGTTTATCTGGGAGGCCTGGCACATGACAGTTTGAAGACCTTGGGAAATGCTGGAGGCAAGTTCTCAATGTACCTTTCCTGACAACATTTGCAGAGACCAGGTGGCAAGAGATCATCCATGTGCCCTATCCCTTAAGACCATCTCAAGGTTGATGGATTCAGGAGAATTTGCCCTGCTCCCTTCTGGAGCCCTGAGGGATCCCACAGGATCGCTGTCAGTGGGAGGAAGGAGCATTTAGCTGTCCATCCTCCTCCGGTGTGCAATGCCAGTGTGTCCCTCCGTGTGCAGCCACGGAGAAGAGCAGAGAGGGAAGGGACCGGGGCCAGGGCTGTGCCCCAGGGCTGAGCCTTGCCTGCAGCCTGAGGATCTCCTACAGTGCCACTTATCCATTACTTTGAAAAGCATTGGCATCTGAAGATGCTACCTCCATGAACAGTGGATGGTTCCATCTGATCCAGCTGTGCCTCTTCCTTTCTCAAGTGATGGACCAACCGTCTGTGCAGGAGGATGCCGGCCCTGGACAAAGCAGAGGCCGATTGGCAGCCCCTGCTGCAGGAAGGAAGGCCAAGCCAGACACGGGCACAGGCACAGGAGGTAATTGCTGTGCCGGGTTCATCCCTTGGCAGGGCTCTGTGGCAGCAGCTCTTCCCCCAGGGCCTGCCCTTGCACGGCCCAGCAGCAGCCAAAGCTGGAGGTGCCTCTGGAGGCTTGGAGGCGTCTGGAGCTTGTTCACAGCCCCGGGGAAAGGGGACTCGTGCACCAACGTCCCTCCTGCTGCAGCTGCTCTGGAGCCGGCCCTGAGTGCCCAGAGGCCCAAGGCACAGGAGCAGCCCCGAGCGGGAGCCCTGCCGCGAGCCCAGGGCCAGAGCCAGCCTTGGCTCCCGACTGGGCAGGGGCTGCACTGGGTCCCTGACAGGGCCTGACTCTGTGCCCTGGGGCTGGGGGAGCTGTCACGGGGCAGGGAGGGCCAGGGCTGCCACTGGCTGTTCAGGGATGGGTTTGGCCCGTGTCTCTCCAAGCAGTGACTGCCCAAGCAGCTGCGCTGGCCCCGGGCTCTCCTCCCGGCCTGCTGGGCTTTGTTGGGTGGCACAGCCTGTGCCAAGGGGCGGCAAGGTGCCTGCAGGCCCCAGCTCTGGGGGAAAGGGAGAACGTCCTGCCTGCATGCACCGTGCTGCCAGCTCAGCAGTGCAGCACAGCACAGGCTCACCCTCCCCTTTGCTCCCACAGGTGCAGCCAGCCCCACCACACGTGTTCCTGATTCCCAGAAGGGCCCTGGAAGGGGTTTCTGTAAGGCAACAGGCTTCTGGCTAGGGTTACTGGCAGGCCTGCTTTGTTTGGAGCTTATCTTCATCTTATGCTGTGTTGGAATCTGGTGTTACTGGAAGAGAAAACAGTGAGTGTTTTTATCATTTTTCCCTAAAAGAGCTTCTTTTGAAAGCCTAATGTAGACAGGAAACATTGCCAGTGAGGCTGCAGTGGAGTTGTGGCCAGTCCATGATTGTCCAAAGAACTCTGCTGAGGGTTCTGCTGCTGCCCAGAGCTTTCATTGGCCTCTTAATTGCTGGGCCTTGTCCTGGGGGGCCCGCTGGGGCTGCAGCCAGTGCTGGCGCCCACTGAGGCTGCCTGGCCCAGAGCAGCCCCAGGGGCACAGGGCAGAGGCAAAGCAAGTTGGGGAGGAGAAAGAGCAGGGACGAGATTGCCCTTGAAAGGCAGAGGCGCTCTGGGGCCCGCTCCTGGCCAGGGAGCCTGCCCAGAGCCGTCCCCTGCTGGCCGGGGCCTTGAGGGACAGCTGTGCAGCTGGGCCAAGCTGTGCCAGCAGCTCCAGCCGTGCTGGGGAGCCTTGCCAGCTCTGGGCCCTGCTGTGCACGAGGCTCCCTGTGTGCCACTGGCAGCTGGGGCCTCAGCCACCTCCTCTCTTCACAGGAGCGCCTCTGCAGCCTCACAAGATGAGCCAAATAAGTCTGCCAAGAGGAAATGGACCTGTCATCAGCCTGTCCCAAGCCATTGCTACACGTGTTTGCCACCACTTGCTGTGGATGTTCAGCCACCACCCAGAGCAGGAGCCTCTGTCCCCTAAAGTGCTGGCCCTGGTGTCCGGCCAGGACCGAAGGTGGGCCCCTCCTGCCATGGAAGGGCTTGAGCAACACCTCTGGGCTTTGGCTCTGGTCTCTGGGTGGTAGCACCAGCACTGGCTGATCCGAGTATCTGGGCACAGCCAGAGCGGGGCAGGCAGCAGCCGGGCATTGAGATTTTTGGAGTAGAAAAGCAAGTAACTGAAAGATGTATAATTTGCCAAAAGATAAATAAAAAAGTGATGAGAAGAACAACATGAGAAGGTCGTAAGTTAGCTCGTCGACCATTTCAAAGTAACCAAGCAGAAGTTTAGATTTGTTAAACTCTGGATTTATTTGTAAAAACCGTTTAATCCAGAAGAAAAAGAGTATACCACATGCTGGGGAGGGGGGAGGTTGTAAGAAAGTACCATTTTTGAAAAGCAAAAAAGGAAAAACAGGGAAAGTATAAAGCTGGGAACAAAGTATTACCTCATCCATTCCCGTCTGTTCCCCCACTCGTTCGCAGCTGCACCACCCCCCCCAGCCCCTGTGCCGGCTCCGGCACAGTCCGTCTGTCCCAGTCCGCCTGTCCCAGTCCGTCTCTCCCAGTCCGTCTGCCCCAGTCCGTCTGTCCCAGTCCGTCTGTCCCAGTCCGTCTCTCCCAGTCCGTCTGCCCCAGTCCGTCTGTCCCAGTCCGTCTCTCCCAGTCCGTCTGTCCCAGTCCGGCCGCCTGGCCCTCGGCCGCTCCGCTGGCCGTGCCGGGGGGTGGGGGTCTGTCCTGCCGTGTGCACCGTGGTCACCGCGCTGACCGCACCGAGGGGGGGTCCCGTCTGTCCCGTCTGTCCCATCCCCGGCTGCCCTGACTCTGCTCGGCTCCCGCCGCTGCAGCCGGGATCAGTCGCCGGCTTTGTCTCTGCCGGATCAGCCATGTGGGGGCGATCCACGCTCCAGCTCGGTCTGCACCGAAACAGCCCCTCGGGCGATCCCGGCTGCAGACCCCGCCTTTGGAGCACCCGCACCCGGAGCTGTGCCGATGCCCTCGGGTGATTCCCCCTGCAGACCCCGCCTTTGGAGCACCCGCACCCGGAGCTGTGCCGATGCCCTCGGGTGATTCCCCCTGCAGACCCCGCCTTTGGAGCACCCGCACCCGGAGCTGTGCCGATGCCCTCGGGCGATCCCGGCTGCAGACCCCGCCTTTGGAGCACCCGCACCCGGAGCTGGGCCGATCCCCTCGGGCGATCCCGGCTGCAGACCCCGCCTTTGGAGCACCCAGACCCGGAGCTGGGCCGATCCCCTCGGGTGATTCCCCCTGCAGACCCCGCCTTTGGAGCACCCGCACCCGGAGCTGTGCCGATGCCCTCGGGCGATCCCGGCTGCAGACCCCGCCTTTGGAGCACCCAGACCCGGAGCTGTGCCGAGTGCCGCCCGTCCTGCCCTGAGCTCCGTTCCCTTGGTAAGCACAGCTCCGGCTGCTCAGGGGAACTCTCTAAAGCAATCACCTTATCGAAACCCTAAAAGTTCAGTTAAAAGTAAGCCCTCTCCTGATTCTTCCTAAAAATATGGGAGAAAGGCTATAGAAGATAAACATCCAAAAAGAATGAGATAAAGGGATTAGTCTATTTCCATTAAGAGAGGTTCCCATAGGAAGGGACGGATCAGAGTTTGTAAACGCTCCTTTGACTTCGTCTGAGGTCTAAAATTTTAAGAAATAAATAAAAGAGATATTTAGAGGATTCCATAGGCATAGATGAACAATTAGACCAAATTTTAGGTCCAAACATCTATACTTGAGAAGAGATGCGGTCTGTAATGAAAATAATATTTTTCTCAAGAAGAAAGGTAATTAATCAGAGCAACTGAAATAAAAGCTTAGGAAAAAGATAATCCACGGGGACCCCCAGAGAAGACAAAATGCCAATTGTACCTCCTAAATAAAGTTAAAATATTGAGGAGGGGAGTAAACACATGAATAATTATCGTAATTACATAACCAAGGGAATAAATGAGACAGCATATCAAAGGCGAAATGCAAAAACAAAAGGTTTTTGAGGGACAGCTTTTAGAGGAGAAAGAAGAAACACCAACAAAATAGATAAACAAACTTAAAAGAAATAAGAAAATGGTCCTAAGTAAGCGGAAGATCCGAAAACATTTAAAGAGATGGGCACATAGGAGGAATAGGGAGGTCATAAGCTCTAATTTTTTTTTTGAGGGACAAATACCATCTGGAGCCTGTGATAACTTTAAAAGTGGATCCCCAAGAAGAAGAATTAGAATTTGTAATAGACACAGGGGCAGAGAGAACCTGCCTGTTATACGTTCCAAAAAGTTATAGTGTGAGCAAACATGCAGTGGAAGTAACAGAGGCAAAAAGAGAAAGTTTTACATTTCTGGTCATTAAAGATGTGGTAAAGGAGAGAAGAAACTAGAATTTGGATGGGAGATGTCTTATTGGTCCCAGGGGCAGGTAGCAATTTATTAAGAAGAATCTTACAAGTGCAATTAAGAATAGGAGTTATATCAGAAAATGGGAAAATGACAGCTAGAGTTTTAAAATTAGGCCAAGAAGATGAAGAAAAAAAAATCAACAAAGAAGTTTGGGCTGGAGAAGGAAATAGGAGAGGATTAAATATCAACCCCATAAGGGTTACAATTGAGAGAGAAGATTGTCCCATACGTGTACGTCAGTATCCTGTATCTTTAGAAGAACAGGAAGGTTTGAAGCCAGTAATAGAAGGACTAATAAAGGATGGGGCATTAGAACCTTGTATGTCTCCTCATTATATCCCTATTCCCCCAGTAAAGTCTGATGGGAGTTATAGACATCAGACAAGATTTAAGGGAGATTAATAAAAGAACTCAGACTCACTACCCAGTGGTAAAATATCTTAGACAATAAATAAAAGTAGCTGGAAACCCAACCATGAGAAAATTGCAAGAATTTTATTCCTTCTCCCTCCCTCTTCAAAGAGGGAGATCAGAAAATTACCTAGATTATTGAAATATTATAGATTATAGATTGAGGGGTACACACAGGTAGCAAAATTTGTGTATGAAAAAATTGACAGAAGGAGATGATATAAAACGGACCAAGGAAGATATTGTTAAATTAAAAGAGTTAGGTTAAAAATAGCCTAAGTACTAGCTTTAAGCTTACCCTTGTTTGAAACATCCTTTATCATTTATACATAAATACAGAAAATGGAGTAGCTCATAAAATCTTAATTCAGGAGTGAGGAAGAGTAAAAAAATATCTAGTAGCTTATATATCAAAAGATGTTAGACCCAGTAAGCCACAGCTAGCCAGTAGGTATTTAAGTTATAACAGCTACTGCAATCCTAGTAAAAGAAAGTTCTAAGCTTACTTTTAGAAGTAAATTAGTAAAGTTCGCCTCATACCGTCTGAGGTGTGTTGAATCAAAAAAAAAAAAAACAAAAACCCAAAAAAAACAGGTAAGAAGGAAAGAAAGAGAGAAGCTGAAGTAGGGAGGTGGTTAGCAAACTCTGAGATGTTAGAATGTGAAGGGATGACATCTTGGTGCTAGAAGAGAGCAGGAGTGTGAATGCGGGTTTTTTGCATGAAAGGCAGGGAAGTGTCTTAACACATGGTTGTTAGGAGGTTATTCAATGCTGAACCGGGGTCCAGAAAGGGTTTAGCAGAACGGGCCCTCCTTGAGGAGAAAAGAGGATAAGTTGACTAGAGAAAGGAAAAGAATGTCAGGAGCCCCTGGGGACGCCAAGTTTGGGGTTGTCAGGGCTGGGAGGTGTCTGCCCGCTCCCTGCGATCGGCGGGGTCTCGGGGGCTGCGGCAGGCACCGATCCATGGAGGCGGCCCGGCGGCGGGGCTGGCAGCAGGGGACACACGGGTTTGCCGGGCAGGAGCGGGCTGGCTCCGTGGTGGAACTGCCGGGGGGCTCCCAGACTGCCGGGGTCCCGAGCCCAGGATGGCAGCGTCGGCCCCGGTAAGTGGGACTAGAGAGAGAGAGAAGGAAAGAGAAAGAGAGAGAAGAAGAGAGACAGAGAGGGGGCAAGAGAGACCCAAGGCTGCCCCCAGGGTCCCCATGCCCGTGGCTGCTCTCCCTGCTCCGGCCCTGCAGCGAAGTGGCAGCACCAGGGGAAGGGCGAAGAACAGCATTGACAGCAAGGCCGTGAAGAGAGGGAGAGGGGGCTAGCACTAAAAGATAAAATCAAAGCAGAGATTGATGACTCTCCAAACCTCACAAAGTGGGTTGTTTTTCTTATGTAAGAAGGTTTTTTTGGGGTTTTTTTCTTTTGTGTGTTTTGTTTGCTGTTAAAAAGAAGTTTGTTGTTTTGTTTTTTTTTTTCCTGAAGAATGGGTTTGTAAGGCTAATACAATTAAATGCTGCCCAAAAAGTAAAAAGCAATAGATGTGATACATCTCGTGTTGAAATTGGTCAGGCTTTTCTTATTTAACTAACTGTAACTCACAGAAAGAAGAACTTGCCTCTGCAGCTATTAGCACAGCTAGATAGAAGAAGAAGAGGCTGCTGTGGAGAAAGCTTTTAGCTAAACCCAGAAAGATTGGAAGAAAAGCGAATGGTAGAAGTTAATGCAGTATTGTCTTTCTTTTATTACTATGCTATTAAGAAGTCCTTTCCAGGTACTGTTGAAGCAACAATCAGAATCACAGAAAGAGGGTGAATTAATGCCAGCAGAATCAAAAGACTTGTGAAGAAACCTGAAGAACAGACTATCACATTTAAACCAGGTGATACTGAACTGACTTTCCAATGGGGACTGAGTGGTAATAGTTTAGAAAAACCCAAATGATCCAAGAAATGTACAAAGAATAACACTGAAGTAAGAAGTAAGACAATGCTTATGTCACTGGTTTCAAGCACTGCCTGAGTAAAACATCTCCTTTGGGGAGGAATACTTCAGATAGAAAGATCGAGACTGTTTTTGTATTCTGACCTTAGCCTGTGAATTGTACAGGGGAGAAGGGGAATTACCATCTCCATTAGTAAACTTTATTTGATTCATTCCAATACTGGATATGCTAGCTGGGTTATAAGTAAATGCTTGAATTGTGGGAATAATTAGTATTGTGGTTCACAAAATTTATGCTCTTATTGCAAAAAGTGTTAAAGTAATAACTTTGTTTTGTGGATGGGAATTATTAGTGCTTGTTGAATGAGAGATACCTGAGGAACGGTAAGAGACCACAGTGAAAGGGTGTCAAAAACAACTTGCCTGGAAACTAGTTAAGAGAAAGTGACAAGGAAAGAGAGGGCAAGACCAGATTGGCCTCTGTATTTCACCACCGAGAAGATCAAATACACCTGCTGTGGGTTGCAACCTCACGGGCATGGGAGGTGGGAGTATAAGCCATACTGGAGCTCTGTTATTCCTGTTTCTGGCACTCATTTGTTGTCTTTTCCCTTTCGGGATACCAACAAGACTGTGTCACAAATGCTACAGAAAGCATGGAAAGAAACCAAAGTTCCTCTTTTATTACACACAGCTATGTCAACTGCCACTGTTATAACCCATCCAAATTAAGAACCTGTAGGCAAAAAGGAGAAAATTATTGGATTACAAGAAACTTAGAAAAAAAAGGTAATAGATTTGGAACTGAATGTCCAAAAGGAGAGAGATGGATTTGTTTTACATTTAATCTTGAAGAGACAGTTCAAGATTTGGTAAAAAAACAAATAGCAAATGAAAAGGTAAAACCAGCACAGCAATTTAACTCTGTATTGACCCCAAATTATCTATTGAGTTGTATTACAAGACTCCAAGCAGTTATAGAAGTGATAGCAAATAAAGCCGCAAATAAAGGCATTAGAGTTAATATCAAGTCAGCTAAGCCAAACAAAACCTGTAGTGTATCAGAATAGGTTGGCTTTGGACTATTTATTGGCAAAAGAAGGGGGTGTTTGTGGAAAATTTATTATATCAGATTGTCGAAGATTGATGACCACAGAAAAGACATTCTAGCAAAAGGGAAAGAAATCAAAGAAGAAAAAAAAAAAATATATGCATATAATAACCCAGGTAACGGTCCAAAATAATTAGAAGACAATGTTAAAACCTAGCTGGTGGGGTAATGTATTAGAAGAAATTAAGATCTTTCATTTTAAGTGTTACAACTGTTTTTATTTCTCTTCCTTGTGTAATCCCCTGTTTTATTTTGCCAGCATAGTCCAGAAGATGCAAGTAGATAAGAAATATTGCTCAATCCAAATGATTTACAAAGAATAAGATTGGGGATTGTGAAAAATGCATGTATTTTATGATTGGCTTTTTGCAAATATTAAAATGAATATTATATGTGTTGTGTTAGAAAGTAATGCTGTATTAATTCTCTTAAGTACTGTGTTAAATACAGTTTTCGGTTATAAAAATTGTTAAAATAGAAACGATGCTATGTAGGATACTTTTTTAAAAAGAAAGGACTGGCAGCGAGATAGCAGCCACAGGACACCTAAATCTTTCAGAGAAGAAGAATTTATGGCCCTCTTATCAGAAGAAATGAATTTCTTCCTGCCTTGAAGGCGCTGTTAGGATTTGGAGGAAGAAGTTGACATCACCAGACAGAATCCTGTGTTTTCATGGAATTTATGCATCATGTATGAAGCGTGTGAATATGCAACAGGCTATTGTTTTAAAGGGTTAATCCTTTGTTAACGGTTGTCCTTTTTCGGGCTTGTGCTGCCCAGAAAAACGTACCTGGATGTCCGTAACACTTTGTATTTATTGTCTCATATTGTCCTAATTCAGTTTGTCCAAAATATTGTGACTCTACTTGTATTACAGTTTTTATAACCATTTTATAACTATTAACCTTTTAAAAACTTTAAAAACAAGTGATTGGCGTTTTTAACAAGAAATATGAAATATTTAGGAATATTTAGAATTATATTTTATTTAGAAAGAAATCCCAAGAAGTTCTCCCTTTTTTCCAGAGTAGTTTAAGAGTTTTCAAAGTAGTTGTAGAATTCAGGAAAACTTAGAACATTTTACACTTCTAGAATAAAAAACAGAATTGCATTTCATTGGTAATCTTTATTCTAGGAAGAACTAAGGCAACCCAAGACAGCTAGTATACTGGAGAGGCTCTTTTCCCACTGCAGATTTGTACCTAGCCACAAAAACTAACGTAAAACCTTTTCCCTGATATTTCCTGGGATTTCTGACAAGCTCACCTCTCAGCCTTCAGAGACAAACTTTGAGCACAGCAGGAATCTCTTCAAGTCCCCATCTTTGTTTGCTTCTTCAAGAACTGCCTCGGTTCTAGAGCAGAGGCTTCTCTCAGCTTCCTGCTGCCCCGCTGCGCCCCAAGCCTGTCCTGAGCCCTCTCCTGCAGCTGCTGCGCTGCCCTGGAGCTGCGGTAAAACACAGCAGCTCTGCCACACGCGCTCAGCAGGACTGGAGAGGCTTTCTGGCCTTGCTTACATTAGCCTGCTGGCTTCTCTAAACACAGCTTGAGCTTTTGAACGCTATGTTTCACCTGGCACACAAACTGACGCTGCCTTTCTCATGGAGGCTAAACTGCCATGGGCTTTCAAAGCTTTCTGGCCAGCATAGGGCCTGGAAAACCACTTCATGCAGCCATTCAGTCTTGAAAATGGCCCAGTCTATGTATCAAAGAACTTGTTGAAATGCTGGAGCCCACCAGAGCATCCTTCCAGGGCATTGCTTTCTCCCCCACACCTCTCCCTAGATGACTGCCAAATAGCACCTTTGACAGTTCTTTTCTCCAGAAGCTTAAGGGCACCATTTGATTTGGGGGAGAAAAAAAGGGAAATGTTCTATGATATCATCATCATCATCATCATCCTCATCAAGACAATGAGCTGAAAATTAGACTGAGCTGCAAATTAGTTCAATGACATCAAGACCTCCTACTGTGGACTTATTTCTCAGAGTGCAGCACTGGCTTTGCTATCCCGTGAAACTGCAGATGTGCTACAGTCCTTAAAATCAGGTGGATGCAGATGTCATTTGGAGTCAAGAACAGCAAAAAACAAAAATAGGTGCATGGATAATTTTCTCTGGTGTGCAAATACAGATGGTGTTGCAGCATTATGTGAGACTCAGGGCAGGAGAGGTGCCCACTGCCCCTTCACAGCATCCTTTTCACAGAGAGCAGCCCCAGCCCAGCGCTGCTGTTCCAGAAACACTACAGCGAATGCAACCTGGCATGAAAGGGGAAACAAATGTCAGCTTTTCAGTGCTCCATCCCTCTGCCTTTACATCCTTACATATTACTTTTAATTTAAAACCCTCAAAGTTTTCTTTTTTTTTTTTTACTTGGATGTAAAAGAAGAAAACTCAGTGTGATCCCTGGGCTGGGAAGGGGAAAAGCCACGATGTTGTCCCTACAAAGAACAAACAAGATGCTTCTGCTGATGATTGTGGAATGTGAGTGGCTGCAACATTCAGATTTCCTCCCAGAGTTTCATGTTCCTCATTCAGACAGAGTCACACTATTTCTTTAATAAAACCAAACCCTGGCTCTCTGATAAAAACCTAGTTTCAGTTGTGACCAAGGTAAATGCAGACATGGAACAGAAAATAGTGTTGGAGTTCAATTCAGCTGTATGGCCAAATCACCTGAAAGCAAAGCTTTCACAGTTATTGTAGGCACTTGAAAATGTGTCTGTTAACTTAGAAATGAATAAAGAAAATCATCTCCTTTCCTGAAAGGACAGTTATATTGTTGTGTAATAAAGAGCAGATGTCAAAAAGCATTTCAAAGACTTGGTAAAAAAAAAACCTTAGGGAAACTGCACTGCTCTCTCTGACTTTACCAGAGCTGCTCCAGCCCCCCCCTAGTAAACATGTGTTGTCACTTTGCTTTAATTTGGGAGCACAGTCCCTGGGAGCTCTTGCATGTCCTGAGCAGGGAATCTCTTCCCAGCAGCAGGGAATTTCCTGGAGTGCAACTGGCAGCAAAGGGCCAGCTCTTCTGAGTGGGAGTGGCAGGCCAGATGTGAAGGGAAACTCATCCCAAGGAATAAAGCATGAGGCACAGCCAAGGACGTGGGGCAGCCCCAGCTCTGCTTGTCCTAATCCTGCAGGGACACCAGCCAGGACAGTCCCACAGAGAGCCAGGAGTGGGATCCTCAGCAGATGTGGCGCAGCAGCCTTGCTTGGGCTTCAAGGAATGTCCAGTTTACACTGCTGAGCAGCCAGCTCATTTCTTAAAGTGTTTAAACCACAACAGTGAGTTCAAGGTTCATGTGCAATTTTATTAGAGCAAAGACTTGCAGCCAGCTGTTTATCTGGTGTCTGGCCTAAGTGCTGATAAAGACTTGGCTGAAGTTTATATAATCTGCCATTAATAAATGCAATTTATTACAGTCTCAGGCAAAGACACGACCACTGCTGGCTCCATTAATGGTGCACTCAGCACAGACCAGGAATTTGGTCTGAACAGAGACAAGACTCAATTCATTTCTTGTCCCTAAATGCCTGGGATTTAGGTCAGGCCCAAGGCAAAAGATGGTGTAAATCTAAAGGCTCCATGTCAGAACTGTCAGGCTTTGCTAATATGAGCTCAGTTACTTTAATACAACCCAATAGTGTGCTTTATAATCCCAGCACCACGTCTAAGGCAAACTCTGGCTGCAGTAACCATGCTCCAGCCCAGTGACAAGCCCTGAACATGACAAGATGTATGGCTGAGCTTCACTCTGCTCACCAGGAGTAGCTCTGAGGTGCAGCAGGACAGAGCACAGCTCATAAACACCTTCTCAGGACTGGAGTCATCGAGATCAGACACACACAAAAACTCTCACACCGGGCAGCCCAGGAGCCTGTCTGCTCCCCCCTCACCCAAAGCCCAGCTCAGGGCCAGCCCCAGCCCCAGCCCCAGATGGGGGAGGTTTGTGGTGAGTACCCCACTGCATCCTCTGCAAGGACAAACATCTGCCAGCTACAAAAAATAAACATACAGGAATAACTTTGGTTTCAATTCATGTCTGATCACAACATAATTAATTCAAGGAAACCAGTTTATTTGGCAAATTCTGGCATATTTAAAACCAGCATAATATAAAGGTGAGGCCCTTGCACAGGTTGCCCAGAGCAGCCATGGCTGCCCCTGGATCCCTGGAAGTGTCCAAGACCAGGCTGGATGGGGCTTGGAGCAGCCTGGGACAGTGGAAGGTGGAAGGGGTGGGACTGGATGGGCTTTAAGGTCCCTTCCAAACCCAAACCATTCTGAGATTCTGTTAATCTATAATGCATTGCCTGTAATAGATTTTAAATTTACAATTAAGGCAATGTGCACAAACCTGATCTTTATGGAAGCTCTGCAGATTAAAAAACCCCTGTATTTAAAGGTACATACACTTGATAGATCCAGTTCCTCCTTTGAGAAATTCCATGGCCGTATCTGAAAGCCAAGGGACATTTCTTTTCAAGATCTGTGATGAATGAGATCCAGACCTGGGACTGTTTCATAAAGTATCATCCATGCCAAAATCCTCATCCAAATAAAAATTCCAAGAACAATTATGAGGATTCCAAATATCAAATACGTAGTTCTGCTTCATTTAAAGCAAAAGAGAAATTTATAAATGCATGGATAAATCACTTAAAAAGTATACACCAAAAGATATTAAAAGGCAGACACCTAAAATAATTTTTAAAATATTACTAAATTAGTGATTTTTGGTTTATCTTTTCAGCATCCAAACAATGCCACTCTGATTTATTGCTAAAGGATCCCAATGCATTTACTCATCTTAACCTGAAATTTAATCATTAGAGTTAAAACTCTCTGGAACCTGACCTCCCCTGGCCCAGCTCCAGCTGTTCCCTGGGTGCTGTCCCAGTCCCAGGGAGCAGAGGTTGGAGCTGCAGCCCCCAGAGCTCTGACCTCAATCTTCCCTTCTCCAGCTGAGCAAACCAAGTGCCCTCAGCTGTTCCTTGTGTGGTTTCCCATCCAGACCCTCCACCAGCTGACGCTCAGCTCTCAATTTTGCAGGGTCTCCCAGGGGTGCTCTGTTGCCCTTGAGGCACTGAACAAGGAGCTCAGGTGCTCACTGTTACCTGGGGCAGGGCAGCACAGCTGCCTTTGGGCACCAATTCAGCTCAAAGCAGAACCTGAGCATATGGCAGCACTGTCACAGTGACAGGGCAAAATACAAATATCCATCTTATCCAAGATGCAGTTAAGGCAACCCCCATCATTTGCATTTCACACTTGCAGTGATTCATTGCTCCAGCAATAACGAGGCACTGTCCTGCAGTGGTTACAGCTCTGGGCATGGAGTGAGCAGCCCCCCAGGCACCTCCTGCACAGCCCTGGGCCACTCAGGGCAGGTGTGCTCCAGGAAGCCACCGAGGTGCTTAAATGCACTAAAATAAGCCTAGAGTGCCCAAATATTTTCAGAAATTTGGGTCCCAGTCAGCACATTCTGATGTCCCACTTGCAAGGTCAGGACCTTTTCTTTCTTTAAGAAGCCACGAGGACACAGAGACAGCTCCCAATGCCAACACAGTGCTGCTGTGGGAACAGGCATGGACAAGTCCTCACCACATGGACAAGCTACTGAGAGGCCCAGAATATGGAATATTCTAACTCTGCCCCCCAGGATTCTCTTGAAATAAAAGAAGTCTCCACTCACTGTGAAGACTGCTGAAATCAGCTCAAATTGAACACATCTAGAATAAGTGGGGTCTAGGGGATCCAGCACATCATAAACTTTGCTCTCAGCTTCTTTGACAGGGGTTGAGAGGGATTTTGTTTCCCTAATCATCATAAATACTGAGTACACTGGTACTCTGTGGAACATTAGTGCCCTTTTTTACTATAAAACTACTGTATTATCAATGTCTTTCGGTAGGTAAACAAAGGAAGAGTTTTTTGGTTCCATATGCAAATCACACCATTCTTTCAGCTGAAAATGAGGCATTGAACAATTTATTGGACTATCTCTGAACAACTTAATCAAAAGTGCCAAAGCCAAGAAAGGTCTGGGTGAGACTTCAGCCCTGCTGTCAGCCAGTTTCAGACCAGAGCACAGGGGCCCTGCAGGTCTTACCTTGGGTAAAGTGAACCTGTATTTTCCTGTATTTTCCCCAGGAAAGTGACAGTCCATAAGACCAGCTGGACACAATTCTCCCAAAGGTTTGCTGTACTGAACTGGGACATGATTGAGTCCCAGTCAGCATGGTCACCACAACATGACTAGCTCAGAGATTTTTGGGATCTCCTGTCCTGTCCACAATGTTTTGATTTATGCCAAGTACACTTCTGAAAGTACAGCTCATTTTTGCTTCAGCCCAGATTTAAGTGACTGGATCCTGGACATACTATCCCAGATAAAGTTGATTAAAAATACTGTAATTAATAGAATTAAACTAGATAAATACTCAGTGTAACTAAATTAATCTCACCCAAAGCACGTAACACACAGTAAAACAGAAGCATCTAACACAAATGCTGTCTGAAATCAGAAGGGCTGGAAATTGTTTTAATCAGACCTCTCTACCTAGAGAATGTAATCCAATACACATAACAAAAACTCTCAGCTCATTGCAAAATTGGTGGCTTTCCAAGCAATAAGGATTGTGATACATGGAGACGTGTTACTAGGAAACTTGATTAAATGCTAGGGTTGAGAGAAAATTTTTTGACCTAGTGGGAGTCCTGGAATTTCTCAGAGCATTGCCTATTTGGAGCTGCATTTCAGCCAAAAGCAGCAGGCCAGCCTTCAACATTAAATGGTTCTCCAGAGCACTTACAGCCTCTACAGTGGAGACAGAAAACCTAATCACATTTTAATTGAGCCACATCAGACTTCCAAATTCAACATGAATTCAAGAGATATTTACTCCAATTACAGTATAAACCCACTAGGCCCTTCTGCATAAGCAAGGAACTCAGCAAGGACAGACTGGGGGGTTTAAATGTGACCACGCACACAATGTCAGCACTTCATCTGACAGCATTCCCATGGAGAGGCTCAGGGCACTGCATTTCCCACTCCGAGGTTATGCAACCCCACCAAAGCAGCTGGAATTCCCATCAGCTGCTTGTAAACCCTGGTCATCTTTCCCACTGCCATGTTTTTTCACTCTTCCCTGCAGGGAGAGCCTGATGATGGTGAGATTGCCACAGGACCAGAGAGGAGATTTCCTGGAAACAAGCCTGGCCACACAATTATGTTTCATAATGAAATGGACCAAGAAAGGGCTCACGGAAGGATTTACACAGTAGCTCACTGCTTGTTAAACTAAGCACTTGTGGGTTGTTCATTGCAGAGCACTTAATCTGTTGTAAATGCAATACAATTTTAAACAACTTCATTTTAATACCACATCTCTCACAACATTACTGTACCTGTTCAATAAACCCGCACTCTGTTATGAGGTGATGCTGATCCAGGACTGCACATTCCTAACAGGATGATCCTTAGAAACTTCTGCCTGCTCCTGTCGTAGCCCACAGAAGGACATTTCTGACTCTCAGCACACAGATCACCCCACAGAGTTGAGGAATAGGGAACACTTTGGTGGGAACAGGTTTTAAGTGGGTCACTGGAAATTGAACATCTGCTTCAACACGATATAACTGAGTCTCCCTAATTCAAAATCAAACTGGACAAACCAGAAAGAAACCTGTCTGAAACCAGTCCTGCTGACTCCTGGCAGTCACTGGCAGCAGCCCTCTTCCCTGTGGGCTCCAGCTGTTTGCAGTGCTGCACATGGTGATCCTGAGCAGAGCCACTGACTGCTCCACAGGCTCCAACACGGAGCAGCTCGCTGGCCACAAATTCCCTTTGCATCTCCCTCACACTTTTAACACTCCAAGCAGCACCCAAAGATCTTTCTTGCCTCAGACTTAAGAGATATAAAGGCAATAGTGATAATTATTGCTTTGGCTGTATTTATTCCAAGCCTGATTGCACCCAGGGATGATTCTGCACTATTCTCCTTGTCCTATCAAAGGCTCTTCCCAGATATTTCCATGTTTAGTGCAACACGGAGAGCTCAAGATGCATTTCATGGTAACAGAAGAACCAAAATGGCCTTTTCCTGACACATTTCTGTGTGATGTGAGGTTGGAAAGATGTATTTATTACATGCTGAACCTCATGCACTTCAAGGCCAGGCTGGGCAGGGCCTGGAGCACCACGGGACAGTGGAAGGTGTCCCAGCCCATGGCAGGGAGTGGCACTGAGCTTTGAGGTCCTTCCAACCCCAACCCTTCTGGGATTCTGCAATTTCAAACAGTGTCAAACAGCTCAAAAGCAGAAACACTGTTAATACTGCCCCTCACTTCTCTGTTGAAGGAAAAGGTGTGGGTTTGTCCAAGACTGAGTCATCCTTACAATTGGTCTGACAGTGCAGCGACCACAATTCGGAGTCTGATAATTTTTTTATGAATTTCCCAAACACTTCTATCTCTTATTCTAGGCCTGTTTAAAAAAGCCTTTCTGAAGAGGAGAAGTGCAATCCTCCTCTTAGTGACTAATGGAACCATGTCCTGTAGGTAGCAGGTGGCTTTAAGACACCCAACTTTGCCCTCAGTTTCTTTGACAGGGGTTGAGAGGGAATTTGTTTCCCTGATCATCATATGACTAAGTTTAAAGGAAATTTATCATTTGATTCAAGCAGAGCATTGCTATTTCCTCTATGGAAATGGAAACACTAAATCATACATTTTTCTCACATACCATATTTTTAAAGATCTGCATTCTTTCATGTCTCAGGCTCAAACATTCCCACAGCTAAAGCTGAATATGAAAGTATTCAACTCTTAAAGCACTTCCATCTCCAGCAACCCAAAAGACACCCCAATTCTACTTGCAGCCTTGTTTATCCAATATAAATAACTCAGGCTGCTCACTGGAGATTTATTATCTCAATATGCTCATTTCACTGTTGGCCTTGGCAGACACATCCAGGTTTAGAGTGAAAGACAGCAAAACTTGACAAACCTTAAATCCCAGCGTTGCAGAATTCTATTAGGTAACAGATGGAAAAGATAATTAGCTGACAACTCAACCATCACATGCTTCATTAGGAGCCTCATTCCTCTCCCAGATTTTATCTTCAGGACAATGAAGGCTATTGTTTGCCTTGAACTGGCAAAAAACAAGGCGAGCTCATGACACCTGAAGAAGGAACGAGCCTGTATTCCCCTCTAAATTGGGTGCTGTGCTTGCACATTAGGTACTTCCAGCAGTAAACTGGCCTGAGAATGCTGGGTTCTGGATTTTTGGTGGCAAAAAGCTCAAGAAGTTTCCTCACCAACCTCTCTCTGCAAGGAGAAGGAGTTAATCCAATCCTTGGTGGCAGGAGAAACCTGTTAAACCATCACAGAATAAAGAGATTTACACATACAGATACCAACAACAATGGTAGCTTCCTCTTTAACTCCCACATAGTCGAACCCAGAGTTTCACTGCTTCTGCTTGTGTTTGTAAAGAAATACTGAGAGATTGTGCATCTTGGTGAACTGCAGCACAGCTCTGCACTTCATGAGAAAATACTAAAAGCAAATGTAAACAGATGAAATGGCTTTTAACACTGAAATGGTTTGGTGAAATGTGTATCTTTTTACATAGGTCAAACCAATTTTCCTTTGGAAACCTCTTGCAAAAAAAAAAAAATTCTAGGATTTGCGGCCTCTCTCTCCCTCCATGAGTTATTTATTGGTAGTTCACTCACTCTCCAGCTGTCAGACTCCAGCTCCTCAGCCCCTGACATGTCTCTAGCTCCTGTGTAATTTTTGTGATAGTCTACATGACCAGCCATATTTACAGTCCATTTACAAACAGCTCATGATTAATAATTGCATCTTTTGAAAGCATTGTGCACTGATTTATTCATCTAACAGATGACTGCAGCAGAGGAACCCAATTAAAGCACAGAATGCCACATATCTATATCTATATATATCTGGCAAAATACAGGAACTTTTAAAGATAAAATTCCATGCACAGTGTTCTTCCTTTTCTGTATTAAGGCACCAAATTTATGAAAATATGAAGGAGTGGTGTGTTTTCCAATTGTAACTTTACAATGAACACTGAAATGCAGTCAATGCTGCTTATCAGAAATTTCACAGGTGAGCCTGAGAGCCAGCAGGCTCTACTGCAAACTCTCTGAAAAGACACTGATTTATAAAAAGCCTCTAAAAGATACTGCAGCCTTATCAGAAGCTCAGTTACCAGTTAACACCTCTAATACTGAAATACTTGGATTAGGGCTTACAAGGTAGGTAATGAAATAGAACTTGGGAGTTAGAAAGTGACTTTAATCCCTTATAATGACATCTTAAAAGTATTTGGACACAAAACTTGCAACCACTCTTCAAGGAGTCACCACTGAACTCTCAGAGAAGCTGTTGACAAACCTTGTACTTCTCACCCTTGAGACTCACTGTAGTTTCAGACACATTTTAAATATGAAAAATACATCTTCTTGTCTTTTCAATAAACTACTCCAGTCCAACTTTTTGACAGCTAAGATCCATGTGAAGTGACAAGAAGTCAGTCAGCATTGTTCAACGTAATTTTAATCTCCACTGAGGGGAAATTATAGAAACATGTTAACACAGACAGCAAATGTTTGGGGAAAGACCATATGGTGCTATGATGGGGGTTTAGTTCATAGAAATGTAATCTAGAATTTTATAAAAATTATATGAAAGAATAACAACATCTTTCAGTAATGTCAGACAGTATAGAAAAAATAAATCTCAACATTAGTCATACTCTGATGGTCCTTCTAGTAAGAATTTTAAAAGTGCTCTTTAATCCCAGTGTAGCAACTCAAGCTTAGTGCAATAGGTCAGATCTGGTTTAAAGCAGGTATTTATAGCAGTTGTGCAATTCCTACAATGGACAAACCCCATGATCTAAACATAAACACTAAATGAGGTAAGTATTAGAATTAGAATTAAACATTCCTTAAATAGCTTACACAACAACTGTACTACAAGGAAAATCCTGGTGCTCCCTCACAGGACAGCTCCAACCTAAACACAACATAAAACCTGTAGTACAAATCAGTGAAAGTTATAAAAGCTCTTGCAAAATATACAGTTTAGTAGTACATTTACAATCCACTGGTACAAACAGTACCTAATGCAAAATATACCAACCTGATCAAAGCCAAACTTCCCAGGTAGTGCACCTGAATTTGCTTTGAATACATTATTTTGTTCCCAAATCCTCCTAAAAGCTCCATATGAAGTTAGCACATTATCTCAATGTAGGAATGTCACTGCATTCCTCAATGAACAAGAAAAATGAAGGATTTGCTTACCAACTATGACTGCAACTAGAAGTACCATTGATCTCTGAGCAAGCGAAAAACCCAGCGCTAGTTGGGCAAAGATAATTTAAATCTACTCCTCACTGTTTTATACATGGCAAGCTGGCAATAATAAGACAGCCTATATTTCTACATAGTTTTTTTGCAGAGTTGCTGAGAACTGTTAGATCAGCTTTCACTGGACTGTAGTTTCTCTGTCTGTAAGTTACAGTGCATGGGAACTACTGCCTGTCACATGCAGAGCTCATCTGGAACACCAGACTGGTAATGGTGAGCCCTTATGGCTCATTTGCACATGGAGCCAAAGGTGTTTCATATTCTATTTCACAAGGTGTTTATGAGCAAGATTTAAGTCACTATCAACAACAGGAATAAAGTGAATTTACAAACATTCCTTCTAACGGTCTATGGCTTCAAAGCCATAAACAAACTGCCCTGGCTTTTACAGTATTGCACTTCCCTCTAGTGTTAAACTGACAGCTGAAGTCTGCACAGAACTCGTTTTATAACAGTATTTAAATTTAAAAAGCAATAAATAAAACGCACTATTTAAAAAACCCCACAAAACAGTAGCTTTAGTCCATATTCCTCCCACCTCAGACCATGCTGCACCATCTGAAACAGGTCTGGGACAGTCTTTGGAAACCAACTGCATAGTTCATCCAACATAACAGACCCACCCCCCCACCCCACACCCACACTTCTTTAATCAGAGAAGCAAATTAAGCTTTCTACAGCAACATTAGACACAAAGACAGTACCCTTGAGTGCATATCTCCATTAGTTTAAAAGGATGTGTTGCCTTAGCTCAAGATAAATTCAGCAGTTAGACAGAGTTACTCTGTATTGCCTCTGGGTTTTGTGACCAACATTCAGTGACCTGTCACTGCAGTGACAAGTTGCTGAAGTCCTTGGCAGAGTCTCTGACCATCTGATCCAGGCTGGGACTGCCAAGAGCACAGGCTGGCTGCTGCCTGCCCAGGAGCCCCAGGCTGTGCAGGTTGAGGATGGAGTCGGCGATGATGCGCGCCGTCCTCTTCTGGTACCCGCCGGATGTCACCATCAGCACGGGCACCCCGCGGCTCCTGGCAGCCCTGAACACCACCTCGTCCCTCTTCACAATGCCCTGCAAGGTCACCACAGGGAAAAATAAGTGAGAGCAACGAGCTGCTTCAGTTCTAACCTGTGGTTTATGGATTTAGAGTATTGGATGCTTGCTAAGTGTTTAAGCCTTACAGTTCACAGTAACAATTAAAAATTCAGTCCTGTTAGCTGGTTTGCATGCCTAATCAGTAAAAATAAACAATCACATCCCCCCAAAACCCCCAGCAAATCAAATATCCTTGGCTTGTTTTAGAGGACACAGCAGATAAAATTTTTTAGTACAAATTCCTACAAGAATTCCGACTCAAAGGCCATAAAGCCTAAACTGATTGCAAATTTTACATCTATTTCCCAGGTGAGGAATTGAGACTAGGAAACACTCTCTGAATTCACAATGCTTTAGTTTGTGCTCAACTTGCACAGCACCATCTGTCAAAAGTTTAGTAACTTGATCAAAATATCACAATCTTACAGAAAAGCCCAAAATTCAAATCAAGTTTTACACATTCACAATCACTGGCTGAATCTTAAGTCCCAATGTTTGCAATTAGAGCCTGTGGTTAATGCTACAAGAATCTATGGCTGAAGGGGAAGTTGCAGAATGTAAGCAATGGTAAGTCCATAAAAAGAAAAAAATTCTTTGTATTCTTACTAAGAGAAGGGTATGGAATTGAAAAATAGCAAAGATTGCTGACCAAGAGGTGGTGGACTGTCATTGAACCCAGGCAAGAGCAGAGTGTGAGTCTTCTGGGTTTCAAATAAGCACATGAGAGTCAAAAATACTTCAGGAATGAGTGAGAACAGAATTAAAAATCTACTTTTGTAAAAGCAGAGTTCCAGATACATGCAATTCATTAGAACTCCTCAAAAAAAAAAAAAAAAAGCAACACATCTGACAACAGCTTACAATGGACAGCTCGAAACTTAAATAACTGCAAAGCTGGTGAAGGGAAAAGGCATCACAATGCAATCAAATGCAAAAATCCAAGAAGCAGCAGCAGAAGTGTTTCAAAATGAACATGCACTGCCCAGGCTGGTTACAGGAAGAATGGAAGAACATCAGGAAATAGCACCCTGCCATTAATTAGACCACAAACAGATGGTAAAGGGAAAGAATAAAACACAAATGTAGCAAAAAAAAAAAAGTATCTTGTAAAACCATCCAAGAATATTGTTCACTGCACGGTCTGACACAGCCCTGGGAAAGAACCAGGAATAACAAATGAACAGTAAGACAAAGGAAACTGAAGAATTCTATTAGAAACAGATCCTTAAAGGAAGCAACAGAATTACAGAAGGAGCTGCAGGGCCCTGGGGACCCAGCAGAGGATGCATCACTATTATCCCACACCAGAACTGGAAGCAACCCCTGCTCTCAGGAGCCTCACTGCTCCAGCAGCTCCAGGGAGTCTGCAGGAGCTGAGGGGAAAACATGGGCTTATTCCCACATTTCTGTGGAGAACAACAGCCTGGCACAGCTCCCACTTCCAAACAAAGGGAAGAGCACTCAGCTGATGCACCACAGCCTTTTTTACAGCCTCATGAACCAGGAAACCATCACTCAGAGCACTCTGAGAGCCCCATTCTGGGCACAACTAACACTGCAGCAGAAACTTAAAATACAAATGACATCTTCAGGAGCAGAAGTGGAGCCTGCACTAAGGACCTTTGAAGAGAGGGACTGTGCAGGCATGGTGCCTTTCCAGCACTGGGATTTCAAGTCTGCACACCAGAGACAAGAACTCTGCCCTCAGAGCAGACAGTAAAGGCTTGAGCTCCCTCCAGTGTGCAGAGAATTCCTTTCACCCCTCCTCGTGGCCAGGGAAGCTGCTTCACCTTTCTTCCCCCAGCCTCACATCCTGTGTCTGCACAGAACCCAGGAAGCTACAGCAACTCCTTTTTCTTGGCAGTGAACACTGCTCCTAATCAAAGTGCAGAAATTTGAGGGTTTTTTAAGAGGCAAATCCAAAGTATCTCCCTGTGACCAAGCTGTCACTTCCCTTGGTTGCCACTGCTCTCCAGAGGGCTCTGCTTCACCAAACCCCACCTCACACCTCAGGCCATCTCCTCTCCAAGGCCCCAGCCAAGTCCAAGCCCCTCAGCTCTTCCTTCGTGCAAGAGAACGGAACAGAATTAAAACTGAACAGACCAAGTGGTGGCTCAAAGAGGGGAATCTGAGAGCTCACAGATCAAACAGGCACTTTTCTGTATTGATCTGGTGGTCATTAAAGAGACCTAAATGTGAAACAGGAGAGAGAGAGCACAGAGGAACTGTCAAGAGAAGGAATCACAAAAACCCATGAAGGAAATCAGAGGACTGTAAATTTTTGCTTATTTTAAGAAAAGCAGAAAGGTGAAGACTTCTATGAAACTTTACAGAATAAACCAAAATTTGAGTCTGGTAGCAAACTGGGGAAAGTAAATGGTATCTAAAGAAAAAGATGGTATCTGAAGAAAAAAACCAAGAAAAGGAAAGTAACTTCATTTGCTATGAATACACAGCCAGGCTGCACAAAATTGTTATAACCATGAGGATAGGTTAAAACAGCTGGGAGTGCTACAAAAGAAATTAGGTGTAAGATACACACTGGGGGCAGGTGACAAAAGAAATACATTGCAAAATGGGTCATGTAAGGGGAAAAAAGAACCAAAGAAAGAACAAACCAAGCAGGGAAAATAGAAGTCAGGTGAAGTGTGAAAATATATGTATCTCTCTGGTTACTGTTTGGGTGTTGGCAATCAGTGTATTTTAGAGAGAAGATGAATGGCACTGGAACAGGCACCAGAAGAACAAAAATATACAGAGTGAGGAGAGGGAAGAAGGAAGAGAAGGGTGAAGGGCAAGGGGGATGTGTGTCTGTGACAGGGCAGTGCTGCTGCAGGCTCACACACCTGGGGGGAAATGGCCAGGCCTCCCAGGGGATCCCCATCCAGAATGTCAGTGCCAGCATTGTAAACAATGATGTCAGGCTTGAATTCATTCAGGGCTCCCTCCACGTGGGTCTGCACCTTCTGCAGGTACTCAGTGTCCTCTGTGCCCCACTCCAGTTCCACCTTGCGTTTTATGGCACCTGAGGGACAGCAAAGCAAGCACTGCTCAATAAACAAAGCATTGCTTTGAAAGAAAATGCACAATTTAGGTAAGCAGGCCAAAAAAAATTACATTTCTGGAAGCTCTCTCAATACATTGCATTTTCACAGAAACATGAATTAAAGAAAACTATTCAACTGCTTGTTTTCTCAGCAAATGTAAAGCACAATGACCTTGAAAAAATTCCATTGAAGAGAGAAAATTAGATGCAGGACAAAAAAATATAATCTGAGATGCAAATGGAAAATGTTATTGAAAACCAGCTGATCTGCAAGTCCAGTTACCAATCAGCAGAGAAATCATAAAGAAAATTATTAACTTAAAAGTAACTTAAATAAGGCGTAAGGCAAAGAAAACACTGAACTGCTATTGCAGAGGAAACAGCTGGGGGAAAAACAAGATAAATATCACTGAGAAATTATGAAGATGTTTTATTTTTATCACAACACTCAAAACTTCACAGCAAGGGATCATGAATTTATGTGAACTGCTTTATGAATGTATAACAAGATTCAGCTTTGCCCCAAGCATTTTCAATTTAATGTTCTTACCCTGTAATCCTACCAGAAGAGCAAATGTCAATTCTTAATTCAAATCAAATTATTTCTAATGCTTCTAATAAAGCAATAGAAGTAGAAAATGAAGGCTGAGAAGGTAAAGGAAAGAAACCCAAGGTTATGCAGCTGAATTTTGGGTGTTTTTATGGAGGGATGTGTGACTGAATTAATCAAAGCCATGCCAGAGCTGTTCCAAGGCATGACTTCTTCCTCACACTAAATGATGTGGAGTCTTACATCTTAAATATGGATTCAGCCCCCACCAAGTGTGCAAGAATGTCCTCAACACAGAATGACAACTCCTCTTGTGATTGCTGCCTTTTGTTCTGCTTTTCGTTTTTGTTCAGCATCAGTGAAGCTTTTCTTTTTCATCCTCTTATTTTATATTGCATCAACATTAGTTTCAAAGATTTTTGCTTCTTTATGGTTTCTCAGAGTTTCAGCCTTTCCTGCTTACTCTTCAGTGAACCAGTGCTATTCCTCATCCCTCCTTCTCCTCCTAAGCCTGTGTAATTCCACAGTGCTTTGCCAGGGACTCAATATGCTTGTGCCTTAACATTGGCAAGCTGAGCTGCTCCCTTTTCTCCCCTCCCTACTGAAGCCCATGGGGCAAAAAATGTGTTGAAGAGGTTCCTGCAATAAAACCTGGAAGAAACAGGCAGGAAGTGCAAGGAGACCGTGATCAACTGGAGTTTACCCTAAGGATTCAAAATCTCGTGTTCAAGCCTCTGCCCCTCTGCAAGGAGATTCCCTCTGTGATCCCATCTCTGCCTGGTCACCTATTGGAAAGGGTTTAAGGGACCTGGCCACAAAAATCCTATTTAGACATTCTTATGCAAAGTGTAAGGAGCTACATATTCACTGGCTCTGGCCCAGCCCTGTGCACCTCATCCTTCATCTGCAGAAAAGGAATGCTGGAATTCAGTGTGGTACTGCAGCTCAGTGCTTCTGACTTGCTAACAAGGACTGACTCTGTTTTGGTCTTAATCCATCTGTTCAAATGCTGCAATGTGATACATGAATAAAAGGATGCTTTTCTTGGGGGAAAACCCCCCCATATTTGCTTGCCATTTGTCTGCCTCCAGACATGGTGTGCTTTAAATGGTAACGTTTTAGTTTAAAACCTTGAAGTAGTACAATTCTTAGTATCTTTACTAGTCAAAAGACACAGTGAAATGCACTGCACCTAACTCTTGTCAAGAATCCAAATGAAGTAGGTTTTTCAGAACAACAGCATCACTGAAGGAATCCAACAGCAGAACAACTCCCCCAGCAACCCCTGACTCAGTGAACAAATTGAGCTTGTAGTAAATGACAGTGTAACAGAATCAAAGACCAAATAAACATGGGGCTTTTGCATTCCAATTTAACCATTATCAAAGCCCCAGTAATTAATTGTGGCAGGCCACAAGACACAACAGACACAACACAGCAGGGATAAACAAACCACAACTAAACCAAATCAAGCACCAGCTCTTAACGTGGGGATGACAGGGAAGGGGGAAGTCCCCATATTAACAGCATGGATGTGGCATTTAGGGACACTGGTCACGGGTGGCAGTGCTGGAGGCATGGTTAGACTCAACCTCAAAAGAACTTTCCAGCTTTAAATTCTATGGTTCTGTTCCAGGACTTGCTTTGCTTCCCACCTTGTGCTATGTTCAGATGCAGATTGTTTCCTTCGTGCTTATCTAACAAATTCTACTGGCAAGGCAACACCTGAATATGTTATAACTTCACTCTCAAAAGAACATGAAACCTTTTTACTCACTATCAGCTAATCCTCTCATAAATGTAATATAAGAGAAAGATGAAGTTCTAACAACTCTCTTCAAATGAAAGGATTATTCAGCTTGCTGCTCCAAGCTCTGGAATGGATTGCTAGTAACATCCACTGACACCTCCCCACACCCTGCACTCCAAAATGTCATTCCTGAAGTGAGGGAAAACACTACAGCAGAACACTATTATGATACATCACAGTGAGCAGTGAAAATGATGTGAAATTAAAAATAATAATAATAAAAAAAGAAATCTAGGTAACAGTGTTGCAAGGAAGCTTCGCAGTAAATAAAGAAGTTAGGTAACAACACAGTAGGTCTGGAACATTTGGGAAGATGAATTTCAGTTATACTCACGTTTAGCAAAACCATCCCCTGGGTAAATATATCTATTGTATGCATCCATAATATAAACCCGAGGATCATCCATAAAGTCTCTCTCATGGCCATTTCCCTGCAGGAAATTTACAGTTAGCTATTCCTAGCATGGCAACACAGAATTAAATACACTGTGAATTCTAGAGTTATTAACACTACAGAGGTTCTAATATTCATAACTCCTGTGTCATTCTCTTATTTATAGTCCTGGAGATTATTTTGAGGTGTGCAGTTTTGGAGGGCTTGATGGGATCAGTCTGAAGACTGCAGGTATTACCACAAATAAAATCCTTGTCTCTCTGAAGGTAATTTGCATGGATCTCATTACACATGTAAGAAAAATAAGCAAAAATCAGAAGCTAATTGTCCTCAAGAGCATAACAAAAGCAACTGTGACCACCAAACAGATCTCTCATCTTCCAAATGTGCAAGAAAAAGTCACTTTCAACTGCTGCAGGAATACTGAGTATTCTTATGTAAGAATTAATGAATAAATAAAGCAGACTACAGCTCTCCTGATAACTCAAGCCTTGGTGAGGTAAGCATTCCCTGGAAAAATTACAAACAATAACAACCCAACAGTACTGTACTGTGTGTGAAGAGGGATGCTCGAGAGAAAACTCAGGTTTGGAATAGTCCCCCCTCCCCATTTCTGAATTTAAATACTATTCTTTTGGCTCTCACTTATTTTCATTAATATATAAATCATTTTACCACAGCAATCCCTAAGATAATTTTATTTAAATCAGTGTATTATAAAGGACCACAGCCCCTCTCCCTAGAATTTCACTTAAAGTACAGAAACAGACATTTCCATAGATACAGCTGCTGTAATTCAGTTCTCATGCTGACAAATGGCAACTCTATTTATTTCTTCAGCATCTTTGGTCCACAAATGAACAGTTCATGCACACAAGCCTAGGAATATGAAAGTCTAGGAATATGGGGGAACCATTTCCTTATGAGAGGTGAAACTCAGCACTGCACTAAGAATTGGAACAGTCACAAGATGAGAGTATCTGCATCCTTAAACAGGATCTGCTGAGCTACTTCAGATACCTCTCATTCCCCAAAGAAAGGAAACAACAGGTGTTTTAATGTGCACACTGAGACTACCAGCACATCTGAAAACCAAAATATATTTCAAGAGTTTTTCAAAACCAAACCACCCCCACATAGCACAAAACAAATCCACAGCCTGGCAGAGAGGCTGAAGAGAACCATGAACACCAAACATCTTTCTGCTGCACCATCTGTGTCCTGTTATCATGGCGATTTTAGGACACATAAGAGAAATGAGACAAGATTAAAAACTTGCAGCCATTAGGCTTCCTCAGTGCCACAGAACTGTGTAAAAATGGTTTCTTTAGACATAATAAATCACCTGAAATGCCTCAGGTTGGACATCACTTTGGTGCATTAACTGCCTTTCTAAAAATACCATCTCTGGCCCCTTGGGATTTATTTTGCAAATCCCACCAAAGCTGAGATTTGATCTCAGTACCACAGTAAATCACTCCACCAGGTGAAGAGGGACGGATCCTTTACTTCATTAGCTTGAAGCTAGGCTTAAAATTAAACCACTGAAGGTCAAATCCCTCCCCTGCAGAGGCTGCTGCAGTGACCAGGCATTGGGAACCAGCTGGGATTGTGTCTGGAGAGATCCTTGTTTCTCACAGGAGTGCAACGCAGCAAGGTTTTTCATGCAGCCACATGATGGAGCTGCAACTCAGGTTAATTTTATTAAAATGGCATAAGAGCCTTTTGGGGCATAAAATAACTGAAGAATCAACTCTTCACAGTTTTTCATTATCTCTGATTAACTTTGTATTCTGTGATTTTATGTTTGTATTAAAAAAATGTATTTATCACACACTTTTATTTTAAGCAAAACATCCACAGCACCGAATACAGGTAAACTACTCACCTGATGGGCATCCAGATCAATAATTGTGGCTCTAGACACTCCTTGTACTCTCTCAAATAAGAACTGGATATATAAGCAAGAAAAAAACATGGAAAAATTTATGAAGTTAGGCGACAGATTGAACTGGAAGCTCTAAGATTGCACAGTGCATGACTGTTGGAATTTGAATGTTGGGCACATCTATTTGTTTCAGTCACCAAATAAATTGAGGCATGATTCTCACACATTTAATGTGAACATCTCATTATTAGACTTAAAAGGTAATTTTTGTTAAAATGAAAACCCTATACATTTCCACCAGATAAAAGGAGGAGGCCAGGCCCACTGAGGGATCACAGAGCTGATGGTGACAGCATCCAACTGCAACAGCCTAAAATTCAGTGTTTAGGAAAAGCTGCTGTAAGGACTGTGTGCCTTAGAGCCACTTTTAGTGACAGAATTAATTTCTTATTCTGTCTGGGAAGAAAAAAATGGCTTTTACTTCTTTGAGTCTTAACTTTGCTGCTAAGTTACCATCTTTAATATAGACATAGTAAAACCCAAAGATTTTGTACAAACTGTCACCCACTATAATTTCTCAATCTGTGTTTTAATGGTAGGTGAAAAAAAACCACTATGGATGACTTTTCTGCAAATTGCCATGTACAGAAATTAGGATGTTATGTCACATGGGGTGCTGCAATCATTAGAGCTCTTTAGTGTTTGATTATTACTGATACTTTATAAATATTCTAGTATACAAATATACCATAGCTCATTTGATAAAAATAAGCCCTAATTGCAGAAGGCTCTTACTTCAGTCATTCAACAGCTAAATACCAAATGCATTCATTCCCATTTGGTGACTATTTTGGAGTCATTCACATTTTTATTCATGAATCTGAACCAGTCTGAGCCCCGTACAGTGCAGTGTGATTCAGAAAGGGGATTTTTGTCTCTGCATTTGTCTTGACCGTCACCACTGAAATCAATGTGGAATGCTCAGGTTCACCTGCAAGGCCAGGAGAATTATCACTGAGGATATTAGAAATCCATCTGGTTTGATTTGGAGTGGTTTTTGCAAGACAACATTATCAATGCAATTACAGTGATGCCTATTTACATTGATAATTCTGACCCCTGAAACTCTTCCCTTCCACTTTGCAACTCTCCATATCCCCATTTCTGCCCATCTGGAAATAGCTTCATTTTCTCCTATTAAGATGTAAATTAGTTCTTAGGAATTCACAAGGATTTCTCCTCCATTTGCAGAAACAGCACAAGGCAGTGGTTTAAGAGCAGTTCTTACCTTGATGGCCAGCGTGATGTCAGCATATGCACAAAATCCTCCCCCTTTGTCACTGGAGCAGTGATGGAAACCACCCCCTGAACAGAAAAGTTGAAGGGATGAAAAGCTACAAACTAAACAAAAGCCAGATACTAAAAACATCGATGAGCTTTGCAAAGAGATGTAAATGAAAACATTCAGATGCTCTTAATACACTCTTCAGGGTATCACCGAATTTGTACTCACCCACGTTGATGGCCCAGCCTCTATCCACAGCAAGCTTTCCTGCCTTAAAAAAAAAATACAGTTGGAATTCCATAAACAAATGAGGCAACAGTTAATTTCTGCTTCCACCCCAAATCACTCCTGGCATTCCAACAGGCCCTTGGAATTTTCAGATCTTTTGCCACTAAACCAGATCCCCGAGTACAACCCTTAACAAAAATACCCTCAGCATCAGGAGCTGAAAGAGTATTTGCTATTCATCTGTGTTTCCTCCTCTGGCAACTGGAAAAGGGAAAGTGCAGTGCTGGGAAAAGTAAAATATGACAAAGAAGCTCCTGATGTTCTTCCTGTTCATGCAGTGATAGAGGAATGTAAGCTCAAAATCCTGGAACACAGACATAGAAAACCATAGTTCCAGCTGGGGATGGGAGCAGACAAGTGCTCCAGTGTGAAGTGTCCTGGTACTACTTCTACTTCTTATAGGACAGAACATGCAGGGTATAGATTCTTATTGCTCTTTTCCCATCCAGTACAAGAAAACCATGCCTGTATCTCTCCTTTGAACTCAAGTGACATTCAGGGAGGGGAGAGTATTGACAGAAAAGAGATACACAAGGCTTAAATGATGGAATTTTAACTGAAAATCCTGATTAGTTTGGCCAGGAAAAGCCATACAAGCATTTAAGTGCAGCATTGCTTAACTGGTCTGTTAAAAGTAATATTACTTTAAGATATTCCTAGTTACAAGCAAAAGAAAAAACAGGGAGAGAAAACATTTAAAAATTGATTATTTTTTGTCTGTAATCATGGAAAGAAAAAATTACACATCATATCCAAAATGAAGTTTGGACAGTTATGAAATCTTTATAACCAATATTTACATTTGAGCGGTTTTAATTCAGTACTAGGACAACTACTGGCATGGTAAACATGATCCTGCTATGATCATGTCAACTTACACAAATTAGATCTTGGGGGAAGATTGCAGTTTCTGAACTATAAAACCCATTAAGTCCCAGGGAGAACACATTATCTGCAATTTATCACACTTCCTAGGGATTCCTCACCAAAACCCAATCTTCCCATATTGCTAAAATATCATTAAAAAGTAGAGAAACTCAACAGGAATTTTTGTAATAAACAGGCCTATCAGGAATAGCAGAAAATTGCACTTCTGACTTGTACCGTACAAATTTTATTGTCTGATGAATAAAAATTGCATTTAAAGTACATTCCTATTTCCCCATAATGAAAAAAAAAAAAAAAGAAAAAAGGTAAAAATAACAGCACATGGCCTCAAGATGAATCCCAAAGTGCCCAGGAGTGGAATCTGTGTTTCAGAAGCCATGAGAAAAACCAGACCACTGGTAGGTGCCTCCTCTACCTGAGCACTTTTCTAACTGGTGAACACACACCTGGGAGTTAAAGATAGCACAAGCACAGTGAAAAACATAAGCAAAGCAGAGCAAAGTACTGCCTAGCTGGAACCAAGCAAAAAGAGGCTTCACACACACTGAGCTCTTGTCAAGAATATCCAAGGCAAAGCATCAGGAAGCTCTAAACTCCTCCCAAGTTCCTCTCTCAGACCACTGCCTTCATTCCTGTGACAATCTTGCAGTGACAGCATGGCTGTAATGACAGGAAACTCTGCAGGTCCCTGCTCAGCAGGACCTGCTCTGAGTGACAACCAAATATTTTTAAGCACCTTGAACTACATGGAATTCTTTCTCCCTCCTCCTCCCCATCTCTGCTTTTGCCAGTTCATGCCTTCTGGAGGAGGCAGCACTTTTGTTACCTGGCCTATAACCATAATCCAATACATCAGAAGATTTATCCAGAGCCCAGCAGGTTCTTTCAGAATTCAAATCCTTAAATAGTCCTATAAAAAAGTTGGTTTAACTTTTGTATTTCCCAGCCTAACTCACCTTGGACCTCTGGGAGCTGCAATAAACCCTGTTCCTGTATCTGGCACAGCAGCACTGTCCAAGGCTGACAATCTCAGTTACAGAATCACCACAACTCCCACGTTTACAGTGTTTGATGAACAAATTTAAACATGATAAAAGTGCATCAAGAGCTCCTTACCATTATTGTTCCTCCTGTCTGGGTTCGTAGAGGTTTCAGAACTTTTCTCTGAACAATGAAATTGGGAAGAAAGGCAACTGGTGGAATTTCTGTGATTGTAGCCACAACAAATGACCACTGCAAAGGGGAAAAAGAGAGTTCCAATTAATGTATTGTGGTTGGATGATGACACCCAGCTCTCTCATTAGTTGTTATTTATTGAAAAGGTGCTCACAGGTCCTTAGGAAAAGTTTTACTATTTTTAGATGGAAGTGACCACACAAGTTCTTATTAGTGACCTCTAAATAGGTTCATCCTCAAGTTTTTAACTATGAGAATCATCACTTTCCAGATTTTAGTATCAAAATGTATCAAATCAGCAATTTTTCAGGAAGGCAGTATTTCAGAAAATATAATATCCTTCAAATTAGGAGGAAGAATTGTAAAATGCCCTTCGGCTACACTTGATATATTGTTCAAACCTAAAATATCCATTCCTGTGTGGAATCAAAAGGATATACCAAGGAGAAAGCAAACACAAACAAACAGACAACTGAACTAAGAAGTTCAAACACTTAAGTGAACACACAGTACAAACTTTAGCATAGAGAACTGATTAAAATTTATTTAGCATATTAAACACTTCTGGAAAATGTTTCAAGGAAACAATTTGTTCAAAAGTCTTCAAGGTTAGAACACAAAATATTTGCAATATGCAAATGCTTTTTTTTTTGCAAACACATTGATTACTTCAAAGAACTTCCACTAACACTGCTACTAGTGATAACACTGCTAAATATATTTCAAAGCCTAAGTCACAAGCAAGAATATACCTGTCCAACCAGTACTGACACACTGAGGGACTGAGGATTAGGACTTGCCACCATGTACAAAGAGTCTGAACAGATCCTATTTTCTGCAGCATTAGGAACTGTAAGGAGACTGAGGGCACTGGCTGCCCCATTCCTGAGCTCCTCACAGCTGGCAGCATGCACAGGTGGGCAATCTGAACCAAAGGCAATCACATCCCCATCTCAGGGTCCTCTGATGCTCAAAATAACTTGCCAGTTAGCAACATTTCAATTACCAGGTACTACTGGGTGGGTGAAGGGGTGGCATTGTTCATGCAGTGCCTAAGTCCTAACTATATTTTACCAACAGCTAATTTCAAAATCTCTCTACTTTTGTATTTGCAAGACATTATTCTGTTACCATCTTATCAGCTGTCCATCACAAGGTGCTTTAATTATTTTTTAGTACAGTCAATCTTGATAAAGCCCCTTTGCAAGACATTTTAGCTTTTGAACAAACACATTATTAAAAACTATACTCAATCCTGTTGTTCTAAAATGGAAATGAAAAGGTCACATTTGGATAAAAAATAAATTGTACCTCAAATGTGAACGATAATCACACAGAAAGTTTTAACAAAGTTTAAAGTAAGATTAATGTCAACAGAGAGAAGTGGGAGCAACCATGACTCAAACCAGCAATTATGCAGCTGCAGGTTTTTAGGTGGAGGTGAGAAGTCCAGGTGTGGTGGGAGTTTTGGCTCCCAGGCTCGCTGCTCACAGCTGGGGCCATTCCTGCTGCCACTCAGTGCCCACACCTGGGCCTGAACTGGGATTCGTAATTCCCAGCACAGGGGGGCAGTCACCAACTGGGAGCAAAGTCTGGGGGTTCAAGAAGGCAGCTACAGGTGAAGGAAAATGCTTCTCCACTTAGTAACTGAAAATCTGTGGAATGTTTTATGCTTTTTTCTTCAGTGTGCTGGTTTTGTTTTCCAGCATTCACCACAACAAATTCCCAGACCAGCTTTATCCTCAGCATTTGCATTTCAGTGTTTGCTCACGTTTGTTACCATAGAACTTCTCATGAAAAAAAGGGAAAAGCACAGTCAGAAACTGGCTCTAACCTCATTGCCTACCTCCTTCCCAAAGGTCAGAATGCTGACATGCAAGAAATTCATTATTTTACATAACACTAGAAGAAGACAGCAAGTGGAAAAGTACTGCAAGCAACTCCCCACAGTCCAGTCATTACCTTGGAGATCTAAATTCTTCAGAGGAATAACTGAGGGGGAATTGCCTCAATTCAAAAGGCCAGACTTTGTTGTGAGGACTCAGCAGGGAAACAGGGAGACCCTTCCTGCTAACACAGACCTAATTTCCTTTTTGGTTCTCTTCTGCCAATGCTCAGCTGGCCTTTCAGCTGCTGCTAAGACACCAATCATCACCTATTCTTGCAAGTGTAGGCAATTTCCTAGCAAATTCATGTTCAGATTTTAAATGAACACTCAAGTGATCCATTATTTTAGGAGACCTGGGCATTCTGAAAAAGACAAGCAACTTTGTGGTCTTTCCAGCTAATTTAATGTAAAACTATACCATTTATACCTATTTGTCTGGATTTAAAAGAAAAATAGCACAGTAGACTTTGGATGAGGCAATAAAGAGCTTTCACAGGGCTTTTTCATGTCTAGGACATTATTTTGCTTTTGCAACTAAGCACTTTTATCTTTGCTACTTGGCAGGAATCTGCTGGTGCAACCACTACAACACCTTCCAGTTCCTACACTTGCAGGAAATATTCTCTCAAGAATAGGGGGAGAGGAGACACCCAGTTAATCCCATCTGGACACACACAACAGTGCTGGTCTTGGCCACAAGACCCAAGTTCTACAAGTGAAACCATCCCATAGGTACTAAAAATATTATTATGGCATTCCAATCTGAGCTATGCACATTAAACCCTGCTTCAAAGAAGTGATTCAGGAAAAAGAGGTGGGTGGTTCTATGGAATTAAAAGTTCAATATCCAGAATAACTGCAATAATATCAAATCTAATGATGCATGAAATTGCATGTAACTTCATAGCACAGAATGAAGAAGCATAAGAGAACTCAGGAAAGCATTAAGAGTGAAAAAGTTCACACAAATAACAGATCATTTATACAGAAAAATAAAACATTCCAGAAATAGCAATCTGAGGACTCTTCCACTGTGGAAGGGCATGGGTGACTCAAAATAACTTCTTCTGAATTATGAAATGGAAGATTTCTTTTTTCTTACAAATCCCTTTTCTGCCCTCCAAGCAGAGTTGCCAAGTAAAAGTAATGTCACCTGCACTTATCTATTACCCAATTCCACCCACAGATGACTGGGAAGATTCAGAACCAGAAATCTCACATGTTTATGCTTTAGAGTTACACTGAAGTTAAACAAACTCATGTTTCCTTTAGAAATATACAGGGAATGTTCTTTATCCCCCCTGTGGTCCTGTGTGAGCTGGCTCTGGAAACCTTCACAACAGATAATGTGCTTGGTTATGCCCTTACCTTGATCTTTCAGCTCTCTCCATATTCCACTGATACACGCAGTGTCTGACTATGAAATGAGTTCTTCCCCCCAAAAGACTGACCACAGAACCCCTACACACAGGCTCTGTCAAGATTACATAACCCCAAACCCCATAAAGCAATCCCTGCATTAGAAAACATCCAACAAAGTACCCTCATGTTAGTGCTTTCTATTGTATTTTCAATTGCAGAACCGTATTTTATCAGAGTACAACAAAACTTACACTGCTCAACACTAAAACCCTGGAACTGACGAGAATATTACTGACATCTCAGACATTCTAATTGTGCCTATGTTTAATTTCCCTGAAATATCTTTCCAGATCACCTATTTCATATGGTAGACCCTCCTTCCCCTCACTTACGCCTCTGTAGTGTGAACTGCCCAATATTTCTGTGGTTTTCCTTCAGTAATCTCAGTAACAATGTAATCATGGTGACTCACAGATACCATTCTATACCTGTAAGGCTGATTTAAAACAACTGTACAAGACATTCCCTGCCTTTGACACTCACTCTGGACAGTTTGCTGGAAAAACATGAGCAGGTACAGCACCTTTAATTTATTAAGGTAGCGCCTGGTGTGAACAACCAAGAGATCTTCATCAGTCGCCTCCCGTGCCTGCACAATCAAGTCATCTGCAATTAGTTTTTCTTCTGCAACAGGAGAGAAATAAAAATTGGCATTGTACAGCACTGCTTAGCTCCCCATGACCCCCTCCAAACACTCTGCTCTGACCTTGGTGTGGTAACTTCCTCTGTTTATTGCTGGAATGACTTTAGGTTGCTCAGAGTTTGCAAGTTTTCCAAATACACCCCCTCTGTCACATGCAAGCTGTTCAGGTAGTGTGTTTTTGAGAAATATTGTGTACAGGAAGTTTTCAGAGTGTGCTAAGATCATGGGGAGTTGAACAGAAAGGACAGACAGGTAATGACAGAGGACGAACACACACTGGAATCACACAACTCCTCACAGTTTAGGGCTTGGTGTACTGGGGGAATCTTGATCCTGGTACCATCAAATAGCCACCATTATTTTAACATGCTTTAAGAAATCCCACAGTTTATACTAGGATTTAATCCCCAAAATCACAGAAGAATAAAGTAATAAATCAAAATTCAAAACAAAGTAATGGCTTGGATGTTCATGAAAGCAAACAAGCTTAATTAGGATATTTATATCACCCCCCCTCAATCTAATTTCAAGAAAAAACAAAGAGCAGATATTCTTTCCCTTAGAGACCAAAAGATTATTTTAAAACTTTGTTTTATAAGAGCAAGTTACTCCAAGAATTCAGAATGAGTGCATATGATCACTACAAACAACAATTATAAGGAATCCTGCCGATCTTCCCAGGCAAATTTTGATATTTAATTGCTGCACAGCTGTAGCCTCCCAAGACTGTACCTCTTCTTTAATTTTATACTTGGAGGAGAAAAAAACAACTCCAAAAAGCGAGAGATTTTGCTCTGAAGTGTTATACAAGAACAGCACCTGCGACAACATTTGTTTTGGCAAGCTTCTGTTTCTCCTGACTGAGGCTGGAGGAACAATTCATTCATGCACTGGTGTCAAACGGAGCCAAACTGCTGCCAGCTTCCTCCTCCAGGAGGAAGGGGCTCAGGAAAGATGCTCACTGCTGATCTGCTCAGTGATAAGGCACAGGGGAGGTGGTCAGCTGTTGCCAGGAATTGCTACACAGCTACAGCAAACCAAGGGCTCTGGGGCATCCTGGGCCTTCTTCCTCCTTTCAACAGACAGTAAAACAATTGGGAAAACTAATTTTCTGTGAAAGCCTGGGACATTTGAGAATAGGCATGTCACAGAAAAAGAGCTGGAGGAAAAGGCTTTACACAGAAGAAACAGAAAGGCAGAAGTTCTGATTAACTAAGAGAACTCTTGTGGAACTCAACACTAAATTATTTAAGGTTGGTAGAGAAAAAAGCCAAAACTCATCTAGTAAGTTTATTAGAGTGTTAAAATTGTTTGACTTCAGTTAAAAGGATACAAGTCAGCCTGCAGTGGGAAGGACAATCCTGAACTGCCAAGGATCATCAGCTGAAGGAGTCATTAGGACCACATAAAGAGAAGAGGCCTAGCTTTGGGACAGCCAACAGCCTTTGAGTTGGCAAGAGAAAAAGCCTTTTTTTTGTTGTTGTTGTTGTTTTTGGTTTTTACTCCTGATGAGCAAGTTTGTACTTTAAATGAAGAAATGTCAAGATTTCACAGGCCCTGATCCTGCCCCTGGTTCTTACATTTGCATCCCCTTAAAGCATTTCTACCTGTATCCCACAAATGGTTTAAACAGCAATAATTACAAGCATCATAAGAAGCTCTGCCTGTACTAGAGGGGCCTCAAAGCTCTTTCCAAACATCATCAGAGCAATAGGATGAGGCGGCTAAAGAATGGACTAAAGTGCTACAGCTGCACTTCTCCCTCAGCCTGAGGAGCCCTGTGTGCAGTCCAGGCTGAGTAACTACAGCAAACCATCATTACCACTTTGTGTTTCACCAGCCACAGGAATGCCCCAGCTCCTGCTGCACCAGGTGTAAAGGCAGGGAAGCACAAGGCTATAGGAAGCCTTGCACACTGCAATTCAGGTCTGGTAAGCCCAACACAAGCCTGTACTAACCATGTAATTTTCTTTAGGTTTTATGCAAATGTTGGTTTAAGAGACACCTTCTGCTATGTTTTTACCTTTCAAGAAATTGATGATTTTCCCCCATTTCCCTGCATCAAAGGGGTGCAGCTTCTCCAGTCCCATGAAGGTGATGTTGTAGTCGGGGGAGTACACAATGGGCCAGCATCCCAGAGGGGGGTCCTCGTACAGCTCTGTCCTGTGAGGCCTTGGCAAGCAAACACACACCAGTCACCACTTCAAAACACACTGACCACTTTTACACTGGAGGCCCAAATTACAAATTAGTCCTAATACCAACTTTACAATTCTTAAACATGGTTACTTCCAACAGAAAAATTGAAACATTTGGTTCTCTCCCCTTGTCTTTCCAGGCGTGTCGATCAGCACCTCTACCTTCAAAGGTGCACCCAGTTTGCAGACAACACAACCTTCATTACCTGCATGACTAGACTCCTATTTTAAATTCTGTATCAAAACACAAACCATGACACTTCTAACAACAGAAGCTTGGAAAGATTTCTATGCTCCTTTCCTAGAAAGCAACAGACTATTTTGTGACCATCTGAGCAAACTAGTAAGCCTTAGGTTTTTATTTGCAGAGCAAAGAACCAGGGACATGCTCTTAACTCCAGATGTCACACCTGTAACCCTTAACCAATACTTGCCTTAGCCTCCCCCTCCAAATCATTGTATTTTCCCATCATCAGGAAACACAGCAGAGCCAGCTCACAGCCCTCCTTCACAAGCCACTCACAAACCCAGCAACGTTTATTAAATGCTCTGTGTTTACAAAGACACACACCAATTGTTTGTGGACGCCTGTGTGCACACGTGGGTCAGCAGGTCAAACCAAGGCTGAGATGGGATTCTGTGTTCACACTTAGCCTATTCCACCACCTGCTGGTTGCCTTCTGTGCCCCAAACGCCACCTCACTGAGTCATGCCGAGACCTCTCCTGCTCCCCGAAATGTAAAGTCTGGAAAAGGCTATGCAACATACTGTGCAAGACACAAGGGTCTTTTGTCAGGTGAACAATACAAACAGAAACACCCTTATTTCCAGCCTGAACATGCTCAAAAATACCCTTTCAAAACCCTGAGAGAAGCAAACCAAAGGAAACACGAGGACAATGGAGGCTTCTCCCCAGAACCCGCAGCCCGGTGCCTACACACCGCCCACGCTGGGAGCCAGGGCTGCCCAGCCCTTCCCTCGGCCTCCCCGCGGTACGAGGCGGGCTGGGACAGCCCCGGCTCCGACAGCGGGGCCTGGAGCCTCGGCCCCGTGGGGGCTGCGAACAGGGGCATTTCTGCGGAGCCCGGCGTGCTGGCGGAGGAACACCCCGTTCCCAGCAAGGCTCCCCATTCCCAGAAGGAAAGGACACCTCGTTCCCAGCGGGACTCCTCCCGCCGGGGCGGGGCGGGGCTGGGCCGGGCCGTGTCAGGCCGGGCCCGCGGGGGCTCCGGGCGCTGTCGCAGTCCCAGCCCGGCCCTGCGGCTCCGCGGCCCCCAGGCCGGATAGTGCAGGCCGGGCCCTCCCGCCGCTGTCCCCCGTCCCGGTCCCCGTGCCCCGCTGCCGTCCCCCGTGCCCGTACTCACATCCCCGCCTCCGCCGGGCCGCGCAGGGAAGGGCCGGCCCCGGCTCCGCCCGGCGCGGGGCGGGCGCACGGCAGCGCGGGCGGGGCCGGTAGCGGGCCCGCGGGCCCGGCCGTGCCGAAGTGCGCTGACACCGGCTTGTACCTGGGATGGACGGGCTGTGCGCCATGGGCGGTGTAATACAGCCCCAGAGAGCCCTTGTCAAGGGAACTGGGAGGTCGCAGGACAAAACGCTGGTCTGATGTTGGGGGGTTACATAAACGCAGCGTCAAGGGCCTCAAGGCGATTCCATACTAACGGTGTCTTTGGATGGGAAGACAGGATCCTCGCTGTACAATAAAATTAACAGTTCGTACCAATAAGTCCTAGTGGGTCTACAGCAAAATGAGGAAAGCAAAGGTGAAATAGCGATCCTGTCTAACAGCAGCGGAACTGTTGGTGCTTTTGACTGGTCAGGATTCACCCCAGGGACAACATCACTGAATTCAGGCACACAAGAAAAGAGGTTCAAGTCAAACCCCCATTTCTAAGCATTGTTAATTAATCCTGCTTGAATATTTACAACAAGCATTTCTTACACAGTTGTACAGCTAAATCAATAATATAATGAAAAATGGTCCATCAATAGGAGCAGTATCTATGAATCCTGGGATAAATGCCCAGAAGCACTGTTTTTGCTGGAGGAGTAATGTCTCTTTGTGAGAGTCTCTGATAAATGTCTTTTTTCTTAAAATATGCTGGCTTTGGCTTGGCATTCACTTTTGATGGATGCCTGGGCTTCACGTTGGTATTTATTTACCAGCAGAAGACTGTTACACCATGAAAACATTCCATCGCCTTGACATTATCTTTTAATTAACATTTATTTTGTTCTGGTCCTTTGTGTGCTCACCTCAGTATTCCTCCAGCACATTTACCTTTTCTTCCTTGATCCTGACTTCTTAGTACTTGGGACTTAATTAGAGTTTGAGTGTTTGGTTAACAATCTGCAAACATAGCTTGTTAATGTTTTAAGCCCTTCACGGGGCTAAATTTCTACCATGTCCTTACTTCATTTTCATTTATATTATTACTTAAATTAAAAATCCACTGACAGACTAATTTCCATGTTTCTTGGATGTCATAAATTTTTTTGGAACACTTCCAGGGATGGGGACTCCACCACTGGCCTGGGCAGCCCAGTGCTTGATGACCCCTTCCATGAGGAAATTCTTCCTAATACCCATCCTGGACTTTCCCCTGCACAGCCTGAGGCTGTTCCCTCTCCTCCTGTCCCTGTTCCCTGGGAGCAAAGCCTGACACACCCCCCCCCTCTCCTGTCAGGAGTTGTGCAGAGCCAGAAGGTCCCTCCTGAGCCTCCTCTGCTCCAGGCTGAGCCCCTTTCCCAACTCCCTCAGCCACTCCTGGGGCTCCTAAACTCTTCCACAGCTCCATTCCCTTCTCTGGACATGCTCCAGAGGTCTTTCTTGTCCTGAGAGCCCACTGCAAGAAGTTGTGAAGTTCTCTGATGGTTAAATCCCTTGAACATGATGAATGGTGAAATAGAATAAGGGATTTTCCCTATCAAGAAACAGTGAAATTATGGGCTAAAGCCAGTGGTAGCAAATTCATGCCACAAAGAAAGTTGGGACTCTGGAATACTGACATAACCTCTGAGTTACCTCATCCAGATGCAGCAGTGTGATGCCAAATTAAGAGCTGATGCAAACTCCCAGTATTACTTCCTTGAAAATTCCCACTTAGTGCCTGGAGCTGGAATCCCGCTGGAGTTGGGATAACCCTGGTGGATCTGATCAGGCCTGACATGTGCAGCTCTCCTCCTCCACTGCACGGAGGCAGCTGAGCTACTTCCAAAGTAGCTCTCTCCTCTCTTGTCACGACAGCCTGTCCTCCGTAGAGGCAAAAAAGTCGTGTATGAATCAGCTCCTTGTGGTTCGGCTGTGAGATGCTAATTACACGTCATTAAAGGGCAAGGCACCTTCAAGACTGACATAAAAGCTGTGTCACTAATAGTTTGCTTTCAAACATCTTCGAGTTGAGGCTTTTGAAATAAGTAACATCAAGAAATCTGTTGATAAAATCAGGAATTAAACACTTGTAAAGAAACATATAGAAAGGGGATTTTTAAAATTTACACTGGAACTTGATTTTCCTGTAAAAAATTTTGAATAGTAACTCATTACATGAATTTCTACAGTAATATAATTGATGTTTTTCAAACAGGAAATAATATTTTAAGAGACCATGCTACTTTAATCTCTTTGATCCTGGGGCCTTTGATCTGCCATGGGGTGACACGACTGAGATCAGGCATTTTCTTTGGTGATGTGTTGAAAATGTGAAATTACTGATTCCTGTAATCCAGCAGAGCAGAAAAAGGTCTGTGCTTTTTATAGCTCAGAAACTGATACAGCTTTCTTCCCTTGCTCAGAGCCACTGGAAATGCAAGGCCTGAATATTCCTTAAAGATAAGATTCTTTTCCTTACAGTGTTATCTTCACTCTAATTAGCCTAAGGCCGTCTCCCTCTCTGAATTACACCTAACTGAAATCCTCACTTCTTAACGATTTGGCATAATCCACAAACCATTGCTCTGTGCCTTCAGTGCTGTGCAATTTTCAAGATGAGAGACATGGGCTATTGCAACAGAATTCAGATGATACAAACCCCAGCAAGGGTTTTTCCAAAATAGTCTGTAAATGTCCATTTCAGATTCACTGGAGGGACTCGGCTCAGTGCCTTGAGCAGATGGCCATGGAGGAAGACATGAGACTTGATTTACTCTCAAACTCTGTAAACATCTATTCTTTGACATATCTGACCTGTTCTGATCTTTAAGTGCTGTGATAATCTGAGTGATACTTAGTCTGTTTATAATATGCAAGTAGTGAAGTGCAATGCACATTTCTGCCCCACCTTTTCCAAATATATTCAAAATAAACACATTGACTCAGCTGATGGGAAAAGTGAAATAAACACTGGGAAAATGTTTAAAAGTTCACTATTATACTACTTAGACTACCAGGAAAACATTAAATCTCAGACTTCAGGACATTTTTTGTTTCTGATGGCCTCCTGCACCTTTCCCATTTACCATTGCTACACAGGTATTGTACATGATGTACAGGTATTGGACTTGATGGAAGTGGGGCTGGGGAACGAAAAGCAGATTTACATTCTAAAGATATCACAGAATCCCAGACTGGTTTGGGTTGGAAGGGACCTTAAAGATCACCTCATTCTAATTCCCTGCCATGGACTGGGATGTCAGTCACTAAATCAGCTTGCTCAGGGCCTCATCCAGCCTGGTATTGACCACTTATAATCATGAGCAGGGATTCTCTGCTACCAGCAGCACAGTCCTCACTTGGAATGACTTGGAACACCTCTGCTGCCCCAAGAGAGGCCCAGGGCTCAGGAAATGAGGTGTGGCCTGTGGGAAGAACCAACATGACACAAAACATGCTCAACACGTTTCCAAATCCATTACTGCCTTTCACTAGTTTCTTATTTCTGTGCTAGTTTTAGATTCATAAATTGCACTCTAACGATGCCTCCAGAGATGTCCTGGAGGAATTTCAGTCTTGGTGTTCACCTGAGCACAGCTGAGAAAGCAATGTGAACCAGTTCTAAAGAACCTGGAGTTATTCCAAGCTTTGGAGTTTCCTAAGCTCAAAACTATTTAGAAACTCCTTCAAAGGCTTTCAGCTAAAATTCCTCACCAGCCATGAGGTGTTCTCAGGTTTAGATAGGGATGTCTTGTGATAACCAGATGGGACATTTTACTTGTTGTCAACTATCACAGTACAATTCAGGCACAAATTATCAGATAACTGGCTTAATTTATTGACTTTATTACTACTGATCCAGAACTGGATGTAATGGTCACAGAAATTAGAGGGAAGAGACAGGATTCTGCCACAGTGCTTGCCCTGCTTTGTGCCCAGGACACTCTTGAGGAAGCCAGGGACCTATGAAGTGAAGGTGTATAGAAAGAAAAGGCAGCAAGAAAAGGAAGTGCCAAGGAGCCCGCAGCTCTGAGTAGCTACAGCAAGACTCTGGGCTGTTCTGGTGCGTGGCCAGAGGAGCTGTCAGAATCCACCCACAATCTGGTTGTGACATGTATTGCTGCATCACACTCCCACATGTGATTTGTGTTTATTTTCCTGAGAACAAGATAACATTTCATAGTTGTATTGCAATAAAAATTCCTACTGGTGAAAAACCCTGAGAGAGATAGAAATATGCATATATTCATATATAAAAATAGTAGAGGTGGTATCAAGAAATACTTGCTTTTTAGAAAGCTTGACAGCCAGGAATCCTTCATAAATTTCAGATGAAGCTGATCCCTGTTTTCCTCACCATCTTCCATATGACTAATAAATTCAATCAAAACAAAATAAAAACATGTTTTTTGAGCATCTCAGGAAAACTCCTCTTAATGTGTAAGGAGCAGCTCATTTGTTGTTTTTATTCCACAGGCAGATATTTTGACAAAGAGGTTCTGATCACACAGCAGTACTAAAGCTCTCTCATTTCTCAGGCTAGGAGGCTGCTCATCAGGTGAAGGATGCCAATGACCAGCAATTAGCATCCTTCTCATTTAGGAACCCTGATTACACCTTCTAACACCTTCTTGTGTTAGTGCTGCATTAAGGGTAGTTTATACCATCTTGATTCGGGGTGTGAGGTGGTTTAGAGCAGCAGCAGGGAGTAGAGACTTTTCTTACTTCGTACCAAAGAAATCACCAAAATAACAGGTGAAATCAATTCATCTCCCTGCCTGCTCACCTGCTGAGTGTTCCAGGCTTCCATTTCTGCTTCTCCAATCAGGCTTTCGTTCTAATCAGTAAAATTCAGGAGAGTATTTGTTGCTGTCTTGAGTTTATTTATCATTTTTTCCCTATGAAGATATTAATGTCAAAGTGAGTTAAGTTCTGCTGTGACAGCCTGGTCTTTTTTGCTGCTCCAGTTAGAATTATTCACCTCTATAAAATCCACACTGTAATGCCCCAGCCTGCTCCATGGGTTTAAGGGGAGGTTGTTTGATTCATTCTCTCTTGATGGCTTGGGGAAATAGGAGCAGCTCTATGTGGCTTAAATTCTACCTGGCTTTAAACCATGACAATGATACATTCAGGGAAAGGGTAATTCTTAATAAAAATAAAAGTAATTGAAAGTAAAAATAGAGGGGGTGACTGAAATATAAAAAGTGTGGACTGAAAAATATGAAAGCAAATTCCAATGCTTTGCATTGCAAAAGCTGGAAAGTGCCTTTTTGTATGACAGTGTCTGTCATGCAATATACCTGGTTAGCTTTTATAGTGAGAGAGAGGCACAACCAGATGGCCAGTTCAATGCTGTGCAGTCACTAACTGAAGGAGTCTGTGGGTGTTTATTGGCTGTGGGTAAGAGCCTTTAATTTCTGTGGGACATGAGAACACTGTAGCAAGTCTGCATAAGCACTCCCAGACAACTCCCACTGTACCTGTCAGTGTAGATGGAAATCAGAGTTTCTGCAGTCCAGTGAGGAAGGGAACTGTTTCTCTTGCTTTCTGAGCCACCGTTTGACCACGAGTTTCTTCATGGAGGTCATGACCAAGTTTCAGTTCCTTCAGTGTCAGTGTCTTGTGTCACTGGCTAAATTTGAGGTGCATCTTGACTTCTTGTTGTTCTTGATGAGCACATGCAGTGTTGTGCTTTCTTGTGCTCTTTCTGATGTCTCTTCAAGTGACTGGACAAGTGATTCACTGTGATGCCATCGTTGATTTAATTCATGGCATCCAAATGGTATCCACTGATAAGGACAGCAGGACAGAACAGCATTTCACTCTGAAAAGGACAGTAGAACAGAACAGCGTAGCTTTGGAGAAACAGATGAAGGTGTAACTGAGTCAAACAGAAGTCATGCAAAACACAAGCAGGATGCCAGCTCAGCTCTGCAAGGCTGACCAAACAGAAGTATGTGCAAAACAATGATCCTGTGTTTTTCAAAAGTGGGAGTCGAGGAACAGCCCCCTAAAAAGGATGTTGAAGACAGACCCCAAAGAACCACAAGAGAACTTCCAATAAAAGGTATGACTATGTAAAATAAAGTAATGCATATACATTATAATAATAATAAATATTATAAATAAATAAATAATATAATATAATATAATTAATAATAATATAATAAAAATAATAAGCAGGCAGAGCTAATGAATATGTAATCTGTGTGTGGGAGCTGGGGTTGTTGGCCTGGAGAAAAGACAACTCAGAGGTGATCTTGTCACTTCTACAACTCCCTCAAAGGTGGTTGTAGTCAGGTGGGGTTGGTCTCTTTCTCCAGGCAGCAACTGACAGAACCAGACGACACAGTCTCAAGCTGTGCCAAGGGAAATATAGGTTGGATATTAGGAAAAAGTTTTTCACTGAAAGAGTGATAAAGTTTTGGAATGGCCTGCCCAGGAAGGTGGTGGATGTTTTTAAAAACAGACTGGATATATATGGCACTTGGTGCCAGGGTTTAGTTGATGTGTTGGGGCATGGGTTGGACTTGATGATCTTGAAGGTGTCTTCCAACCTTGTGATTCTGTGAATTCTGTGTGTGATAAAAACTCTTTACCAATGCTCAGGGCACTTAATTAGAGGGGGAGTCCTCAGAGTAACCAGCACTGCAATAAACAGTGCCTACTTTCTAACACTCAGACTGTGTTGGAAAGGTTCTACCTGGTCACTTTCAGTATCACCAGAAGGAGAGACCTCTATCATGAGGATTCACCACTGGAGCTCAAGATTGATGCTTTGTACTCTGAAGATAAGAGATGTACTAGTAGAAGATTAAATATGCCCAATTGTCTAATTGTCCAATGTGTGCACTGGCTTTATTTGCAACACAGTTGATTGTTTGAAGCCAAGTGGAGTCAGTCTGCCAGTTTGGAGCAGGCCAGGGGTCACTCTGCCGTTTTGGGGCAGGCCATGGGTCAGTCACTGTCCCCTCTCTAAATCCATGTCCCACAGAAATTGTTTGGGTGGTTTTTAAGGCAGACTTTTGATTTCTGTGCAGCAGTAACAGCAATCCTGCTGACACGACCCAACAACCCCACAGGTCCTCCTCACAGCCAGAGGTTGTGAGCATGGAGCCACTGGGGCAGGATGAATGCCTCAAAGACAGGGAGGGAAAAGGAGGTGAACTTTAAGGTCCTTCCAATCCAATCCTTTTGTGATTCTCTGATACTAAATCAGAATCCAAACGAGTTTACCATCTGTACCAGATTTCTGGAAATTCAAGCCTGCTGAAGCAGCATCCTTCAGTCTGGAGAAGGGTTCTCTCATCTTCATTCTGTTTGCAGTGGAGGCTTCAGTCCTTTGTATGTTGACAATCTCCAGCATGTCTGTTCTATCCAGAACAACAAATATTGCCATTGCTGAAATGTCTCTAATCATTAAAGTCAGCCCCAGGCCGGCTGTGAGTCTCTGGGGCAGAACTATGGAAGGACAATCTCTGCCCATCTCTGCTTTTTAGTCAAGTGGCTCAGATTTCTCTCCTGATTCCTGTGCCTGATCACAGTTGCCAGGAGGATGCTCACCAATGGCAGCAGACAGAGTGCTGAGGAAAATGGGATCAGTTAGAACTGTACATTCCCTCATGTTTTCACTGTGAGCTGTTGGAGGGGGCAGGGATTCCAGCTCATTGATCCCAGGTGAATGAATTGCTTTGAAGATTAAAAATAAAACCATGAAAATCCTTGTGTTGGGTGTTTGTAGAGCATGTATCGAGTCAGAAGGAATCAAAATTGACTTTTGACAAGTTGGGGGTTGACTCTTCTGTGTGATGCATAAGCAGCAGCCAAACCATTTTCTTCATAAGAGACCCCATCCCTTGATCAGTGAACTTAAATTTTAATTCTCTCTGCTGTGGGCAGGTGTTTGGTTTGCATGCTGGCACTACCTAAGCAGGCTGGTTTCTCTCTTTCCAGATGCCAGTTTATGTCATGGGCATCACCAGCACTCAGACTCCTTTCTCCTTTGGCAATGCTGTGCCAGGGTTAACGTTCCACTGGTCTGTCACCAAGAGGGACACTCTGGATGTCAGGACAAGGCACAGTGAGGTAAAGTGTGGGTGTGTGTGCAGTGCATGTGTGTGCAGCTTGGGCAAAGGAAACGGCCACATCAGGGCAATGCAGGGAATATTGCTGCCTCCACTGCCTCAAAACCCAGATCAGTTGTCAGCACCTCGGTGCCAATGTCTGGGCTTTCCATGAGTCCAACTTGAATCCCTTTCTCCTGTCCAAGGCTGCTTTTCAGCTTCCTGCAAACTACAACTTTGCAGTGGATGTTTATGGCAGAGTAAAGGGAAGAACGGGCCTGAAAGTTGTAGTGAAGGTCCTCGATTCTGCAGCCAACCAGTTCCACAACATGGCAAGAGAACTGTCTGATGAAATCCAGATTCAGGTAGGATGATTTTCTACACGGTTGATGTTGAAGTATCTCCTTCAGAGCTGGACTGAAGTATCTGTCTTTGAAATCAGGAATTTGAAATGCAAGAGTAACTTCAGCTTTAGTTTATCTTTATGAGTCCTTACTCTTGTTTGCATAATGTTCCCCATTGGGGCTCATTCAGTTCATGGGCTCATGGGGGCAGGGGTCTTGGAGATATAAATTTTTCTGAGCATGTTTCTGCCAATGTAAAGGTCCTTTTCTTAATTGATTGAGAAGAGATTTGGGGATTTTGCATTTAATATTGAATTTTCCCCATGTTCACTTACTGCTTGTTCCTGACTGTTTTCTCCCCCGAGAGGGAGAAGGGCTGCTGGGAATGTGTCTGTTCTAAGGTCCAGGTGTTATGTGAGTTGAAATGTCTGAATTTTTCAGGTAACTAAGCAGTGCCAGCTCAGGCCCAAGCCCCGGTCCTTTCCTATCCCGCAGGAGATTTGGTGTGTACCAGCAACAGCAGGTTCGACACCTCGTGCTAGTACAGGGACGAGAGGTTTTTGCTTTACAAAATAAAACAAGCAAACCCAAGCAGTGAGGAGTGAAATCACTGAGCCAACGCCCTGGGCTGTCCTCACAGCCCGGGCTTGGCCATCCCTGAACCCCCGGCCCGGAGGGCTCCGCGGCAGATCCTGGGCTCCTGGAAGTGCTCGTGTTGGACACTGCGGGATCTGCTCAGGGCAGAGGCTTCCCCTTGGGAGCTGCAAAGCACAGAGAACGCCCTCGCAAGAAGTTTTTCCCTCAGCAGCTGGAAGCGAACCCCGCCACGAGCCTCTGCCTCGGCACAGCCGCTGCTCGGGGCGGACGCGGAGCTGTTCCCTCTGATCTGCGCTGTTTCGCCTCAACTCGTGGAACAATCACCGCTGCGGTTTCTAACTAAGTCCAGGCTTTATCTCTGATGTGCTTCGGCACGAGTGTGTGTTCTGTCCTAGAACAGTTGTCTTGTAAATCGCCGGTGCTCGGGGCAGCGCCGTAAGAGCCGCTGAGGGGAGGCGGCCCGGGGCAGCAGCTCGGCCAGGGCCGAACAGTGGGGGCTGTACAGAGCCTTCCCCTACCTCCTTCTTACTTCTCATTTCTCATTAAAATGTTCTAGTACAGGACGGGGAAACACTGAAGTGTCCTACTGTGTACTTTCGGGTTTTTTTAATCTATCAGACTTGGAGCGTGGCAAACGGGAATGAGGAGTCATTTCAAAGGCTCAGCTGTGATCAGCAATTGGTGTCCGTGAGAGTTAAGGATGAAGAGGAAACTCCATCTTTAAATATAAATGCTTGAAATTCTGGGCAAGTTGTGTTATTTCTGTCGAGGGAGGGGATTGATCCCTGAGGGGGCAGGAGATGTCACCTCTCAATAAGGCACTGCTGGGAAAAAAACCCTCAGAAACGGAGGGAGTACTGTTTAGAATTGGAGAGTGCTATTGCCATTGCTGAAATGTTTCTCTCTCTAATCATTAAAGTCAGCCCCAGGCCTGCTGTGAGTCTCTGAGGCAGAGCTGAGGAAGGACAGACAATCTCTGCCCATCTCTGCTTTTTGGTCAAGTGGCTCAGATCTCTCTCCTGGTTCCTGTACCTGATCACAGTTACCAGGAGGATGCTCACCAATGGCAGCAGAGTGCTGAGGAAAATGGGACCATTAGTTAGAAGTTAGAACTGTACATTCCCTTGTGTTTTCACTGTGAGCTGATGCAGGGGGTAAGGGGGGAAAGTGGTGTCTTCCCTGAGCACAACCAGCAGTTTTGTTGCCAGAGGCTGCAGGCAGAGCAGGGAGTGCATAATCTTAGTAATTTTTCCTCCACTGTTGAAAGGGGATGGTTTGAATAGCATTACTTTCCCTCCTCACTGAGTTCTAAAATCGGCTCCATTGTCTCCTGGTGCATTTAGTAGTATTAACATCATTACTCCTACAACTATGACCACTACCCAGGGTGAAACCCTGCAGGCAAGAGTTTGGAAAGCTGTGTTTACACTGAACCATCTTACTATTCCTCCCTCATGTACAATACCTGTTATTCTAATGCATTTTTTGTTGTTACAGTCACCAGTACCCCTGGCCCTGCTCCAGTCTGCGTTTGCAACTTGCAAACACGAGCCTGGGAAGGCCCATGGGATCTTGTTACCTGGGGATGTGGATATTCTTGTGTCTCCAGAAATTCCAGGAGTTTGGTGAATGCCTGCTCCTTGTGTTTGACCTGTGTTGGATAACACCCCTCAGAGCCACAGACATTGCTGTGGCTCACCTGGCTTCCTGGAATAGCGAGAATGTTTGGGTGACCCCATTGCACGCACTAAACCAAACAAAGCAGCATCAGAAACTGAAATATTGCACCTGGCTGAAATATTATACCCGGCAGTTCAATTTATCAAAATCACACTGCTTGGTGTCAGCAGTTAGGTAGAGATCAAAGCAAGCCAGCATATGGCTTGGCAAAATTCAGAGCACTGCATAAGGATCTGATTTTGCTTTGTAGAGACCGTGCATGGCCAGGAATCCCCAGTAGGACAGTAGGGGGACCTTGCACCATTGGTTAGGTGTGGTAACACCCAATACACCACGCATTATAAACCACACTGCACAGCACAGATTGCAGACAGCACTGAACACACCATCAGTAGATTGTCACCATGACATTTATGGAATGTAAAGGAACACATAGCTGCCAGCTTGTCTCTGTACTGGCCACTAATGTAGATAGCATTTGCCACATGGCTTCATGAAACCATGCAGCTATTGATTTTTGTTATTACCCCACGGGCATGTGCGAAGATTTTGATGGTATGTGCTGTATGAATTGAAAAGATGAATCAAAATCGAGTCACAAACACATTCAGGAATTAATGGAAACTATATAGGAGATGCTTGTACTGTTTGCTCTCTTGTCTGCAGAGGGCCCTGCAGAAGATGGTAAACAGCATTTGTGGTTGAAAAGCAAAAAAGGGGAACTGTAGGGGAACAGGAATAGGGCTGTAGGCAGCCTTGGCCTTGATGAGTTACAGCTGTGTCCTTGAACAAGACGTAAACAGCTTTGAGGGAGAAGAAGCATGGAATGCCAAAGTGTGTTGACATTTACACCAAGAAACAGAAATTTATGACCAATTACAAAAGAGTAGAAGGCGCGTGCATGTCGTTTGTTAGCCAGTTATAATGCAAAAACACGCGTGTGTTATGTGTGCGATATAGAGAAAAAGTATAAAAAGTTGTACTGTGGGATAATAAATGCTGATGCTTGCTGCCATCTTCAGTGTCAGTCTTTTGTCCACCATCACACTACAACTTTTCTGGCTTGCAGAAATGTTGAGATCTGTTCACTAGTGGGAGGTCTTGGATGGGTGGATGTGACAGAAGTTAATTATTCTTCAACAGACCATGGTTTGAATTACATGCAGTAGATAATGTTTCAGGGCACAACCTTGAATAATGAGGAGAAGACAAACTGTGTTTTCTAGCAGCCTATCTTCTGGCAAGCTGTTACTGGTTTGAATATTTGCATGACTGAACAGTCACATTTGGTGAAAAAGAAAACAATTAAAATAGTGTTCTGGGTTTTTTGTTCTGAACAGATTTATAGGAAGATAAAATCCAGTATTTCCCTCTTCACAGCGCCAAATTAACCCAAATTGGAAGCCACCTTCACATAATCCCATCTGAACAGTAAACTTAATTTGTTTAAATTGCCAAGACAACCAAGCCTTTGGGGAGGCACCTTCTTCACAGTTTCAAGTGCATTTCAGCTGAAGGCCAGAGGCACGACATCAGTCATCACAGATTACTTTTATTCCACTCTAAGCGCTCCATTCATTTGGTGTGATGCCAGCATCCTCCAGAGAGTTCCACAAAACCTCCCTGCATGCTTTGGATTTGAGATGAACTAACAGATACCTGAGGTTACAGATCATTAGGAACAAACTCCCTAGCAAATACCTTGCTCCAGAAATGGAGGATTGTGAGTTACCCTGGCTGGGTTTGAAAGCAGCTGCAGGTAACATTGACAGGGATTGATGCTGTCTCCTGGCAGTGCTTTGGGTTTCACTGTCCTTGCTCTTTGCCTCTTCCTGGAGTGCTTGGGCAGAGCTGACTGCAGGGATGCAGGGATAGGGACTGTTTGGCCCTGGCAGCACACACACTGATTTTACCTCTCCAAAGGCAGGATTCATTCAGGACACTATTTGCAAAATGCCAACCCTTTACTGTTTAAAATGCAAGCTTAGGCAGGCTGATGTGAACGCCAGGCCATGCATTTACTTCAGATACACTCATCTTACAAATCTGGATGAATTTACAGCAAAAGATGCAATTTAACTATGAGGATTTAGAGGGCATGCAGTGTCCAAGGATAAGGACATGCACAAATGTACTGAGGAGCAGAGCACCTGTAATTGGAAAGATGCATTTTGAAAATAATTTAGAAAGTTAATAAAATTTTCAGATCCTTACAGATGCTTTTTGCACTGAAGGAGTATCTTATGCTCCACCAGACTGGTATTTAAAATATGTCCTTTATAAGAAGAGCTAGGATTTAAAAAAGAGCATAGTTAAATGACTGAGATACTGCTTCACATTTGAATTCTGAAGCAAATATAGTTTCTTGCAAATATTGTTCTTGCACACACTCCTGCAGTATAACTCATCTGTTTTGTTCACTGCATGAAGAAAATCAGGCATAAGCTGGAAGGAAAAACTCTTTATGGAGTTTTCAGCATAATTTTTTTAGTGGAATAGAATTACAGTACCTAAAGCCAAGCAGGTGCAACATCTGGTCTGAAAGAGAACTCCAGAAAGGTCAAACAGAATGTGAGAATGTGTTCTGAGTCCACAAAAAACTACTGCATCTTATTGCAAAGCTCTAGAATGGATAGTGTAGGATGGGTTTTTTTCCTTGTTTGTTTCCTTGCTTGTTTGGTTTTTAATTTGGTGATTAAATTTAAAAAACAGGGCTATTCATTATTTATACAGAAAAATCCCATTTGTCTTCTGCTTTTCACCAATGCTTTCCAATTTAGAAAGGGTCACTTGACTGTAATTAAACCAAATGTTGGTGAATAATTCAGTACCTTTTTTCTTCACCCCATCCTATTCATTAGTTAGAGCCAAAAGGCTGCAACTTTCAAATAATAACAAATCTTTAGTCAATAATTAGTAATAATTAAAGACTCAAAGCTGTTATAGCAGCTAGTTAGGAACAAAGAAAATTCTGTTTGTGAAATGAGAACTCATAAAGAAAAAATTAATTTCTCATCAACTTAAATATTTCTAAAAATGTAAGCTTTCATACACTGTACTCCTGGGAATCTCTTTGTAATTTCATTTGATAAACACAGAGCTAAAATTGGCATCCTTGTAATTAATTTACACTATTGCATAAAAACATGGGGAGAATAATTCACAGAGAGAAACTGCATGGTGCAGTTGCTTTAAAGCCTTTTTCCTCTTTCTATGAATTATATCAGATATGTAGTTACATAAATCAGAATGGTACTTTGGGGGTTCTTACAGTCTGAGGTGATTAAAAGATTTACAGATTTTAAGTAGAACTCAGTGATTGTAAAATTAGTTAATATTGGGCTATATGGAGAATCTTCTATATTTTTTCCTGTGTTTCACACAGCTTTTCACAAACCTCTAACATGAGAAAAAAAACTAACATTCTAAACTAAAATTAAACTGAAATGAGGAAAAAAATTTACCAATTGTATGAAAATCTGTTGACAAACACTGTTCTGCCATTTTGGGGCTGGGTCATGATTAGAACTGTAAAGAACTGTTTAGCACTTCCACTGGAGGAAAAGTTCAAATTGCAGTTTTCTGCTGGAGCAGAGTTCATCTGACAAAAATCTTTAGTCCTGTAGGATTTCTGTGCTTCCAGTGTAACTGAGCCTGGCTCCAGGTGCAGCATGGGGGATGCTCATGACCTTCTAAGGGGATCCTCCTGTCTCTTCATCACCTCCTTAGCAGTGCTATGCAGAGAACTGATCTAAGAGAGTGACAACTTACTCAAAAGGACCCACAACCAACGAGAAAGGCCCGTGGGAGAGAAAGGAGAACACAAATATGTTCCCAGGATCCCAAGAGGAAACATTTCTAAATAACACAAGACCTGGTGGCGCCAAGCTGTTGGCTGGAGAGGAGAAATAAACAGGCAGATGGATGTCGATGTGCTCAGGGAGATCACACAGGAGTAAAAGCAGACTGATGACACCTTGTGGGGGGAGCAGCTCTTCTCTGGGTGAGAACAGTCACCCCAATTTCACTGCATGCACTGATCTCCAGAATGGAAAGCAAAGGGAGGCAAACGACCTTCACAGGTTCCACACAAGCCAGCATGATTCTGACAATGGGCTTCCAGTTTCCTGCCTCAGCAACAGAATACAGAACCTGGCAATGGATTTAGGAACTGTTGGAGACAGGGCCCTCTCCTATGATAGATCCCAGGTGAGTGGGAATCACCTCGGCTTATTGTGAAGTTCAAAGGCAAACAGGAACAAATGTTTTCCCACTGTATTTTGGGTCTTTTCTAGGCTATTTCTTTTTGCATTCCACCACCTTATTTAGCTTTGGAGTGCTGTAGGGCATTGAGAAGAGTCTATAATTGTGCTGGGTGTTCTTTCTCCCTTAGCAGTTAGTGAGAAGTTAGAACAGGGCCCTGGGTACAGGCAGTTCAGATTTGCCAATCTCCCGAGCTCTCCCCTGCATTTGTCAGTGACTGAGTTTCACCAACTATTATGCTGCCAATTTGCCTGCTTCTGTTCCCATGAAGTTCATCACAGCCTTCTCTTAGGAAGATAAATAATTTTGTTATCTGCAAATCCTGCTGACCTCATTTTTCTGTTCTACACTTCATTTCTGCCTTTCTGGATAATGAATGAGTGTATTAAATGCTAACTACAGTCCAGCTCCTTGGGATATACTAATATTAACCTCCTACTGAATTGAAAACTGACAGCCTAATGAATTAAAACTCTTTGCATGAGAACAAGAGTGTTGACATAGGGAAAATCAGGATGACTTGTGTTTTACTCCTAAGCTGAAGAAAAAACCAAACCAAAACCCCTCCCAAAAATTTGCAAGTGCAAGTACCTGAGATTTTCACTGAATTTAATGATGGGTCTTGGGAAAAAAAAAAACAGGCTCCGTGAGGAAAAACCAAATCTAATTAAAAAAGGGGGGGGAAACCACCTCTGTATTCCTGTTTCCTTTGCTGTTTATGGAATCACTGAACTATAAAACAGTACCCTAAGCATTTCCCCCCATGAAACTGCTAAAAGTGCTTTGGCTAGAATATCCTTGGAACATCAAAGCTTGTTTAGGTATTTGATCCAGAAGGGACAAGGTACAAGGTAAGCATTTATAGCTAATCAAGCCTGAAGTCAAAGATGAACAAGATGAACCAAACTGATGACTACTGTAGCTTTAATCATGCTGGCAGGACATGCTGCCTTGTCAAAGTCATTTAGATTTTTCTGGATATCAGAAAAATTCCTGCATTTCTCTGACACTTTTGTATAGTATCTGTATTGGATATTTCTGAGAGCAAAAAATATATTTGGAACAAACATCACCAAGCCACGTAAAAAAGGGCAGTTTCTTAGTGTTCTGCTACTGTTATAAAAATTAATATATTAAAACTTAGATGTGTTATAAACTTCAGCAGAAAGTCTAGAGTTATTCCTGGAACTACAATACTTCAGCATCTAAAAAGTATGTAATTTATACAGCAGCTTTAAAAACTCTAATTAGTGTCTTCTAAGTACAAATGGTCTTGTTTGAATTTTGTCCCAAAGAAGAGGTAGAAGAATGCAAAAAATGTTAATGAATATTCACATGCTTTTGAAGCGAACCTCCTTCATGCATGAACATTTTGAGGAACCAGTTTTTCTTAGAAGTGTGCTACTTCACAGAAAGTGTGCAGGTGTAATAATGCATTTAATTAAAAATGTATTAAATGAAACCTGTGTTACTAAACTAATAGGCCTTTCCATGGGAAACCATAAAGTTCTTTGGGAAATTTGCCATGTTTTATCAAAGGTTTCAATAAGTTCTATCAAAGCAGATTCCTTTACTCAGGTTAGAAGAGCTTACAAAATGCCTGACCTCTAAAATCACTGTCCTGTGCCTCACTATCTGCAATGAATTTGTCTCAGGGACATTCTATTTAACCTTTTTATTTGTTACAAATCTGCAGTTGCAAATTCACATCAAAGACAACTTTTTTGCTCCATAAATTAATCCAATTTTTCAATGTTGAACATTTCATTCCCCACAGTAACTTGATTGGTAGGTGGCTTACCTGAAAAAGTGACCCTGAAAGGATTTTAGGAGACAAAATAGAAAACTGGGCACCTGAGTGCAATGTGCACATGGTCTGTTATATTCTGTGGTGTATTGCAGCACCTCCTGCTTTTCCACTGACATTCTACTACAGGAAGTGATGCCTCCTTTGAAGGACTCACTGTGCATGTAACAGAATTTAGGTTTCTTCAAGGCTGGCAGAAGGAGTTGAATTTTGAGTACTTATGTATATATTAGAATGAAAAAAAAATTATTCAAAGAAATGGAATTTTACAGTTGAAATGCACACTTTCTAGTGTCTCTGTAAATGGAGAAGTCTGAGATCCTTATTCAGGATCAGAACCCTCCAGATCACTGCCCGTGCTGAGATAAATGAGGTCAGAAAACTTCTACATGAAGAGAATGGGAAAAATAGAAAAGATGATGGGATTTTATATATTGTCCCATGTTGATGTTTAATGCATAAAAAATAGCAAACCAAGAAGAGTGTTAATGTTTAAAACAGATTTAGAATTATTGTACTGGAGTGCCTACTTAAGATTTGTGAGGTGTACATAGCATAATTTGCAACCAAGTAACCTTGAAAAAACCAAATTCACTTTTGTTAGTACTATTAACTAAGTCATTAAACATATTCACATGCCCGCTCATAAATTGTATTCATTGTTTTCAAGATTTAAGACTTCTGTGTCCTGCTAAATTTCCCTGATGTATTTAAAGCACAAACAAAGGTTGGGGTTTTTGTTTGTTACTTGTCTCATCTTGTGAATTCTCCTCACTCCTGCATTCATTGAGTTGTTGGGTGAATAGCTCATTAATGTGATTTCTATCTGTGTACAAAGGCACAGGGCAGAAGCACTGTTATGTAACAGCTTGAAAAGACACCTATAAATAACCTCCTTTAATAACCATAAATTTACATTAGAAAGGTAGATAAACTCTGAAGTGAAAACTGTTTATTTTTATCTGATGCTGCTATTTCATAATCTCAATGTTATCAGACTCATCCTGCATAAATTAGTGAGGTCTTGGGGTTTTATACCATCTGGGAAAGTCTTGCATATCGAATGGATTTATTGGAAAGGAACAGGGATCTAAAGAGCTGCATTTCTCTGTGGGGACTCAGTTGTACCTGGTACACATTGGAAAACTCTCAGCAGCATCCCTGGCAGATGAGGCTGTGCAAAGAAAGGCAGGCTTGGCTCTTATTTTACCCATTTTCTAAACACAAGCGCTCTTGTCTCAATAACCTGAACTAACTCAACCTCGATCAATTTTAAATATTCCTTCCTTGACATCAGTAACTGCTTGCCTTAATTTTGGACAGTTTCTGAATTTATGCCTTCCTTTGGCCTAACACCTTGGAAGGAAGGAAAATTCTGGCAGGATAACCAAAATGTTCAGTTTTATATTGCTGTCAGTCTTATCCCTGTAGAAAGCAGCAGTAAGGCTGAGAGGATGTTCTCATAAAACCTTCCGTATGAAGGATTATGAAGATACAAAAGTCTAATACAGTAAATTGAACATGATTACTGGTGGAGACAGCTACAAAGAAACACCTGGAAAAGGACACTTTGTGTACTCTCTAAGTCTCCAATACCCATTACAGGTAATGCAGGGTCCTGCCTCCTCTTACAGCTCAATTTCTGCAGGCAGCAGGAGCAGCTGAGCCGAGACCTGGATCCACACTGGGCTGGATGGGGCTTGGGGCAGCCTGGGATAGAGGGAGGTGTCCCAGCCCATGGCGGGGTGGGATGGGATGGGCTTGAAGGTCCCTCCCAGTCCAAACCATTTGGGGATTCCCTGAGTCTTCTGCTAGCGCTAAGGGGCACCAGCTGAAGTGCTGTTCCTCTGGTGTTGGTTTTTAGGTACCTTTTAATATATTGGATGCTTTACTTACTACTTTGACTGAAGTTCCTTTGGTGGAGATACTTTTCAAGGCTCTGCAGCTATGGGGGTGGAACCAGGAAGCGACTTAAGCAGAAAAAAGCCCAGCAGTGACAGCCATTGAGCTGGTCAGTCGGGAAATACTTGGAACTCAGTGATGGGTAAGGCAGACAAGGGGAGCAGCAGCCTGCCAGGGAGGAAGGAAGCTGACCATCCTTCGCCGTGATTTTTGCAGGATACTGTTCAGCTCTGCAGTGTAAACACAGACAGCATCAATCAAAAAAAGAGGCCCATCACTGTTATTCTGCTCTAAAGTTACTATTCCCAGAACATCTTCTTTGTCAAGTCTATTGACCTGCCCTTTTCATCTCCTCCTCAGCATGGTGTAGGCAACTCCCCATTCTCTTCCCAACCAGAGCTGCATCCCTACAGGAACAGGCATTTCATTAAATGTATTACTAGTGCTTGTCAGTCATTCTTCAGCCTTTAAATCAAATATGATTTTATTTAAGAGGTTCAGGATCGTGATAATGGAGAATGTTTTTCATCATTCTGCTGGGTGAGCCCTGATTCTTTCAGCTTAATGAAACTGCTCTTATAAGTAAATTGTACCTAATGCATTCAGCTGCTGAAGCTTCACAGAGCTGGCCCTACACTGTGAACACACAAGTACAGACATACCTGCAGGGGTTAGGATTGGAGCTGGTTTGAGTCAGCCTCACCCAGTACACTTTAAAATAACCCTGCACACCTCATTGCCTTACCATTTTGCAGAAGTTTCACCTTTTAAGTTGCATTTATTCAGAGTTGGTTTTGTGGTTTGGGTTTAGGTTCTCTTGGGGGGGTTCTTTTGTTTTGAAGATGAGTGTTTAAAATATTTTAAATTACTCAGATATTTAAAAATATGAAATGCCTGAAAATTAAGCCAGGTGTTTCTTGTCCAGATGGTGCTTTATCACTGTGCCATTCAGATACTTCCTTTTCTTGAACAAGGATTTAAAAGTGTTTCACTGCCAACAGATCACCTAATAATATATTGATACACATTTTTTCTAGCTTTATGAAAAATATATTTTCCTCAGAAATTGATAGATTTAAAAGATTTGATCAGAATACAGTCTCTCTGGTTCCTTGGCAGTGTTTTCAGATCATCAGACCAACCAATCAAGTATGTAAAATCTTCCAGTAATTCTCTCCCTTTTAGTTTCATATTCCAGTAGAAACATGGTCAGCACCTGGTGCTTTGTTATTTATTGCATGTATTTTGATTGCCTCTAAAATCTCTTGAAATTCTTCCACAAGAGGCTCAGCTTCTTCAGGAACAACCATTTATTGTTTGCCTATCTCCCTCCTTCAGCAGCTCATTAAAACACTCCCTCTTATCGCTCTGTAATCGCATTCTTTGTGGCCAAGACATTTCCATTTGTGTTCTTTATCAGACTTACTCGGGTGTACATTGGTATGTCTGTAAAATTACCTCAGATTCCTGGCGTGTGTATCCTGTTCCCAGTCTGCAGCACACCAGGTAACCCTGAGAGGAGGTGTTTGTCCTGGCAGGAGGGATGTGCTGACTCCTGTGCGTCCCACAGCAGCGTGGAAAGGGAAAGCAGAGCAGTGCACCAACGCTGCTAAGTCAGTCCCTGGTGTTTTAGTGACTCCTGCCCCTGAGGCAGGGACTCCTCACAGAGTAGACACTGCACTAGCTGCCTCCCAGCTCACCCTCCTCTGGCCAAAAGAAATGCTAACACAGTGCTGCAATGCATGACTTCCAATTCAAGTGAGCACAAAATTCACTTGGTAATTTTACCATATAATGGAAACTGCAGATTTGCTCATCAATGTCTCCGGCCTTACTCGGCTCTTAAAATTGCTTGGTATGCTCTGAAAGATGTGTTGGATGTTTACTTGCAGTACTTCACTGTCATGATTCATCAATAAGCTTTAAGGTCCTAACTGCACCTTGCTGGTCCTTATGAAAATAACTCTAAGAAGTATTTGTTACTGGAAAATTATTGTTCTTACATTGAACACTCATCACCACCACTGCTGATGAGAGAAAGGAAATAAGTTCTGAGACTGCACACCCTGCTTTTTAAGCTAGGAAGTACTGGGATACAGACATTTCCTCACCTCATTCACAACACAGGATGCAAGGTACTCACTATCTACCTCTTATTTACTCAGTTGTAATTGTACTAACTGTAAACACATTGTACTGTTTAGTCATGGGCGATTTTATCACATTCCTCCCTAATATCCCAGTCTTTACTGAACTTATCTTCCTAACATGCCTACAAAGAAAGGTTCCAACTTCATTGAGAGAAAAAGTAAAGAAAATAAATAACCCTCAGTATGTTAGCTGGGGAGCAATTTAAAGTGCAAGGGCTTGATTTGCCGACACCTTTAACATCGCACATCTTCTAGGCCCAGCTCCTATTGACTTAAATTGCAGCTGCAAAGTTCAGCTCTTCTCTAAATCAGACCACACAATATCATGATGTGCAATCAGAAAATGAGTAATACACACACAGAAGCTGCAGGGAGAAGTGAACCGTCCAGGAGTACACATTCCTCTGGGATAGAAAGTGGAACAGCATTGCTGAGGTACTGATAAATAAAACACAAGCTGAATAAATAGTGCAAAAAGTGCTCATATGTAAAGAGAACATCCTGAAAAGTTTACTTGCTTAGAATAAATGAGAACTGGTTAACTTCGGTAATACCACCTAAATTAGAGCTGGGTAAACTCTTAGCTGGTGTCCCTGGGCAGCAGGCTGATCTTCTGGGCAGGATTTCATGATCTTTACTCCAAGAAGCTTACGCTCTTCCTGAAATCCATTTTCCTGATGCATACATGTACCATCCCTCTCTCATAGGTAAGGACAGGCAGATCCTCCACACGTGGAGCATCACTCATACAAGGAAAGGCTGGGACAATTGGGTTTGTTTAGCCTGGAGAAGCTTTGGGGTGACTTAACTGTGGCCTTCGAGTACCTTAAGGGACTGACAAAAAAGATAGAGGGAGGCTATTTGCAAGGACCTGGAGTGACAGGAAAAGGGTGAATGCCTTCAAACTGAAAGAGAGATGTTTTGAACTTAGATGTTAAGAAGAAATTCCTTGCTGTGAGGGTGGGCAGGCCCTGGCACAGGGTGCCCCAGAGCAGCTGAGGCTGCCCCTGGATGCCTGGCAATGCCCAAGGCCAGGATGGACACTTGGAGCAACCTGGGACAGTGGGAGGTGTTCCTGCCCATGGCAGGGGTGGGAGTCGGTGATTTAAGGTCCCTTCCAACCCAAACCATTCTGAGATGCTACGACAAGGAATGAACTGTAGCTTAGCATAGCTGTTAGCACCAGTGTGCCTGGGGAGCATGAACGGGGCCAAGGAGGCCAATGGCACCTGGCTTGCTCCAGCACTGGTGTGGCAGCAGGACCAGGGCCGCGACCGTCCCCCTGCGCTGGGCTCGGGTGAAGCCACGCTTCGAATCCTGCATTCAGCTTTGGTACCCCACGACATAACAGACATTGAGGTGCTGGAGCCTGTCCGGGGAAGAGTCTGGAGCACGACTCCTACGAGATACTTGGGGTTAGGCCCGGAGGAAAGGAGGTTTTTCAAACCACCAGCGCCTCGCTGTTGGCGCCGCTGGAGTTCCCCCGAGGGAGGGCGGTGCGGCCCCGGGGGGCGGAGGGCGGGGGGAGGCCCTGCCCCCGGGCCGCCCTGCCCTGCCCTGCCCGGCCCGGCCCCGCCGCGCCGCTCCCGCCGCACTTTCGCGCCCCGCACGGTCCCGCCGGCGCGCAGCATGGCTCTCCCCGCGCCCGGGGCGCTGCCTCTGCTCCTCCTGCTGCACCTCGCCGCCTCCTCCAAGCTCAACACCCCCAAGGTGCTGCTCCCTTTCACCCGCGGCACCCGCGTCAACTTCACGCTAGAGGCCAGCGAGGGTTGCTACCGATGGTGAGTGCAGGTGCCGCCGCCCTTTGTCCGCTTCTCCCCCCGCCGGCACCTGCGGCGGCTCCTCCGCCCGCGGCGGGGCCTGACGGCTCCCGGGGCAGCCGGGCCCTCTCTCACCGCTTTTACCTCGCTGCGGGTGGGTTTGGGCGGCCCAGCAGTGCGGGAGCAGACATGGAGATAATCCCTGAGGGGAAAGGTTGTTTATTTTGTGCAGTGGGGGTTAAACCCGCTGGAGGGGGGCAGTGTCTGCAGGCTGGGCCCTGAGCAGAAGGTCCCTGCTTGTAAAGGAAGCTTCCCGCCATGGCTCCGTGCCTGACATGTGCCTCACACCCCGTGTGCACCCACACACACACCCCACACGTGTCCACCTGCTTCTCCTTGTACCCCACACCCCCCAAACACTCCAGCTGCTTCTCCACGTACCGTGCCCACTCTGCTTCCACACTCCCCATGTGCTCACCCTGCTGCTCTGCACTCCTGCAGTGCCACTCCACACACACACACACACGGCCACAGTGCCACCCCACACACACACATGGCTACAGTGCCACCCCACACACACATGGCTACAGTGCCACCCCACACACACATGGCTACAGTGCTACTCCACACACACACATGGCTACAGTGCTACTCCACACACACACACATGGCCACAGTGCCACTACACACACACACATGGCTACAGTGCTACTCCACACACACACGGCCTCAGTGCCACTACACACACACACATGGCCACAGTGCCACCCCACACACACATGGCTACAGTGCTACTCCACACACACACATGGCCACAGTGCCACCCCACACACACATGGCTACAGTGCTACTCCACACACACACATGGCCACAGTGCTACTCCACACACACACATGGCCTCAGTGCCACCCCACACACACAGACACACAGACACACACGGCCACAGTGCCATCCTGCCCACATGGCCACAGTCCCACGTGTGCGGGGACAGCACCCAGAACTCTGCCTCTGGTGTGGAAATGCCCTTTCTTTTGCTGTAGTCGGTAATGAAGGTCCTGGCAGCCTTGAGCTCAGGGTGTGCACATAAATGAGTCGTAGCTAAGTCGGGAGCCTCTCAGTGCTGCTCTAAGTGTGGGTAACAGCACCCTAAAGACTTCACCTGGGACAGTGAAGTCGAGTTTTCAAAGTGAAAGCTTTTCCGGTTTTCTCAGTGTTGAGCACGTGGGATGTACTCCAGGAACTTCTGGCTGGGATCCCCCTTCCTGCCTCGCACAGGGGGCAGGACTGGGCAGGGTTGAGCACAGAGGCTGAAGGCAAGTCCCTCAGCATGTGCAAATTTAGAAAGCTCACAGTAGTCTTCATGTTAAACGAATGTTGCCAACTCCTTGTCCTTTCTGTCGAGCTCCAGAATAGCAACTTAATCAGTAATGAGCAGGAGGTACCCACCTGAAAAAGAAGCAGCAGTCGAGGTATGTTTAGGATGATACTTCCATGTGTGCCAGATGGATGCGTGTAGCAGTTTTCAGTTTTGTGTTTGGCAATTGCTGAAATGCATCTTAAAGGGCTGTATTTTTATTCTCTTCATTTCTTTGCTTGGTTGTTGTATACTTCTTGTCTCTGGGCTGGGTACAAACCTTTGGTCTGTTACAATTTATGTATTTGAGGGTGCTTATGCCGAAGAGCAGTAATTAATTCTATCCAGAAGTCAACAAAATGAAAGTTACTAGATGAGCTGCCTGTGGTCATGTAATTTAATTTTTAATGGACTGCTTTAGTGAAAATCTCACAACTGCGGGTTTTTTCTCTTACTCGAATTTTTGAAGGTTGTTGAGCCTTAAAAGGGTTTGGTTTGTGAGGTAAAGTACATTGTATAAAGCTAAACCCCAAAACTCATCAAAGCACTAGTAAAATCTGGAAGTACAGATGCCCTTTCCTGTTTGCCAGTGAGCTGTGAGGTAATGCTGGGTTGGCTGCAGCCATTCCTGCACATGCCAGGTGCTATCCTGCTGTCAGAAGCATGGAGATCTTTGCTAATCTCACTGAAGTCTGCAGATGAAAAGATGTAAGATTGTTCTCCAGAGAAATGCCAGATTTGACTCACATTCGTATCTCTAATGGAGGTGATTTTTGTGCACTTCAGAGCATGTGCTATTGGTGCTGTTTGCAGCAATGACTCATATCCCTCATGCAGACAAACCTCAACATCCTTTTCCATCCTCTCCCTCTGCCCTTCAGAGAAGAATTTTGGTTGAGAATTAAGGAAATTACACCTGGTTCACCTTGTGTGTGCTGTTATTTTCTGTGGCTTGTAAATGGGCATTTATTCACTTCTGCTTTGCAAGGCCTGGCAGGATGTGGGTTGTGAAACTCGAGGTGTGCTCAGCAAACCCTCTGGAGGAAGCAGGAGCTGTGTGTGTGTGCCTGAGCAGAGGCTGCAGTTGCATCTGGGGCTCTCTCCCTCTGCATCCTTTCCCACAGGCCTGGAACTGGGGGGGTTAGGAAGAAATGTGTCTGGAGGAGCAGCAGCACAGCCCCTTGCTGGCAGGGTTCCTGTGCTTCCTGTCTCAAGGAGCTGCTACTGGACAGGGGCTGTTGAACTGAGCAATTTAAGAAGTACCAAATGCAATGGCTTGGGAAGGAGTGACTCTTCCTCACATTTGAGAAATGATGGGTGTGTTTGTGTGCATGAAAGCAAGGATTTGAATGGAAGTGGTCAGATTCAGACCCTCTGTGTCTGGAGGGGGGACTGGGGGTTTGTAATATGGGAGATTGTGGGGTTAGAGGTGGCCTATGAGGGCTGTTCTGGTTGTTCAGCAGCATCTGATAGCAAGTGACACCTTTTGAAGGTCTGCATTACTCATCTCAAGCGTTCAGAATTCAAAGGCAAGTGTCCAATTTCCTGAAAGATCAGTCTATAGCATGCTGTGACCTTTTTTTTCCCCAGTTTCCCTTTCAGCCTTCAAGTTTACCTCTGAAAGTAGGATATTTTCAAAGTGATTGTAGTGGTGTCTGAGAATTCCACTGATTGAGAGGGAAAAGGTCAAATTCTATCATCATCCCAGCAGACTGGGAGGAGTGGTAAAGTTACAAGCATGGCTCTAAAGTATTTTCTGATTTTCAAGATGCTCATGCCTTCTGGAGTTTGGGTTGCCTTTATGTTAAAATTATTTTTTGGGAAAAGCTTTGTTTTCAAAGCACACGGTATTTCCATCTGTAAATATTGTACATGGTCTTATTTTCAGGCATAAAATACAGTCTGTGCAGATATATTTAGCATTTATATTGCATCTGTATTTGTCTTTTAACTACCTTAATCCATAAATTACGCCTGAAATTCAGAAGCAGAATTTTCTCCTTGAAACCTGTCAAACCATAATAACATTGTCAAGAGGAGGAGGGGAACACATCCACAAAAAAACCATTTCCCCCCGAGATACTCTCCATGGCTGGGTGTTTGTAGCAGAAATTATCTGCAGTGTACAAATATGTTTACATATTTCATTATTCCATGGAGTGTAGAATTGAGATACATGGTGAGGGCTGGTGGAGTTGAAGAGGAGTTTATTGCCACCTTAATGAAAGGTTTGTGTGTGCTCCTGAAGCCCTCACTGAGGGGTTTGTGTTGAGGTAATTGCCATGGGAGAGGAGCTGGTGGCACAGTGGTGAAGGGAGAGATGCTGTGGCCGAGTGGTGTTGGAGCTGTGGGATGCACAGGTATCCCAGAGAGCCCAAACCCACTGCACAGTGTGCTGCTGCAGTAGTTGGCTGGCAAAGCTCATTTTCTAGCTCCTTAACTTGTCATGTTTTTGTTGTAAATTGATCTTACTGTCCATGTGCTGGCTTGTGTGCTTTTAAAGCCCTGTATCAGTAATGTTGTTCACTGAGATCTGTTGCTTTGCTCTAAGACCAGTAGTCTCATCCCTGGCTATCTGGGAGTTGTGTTGTTTCCTGGATCACCTGTTTTACCACGGGTCTAAAAAAACCTGACTGACTCTCACTGAAAAATGCTTTGTGTTAACAGTATCTCACTGAGATACTGTTAACTTCCATACTGTGAAGTGACATCTTAAGCGTTTGTTATTTCTCACCTACTCTGCATTTCCCTCTTGTAAGGCCTTGCAGGATGTTCTCCCTCTCCCTGAGTCACCTGGCTGTGCTTTCCCAGCAGGGCTTCAGGCTCTTGGAAGTGCCAGCAGGAGCTCAGAGTTGGTTTGAGGTGTGCTCGGTGGTAAAGTGAGAGGGGCTGTGCTGCTGTGGCTCAGGTGTGTGTGTTACCTGAGAGTGTTGGCTCAGAACCAGAGCAGGGGGTGTGAGTCTGTAGTAGAAGTGTTCTGACAGAGCCCAGGAGGCACAAGAAATAATGTTGTTTTCCCTTAGCTGATGTGTGAATATCAGTGCAAATTTACTGTTGGAAAAAGCTTTTTCTCAGACTGAGCATCACCTGTCTGTTAAGGCAGACAGAAGGATTAGGGACTTACTCATTTTGGCCAACATTTCATTGCTGAACACCCATGAAATAAATGGTTTAGACTTCTGGTCATTTTTTAGTCCCAAGAGTGACTATATAATGTCCCTGGTGTATTGATCAGTCCAATCTTCCCAAACTCTTGGAAACTTTTATTACCCAGTTTCCCTCTGACTGCATACTGGCCCAAATGCCTGATAAAATTCTAAATGATCAGATCAACTGACAGTCGTGGTGCAGCTCCACAGAGGTGGATTTTTGCTGACTCAGTCAGCTGAGTTTGGTCTGAAGAGCTGGCACAACAGTATAAAACACTGGGGCCTTGAGAATCAACAGAGACTTGCCAGGGAGAGGAACAGGAATAGGTGCCTGATCTTTGAACCAACTGATAAATAAATGAAGTATAATCTGCTGAGGTATTGACATGTGGTGTTACAGACCAGTCAATGAAGAACACAGGCATGGGCTTGGGTAGATGTGTGGATACAATCTTGGCTCTGTGTCTGGGGCCCTGGAGGGGGATGGAAATGGTGAACGAAGCAGAAATTGGCACGAGGACTGGCAGCCTCTTTGCCGGTGCCATTCATTCCTCAGCAAGTAGGATTTTACTCTGAGGGAAATACAAATTGGGGACTTTTGTGAGCTTTTTTTCCCTTCCCTCCTCACTCTTCTTTCAAGTGCTTCCTCCCTGCCTTGCTGTTTCTTACAGGCGCTGGCATGGGATCCAGAGCAAGTGCCAGAAATGCTTCCCATTGCTGGCTTCTCAGGATCTAATTTTGCCTTCTGACAAGCCCAGCTCTCAATGTCACACACTGACACGCTGCTGAAGAGCTGCTGTAGTTGGCAGGGGATATAAATTGCATTTTTTGTCACTTAAAGCTGAAGTTTCTTTTTCTTGCCCATCTAGGACCCAGTAGTGATCCCAGTGTAGTGCTGCTGTAATCCCCAGCCTGGCTGATTAATGCCTTTGCCTCTCTGTTCTTGGCCCTGCATCCAGGTAGCTGTAAACAGAATGTGCTTCTGATATTGCTGAATGATAGAGGGATCATCAGATACTTCCTATGTCCTGCTGGAGAAAATATTACTTGTGCAGATTGTTTTTAAATATGAATCAATACGAAACCAAGCTTCAGAAAGGCCCACTTGAGTAAAATTTGTATTAGAAAAAAGACATTCAGCTAATATTCTGCCTCTTAAACTACTGCTAGAAGCCAAATAGTGTCTAATCTGTTTCTCTACTGCAGTGACTGGCTTTTAGCTGTAAAAGCTTGAAAGTTCCTTTAAAACTGGGGAGTGCATGTATGTTTACAGTTAAAATTTAATTTTTGTTGATCTTTGTTCCTCCCTTTTTCTAGTCTGAAAAGTATCCTGTAATTAGATTCCGTTTTACAACACTGCTATTAGTGCAAACTGCAGTGGTTTTGTATTACAATTCATAGCCAGATATTAAAAGAACAAATACAAACCACAGTGAAACCCCTGTTGTGTTGTAAACACAATCAATACTAGACTGCAAGAATGCACAATCCTCAAATTAATAACAAAAAATCTAATGGTAGAAAGTATTAAGCAGTGTAAAGAGCTAAATAAAAGTCAATTTCCTACATATAATACTTAATTAAAAATACCTGCATGCAGACTAAGTCAAATGCACATGCTCAGCTTCAAAAGCCAACCAGGCAAGTACAGGAAAAGCCTTACTGCTTGTGAATGCTAATATTGTTTAAAGAAACTTGTCAGTGTTGGAAAACTCTTTCATGGTTGCCTGAGAACAACAGAACAGGAAAATAACTAATTGCTCACTTTTAAACTCTAAAATGTATTTTAATTTTTTAGAATAAAGCTGTGTGCTACTAATACAGAAAATCGTGCTATTTTAGGAACAGTGTAAAACCTACTATAAAAAATATGCACATATTTGGGTCCATTGTTTAGGTATATAGACTAGATATAAACAAACAATTTTCAGGTTTAAGCTTTTAATTGGTGTTTAAATTGCCCATTGCATACTGCTGTGGGCTGTTTTTTCCTTGATCAGATAAAGTACTTTGAAATTCTGGGTCAGCAGTTGGTATTGTCGTTTCAAAATCCTCTAAAACTACTCCTTATGCAAGCAAAATACTGTTGGGAGCTTAAGAGTTGAAACAGGATTTGCAGTTTTATTGCAGTGACTACAGCAGAGGTCCGTGCTCACCTGGGCTGCAGCTGTTAACTCTCAGATAATTGAGTGTGGTGTGATGTGTTGTTTTCAATAGATAGGATTTTAGTTAAGGAGAAATTCAGTTTTTTGCTGGTGTGGATTTGTTGGTTGTGCTGGCAAGAGAAGGAGGTGAAATCTATATGTGGGGATTTGGGCATACATGACATTGCTGTTTGTTTGGAGCTCCCATCCTGCTCCTTGTTGGTTAGAGAATTTTCCCCACACATCCCAGGCAGGCATTTTTGTACATCTTATAGAAAAAAACTCCAAACCCATCCAGCTTCCCCATCTTTACTGGAGGGATCCAGTGCCCACTTTAGATTGCATTTACCAGATAGCGTTTTCATCAGAGCTGCTGTCATCATCCGGAGAAGCAATTCCCGAGCAGCTTTGTCACCCATCAGTGCTTGCTTTCATTGTTTTAATCCTTCAAAGGGCCCTTGTGAGCGGATCCCGGGCACACAGCGGGGGCTGTTCCCTCCCTGCCCGGGCACAGGGCTGAAGGTCCGGAGGGATTTGCAAGGGCTTTGGCTGCTGGAACTTTTCACTGCAGTTACCCCTCAGATGTGTATTGCTGCCTGCTCAGATTTTCTTTGAAGAGGCTTGGTTTTTAATAACTTTCCAACTCTTGTTGTTGTTTTATCTTGACGGTTTTGGCACACTGGAAGGGAGAGCTGGGCTCCACTAAGTAATGCCCTGGCCTGCTCCATGGGCTTAGGGGAAGGTTGGTTGATTCTGTGCTTGGTGGAGAGAATGCTGAGCTTGCCTGCCCTGCCTCTGGCCTGGGCTTTCCCTGTGCTCAGCTGCCTGTGCTTGCCGTGGCGGGGGTCCTCGAGGAGCTGCTGCCATCCAGCTCTTCCCAAAGGCGGCTGCTGAGCACGCAGCGCGTCCAGGTGAATTGCTGGGGCGGGCGGAGGGCAGAGCCGTGCTGGAGTGCTGACAGTCCCCCCCCGCAGGTCCTCCACGCGGCCGGAGGTGGCGAGCATCGAGCCGCTGGGGCCGGCCGGCGTCCGCTGCTCGCAGAGAGCGCTGGTCCAGGCGCGCTCCTCGCAGCCCACGCGCCTCACCACCATCATCTCTGCCGAGGACACACGTGAGTCTGAGCAACCGCTGCCTCTCGGGCATCCCGCCGTCCGCAGGGAACAAAGGTGACATCTAGGGGTGCACAGGCACGTTTCAGTTCCTATGCACAGTCATTTTTGACTTCCCGTGGGCGTGGGTTTTAACTTCTGCTTGCCTCAGAGAAGTGGTAATGATTTTAATGATGCACCCAGGAAAAAGGTAATTCTTAAAACCCCTGACCCCCCATATCCACAAATCGAGGGGGTGACTGAAATATAAAAAAGTTTTTAATAAAAATGACTAACACAAATTTCGATACTTCACGTTTGAAAGAGGTGGAAGTTGCTTTTGTGTCTGTCATGCAATATACCTGGTTAGCTTTTATAGTGAGAGAGAGGCACAACCAGATGGCCAGTTCAATGCTGTGCAGTCACTAACTGGAGGAGTCTGTGGGTGTTTATTGGCTGTGGGTAAGAGCCTTTAATTTCTGTGGGACATGAGAGCACTGTAGCAAGTCTGCATAAGCACTCCCAGACAACTCCCACTGTACCTGTCAGTGTAGATGGAAATCAGAGTTTCTGCAGTCCAGTGAGGAAGGGAACTGTTTCTCTTGCTTTCTGAGCCACCGTTTGACCACGAGTTTCTTCATGGAGGTCATGACCAAGTTTCAGTTCCTTCAGTGTCAGTGTCTTGTGTCACTGGCTAAATTTGAGGTGCATCTTGACTTCTTGTTGTTCTTGATGAGCACATGCAGTGTTGTGCTTTCTTGTGCTCTTTCTGATGTCTCTTCAAGTGACTGGACAAGTGATTCGCTGTGATGCCATCATTGATTTAATTCATGGCATTCAAGTTGTGTCCACAACAAGAGAGCTCTACCTTGAGGATTCACCACTGGAGCTCAAAATTCATGCTTTGGATTCAGAAGGTAAGAGATCTGCTTGTAGGAAATTAAATATATATTAAAACTTCTAGCTGTCTGATAGATGCACTAGCTCTATTTCTCACATTGTTGATTGTTTGAAGCCAAGTGGAGAATTTTAAGGAGTTTCTCTGGATAATACATTGTGAAATTGTCCTTTTTTCTTTTTATTCTTTTGAACTGAGGTAGTCTAAAGAATTTTGCAAAAGGATGTTTTTGTGAACAGTCAGGTATCTGACAGGAGGTTCAGAGGTGATGTTTGAGAACAATCACCTATCGCTCAATCTGTTTAATTACTACACAAACAGTTACTTTTGGGACACACCATTTAGGCTCGTAAGAGTCAGTGCATTTGTGAATGCATTGTTATTTAATAGGAGCAGAAAACTTCTGCTTTTTGTAGTCTGTAGCATCAGAAAAAGAGCCATGGTCTGTTAAGAATTGCATGCTTTTGACAATCAAGTTTTGTGCACACATAGGACTCCAAGCAAGGGATTTTTAGGACAACTACTGAAGGGAAATAATGTGTCAAGCTGCTATAAAAGGTGGAATTAATTGTTTTGGTTACTGTGACCATCCCACCTGTGTTTGTAAACTATGAATGCCCGGTGAAATATGGTGATACGTTAATAATGAAAAGTAAATTTGTTTTTATCCTATGTGTAGTGCTGGATTTGTGGCTTGGTGTTGTGCAAACTCGAGGGTGCTTCATGGTTCTTCTTGTAGGGATAAAATAGAGAAATTTCCCAGGGAAATAAGTCATGGTTTATGTTCCAGGAAGACTCTATGCTTATCCTCTGTTTTTGTTTTAATCTGGTTGTTTGATTTGTAGGAAACACTTTCAGCACTCTGGCAGGGTTGGTGTTTGACTGGACAGTGGTGAAGGACCCAGAGGCCGATGGCTTCTCAGACTCCCACAACGCTCTGCGGTAAAGTAATTTCCTTTGGTCTCAAAGGTTTGTTCAGTCTGATGTGTAAAAAATACTTCCCAACATCTAGGCAGTTTATTGAACTGATGCCTAAAATTATAATGTTAAGGGTCAGTTGTTTCAGGTTGAGTTTTTTAACTTAACAGCCTGGGCACTTTGTTCTCTGTTCAGTTTACCTGATAGTGTTGGTGAGCAGCTCTGGTAGCTCTGATGCAATGGTTAGAAATAAACAGATGCGGTTGTTGATCTTGCTGGAACATCTCATGCAAAAGGAAGATTTATCAGTAAGATTGTTATCTCAGGATTTCAGCAGAGTTTTATTTTTAGCTTTTTAAGGAATAAAAATCCCCTTCCATTTCAGAAAGGAGCTCTCCAAATGTTAAGAGTTTCAGGTGTCAGTGGACACTTAGTTCTGGTGTTGAAATAGGATTCCTTGGGGGAAACCAGTTCTCCTACAGAGCACAATGGTTAACAGCCAATTTCCATCCTCAGTCTCCAAATACACTGCAGATGGAGTGGGGGGGAGCCAGCAAGACTTTGCCCCTGGGCAAACACAAACTGATTTTGCAGCCTTAGAGAAGCAGCATTGGCTGGGGAAAGCCTGCTAAGCCCATAATACACCTGAAGCTGCAAGTGAGAGCCAGAATGAATTGCTTAGTGGGACTGGATATCCCAAGTCCTGGTACATATGGAGCTTTTTCTTTCAGTATAAGAATTTGCTGATGCGATTTTAACCAAATTAATATTGATACATGCTCTACTGTTAGCATAATTATGATAGCATTAAAATGTTCTACAGGTGGTGGAGCTTTGCAAAATAAATCATAAATTGTCATGAAAATGTTAATATCCATAGCTGTTCTCCATATGGCTCTACTGGTTTTACTCTGAAAATGCACATGAAGCCAAGCAGATCATGTGCATACAGAAGGTGACACCTTGTAAAACATGCTCCTTTTTCCAAAATTTCCTCTCATTTGCCCATTCATGGCAAATTCCTTCCCTCTCTTCTGTCCCTTTTCACTGAAATTTCTAACAGTTACTACAAGTTTTCTGCTTGTAGATGATTTTCATATTCATTTATTAAATACATCCTGGCTTCTTGAGGGAGGTCAGAGTTATGTTCTGGGTTTGCTTTTATAAACATGAGCTTTGGGTCTTGCACATCAATTCTTCTACAACATAGAGAGTTTTTGCAGTCTCACCTACTGAACAAACTGGAGGGGTCATTGTAGACAACATATGCAGTCTTCTGATAGCTCACAAGCAAGCTTCAGACAAACTTATCTGTCACAGAAATTAGCTGCAGATACCTCAAAGAATGAGTAAAATTTGGATATCTGGTCCCAGGCAAACATCTTAAATTGGCTTAAAATTGACTGTGAGTAGATGCTGGTGGTGTTTCTCTGTGGGTTTACAAAGGTTGTTTAACAATTTTCTGTTCACTTTGTTATTCACCTTTCAGTATACTCAAGTTCTTAGAATCCACTTACATCCCACCTTCCTATATATTGGAAATGGAAAAAGTTGCCAAGCAAGGAGATACCATTCTGGTGTCTGGAATGAAAACAGGGAGTTCTAAATTAAAGGCAAGACTTCAGGAAAGCATCTATAAGGTAAGATTTCTGAATGTCAGGAGGGAAGATGGATTTCTGAATGTCTGAATGAGCATCTGTCTCAAGTTTTTCTGTATTCTCCAAAATGATCTTCATAGAGACATGATTTTTTTCTTGATTCTTGCACTGTGTGCACAGAGCAGATCTCTGTACCAGTCACTGTCCTGTGCATTGTCCTGTTGTGACAAAAGTCGAGATAAAACTAAAGAGCCAATTGCAGCAAATAATGTTTTTCACTTCCAGATTCTAAGTTCCTGCTGCATGGTCTGCTTCAAACAAATGAGCTGCTTTTAATGTGGTTACTTTTCTTTCCCCCTCCATCAACAGGATGTGCAGCCTGCAGAAGTCAGATTGCTTATTTTGGAAAATATCCTTTTAAATCCAGCATATGACATTTATCTTCTGGTAGGAACATCAATTCAGTACAGGGTGCAGAAACTGAGGCAAGGGAAGATCACAGGTTTGTTCTGTTCTCATATATTTTTATTTTTTAATGCTTTGTGTGAATTTTTAACTGCTGAGAAATTTTTAATTGTGTTTAAACTTCTTTGTTAATGTTTAATACTGTTTTCCTAAGGCACACAGTGATACAGCTGCTTAGTTCTTTCAGTCAAAAAAAAATTGTGACTGTTAAGAATATACTCTTGCAGATTTTTCAAGGATGTAGAGACAAGGTTAACTTAAAATAGGAACTAACACTGTCATTTTAGATGTTGACAGTCACTAAGGAACTGACTGACTTTCTTACTTAAATCAAATTTAGATTAGTAACTTTTCTAACAGGAAATATTTTATTGGCAAATGGATTTGCTCCACAAAGTGAAGCCTTTGTAAATGTGGGTTAGCTGGCTTTATGCCCATTTCAAAATACAGTGCCTTGAGTTTTCTCTCCTCTCTCCTTTTTTCCCTTGTCTTTTTTTTTTCTTTTGAAGCTGAAAATCAGTTAAATGTTAGGTCTAAATAGTGAGATGATATTAGCTGAGAATTGCAGTTTCACAGATATTAAATTTGCCAAGAAGCTCATTTTTTGTGTGTGTGTTGATGTGATGACAGAAGTGCTATTTTTACAAGACACTGAAAATATTGATTTAGTATGTGCATTAGGCATCAATAAAAAATAATCATCAATAATTAGCAGCAGCTAAACACTGCCACACCTACTTTTATTGTTTCCTATGTTTTGTTTCACCTCCAGAAATAGCAATGCCATCAGAGCAGTACGAGCTGCAGCTCCAGAACAACATCCTCCATCCCAAGGGAGATCCCTCCTGGCCAGTTGCCAAGCTGGACCAGGCAACATCCACTGTGACTGCGTTGCAGCAGGGCCAAACCAACATCATCCTGGTGCACAAGAGTATCCTTCCTTGGGAATGCTTCTCCAGCCACCACTCTGTGGCAGGACACAAGCTTTCCATCCTTGGCAACACAGGAAGATCAAGTTATCCTCATTTGTATCGAGAGTCTGGAAATCAGGAGCCATGGAAAGCAGCACTGCTGTGAATTCAGTCTCAGCAGAGCTGTCTGATGCCTTGGAATGTTTTAACAAATTAGGTTGGCAAAAGATCACTTAAATCGTGTCTGTTCCCCTCAGTCACTGTAGAAATGTCTGGGGCTTTATTTAATTTTTATATTTCAATCATTATATTCTCTAGTGAGATCTCTCCAAAGAGCTCACTGCCTTGCAGTGGAGCAGGGATAATGTTTATTTTTAGTGTACACTCAGCTGTACAATAGCCAGAGAGGCACGAGGAGTCCCAGGAGGATGCTGGTCCTGTGCAGAGGCTGTGTGTTCCTTGACTGAGCCTCAGGTATCCGCATGCAGGGCGTGTCCAGGCTGCCCAACAGCACTGTCTACGTGGTGCCTCCTGCATATTTGGGTTGGTATTGCTGCACTCTTCCTGATTGCTTAATGCAGTTTCTGGCCTTGTTGCTGATTTTCTTGCTGTAGCTCCACGCTTCCGTTCAGTGTTAGTTTTCACAGAAAAGTAATTTTATTCATAAAAGTAGCTCAATGTGAAATAGGTTTTATGTACTTTCTTTTATCTCTGTAGTCAGCAGTTTAAAATAATGAATGTTCATCTGCAGTGTGTGGGCACCAGAAGCAAAATGCTTTTCTCCATTAGATAAAGAGGCTGTTGGTTTGTGCTGTTCAATATTTCCTCTTTTGCAGGATTTACAGTTCATCCAGGTGACAGATGGGTCCTGGAAACAGGCAGACTTTATGAAATTACTGTTGACGTGTATGATAAATCAAGCAATAAGGTGTATTTATCTGATGTAAGTTGAAATGTTTAGATACTTTTCAGTGACTGTCTCCTAAATCCCAACTTGCTTTGAAATTATTTGAGTGGTTTCTTATTTGCATCAAGACAGGACAGTGCAAAGCTTGTTGTTCCTTGCCTTTTCTATTTTTCAATTTGTTTTGTTGTTGTTACTTTTTAAGAATAAAGCACTCTGGGTGATTAATGTGAAATTATTGGAGTCTTAAGTGATACAGAAAAAAAATGGAAGTTGGACAAAGTCTTTCAGGTTGGATGGGGCTTGGAGCAACCTTAAATCATCCAGTGCCACCCCTGCCATGGCAGGGACACCTCCCACTGTCCCAGGCTGCTCCAAGCCCTGTCCAGCCTGGCCTTGGGCACTGCCAGGGATCCAGGGGCAGCCACAGCTGCTCTGGGCACCTGTGCCAGGGCCTGCCCACCCTCATAGGGAAGAGCTACTTCCTAAATTCTATATACCAGGTAGCAAGTATACACAGTTCTTAAAAAACTGCAAAAGTAATGAAATTTAAATAGTTCAGTTGAGACAAGAAAAAAATTATTAAATTGTTGCTTTTCAGAGTATTGAAACTAGGAGAATATTATTTTATTTGCCACAATTGCTTTTTTGGATACAGATCTGAGTTTGAGTTAGAGCTCAGCAGTGTACTGTTGAGGCAATAAATGAATGTGTTCTTTTGTGTTGAAGAAGGAAAAAATTAGAAGAATACTGTAAAATATGAATTATTTAGTGGTATAAATATGGGTACTTTCATGTTAAATTACGTGTTGCTGATAGTTTAAGAAAAAACTTTCTGTAGAGTTAATGTTATGTCTAAAGGTAAAATCTTATTGAAAGACTGAAACTTCCCTAGGGAGAGTTCTGATCAGTTCCAGCAGCATGTCTTGAACTGTGTTATTAAACAGTGGTTTGCTCACTGACCTGTTGTGTGTTCAGGGTTTTCTGTCCTCCGTTGATGTCAGTTACCTGTGGCAATTTCTGTTTCATGTTTTGGTTTTAGAATATCCGAATTACTACAGAGCTGTCCAAAGAACACTTTGAGGTGCTGCAGTCCTCCCTGAATGGGTCCTATCATTATGTGATGGCTGTGAAGGCAGGGCAGACCACGATTGATGCTGCACTGACATCAGTAGTTGATCAGGTGTGTCTTTGTGAAAACTCTGCTTCACTGGTAGGCCTAAAAATAATTGAGCTGTGCAGTAGTGACTTCCTAGCAAAAGGAAACCTAAGAATTACATGGGGCTGAGCTGTCTTTGTTTGAACAGATTAAGAACCAAATTCTAAAATCCTTTCTTCATGGAAACTGTCAATTGAGTCAACAGAGGATTTGCTTAAATTAAAGACTGTGGGATTTTGCTCCCGAGCATGTGGCAAACTCCTGTTAAGGCAGTGGTGCACAGCACTGATTTCTTTTCTCGTGGCAGATCCTTGTGCTGGGCAAGGGGCCTCTCACAGGCTGAGGGAATTTTACACTTTATTGTGGTAGGATCATCACTCATACCCTGGCCCTGTTCTGCAGTCAGTTACATTGGGGAAGTTTGCTATCAATTGGTAAGTGACCTTAAACTCTGGAATGACAATCTGCCAAATGTATCAGCCTGCACATTTCTCCAAATTAATATTCATTAACTTTCTGCTGGTTGGGCAGGCTGCTGAATGTATGGCTAACTAGGGCACGTGGTGTGGAAGTGACTTGCTTTTGCTTGAAAATTCAACACTTCAACCCATTTGCTGTGAAATCATTTTAGTGATTCCTTGAGCAGGATTTAGTAGCTCCTTCAGTGTGATAAGCCACGGTCATTTTCTGTGTCAGAGATGTTCTCTTCAGTGGAAAGGCATCCCCTGAGAGCTGTTTTTGCCTCAGAGCTGCAGTAACAGTGTGTTGTGCCAGAGGGTTGTGGCACTGCAGTGACAGCAGAGCTGTGAAGGCCAGTGTTTGGGGGGCTGAGCAATGGCACTTTCAGGCTGAATTTTGTACACAGTGGGATGAGCAAAGAGGAAATACTGAGCCTCCAGATTGGCTCTCTCCAAATGAGGTCTCAAAATAGGAGCTGTGAAAGAGTGTATTTCTTCTTGCCTTTTAAATTAATGTGGGCACCTGGATCTTTATAGCAATAGTACTCATTTAATGCAGTGGCACACCTTGCTGCCAGGAGCTGTTTGCTCACTAGGAACTCCTGTTCATAAGTGGTCCTAAATAGTTTTCCTTCCTCTCTGAGGTGTTTTCAAGGACTTGTCTGTACCTAAGGACTAAACATTAACTCTGGGAAGCTCTGTGGTGCCATTTATAACACTGTGCTTTTGCACTTTGCAGGATGGAGGTGTTCATACCTTACCAGTTCCAGTGCAAAACCAGCAGGATGTGGAGATCTATGTTCCAATATCTCTTGTCCCCAGCATTCTGATGTTTCCTTGGCAGCCAAAAGCAGGAGTCTACCAGTACACCATCCAGGTATGCCAAAGAAGCACCCAGCTACAGGGAGTGTGTCTCAGGCAGGCACACTGGGGCATGACACCACTGAGCCAGGGTCGACTTTGGATACTTTAGGCATGGTGGCATCCAAAATGTAACTTGGAGGAACTTCATGGGACATTGGTTACAGGAATTTATTGTAAGTACAGGGCTACCGATGAAAGAAGGAATGATGAGGAGGACTCTATCTTACTAGAAAGTTAATTTATTACTTTACTGTATTATATTATATTAAAGAATACTATGCTATACTAAAGAATACAGAAAAGATACTTATTGAATGTTAAAAAGATAATAATGAAAACTTGTGACTCTTTCTAGAGTCCTGACACAGCTTGGCCCTGATTGGCCAATGAGTTAAAACAACTCACACTGGAGTTTAATCAAGCAATCACCTGGAGTAAGCAATCTCTAAGCACATTCTACATGAACACAGGAAGAAACAAATAAAATAAGGATTGTTTTTCTTTTCTCTGAAGCCTCTTGCTGCCTTTCAGTTTTTCAAGAAAGAACCTCCAAGCAAAAGAATCATGTTTAAAAAATGTGAATACCCTAGGAATTAATATTCAGTTCAGAAAAAGCACCAAGAAACCAACAAACATAAAAAACTCCACTGACTTCCACATCTTGTCTTCCCTTTCTCTCTCCCTCATGCATGCACCACACACATATGCCTGGAATGGTTTGGAATTCCAGGAGCATCCTATATCCAAAGATCCACAGCAATCATTAGAGGCTGCCCTTTGTTGGCAAGGATGGGAAATATGAATGGGAGTGTGAAGTGACTGCAAAAAGGGCATGGCAAGATTAATTAGCAGCACTCTGCCAGCTTTGGACATCAGTATTCCTCACTGGCCACATACCTCGTGCTCCTAATACAAAGTTCCAGGGAGGCAAAGGCCACAGCTCATGTACAGAAGGGATGATTTCCATGTTTACTAGGTGTGTCTGTGCTCCCAAGCTGTCAGTTATTCCTTATGCTTCATGAAACAAATGGTTTTTGTTGCAGTATCCAGTATCTCCAGTCTAAGTAGGGAAAAGAAAGTTGTGCTTTCTCAGCCCAGCCTCTTATCCCAAGCCAGTGATACCCAGACCCTGCACTCAGGTGTTGAATGCACAACTCCTTCCTCTCCCTTTTAGCATAAGGTGGTGCTCAGTTTTGGATCTGTGTTAAGTAAACCATATCCAAATAGGCAGCAGAACACTTGGTGCCAGGCTCTTCTCCCAGGTAACAAGGGACAAGATGAGAGGAAACAGCCTCATGTTTAGATTGGATGTTAGACAAAATTTTTCACAGGAAAAGCTGTCTAACACTGACACAGGCTGCCCAGGGCTGTGGTGGAGTCACCATCCTTGGAAGGGCTCAAAAATCGTGGGCTGTGGCACCTGAGGATGTGGTTCAGTGGTGGATTTGATAATCTCAGAGGTCTTTTCCAGCCTTACTGATGCAGTGACTCCATGGAGAGAATCAGTCTCACAGGACTAAACTGCATTCTCCAGTGGAAATCTAAAGCCAGCTCCACTGAGTTAAGCCCTGCATTTCTACTTGTGTGTTCTGTGGGATTAGTTTGCTTTACTTCATGCTATTCCTGACCACACCAGCAGAGTGTGGTAAAAATGCTTAGTACTAAATCTGCATTTTCAGTACTTCATAATTCCACTGGAGTTTTCCCAGTAAGGGAAAGGTAATGTGGTTTTGTTTCCTACCTCTCTCACAGTTCTATTCTCACCTTATCTTGCATATATAATGAAGTGTTTCACTAGAGAACATTCCTTCATGGTACTGCAATAATTGTGTCACTGTTCTTACTTTACTCTGATCTTTTTCTGTAAAAACATAGAAACTTTTTTCTCCCAAGATTGAAATTTTGCTGAAACTGCGACCTTTCTTCTGGTCTCTCCATCCCACAACACCACTGGTCAACAACATTCACAAGCTCAGCTGTTCCTGCCTCTCCATCAGAGTTTGCCTCCCACTCCATAGCTTCAGTCAGGCTATTTCAAATGGGTGAATAAAGTTTTTCTGAAAATAAATGGAAAGGGATTTTTGATTCTAGCCAAATTCTGTTTATAGCTGAAGTAACTCCCTCCAGATGGTATCAGAATGCCTGGCAGGCTTTCCTTTGGCAGCTGTCTGCTTTGTTGGGGGTTGCTTTGTTCATATTTGTGCTAATGAGGTGGTTTCTGTTGCCTTCCTTCGGTGCACGCACGAGAGGTGCAGTGCCAGCTGTGTGAGGCTGAGCACATGGAGGTTCCTGGGGAGGGCATTGCTCTCAGTAGCACTGTGGAGCTCCTGCCAGGCTCTGGGTAATGATGAGGCTGCAGGGGAAGCAGCTTTACCCTTCCTCTCCTCAGTGCAGACTGACTGCCAGAGAGAGAAAATGTAGTGAGGTGTCTGGGGTTTATGGCAGGGACCCTCATGAAGCTTCATACAGTTATTAAGAATTGGGTATTTCTGTTTTATGTTTTCTGCTCATCTCCCTGTTTCAACTAAAATACCTTTACAAATATGCTGAGCTCTTGGATTCTTTGAGCTTTTCTCACCACATCCCATGCATCTCCTGTAACCCACCACTACCTATTTATTAATTTGTCTGTGTCCTTCTGTAATCAGGTTGTGCACGTGCTCAGAGGAAGGAAGAGGGGAAATTACCCTCCTCTTAATTTTCTTTTTGTTCTCTTTCCCTGGTAAAAATTACTAGCTAAGTTCCTGCATAATTGAGATTTGTTTGTTTTCCACACTGTCCCTCTAGACGAGATTTATCACCTTGTTAAATTTTAATTATGAAATAGGTTAAAGGAAGTTAAAGAAATTAAAACAATATACATTAAAAAATAGCTCCAGTGTTCACCTGTGTTTTACTCTGATGGAACTTTTGACATTTGTTTTGGCATGTGAAAAGCTGAAATGAAAAGGAATGAAGGGTACAAATCTTACGTATCTCTTGCTTATTAAGTTCTGAGATGTTTTTTTTTTATTTGTATGTCCTGTTCTCAGTGCATTCCTGGTTTTCATGCAAAATATCCAAAGCTGTGGAATCTGAGAGCCAGGTACTTGATTAAATGTTTGAAAGATTTTCCCCTCTGTATTTCAGGCTCAGGGTGGAAGTGGCAACTTCAGCTGGTCCTCTTCTAACCCTGCAGTAGGCACAGTGACAGTCAAAGGAGTGATGACCACGGGGAGTGAGCCTGGGCTCAGCATTATTCAGGCACTTGACGTGCGGAATCCACTGCATTATGGAGAAATGAAGGTAAGAGATTCATTGTTCAGTGACTGGTTTTGAATATGGCTTTTGGGAACAGCAAAGGCACTGAGAATGCCATAGGCATTCCCCTTCTACTTCCTGCCCTGTGGCAGGTTGAGGGGTTAATTTCAGTTTGTGCTTCAGGGAATCCAGCACTGTCCAGTGCATTAACTTTACTGCCATTTTTGCCTCTTCCTTATTTCCTTGGCAAGTCTTTTTCCCTGTTGGAAGTTTTAAGTGCAAGAAGGAAATGGTAATTGACTCCAGGCCTGGCCATCTAAGCAGACAAGCCAGACTAAAAATTCATTCTGTAGGGTGATAGGTGGGTGTTCTCCCTTGATACCAAAGGGTGACAGTTGTTATCAGGATGTGCAAGGAAATTTCTGTCTCGAGAAGTAATTGAAGTGAGCACAGTGCTGCAGACTGACTGCAGATACCTGAGCTGACCAAGAGAAAACAATATTTTACAAAAATTAGGAGAAAATGGCAATGAAAAATATAGCTCCCAAGAGGAATATTGTGGTGTTTCTGCAGACCATCCCCTGTTCTTAGGTCATGATGGTCAGTGAGTGGTGTGGAGTGAGGAGAATGCAGGAACAGTACATATGGTGGCCTCAAAGAGAAGGGTGTGACATTAATTAAAATCTGTTCAGAACTTAGCTTACACACTTGCTCTGAAATAATTCTCTGAACAACCCAGGATGCTGCTTTTTACCAGTGCAGCAGTTACCAGCTGGACACACAGGAATGATTTTTTTTCAGCTAAAACTTCTTATCCTCAAACATAAGTCAAAGCCTGAAGATAGAAAGAAACCTTCTGTCCATGTGAGCTTTCAGAGCAGTGTATTGCACAATCTGAATAGGTTATTTTTGAATGCCTTTTTTCCTGTGTTAGGAGCTGCTTGCTTTGTGGAACAGCTCTTCAGAGTTCTGTTTACTGACCTCAGTGAACAAGTTTTTAGTAGTAGTAGTTTTAGGAGTAGTTAATCCACACAGATTACAGCTTTAACTCTGTCCCATATGGTTTGGTATCCTGAAGCCAGTTGCAGAAGATTAAGTAGTTAAAGATACTGCAAATAAAAGCTTTGATCACAGTGATTGCTGTGAAATCTGTGGATTCTTTAATGGATGCTAAACCTCTCCCAGCTGGTGATGGAACCTCCTGGAGATAGCACACAGCTTAGTCCACACTACAAAGTCTGTAAAGCAGAAGAGTTTCAGGAGCAGCAGTAGAGGGGAGGCTCCCCAGGCTGCTGTGGGAGCAGAGCACTGACCCAGCCCTGTCCTTGCAGGTGTACGTGAGCGAGCCCAGCGCCATGGAGTTCACTCCCTGCCCCGTGGAGGCACACGTGGGGCAGGTGCTGGAGCTGCCCCTGAGGATCAGTGGCCGGACCAGCGTGGACAGGGGGGAGCTGCTCCCCCTGAGCGACTGCTCACAGCTGGAGCTGCTGGTGGAGCTGGAGAACCCCAGCGTGTTCAGCCCACTGGAAGGTGCTTTAACTCCCTCCCTGGGATGGAAGCTAAACTGGTGTCAGGTCACACCTCTCCCAAGTCACCAAGTCACACTTCTCCCTTTGTTCACTGATTCATAGCTCTGTACAGTATCCCCACAGAAGTGCCAAACCTCAGAGGGGAGGGGGTCCAAGTAGTTTTATTTTGAAGATGTGTTTGCTTTTTTATGCTTTTTTATGCAGAATGGTTTGAGTTGGAGAGGGCTTAAAAAGCTCATCCAGTCCCACCCCCTGCAATGGGCAAGGACACCTTTCACCTGTCCCAGGCTGCTCCAAGCCCTGTCCAGCCTGGCCTTGGGCACTTCCAGGGATCCAGGGGCAGCCACAGTTTCTCTGGGCACCCTGTGCCAGAGCCCTACCACCCTTTCAGCCGAGAATTCTTTCCCAGTATCCCATCTAGACCTTCTATATTTCAGCTTGATGCCATTCTCCCTTGTCCTGTCCCTACGTGTCCTTGTAAAAAGTTCTCTCCATCTTTCTAGTAGGCTTCCTTCAAACAGCCATGTTGAATTTGATGAACATGCCTGGGCATTTCTTTCCAAATAAGCTCTTGTATATTTTTAATTTATCTGACAGGAAGACTTAAGCCAACTGCTGATTTTTGCAGTGGAGTGAGGGTGAAGGCTGAATTTCAGGGGTACACCAGGCTGGTGGTTGTGTACACCCACGGGCACGTGCGCCTCAGTGCCAGCATCACCATCGCCGCCTATCTCCCACTGAGAGTGAGTCTGCTTCCTCTGCTCCTGGAGAGATCCAGGGTCCAGCACGGGAACACCTTTGCATGGCAGGGAACTGGTTGTGTAAGGAATAGGTTTGAAAAACTGAGGTGGGTGGGTTTACATTCCACCACTGGCTGGTTCAGTGAAGAAAATATGAAAGAAGCTGAGTCTGGGGTCAATAGATGGAAATACAGAAGAGGCTGCTTTGTTACCTCATCTGCAGAGGCCTAGCACTGACTGCAGGCTGAAGTCTGAGTATTGCACCATAGCTTTCCCTCAATATGGAAAAAATGTTAGTGCAAATCCTTCAGATTTGTGGTTATAATGATGTAATATGATGTTGTGAAACACAAACTGGAAATGGTTTTTGTGTACTAAATGTCAGATTAATTGCTGTGGTGGTGAGCAGCCCAGGCTGTCCCAGGGATACACATCAGTGCAGAATTTGTTAGATAGGTTTGAAGTAAAACTTGTGTAGGAGAATAGCTACATACACAGAATTGTTCTGGAGAGAGCACTGTCAAGTGAAAGTACAATTTGACATAATTTCATTCATTTTAAATACTTATTTAAAAGTGTAGCAGAATACTATCTCTCTGTGCTCAGAAGAATATATTAAGGGTCTCCCTTTTGCTGTAATTCTCCACGAGAGAGATGTGATTAGAATGCAGCTAAAACTTGTCTTTGGATCCGTGGCTTCCTTTGAATCTAATCCAGCTGGACAGAATCCTTGTGGATTTTGGTGCAGCTCTGTTTTTCACTAAGTGTGCTGACAAACCACTGCATGGGAGAAATCACAGCCTTATCCAAGTACAGCTGTTCCATTCAGAAGGAGGTTTATTTTGCAGAGCCCAACCAAACGGTGTAAATAGATGATTGATTTTTAATTAATTAATTAATTGATTACAGGCTATCGATCCACCATCTGTCACTTTAGTGACTCTGGGTTCCTCTAAGGATATGTTGTTTGAAGGAGGACCGAGGCCGTGGGTCCAAGAGCCTTCCAAGTTCTTCAGGAATGTTGCTGCTGAGGATGCAGAAAGCATTGCCCTGTCTTTACTTGAACCTCCCACACCTCGAAACAACAACCAGCACTGGCTTAGGGTGCTGTGCAGGAGCCTGGGAGAGCAGGTGAGTGCCAGAAGGGCTCGCTGTTGCCCTCCATCAGGCACTGAGAACTGGCTCCAGACAGCTTTATGGTGCCATATGTCTGTTAGGTAGCTAGATGCTTTTATAATGAACCAGTAAAGAACTTGGGTAAGTACACTGTTTATGCATTATGATGCAGATTTTAGAGCAAGCATTTCACAACATTATGTTAAAAAGTGGTTTATGATGGGTTTATTGCAGTATAAACCCAAGTTGTGGAAGCCTTATGTTGTAGGATGCATTAAACATCCTGATGAATGCAGGTTCAGTTTGCATGAGCAGGATCAGAGCAGAAGGTTACTGAGCAGGCTGACTCCTCTGTCTGACATGCTCCTCTTAACTGTGTTACCTCCCAGTGTAATTCTGCTTATTCTAGCAAATGGCAGCCACAGAATTGACTGCTGTGCTCTCTGTGCAGCCTTGGTGAGCGTGGCCATGCTCATTGTCCAACTGGTGTCCAACTCACCAACATACAGAAGTGATTTCTCCTGCTGTACTCACCCTCCTCAGCCCATGAAGCTTTTAGCTTCAATGTAATGTTTTCCTCCTGCAATTCTGCAAGGCCTAAGCATTTTGGTTGGGCTGCCAGGTTCATTGATTTCCTCAGTGGACACTTAGCCAAGTGGAGCTGTTTCTGTAAGTGCAGATTCACAAGGAACAGGCCTTGGTGTTGGTGTGCAGGTCTGTGCAAGGCTGGTTGTCCCCAGCATGTCACACCTGTGTGACTCTGCCAGTGCCTGGGGGGATGGGGCAAGTGCCCAGAGCTGCCTCAGCCTTCTCTGGTTTTGCATCCACTTTCACTTTGCTGAAGGCTAAGAAAGGAGTGGAAAATAAAAGATGAGGTGTTTTTAAACACACTGAAGTGACTATAAATGTTGCCTTTGGGCTGTTCTGTTCTCACTCTGCAAGAGCACCTGCTGTTTCCTTTTTCAGTTACAAGAGATTTGTTGTTTGAATCAAATTTGATAGTAATGAACACGAATACCTAGGAAGAGTTCCCAGGAACAGTATTTTCATAAAGACCTGTTCTTGAAATATGCTGCCCCTTTTACATCTTCCTTTGTCTTAATAGTGCTGTAAATCCCCAAGAATTTTATTTTTGCTTTTCATTCTGGTATCACAGTGTAACTGAGACCTGCAGAAATACAGCATGCCCGAACTCAACTCTTTCCTCATTTGCTATTTTCAGGTTATTACCTTAACAGTTGGGAACAGGCCCACAGTCACCAACCCTTTCCCAGTGGTTGACCCTGCTGTGGTGAAGTTTGTCTGTGCTGTCCCTTCCCGGCTGACTTTGATTCCTGTTTATGGCAGCCCTCAGCTGGATCTCTCCTGCCCTTTGCTCCAGCAGAACAAGCAAGTGGTAAGCCTGGGAAGTGGCAGGAGAAGGAGGTGATCTTACAGCTGAAAAAATCAGTGTTTGGAGCTCCATGTGTGAAATAAAGCATCTGAGCTGCTGCAAGAGGAGCAGTAACTGGAGCTGTGGCCACACTGATGCCCTTGGGAGCTCCTGCACAGGGCAGGCTGGGGGGGTCCTGCAGTAAATGGACAATGGATATGTGTAGATTATCAGGCATAAAGAACTTTGCTGTTCTGTTTTTCTTCCTAACTGGTGTTGTCACATGTTGGCTGCTGAGTAAACCACGTTTTGTCATGTTAATATTCCCAGGCAAATGTAAAAGTCATCCTCGTTCCCTAAAACGAATAATTTTAAAGAGCTTCTATGTAATAACAAGGGGAGAAGGAGACTTTTGTGTATTGTTAGCCACCTCAGAGCTCACCTGCTTTTCTGGCTCCATTATGTGTCAGCCTACCTTGGTGCACTGCTGTTGCTAATGCATTTCACCAGAGCAACACCAGAATTTTGAGCTTTAACAAACAGCAGTGTTTGTCGTAATTTGTTTGAAGTCTAAAAACAATTTTGTTGAGCTGTGGTTCAATTTTGTTGTTGTTTTGGGGTTTTTGTTTGTTTGTTTTAAGGTAATTCATTGGCTAAAAAAACCCCAAACCCATGCTCCAGTAAAACCCCCTTAGAGTTCAGAGATTCACAGAATGCTCTGAGTTGGAAGGGACCCACAAGGGTCATGGAGTCCAACTCTCAATGGCCCATAGAGGACTTGAACCCACCTGGGGTTAGCAGCACCCTGCTCTGACCAGCTGAGATAATCTCAGGGCTGTTGGAGCACAGCTTAATGCCTTGCACTGATGGCTCCTTTTAATGAACATTCCTCATGTATTGATGTTGTAACAAACCTCATGGAACTCAGCATACGTTTCCTTTAATGATTAAAGAATCGTGTTGTATCTGTTCAGTTCAAAATATTCCTTCTTTTTCAGGTCCCTGTTTCCAATTACCGTAATCCAATACTGGATTTGGCTGCCTATGACCAGCAAGGCAGGAAATTTGATAACTTCAGCTCTCTTAGTGTTGTGTGGGAATCCACAAATAAGGCCATTGCTCGTATTGAGCTGGAGCTGCCAATGGAGCTGACTCTGAAGGAAGAGGACAATGGTCAGAAGAAAATGCATGGTATGAGTGGGTTGAAGTGAGCATTTCATTGTTTGAAGGTTAGGATTAAATCTGTTTGGCAATGTCTCATCTTGATTAAAGAAGTTACTGTAATCTGCAGTCATACTTCAGCTTAACATCAATGTGCATTTTTAGTGTGTGCTCTTAAAGAGAGGAAAAAAAGGAGCCAAGTCCAATGCCTAGAACCTGTCTTGAGAGAGAAAGTTCTTGTCTGATGACAACGATCCTAGAGGAACTGAGTGTATTTTTCATCTTTGTTGCATTCTAGGCTTGCAAACTGTGGTAGTTGACCGTGAGTTTGGAACTGCTGCCATCTCTGCCACTGCCACTGGGTTCCAGCAGCCCCACCTGAAGGCAGCCAGAGCCAAAACGCCGGTAACAGCCCCTGGGGGGTTTGCCATTTCCCTGTGGTCAATGCCCAGTGTTCTGGTGGCTTTATTTCCTCCACACACAGCCCTGTACAAATGAGGCAGCTCCCTGGTGGAGTCTGGTTCATTCTGCAGAGGTTTGATACTGGTTCATGGTTTTCCTGCTTTCCTCTGCACTAGGTGCTGCTATCCACATCAAATCTGTCCAAGTCCTTGGGAATTTTTTAACCATGTGAGCAAGGGCATTAGTGAGAAGTGCTTCAGTTGGTTTTGTTTCAGTTTAGGGTTTTTTAATGAATTGGTGAATCTTTGCTGCTTGTCCTTCACTAAAGCAGCCATGTGCTTTGTGCAGCTGTCACTGGGGAAAGCAAATGGATTTTTGCCCCTGCAAAGCTGGGTGGGAAAGTTCTGCATGAGCAAAGCAAAAGCTGACTGATTCCTCATATGGACCATATGTTAGTCTGGGCTCTGACTAATGCTCTTTTTTTCTTTTTCCTGAGAGACTCCTCTGTTGTACAATGCCAGCCATAAGCCCAAGCTCTCATTTTACAAGTCATTAGCCACTCCCTGAAATACTTTGTGTGTAGGTACTCAACCTAGGGAAGAAAAACAGCAAAAGATAGTGATGATGAACAGAGAGGGCAGGTGTAAACAGATGGCAATTTTCTGGTAATATCATTTTTGTAAGCTGAATATAAGGGCAGGTTTCAGCTTGTGGAATAACCTGACATGTGCAATAATTTCTCTTAAAATATTCTGCTTCCTAACTGGAATTTTTATTTAATCTTGTTAAACAAGATTTAAGTGGGTTTGAACTATATGCAGTACCTTGAAAACAGGCTTGAGGCAAAAAGTAAAATATGCAATGAGAGGTTACAGGGTTTAACTCAAAGCAGGTAGCAGATGGGCACCAGTAATGTGTAATACCCTGTGAGCCAGGTTCTTCTCAGCATGGCCCAGGTGTGGCATCTGCTTAGTAAATTCTTTGAGAGGTGATCTTTTTTGCCACTTGGTTCTTGACTTTTCTGTGAGGTTTCCACTCTTCTCCTGTTGGGAAGCATGGTGTAGATGCATTTCCCCTGAAGAATTTGACTACAGCTCAGTGAGAATTACTGCAGAGACACAGTTACTGTGCTGCTGAAGTTATTTGAGATATTTAGTTGTGTTTCTTTTTTTCCTCTTAAAAATTGAGCTGTAATATGGATACTTGATGTTCTACAATCATTTTGTAGTTCACTGTGCTCTGCCTTGTTAAACCAATATTACATATTCTTTCTTACTTTTAGAAATAATTAGTAAAGTGAATGCTCTAAACTTTGCCTTGAATTCAGAGAACACTGGAGTTCTCTTAAGTTCTATTCTCTGTGTTTAAATTTGGGAGGACTCTGGTAGCTGTCAGTGCCAGTCCTGCTGCACTTTGGGGTCTCATGAGTTGTTTTATTTAAGTGAGGTGACCTGGCTGTGTTTTTCAAGTCCATCAGCAATGGGCTGCTCTGTTCTGCTTTCAAACCTGCCCATTCTCCTTTCTTGCAGCCAAAACCAAAAATCTAGTAGATGGGATATTAAGATGTCTTGACTGTTGTTCCATGTTTAAGTGGAACACCCTATTATGTCATTAGGGAAAGATGACATCCTTTCTACATCAAGGAAATAATTCTACTAATGAGGTGAAATGGGTACAGAGTAGTGACTTCCTCTAGAAACCTTTTTCCTTTTCTGAGCTAATGTTGTTATGAGTGAGTGATTAAACCTACATTTGGTCCAGTGTTCATGTACTTACATTTAAGGAGGAATTTCTCTTGGTGGCCTGCTAAGAAGAATCATGAAACGATGAGTTTAGAGCTAGAAAACTTTGTGTGTTTGCCTTATCATTCTGTATGAGCTTAGGCCATGGCTCAGAGTTAAAATCCTGTCTGTGCTTGTCAGACATGCCTTACTGATCCTGCAGTCCTGGGCCCTCGTCCTCTGCTTTGGCCAGGGGTGCAGATCAGACCAGCCCTGAGGATGCCCTTCCCTGTGCAGGATCACTGACTGAGCCCTCTGGATCTTGTGGGCATCTCATCCCTCAGCCTGTGCTCTGAGCTTTGGCTGCCTGCTTTAAACCTCCTGCCTGCACACACTGGACTCTGGCAGGGCTGTGCCTCTGCTGTAACTGCTGCCATTGTTCTTGCAGCACGAAGCTGTGCTCCCAGGGCCTGCCACCATTGAACTGATGCTCGTGGAAGATGTGAAGGTGAGCCCCACTGGGCTCTCCATCTACAACCACCCTGACGTCCAGGTGAGGAGTTCTCTGCTGCTTTCCACCTGCAGGGAGGAAGACATCACACATTACAGAAGGTGTGGGAGGAGACAGCTTTACTAGAAAGATACAATCTTAATTCTGGATGCTTTTCTGGTTTTGCAGGCAGAACTTCACATCCAACAAGGTTCTGGGTATTTTTTCATTAATACCAGTGTGCCAAATATTGTAAGAGTGACCCATGAGGAGACTCAAGGCATTGCTTTGGTGAGTGCAGTGTTTTGGGGTTTTACACCTTTTTGGCAACCAGGTTATTGTTCTGCAGCTTCAGCACTCCTGGGCATTTTGCAGCAGGTGTGGATAGAGAGGCAGCAGCTGCATTTTGGATATGTTTGCCTGTCACAGTTGGGCAGGGGGATCTTTGCACTGGCACTTTCTTCAGGTATAGTCTCAGGTACAGGAAATTGTTTCATTACAGCTGTGATGCACTTGTGTTCTCTGTATAAGATAAAAGCCAGTTCCAAGTACTTCACCCATTACAACTTTGCAGTAAAATGTTCCTGATTTCTCAAACACACCACGGAGAATAACATGACAGAATTATTCAGAAGCTACACATGAATTGGTTTCCAAAGTAATACTGGAGTATTTGCTGTGGGCCAGTTCTTCTGAAAGTTTCAAATTCTTTAATCCTGTAGTGCTCTTTCAGGGTATTTTTTAATCACAGTATTCCATCCTGATTTTGTGAATGAATATCTATTCAAGAGTTTATTCTCATCTCCATGTGAAGTTTCTAATGCACTTTTCCACTAGAAGATGCCACTGAAGTGCAGGTGTGCTTGACTTCATCAAGCCCAGGATATGAAATGCATTCTGCAGTGAACACCAGTAAAGCTGTGTGTTTGCATTGCTGCTTTCATTAGGCAAGAACTTGAAACAAAGCAAGTTGCTCTAAAGAGTGGTTTTTATAAATGTATAATTTACAGATTTGCCTTTTAAGAAGTAATGCTGATAAAGTTAGTGAAATAATGGTAACTAAGGTGTAAATGAGAATATCAGAAGAATTTGTGAAACATTTTGATTGTCTCTAACTGTTATAAGAGTGAGGTGGGAATATTTTTTCCAACTAGGCACAGAGGTGAGAAAAAATCAGAAGATATGAGGAGTTTTTTGTACATAGTACATTGTTCAAACTCTTAATAGTTTTTTAGTCAGGTCTCCCTGATGAGTTTAACTGATGTACATGAGATAGGTTCAGTGCTCTTGTCTGGAATCCAGGAGTGGAGGAGTGACAGCAAGATAGGCTTTGTGAAGTGTACAAAGATATTTAACTGCCTGTCAGATTAAAGGAGACAAAAGTCCACTTTAAACACATTTTTAAAAAAATGCAGCCCCACACAGGTTTGGCAGGTTTGTTAGCCCTGTGTGCTGTGCTTGGGTTAAATCCCAGTACCAGCCCTGGTTTTCCATGGAGGCAGCAGAATGGCCTGGGAAATCAGCAGGCTCTGTCAGGCTGCTGCCATGGCAGGTACCAGTGCAGCCAAGTTGGCAGAGGATGAGTTGGCAGTAAACTCTTCTGAGAAACTAAATTCAAGTGATCTGGAGCAGTGATTGCCAGACTTTTCGGTGGGGCTGCCAAGGAGGAATTCTGTTCCTCTCCCTCTGGTTTTGACACAACAGCTTCTCTGGGCATGGGTGGGTGGTAGCAGGGGAGGAGTGAAGAGTGGTCACCAGTGCAATATCCCTGGATACTGGGAGCCACTGGACACCTAATGGGAGAGGAGAGCAGCAGAGGTGGCTGAGACAGGAAGCATTTTAAAAGTTGCAGTAGCCCTGCTTGCCCTTTTCCCTGTTTGCTTTCTCTGGTCTCCCAGCCCAGCTGAGCTCCATTCCAGCTCCACATCCCCTGCCCTGCTGCCCAGCCCCTGTGTCAGCCATCCTCTCTGGGAACTGCTGCTGTTCTGGAAGCTGACCTTTATTAAAACTTCACATCCCTTTTTATTTTGAAGCAGGAACAGGAGTAGTGCCCTCACAGAACAAAATGTCAGCTTTCCCCACTGCTCTGCTGCTGACTCCTGTGGTGCTGCTGGGCAGTGCTGAGAGTTCACTGAACTCCTTTGCACTGGGGGGGTCTGGCCATCTCCCCTTGTTCAGAGCACACAACAGGACACCCAACCTCACTGCTGTCCCTGGCCAAAGGGAGGAGAACAGCTGGGATTGTTCTGAGGTGTGTGACAAGGTCAGGGAGTTGCAGGAGAACTGCAGAGCTGATGTGAGCAAGGTGTGGGTGCATGGCCTTGGGAGAGGGGACTTTAGGATGGGTGCTTAGTTCTGAGGGTTTGTGTTTGTGACCAGAGGTCTCTTTCTTCATTGTTTTACTCTTTTTATCTCCTAAGAAGTGTAACATTCTCTTTCTTTAAAACTAATGGAATAATGTTTTATTAAAGAAACATCTCATCTGTCAGTTGTCCTCTTACTTACCAGGATCTACCACCAGGTTTGGGCTGCTCAGATAAAAAGCAGTGACAGTAGAGTACAGGAAGCAATGCCAATGCTTTACAGGCCGTAATTGTCCTCGATTTTTTTTTCCCATATCACTTTGGTTTTCACTCTACTAAGAAAAGTTTTGTTGTTCTAAATGATTCGTGTGTTTTTTCTCCTGATGGCAGGAGAGTAACAGGATGCCAGACTGTTCCAGATAAAGAGCTGTTAATTCACTTGGTGACTGGGGGCTGTTTGCACTAGCTCAGTACCATGATACTTTTTACATCCGTTTTACAGCTTGATTTTTATTTTGGTGGAAGAATTCTCTGTGTCTAAGCTTGGAGATTTCTGCATTCAGCTGCTTCTGCCCTGAAAGTGAGACAAATTTTATCCTCTGAACAACAGAAAAGAAGTGCTATAATGCAGTTTTCTTTTGGCATTGCAGGTGCAGCCTCTGCTCCCGGGATCAGTGACTGTAATGATTCATGACCTGTGTCTGGCTTTCCCTGCCCCAGCTGAAGCTGAAATTCATGTATCTGATATCCAGGAATTGTACGTGCGAGTTGTTGACAAGGTCAGTGCCTTGGCAACAGCATTAGGAGCTGATCCAGCCTGCCCTGACTCCCTGGGCTGGTCCTGAACACAGAGATCAGACATGGACAAGATGCTAGCACAGAGAAACAACTACAACCTCCCTGTGTCTCTGTTCCTCCATCCCAAATTTATCCCTTTAGGTTATAAGTGTCTCACAGTATCAGGTACCTGTTCATGTTCTTTGTGGCAGCAATCTCAACTTTTGCATTTACACAGCAATATTATTCCATAATTTATATGGACATGCTCATTTACATTTCCTCCTGTTTAAAGTGCATGTGAGCAATTCTTTTAGGAGTAGGTTTTGCCCCAAGGTCATTTTCCATATGTCAGGTTTTAAAACTGAACAGGAAAAAGTCCAGCTCATTGCTCTTGCCAGTTTGGGTGTGCCTTAAAGAAAAGAAGTGTTGATATTTCTGGATGTTTTAATTATGCCCTTGCCAGCTGAAGGACCTGAGTTCATTCATTTCATCTGACACTAACTCTAGCTGGCAGGGATTAGTCTTTAAAATTAGTGCTAGTCTAACCTTGGGGCTCTATCTCCACTACCCTACTATGTGTGTAATACAAAATAAAATGAAACTGTTTATGCTAATAAATAAGAGTGGTTTGAATGCAGAATGACTGGATGTGTCTGTTTCAGGTGGAGATTGGAAAAACAGTTAAGGCTTATGTCAGAGTTCTGGATGATTCAAAGAAACCTTTTCCAGCAAAATACTTCCCAGTCATGGATCTCAGTCTCAGAGCAGCATCTCAGCTTGTCTCACTTGTGTAAGTTAATGGATTTTTTAAATTAATCTGCAAATAAGAATTGGCAAAAAATGAATAAAGGTATTAGGTTAAAGACACAGTAATACCCAATGACTGAGATTCTATTTATGTTGTATTTGTGAAGTCTTAATTGCCTGGGAAAAGGTTAAAGATTATTATTTTTGGGGGAAGTTGCCTGAACTAACAGCCTGAATGTTGCTGGCTGATGATAGAGACTGCATTCCTCCAGTGTGATGACTGATGAAGCTTTGTGCATCTTGGAAGCAGTGACTTGGCAAATTGTGTCAGGTGAAGGGAAGAGTGCTGTGTCACAGGCACATCTGATGTTATCAAACTCACTGTTTCTGTTACTTGTTTCATTTTCATTTCAGGTATTTAATGTTACAATAAAGCACAGGTTGCAAATGTGTAGAAATGGGATAATTTCCTTAACTTTGCTTCAGACAGAGTCACTTAGCCTTGTGGTAGAACTGCTGGGCACTAAATGAGTCCTTTGCTTTGCTATTTGTAATTTACTCAGTAATTTATTATGTCTTTACTGGATTTCTTTGCAGCCCCCTGAGGGAGGCTCTGGATGAGCACACTGCTGCTTTCCTGGTGCGTGGGATGACCATTGGGCAGACGAGCCTGATGGCAGCTGTGGCTGACAGAAGAGGCCAGAGAATCAACTCTGCTCCACAGCAGATTGAAGTAAATCATTTCAGATAAGATACATGCATAAAGAAAGTCTGTGCTACAATGGAAGAGGAATGCATAAATTGTGGTTACAGTATGGTAATCAATTTGCCATAAAATCCATTCTGTCTGGAAGCTGACCTAATGCCAGTCAGATTTCAGTGTTGTTTAACTGCAGATGATGAGTTAAATTTCTGCATGCTCAATTTACCTTGATTAAGCAACTAAAGACTCAGTTGTACACTTGTACACTTGTACTGTTTTGTGGCATAATTTATCTGACTGAAGGATCCTGAACACAGGTATTCATTCATCTTTCTGTTTTTAGGTCTTTGCCCCATTTAGACTACTGCCAAGGAAAGTGACCCTAATTATTGGGGCTATGATTCAGGTGAGGCATCTTCTTACATATTTTCTTTACTTTGTAATTTCTGTTGTAAAACAAATCTTCATACCTGGTTATGAAGATTCATTTTCTGTTGTAAAATGACAGGATTGGTGGAGAGGGACTTTGGGAAGGGCCTGGAGTGACAAGACACAGGGAGTAGCTTCAACCCCTATGCAGGGCAGGGTCACATGGGATATTGGGAAGCCATTGATGTCTGTGAGGGTGGGCAGGCCCTGGCACAGGTGCCCAGAGCAGCTGTGGCTGCCCCTGGATCCCTGGCAGTGCCCAAGGCCAGGCTGGACAGGGCTGGGAGCAGCCTGGGACAGTGGGAGGTGTCCCTGCCCATGGAACAAGATGAATTTTGAGGTCCCTCCCAACCCAACCCATTGTGTTTCTGTGATGAATGCTCCACTGAACAAGAACAGTGTCATTCTTGAGCCAGCTTCTGTTTTGCTCTATTGCTGGATCAAAGGATTTGTATTTGCTTTTGTCAATTGAGTGTCAGCTTTTCTGGTGTTAAATACCAGCACAGCATGAGTAAATCTGCCAGCTCCATGAAGTTAGGCATTGTGGGATTGTTGTACACACTGAAACACAGAGCAGAGCTCTGCACCAGGGTGCTGAGGAGAAGGGGAGGTAAAGCTTACTGACACTGTCTGGAGGGGAGGTGGCATCAGCCTGTGACACTCTGTGAGGCACAGGGTTCACCTGTGTGCTCAGCTCACACATTTCCCAGGCTGACATCCTGCTGGGACCAGGGGGAGTAGTCCTGGAGCTGTCCTGGGAAGGTGCAGGCAGCACTGAAGTCACTGTGGTGCTGAGCAGGGAGGGTGGGCCCTGTAGTGGCGACCAGAAGAACTATCTGAAGGGTTCATGTGCTGTTCTGTGTGCTCTTCTGACAGATCACTGCTGAGGGAGGCCCCCAGCCTCTCTCCAACATCATTTTCTCCATTGACAGCGAGCACATTGCAGCAGTGAACAGCTCTGGGCTGGTCAGAGCAGTGGCCATTGGCACTGGGGTGGTGACAGGAGTGCTGCAGGCTGTTGATGCAGAGACAGAGAAGCTTGTGGCCGTGTCCCAGGTAATGGTGGTGGTGCTCTTGGCAGGGGGCTGACAGGGGCTCTCTGACTTGTGGCTTTGGCTCTGCAAGGGGGCACAGAGCCAATGTTTCTGCATTAGCAGTGCTACCTCATGCACTTCTCTGGTTTCCTGAAGATGAATACTCCGAATTCCTTCTCCGTGGCCTGTGAACTACACAGGTATTGGCACAGTGGTACTTTGAACAGGTAGGTAAATCTTGCTGTCCCTTAAACCAGAGTCTCACAGGTTACCTGGGGGGCTTTTTGACCAGTCTGGTATCTTCAGGATTGGTGCATCTAGAAAAGCCCATCTAGAGAAGCCTTTCCAGCACAACAGAAGGTTGTCCTTGTCTGCATGTTCCCTCTTAGATCAGGAGGATCCAGAAGGCAGCTGTTACTGTAAAAAACACACATTGTCTCCTAAGCTGCAGCAGCCTGTATAGAACACTGTCACCCCTTGTTGTGGTCTGAACCCATCTGTGAGGTGCAAGCAGTGAATCCCTGATATTCCCTCAGAATCTGTGTCCTTAGATTTTCCTGCAGCTGAGTGTGGGAGGTGGGCAGGCCTGCAAGGGAGCACAAGTCCCTGGGACTCACATGAGACTCAGAGCAACAGAACTTGGGCCAGATCTTATGACTTCTTCCTTTGAGCTCAGGGCAGCACAGCTGCTGTGAACCACAAAGCTCTGCTGCTTGAAAGGTGTCAGCACAGTCCAGGAAGACACAAAGTGAGTTTTTTAAAAAATAAAGTATCAAGAAATCTCCGCTTTTTAGTGTCTGAACAGCAGTCTGCCTTAATGGTGTGACAGGAGGCAAAGTGAACTTGAAAGGTCAATCTGCTGCCCAGTGAGGTCCAGGTCTGACCTTTCCTCCCCAGTATATAGCAGGAATAAAATCTATAAGGAATGCCTGGTTATATGAAGAGGAGATATCAGAGTCAAACATCATTCTTTTATTCTCAGTTGTCCCATTTAGTCCTCTACAATCCTCATTTCATTCTAACTCCTCTCCATGTCTTCCTTTACCCCTGGGTTTCTTCATCCCTCTTCTTCTTCCTCTCCCTGTGATCTTGTCTGCTGCTGTCTCTCACCTCTCAGCTCCCTCATTCATGTCATCAGTAATTTTGAGCAGATTTCTTTTTCAATATAGGGGGCATTTTTAAATGCTTTTCAATCAAAATTTAATCCTTTTTAGTTTTTTACAGTCCTACTGAATTTGTTCATCTGTATTTCCTCTGACAAGTCATGATAATCACACGGCAACAGTGATTCGATAATGGCAAAATAGTGGCTATAGAGCCTGAAAGTGAAATCTGGTTTCTGTTTGACAAGTGTTTACAGTGTCTTCCCTTCCTCCTTCCCAGGACAAGGTGGAAGTTGAGGTGGTGCAGCTGACAGCTGTGAGAATTCGGGCACCCATCACACGAATGAAAGCTGGGACTCAGGTGAGCTGGTTTGGGATTGGCTTTTGTCCCTTCATGTGTTGGAACTGCAGCTTGTGCTCCTTGCTGTCACATTGTCTGCTGACAGCACTGCAGCTCTGGGAGGAGCCATGTTCTTCATGAGAGACCCCATCCCTTGATCAGTGAATTTTAAGTTTTAATTCTCTCTGCTGTGGGCAGGTGTTTGGTTTGCATGCTGGCACTACCTAAGCAGGCTGGTTTCTCTCTTTCCAGATGCCAGTTTATGTCATGGGCATCACCAGCACTCAGACTCCTTTCTCCTTTGGCAATGCTGTGCCAGGGTTAACGTTCCACTGGTCTGTCACCAAGAGGGACACTCTGGATGTCAGGACAAGGCACAGTGAGGTAAAGTGTGGGTGTGTGTGCAGTGCATGTGTGTGCAGCTTGGGCAAAGGAAACGGCCACATCAGGGCAATGCAGGGAATATTGCTGCCTCCACTGCCTCAAAACCCAGATCAGTTGTCAGCACCTCGGTGCCAATGTCTGGGCTTTCCATGAGTCCAACTTGAATCCCTTTCTCCTGTCCAAGGCTGCTTTTCAGCTTCCTGCAAACTGCAACTTTGCAGTGGATGTTTATGGCAGAGTAAAGGGAAGAACGGGCCTGAAAGTTGTAGTGAAGGTCCTCGATGCTGCAGCCAACCAGTTCCACAACATGGCAAGAGAACTGTCTGATGAAATCCAGATTCAGGTAGGATGATTTTCTACATGGTTCATGTTGAAGTATCTCCTTCAGAGCTGGACTGAAGTATCTGTCTTTGAAATCAGGAATTTGAAATGCAGGAGTAGCTCCAGCTTTAGTTTATCTTTATGAGTCCTTACTCTTGTTTGTATAATGTTCCTCATTGGGGCTCATTCAGTTCATGGGGGCAGGGGAGTCTGAAGTAACTCAGGTGAATATGGGGTTCCCAACACCTTTTCCCTTGAGAAATCTTCTGTTTTCATCCTAAGAAAACTCCTGAACTTACTACAGTCCAGTTTAGCCATAGCCCTGGAAATAAATACTCTCAGAATAACTTGTAAAAGATACTGTCTCTCCTATTCTCAAATATTCATGTTCAGTTGTCTTGTTTTACCATCTATATTATACAAGAGAAGAAAGAATGTTACAGCTCTGTTCGTGTTTGTTTTTTTGTTTTGAAGATTAAATAAATAAAGTAAATTACTGTCTGCACACAACAGTGGGCCAAAATGCCTCTTATTTTCCAGGTGTTTGAAAAACTTCAGCTAATCACTCCAGAGGCAGAAGCAGAGCAGATCCTCATGTCGCCAAATTCCTTTATAAAACTTCTGACCAACAGGTCAGTGCTCACTTTCCATACTGTGGCTTGTGTCATCCCTTTATCCAAACTGGAGGGCAGTTGGGTTTAAGGGAGCTGTTTCTGTCTCTCAGTAACACTGTTCATCCATTTAATGCACAACTTCCCTGCTGGCTCATGGTATCTTACTGTTCTCTTGGGCTTTGTCAAATCTTGTATTAGATTGTAGCTGGAAAATTCATTCAATATTGGGAACTTTCAGATCCTTTTTTTAAAAGCAGCTGAGCCAGTTAAAGCAGTATCCCGCTGCCTGCTTCCTGTAGAGGTTTTGATGGGAGATTGAGGCTTTGTGGAATATAATTCTGTGTGTTTTGCACACAGAGGTTATGGCTGGATTTTCAGATTAAAATGTCATTTCCAAATGAGAAATTCTTTTTACATAATCTGTTTTCAAAGACTGACATTTTCGACTCATACCAGGCTTAAAATGTAGTTTTCCCAGCATAATAATGGTCAGATAGAGACAGCAGGACACACACTGAGGGCAAAGCTTTAGAGACATTTACATTTTAGGGAGAGGGAACCCATAGTTTCATGGAATCACAGAATGGTTTGTATTGGAAGAGACCCTAAATATGGTTTTACACATTTAAGGGGTTCCTTACTTTGTGTTTTGCTTCAGGGACCGAGTGGCCTCCCTGAGTTACCGTGTCCTGGATGGGCCAGACAAAGTCCCTGTAGTGAAAATTGATGAGAGAGGATTCCTTGTCTCTGGCCCTGCCATCGGATCCTCAACCATTGAAGTGGTTTCACAAGAGTTGTTTGGCATCAACCAGACCATCATAGCTGCTGTTAAGGTACTGTCAGCTCCCTTCCTTTGCAGTTTCCTCTAGTACCTCTTCACTACTGCAACAGGGATTGTTGGCTGCACTTCCTGAACGTTACTTCTGAAAAATGAGCAGTGTAGGAATTAACAGTTCTGAGCTTTGAACCGTGGGACACCAGGGAATGTAAGCCCATCATCTCTGTTCAAAAAATCCTTGAGCCAAGAACTTCCTGCATCTAGCAGCATGAGCCTTGTGGTACCCACTGCTCCCCTTCCTCCTATCCCTTTTTACTGTCAGCATCTTCCCTCTGTCCCAGCTAAAGGAGAAAAATGTCCAATTGAGTGCTTTAAGTTATTTCTAAGTTTAACTCCTGTAATCACTGTGAAGGGGCTTGGTGGATTTTTTTATTTTGAATTTTGGTATTTCCCATGGTGTTCAGCTTTGCCTGTAGGACAGGGCGTGGATCTTCCTCCTGGGTGGGGAATGAAACAAGAAATGGGGGCCCAGTGTCACTAAAGCCACCCCTGCTGTGAGGTGGTGGCATTGAATTCTCCAGCTCTGTTACTGGTGACCCTGTTTCTTCCCTTTGGCAAGTGAAAGATGTCTGATGAGTTTGGGGTGGCTCAAATGCCATTTAGTCAGCACCCAGTGGGACTGAAGTCAGATCCCCCTGTGTGAGTTTGTCCTGTACACAGGATGGTGGTACAGAGCTCTCTGTAGTAGAACCCATCTCAGTTCAGCACCTTGAACAGCTTATTTTTCCTGTACTTACTGCAACTGTAGTGCCTTTATGGAAATGATATTTTTGACCTCGTGAGGTAACACAGTTCATTTTATGGCTGAAGAGCTGAGAGAGCTTGAGAGGTTTTGCCAAAGGTCGTGTCAGAGAACTTGTGACAGAGCTGAAGATGAGCTTGAATCTGTTGTGTCATTCTAAGGCAAAGCTCTCTCCTTCACTTTGTCCTTCTTTCATAAGATCTGGTGTTGTCTGTGTACAAGTGTACACAATTAAAAACCAAACTGCTGCAGCAGCATCACTTAACACTGAGCCCTTGAACTTGGCTCAAAGAAGGGCTCTTACATAAGCCAGGGAGAGTGGGGGAAGAAGGAGTGATAGTGAGCTTAGCCTGGGACCAAGCTCAGCACTTGCCTGGACCTGCTGCACTCATTTTTATTTTATTTTATTTTATTTTTTCTTGAATTAAAAAAAAATACATCAAAACCTGAGATGCTTTAACAGTAAAAGGCTGTTTTCATCAATATTAAATTTAGCAGCTGTCCCTTGTGGGATAGTTGCTGAGATTTTAAAGTAAAGCAAGCTTGATAATCTGTCAGGGAAATGGGGTTTTGTTGGCTTGTAACCACAGCTTGTTGGACAGAGATCTGTGTGCACAGAGATTTTAACTGATGAAACCAGCCCGTGGAGCAGACAGAGGGATATGCTGATGTTATAGCCCCTTTTTTTTTCTTTTTTTTTCTTTTTTGGATTCACCAAAGATGTATTTTGCTTGAGGCCAAATTTGTCCTTTCCTTTTTAAGTTCTGACATGTACATTTTCAGATTGCAGAGTTTTACGTTTTAGCTGAGCCTCTTAGGTCAGGAAAATAAAGGGATTTTTCTACAAGATAAGCTTGAGGCCTTCTTTTAAAATAGTTTTTTCAATATATTTGAGGGATTTTGCTTCCTCTGCCCTTCTATTCTTTATTTTCCAACAACTGTAACAAAAAGAGCAGATATAATTACTTTTGTTGGGTAATTTTGCTCGTTAACCTAGGTAAGTTAATCAAGAGTAGTAATATGCTATTTAAAAGCCAAAATACTAGGTTGTCAAGTCTTTGTCTTCAGAAAGCCTTTTTTGACTGGAGTGTTACTGCAGAAATGTGGGGGTGTGCACATATGGTTAATGGAGCAGACTCTCCTGAGGAGTTCAGAGCAGTTCCCAACTTGTGTCTTGGCTGAGGAGAGGCACTGAGGAAGCAGCTCAGCCTGCTGAGCCCCCAGGGTTTGCCAGCTGCCAGCTCTGCCTGGAACAGCTTGGCTTTCTCACCTGCTGCAGGGGAGCTGGGCAACAGTGACTATTCCATCCCCTCATTCATACATTGTGAGTTGCCCTTCTAATACCTGGGAAATGAATTGCACCTTTTATTTCAGGAGTTATTAGGAGAGAGGACATGGGGCCACTTCTTAACAGTTTGAATTGATAGAATAGTAATTGTTCTCTGAAGTGTGTGTGTGATGTATGTTTCTACATGATTATTGCTTGTTTCAGTTCCCAGTGGTACTAGAAAAAAAGGGCTAAGAAATACCAGCTGTGAGGGTACAAAGCAGAGAGAGCCAGGCTTTTCTCAGCCATGACAGGGCAAGGGGAACACACAGGAAACACAGTCTGAAGATGGGGCAGCACTTTTTACTGGGGTGGCTGTTGAGCACAGAGTGCTGGAGGCTGTGGAGTCTCAGTCTGCACATGGTCCTGGCCCTGGGTAACCCAGCTGGAGTGGGGGGCTGGACTAGACAGAGTCTGAGGCCCCTTTCAGCTGTGAAATGGAGATGCTGATAACAACAGCTGCACATGTCAGTCCTGGCATGTGGCTAAATACAAATAGCTCATAAAGGCAGCTCTGGATATTTACATAAAAAGAACTCTTTTAGATTATTTTTATAGGGGAATCATAAAAAGCAATTTAACTTTCCTTCTCACTGCTGATGTTTTTCCAGGTCTGCCCCATCTCCTACCTCAGGATCTCCATGAGGCCCATTCTGCTGACCCAGAACAGAGAAGCACTGCAGGCCCTGCCCCTGGGTGTGACACTGACATTTACAGTCCATTTCCATGATAACTCTGGAGATACTTTCCATGCACACAATGCTGTGCTCAACTTTGCCACCAACAGGTGGGTGTCTGTCATGGAGGGTAATTACAGAGAGCAAAGAAAGACACACATAGAACAAGGATGGTTCCAGAGATACCAAGTGAACATGCAGCTTGGGCTGGGATTAGCAAAGCAAGGGTTGTGTCTTTGCAGCCTTCAGAGGCAGTGGCAGGAAGGAGAGTTGCAGTTAGCAATCGATATTCCCTAGCCATGGAAAGCTGCCCAGATCATAAGCATGGTCCCAGTGGGGCCTGCAGGAGCTGTGCTCTGCTCTGAGTGACTCTGAATCATCCCCCTGCATGCAGCAGTGGCCCAGAGAAACAACTGATCCATCAGCATCTGCCTCTCCCAGTGCTGTGTTCCACTGACTCACTGAGGGCTTATGTAAGGTGAGGAACGTTCTGGGTCAGGGGCTGTCTCCTCAGATAGGCTTGTGCAGCCTTCCCACAGCAGGGACAAGCCTCAAAAGGCCTTTGGTCTCTGCCTCACAGAAGAAATGTTGTGAAGCAGCCTCCTGTAGTCTTCAGTAAAGTACCAGTAATGCTGTACTGAAACACGGTTTGTTTTCTGCAGAGCACCTTGCTGAATTTGGGTAAATACCAGAACTGGCTGTCCAATGGCATTATGTCTGGGAAGTTGCATATTGGTGTTCAAATTTCTTGGCTTCTAACTCCCTTGAGAAAAGGGAAAAGAGACAGATGATGTCATTCTAAAGCTCTACAATTCTCACAATTAAGAAGTAGTTTTCATGCATAATTATGATCTCGGTATTTCCTCAGCATCGTGGTGAACTGAGAACTGTAATTTGCCTCAGTGGCACCTAAATAATTTTTATAATTTCCTTACTTTGCTGGACTTCATCAGATGATTGTTCCTGAAAACAAGTCAGGCAGCTGAAGGGTTTGATAGCTCTCCTGTTGGAGAGACAGTGCCATTGCCATTGCCAAGCCTTCCCTGATGCAGCAGCACTTGTGTTTGTGTGCAGAGACGACTTCGTGCAGATCACCAAGGGAGCTGCCAACAACACCTTTGTGGTCAGGACTGTGAATGTGGGGCTGACCCTGCTCAGGGTGTGGGATGCAGAGCACAGTGGCACTGCAGACTATATCCCACTGCCTGTGCAGCATGCCATCTTCCCAGAGCTCCCAGACGTGGTGGTGGGGGATGTCCTGTGCCTCAGGACCTTGCTGACAGCCCAGGAAGGTGAGTGGCCTCCAGCTCTGTGGGTTAGCAGCCATTCCATGGGACACCAGGCTCAGCAAAACTACATGCGTAATTTACCATGTTTGTTCAGAATCAAATGTCACTGTTCTTGTTAATGATAAAAATAGGTTTGATCAACTCCTCTAATTTTAATTGCACCGTGCAGTACATCTCTTGTTTTGAATTCCTGAGCATCATCACGCTTCAGGCATTTCTATTCCATTGGCTGGAAAGGCTTGGTTCTGTGGGACTCCTGCAGAGTCAGGCCTGCCTTCACTCACTCTGATTGTTGCTATTACTGGGCTTGTGTCAGAATAACTGCTGGGCACTGTCACTCTCAGACACCAGAGTGGTTCCTGGGCACTGGGAGGGGTGTGCCCTGCCTGGCAGTGGCACTCTCAGACACCAGTGCCCAGGAAATGCTGCAGTTGGCAGCAGGGTGTGAGCAGTGCCCCTGTGGTGTTTTCCAGGCCTGCCAGGTGTGTGGAGCTCCTCCTCAAGTGCTCTTCTTCTCATGGACCCCAAGACTGGCGTGGCCCTGGCGAGGGACTCTGGGGTGGTCACTGTCTACTATGAGATCCCTGGGTTACTGAAAACCTACAGAGAGGTGAGGCACTGTTCTGTTCCTGCTGAGATTGGTTTGTTTGGGGTGGACCTCACCAAACTGTATTCTGTGGAATTTTATTTTGTTATAAATATTTAGAAATGTTCTTTTAGAAATGCAGATGGTTGGGAAGTATTTGGTATGTGTCCAAAAACATCATGTTTTTTTTAAAACATCTGTGCTAAGGAGGAAAATGTAGCATAGCCATTTTGATTTTTCACCTCTACTGTTCTTATATTGAACATTTTGATTCCGTTGTTGGCTAAGTTGTTTCCAGGTGCTAACCAGTTTTTGAGTATGGCTGCTGTTATGAATGAAGCTTCACTGCAGGATGAGTTGCCAGCAAGAACTTGCTCAAGTGATGTGCCATGCATCACTGATCAGAAGTACTCCATTAAATTATTTTGTTTATCTGCTATGCAATCGTACTGTTGACATAATCCACTACATCAGCCAGCATAAGCACTAGACATTCTTTTTAAATTAAATTTAGACATAGAGCTTTATGCATATTAACTTCTGGGGGTTGGGTAGGAAGACAAAATGTTTTTGCTAGTTTAAATTGCTTGGAAAGGCAGTTTCTAATATTAGAGAAATGTGGGATTTCAAAGAAAAACATCACCTGGTGGAGTCTTTCACAACCAATCCAGTCTGGTTTTGCCTTAATTTTTATTTGTTGAAGCAGTTTTTGGTAACCATGTGCTTCATCCTTTTTTCAGATCTTGATAAATGCACCTCAGAGGACCACAGCAATGCATGTCAGTGGCATGCAGACAAGCTTGCAGGGAGCAGCAGCCTCAAAAGTCATAGTTTTAATTGGGGAAACAAACAAAAATTTGAAAGGTATGATTAAAAAATACTTATGCTGATGGTTTATTGTGTGTTTATGGATTCATGATGCTTTGGTTTATGTTAGGGGGGTTTTGTTTGTTGTTTAAGGGTAACAAGGTCCCCAGGAACCTCAAATGCCTTTTTGGAGTCCCAGGAGCTCTAGGAGCCATGGGACAGAATTTGGAAGGTGTTCTGGAGCACTATTAATATTTCACAACTAACAAAACCAGTAGATTTCAATAGAGGTACCATTTCTGGTCATATGAACAACAGTTAATGGGCAATCAGCTAATTGCTTATATGTTTAATTGCAATTGCCTTCTTGGAGTTCTTACATTTTCTTACTTAGTTACCATCCTTAAATCTATACAGAACTTACCACCAGTTAGAATCAATACAAGGATTAATCATCATATTGTGTCCTCTATTTAATGTATTGTATTTTGTGTGATTATAGATCCTTTTGGCTTCTAGTTTAACAATTAGCACTTCTTCCAATAGTATTTTATTTTGCCATGTGTGAATTCTTAGCCTACCAGAAAAATCATCTCACCAGATACTAAAATCTAACTTAAAGCTGCTAGAATCATATAAATTATTCAAGAGACATCTGAGCAGAAAATTTTTGGCAGCTAATTCTTTCCTGTAAATAAATTATTCTTGTCAAGAAAACCCCACAACATATAAAATTTTCATTGCTGTCTCTTTGGGATTAAACCCTGAGCAAGGGCAGCTGTCTGTGATTTCCAATGATTTTAAGATCCTCTTAACTTTGTGAAACTATTTCAGAAGGTGGCAGAATAACCCAGTGCTGCAAGTCATGATTTTGCTTTTAATTAATTCAACTTAATTAGTTACAATTTTATTTTGTAATTAATCAGAGATGAATTGTTTCCTTCCTCCTAGGGGAGTGTTCACCTGCTCAGACTGAAGCCATTGCTGAGTTACAACCCCAGTCCATTATCAGTTGTCATCTCGATTTCAGCAGTGATGCCTTTGACTTCCCAGCACAGGATATTTTTGGGGCAGAACCTGGGTTTGATGCAGTTTCAGGTAAGATGTGACAAGATGCCACTGCAGACAAACACAAACTCTTTGGTCCAGCAGATTCCACAGAATCCCAGCATCATGGCTTGGGTTGGAAGGACCTCAAAGCCCATCCAGTGCCACCCCTGCCATGGCAGGGACACCTCCCACTGTCCCAGGCTGCTCCAAGCCCTGTCCAGCCTGGCCTTGGGCACTGCCAGGGATCCAGGGGCAGCCACAGCTGCTCTGGGCACCTGTGCCAGGGCCTCCCCAGCCTCCCAGGGAAGGATTTCTTCTTGACATCCAATATAAACCTCCTCTCTTTCCTTCTGAAGCCTCTGGGCTTTGCTGTGTAGGAGCTCAGGCCTCAGTGAGTTGCTCACATGGACACTTCTTGTTTCAGTTTCTGCCTATGACAAAATCTTGTGTTGGTTTTCAGAGAAATCCAGAAGTGACTGGCAGCCCACTTCATGTTTTGCAGAGTTTTTGTAGGAAGAAGCAAAGGAACAGTCAGGTGACAAGTATTCCAAAAGTGGAATGTACTCCCAAAACATCATGAACTGGGTCTTAAAAAGGGGGGAAATTGCCAGACACTGTGGAGGTGGAAAGAAAATTGTCAGGTCTACAAAATGTGTTCATGTTTTGAAAGTGTAACTTGATTTAGAAGAGCACCAAACCACCATGGGCTTTAAGTAAAGAACATTAATTATCTGTTAGATTCATCCCTGCACCCGTTGTGTAAACCCCTATTCTGCCCTGCATATGCCTCTGTTACTCAGCTAGGGGAAGAAAATAAGGGGAAAACATGCACCTGGCAAGTTCTCCTTGTTACTGATGCTTTTTATCTTCCATTCTCTGGGAAGTTTTTACTACCTTTACTGCTAATAACAGATTAATTGGCCCCATGTGAGACTAGAAACATGGTGGATATATACATTTTAAAGGAGCTTTTATGAATAAACTACATCTTCACAGACTTGGTGATGGTAGGTGGCTAAAATTTTAACACTAGTTGAAAAGAATATGGAATAGGAATTTCAATCTTGTTTTCAGTAAAGCTTTTCAGTGTTAGTGTGTTATGTTCAAAGTGGAACTGAGTCTTGTGACAGTGTTCACAGGGGTCTGAGGATGAGGGAAGAGACGAGGATCTGACTCCATGTTTCAGAAGGCTTGATTTATTATTTTATGATATATATTATATTAAAACTATACTAAAAGAATAGAAGAAAGGATTTCATCAGAAGGCTGGCTAAGAATAGAAAAAGAAGGAATGAAAACAAAGGTTTGTGGCTTGGACAGAGAGTCTGAGCCAGCTGACTGTGATTGGCCATTAATTAGAAACAACCACATGAGCCCAATCCCAGATGCACCTGTTGCATTCCACAGCAGCAGATAACCATTGGTTACATTTTGTTCCTGAGGCCTCTCAGCTTCTCAGGAGGAAAAATCCTAAGGAAAGGATTTTTCATAAAAGATGTCTGTGACAGAGTCTCAGTGACATATTAGAATAAAATGTGACTGGAAGTTACTATAGCATAGTGGTTGTTTTCATGATGTTCAGTTTGGGACAAGGAACAATTCTGTAGTTGTAGCGCTGGGATTGTGATGTTGGACTCCACAGCCCCACTGTCCCAATCCATCTGTGCTCTCCTCATCACTGCTGGTTGAGCTTTACCACCTTTCCTGGCTTTTCTCTGAAGATGTCCCAGCAATCTCGCTGTGCATGGAGAAAAACCCTCAAAGGTGAGCAGCTAGCAGCCCCAGCTGTCTTGTTCCTGCAGGACACTACACATGCTCCATCAGGATGCACAGCCTCACTGACAAGCAGCTGAAGCACCTGAGCAGGGGCAGGGCCTCTCTGCGGGTGACGGCGGCGCTGCGGGGCCGCGCGGGGCCCGGGCAGCAGCTGGGCACCGAGCTGCCCTTCAGCCGCTGGTTCTACGCTGACCAGGCTGAGATGCTGCTCAGCAACCAGGACATGAGCTCCGTGCTCAAAGTCTTTGGTGCCAGTGAGATCCTGGATAGCCTGGAGGTGAGTGTGTTCCCAGCTGAAAGCATTCTGAGCTCTCACAGGCAAGGCGCTCCCTGCCATCTTTGCTGTGTCAAGATTTGTTCCTGAGATGATTTGGGAATGCTCATCTTGGAATGATGATTCTTCCTCAGTTTTCACTTTTCCAGGATCCCAGAATGGTTTGGGTTGGCAGGGACCCTAAAGCTCATCCTGTTCCAATGCATTGCTGTGGGATGCCACTCACTCACTGGGTTGCTCAGGGGCCCATCCAGCCTGGCCCTGGTTTTTGGGGTTGTACAGGTGTATCAGGCTCACCTGGGCCTGCAGCCTGGCACGTGAGAGACAGCTCATGGGTCAGGAAGCAAAAACCTGCTTGACCCCTGTGCAGGGGGAGTCTGGCCCAAGTATGTGTGTGACTGACTGCCCATAGCTCACACAGCCCATTGAGGGTCTGTGGGGTTTGGCTGTGTGGGCTTGGCCCAGGCCTGTGGAAGGGGCACCCCTGGCAATAGGCAGGGGGAAATGCTGCAGGTGTCACTGTAAGGGTGCACCTGACTCCTCTGGAGGGGTGAATTGCTCAGTGTTTCTGTGGAATCCCCCATTGCTGGCAGCTGGCCTGGAGGAGGGAGCTGTGCTGTGCTGTGCTGTCCCAGCAGTCTGATCCAGGTTGGATGTTCCTGTGCAGGTGAAATGCGAGTCCCCAGCAGTGAAGGTGCTGGAGAAGGAGAAGTCCTATGGGCTGCCCAGTTATGTGGTGTACACTGTGAGCCTGGCTGATCCCAGAGTTCCCAGCCAGGGCTCCCTGTCCACCACTCTGACTGTCTCCAGTCCCATGACAGACCAGTCCCTCACCATCCCAGTGACAGTGATCTACCTGGCTGACAGAACCACTGCACCCATAAGATGTAAGTTTAGCTCTGCACTCTGCATGCCAAAGAAACCTTTAGCTTCTCTGATGTTTATGAGGTTAACTCTTAAAGCAGATTGGAGAAGATGCTCCTTTTAACTCAATATTGCCTCCTCTTGATCAATTCTGCAGATGAAGCCACTCTCTTCCAGCAGTTTGTTGAGTCTTACCAGGTGATGATCTTCACACTTTTTGCACTCTTAGCAGGGACAGCTGTTATGATCATAGGTAAGAGAAGGAAAGATTGCACAAGAATTTTTTTTTCCATAGCTTCTTACAGTGTGTTAACTGTGAGTTAAAAAGGAATAATTGCCATGTGAAATTATTTTGGTTTGTTTTTCAACTGTCTTGCAGCCTACCATGCATTTTTCTCGAATGAGCAGCACAATCAGCCGGTGTTCCACCCAAGGACAAGTCTTCAGCACACCCCTAACAGTAAGCAGCTGTCACCCAGTTAGAAGTGAATTCATTGATTAGTCTGGCAATTGCACTGGAATTGAATGTGGGAAGGTCTGTAATCAGGAGTGGCAATGAAGAATAATTCACATACTTAGAGATGTGTTAAAGTTACAGTGATCTGCAGGCCTGGTTGTAAACACAAGTTTACAAGTTTATCTGAATCTGCCTGGTGATTCAGATAAAATAAGGCAAATTCAAGTGAGTGTCACTTGCTGAGGGGAAATGTATTGTGCTCCCCTCAGACTTAAGTTCTGAACAGGAAGACCCACAAACTTTTGATACTTGCAGGATACCTTTTCAAGAGGCACTGAGCTACAGGGATGATTTCACTCGGGATGAACCATCAGGTTCATTGCCAGTGTTCAGCAGATGATCAAGAGCAGTTGTTGGTTCCTTCTCCCACCATTCCCGAGCCTGATTGTCGTTCTCCTTCCCGTGTTTCAGGTTCCATCGTGTCACCTGCACATTCCTTCAGCTCCCAGGCCTCCAGCAAGCAGAGCAGCCCCGCGGCACCGCTCTGGAGCACGGGCTACGCCTCTCGCTAGGGGCAGCACCTGAGGCTCCTCCTCATGCAGAGAAAAGAAATGATCAACTCAGTGCCTTAGCGAGCTTTAGCAGTCGGGATGTAATTCAGTTCCAGGTTTGCTCTGGAATAGAACTAGGTCCTTAATTTATTTATTTTTTTTACTATTTAGGGCTCTTTGAGTTTATGTTTTTATGTCAGTGCTTCAATTCTCAAAACCTTGTTTTATCTGTTGTTTTTTGCTGCCTGCACAAAAAGCAGTGTTTATGCTAGTCTGGCTTTCTTGCACTCTTCAAGCAACTAGAAGTTATATCTTAATTAGAGTGATAGCAATTTTTTATTTACTTTTTGTAAAAATTAGATTTCTTTCCAATTAACTTTTTAAGAAAAGGGAAATTAGAAAAACAAGTGAAATATGAGCCAAAAATTGGAAGGATTGTATATTTCAAAGAACTGGTTTTTATTTTGCGTTCCAAAAACTCGGAAATGTATTGCACTGACAATGTTCTTATGTTTAGCCTTACACTGGGATTCACCAGCACAGCATGCTGGTTTAGCATGAGGAATGCTGGAACAACTGTGAATAATTTAGAAGTTTTTTTACAGCAACGATTAGAAAAGGAAAAAAAAAAAAAGAAACCCAGAACTTAGTGTGAGTTCCTTTGGGTACAATGCAGTATTCCTTGGTACTGTAAGCACTTTTCTGAGCTGGGAGTGTGAAAGCATGTGCCTTCCAAGTGCACCTTTCTTCTGCTAGGAATCCTTTATTTTGAGGATAGAATCACATCCCAGTCACTTTTATTTGTAAGCAGGGTTTTGCAGCTATCAGATAAGGGTTTTGTTTACATGCAACAAGCATCCCAGTTTTAACTGTGAATAATATTCTGGCTGTCTGAACTTTCCTAAGGACCATAAGGAAAGTGAAATAACAAAATACTTCATGCAAAATACTTTGTGTGCAGAACTATGCAGGCAAATAGATGAATGGAATGCAAACCCAGTGCATGGCATAGAGTTTTGGTTTCTCACAGTGTTAAAAGGATTGTTACATGTAATTGTACTGAGTCTTGTTCAACTTACTGGCTAGTTTTGGAGAAATTGTGCCTTAAGTGCTAGTACTACTTAAAAAGGTCAGTTTGGATGTAGATAATCATTTGAATCTGTATTAAAGCTTTTTAAGACTCCTTTGTTTTGAATTTTCTTGTGGTATGGTACAGTATGAACAGCATGCTAGACTGTTCAGAGTCTAGCACTGGACTATATTATTTAAATCTCTATTATTTAATAAAGCTCTTAAAGATTCCTTTATTTTGCTCTTGATGGAATTTTCTGTGGTTTGGCTGTTTAGAATTTAGCCCTGGGCTGTTGTTTGAACTTCACTTCCTGCAGCCCCTCAGTGTTTGCAATCACGATTCTCCGATCTTAATTTTCTCTTCTGTTGACAATGTAATGTTTTTAAATATTTTGACAGTTTTTCAACTAGTATTTGTTGTCAGGGATTTCTCCCAGTTTTCATTAAGCATCTTCAATTCCTGCTGAAATCAGTGATGACTGTAGAAGCAGCTCTCAATTTTCCAGGTTTGTTCAAACTTCCCATTTTGCTCATTTGGGTTTTAAAGGCAAATGTGATCTTTTTTCCACTTGTATTCAGCAAGAAGCCAATGGGCTGTGAATGTCTCAGTGCTACTGTGATAAGCTCTTCAGAAATGATTAAAGGAGAGATTTTGCTCTCCTGTTGTTTCTCTTTCCCATTCAGCAATCTGGCACTGAATGTTCTGAAAAACAAACTGCTCCAAGTGGTGGGAGTACTTCAGCAAATGCTTGCTGTTTATTTCCTTTCTTTAGGCAAGTAGTTGCTGTCTCCTGGCAATGAAAAAAAAAAAATTAAGTGGGGAGCTGGAATGTCTCAGGAGCCAACCTCCTGCAAGCAACGACCAGGCTTTGGCCTCGAGGAGCTCACCTGACCTGCAGGGCCATTCCTGGCACGTGGGGATATAAATTTTTCTGAGCAGGTTGCTGCCAATGTAAAGATTTATTATTTTTTTATTTAATCAGCATTTAATGTTGATATTTCCCCCCCTGTTCACTTACTGCTTGTTCCTGACTGTTTTCTCCCCTGAGAGGGAGAAGGGCTGCTGGGAATGTGTCTGTTCCAAGGTCCAGGTGTTATGTGAGTTGAAATGTCTGAGCTGTGCCAGGCTACCCAGAAAATCCCTGCCTGCCAACAGCTGATCAACAGGTGTGTCCCAAGGAATTACTCAATTAGATTAAGGTCAGCAAGACTAAGTCAATATTGCTCTTCAAGCCAATGTGCTCCCTAACACAACATCCCAAACACAGGTTAATCTTTATTTCTCCATGTACCCCCTTCAAAAGGCAAGGCAGATGATGAATTGCACATTGCACACACCTTTTCAGCTTTGCTCTTCCCGATGGGCAGCCAGGATTATGGTGTGCTGCTTCAGGGAAGGTTTTCCTGGCAGCACGTTAGCTGCTTTTTGTAGTTTAGATGAAGGATTTAAGTTCTCCAGGTGTCAGTGCACTCTTGGCTCACCCCTGCAGATAAAGGCACTCTTACCTTTCTGTTTGGTTGTTGATTCTGGCATTCATGAGCACATGTCAGTCATTCATGAACATCTCTGACCATTTCTTAGCACAGGGCTCCCCAGGCAGCTTGGGGACTTTCCCCATCCCAGTTTCTCCAGTTAGAGACCCAGCTGTGTCTCGTTGTGTCCCAGGGATTGCAGCAATCCTCCACAATGTAGGAACTCTCCTTGGAGCAGCCCTGGAGACAGATGGTGTTTGGTTAACAGGCAAGGTGTGTGCTCTGCAGTTAATTCCTCTTTTTTAAAATGTTTTTTCTCTGGTAAGGCAACTAGAGGTACTGTTTGTGTATTGAGCTTTATGATTCTGTGTTAACTCTGTGTAGTGTTGGTGATTTGGTTAAAACCATTCCTTTTCAGCTGTTTCTTCCTTGTATCAGTTTCAGGTTTAAGGTTATAGCTGGCCTTAAACTCCAGCCTGTGTTCTCCACAGCACAGCCCCTGTGCTCTCATAGGAAATGCATCCATTTCTGAGCTGGGAAAAGAGGCATTCAGCAAGTGATGACTATCTGACATTAGGTCTTTGGGTGATAGTAAATACTCTTAATTTTTATTTATTTTACTGGCAAAACTCAAAGACCTCTGTTTTATTTTCAGTTTGAATAAAGCTGGGTTCACTTTTCCTCTGTTAAATTCAATGAGACAACTTCTCTCTGTAAATTTGGCACACAGTTTCCCAGGACCTTCTCCTGAAGCTTGCAAAATTAAAACAAGGATGGGAAACTAATTTTTCTCCTTGATTCACATTTCTCACCATGGCACTGAGCTGTAGCTGTAGCAGCAGTGGCTGCTTTCCACATCTTCTCTCACACCTCTTGTCCTCTCCATCTCCAGAGCAGTTTTTATCCCAGGTGCTGTGTTCACCTCTGCAGGTGCCCTGCTCCAGAGCTCTGTATTAATAAATTATTTCCTGCCATTTCCACCACCTTCAGCCCTCAGCACAGCCTGTGGTGCTGTGCTCTGGGTGCTGCCTCCCTCTCAGTGCTTTGCCATAATCCCCAGACAGATTGGGAGCTGCAGTTGCTGTTTTCCATGGAGCAGACTTTGTGTACATGTTTGCAATTCACCCAGTCATTCATTCTTCCCTTCTCACTTCTTACTTGCCATGTTGTGTTTTAAAGTGCTGTTCCCATTCTGCTCAGTTCAAAGCTTTATCCCAGGCCTTACTTTTGCATTTTGCATAAATAAATTTATTTCAAGCTGTTTGTGCTTATGGATGTGCCAAGCTCTCTTTTGTGACATTTTTGTTCATTTTTTAATTTCATTTCCAAGCAAGCCAATTCCCACCTAGGACATCCTTTTTCACACTTTGGGTGGGAAAGCACCACAAAACTTCCCTGGAGAGTCAGACCAGAATCCCTGCAATGGAGAACCTGAGGCTCCCTGTGCCAAGGGCAGCCCTAGCAAATAATTTTAGGCCAGCATGTGCTAATGGCTTACAGGGACCATCTTTAAATCAAACAAAAGCAGGATTGTCTAGATAAAATCTGGTGATTGAAATTCAGTTTACTGATCAACAAGCTCGGAAGTTCTGGAACTAGTTTTAAATAATTGTTCTATTTCACATGTATTCATCTGTGAGAGAGACAAGAGGTGGGAGATGCTTTTGTCTTTGTGGCATTTGCTTTACTTAGGAAATCAAGTTCTGAGACTCTCTTAAGTAGTAGGAAGCTGCCCTTAGTAGCAAAATAGTGAAAATTGTCATATTTTATCCAAAAGGAAGGTGAAAAAATAATTTTCCAAAGTAATAGCTTGTAATTTGACAGCATGAGTCACTTGTGTTATTATGAGTGAGTCATGAATAGAAGAGGCACCGAAAGAATTATTTTTCAAAATGTACAAAGATAACAAAGGAACTACATCTCCCAAAATGTTGCTAAGAAGGCACCAGACCATTGAACAGGCTAAGCTTATTTGAAGTACTAACTCACCAAAAGTGCTTTTTAAATTTTTTTTTGTAAAAATAATTGAAGGGGCTGCTTTCCATTTTCTTTTTCTATAAAAGCCAATCAGCCTGTCTTTAGTGGAAGCTGAGTCAAAGCTCTCCTTAGAAGAATATTAAGAATCCTGGAGTTTCAGTATTGTGATCCAGCCTTTCCCAGCTCCTGAGCTCTCCTGCCCCACAGAGTTTGGTCAAGTCACCAAACACAACCAATAAAGCTGATTTGGGCTCAGTGCTTTGTCATTGCTCCTGTGCACTTTTATCTTTCCAAACTTTCTTTCCCCATGCCTCACTGGTCATTTTTAGATCTGAAGCTGTGGCCATGTCCTGGTGTATATTTGGGGGTTTCTTCATTTGCTGGATTAATATTTCATTTCATGCTGGGTTGAGACTGGCCAATAGAAATAAATAGCCTTTGATTCTAGCACAATTAAGGATCTCTTGTGAAGAAAAAAGAACTCTGTTGTCTTGAGCATCTGACCCCAGCTGGTGCATTCTCTCTGCCAGCTGGTTCTTGCATGGAAGGAAAATTAATAAAATTGCCAAACAAAGAAGTATTTTCAGCAAGTCCACAAACATTGAAGGCTAAACATCCTCCTTGCAATGCCAAAAGTGAATTCCAAATAAGCAGCTGAACTGAAGGATTATTTTGATAGTGTTGTAGAAATATTGGTCTACTGGAGATGTTTAAAGGTCAGCTGGAGTGTTTTGTGGGGGTTTTGTTGCTGTTACTGAGGTTTTTTGGTGCCTGACTCCTTAGATCGGGGCATGTTGTTTTCATCAGGCATCACTGACACGCTGGGCTCTAAGAATCTGTTACACAGATTATCACAACCATTGCTACAGTTTCCATATTCCTCCCCTACTACAAAAAATGTGATTTCTGTGTGATTTTTTTTTGTGGCTCTGTATGAGATTCCACCTCCTTCAGCAGGAAGAGATTGATGAATTGAGATAATTGAAGAAGTAGACAGCAGTTGCTACCACTCTCAAATGATTTCATCAAATAATTAACAATTTGCTCAATGCTGTCTTGGGGGTGCTGGGAGAGCAGAATGTAGTTTAGGCATAAAACATGATACAGAAATTTCATTTTAATTCCAGCTTTACTGAATGTGCTTCTGAAAGCACAAAGGTACAGATCACACTTCTGTCTGATTTTTAGATGTAGTGACAGTGCAAAATGTCAGAATTATGAGTAAGTTAAAAAGCAGTGCTGAGTTGTAAGGTCACAGGTCCCTGTTAGTGCTCACTCCATGCTCTGACTTAGCAAATCCCAGCTTCATATTCTCAGCAGTCATGGCAGAAATCACTCCCTCTGCTTCATAACATTCTCTCCTTTTATCCTGACTCTTTCAGTTGCTGTTTAGGAAAGGTCTGAAGTGCTTTGTGTCCTTGACCCAGGTGACTGCCCAGCCTGCAGGGCTGGGAGAGCTGGGTACAAGTGTAAATACACCTTCAATGCAGTGACTGATCAAGCAGTAGGGTTGACATAAGAGAAGCAATTGTTCCATGAAACACAGTAAAAGCAGGGTGGAAATACATCAGGTGTTTTCAAAGTACTATTTCCCAAGGGGAATCCTGCTCCAGCAGTGAATCACAGGAGTAGATGGTGTAGAAAGCCCTGGACAGTGAAGTTTCCCTCCTAAACAGAGGAGGGCAGGGAAAGGCAGCCTATTTGTGCATTTGGAAATTACCCTAGGCCCCAGTTTAGAGTTTAGCTGTGAAATGTTTGATATTGGTGAACTGTAGATATGTGAGTTAGATAAAAATGATATTCACAGAATCCCAGAATATCCTGAGCTGAAGGGACCCCCAAGGATCACCCAGGCCAACCCTGGCCCTGCACAGACCCCCCAACAATCCCACCCTGGGCACCCCTGGCAGCCTCGGGGCTGTTCCCATTCCCTGGGCAGCCTGGGCACTGCCAGCACCCTCTGGGGAAGAAGGGAAGGATTTTTCCTGATCTCCAGCCTGAGCCTCCCCTGGCACAGCTCCAGCCCTTCCCTGGGTGCTGTCCCTGGCCAGAGAGCAGAGATCAGTGCTTGCCCCAGCCTGGTATTTCAGGAAGCCCTTGGAGTGAGCTGTTTTCCTTCCAAAATGAGCAGGATTTTGGTCTCTGCTCTGCCTGGTTCTGGCCTCCTGCCCAAACTCAGCATCTCTGTGTACACAAATGCTCATCCTCTGGGCATTGCTCCTCGTGCACCTGCCAGCAGCACTCTTCCCTCTGCCTTAGCAGGTGAGCTGATCTAATGATACAGGAGCACCTGGTTCCCAACCCTGTAAATCCAGGGCTTTCTGGCAAATAGCACTTCATGTAGGTAGTAACACTCTGACAGCCCAGCAGTGATGGCTTTGTGTCCTCCAGACGTATTCAAATATCTCTGCAGCCTTGTTCAATGATTACACCTTGTCATTCAGACCCCAAGAGAGGACTTTAACATTTTGCTAAAGGAAGTTTTCTCTGGGCTTTGGTTGATTTGCCCAGGAGGTGGAAGTGCAGCTATTCTGACAGAGCTGGACTGTGTACTGGGATGAACATATATTTTCATGAAATCTGTCAAATGTCATTTTAAAAGTCATTGAGTGTGCTCTACAACAAAGCAGGCAGAATTACAGAGCAGAAAGCCTTTGTGAATGCTATTGTAAATGTGTCACAGCTCATTCTGGCTTTTGCATGTGGGCTTATCTTCAAATAGCATCCTGCTGTTATGATTAGTGATTGCTATTGTGGATAAAATCTCTTTGGTTTCAGCAACAAAATAAACCACTTTATATATAGAACCCACTGTTGAATAGGACCCTAAATATTTATTTTCCCATTCTTATTGCTAAACAATCTTCAAGGTGAAGCCTCTTGTCAAATGAAACAATGTCAGCAGTAAAACCAGGACTTGAGGCTGCCATGGTTCTAGAAAGGGCAGGCAGCAGCAGAAAGCGAGCTCTTAATGTCCAAATGAGACATCCTTGGAACCCTGTGAGCTTGGAATTAGGCAATTGTGTTTTACTGGGATGAGCTTTGTGGTGTCCAGGTGTCCACCAGCAGCACCTCCTGCTCCAGGTGATTGGTAACCCCATGGGAAGTGCCTTGTGTCACCTGCTGTGCTTCCACAGAACTTTCACTCTTGCCACTTTTAAAATTATTCATATCAACTTTGAGATTTTTGAATTGGTAGAGCACTCACAAAAATGTTTCTTCATATGATTTGGACAGCCATTACATGATACAATATTATATTATATTATAAGCTATATGACAGGAATCTGGATTAGATGACCTTTAAAGGTCCTTTCCAACCCAAACTCTTCTCTGGTCCTATGATTCTGTAAAATATGAATAATCTGGTTGTACAGCTCACATCTTTCCACATTAAATTCTGCAAGAGAAAGCAAAGCTTTTTGCCTCTTAGGCTCAGTAGATGAAGACTTTTAGGCTTGTGGAGGATTGGAATAGTTCCAGTTACGACTAACAAGCCAAAATTTAGAAATAGCTGGAGCTAACCTTTGATGAGAGAGGAAAGAAGGAGTCTCCTAAAGCAAGTTCCTAAAGAATTCTCATTTAGGTAAAAGTACATGAGAAGGCAAAAATCTCTGAAAGTGAAATAAATTCAGGGCTTCTGAGAAGAAGCCTCAGAAGCACAGCTCTGAAGGTGTTGGGCAATGCATGAAAATGAGACACAGAGAAGTAGGAGACAACTTTCAGTGCATCAGTATGTTTGCATAGCACAGTGAGACTGGCAAAGGGAATTATGTCTTCATTTCCCAGTTTTATGAGAGCCTGCATGTGTGGAATAAAGCTCTGGGAGAAAACAGCAAGGAGGGAGAGGAAGGTTTCCTGTGAGTAATCTAACTTAAAAATTGGAAGTTGTCTTAAATTCTGCATCATCTTTCAGGTTGAATGGTGAGTCTTTGTGTGAGCCAGTTTGTTTTGCTGCTGGAATCTGACCATAAAGTTCTTAGACACCAGGTCTCCAGTACTGTGTGTTCAGTTGTGCTTCAGGAGTTCTCTTATCATTATAAATGTCTCTCATTCCATCTGCCTGAATAGATAGGGCTGTGCTAAGTCTGTTATTAATTTTTTAGGTTGTTTCATTGCAGATAAATAAAATATTTAAAGTGAATATTTTTCCCAGCACCTGCAGCTGCTCAAACCCCCAGCACATTATGCAGCTGAATTCAGGCAATAAATACTACTAACTTAAAATACTTGCAGTGCCAGTGAGTGTTAGGAACGTTGTCTGTGAGAGCAGGTAACTGCTAAGTCACTGTTCTTTCAATGCTTCAGATCCACAGATACATTGGTGTACTTGTACCTCTTGGGAGTGACTGAATGATCCATTCACAGGAATTTATCATCTTGATTAGCCCGTTGTTCAGGCTCCTAACTGAGCAGCCTTTCCATTGGTTTCTGTCTGCACTCTCAGATAATCTCCTTTTTGCTCAGGCCCTGCTGCTGTCCACAGCCTGGACAGGGCTTGGAGCCACCTGGGCTGGGGGAAGGTGCCCAGGATGAGCTCTGGGGTCTCCTCCTATGACATTGTTGAGAAATGGAGCTAGAAACAAGTCTCAAGAGATGGCCTCACAAACCAGAGTCGATGCTTTGGAGAAATAGAACTGTGAAAGATACATTGTAGCAAGACCTACAAAGTGATTTAAAATAATTTACTTTGAGGCACTGACAACATAGTGTAGCAAAAACTAATAAGCCAAAAAATAATGAATTACAATTAAAGAATAGTTAGCTTCTAATTGTAACAGCATGAATTATAACATCTGTATTACCTCACTCTTCAGATAAGACTAAAAATAAAATAAAATTTTTTAAACCTCTCAGTTACCCCATCTCTGAGTCAGAAAATACCTTAATCCAACATCTCCAACCCAAGCCATTCTGGGCCTCTGAGGTTCCATGGTCTGCAGCAGGAATTCAAGGGTTACCCTCCCAAGGTAGCAAAGCCCTTGTGGAAAGCTGTTCTTGCTTTCCAGGGATGGATTTATGGGGAGCTGCATCTCTAGAGCAGCTGCAGACTTGGAGAAGGAGAAGGAGGAGAAGGAGAAGGAGAAGGAGAAGGAGAAGGAGAAGGAGAAGGAGAAGGAGAAGGAGAAAGGTGCCCTCCCTCAGAGCCTGCAGCCTGGAGTCTGCAACTCTGCAACTGCTCATCTACAAATTCTCCTGAATAAAGTTTTAGTCTGGTTTTGGTTTTTGTTGGGTTTTTTTTTTTCTTTTTTCAGCCTATCTTGATTAGTGTGACTGTGTAAATCTGTGGGTACACTTGGTGACTCAGTGCCATTACATGGATTTACATGTGCAAGGAGACAAGTTTGCTGCTGGTGCTTTGATTGCCTGCAGCTGTGGAATTTGCATTGTCCCTTGGATCTTGGTCACTGGTAAAAATGCAGAAGCATTTATTCAAAGTTCATAAATAGCTTCTCATTTTTAATTTAATGGGAATTTAAACATGAAACCATGAGAATTCATTTCAGTAGTGTCCAAAGAGAGCTTGGAACCTTGTCTCAGGCATTAAGCAGGTTTTGTTTGCTCCTGATATCCTTTCACTTGGTTTACCAAGCTTGAAACACAGTTTATCTTGCACTACTGTATTAGGTGAATTTTGCAGAAATGTATCCCCAAGAAGAACAATTAGATTTAACTCATGATCCCTCCTGGTTCTTTCTCCCTCCTTTTTCACTATGTTTTATATTATTATTTGCCCTCCCCACAAAGTAAACATTAACATTTGCATATTCTGTAAGTTACATTTTATGAAATATCACGTGGAGCAGAAAGGAGGGAAGGAGGGGCTGTTTTGGAGCCCACAGCACTATTTCAGTGCTTGATATAGAACAGTAAAATGTTTTGAACTCTCTTGTTGAGAATCCACGTGTGATGTAAATCAGAATTATTATCCTTATCTCATCTCTGGGAAGGTTGCAGCACACAGAGATGATTTGTCCAAGGCCCCTGGCAGGGCAGAGGCAGGGCTGAAAATAGAACCTGTGTTAGAGCAGAGCTCAGTGACACCATCACAGCGAGGAGCAGGAGTGCAAATGGGAACGCTGGCAGAGGGGGGTGTCACACAGGGACACAGCTCTGAGCAGCTCTGCCCTGCCCATGGCAAAGAATTCACCTGCAGGGCTGAAATATGGCCAGAGCCACTGAGGAAACTCCTGACCTGTCAGTGGTCAATCAACCACTTTCAAACATTAAAATAAAATAAAATAAAATAAAATTATTATTATTACAGATAAAACACCAACTTCCACATGAAACTGCCAAAGTTCAGCTCCAGGAGCAGCACTGGAGCTCTGGCACTGCCAGAGCTGTGCTTGGCTACATAATAATAATAATGATGGTGATGATGATGATGATGATAATAATAATACCCAATTTTTTAAAATTTTTATTTTTATTTTCTAGCCCATCTGAGCATTTGAAGACACCTCCAGGAGCCAGCAGACTGTCCCTTTGCTCCTGTGAGCTGTGCAGAGAGGAGCCCAGCCGGCCCCGGCAGGAGCAGGAGGTTTTTCAGTGCCCTGCCCGGGGCCAGCCCGGCCCTGGCACCCAGGGGCGCCTCCCCCGCAGCCCAGCCTGGCACTGCCCGGGCCCGGGGCTGCTCCTGCTCCTGCAGCAGCTCGGGGGAGTTGGTGTTGATCTGATCCTGCTGCACCACAGGCACAAGGTGTCCCTGTCCATCCAGGGCAGCGCATTACCCTGGGAAGTGGGAGTCTGATTCCACTGGGTGCACTGCAGCAGCAGCAGCAGCAGCATTGTGCTTTTCAAATGAAAATATGTTTCTAAATCTGATGTTTGACAGCTTTTCACAATGCTATTTAAGTATTGAGCCATTTAAGCATCAAAACTTCTTATCTGGGATAAACTGGTAGATGTGTTTACTTTCTGCTGGCTTCTTCCCCATTTATTTAGATTTAGAAACCAAAACTGTTGTGCCTGATTCATCCAAGAACTTAAATATATATCTAAAATTATGCCTGGTTAATTAGTTCCATTTAAAGTTTTTTCTGCTCAAATGCATAAGCTTTTCAGCATGCTGCTGTTATGTACTAGATCAGGGCTTTGGGAAGAGAAGGAAATCCATGAAAAATTTTTTAATTGCGTAAAGTTTTAGTCTATAATTCAAAAGCTTCCTGCTATGTTTAAAGCCCAAACAACAAATCTTTTTTTTCTAATAATTAGTTGATATGTACATATTCCTGAAGAATATTGAGATGTTTAATCCAGCAGAAAATTGCTATCTGGTGGACTACAGGGAAAAAGCAGGACAAAATTTTGTTATTATTATTTTTTAAAAATGTAGGCAATTATAATTAGGCAAGAATAAAGCAATATAGTTAAATAATGAGAGAAGCAGAGCTACACAAAGCTCAGTGTGTAGCTAGTACTGAAGTCATCATTGAAAACGGAGCTTTTCTCCTGTTGCCTGTAAAATAATTTATTGAAATGGCATTTTTTTATGATTTAAGCAGTGAGAAGAGGCATTGCCTGGCTGTGGGGTGGTGGGCAGGTTCTTCAGGCTGGCACTGACTGCAGGGCTCTGCAGGAATCAATTCTGGGCAGTGGAGGTGGGATGGGAGCTGAGCCCAGGGCCCTGCAGCGCAGGCAGAGGCGATTCCCTGCCCTGAGCTCCGGCCCGGCTGCTCCTGCAGCAGGGACAAAGGCAGGGGGTCCCTGCTCACACCCGGGGCTCGGGGGCAGGCACAGCCCTGGAGGGCCCTGCAGGCCCGGGCACAGCCCAGACACCCCAGCAGGCAGGTCCTGCATAACAGCTCCGAGCCAGCAGCGCTTCACTGCTGCAGTCAGCCAGCAGGGAGGACAGGGCGTGGTGGTGCCTTGGCTCTGCACTCTTTGTCCCCATTTGGATGAGGGGACAACAAAAAAAACATAGATAAATCTTGGAATGGTAGTAATAATAATAATAATAATAATAATAATAATAATAATAACTTTATTATCTATAATAATATTATTATATGCAATATTATATTATTAGAGTTTATATTATATTATTAGAGTTAATAATTGGTTATAATAGCAATGTGCAGATTCCAGCAGCCTTGTTTGCAGAACAAAGTGTCTGCCCAGAGGGAAGAGAAGGAATTGAAAAGGATCCCCAGTGTGTGGTGTAGTAGGGTTAATGTTAGCAATAAATTCATTGAGGATGTATTTGGTGGTTTTCCCCAGTTTGGTGTATGTTAAGGAGATCCAGGTAAACTCTTTCTGCTGTTCAGGGTTTGGTGCCCAGGATCTCTGTATTTCCAGCCTGTGCCACAGGCTGGGTGCACAGGCTGGTGCTGGAGGTGCCAGCTCTCCCCACAGAGCCAGGGTGACAGTGATGAGGAGGAGGAAGTTGGGCTCTGATTTCACTGCTGAGAACGACCTTGAATGATCTGTTTCCAGCTGATAACAACCCCACATCAGCTGTGCTTTGGTAAAATTCTTGTGGAGGTTAATCTGACTGGGAATGCAGAATTCTGTCCAGAATTTGCATTATTCAGGGTTGGTTTCTGATGTCCCACCTGAACCTCCTGCCAGAAGGGAGGTGAGAGCTGCTGTCCCTGTCAGTGTCACCAGTGCTGCTCCCATGGCTGTGCTGCTGGGGGATTCTGTGCTGGGCCATGGGAACCCCTCAGCTTGGCTGCCAGCTCAGGTACCGGGGTGTAAGAGCTGAAATGAGGGATGTGGGACTCCAGGGGCTCTCCAAAATGCAGTTTATTGTATCCAAAATGCAGTTTATGGTATCCAAAATGCAGTTTAATGTATCCAAAATGCAGTTTATTGTATCCAAAATGCAGTTTATTGTATCCAAAATGCAGTTTATTCCATCCAAGAGTTCCAGCAGCCCAGGCTGGTGGGTGACAGAGCTGTGCCCACAGCTGTCAGCTCCAGCTGCAGGCAGGCCTGGAGACCCTTTGGTTTTGGTTACAGTGCATTATAGACTTTTCTTTGCTGAGCATCTTCATACATCAGAACCAATCTATACCTTAACTATTATCTATAGCCCATCATAACTACTGTAATTACCATATTCATGTCACTGTTCTCCAGTCACTAACAGTCAGTACATTACAGTTTAAGCTAGAAGTTGTTTTTCAGTTTTCTTGCAGTGGAAAATTCTGAGACCTTTTTTCTACTTGCCACATTTGCTGCCTTGTTTTCCTGTGCTCTCTTCCTGCTTGGTAAAAACATCTTCTTGTTTGGGGTGGGTTTATCCTTTGCTCTAAGCCATAAAAACCCCTTCTAACTAACACACCCTTTGCCTCCTTGGTTATCCAGTGAGACTGGCTCAGCAATTCTTTCCTTCTATATCAAAACTTGCTTCCATCTCTATTCCTTCATCAGACTCCACATTTAAAAATCTTTCTGCTAAGCACACATACCTGTGAGACTTTCTTGTCAAACTTTCATCCTTCCCAACACCTGGGTCTGTGTGGGACACCTGGTTCTGACCCAATGTGACACAAAATCCCACCCTTGGAACTCCTGCTGACAAATGCCAGCAGCAGTGTGGGTGTCTGGTGTGCAGACAGTGTGACACCATCAGCCTCACACAAATCTGTGTCACACAGAGCAGGCACAGGCACAGGGACAAGCTGCAAACACAGAGCTCCAGAGCCTGGCTGTGCCCTGCAGACACTGCCAGCAGCTCCAGCCTGCCTTGGTATTGTTAGACTAGGAGTTGTTATCTCTGCTAACCTTGGACATAATTCCAGCACTGGGGAGAGCTGCTGAAAAGGACCCTGACAGAAAATATTTGCTTCCCACATGGATGTTGTAAATACTCAGGCACAGATAAAGTAACCTTAAATGAAGGGTAAAAGTCTGGCTCATTGTAAGTCAGTGATAAAACCTCCAGGTTGGAATCTCACAAAATAAGTTTAGAGCCCTGCATAGAAATGATAATATGAAGAGAAAACAATTTTTAAAAAGGAAATGAAATTCTGGAGCAGTTGAGGAAAAGTGTTTCAAACTAAATGCTGTGACCTTGAGACACAAAATAGTTAAATATCCCATTTCCAGATATACTCTTGGGGTCAGTGTGAGGCTGCAGGGATATTGGGCATGTCCTCTGGTCTAGGAGGCATGGCATATCTGTATATTGAATTGGCAAACTGGGGAGGTGCAAAATGCCATCCCAGCAAGCAAAGAGCCGAATCCATGTGGATGTAGGGATTGCTTCCCAGTCTCTGGCAGTGATGCAGAGGAAGCTGATGAGCCTGTCCTGTTCCCCTTATGGAGAGAAGGCAGCTGGGATCCTCCTTGGAAAGAGGGAAGGGCTGGTGTTACCCAAATTTATTCACAGGCAGCACCTGAATGTCTGGAGAGAACTTTTGTTCAGGAGGCTCAGCCTTGTGAGATCCAGAGGAATTTCTCCTTTGGTGCCCCCCATCCAGCTGGGCTCAGCAAGACAAGACACAAGTGCCTGGTTTGCAAACACAATCACCTGCAGGGTGTTGAACTCCAGTTTAGCTTTGGGGTTCTTTTGATTTGCTCTGCTGGCAAAGGTACAAGCCCTTGGGGACAACTTGCTGCAGCTTCCTGGTGGGTGATTTGCACTGGGGACATTTCCCTGCGTGCCACTCCAGCCCACAGTGCCAGTCCCACTGTCAGGAATGCTCATTATGGCTGTGCTGTCCCTGTGCCAGCACATCCTGGTGCTGTGCTACCAGCCCTGAGCCTTTCAGGGGAAATATCCCTGCTCAGAGCTGCTCTGTAAGCATGCAAGGAACAAATAATCTTAATTACAAGCTATTTACTAAGCCAGTAGGATGAATTGGTATTTGTTGTTCTTTGAACTTTAGAATTATTCTGCTAATAAGTGCATTGAATCTTTTTTAAGGTTAGAGAAAGTTGAGGCTGTGCAGATGCTCCTGGAGTGCCAATGCCCATCCCCAGCAGCCCCAGTGAGCCCCTGAGCCCTCAGCTGGGAGCTCCAGGGCTGGGGCTGCAGCACAGCCAGGTGGTGCTCATGGCATCAGGGCTCTGTTTGTATGCAGGCTGTTCCTGCCAGGGGAGGAAGGACCTGTGTCCTCTTCAGGATGTTAAACCAGAGGATGTGTCAGCACTCTCTGATCTCCACAGGGCTGCTACATCAAGCTCTGCTGTGAATGGCATTTTCTCCACTTATTTAGGATTAATGTAATATTACCTTCATTAGTATTCCTCTTTAATTTGCATTTATCTACCTTTTCATCAATGACAAATTTCTGCTGGGGGTTCCATAATCATAATTTTGGTTCATCTAGGTTGGACTCTATCTGGAGCTGGAAGTTCTGGGCTAAAGGTTGGAGTTGATCATCTTAGAGAGCTTTTCCAGCCTTAGTGCTTCTGTGATTCTATAAACATTAGGGCTGTAGAGACCATGAATGATCATTTAGCTCTGCTTGCCATGCAGAGGAGGATAAGGTAAAGCTAGACTGCTCTTTAGAGGTGCTTTATTTAGGATGCTTTATTTAAGCTCACTCTTGCAGGCTGTGACAAGGAGTGTGGGTTACCCTCACTGGAGCACTCCCAGGCAGCAGCAGGTCTGATGGGTGTCCCAGAGGTCCTGGAACCTTGAAGGGTCCCTGGCTCTGCTCAGCTCATGGATAGACAGGAGGGGAAGGGAGGTGAGATTTCTGGTTTGGGAGGGGTTGGCCTTGAATCCACCTTGTATTTTCTTGAATGATACAAAACTGTCATGTAGAGCAATCAATACTGCATTTACTGAAGTGCTTGGAAAACCTGGCTTTGGTGATCTTGGCTCTTCCAGCACAGCCCAGGCCCTTTCCTTGGTTAGGATTCCCAGTGCATGTTTTAAGCAGTGCATGTTTAAGCAGTGATGATTTCTGCCACAGCCAAACCCCAGATGGAGCAGTCCAAACAAGGCCCTTCCTCCACCAAGTAAACATGGAATAATTGCCTCCTATTTCATGTGTATGGAACTCCTCTCAACACAGTCTGCCATCAGATGCTTTACTCTGAGCTGCCAGAAACTCCAGATCTATTTTTCCCTGCAGTGTTCTGTGAACACTTACTCATAATTTGGTATTTCCCATTTGCATTTTTTTTTTGTTTAGAGTTTTATTTTAGTAACATTAAAGCATCTATAATGCATGAAGGAAAATGTAGTTTTCTCATTAGTATGTCAGTGAAAAGAGCTAGAAAGGAAAGTGATGAGGGTAGGTGACCAGAAATCAAGGTGTTTCTCAGACAGAACATACTGATTTTGGGAATCAGTGAGGGAATTCCTCAGCAATCAAGATTGGAACTGCCAATCCCTGAGCTTTGTCCCTCTGCTCCTGTCCTACCCCTGTGCCCACACAGCTCAGGCAGAGCCTTAAAAGAGCTGGGTTTTGTTGAGTGGAGCCCCCTCAGTCACAGAATCCCAGACTGGTTTGTGCTGGGAGGGACCCAAAGCTCACCCAGTGCCAGCCCTGCCATGGCAGGGACACCTCCCACTGCCCCAAGGTGCCCCAAGCCCTGCCCAGCCTGGCCTGGGACAGAAAAGTCCCTTCACATTTTAATTTTATTGTAGTTAATCACTGACATTTCCATAACATGACATTTCCAAGTCCATGTCTGGACTTGTCACATAAACCCAGAGCTGTGAGAAGATCCTGGGTGTCTCCTTCCTTCAGGTACAATGTGCACAAACACTGCTCATGCACTGAAGCATTCCTTATAAATTATTAACCTTCCATGCCTCTTACCTCCCTGCTCTTAGAGCAGAGCTTTGGAACCAAGAGCCTGGGATTTGTTTTTACAGTTGAGATTTGTGAAGTGAAACAGCCACACACTCTCCTGTCCACTGTGAAGGAGTGAACAGAACAGAATAAACAGATTTTCTGAGGTAGAAGTAGGTTTCATGTTCTGGTCTGCACCCCAATACTAATTATATCATTATATATATAATAATCTGTATTTCACATGCATACAATAATAATTATTATATATTTGTTACACACAATTGTACACAGGTCAGCACACAACCACAACTTCTTGGCCTCAGTTAGCTGTAGAGTCCTGTCCAAAGCTGCTGGAATTCTAATTAATTTCTCACTGAAATCAATGGAAATGTTTTCATTGATTCTGATTGAGCTGTTTCAAATGAAAGCATCATCCTGTCCATGCTCATTTGCAGATGTTTATCCAGACATTTCCTCAACGTAGTTTTCTGGGGTCTTATATTTCCTATGTTTTGGTTTTGGGTGTAATTGTTGTGTGCTTTGGTTTTGATTAATTTTTTGGTATGTGTCAGAATTGTGGAAGTTTCTTCCTAACCTCACTTTCCTAATGATAAACACTGGAAGGAGATCAAACCAGCTCTGTATCTTTAGAAATGTATGGCCTGCCTTGATAGCAGCCTATCAGAGAATGTCAAGAGCATAAAAAATGACAGCCCTGCTCTCCTGCACGCCAGGCAGCTTAGTGGGAAGGGAAGGGCCTGGAGGAATTGCAATGCAGCCCCTCAGTGCAGAGGCAGGGAGTGCTGGGAGGGAGGGGAATCCAGCCTGCCTGGGAGAATCCTCCTGCAGGAAGTTGCCGGTTCTCAGGCAGGGAGCAGACTCACAGCTGCCAGGGGGTGAGGCACCAGATGTGCCCAGCTGTTGCTGACTGCCCAGCTGGCACGGCCCTGAGGGCTGCCCAGACAGGGGGCACCTCTTGTTGGGGTCTCTGGCTGCTCAGAGTGACCCTGAGATGTGTTGGAAAGTCTCTTTTCCCAGCCCGGTGCTTGAAGAAGCAGTCAGGGCTCTTCAGTTCTCAGTCTCAAGGTTGTTTGTTGTTCCTTATCTATAAAAAATTTTCTCCTGCCCTGCCAAGGTCCATCCAGCAGGACAGTTCCAGGCACTCTGCCTGCCCCCAGGGCAGTGTTATGTGTTTATACTAAAAACTACTTATACATTATTTACAATAACTTCCCAATACCTCAGGGATTGCTCCTATCACCTATGTTACACAGTGAGCTTCTACTCTAGACCAATCTGTAAGTGCCAACATCACAGCAGAAGATGGAGGCCAAGGAGAAGAGGAAGAAGAAGAAGAAGGAGAAAGACGGGATACACCCAGTTCCCTCCATCTTGCCTCCTGAACCCCCATACCAAAAACCCCAAAATCGACTTTTCCACCCTGTGATAACTTCACCATTATTCTACCTAAACTGTTGTGGCTTGCTGATCTTCATCTAAGGTTGGTAATTTGCTCCACAGGTGTTTTGGGCTCTGTGCCAGGGCTTCTGAGCCCCCTGGCAGGGTCCTGGCCATCCTGGACAGCCAGAGGGATGTTCTGGGTTCCCACAGGGGCTGAGCATTCAGCACCACCGTGTCTGTCAGTCTGTCTGCCCCTCTGATGGCAGAAACCAGCACCAGGCAGAGCAGCGGGGCCTGGCAGCTGCTGACAGTGCTGCAGCACCAGGGACAACTCATTCCTGGATCGTGGCCTTGCAGTGGGTTTTTCTGGATAAACATGGCTGCATTCAAACTGGGACATCAGGAGCTGCAGTGCAGGGACCAGTGGTGCCAGCCCCATCTTATTGCAGCCCTACAGCAAGGAAAAGCAAAGGAGACCCTTCCCAAAAGCAGCACCTCAAGCCAAAGGTCAGTTTTTTCAAATGATGGACTCATACCAAAAATACCCCATCCCAAATGCAGCAGTGAGTGTAGGGTCATGGCAGTGACATCCAGGTGACAGCCAGGATTCTGTCAGATGAAACAGAATAACAAAGAGAGGCATTAAATTGTTCTGCCTTCAGATGGGAGTTTTGGTAGAAGTTTTAATAAAACACCTGTACCATGAGGCACTCATACTCCTCTTTAGGCATTAAGTCTTAAGGAGCAAATTGAAGAAAAGATTCCTGTTACAAAGGAGAACATCCAGAGGAGCTGAATGCCAGGGAAACAGGGCATCCAGCCTTTGTGACCTGCTCTGCAGCCCTGCTAACATCAGAGGGGCCAGGGACACTTGGAAATGATGGTACAAGCTATAAATATTCCACCTGCTTCCCTGAGGCTTCTAAAACTGTAATTCCTGCCTTGGGCTGCTCATCTGCTTCAGGAAACAGGAGTCAGTAGTAAACAGCAGCCACTTGCCAAAAAGCATCTTGACTGAGGGAGGGACAAATGACACAGATTTTAGCAGCTATTGTCCCCGGGTTTTTGTGTCTGCCACTGTGACACTTGATTTGCAGCTTGGAACTTTGCTGTGGTGACAAAAGTCTGCCTGTAATGAGGAGGAGTTGGGAGTTTTTCATCAGTTATTCTCTGCTGAGAGCTGGCAGCTGCTCCTGCTGCTCCCTCGCTGTGCAGCGCCAAGGCAGAGCTGAAGTGGTGCCAGTTCCTGGCTTTGTTTTGTGGTGCCTTTTCCCTGCAGGTACTGTGCTGAGCTCATTTTAAACCAGCTTTTGTATTATATTAAAAATAAGCTGAAGTTGTGGAGATTCTTCCAAACGTCATCTCCTGAGTGCCAGATTCAGTATAGTTGTGTTTTGTGTAGAAAGGATTCAAAGCCAACTCAGAAACAAACTGGGAAATTGTTCCCAAATCCTCCCAAATCCCATGAGGATTCAGTGTGGAACCTGCTCTCCTCCCTCCCCTGGCACCCTCAGTTTGTTTGCCCTGAACGAGAGCAAACACAGGTTCCTGGGGGATGTGCCCTCTGACAAAGGGAATCTGGATTTTAAATGTGCCACCTTTATGCTCCTGGCTTGCCTCAAAGGCAGGTTTTCAGCCATGGAATGGGGCAGCACCTTCCAATCATTGTGGGCCAGGTAGAAAACTCAGTTTTGGAGGGTTTGCACATGCATTTTTTATTTTGTCTCTCTGAAAATTATGATTTATTTTGTCCTCTGTTTCAAAGAGCTGCGTGGGTGACACCAGATGAGGAGACTGAGAGGGGCCCTCAGCCCTGGGTGTCCCTGGCTGCAGGGAGGGCTCGGAGCAGGGCCCAGGCAGTGGGGGCAGAATTTGGAGCCAATGCTGCTGTCAAATAGCAAAAGAGCAGCTGTCTGGGTGAGACAAAATTTGAGGAGATATTCTCTTAAATTCTCTTAAAATGTATATTCTCTTAGAAGAGAATATATATTTGAAATTTATATTATATTATATTATATTATATTATATTATATTATATTATATTATATTATATTATATTATATTATATTATATTATATTAATAGTTTAAGAATATATATGATTCTTAAAATATATATTCTCTTTAAAAAGGATATAATCTCTTAAATTAAGGCTCAATTCTCCTTTTTTTTGGTCTAGAGCAGGGGCTTTTTGGCCTAGGATCAGAGCTAATTACAGAAGCTGTGATCCCCCTGGGGATGGGAAAAAGAGGAAATTTCAAAAGAGATCAGGGAGAGGCACCTGGATGTGGAGGAGCTGTGGAACTGCAGTCAGGCATATGGAGCCCAAGGAAGGGAAACATGTATAAAGAGAAAACAGGCAGAAACTCTGCTGTCCTTTGTTTTGACTTATTATAGGAAAAGAAAAATGGCAGGATGGAAATGAGAGACCACAAAAATCTTTATTTTAATGTGAGTATAGGAATCTGTGTTCAGGATGTATAAGGATAAATTCATTTAGTGCCAGTGATTACACAGGAAATGGAGGATCACTTAACTATTTTAAAGTTCAGGATGTTGTTAAAGAGAGGAAAAGGAAAGTTCTCTCCTCTTTTTGGAGTTTTTATTTTATGAGGTGGAAGGACAATAGTGTAAATACAGATTTTCTTGGAGACAGACTCTTTACTCAGGTGCTTTATGTTAAACTGAATTGCATTTAGTAACTTCAGGTATATAAAGGGATAGAAAATTTAAATGAAACATTAATATAACAGGGTTTTGCCACCAGAGGCTTTGCACCATAAAAAGTGCAAAGGTTAATGGCATGAGAAACAAAGGGCTGCACATCCTGATTAAACCAAACCCTCTCCAGTCTGTTTCCTGCTCTCCATGGGGCACCAGCACTTGTGATCTGCCAGGGTTATGGCCTTTGTTCTTTATTACCCCTTGTGATAAAAATATTCCACCATCCTGGGGCTGCCAAGCTCCTGGTGAAGGCTCTGGGGCTGTTGGCACACAGGGGATGCAGAATTCAGGTTTGGCCCTTGGGCTGCAGGGATTGCAGGGATTGGGGTTTGGACCAGAGCAGGGCTGGGGTGCTGCAGGATGGGGTCACCCTTTGTCACAGCTTTGGAAAGAGAGGGGGTTCAACATTCACATCCCCAAACACAAGGCCTGGCCCTGCTCTTCCCAGTCCCAGTGGGAGGGGGAGGATTTTCTTTGATGACAAACTGTAACCAGTGGGAAATAGCAGCAGGCTCTGCCCCACACTCTCCTCAGTCCATTGCTGGATTCAGCGGCTTCTTCCACTGTTGCTTATTTTCAAGTCCCAGTGTTGTTGTTTGCTCTATTACACTGGAATTAAAACCCAAAATATCTGAAGCAAACTACAGTGGACTCGTAACACAAGTGGTCAGGAACCATGAACAATAAAATAATACAACTGGTAATGGTGAACTGAGCACTCTGGGTGATTTGTTTTAAAAAATCAGGTTCTGCTTGACTGCCAAACCTATGGGTACAACAAGGGTTTAATTTACCATATGAATTTCTTTGACAATTCTACATGAATAACATAAGTCACTAGTGGTAATATATATAAAAAATATATTCTGAAAGAACTTTTTTGTTTTCTGCTATAATTCATTAAATAATGCCATAAATCAGTGGGAAAATCTGAAGGCTGATTTATGTTTAAAGAAAGGTTTTCAAACTCTTTTCAGAGAGTGGGGGAAGCTAAGGGTACTAGTGTGAAGTAATAGCTAGATTTGTCAGGCACTTTCTGTCAAAAGATTTACAATTTCCCAGAAGAAATGGAGTCAGGGGAATGAAGTGTGCCAGATGTCTCAGTCACTGTGACAAAATCAAAGCCACTCTTAGCATGTAGTACCTGAGTGTAGGGCTGCAGATGATTATAAATACATGGATAAGTTGTCAAAATGATCTTTTGACACTTGACTATTCAAAGATATTCTATTATTAATTCTCTATAAACCAGTAATTAAATGATTCTTCTTTACTACTCCTTCAAGGTATTCCAGTTCTTTAAAGCACCCTTGGGCTCCTGAGGTGCCTGTGGGTGACCCTTAGATGTGCCCAGCAGAGATCTGAGTGCTGATAAGGGTTCATGTTCTGGGAGATAGCTCAGCATGGGGCTGTGCACTGGAAACCTTTCCAGTGGGTTTGTGCTGCTGTGAGGAATGAACCCATTCCCAGAGTTGCTCTGCATGGCAGCAACCAGGTCTCAGTTTTTCCTGATCCTTTGGGTGAAGCACAGAGCCAGGCACAAAGCACAGCGTTCTGAGAGCCTCCATGAGGTGACAGTGAGGGTCCGAGGAGAGGAGGTTCTGGTGCAAAGCATCCTCAGTGTCTGCAGCTCCATGGCCCAAAGGAAGGGGTTTGAGTTCACTTTCCTGCCCCCTTCCCCTCTGAGGTTTGCACGCTCTTAAACTGTGGGGGTTTTGATGCTTTAATAATGTTCTCTGTCAGATTTCTTTCTGGAGGGCATCACTCTGTCTCTTCAGTTTTCTCTGAGATTGTTGCAGCTCTCCATGACACAAACTTCCCTTTGTGCTGTCTGGGCACCACAGCCTCTGGGCTGCCAGGAAGAGTCCCAGGCATGGGGTCTATGGATAGGGAAAAATAACTGCAGTAAGGCTGCAGTGAATAAAGACCCAGCCAGTGCCCACTGGGGTTGTGGTGCTGTTGTGAGGGTCCCCAGGATGAGGTGAGAATTGACTCCAAGTTAATTCTAGGCTGATATATATCATATATATTATATTATATTATATTATATTATATTATATTATATTATATTATATTATATTATATTATATTATATTATATTATATTATATTATATTATATATCACATCATATCATATCATATCATATCATAATGATATACTAAAACTACACTAAAGAAAGAGAAAGGAGACATCAAGAGGCTAGAAAAGAATGCTAATAAAAACCCCTGACAGACCAGAGTCCCAATACAGCTGGACTGGGATTGGTCATTAATTAAAAACAATTCACATGGAACCAATCAAAGATGCACCTGTTGTTAAAGCAACCTCCAGACCACATTCCAAGCAATCGGATAATTATTGTTCACATGTCTTTTCTGAGCCTTCTCAGCTTCTCAGGAGAAAAATCCTGGCAAAGGGATTTCTCATAAAATGTCATGGTGCCCATGGCTGGAAGCTTTGCTGACACCCTGGGGTGAGGGATGAGGGCTCAGCACTCAGGGGATGCCAGGCTGGGGGCTCCACTCCTCAGGGCCAGGACACACTGGGATGGTGAAGGGAAGCTCTGGGAAATGCTGCTCTGAATTCAAAGAGACCTTTGAAAGGCTCTTTCCAGCCCTGCAGAGGAGGAAGGAGACACAGTGGGGGGACAGGTGGAACAGATGCTGGGTGCAGGTAAAATCTGAGCAGCTCCTGAAAGCTCCACAGCACAAATCAGTTCCCACCCAACCTCTGCATCCCTCCTCCTTCTTTGCACTGCTCTGTTCCTTCACAAAAATATTATTGCATTGAAAGCAGAACAAGGCAGGGGACAGAAATACCTTGGCTCCAGCACAGAGAAGACAGATTTGCTCTCTAAGATTTGTCACCTGGAAAAATTTGCAGTTTCCTTTGATAACAAATAACACACAGAGCAACAGGAAATCTGCCAAGCATGGCAGAGGCTGTAAGTCACCACTAACAGGGACACTTCATCAGTGCAAAGCCATGAAGAGAGGGAAACACAACCACTGTGGCCCCACTGCATGGGAAGCCAAAGCTTGAGGGACACCTAGAACCCACATAATTCATGAAGATTGAGAGCAGTGTGTGAAAGGCAGCAGGAGCTGAATGATGAACTCCAGATTATTCCAGTGCAGGGCCAGGAGAGGCTGAAGGAAGCACTCAGCTTTCTCTGCCCTGGTTTGGAGTCAGTCCTGCTCCCAGGGCTTGTCAGTGCATCAGTGATGCCACCAGAGCTGGGCTTGCCTTGCAGAGAGTGAGGAGAGCTGGAGAGCAGAGGGCTGGGAAGGCAGAGATGGAGGAGCAAAGGGCAATCCAGCACTGGCAAACTGGGAATCCTTAGAGTGATTACTGGGGCTTAGAGCAGCATTGGTATCAGGATGGAGCTGCTGCACTGGACCCATTAAGAGAGAGTCACCAGACAGTTCTTTAAGTTGGAAATTCATAATTACTTTGGCTTTACCCAGAAGTGTAATGTATTTAATTCTTTCCCAGTGCTGGACCAGGCAGTCAGTAATTACACTAATAGTGTTATCTCCCTTATTAAAGAATGTCTTATCTGAGTAATATTGCTCATTTATATGCATCTGGTATAATTTGAGTTTTCAGGACTTTTTATGATCATATATATGGTTTTGTCTTTCTTTTGATTCTTCCTTACTCCTTAGACATAATGTCTTTCTTGGTTGACAAAATGCCATTTCTATCTCTGGGTTTAAACTGGTTTCTAGCAACAAGGTTAAGTTTTAATTCTAGCAGGAGTGTGAGTCTGACCCAAGAGTTCTGGCCCTCCCCTTATCTCTGCTAGCAAGGGTGGGGCTGCTCCAGCTGTGAAATATCCTCACTGGTGCTCCCAAGATTCCCCTTCAGGCATGCAGGCAAACAGCGGTTTTCATATCAGCTGTTCCAGGTTTGCTTGGAATCTTAATATTTTTTAGATTATTTTTTAAACAAAGGAACTGTTGTGACAGCTTGTACCAAGTTACCTACAAAAAGCTATTTCTCTTTCTCTTGAGTTTGCACTTGAATTTTCTTGTTGTGCTGCTTTGTGACACGTTTGGGTTTGATGATGACACCATGAACTTGTCACCTTTTATCCAAGAATTTTTCCTTTGTAGCTTTCTGAGTGCATTTGCTGAACTATGAGATTGAAATTTAAATTACTTCAATGCCTTTTATAACCCTTGTAAGTATGAATTATATTTCTTAATTATCTTTTCCAGTATTTAGGCATCTCACAGATTGGGAAACAGATTTTTCAAAAAGATATTCTTGATTATACAATACACTTGGTGTTTCTTTCTCCATAGGAATTTAATTTTTATTGAAGTCATTAAAACTATTAATTTTTGGTTGGAAAAGCTACACTTGGGCCTCTCAGGAAAGCAAGACTCCTGTCTCCAGGGAATTACAGACCACATCTCTCATTTGCCTGTTTTCCCATGGGCTCTGGCCCCCTTTGGGTGCCAGGGGACTCTGGCACAGCCTAATCCCAACACCTTTGCTTTGAAGTTATTACTTAAATCATTGTAAACAATTGTAAACAATGATTGTATCCATTAAAAATTCCTCTTAATGTGCCTGATTCTCTCCAGGAGTGAAGCTGTGTAGTCAAAACGCTGTAACACATCCCCACTCCCATGGCAGCCTGCTTGCTCTGGCCTAATTATTCTTTACACACAGCTTTTAGAGAAATGTGTTACTCCAGTGAGTATCTCCAGTTCTCAAGTGAGATCTGTCTTTTGCTGTGAGAATTCAGATAAACATTCACTGTGTAATGAAATACCCACAGTTTTCACTGGAGCAAGAGGACTACATTTAGCCATAATTATACTGTACTCTGGGCCATGTGTGAGATCCTGATTCAGTTCAGAGTGTGAATTAAAGTGGAATCTTTTTGCTTTAAAAAGAATTGACCCAAATTCCAGATCATTCCTTGGGAATGCCCCCATTCCCTCCCACCCATTCACCATGAAAAATGGTAAAGTCAGAGTTTCATCCTGCTGAAGGGAAGAAGAGGGGAAATGTTTAGGATCAGAGGAAAAGTAAAGGATTTGGAGCCAGAGAAGGGGGACATTTCCCATCAGCTCAACAGAAAATTCTGATAGAAATTGCTGAAGTACAAAATGTGAGGGACCTTAGGGGCAGGCCAAGAGCAGCAATCAGAGGAAGGGCAGCAAGTGCAGCACCACAGATCTGAGGGGTTTCCAGAACTTCCAATCCCTTCTTTGTCCAAACAGTTTCAATGAAAAAACTCAGTGTGGAGGCCTCAGGGACAGCTCTGCAGCAGCATGCAGGAACCAGCCTGGCACTGCCACAGCCCTGGGGACATCCTGGGGACGTCCTGGAGAGCTGGCCCTGCCTGGGGGCTCTGCTGAGCTCCAGCCCCAGCTCCAGAAGGGAAATGCCATTTGCTTCACTTGCTCATCACTCAGGAAGCCCTGGGGACTTGGCCCCAGCACCCCGAGGCTCAGAACATCCTTCCTCTGCAGATATGGGCTCCAGACCTGCTGCCAGAGACAGGGGACACAGCAACATTCCATCTTCTCCTGTAAAAAACAGGAAAAGTGGGCTTCCCTGTGCTGTACCAAGGCTTTCTTGTCCTGAGGACAGGAATTAGCTTTTCTGTGTCTGACTTCGCCTCTTACACAGCTGCAAATCCTGGGAAGGCTGAGTTACATCTCTACAGAAAGGACTAACAAAAATGTGGGGTTACTTTTAACAGATAGCAGTAGTTTCACTTTTCCTGGGATGCTGATAGCCTGTCAGTGGAAAAATGTAGGCTTGGACAGTCTGGGGGTGATTTATCTTCCTATGAAACCTGGCATGAATTTCCCAAACACTTCTAGTTCATGATAACACATCTTCTATTTCACTTCCTTCCATTGTTAGACAGAAAACATCACCTGATGAGTGGCCACAAAACCCATCATGAAAAGGTCTCCAACCCAACTTTTACCATGCACAAGTGAAAACAACAGAAGTTTTATGAGCTGGCCCACCCATGTTGGAAATATTCAGTTTACATGTGCTCCTCGAATAAATGGCACTGGAGCCAGCATCTTCAGCCATGAAAGGTACCCTTCTTAGTGTTCTCTCAGCTCTGACAGCTAAAAGGTTTTAAACACTGAAGAATTAATTATTCATTTTAATTAATTGTGAACTACTGTATTTAAAAAAATACAAAAAAAAGCCCCAAAACCAAGTATCTGAATCCCAGCATTTTAATTGCCACAGGAATGATTATAATGACCTAGAAACTCTGAAGTTTTGAGGACAGAGCAGTAGAGTATTCTTAAAAAGCATTTTCCATCTGCTGTGTGGTGGTAGTTGCTACAGACTGCACACAAAGGCCTCAAACACCAACTCACTAACCAACCAAAGAATTTAAATTAATCTGTATAAATGAGAAGAAATTCAGTGATGCCTCATTCATTCCAAGTTCTCGGGTGTAACAAAAGTTTCCCCACATTTGCAGAGCTCAAACCCTTTTTTATTTATCTTTCATTCAGCCAAACATAAAAGATGGGATGATTCAAGAAAAAAAAAAGTCCAAGCAAGGTGGAAGACAGGCATTCCCTGAACTACCATTTGGAGATTCTGGCTGAAGTGGGCTGCAGGACCAGGGTGTGTCACTATCTCAGCCAAGGAAGTTGGTTTTGGCAGCAGCTGCTGGACTCTGAGGAGGCTGATGATGATATTCTGCTCTTGAATAGAAAAAACATACAGAACCAGCAGGTCAGATCAGCCTATTCTGTTAAAAGGAAGGTTATGGAAATCTCCCTGTTACAGCATTTCCAGTGGCCATCTCTGCAGGGAAGGAGCAAAGCTGGCTCAGAGTGCATGGAGAGAGGAGCTGAGAAACCCCGAGCAGCTCCAGAGCCTGCCTGGGATCCATGAACAGAAACCTGAGCCCAGCCACTGAGCCCTGCAGCCACAGAACTCAGTAAAAATGGGAAATTGTAGTGCCAGTTCTAATAGTGCTTGTTATATTATCTACTACATTAAATCCCTGACAAATATTTAATGGGATTAAATCTGTCTTCTACTCTAGATTTATACAGCACTGCCAGGGCATAAACTTCATTAAACTCTGTGTAACAGATATTTGAATCCTAACTAGGAAGTCTCATTTTCCAACATCACATCAGTTTTAGCTTTTCTATTTTATCCCTATTCAGTCATCACTTCCCATTAATTTATGTTTTTACTCACTTCCCTTAGCTTTAGCTGCTTCTCAGGTACTTATTTCAGCAGCCCTGTGCTCAGGTTCCAGCCCATGCTCTGGGACAGGACTCACTCTGTGCCCAGGAAGGAGCTGCTTTTCCTCAGTAAATGTTAAAATCAATGAGATCTGACAGATTCAGTGCAAAAGGGAACTGTGTTTCTCAGGATTATATTCATGGAACACAGAACTCTGTGCGTGAGTTTATGGGTAAGTGCAAACAGATTTTCCTGTAAAGTTTAGAAATAAGAAGGAAAACTTATCTCCACTTCCTTTTCTGCTTTAGTCAGCAACATCCAGCATTAATTCATGAAAAGACACAAATTTCCCCTTTCTGTTCTGTTCTACTGAATTAATAGATGCACCTATTATGATTCTTGCCTAAAAGCAAACAGACAAGGTGCCTTCCCTCCCCTGGGCCGTGCTGGAGCCCAGCTCTCTGCAGGTACATTGGGATTGTGCTTCTTGCAAACAGCTGCTCCCTCCTCTGCCCTGGTGCCTCCAGCCAGGAAGGCAGCCCTGAGCTTGTGTTCAGGAGCTGGATGGATATATTCAACAGATGCTTCAGCACTCTGGAGCCAAGCTGGCAGTTGTGCACCGCTGGAACAAACATGCCTGGGAAAATCGATGCATAATTAATTGATTTGCTCACTCAAAACTTCAGTGATGATTGCAACAGCCCCCAGTTATGTAGATTTTTTGCTACCAGCTGTGGCTTAAATGAAATTAGTTTGGCCCATGTGAATATATATTATTTACAGTCAGGTCAGGTGCTGAGCTGTGGATTCATCTCCTGCAAACCCCTCATTCGTTGCACTCTGAACTGAAGGAAAGCTTTTCCCTCTTATGGTGAATTTTTCTTTCTTTCACTCAGCCCTCTCTCAGCTCCTTTTATCTTCCAGTTTCATCCTTACCTTTAGATGAATTTTTGCTCTTGCTCCTTCACTGGCTGGAAGTTACTGGAGCTGTAAAAGCACAGCAGAAACTCAGTGATGACCCTGAGATGTGACCATATAGGAACTCACTTTGCAACCCCTAAATAATCACAATAACTGCATATATCAACATATGGCAATAGAAATGTGATATTGCCATCTTTTTCCATGGTTCACAGCATCTTTTTTCTTTTAAGTGCAGAGCATAAGCTTCAAACACACCAGGCTGCACAACATTTGTACTAATGCTGCCAAGCCACCCTCTAAAATATTTTATGAACCATGAGAACATTTTAATCTGTTGGCATTTCCTTAATTAAGACAGTTTTACTGCTGCTTGAAACAGAGGTGTTACATTAGCTGAGGATCTCTGCACTGGGTAAATTATGGCATCTGTCTTCTAAATAGAAGTTTGCATTACACATTGAGGAATGAACTGGTGTGCATTTAATCCAAATGGATGATCAGAGGTTTTTGAAAATTAATATCTACCTTTCTAGGAGATTTCCATTATGTTAAATTACGTTTTTAAAAGCCCATTGCATGAGTAATGTTAGTGCATATCAGTTCATAACATTAGCATTTCCTGCCACAATGGAGCCCTTGAAAATGTCCACTGAAAAAACACAGATTGTTTAAGATTTACTGCTTTGTAAAAATTCTAAGAAATGCTGCTCAGGTGGAAATATTTTTTACCTTACTGCGTCAAACTGCACAATACAACAAATTAATTTGCTGTGATTGTATATGCCAGTGGTAGGAAATTATTCATACATATCACACATATAACATTTAATGACTTTCAGAATCTTGCATTTTCCCCTAATAAAACACATAAATATTACACATTCCCACCCTAAGACATTTACTGCTTACAACAGGTGGAGGAACTATTCTGCAGAAAGCCATGGTTTCATGCTTTTTAAAAGGTGTAAGAGCTCGTATATGGATGATTTTTAAAATAAGAATGAAGAGGTGATTTCCAATCCCTTGGAATTGCTATGGATACAGCAGTGTATCCATACAGCAGATATTGGGGCTGAGGAAGAGTCAGCTTTGGAACTATTTATAGCAGAACTGAGGTCTCTTACTTGAAAGACAGCTTATAAAGCCCAGTAATTGGTGATTTCAGCCCTGACAGAAGCGTGTCTGTGTGAGCAGCAGGATCAGGATCAGCAGGGACATGGCCAAAATGTTGTGTTAAAAACCAGCAGTTTCATCACAGAAAAGGTCAGAGCTGTTCTGGGAGGGCTTGGAGGTTTTCAGATGCTGAGGACAAGCAGAGGCAGCAGAAGGGAAAGTCCTGAGCCTTTAATCAGTGCTGGGAGATGCAGAACAGCTGGGGCTGCTAAACTCTGCACCAAGAGCTCTGCTGCTCTCAAAGCCCTCCCCAGGAGACCCTCAGAGGGGATGGATGGATGGATGGATGGATGGATGGATGGATGGATGGATGGATGGATGGATGGATGGATGGATGGATGGATGGATGGATGGATGGATGGACGGATGGACCTCAGTACAGCTGGGACACAGCTGCACCCCTGGCTCCTCACTCAGGGCTGCAGGAGGAGCTCCTGGCTCCCCTGCTCTCAGGAATGGCAGATGGGGGGTGCAGCCAGGGAATTCTCTCTCACAGGAGCAGTTTAATGGCTCAGTGACCTCACAGGATGCCAGGCCTGAAGCTCTGGATCCTCACCTGGGGAAATCTTTCAAAACTTCTGAGTTTTCAAAACTTTCAAGAGAAAGCCTCAGTGGTTTAAATTGCTTAAAATGCTGGAATTTCCTTGTGTTGTCCTAATCTTCCCACTTTGTTCTTTGGCATGGGGATTTCACCCTTCCTGCCCTATCCCTCAGTATTGGTGCTGGTGCTCATTGTCCATAGGCATTCTCAGCAGTGCTGTGCAAATCCTGTATTCCCTGCAGAATTATGACTTTCTCAGCTCAGAAAATCAGCACAAGACTGCACATGAATTAAGGATTTACCTCATTATGGGAATGGACCAAACCCACAAGCAGTGGGTGTGGCACTTCATTGTGTGATTTAGAGGCCATGGAATACCCAGTCCAAGGTTGGACATGATGATCTGGAGGTCCTTTCCAGCCTCACTGACTCAGTGATTCCATGGCTGGGATTGGAGGCGGGGGAGCTGCAGCACCAAGAGAGCCAAGGCTGGGAGGGTGCAGGAGAGGACTGGGATGGGTTCCAGTGTCCCCCCCCTGCCCCAGGAGTGTTTCCAGCAGGGGGATGCTGCCCTTGGAGCAGCCTGCTGGCTCTGCCAGGGTGCCCAGGGATGGGGAGTTGAGCCAGGAGGGCTCAAGGATATTTTCTGTGCCAGGTACCCACAAGCAGACCCTCCCCAGCCCCAGCCCCAGCCCCAGCCTGCTGGTGACTGACCTGCCAGAACCTGTTGGCACTTTGGTGTGTGAGTGATTCAGCCCAGGGTGCTCTCCTCCCTCTCACTTTTCACTGCATTGAAATTGGACATTCTACATGTGGAAATTACAGGTTCCTGCCTCTGAGGGTGATTCACACAACTGCACAACAGGCACTTGTTGAGGCATCCAGCATGACTTCATCCCTTGCTGTTGTTTCAGCAACTGAAAGAGGCTTTATCTAGGATGGGTTTCTGATCCTTTACATAGATTATTTTTGTTCTTTACATCACACTTGTCCATGATCATCCTTTTTTGATTGTTTCAAATCCATAAAAGCATGGGACTAAGAAATAGTTTGCACCTTCAATTCTCCAAATGCTGGAGGTCACTTCTATTTCCTTTGATGTTCTTGGGCCAGACACAAATGTTCTGAGCCACTTTTCCTTTGTACCATGGTGTGGAAAGCTGGAAGTTAATATCACCTAGGGATGGGGCCAGGCACACAGCTGGCAGACTGGGATACAGCTGCACTTTGTCCTGAGCAGTCAGGAGCAGAACCCCAGGGTGGGCATGGCTGCACAGGGTCCCCTGGTCCCCCAGTGACAAACTGGAGGGGTGGGGTGAATCTCTGGTGTGGCTCAGAGGTCAGCCCTGGGAACTCAGGTGGCTTCAGAGGACCAAGGCCATGGCTGGGACCCCTGTGAGTGCAGGGACAAACACAGGGCAGGTGACACAGCTTGGTGTGACACAGCTTGGTGTGACACCAGCAGCCACTCTGCCTGAGAAAAAGCAGCTGGATGGAATAGGCTGAATGCTGGCTGTGCAGACTGAAATGTTTCCAGCCTAAACAGGAGGTTTTCAATCCAAAATAAGGTTATCTTCTCCATGGGGCATTGTTTGGTGACCCAAAGTGCTTTGCTGGGATGATTTCAGGGGGTTTGTGTATCAAGGGAGCTCTCACAGGACTGGGGCAGCTCCTCTGCTGTAACCCAGCACCAAACACTGCTCCTGAGTCAGCACCTCTGCCTCAAGAGCTGCCTTCCAGAGACAGGGAGAGAGCAAATCCTCCTGATTATCAGTGCTCTCCTCCTGAAGGGATCTGGGAACAGACGAAAGGCAGCCACACAGCATCTGTGTGCCCCAGCCTGAGCATCCCCAGTGCTAAGAAAAGAACATGGAACTTGTGTCTGAGATCCACCTCAGTGATACCATCCCAAATTTACCTCACTGCAGGAAACTCCATTGCCAGATGTGCACAGGCACAAGCCAAAATACCCCAGGAAAACATCCCCAGGGGAAAAAGTCTTACATTTACCTTGAGAGGATGAATCTCAAATAGTTCTCCCACAGGATTTTTCACCTTTCCATAATTGTGAAGCAATGATGGTTCAAGCATGAAATTTATTAAAGTCTTGGCTCCCAAACCTGAAGGTTTTGGGTATCTGTAGAAAGCTGTGGGTACCACATGAGCCTCTCCACAGCACTGAGCAGTGCCATGCAGTCCTGGGTGTTTTCCCTTTAGTAAGGGAAACATTTTCCTCTCTGCAAGGAGGCATTGAGGAGTCCATTAGCAAAACTCCCTGAATGGGGACAGCTCAGGGACAGGGACAGGAAGGGAAACAATTTAAATTTTTAAAATAAAATAGAAAATTATTACATTCTAATATCTGTACTGACATTCATCTTGGGATGACAACCACGGAACAAGTTATATTTTCCTTCCAAGTTTGTGGGAATTTTTCCAACCTAGAGTGTGTTACAGCACATATCTCCTTAAGAGAAGTGCAGGGTTAGAGCCCTTTGCATTCTGCTGGAAATTTACCCCTGGACCATTCCCTACCAGGTTTTGTGCAGATTCAATGTGCTGCTGCCACCAGATGGCCCTTGTGGTGGATTCTGTTGGGAAAATCAGTGCAGGAGCTCTCCAAGGCAGAGCATTAAAATCAATTTAAAGGCGGAACACTGTTTACAAACAAGGATTTTGCATAACAAGGGCCTGCTTTCTTTGCCAGTTGGATGCTGTGAGAGCTGATATGCAGTGTTTCACCAAGCAGCACATTCCCTGTCATCAGCTGAGAAGGAATGCTATGGGTGTGCAGACCTTGTCAAGAATTCTTCCTAATTTTGCACCAAACAGAGCAGGATGAAGAGCAGAGTGTCTGAATTACAGTTTTACTGACCTTGAGTTCACAAGATTCTGTAACTGCTCTGAAGTGCAATCTTGATGAATAATGTCATCAGCACCTTTCTGATGCAAAATAAAAGGGAAAATTAAAAATAAAAAAAGTGGGAAGAGAAAAGGGGAGAAGGGAAAGAAGAAGGAAGAGGGAGGGGGGAGAGGGGCAGAAAAGAAGGAAAAAGAAAAAATAAAGGAGAAAAAAAATCTCTTGTCGGGTTACAGCTGTGGATGCAGGAAGCAGAATGAGGCTTTGTCTGCTTCACTTCTGAGTTTGAATATGACAGAGATACATCCCCTTTTTCAGGAGCTCTCTGAAATGGGAATGAACACCCAGGCAAAGGCCTGTGTGATTTCCTGAGCACTGCTTTTGCTTTGTTTGTTTTGGGGAAATGCTCCACGCTCGCCCTCATAGCAAGTGTGGCAAAGGCAGTGGCAGAAATTCTGGGAGATTAAAGGGGAAAAAAACCAACAGACAATAACAGAGGCCAAAAAGGAATGAGTTGAAACCTGCTCCCAGTCGTAGCTGCACCTTTTTGAAAGCCCTTTTTGTTTCCAAGGATGCGTTTATTTCATCCGACATCAGAAATTCCTCGAGATCTATTTCAACTGTCAGCTTATAGCCAGCATCAAACACAGAAATGACACAGGGATGACTTTTTGACAGCCAGTTTTTGAGAAAATGTAGCTGCAAAGTGAATTTTTTGCAATGTGAAAGTCTTTCCAGGCCGCACATTGAAGCAATGGCAGAACTATGTTCCTCAACAGATCTGAGTAATACAAACACAATTATGAGACCTTCTCTTTACATTTCTTCTTGGAAAAGATCTTTTTCAGGTGAAAGGCAGAGCCAAACATTAATAATGCATCTTTTTTCCTGTAGTAACTCAGCAAGTAAATGCAGTAGAGACTTTAAAATGCAGGATCACTGACAGTAAAACCAAGTTCCCAGTTCCCAGCCCTGCCACAGAATTCCTCAAAGGTAGGTTTCAAGATCACTCACCCCAAAGTATTTGATTAGTGCCACTTGTGTGCTTCAGTAAAGAGCTACTCACATGAATCAATTCAAGATACAGAGGATACTTCTTGGTTACATGGGGCAATGGAACACAGAGCTCAGTACACTGAAAGGTTTTATATGGGAATCAGGATTAGCTTTTCCATGTGGGAATGAATCAGATTTATCACATAATTTAAACTGCACCTTCTCTGCTAAGAAGGCATTTCTAAAGATAGAAATTCACTTTGTTGTCCACACAGAGAAAAGAAAGTGTCTTGAGCAGGTCGAGGATCAAAACTCTTACGAAGAAAACGGAATCAATACCAATTCAGAAGAGTAGGACAGAGGTTTAAAAGCCAAGGCACTTCTTCAATCCTTCCCTTCTCCCTCCCTTTAGGGCAGAGCCCTGCAGTGTCACAAACACAGAGGGCCTCACACATGAAGGGAAGAATCTCCCACAGGTCAGATCCTGCAGATTTTGCTGGGGTTTGGTCTTGGCTGAAAACACAAATGGATCCCATTTCCTTCTTCCCTGATATCTGGGTCTTTATGGACCTTTGCTGCCCTTGATTTTGCAAAAATACATCTCCACAGCTTCTGCCTCACTGGGATGGTGAGGCCCAAGGGGCCTCAGTGACAGCCAGGCCCTCAGGCCCTCAGTGACAGCCAGGCCCCGCATTTCCGTGCACTTCTCCCGTGTGTGGCCTCTCAGGGATCCTCCCTGAGGCTGCCAGAGCAGCACAAACCTCACAGACCTGGCAGCTGAGGAGCCCAAGCCCAATGCAGGCTGTCTTTGTGGGGTTGCTGTTCCTTGGGGAACCTCCTGGAGAGAGCTCCCTCAGAGAGCTGGGGTTCAGGGGCTCCCTCATAGAGCTGGGGTTCAGGAGAGCCCTCAGAGAGAGAGCTGGGGTTCAGGGGAATGTTCAGAGAGAGAGAGCTGGGGTTCAGGGGCTTCCTCAGAGAGCTGGGGTTCAGGGGCTCCCTCATAGAGCTGGGGTTCAGGAGAGCCCTCAGAGAGCTGGGGTTCAGGGGAATGTTCAGAGAGAGAGAGCTGGGGTTCAGGGGCCCTCAGAGAACTGGGGTTCAGGGAGCCCTCAGAGAGAGAGAGAGAGCTGGGGTTCAGGAGAGCCCTCAGAGAGAGAGCTGGGGTTCAGGGAGCCCTCAGAGAGCTGGGGTTCAAGGAGCCCTCAGAGAGCTGGGGTTCAGGGGCCCTCAGAGAACTGGGGTTCAGGGAGCCCTCAGAGAGAGAGAGAGAGTTGGGGCTCAGGAGAGCCCTCAGAGAGAGAGCTGGGGTTCAGGGGAGCCCTCTGAGAGCTGGGGTTCAGGGGAATGCTCAGAGAGAGAGAGCTGGGGTTCAGGGGAATGCTCAGAGAGCTGGGGTTCAGGTGCCCCCTCAGAGAGCTGGGGTTCAGGAGCTGGGGTTCAGAGAACCCTCAGCAGTTTGTCACCAGCTCCCAGTTAGCTCATTCCATGTTTTTAACCAGTCTGAAACCTCGGAGGGACTGGGAATAAACTGCATTTGTCATCTGTACTAAGGATTTGTTTGATCTGGAGTTCCTCCTTGTGTTCTAAAGGCCTGCCCAAGGGGAAGGCTCTAAAGAGCTGATTAACACTTTGCTGCTCTCAGGGATGGTTCTGATCATTATTCTCCTCTGGATAAATCACACAGATCAATTCTGACAAAGGAACATGTACAAAGAGACTTATGAAAAATGAAGCTCCTTCTTTCTGTGCTGCATTTCCAGAACTTACATCTCCATCTCTTCTTTGTAGCAGCAGCACTTTCCCTTTGCACTTTTCCTTTCGAGTAGAATTCCAATTCATCTTTAGAGTGAATCAAGTTGCTTTTGCCTGCAGCTACTCATTGGCAGGGTCAGTTCTGGAAGATCCTCTGGCTTAGCAAAACTGTTCCCTCTGCCAGTCTGTAATCCCCCTCCAAAGTGTTCACTGAGCACTTTGCTGCCACGCTGCTTTGTCATTCCCTGTAACATATTTTATAGGCTGTGATAGAGCCTCCTCTTGAGAGAACCCCAAAGCTTCCAAAAGCAAGGACTTTTTTTTCTTCTTTTCTTTTTTTTTTAGCATTTCAGCTGGAAAAGCTTCCAGAAGTTACTGCATTTCTAAAGAGAGTGGGATCAATGCTTTTCAGGAGTCCTAAACTAAGTGAAACCTTGACTCACAGCAAGAGCTCTGTTTGTATGACCAACCACCAAGAGGCTGGGGCTGCACCACGTCCATGGGAGCATTTTAATTGTGAGCTTTTAATAGTAACAGGAAATGTGCAACAAAAGCTACATTCTCCATAAGGCCAGCACCCCCTTGGGCTGGATTCCCCCACTCTTCACAGCGTTTCACTGCCCTTGCTCATGCAAGACCAGAAAAAAAGGCAATATTTGACAATCAGGAGGTGGCAAACACATTTTTTCATGTAAGCTTGGACAGAAATAACCATGTTGCCCTACAACCTTCCCCAGCTGAGCAGAGCTGAACTCCTGGCTCTGGGGCCCCCCAGGCAGCTGCAGCACCAGGGAGGGAGGGAGGGAGGCTGGAGCTGCACACACCAGGTCAGCTCTAAAGGGCTGGCTGAGGCTCCCAGGCTGAAATTGTAAATACAGACTATTCCTAATGATCCAGCACCTCCCATCCCTCTGTGTGCCTCCCAGCAGCATGAAAGAGAAGGGATAAAAAGGGATAAGAAAAGGTTGAGCCTCCCTGACCTCAGCGTTTTCTTGTTCAGCTTTTCATTTCCTGATTTGGAATCTTTACCTGAGACACCTTGAGGTTTAGTGCTGTTTCTTTGGGCAAGAAGCAATTGGAATTGATTTGTCCATTTTGTGATGTGCTTTTCTTTTTTGGAAAAGGATAGAAGAGTTTCCAGTCTGAATTTGCAAATCTATTTTTAAGCCTTGCTGCAAATAAAATGAAAGAACTTAAATTTCCCTCAGCTGTTGTCAGCGATAAAGCTGGGGGGTGATTTTTCCTCCTTTTGTACAAATGAAATGTTATTTCTCCTTCTCTTCACACGTGTATATTTATATATAGAGTGATATATTATGGGTTCCTCTCAAGAACAAAAGGATATGGTGGAAATCTGAACAACTGCAGACTGATAAAAACAGTGAGTCAGAGCAAACCTGGGCTGCTCTAATTGCACTGGTACAAATATACCTTAATGACCACAGGATCAAAAATATACCCCTTTAATCATTGCACAACTTTATTAGCTCATGCCCTGTTTTAGTTAATGACTGCCTGAATTAACATTGCCCTTTTCTACCTGCTATGATACACTAAAATGTTGTATTTTTGTGTGCTGATCTCATCAGCAGATAGTGCAGCTGTCCTGGGGGTGCTGCACAATTGGAAAAATTGAGAAAACTCTCCATATAACCATTAAAACCATAGAAATATATCCAATAAAAGGTGGCCTGGGTGCAGGAAAGGTGGGGAACCCAAGTCTGCAGAATTTATAGGCTGCTGCAGTTCATGTGAAATGAGTAAAATAGGATATTTTTTCTTCAAGTTCTGTTGATGACAAAGAGATAAACTGTATGGTGTGCCCTGCTTTCAAACTGTGATTTTATCCATTGGATTCAGATGGAATGAACAGGATACATGCTGGAATTATGATTAGATACTGATTTTTCAGAATGTCTCACCCTTTTTTTTTTTAACTTCTCTTGGAAGTCAGAATTATTTTCCTAAGGTAAAAAATATTGCTGTGCCATCCAAGTGACTTTCTGTTCCTGGCATTCTTGGAAGCAACCTGCCAGTTGCAGATGTGAAAAGGGAACAAGAAATTAATGATAAAAATCTTTGGTTTTCACCAGTGGAGGTGTCCAACTTAAAATGCCAGTGGCAGAACTTGGACAACACTCTCAGAGTTGCACAGGGTGGGATTGCTGGGGAGTCTGCGCAGAGCCAGGAGTGAATTCTGGCTCCCTCCCAGCTCAGGAGAGTCTCTGAAATATCCCATGGTTCTATGAAAAGAAATCTGTATTTCTGAAGACTTTGTACTTTATCACAGTTGCTTAGTCTGATCTTTCTCTAATTTCTGTTCCCATGGATGTTTAAAAAAGAATGGAATATGATCTGATTTTCATGTTTCCTCATAATCTTATTCTGGATGCAGTGTTTGCTGAAATTTGCCAAGATAATTCAGTCTAAGCATGGATATGGTAAGCATGGAAAAACTGACTCTGGCCAATTAAAGCACAGAAAAATATGAGAATGGAAATGTATGGAATCAAAATGGAATAAAACATCTTAAAATGGAAAATAGTGGGTGACTTTGACTCTGGCAGCCTATGTAATTAATCATTTAAATGATGTTTTAAAACAAAACCCAACTAAACACATGAAAACCTCTGACAGATTTCCATGAGCAAGTTTGCTTATCAAGTGTTTGTTCAGAAATGACTTGATGAAAACTTTGGTTTGGGTTTTTATTTTCTACTGAAATGCTGCTATTTGATATTTTGTTGCTTTATAAGCTCACAAACACTGCAATGAAATCATGGAACCACAAGGAGTGGTGACAAGACATGGAATCAGTGATTTTAGCATTGGTACTTCTCTTGCTTTCAAGGAGTTTCTGAAGCTGTATTTTGGGAAGGGTTTCTTTGTTTCCTTTCCTCTTTCAGGATTCAGCTTCCCACCCTGATGCCAAGGTTGTGGTTTTTGTCCCTGTATTTTATCCCTTTATGAGATGGGAAGTGTTTTCTTCTGGTATTTTTTTGCTCTTGCCCCAAGTACTTGGTACCACAGCAAGAATTCATCTCCTCCAGTCACAGTTTATCCCACAACTTAAAATATGATGTGTTCATAAAAGGTGGCCTTGATTCCAGCTCTGGTTTGGCTTCAATCTCAGCTCAAGCACCACAAAAAAATTTTCTGCACCATTTATAAAATAACTTCTTCAATTAACACCATACTCCAAATTTCATTATATTTATTGCTAAATTAGAGTTATAAGTCCCATTTAGTCCCTTTTATAAAATTACTTCCCAATTTGACAGCAGAATTTGTTCTGTTCTTGTATGATTTCCCTCTGGAGAGCCCCAGAGCCCAGAGTATCAGCCAGGTCCTGTGTGAGCCCTGGCCTTGGTGTCACTGCCACCCTGCCACTTGCCACTCCCCAGGGACAGCTGGGAGCCATTCCAGCACACCCAGTCCTTTAAAACCCAGCACTGAGTTTTCCTCTTTCCCCAAAGAAGCAAAGCATTCCTAGCTAATGTGTCCCTTTTATATTAGGGATGTATTGATATCGTTATTATTTATCCCTGTTAAATTATCACTTTATGTTTGAGTTGCTTGATACCTTACATTAACAGTGCTTTTTATTTTCCAGGACACAAGGACACAGTCCTTTCCCAAGGACTTTGCACAAGAGGACACATTTGGTTTTTGCCTGCTAACATTCCCTGATATCACTTACCAAAACAAGATATGGAAGCAGAAATCACAGAAACCAACAAAAGCACAAAGGAAATCTTTTATCAAAGGCTCATTAGAATGAAGGCTTGGTTAAAGCTGCACACTTAGATGGATTAGTTCTGGACCACACTTTGCAGGCAAACCTCCAGATTCAGCTACAGAACCTGGAGAAGCCAATTTATAATTTCTTTCATAAATCAAAAGGCAATTCCTACAAACAGTAATGATCGGTCCACTCAGGATCAGACTTAGAAAATTAAAATTGAAATTTCTGCTGCCTTGTGAAGACATCTTAAAATATGGCCTGTAATTTTACCATGCTTAGCTTGGGATATTTCAAATGCTTCAGGAGCTGGTCAGGGTAAGAACAGCCCAATTCTCCAAGTGCCATCCAAGCCAGACAGGCACTGTGGGGTGGAGCAAGCCAGGAGGCTCCTGAGAGTGGGTCAGGTATTCTCCCTTTATAGAGGAGGGGTTGAGGTACATAGATCAAGCCTAAATGCATTCCATTGAACTAAGAAAAAAGTGCAATATGATAGTATTTTACCAGAGATTATAATGAAAAGGATTTGGGGTAGGAAAAGGCATGAGGAAATTTCATGCCTTTAAGTAGAACTCATATAAACTGTTAAGAGAAATAAGATATCAGGTCTTAAAAGTGGGTTATGTTTAACCAGGAGAGGAAAAAACCAGAAACATCACAGTTCCTAAAAGATTTCAGGTCTTTATGGCTGTGCTTTCTCCTTTTTCTTATTTAATCCCTCAGAGTCAGGTCTCATCTCTCAGGCATTGTTGGTTTTGGGGGCCATGGTCCTGGTCAGCAGTGGGATTCCCATTTCCTTCTTTCCCCCAGAAACCTCCAATGAGTGCAGCACACAGGCCCCCAAATTGTTGATTTTCCTGGTGTTATCCAGCTGATCCACTGGAGAGGAGCAGGCACTGCTGGGTGTGTGGAGAGCACTCAGAATGAGAGCAGGACTTTTGTCCTGCCTTGGGACACCAGGAGGGGACACACACGTTAAATGCAAGGTGGGAAAGGGGCCTGGACCTGACACTGAAAGAGGAGACGTTGGGATGGGAAGTTAGGAAGGAATTCCTGGCTGTGAGGGTGGGCAGGCCCTGGCACAGGTGCCCAGAGCAGCTGTGGCTGCCCCTGGATCCCTGGCAGTGCCCAAGGCCAGGATGGACACTGGGACTGGGAGCAGCCTGGGACAGTGGGAGGTGTCCCTGCCCAGGGCAGGGCTGGCACTGGATGGGCTTTGAGGTCTCTCCACCCTCAACCATTTGTGAGTTCTGTGACCTACATATAAATTGTAACAACAGGATAAACTTGAACAGCAGGATAACATTCCTCAGTGTCTAAACACAGCAGCAGAACCAAGAAGTGAGGCAGAGATTTAAGGGGGCTGGGGGGGAGGTAGGAGAGAAATGCAACCAAGAAAGAAGAGGCTTCGAAGAGAATTTTTAAAGAGAGGGATGGAGGGCAGAGTTAAGATTGAGCACAAATCACTGCATGACTTCTGGATTCTTGTTTTTTTATATTACATTGACCTAATTAATTTTACATAGAAAAATATGTATCACAGGCTTTTTCTTGGTCTTATCTTCCTTTGAAAAAAATTATTTCAGCTGTTTGCTCACCCATGGCATTATTAGCCACACCAAACCATTTGTGAAACAGTGACATTTGGTGCTCAGCCTCTACACAGAACTATAAATTCAACTCTGACAAACCACCCAAGCTGGGCAGTGAGTGCAAGAGCCAGGCTCTCAGAACAGGACAGGCAAACACAGAACAGGAAGGGACCCCCAGGGATCACCCAGCCCAGCCCAGCCCCTGGCCCTGCTCTGACACCCCAACATCCCACCCTGGGCATCCCTGAGAACCTTCTCCAAACCCTCCTCGAGCTCTGGCAGCTCAAGGACCAGGATTGTGCCTGATCTCTGGTGGGCATCAAACAGCCCACGAGCCTGTGGGCAGCAGGGATGTGACTCTGAGTCTGGACCAGACCCTGAACATTTAAAAAGGATCCTCTGCAGGGTATTGTTTTTCCAGAAAACACCAAAACTCGAGACACTTTAAGGTTTTCCCAAAGGATAATGGGGTATTTTAGCAGGGAAGTTGGACTGGATGACCTCCAGAGGTCCCTTCCAGTCCCAAACTCTCTGTGACTTCTCTCTTGCCAATAATAAATGAGTAAGAGAATCCTACTTACTGAATGACCAACGTTCCCTTTCATATTTAAATCTTCCCTGGCACCTTCCCAGGCAAGAATTAACCATGTGCTACGTAGCTTATGGAAAGGGACTGTCTGAGGTAGGATGTTAGCAAGTAATAAGAATGTTATTTTGATGATTTTCATATTTTAAAAGGTTAGGCTTGATGTCACTTAATTTTCTAACTGAGCAAATCTGAACAAGCTGGGTCTGCTTTTACAATCTGTGTTTCCACAGATAGAGAGTGAATATATTATTGATTCTATGAATATGCTTATCTTCTAAGTTTACGTCTCCTTGGTAATTCACAGAGCCTGGTGGAGCATACAGGCTTTTGGAGGGGCACAGACCATCCCTGAGGCACGGAGTCCTCCTCCCTCTTTCAGTGCTGAGCAGCAGCAACATCCAGAACACACCAGGAACACGGTGCAGGCTCCAGGTGCCAGCCCCAGGGCATGTCTCAGGGTTTAATGTATTTATCAGGCTAATTCATGGATTCCTGTGGAGAGGGCTCCCAGCAGTTTGATTTGCTCCATGTCCTCTGCAGGAAAGAAGCCGGGCAGGTGAGGTTGGTGGGACCCTCCGGGAAAGCCCCCAAGTCCAGCAGAGCCCCCGGAGGGAGCAGCTGGGCACAGCTCTCCGGGCGGGAATGGAGCCTTTTCCCTGCTAGCGGTTCAGGAAAGCAGAAAACTCTCAGCTTAACGCGGCTCCTGCCTCCCTAGCAGCGCTCACGGGTCCTGTGAGCTCGGGAATTTCTGCCCAAAAAGGGGCGCTTAAACAGATCTCGCTGTAGGAGCTGTGCTGCTCCACTTCCACTGCTCTTGCAGTGAAACGCTTAATAAGCTTTTATTGTCTGCACATTCTTTAATGAGTTTTGAGTGTCTTACTTTGCCTTTTATTTTGCATATAAGAAGCAAGTTCACTTGCTTTATTTATTGATTTAACCCCTGACAAATACTCTGGCTGCCTGCTACTGTGCAGGTTGCCTCAGTGAGATACCGTGATAAGCATTTCTTTCCACACAGAGCAGAGTAAACTGCACCTTAGCAAATACATTCTGAATTAATAGCATTCAGGAAAGAAATATTTTCAAGAATTCTAAGGAAAAATATGAATCAAGTTCCTGAGAAGGAGGCTTGGTCTCTTCAGAGAGCAGCTGAAGACGTGTCTGTGAAGTCAGGATCCCCACTAGGACTGGAAATTAGTCTTTTGTGCTTCAGTCACCTCGACAGTCACAACAGCCCTTTGCTGCACTCGTGTCAGAGCAAAAGGAAGTTTTGCCAGAAGTTATTTCTGCCCAAAGCCAGAGTGACCCTGGGAGCTGCCAGAGGGGTCTGGCTGTGGCTGCAGCCTCCCCTGACGGCCCTTTCCCCCTGGGGACAGGGACAGCAGCTGGCACAGCCAGCCTGTGCCTGGGAGCACCGAAGGGTTCGAGGCGGAGCCCCCTCACCCTGCGGCACCGGCCGCGCTCCTGGAGCACAGGCGCGTCCTGGCAGAGGCGAGGAAGCGCTGACTCCACCACGAAGGGTCGGGGCGTCAGTGATAGCAGAACAACCCCTCTAAGAACATTTTATTAATTGTAAACTTGAAAGTGGAAAAATGGACAGAAGAGGTAGAAAAAATAGAAAAAAAACAAGGAGACATAAAGAGGAAGGGAGGAGAAAATCACGTCTTCAGCTTCCTATCTTCTTCCTGCAGTATCTCCCCGTTTCCCTTTCCTACTCCCGGTTCTCACAAGCATTCCCAACACACACTTGGGATGATACAGGACCAAAAACCTCAGCAACTTTTCTTGGCTTGATGCAGCCTTAGCGGGAAGCAGCGTTTCACCAACAGAGGTTTTAACGCCAGGGATGCTGACGGGAGAGGCGGAGGGCTCTGCTGCCTGACTTGGGGCGTGCTGCTGGGGCTCCCGGCTCGGGGGGCCACCCCCGCTGGCCCCCCCGCCCCGGGAGCGCTCCCCAGCTGTGGCAGGGACAGCTCCGGTCCCGCAGGCCGGGTCCCCGCCCGCCTCCGCGCACAGCGCGCTGCTCCCCGCGCCGCCCCGGGCCCCGCTCCCCAGAGCGCTCCCGCACCTCTCCCGGGGCTCTCCCGCCGCGGGGAACGGGGCCGGAGCTGCGCCGGGACGGGGCGCGGGCATGGGGCGCGGAGATGGGATACAGGGATAGGATGCGGGCATGGGATACAGGGATGGGATACAGGGATGGGATACAGGGATGGGATACAGGGATGGGATGCAGGATGGGATGCAGGATGGGATGCGGGGATGGGATGCAGAGCTGGGGATGCGGTGCGCGGATGGGGCGCTCGCCGAGCCCCCGCCGGCCCCCCGGAGGAGCGGCCGCCGTTACTTAAGCGCATCCCGGCGGCGGCGGGGGAGGCGGGGAGCGGCGGGCCCGGCGCAGGGACGGCCCGCGCCCCTGCCCATGCCCGGCTCCGAGCGCGGCGGGGGCGCGGGCGCTGCCAGGCGACGGGCGAGCCCGGCTGCGGCTCGGGCAGGGCGGGACGGGCGCGGGGACAGCGCCGTGCGGCGGAGCCCGGGCGGCTCCGGGCGGCTCCGGCGGCGGCTCCGGCTCCCCCGGCCGGCGGCCCTGCCCTCGCTCGGCGGCGGGGGCCGAGCGGCAGCAATGGCGGCGCGGGGCCGCCGCCCGCCCGGGCGGCCGCGGCTCTAGGAGGGGACGCGCGGCTTCGCGGGGCGCCGCTCCCCGCCGGGCTATTTATTCCTCCCCTCTCGCTTAAGTTGCCAGCGGAGCGCGCTGGCCGGCGCCTGCCCCCCCCGCGCCGCGGAGGTGCGGGGCGGCCATGGAGAGCCCCGCCGAGAACCCCAGCAAGGCGGCCGAGTACCTGAAGGAGCTGAACAAGATTATCGAGACGCAGCAGGAGCTGCTGGAGAAGCAGAAGCGGAGGATAGACGAGCTGGAGCAGCAAGTGGCCAAGTTGTACCACGAAAACGCCTGCCTGCAGGACGAGCATCACCGGCACCTGGCCACATGCCGGCTCCAGCAGGGCGTCCCCCCCGCGCCCCCGGGGGTGCTGAGCGCCATCCAGGAGAACGCCAGGCACGAGAAGTAAGCGCTGCCCGCCTTTCTTTGCCCCTTTTCCCCTTTTTCGCGCAGGGGGTTTCCCTAGCGGGGTTTCCCTTCCCTTTCCCCTCCCGCCTTCGGCCGCCCGAGGCTGGTAGCAGGGGGACTCCCTGCGGGGTGTGCCCCGGGCGGCTCGGGGGACAGCGATGGGCTGCGGAGGGGTGGCCCCGGCCTCGGTGCCCGTGTCTCACTCGCTCCCTGGCCGGGCTCCCGGGGGGTTTCGAGCCGGGGCTCCCCAGCTGCCCCGCTGTCCGTGCCCGTGGCTGTCCCTGCGGCCGCCGCCGCCCGCGGCGCTCGGGGGATGCCCCGGGCAGAGCCGCGGTCGCGGAGCTCGCTGGCTGGGAGCAGCGGGGCGAGCCCTGCCCTTCTCCCCGTACGCGTTCGCTGCCGCTCCGAGCGCCGCGGGGAGCGGGGGTACCCGGCGGGGGGAGCCGCCCAGCCCCCGGAGATGCCCCGGGCGCTGCCCAGGAGCGGCCCCTGGCTCCGGCCGCTATCGAAAGTGACCCGGCCAGGGGTCAGTAAACATTGGCCGCTCGCCACCGGCGGGCTGGCCCGGGCCAGCGCCAGCTCGCCCCGTTCGGGCCGCCTTCGCTCCCGGCCGCCGCATCTATTCCAGCCTCTCTAAGCTGTAATTAATCGTCTGCGTTTCCCCAGCGCTGCGAAAGCCGCTTAGTTGCGCGGTTCCGAAGCAGCAGGGATTCGGGAATAGCAAGAACTGAGGTCGGCGCTTTCCCGGCGTGTTTTTACTTCTGGAAAAGTATTTAAGGCTTGGCTTTCCCGGAGCGGAGTGGGAAAAGCATGCATGGGATTACGAGCCCACTTCGCTGCTTGACACAGCACAATGGGCTGTTTGTGATCCGCTGCGCTCGAATTCCTCAGGTTTATAAATACAGACGCGGCGGCTCCCGGCCGCCGCCAGCCCCGGGATGCGGATACGGCATCGCCTGAGCGAGGGCGAGCCCCGGCCCGAGCCCCGGCCCGAGCGGGTGCCCGGGGTGTCCGTCCCGCTGCGGGAGGCGCCGCTCGCTCGCCCGGGAGCTGCCGGGGCCCGGGGGAGCGGCTCGGGCAGCCCCGCTGGGCTCGGCAGCATCGCCCTCCGGAGCGCAGTGTCGGGCAGGGATGTCCCGGCACGGTGGAAGCGCTGCTGCCGCCGCTGCTGTGCTCGGAGCCGGCGGTGCTGGCGCTCCGAGGCAGCGTTTGCTCAGCGCTGCTGTGGAGGCTTCAGGAGGGTCGCTGGTCACTCGGTGTCCCCTTTGCCTGCTCCTGCTCCCAAGCCTTGCCCTTGGCCAGAGGAGCAGACTGGGAAGGGAAGCGGCTCTGCCTCCCCAGCGCCCTTCTTGCTGTCAGTGATAACAGAGCTTCTTTTCCTGTGATGCTGGGGTAATCACTTTAGTCTTTTTTATAAACAGAGGTGTCTCTCTGAAAGTAAATAGCTCCTTTAATAAACTGGAGAGCATGCTGTCATTTATCAATCAATCAGTCAATGAATCAGTCAATCAATCAATCCTTTAAGGAGAAAGAGGTGTTTCCAGAAAACCTGGAATATTTACACTAATCCTATCCTGTGCCTCCATGTCCAGTACCCGAGGATTTTTGTGGCTGTGCTTGTAGTACAAGATGTCAACTCAGCTATCTTGTCCCATTTGTCTCTTGTAAACGACATTACCAAAAATTGTACAAATGGCTTGCCTTGTTTGATAATATTTCTCCTCTGCAGCCCAGGACTCATTTGCAGAGCCCTCCTTGGGCAGGCAGCTCTGGGCACTCAGAGGCTTTTAAGTCTCTTAAGTGGATTTGATGCTGGGATCAGAATTAATCTGGGATATTTATGGCAGAGTTGTATTGCTTTGAGGCATAGCCTGGGGGCTTAGTGGGGAGCTGGGAGCCAGCCCTGTGCAGCTGCCCAGGCCCTTGGCCCACGTGCCTGCCTGGGGAGCCACAGCCTCGGGGCCACCTTCAGCTGGGCAGTCCTGCTGTCCCCTCTCCTCCCCCAGAATTGTTCTCCCGGGGGAGGAAGCCCCTTCTGTTGTGCAGGTGGCCCTGCCTGGCTGGGTGGGTGGCTGTGTCACCCCCGTGGGCCTGGCACAGGGGCTGTGCTGTGGCTGCTGAGGCCCCACGCTGTCCAGAGCAGGGCAGGAGCCACTCATGGCATCAGTTCATTCTCTGGCTGGATGCAAAAGATGGAGAAAGTCTCCAGCTTGCAAACTAGAGAATAATGCCCTTGTTTTAAAGGCTTCTCCCAGTCCCACTGTTCCCTCAGCTTCCTGGCAGCCCAACCTGCAGCTTCCAGGGGTCTGGAGCTCTGCTCTCAGGAGCTCAGCCTGTTTCCTCTGAGCCAATTGTCCCATTCACCTGGGGGATGTGTGGGTGGGCATGAGGATCCCTTGTTTGCTGAAGTTCAGTGTCAGGTGCCAGTGATGCTGAAATGGGCAGTGACCACTGCTCCTCCTGACACTTTTGTACTTCAAAGCTAAAAATAATGGAATCATTTGGAAAGGAAACCAGGCTTCTCTTAGTCAAATACACCAGGGCTTTTAGAAGTTGTCTTGTACCTTAACTTGAACAACTTTTCTAAACTGCTTAGACTCCTGCCCTGCAGCAGCTCCACCTGTGTGAGGAGGCTGTGGCTCCCTGACAGGGGTCCCATATTGCCAGATGTGGTTAACTTGTATAAAAGGAAGTATGGAAAAGTTATACTAGATAATATGACTATGGTTAGGTCTTAATAAAAGAGAGTAAAGAAATCTGACAACCTAAACAACAAAATCCCCACAAGTCCTAAAAGCTTTCAGTTCTTACAATGGAAGGAATATACAGGTGAAGGCTGCTTAAATAATTTGGAAAAGCTGGTGTAGTTATAGAAATTCTGTAGCTTGTGAGGAGGGGAACAGTTAATGAGCCCTGAGATAGGCTTCTGGAAGAAAGAAACTCAGTCCAATAGTTTGCATATAAATATATAAAAATAAGCTGGTTTATGCACTTCCAGAAAATCCCAGAGTGGGAAAAAAGTTTCTTTTGTGCCAGTTGCTGATGGAAGAAGGGAGGAAGGGAGGAGCAGAGGGCTGGGTGAGCAGGTGCAGGTGTGCTGCTTATCCTGCAAGAACAGACCAAAAAAGGTTCGGGGGCAGTCTCACTGATTTTACAATGATTTGCTGAGAGCAAATCAACATTACAATGCACTGGTGGAAATGAGAATAGTTGATAACGAGGCTTTGTTAGGTGTGATGAATCAGCACGAGGAAGACAACAATAGGTGTTTAACTCATTAAGGTGTTTAACTCTGAGTTGCATAAGGCTAATTTTGAGTGAATCCATTTCATCTAATGTTTGAGAAGCAGCAAGAGCCTCTAGAGCTCAGCTCCTCGGTGTAATTCAATAATGCACTTTTTGGGGGGAGTAAACCCAAATGCACTGCATTTTCTCACATCTATACAAGGATAGTTTTGTGTGTCTGAGAACTCAACACTGGCCCCTCTCAGCTTAGGGAGGCATGTTTGTGCTTATCCTAATCAAGTTAAAAGCTGTGCTGCTGTTCCACGGAGAAGGTGCCTGCTGAGAGGCTGAGCAGGAGGCAGAGCAGAGCTGTCTGCTAAGACAGAACCGTCTGAAGGAAGGGGCTGTGCTGCAGCTCGCTCTGAGTTCTGCACCTGGCCTGGCTGTTTTATTTTTAAATGAATCTGGGGCTGCTTTTGTTGTCTGGGCCACGGCAGCCCCGGATTGGAGCTGTGAGACACCCCCAGAGTGTCTGGGAGCCGCTGGGGTCCCGAGGTGTGCTGGGAGCAGCTGAAGTTGTTGCTCTGGTGACAGTCACATGTGAAGGCTCCTTGTGCCCTACATAAGGCAGCTTGTGACTTGGCCTGTGGCTGAGCTGCCCTGCACAGCCTCAGCAGCAGACATTGCATTAGTGTAGAGACCAGCAGGGCTTGTTTTCTCTCCCTCCAGAGATGTCCTTTGCTGAGACAGGCTGTGTGAATGACGCAAATCCCATCTCCCTCCCGCGCCGCGCTCCAGCAGCAGCGTGTTTGTGTTTGTGTGCTCCGCTGGAGGAACCCGGCAGCTGCTCCAGGAGGCTCCTGCTTGGGCAGCTTCTGCCTCCTCTGCCTCCTTGGCAGCAGGGATGGAGATGAAGCGCTGCTGCTGGCTCCTGTTTCTCCGGCAGCTGCTGGGGAAGTGTGCTTTGTGGGGAACCAGGGCAGTTCTTACCAGGGATGCACCCCTGTGGGTTTGTCTGGCTCAGCTGCTGAGGAATGCATCCATGTGGGAGGCACAGGTTGAGTCCAGGGTGAGCAGGTTATTCCTGCAGGGTGCTGTGTGTCCTGTCAGCCGTGTAGCAGGCAGGGATGGTGTGATTCCAGCTTTGGGCAGAAACTTGCACCTCCGAATAACTTAAAAGAACCCTGTTTGCTTCATTTTCAATCCATAACTGGAACAGTGGGACTGCTGAGCCCTGAGAGTGAGAGTTTCACACTGAAGGGAGTGCTTTTGCTTTTGAAGCCCTCATTCTGGGGTCATTATTGTGATTTGGACAGCAGGACAAGAGTGAGCATCCCTTAGAACAGGCATTTGTGCAGCAGCTGGCAGGCTGCAGGAAATCAATAGTGTGAGGAAGAAGATGTGAACTTGCTAACTAAACTCAGCTAAATTATTTTGGATCTCTGAAATATTGGCGAATTCTGGTACTTAATATCTGCTAAACATTCAGCTAAATGATAACACATAAAGACAAATTCATTTGCAAGCTGATATGTGCTGTATAATCAATAAACCAAGGCAGGGAGGGGGTGCCGGGAGCACAGGGATGACAGAGCAGAGTGCTGGTTATCAATAAAGCTCCTGGGAAGTCAGAGGGGGAAGGGAGAACATGGTCCAGAAAGAGAACAGCGGAAATAGGCGTTGTTTTGGGAGAGAAAAACCAGTGTAGCAGAAAGTAACCCATGCTGTAACACAATAGCTTTAAAGATGGTTTTGAAACTTGCAGTAAACATGTCCCATTTAGAGCAGAGCAGTACCAAAGAATTACCAGGACTCACTGGATGTGGAATCCTCCTCTGATGAAGCTTTTTATTGTGTTGACACAGAGCACAGCTTTTGAGCCTCCCAACTTTGCAGTTGTGTTCTGAACTTTAGGAACAAAGTGCATTTTTGTGCTCCTTGCTGCTTTGATGCCCTTCCTTGTGAATTCACTCTCGAGGAAACTGCAAAACACTTCCAGAGGTGCACTTCTGGAAAAGATCTGGAAATGTGCATGGATGCTGGGGCCTGGTGAGCCCCTGAGAGCTGCTGGGGGCCAGGTCTGAACCTCCCTTCCCTCCCTCCAGGCCAGCGTGGATCTGCTGCTCTGTGCACACACAGGTGTGGAGCTCCAGCAGGGCCCTGCTGGCTGTCCCCACCCACGGAGGGAAGGCCTCTCCTGCTCTGTGGTGCCAGTCTTTGCTGGGTTTTACCAGAAACCACAGCAGCCAGAGGAGCAGGATGGCCCCTGTGGAAGGAGGCTCTCACTGCAGCACCTCCGCCTGTCCTTGGCTCCTCACAACTTGGCAGCTTTGGGTTGGTGGACCAGGCAATGTTTTTGGGGTCAACACTAAAAGGCAGTGTTGCTTCTGAGCTTCCAGCTGGGTGGGGATGCTGAGCTTTGCCCACTCCAAGTGACAAACCATGGGGAGGAGCTGAAGAACAGACATGCACATCTCTGGACCTTGCAGCCTCCTTGCCCTGGTTATTTGCTCAGGAGGACAAGGCTCCTTCAGTCCTTAGGGAAGGTACGTTCTGGCAAAAAAAAATCAGTTGCAGCTCTTTTGAAAACCTGAAGCAAAATACAGCACACCCAAAAAAGTGTCTTCAGGAAGAGCTGATTTGAGGGCAGATCACAGAGCTCTGAAAGAATAAGAGCCAGGCATTTCAAGGTGTTTTCCTACAGCATACTGATAGGGGACTAAATTATTAACGTTGAAATAGTAAATTCTTAAATCCTCCTTGCCAGCAGCATCTCAAAAAGCTTAATTTGATTTTTTAGACCCAGCAGAAGAAGTTGGCTGTTGATGTGCTGGTCAGTGGTGCTGAGCTGAGCCCAGAGTGGGTGCAGAGGCTGAGCCTTCCTCCAGGGATTTCCTGAGGGCAGGAGGAGCAGCCCCTGCTTGACAGTGCTCAGGTTGGTGTCCATGGTGTGCTGCAGACCCACAGAGCACCACAGTGCGCTCAGTGTCCCTGGAGCTCATGGCTCAGCTGGGGCCATGGCCCCACCCTGGGCAGAGCTGCCCCAGTTTGGGGGCTTAGCTGGGGGTGCCATCCCCAGTTTGGGGGCTCAGCTGGGGTTGCCATCCCCACTTTGGGGCTCAGCTGGGGTCACATGTGAAGGCTGGGGTTGCCATCCCCAGTTGCTCTCTAGTGCCACTCTGTAGGCTCAGCTGGGGTTGCCATCCCCAGTCGGGGCAGAGCTGCCCCCAGAGCAGGCAGCCTGTCCCAGGTGGGTTTGTTCCATGTGCTCTGCCCCAGGCTCCTGCGTGCAGGTGCAGGGAGGTCATGCCATGCCAGGCCCCAAGGAGGTGTGTGGGAAGCTGCTTAGGTAAGTGGATTTTGCAGGTCAGAAGTAATTCCTGATGTGCAGCCCACACTTGCATTATTCTAATTTGATCCCATCATTCCGACTCAGGCCCTCTCTATTATGTTAATTGCACCTTTTTTTGGTGTGTTTTGCAGCCTGCAGATACTTTCAGGCTATACCTGCCAGCGCTCCTGCCTTTCATCTTAGCTCAGCGAGCCCGTGAATGAGGTTGTCATAATTCCTTTCTGCCCGTGTCCCTGCCTAATTGCACTGTTTTTCTCAGCAGAATTGTAGAATTGGAAATGGAGACAGTGTGAGCAGGCTGTGGTGCAGCAGAGCAGCGTGGCTTGAAGAGATGGATGTGATGGTGCATCCTGCTGGTGCTGGGTACCTGTCCGTGGGCTGCTCTCTTCCCCACATTCCTTGCTAGGAATTCCTCTCCAGATCCTTCATAGCATTTCCTAAAATACAGGAATTCTCAGCTGTTGTAGTTACTGTGCTACAGTGGGAGATGCTGGTTTTGCTGCCCAGAAATGTGGGTAGGAATTGTTGCTGTCAATGGTCATTGCCCTGTGGTTGAGGACAGGAGCAGGAGGTGTCTCTCAGTCCCTCCTGCTGCCCTGTTCCCTACCTTGGCACAAGGAGCAGGGGGACTGATGGCTCTTTTACAGCTGGGCAAGTCAGAGTTAATGATCTTCTCCTAATGGGCTGCTCAGCTGGGCTGAGAAATGGTTGTGTTAAAAAGCACACTTGAGACAAACAAGCCTCTTAAAATCCTGGGTGCCCTCGTGGCTCTAAACCAACTTGTTTGAGTTTAATGATGTTGTTTGTGTGGTTTGTGGCAGGAAAAACTAATAATGTTAAAATCAGAGAATGAATCCCAGGCTGGTTTGGGTTGGAAGGGACCACAAATCATCCCATCCTACCCTTGCCATGGGCAGGGACGCCTCCCACTGTCCCAGGCTGCTCCAAACCCCGTCCAGCCTGGCCTTGGGCACTGCCAGGGATCCAGGGGCAGCCACAGCTGCTCTGGGCACCCTGTGCCAGGGCCTGCCCACCCTGCCAGCCAGGAATTCCCTCCCAGTATCCCATCCATCCCTGCCCTCTGGCACTGGGAGCCATTCCCTGTGTCCTGTCCCTCCATCCCTTGTCCCCAGTCCCTCTCCAGCTCTCCTGGAGCCCCTTCAAACCCTGCCAGGGGCTCTGAGCTCTCCCTGGAGCCTTCTCCTCTCCAGGTGAGCATCCCCAGCTCTCCCAGCCTGGCTCCAGAGCTGAGTCTGCTGCAAAATGGCCAGAACTTTTTAAGAGGGTGAAGTGCTGCAGAACAGATCAGTTTTCCCAGCAGAACCTGAATCCCCGACTGGTGGGTTTTATTCCCGGCTGTTGTGTCCTGTTGGGTTTGAAGCACTCGGGGGGGCCTCCATCCCTCCCCATCCCGGTCCCTGTCCTGATTCCCATGCCGGTCCTGATCTCCATCCCGGTTCCGCTCCCGGGCCGTGCTCCCTCTGCTGGCTCCGCTCTCCCTGCTCAGCTGCAGAGCCACATCTGGAGCGTGGGACTGTTTCCAATGGCAACACCTCCGCTCCTCCTGCGTCTCCCCAGACGGCGGAAGGGCTGCTGCGAACGCAGCTGAAGATTCATGAGCGAAGTTTTGTCTTGAAGTGCCGAGACAAACTTTCTTTTCAAGTGGTGCCGTTTTAAAACGTTCGCAGGAAAGGAATTATTCTGCTGCGAGGTGTCTGAGTAGACTGAGTGCTACTGCTGTGCTAGATAAGACAAATGCTGCCACTGAGTAGCTCTCTATAGCGACTGATTGAAATATAATATACATTATTTGCATGTTAATAAGATTTCTAGTCAGACTTCCCCGGCAAACACAAGTGGAGACAAAGGCCTGCATGTCATACATCTGTAACTGCAGCACAGCAATTCAGATTTGCTAAATGTGAATTCACTTCATTCTGTAATGAGGCAAAGAAAGCAGCAGGGGAAGGTGGTGAAGCAATCTCCTGGCCTTCTGCAGGCTTTGGGATGCAGCTGGGAGTTGATGTTTGTCAGGGGTTTCCATCTTTGCTGGATTTCTCCTGGCTCACAATGACTGCAGGTGACTTGGGAGCTTTTAATTGCTCCTTTTGGGTGTGGAACATGGAGATATGGGGGAGCACCAGGAGATTGTCCTCAGACAATTCTGTTGGGGAATCTGAAGCCCTGGTGGAGTTAAATCTGGCCAGGGACATCAAGGACAACAAGAAAACTTCTACAGGAATGTCAGTGGTAAAGGGAAAGGCTGGGAAAATGTGGGCCCTGTGCAGAAGGAAACACACCTGGGACAAGGAGGGGGCTGAGGCCACCCAGCTCTTGTGTAAGCAAAGAATCATCTCTGAAGTTCTGACTGCATCTCAACGAGCAGAGCAGCTGTTGGTAATCCCTGAGTTAATAAGACACAGCTGTGGGGTGGTACCTTCACTAGGGAGGTGTCAATGGGACCTGAGTGTGCCCAGGTGAGTGTCCCAGGAGGAGCTGGTGGGACCCTCCCAGGGCCAGGGGGGAGCTCAGTGCTCAGGGGAACGCTGGGGCTGGGCAGAGCTGAGCAGCACATTGGGGTCAGCAGAGCTCAGTGCCTTGCTGGGGCTGGTTACAGGTAAGGATTGGACACTTTAATGGGAGTAAATCCTTTAATGTGAGTAAATCCTTTAATGGGAGGTGGGCACAACCTCTCTTTGCTTGACTGGTCTAGGTTGCCTCAATTTCAGAGGTTCACTGCAGCAACATTTTGTTTTTTCTGTGAAGGTAATGTCTCGCTGCTCACACATGGGGAATATAAAATCTTGTTTGTTTGTCTTCTGTGTGCTATTAATGGTCCTGGAAATACAGTGAAATGTCAGGGATGCATGTGAATCGTTGCAGACAAATGATTGGCTTCCAGTTCAGGTCCCATCAATCTGCAGCCTTGATCTCTTGGTATGGTTTTCTGAATTTAGAAAGTTATATTTCACTAGAATTAAGGTGATCTTTTGGGTTTTTTTTGACAAATGATAAGAAAGCAAACCCACTTGCAATGGATTGTGGTGGATAACAATATTCTTTCAGCGTGGTTTCTTGGCAGGACAGGCAGGGCACTGAGCCTTTGGGTGCACCCAGAGCTGCTGCAGGGGTTGCTTGCCAGGTCTGCTCTGGGGATGCTCTCCTCAGTGCTGTGCTGGAGCTGGTGCTCAGAGCAGGGAATAGAAGGGGAAGGTCCATGGCAGGGCAGGGGATGTGAGCTGCCCTGAGTCCCATGCCCAGGGCAGGCTGCAGGTGGGATTCTCCTCCTGTGGTGCAGCTGGGACCTTGTGCTGTGCTGGCTTAGGAGGGACCTCAGGGGATTGCAGAGCCCTGAGTCATCCTTCTTCTGCATCCTTGCTGCTCACCTGGCCCTTCACCTTCCTTCTGCCAGGGAATTCAGAGCAGGAGCTGGCTCAGAAATGTTCTGCTGGATGCTCCTTTGTTCCCTCCTGGCTGCCTTGGGAGGCAGGCAGGTATTCCTCTGGAAATTTAAGCATTGCTGTTCAAACCCAAAGCACCCTGACAGATCATTATTTTAAATTTTTGGCTGGAGTGCCAGGATCCAGTGGCACCATGGCCTGGGCTGTGTGTGCTCTGTGTTCCCTGAGGTTTAGGCTGCCTTTCTCCAGCTCGTGCTGAGGTGTCCTTTGAGAGCAGGTTGGGCTGTTTGTGTGGAAAGTCCTTGTAGTGACAGCAAAGAAGGAATTCACAGTTGTAGGAATATTCCCTGGGGGTTTTATTTGCTGCTGGGAGTTCTGATTAATGGCTCTGTGTTGTGGAGAACAGGTATATTTTGACTTTTCCTTGCATTCCATCTTTCTGTGTAGCCCAGGGCAGAAGAAGAATTTGATTTTGGTTTCAAGCTGGAGAAGCAGAGTGCACTCCAAAGAAAATCTCCTTTAGTCTGTTCATCCTGCCTGGCTCTCTGCTTCACCTAGGCAGGATTGTGGGTGGGCATTCTCAAACCCTCAGTGTGACTCTTGGTAAAATTCACTGCTAAAACCAAACCCTCTGTCCTGATCTCTTTAAAGGCAAAATTAGCCTTTATCCTCTTGTATCTCAATTCACGCACATAACCTGGGTGTGCAATGCCACAGGGGTGAGCAGCCTCTCATTACAGGAAGGCAAAGTGGGGATGTCTGACCCTTCCCATGGCTCCTTCCTGGAGGATTTTCCCCTTCATTTAGCACAGCCTTTCCTGCTGTTGATCTCCCTGATTGAGACCCAAAGATGAGGCCCTGCTGTGCAAGGGGGGGGGGCTGGGATCCAATGCAAATGAACCAGCTAGATTTGAATAAGGAAAAAAAAAATCTGTGTTCAGCTTTCAGGCTTGGTTCTATTTTAAGTTTTTAATTGAGTCCACCGCTTCTTGAGTGCTTGATGTTGTCAAGGGTTGAGAGAATGACTTTGTCTTTCAGGAAGGGAGGAAGCTGACTTTATTTCAGGTTTGCTGAGATTGTGACACCAGTGCTCTACAGAGTTAGTGCTGACATGGAGCACTGCCCCTGCCCAGTGGGCTGTGTTTGGGCTGTGCCAGGCAAGTGTTTGGAGATGAAAGTGCCAGGTGTGGAAGGGAGGAGAATCAGGAGTGAAGGAACTTACCTGTGACCCTTTTTCCAAATGGCTTGGGAGGAAAACTTTGAAGGCAGTGATCTGAGACTGTGCATGGAATTCAATAGCTGCTCCTGGCTTGCATTGCAAGGAAATTCTAAATGGGTGATAAAAACTACTTCACATAAGGTAGGAGAAACCTTTTGAATCAAAGGTCGAGAGTTCTTCCTGCTCATATTTATTTCAAGTGGCATGCAGCTTGCCAGGCCCAGGCCAGGCTCCTGTGACCATGTCCTGCTGTAGATGGAGCTGACCTTAGTGCTGGTTTAATTTTTAATCAGAGCCTGGTGTGCAGGTGACTGGAACTGAAGGAGAGAGGCAGGGAAATTAATTTCTGCTCCTGCTTTCCCCAGTTGCCAGGGTTGTGCCTTACAAATGGCCTTTGGTGCTTAAAAAAGTGAATGGTTGGGCTTGGATCTGGATTCTGTGTTGAGCAGCACAGGTTGCTTTTAATCCTAAAAAGGAGATTTGCTGAAATCTCTTCAGAGCACAGTGATGAAATGGGGTTTTGGTTGTGCCCCAGTGCTGCAGCAGTGCAGTCCTGTGCAGCATTAAGGTGGGTGGGGGGTGGCTGCAGCCTCAGGCTGCCAGGACCAGGGGCATGGGATTACCAGGGAAGAATGATGAGGAGGACTCCATGAGATCAGAAGGCTAATTAATTACTTTATTATACTATATTACACTACATCTAAACTGAAACTGCACAAGCACCCAACAAAACCAAATCTCCTGACTGACCTCAGGACACAACTTGCAGAGATTGGTCAAGAAAACAAAACACACCACAATCCAATCAAGCAAATTCCTTCAGGTAAATAATCTTCCGACACATTCCACATGTTCCAAAACACAGGAGCAGTAAATGAGATAAGAATTATTTTGATCTCTGTGCTTCTCCAGGAAAAAACCGAGAGCAGGAATTATGTCTCCCTCTGTTCAGAGGGTGTGGATGCCACCCAGGGGATCCCTGCAGGCTCCTGTGCTCCCTGTGCAGTGTCCCTGTGTCCCCCCTGGGGCTGCTGCCGTTCCTGGGGCAGGGCTGGGGGAGCTCTGGGGGCTGCAGAGATGAGCTCAGGAGCAGCTCAGTGTGTGAGCACACATCCCTCAGGGGCTGTGCTGGAGCCTGGGCAGGGCTCAGGGCTGTCAGGGCATCAGTGACACCTCAGGGTCTCCAGGGGGACTTTAGACCTTAGAGGAAGCCAAGAGTCCTTGGAAAAGCAGAGAGAACCTGGTGGTTTGTGTGGTTTTTCCTACTCTCTGGTCTCCTTCAGTGTAGTGACAACTTTAGGTGGTAGAAATGTTCCTGTCTTGGAACTGATCACTGAGAGCCTGCTGCTGCTATTGGTGCTCCAGAATGGATACCAGGCTCTCATCTCACAAGGTGTTTTTATGTGTTGGGAGTGGTTTTTAAATTTTATTTCTTCACCTGCCTTTTTTTTCACCTATCTGACCCCTTCCTCCAGTGACCTGATCTCCACCCAAATGCATCTGATCAGAGCAGCTCCTGCTCAGGGGGATGAGGGCTCTCTGCCCTCTCTCTTGCTTGCTCTGAAAGCAAGAAGAAAGGAGAATTCTTTAAAGCACATTGCAGAGTTATGTAACCTCTCGAGGAAAGTGCTTCCCAGCACTGAGCTTTCCCTATTATGTAATGTGATACATCACCAGAACTTGCTGACACAAGCCATGATCTTCACCTCCACTTGCTCATGAAAAACCTGGTATTTCCTTGACCTCACTTGGCTCTGAGGACTGTGGGCACTATTAGGGCCTCGTTGGAGTATTTTACTCTGGACTAAGGAAAACTGCTGGTAAATCAGGTGCCAGTCTGAGCTGAAGGAGTGCTGTGTGTGGTCTGAGTTTGTAGCTTTGCTCCTGTGACTCTGTTCTTGTTTTAAGTGCCTTTTTGCCTTTAAATAAGTGCTTCCCAGGCTTTGAGCAAGGAGCAGAGGTGGTTTCTGTGTGGCATGGCATGACCCTCTCAGGCTGTTTGAGTCATCTTGCTGTGAGTGAAGGAAGTCATTGAACATCTCAGAATGAGATGAAGAATCCTTTTCCAGCTAATGTGATTTAATTTGGAATATACTTCACTCATGCTAACAATGCAGTGAACCTCAGCATCACCAACATACTCAACCGCCCTTACAAAGGCACCTGGCAAAGGTCACCAGAGCTTTGCTTAACAATTCAGCTCATGCAGGTCTGGAACTTGGTCAGTCTTTGTGCATTGTGCTGATTTATGCTCTGCTATTCTATCTAGGAATAGACTGTGTGAAGTGGCTGTTCAGCAGCCTGCTGTTGTGACAATAAATGCCATGGAACTGGTGTGATAGGCTCTGTGATTTTGGTGGTGATTCCAGTCCTCAGAAGACTGAGCAGTAATCACAACTGGTTCTGTTTTCCCCAGGGCATTTATGGACTGGAACAAACTAAACACTCAAAGCCTTTTGAGACAAACCTTACAAGCTTTCCTCTAAAACCCTTAGAAAAGGACCTAGGAAGAGCATTTAGAGACAACTAGCCAATTTGTAAGCCATTATGCTCCTTGGTAGCTGAAATGCCAACAAAATATCTCAAATTTATGTCACTTGCTCAACTGAGCACAGGATTTCCACTTTGCTGCCTGTGCTGAGTGCTGGTTTGGGCTGCTGGAGTTCCAGTGAGGCAGGAGCTGCTGCTGGTAGGGATCTCCTGACTGCCCCAGAGCTGCTCCTTCCCAAAGGATGGGACTGTGCAGGAGTCTGCCTGAGTAACTCATGTCCACTGCACAACATCACCTTCACCAATTGCAATGTTTGCTGTAAGGCAGGGGAAGTAACAGGAAAGACTCAAGTGTGCTGCTTCTTGACTTTCTGCCAGCTGATCAGGGAGTGAGTTTTACGAGAATTCTTGGTCAGAATCAACAATATCTTCCTTTAACTGAAGCAGGTTGCTTTTATTTCTGAAGAGCAATGTCAGTGTGGGGTGGTTTGATCTTCATGTGTTCAATTCCTGGGAGATGGAGGAACTCAAGTCTCTAATTAGCTGTGTGTTTGAAAGAAGTCAGAGTTCTGAGCTGCAATAATTGTGTTGTCTGGGATGTGGAAACAGCCAAAATCAACAGCAGTGCCTGGGGATGGGGAAGCTTGGAATGCTGTCAAAGCTGGGCAGTTCTCTTCTCTCTTGGCTAATTTTGTGTTTGATCTGAAGTGTGGAGGTACTGGTGCTCTGCCCATGCACTTGAGAAGGAGTGAATAAAGAAGGGTTAAATGCATGAGCTGCTCCAGACCTCCTGGGGGATCACTGGAATGGGAATTCTTCCTATAAAGAACACAGGCTGGGAGAGCTGGGAGTGCTCACCTGCACAGGAGAAAGCTCTGGGAGACCTCAGAGCCTAAAGGGGCTCCAGGAGAGCTGGAGAGGGGCTGGGGACAAGGATGGAGGGACAGGACACAGGGAATGGCTCCCACTGCCAGAGGGCAGGGATGGATGGGAGATTGGGAATTGTTCCCTGGGAGGGTGGGCAGGCCCTGGCACAGGGTGCCCAGAAAAGCAAGTTGTTCTGTTATTCCTCAGTGTTTAAAAAACATCCTGTCTCAAAATACCACATCCCCGAACAGAGCAGGTAGCAGACTAAATTATTTATCTGCTTCATTTATGGTCTCCCCTTGCACAGCAGCAGTTGGAGAGTGAGTGAATTTCTTGTTGTGAATTTCTCTTTCCACTGACCAACCCCTTCTCTGATAGAAAGGCTGAGGCTCTTGCTGTAAGCCCTGGTGCTCTTGGGGAATCTCCTCATTTAGAGCAGAGCCCTTCTTCCTGTTCAGCTGGAAAGCAGAGCTTTGGGAAGATTCCTGCCATCCCTGCTCTCTTCAGCTCCTCTAGAAGCACTGCAGATACCCCTCCAGATTTAACTTTGGCTTTGCTGAGCTTTCCAAACCTCCAGGAGTTTATATTTGGGGTCCATCTGTTAGCTTGGCCTCACATGCCAGTTTTGTACAGGCTTTTCTTTTCACTTCCTTCATGGGGATGTGAGTTCTTTACATGTATTTCTAAATTTAACACCACTGTCTAATTCTTCTGATGTCTCACTACCCACGGAGCTGCAGATATTTTTATTTACTTGTGACCAGTAATCCACTGGTGAGCATCAAAGTCCACGTTGAAGGCTTCCTGTTGGTAGGACAGGATTCCAAACAGCAGAAGCAGCTGCACAGCACCACTCATTAACTATTAATTATGGTATTCCTGTGTAAAGCACTTGCTTTAGGCTTTGCTGCTTTGGTAGCTCTGGGAGAAGGCTGCTGCTGAGGTGGCTGGGTTATGCTCTGCACTTCTGACAATGTGATTTTTCATGCTGCAGACTGAGCTGAAGGAATACATCACTGCAGCCTTACTTAAGGCAACTGAAAAACCCAGCCCTGCTCACTCACTTGCTTTGAAAAAAAAATCCTGTTTCCTTTCATAAAAGTAGTGTGGATAATAATTTATACTTTGGAAAATCTGCCCTCCCATTATGTGCTAGTTTTTCTTTAAAAAACCCAATAAACACAATGAAAAAACCAAACCAACAACTAAAAAAACCCAAAACAAAACAACCCAACCCTCAAACTCACCAAAAATCTCAGATTCTGATGGCTTTTCACACCTTGTGCTTTATTTTACCTCAATCAACCAAATGTGGTGAAACAGCCGCTGCCATCCTTTTGTCCTTCCTCACCCAACAGAATATTCTGTGGTGGTTGCACAATTTGAGTTTGTGCTAAATATAGCAGGGGAGTGCTGAAGGAGGAAATCAGCTGTGTCTGCCTGGGACACCTCTACCTGCTCTCAGTTCTCCTGGAGCATTCTCAGTTCTCCTGGAGCATTCTCAGTTCTCCTGGAGCATTCTCAGTTCTCCTGGAGCATTCTTTTCCCCTTCCCTCCCTCTGCACTCCCTGTGCTGCTCCCTGGGGAAGCTCATTCTGACCAATGTGAGGTTGAAAAATGAGCTTGAAGTGTTTTGGCTGCCCGGGGGCATCCTCACTGTAATTCTGGATGTTTCTGGCTGTCATTTCTCTGCTGCCTTTTTGTGCTGGGACACAAAGCCTGCCTGAGGCAGGAGGGTGGGGATGCCCCAGCTGCTCTTTTTCCCCTCATGAAAAAAGACTTTTAGAGCTTTGCAAACAAGAGTGATATGGCACAACTTATGAGTTGAGGCAGTGAAAATGAGCTACAGTGAGATTTCATGTTGATGTTTGTCTTTTTGTTAAAAAAAATATTTTAATGTCATATCTACAGTGTATTTGACTAAGCAGTCCATTGGACCTTGGGTTTTTCAGGAATTATCCAAATACAGTTTTACTTTAGAAAGCCTTTAACAGTCTTCCTGCACAGCAGCCACATTCTATTTACCAGCTGGATTCTCTTCTGCTTTTGGATATTTAAATACTTCAAGTCGAAGGTATTGTTTTTTGTTGTTGGTTTTTTCCCCTTGGAGAACACTTTACAACTGATATTTATAGTGTTTTCAGGTACACTGGCAGCTCTATGTTTTTAGAACTGTGTTTTCTTGATGTTTCCTTTATTTTGAAATCTGGTGAGATCCAGCAAGTGGACAGACTTCCTTGAGGGGAGCTAACTGCAGTTGTGGGTAGCTGCTGTTCTAATTCAGAAATTTTTTGCTATTATACAACACTTAAAGCACACAATGAACTTAAAGGAAATTCACAACTGGGTTATTCTGAGAAAAATCTTAGCACTGCAGTAGAAAAGGGCACAGAACAAAGTTTGCTCTAACTTGGACTTAATGACTTAAAAAAATAACTGAAAATCCCCAACTCCCCACAAAGCAAAATGAATTGCTGTCTGATCTCTTGTTTATAATTAAGTAAATGGATCAACCTGAGGCACTAAGAAGTGTGGCAGGTTTAGCCAGGGCTCTCAGTGGCCAGGGCTGCTGACAAAGCATCAGGACATTCATTGAAGTGCTGAGCCTGTATTTCCTTTGTTGCTCGAGCTGCCAGCAGAATTCCTGAGTAGCCACGAGTGGCTTGTTTGACTTGCAGCTCTCTGTGCTGTCACAGGAGTGCTGGAGCTGGCAGGATTTGGCCCTGATCCGTGGGATGCAGCTGGGAGGGGCTGTGCCACACTTCTGAGGGAGTTCTGCCATTCACATCTCAGTGAATTCGCATTTCAGTGCTGCTGAAATTCCAGTTCCATGGAGTGGGCGTAGAGAACCTACTTATAGCACCAGTGCTGGCTGCTGGAACCATCTGCTCTTGGGTCCTTGGCATTAATGAAGAGCTTGTTCTTCATGTAAGAAAGGGAAGAAAATCCTCCCAGAACAGCCAGCCTGGAAAACACAGGACTTCCCCCTCTTTTCTCTCCTCCCTCCTAAAAAGGGATTCAGAGAACCCAACTGTAAATGCCATGTGAAATGCAATTAAAAGGGGTTTGTGACTGAATATCTTGTCTTGCTTGGAACACATCCTCTGGTATTTTTAATCCCAAGTCAGAAACTACTACTGTGTTCCTGCCCCCAGTGCTGGAAGGATGTTCTGAGGAGAGGATCAGGAGGGGGCCCCAGCCTTTGTTTACATCTGGTGTTGTGCCCACCCCAGTGAAAGATGAGGCTGTTGGAAAACTTGCTCACTTTCTGAGAGGTGCTGATGCCTTAAGTTTTAGATTTCATATTTTCCAGATTCTGTCCTGATTAGTGTGTAACTCTGAACTTCATATGAAGTGTCAGCAAGTTCTCCTCACAGCTCAGTCACACAGGACAATCCTTTCCCAGCCCCAGCACCAAGGACACCATTACAGCTTTGGGCCCAAAAAGTGCAAACAACAGAGAATTGAGGAGAGCAGACTGGGAGGATGGGACTGCATAACCTGGAGCTGGAATTGGACAATTAAGCCCAACATGGAAATGGACCAAAACTTATAAAAGTGTGAAAACTTGTGACCTGGGATCCATCTTGGTGCAGAGCCTTGGCCAGGCTCTTGCACTGCCCGAGGTGCATCCTTTGAAGGCCTTTTAATAAATCCCTGCTTTATTCCTTTAACACTGGCCTGTTCTGGGCAGCCTGTCCTGGCATCAGTGGGGTGCAGCTCTGCCTTCAGCTGAGGCTGGGCTCTGAATGTCCATCATTAACCCAGGTTGTTGCTCTTGTTCTCTTTGCCATTCCCTCCCTCAAACACCTGCAGCACATGAGCTGCTGTTCTGGTTATTTCTGCCTCTTAGGAAGGGATCACCTTTCTGCACTGAAATTCTGGGCTTGGTTCCGATTGTTCCTGATAGTTCCTGATACAAGCACTGGGCCAAATAACATCTGTTTGTCCAAACAGATAACGTGAGGACACTTTGTTCTAACTCTTAATTTCTTCTCATTCTGTTAGATGTGAACTTGGTTTTCAAAGGTTGCCCTCACAGCACGTTTTTGGGTCATCTTTCCCTGATCTTTTTGAGACTGTCATGCACTGATGCCTCTTCTCAGGTTTGGCTGTGCTCTTACAGGTGTAACATGTTACAAAAACCACATGTGGTGGATCAAGAGAATAAATATGATATCAAATAAATATAGTAGCTTTTATTTGTAGATGTTGACTTAGCTTTATTTGGAAGAGATTACAGTTCTCTTACCCCAGCAAATTTGAAATACAGTGTTGATATTGAACTAATGATTCTTTTCTTATCTTGTGTGTGTTCTGGTAGGTTATGAGCTGCTTTTATGTGCCTTTTTATAGACCCTGCTCCTGTTTCCAGATCGTGTGTTTCAGGGCCATGAAGTGTAACCTGACGTGGTAAATCAGCTTAGCTCTGGTCTGGCTTGCACAACACGGGATGAGGATGGATTTCAAATTTAATAATGCTGAATGACATCAAGTCCTAGCAAGCTCCTGACTGTCACTCCTTGCAAATGGCTTTATTGGGCTTGTAATTGATGCTTGAGGTAATTAGTGCACACTGCAGGGTGTTATCTAAATTCTCAGGGTTGATCAGCAGGCTGAGTGTCAGCAGTGTGGAAGCAGATCATGGTTCAGAAGCATGAAAAGGACATTTTGGAGCCTGGCACTAACGAGTTCTTCATACAAACCTGCATGGCTTTGCTTGGAGTTTTAGGAGTAGTGTCATGATTGACTTTTCTGTTCCTTACAAGAGCTGCAGATGGGAAGTGGGGAGCTGTTTTATAGTAACAGAGCAGGGGTTTATCCTTGATGTAGGAGCCTATGTAGCTGTGCTGGAATCTCACAATGGAAGTTTGCAAATTACCCAGCATTAACTGACCTAGGAAATGTGTTTAGGAACCCACTTTGTCTTTGAAACTGGGATGGTGTGTGAATAATTTAATACACTCTGAAATGGAAAACTGAGGCTACTCTGCTCTGCTGGAGGGGCTTTTCTGGGAAGTAAAATGCTCAAAAATGGGGCTGACCTCACCACTCTTCTGTATTTCTTTTAGAAGATAACTGCTAGGGCTTTAAAGGAGCTGGGGTTTATGAATTGCAGGCTCTAAGTTCAAGTGTGGCTTGTTAGGAATAAATGCTCCCGTGCAGTTCCTTTAACAGTTTGATTCCAAGTGTTCTGTTTCTGCTCAGCATCAGGCAGGGCTAAGCTTTGCTATTCCTTCAGAAACATTTAAACTGCACGCAGGGAGTTAATGAAGTCTGTGGGACTACTGGAAGCACTGCATTTAAGGGTTCTGCTGAACTAGGATGTACATTTTCCAGGGACAACCAAGAAATGCTGGCACTGCCCTGTTCATCTTGCCTGAGGGCTCTGCACCATCATTTCCCTTCCTGTGCAGAGCGTTCAGCACACACAAAGCATGCTGGTGCACTCTAGAACTGAAGGAGAAAAGATAATAAACCAATTGTAAAGAGCTCCAAATCTCTGCACTGTTCCAAATGCATCTCTCCAGCCTCTGGCTGAATCTCCTGTGGAGGGAAGCCAGGCTATGGCCAGGAGGGAGCCAGGGCCAGCTGTCAGGAGGAGAAGCTGGCAGCTGGGCAAGTGTTTTAAAATAATTGCGTAGAGAGCGTGCAGGAGAAGCTCTCCTGACTTCCCTGTCCACAGCTGTCTGTAGCCATTTTTCTCTTTGTATTTGTCCTGGTTCAGGGCAAATTTGGGAGAGAATCCCTCAAAGGGGCTCCTCTGGGAAAGCAGATTCAATCGGCCCCTCTGCCCAATCGGTCTGGAAGAAAATACCTCCTTGGAGAAAAGTGGAAAAACCTGTTTATTAAACAATAAAACCTGAACAATATCAAACAATAAAATCCCTTGCCACTCCAAAAGAGATGACAAACTGAGAAAGTCCCTCCCCGGGTTGCAGCTCAGCTCACTCAGGCTCTGATCAGTCCCTCAGTGCTGGAAATGTCGCAGGCCAGGCCCGGCCCGGTGGGCCACAGATGCAGCTGCCGGTGCTCCCCTGGGTGTTCAGGCCAGAGCAGGTTTGAACTGGGCCAAAGAAAAGGAAAAAAGAAAAAAAAAAACACAGTCCCGGGAACTTCTTTTCCTCAGCAAGCTAAAACTAACTAAAACAAAGGAGAGCTCTGTCCCACTGTCCGTCCATCTGCAGACAACACAGTCCAGGAGCAGGAATGGGGAGGAGTGAGTGCAGGGTCTGAAAACAAACTGATCTTCTTCTCTGCCCCCTTCACTCTCTGGAACAAGTCTTAAAGGTGCAAAACTTATTACTCAGCATAAACAGAACAGACAACTGGGGATAAAAGCATCGTATAGTCAAGCTAGGACACTCTTCACAGAGAAAAGCAAGGCACAACTTCCCACAGATATTTTCTGGGATTCACATTCTCTGAACCTCAGGGAAAGAAAAAACAATTCTTATCTCAATTGCTGCTCCTCTTGTTGTTCACAAGTAGAATGCATTGTGGAAGATTGTTTACCTGAAGGGAATTGGTAATTGGATTCTGGTGTGAGTGTTTTGATTAATTGACCAATTGAATCCGTGTGTGTGTCAGGACTGGCACGAGATTCTGGGCAGTTGAGCTAAGTTGAGGACTTGTGCAGTTTCAGTTTAGATACAGTGTAATACAGTATAGAATAATATAGTATGATAAAGTGATTAATTAACCTTCTGATATCAATGGAGTCAGATGCATCACTGCTCTCTCTTCGTGGGGGTTGCCCTGTTTTCTGAGAGCTGCCATTTCAGTACATCCTGGAATTAGTAAAATGAGATAGATTCACACTGCTGTGCTAGGGGCAGGAGAGATCAGTCACCTCCCAAAGCACAAGTCAAGGACTGGGGAAGAAAGAGGGTAAAGATTGTTATGCAGAGGAAATGGGAATGTTTGTCAAATCTGACAATATTGAATATTTGAACTTCCACGTACTGCAGGCATGGTTTAGAATCCCAGCCCCATTGAGAGGACCTTTTCAGGCTGTGTTTTTGATATATTTTGCTGTGGCACACACTAGATTTTCATGCTTCTCTGGTGGAAAATGTTTGGCTTGCAGTGAAGTGCCACAAGTGAGAGACTGGCCCATGTTTTTATTTGTGAAGGAGAATATTTTGCTGAAGTCTTTGCCAAAACCCTGCCATGTTCGGGGCAGGAGTGTGAGGACAGGGACTCAGGTTAATGGATTTCTAGGGAAGCTACTGATTTCCTCACTGCAAAGCTCAGGTTTAACAGATAGGGCTCTTAAATTTTGGCACAATTGATCAGTTCTGCAGAAGCACTGGGGTTAGTGCAGTTTTTAAAAATCACTAAATCCTTACCAGCAGCATGGGCAAGAGCAGCATTTACAGCTGAAATACAAATAACTCCTTAATGGGACAGCATTGAATTCTCATATTTTCATTTGCTGAGATAGGCTTTTATTAAATAGTCAGCTTAATAAAGTGAGTTCATCTGTTTGGTATCAGGTGCCATTGTTCAGCTTGTGGCTTCTTTTTGTCACCTCTCTTCCCTGGGCCCCGCCCCAGGGTATAAATCTCACTCAGCAGGCTTTGGAGCAGCCCTGGAATGCCCTGGCTCAGGTGATCTCCAAGCAGTTCATGACCTAAGCATGATCCAGGTTGCAGCAGTGGATGTTTGCAGGGCTCCCAGGGGCAGTGACGTGATGAGCTCTTGGGTTATGTCACCCTGACCCATTTCTGGGTTCCCTCAGCTCACCAGCAGCTCCCAGGGCACCAGTGTAAGTTATTTAAATGCAAAGTTATTTAAGTGCAAAGCTCTGCATGAGGTGAGAATAATTAAATGGCTATAACTGTGATTCAAGTGGAACCAGGGCAATTTAAATTGATTTGGTGGCTCTTAAGAGAGAACTTTCTGTGTCACTTTGGGCAGTTCTGTTGTAATTACACTTTGAAGGGGTGTGTGTCCATCTCCAGCTGTTACTCACCTTGTCACAGGGCTGTGTCCAAATGAGGTGTGACTGATCCCATTTCCCAGGCTGTGTCCCTGGCTGCACAGGAGCTCCCCTGTGGCTGTGCCTGTGTGTGCCCAACGTGAGGGCTGAGCCAGAGCAGGGCTTTGGATGTGCTCAAACTGTGCCTGGGTGAGCAGTAACAGAACCTTGGGAGCATGGAAGGGTAGGAGTCTGCCCAGTAGCTGATAACAAATCTACTTTCTCTTCCCAAAAACTTAAGGGTGACATTTTATTTTAATTTTTATTTTGGTGGTAATTGGAGTTTAAAGAAACTGTAGAGAGGGAAACCTGAAAGCAACCTTGGCAAGCTGTTAAAATTTTGCTGCATTAAACCAGACTCTCATTTCTAAGCTGGTAAATGAACTGCTCAGCTGTCCTCAGGGAAAAAACCAGCTTTGAGTGTGTTTGTAGCCTGTCTGAAGGTAAAGGTGAGCTAAAGAGGATGTGGAACTGGCAGTGCTGGCTTCATGGTTGGGCTCAATGATCTCAGAGGGCTTTTCCAACCTTAAGCATTCTACAATTCTCCCCGCCCCCCGCCCATTAAAATAAAACAAGAAAACATAACCTAAACAGTCTCTCAGCATAAAATTCTGTTTAATTTTTAAACCCGTGTATAAATTGTTTTTCTTTGTAAGCAATCCCTGCTAATACCAGATTAGCAGGGCTGTTTCCCTGCTTTATTCCTCCACCTGTTCCATAGGACACACTGGTATTCCCAAGCAAAACTTCTGCCACAATATTCTTAGGGTGGTGGAGGGAAGAAAAAAAAATAATTTTGAGTTACAAATGGCTGTGATTTTTCTATATCCTTGTATAAGTATAGCTGAAGTTATTGTATAAAGTGGGATTTGACTTTTAAGCTGAAAATTGGATGCATTTTGAAACAATTTAAATTTCCTTAGTATAATCCAATTTTATTTATACAGGTATAGTTTAAATGGCACTTGGAGTAATAGGAAGTGTTGTGTCTCCTTTCATTCTTTATAATAGGAAAAAATTCCCTCACTGAGGTGTTGTCTAAGAACAAGTGGAAAAGATTTGGGTAAAGGATGTGCTTTTATATCCCTTTCAGTCATGGTCCTGTGTGGAAGTCCCTGAGGTGAAGGTTTTCCTCATCACCATAAGAACAAAGTGCCATTGGAATATCCTTCTGGAAGGAAGAGACACTCGATGGAATACTGTTTCTACCTTAGCACGTGGGAGAAACACCTCAAAGTGTTATTGGATAAATGCCTGGGAGGCAGGAGATGTAGGAAAGGAACTGGGAAGGACGTTTAGGATGACAGCTTAGGTACATTTAGAATCCACTGGAATTTCTGTGGCTCACTTTTACCCCTCTGCAGTGAGTTTGGTGCCTTGGCTCAGAGGGTTTGAGAGCTGTCTGTGCTCTGGGCTTGGTGGTTTTCAGAACCCTAACCCTTGGTGTAACCCTAACCCTAGGCAGAGCAGCAAAACCAGCCTGGGGCTGAGGCTGGTGCCATGGAGAAAGCTGTGGAGGAAACCTTGTTGTGGCAGTTCTGTGTTCCCCTTGGGATGCCTTTGCAGCTGCAGTGTGCCTGGAGCTCTGGGCTTTGTGGTTTTCTGAACCCTAACCCTAGGTGTAACCCTAGGCAGTAAATGCAGACTAGGGCTCAGGCTGTTTGCAAGGAAAAAGCTGTGGAGGAAACCTTGTTGTGGCAGTCCTGTGTTCCCCTTGGGATGCCTTTTGTAGCTGCAGTGTGCCTGGAGCTCTGGGCTTTGTGGTTTTCTGAACCCTAACCCTAGGTATAACCCTAGGCAGTAAATGCAGACTAGGGCTCAGGCTGTTTGCAAGGAAAAAGCTGTGGTGGGAGCCTTGTTGTGGCAGTCCCGTGTTCCCCTTGGGATGCCTTTTGTAGCTGCAGTGTGCCTGGAGCTCTGGGCTTTGTGGTTTTCTGAACCCTAAGCCTAGGTGGGGCAGTAAAAGCCTGGCTCAGCTGCTCTGAGCAGCTCCTGCACAGGAGCATTTCCTGCAGAACAGGCTGGGGATAGCAAACCTGCCACAAGGGACCTTTCCCCTTTCCCCCCCAGAAAACAGGAGTTACACTGAAAACCTGGCTGACCACAGCTACCCCAGCCAGCCTGTGTTTGGGTGGTACCAGAGTTTGAGTCCCTCTCAGTACAAGCAGGTGAAATTCTCTGCTCCAGTTCTGGTGCTGGAGGGCTGAGGGAGCCCCAGTTGCACCCTGAATCCAGCCCTGGCACAGCTCTTTGAAGGGCATCAGCTGCTCAGAACAACCCCTGTGGGTTCTTCATCCTGGTGCTGCTTTGGGTCCAGCTGTGGGAAGGGCAGCCCTGGTGCCTCTTCAGCAGCTGGACCTGGAACTGCAGCTTTAGCTTAGTTTTGAGTCATCTGTTGGATTTACAAGCCAAGACCCCAATCATGGATGTGTTTTTCATGCCTGAGTGTGCTCAGTTGTGGTGCCCCAGGTGGGTAAAGGCAGCACCCAGTGATGGAGTGTCTGGAATGAAGCTCAGAGTTCCATCCCTCCTGCAGCAGCATTGCCTCAGGCTCTGTGACTTTTTCTGAAGATGGAAGTGAAATGTGTGCAGGATTTTGGTTATGAAACTCGTGGAAAGCCATATGTGTGTACTTGTTCAGCACAAAAAGGGGGATGTAAGCACCCTGGTTTAACTTCAGACAGTGCCTTAGTGTTCACCTTCCCTCTCCCTCTTGCCTTTCCTCTCGTGCTGCTGGGGTGAACAGAATGTAACACAGAGTCACAAAACCATGGAAATGTTTGGGTTGGAAGGACCTAAAAGATGACCCAGGTACAGCCCACCTCCCACTGTCCCAGGCTGCTCCAAGCCCTGTCCAGCCTGGCCTGGGCACTGCCAGGCATCCAGGGGCAGCCACAGCTGCTCTGGGCACCTGTGCCAGGGCCTGCCCACCCTCATAGGGAGGAATTCCTTCCTAATATCCAATCTAAACTTTTAAAGTTCCAAGCCCTTCCCCTTGTTCTAGCACTCATAGCACAGCACTGGCCTGGCCATCTCAGAACAGGCTTTGACTTTAAAAGTCCAATCTTAGAATTCTGCCTCTTTACCTGATACTTGGAGTTATCTCTTGCAGTGTGTACTTTGTACCTTCATTCTCCTTAAACCAGAGGAAAAATTAATTTGCTTCATCCTCCTTTGAGGAATCTCCGTTTGCCAGCTGGTACCAGTGTTGAGCTCTGCTGGGTCATTCAGCAATTGCCAGTGTTCCCATGGAACAATCCATTCCCCTTGGCAGGCTCTGCCTTGCAAGGCTTGCCTGTGTATTTAGCACTACATGCCTCGTGCCTTGAGCTTGTCCTCACAGCTCTGGTTGGTGCTGGAATTATTGGATTTGCAGGGAATGCCCTGACAAAGGCAGGAATGATGAATCTGACTCCATGTTCTCAGAAGGTTAATTTATTACTTTATAATATTATATTATGTTAAAGAATACTATACTATACTAAAGAATACAGAAAGGATGCTTACAGAATGCTAAAAAGATAACAATGAAAACTCCTGACTCTTTCCAGAGTCCTGACACAGCTTGGCCCTGATTGGCCAAAGAGTGAAAACAACTCCCAGCAGAATGCAATGGAACGATCACCTGCGGGTAAACAATCTCCAAACACATTCCACAGGAGCACAACACAGGAGAAGCAAATGAGATCAGAATTGTTTTCCTTTTCTCTGAGGCTTCTCAGCTTCCCAGGAGAAAAATCCTCGGCGAAGGGATTTTTTCAGAGAATGTGAATGCCACACTGGAATATCAGTGTCAAACTCCAGATCAGAGCTCTTCACTGGGACAGGAGTTTAGGTGACAACAATTTCCACCCTGAGCTGAAAACTCCTCCCTGGGGGACAGCATTACCCTGTGCCCAGGCACCTGCAGCCAGGCATGCCTGGCTGGGGGCAGAGGCACTCATGAGAAGCACTGCTTTGGATTTCCCTGCTGCCTGGGCAGAGTTTCCCTGTGGCAGTGTCTGGAGTTCCCGCGTGGAGGCTGAGCGGAGACGGCGCTGCTGGAGCAGCTCAGAGCTGGATTAACTTCAAACCTAAAAATAGCCCACAAGCAAAAATGAAATCGTGGATTCTGGAGGGAGGGCAGAGGAAAATTCAGCTGTGCTGCCTCCTCTGGAGTCCTGGCAGAAAACAATGGAGCAGAGTCCAGACCCCCCTGAGTAGGTGGGATTCCTGCAGCTGTCACCGCACAGCAAATGGGCTTTTAATCTGATTGAACTGCAGTCAAATACTACACAAAATTCTGCTGCTTCTAAAGAGTTTTGGGGTTTTCTCCTCAGCCTTCTAAGCTTGCATTTGAGACAGTTAGATCCTAATATTTTATAACTTGGATGATTGTGAATGACTTGAGTTAACTTTATTCTGCAATCCTTCTCTTCCATGCCAGGATATGTAAGAATGCCTTTTGTGCAGGTGCTCTCTGGTATTGACCAGGTGATGTTCAGTAGCTAAACAGGCTGGCCAGGTTCTGGCCTTACACATAGTAGGAAGGAGTAGTAGTAACCTGCTCAAATACTGACTCTTTCTCTTTTTATTCTGAAGTGATAAAGCAAGATTAACTCGGAGGGTTTTGCCCCCAAGACAACTTTTGAGCAGCAATTCTGTTGATGATTGCCTGTGGAAATAAAAACTTGAGCTCTCTTTGAGCAATCTTATCCTTGCTCTTGCCAGAGGAGCAGCAATGGTGCATGAGCAGTCTGCACAGGTAGTCCTTACCCTAATGATGTTTGCAGTTCCTTATTAGGTTGTACCATAATCCCTGAATGTGATTAACTGGCAATTTACACCTCAGAGCCCTGGCTTTTACTTATAAAAGCTACAGAGATATAAACTAGAGAAACAAATTGGGAGTTAACTGTGCAATCAAAGCTATAAATGTGCCTCTGCACATTTATCTCTGCAGTGAGTGCTGCTGCTTTGCTGGCTCAAAGGACAGAGTCTTCCTTAGAGCAGAAGGGGAGTTGCTGTCCAAGACAGCTTTTAGTAACATGATGAACAGCAGAGGTGCTTAAGAGCATGTAAAGCACGTTTAGTCTTTATGGGCAGCATTAGTTAATGTTGTGGGCAGAGTTAAAGTGAATATTCCCACCTATGTGTAATTTGTAGGGGCCTGATTTGTAAAAATGCAGTTTAGAGCAGGTTAGCCAGTGCCCTTCTCAGCAGAGGTGTGAAAGGCAGTGTTGGCTGCACATTTAAGAATAAAACAAATGTTACTGCTAGTGGGTTGGAAGGTTGTGTCTGAGCTGGTTGAGAACCCAATTCCTGCAGAGCAGATCCTTTCACAGCTGCTAGCAGTGAGCAAATGGGAATTGCCATCATGAAGAGGGACCTGCTCACAAACACATTCTCAGTTCCTGGGGCTTGGAGTGGGTGGTGATTCCTTGGGAGAAATGCTCTTAAAACACCTGGTGTCTGCTGGAAGAAAGAGGATGCAAAATTCCTGAAAACAAAACTCAATTTTAGGAATTGCTACTCCAACTTCTTTAGGCAGAAGACTCTAAGCCTTGATCAGAGCTACTGTGAGTGGTACCAGCTCAATTTCAGCTTAAAGCACTTCAAGTGTTTCCTCATCTCATCCTTAGCACCATTTGGTTGTCAGCAGCAAGTGAAATGATTCTCTCCTCTGTGCTGTCAAAAGTGATGGGATGGAAGAGGAATTCTCTCTCAGCATAAATGGATAGATATGTTAACCCAGCAATCCTATTTTCATGGTGGATTTAATCCAATAAAACCTTCTGTTATAGTCATGGAGGTTTTCTGGTTTGTTTTTTCTAAGGGTTTACATTTCTGTCTGTTTTATGCACTTTTCTCTTCCTCACAAAGTTTTCATTCCCTCACCTGAGACACACTGCAAACTCAAGTGGTTGCTGCTGCATTTCTACCTCTCTGAAGCTTCAAAGCCTTATGACTTAAAGAATATTTGGATTTTTCAGCCCAATTTGGTGGTTGAAATTCATCATACCAGTTTTTAATCAAAGAATGCACATTGTGCATTGACAATACTGTGAAGATGCTTAAACTCTTCTTCCCTTTCTCTTGGAGAAAGTATTTGACTTGTAGGAAGTGTGGGGGGGATGATGGACCATCAGTTTTGAGTAAAACCCAACCAGTTGTAGAACCAAATATACAACATTTGTACATGTGGCTTTGAGACCTTCCCTGGAGAAGCTTTATCGGAACCACTCAGAGCTGTCTCCTTTAGGAGGAGGTTGATCAGCTTGGGATGGTTTTGCATCTTCCTCCTAGAGGCTTTCCAAGCCTCAGTGCTGACTATTTATAAACACAGAGAGTTGTCTCCTCTGCCTTTCAAAATTTAAACTTCCTGGAGCTTAAAAGTAAATTTTTAAAAAGCAGTGAAGGAATTACTTCTGAGATGAAGCTCTGTTTTATGTGCTGTTCTTCCACTGATGAGCAGCAATTGTTGCTCACCCTGCAAATGCAAATGTTATTTCCCAAATAGCTGTTTTTTAACAAGTGCAGTTGGTTTCTGTAGGAGGAACTGAGTCCCTTGGAGCTGTTCTCATCCCACTCACCCATTGCCTTTTCCCCACCCTTTATCTGACCTTACCCATCTCTGGAAAGTGTGTCAGGAGGAGGGACAGCAGTAACTGGAGCTCGGTGACACCGTCATGTGAGAAGGAAGACAACAGCAATTAATTGTTAATATTGAGCTAACTGTGAGCTCCTGGCCTGCTGGGCTTCTCAGTGTGCACCTTCTGGCCATGGTACAGTGGGAACTTGTGGTGTTTGAGTGGTTTATTCCATTAAATCTTTATGGAAAGGTCTGAAATGGAGAGCACAAATTCACTCGCTGGTGCTGATCTCTCACATTGCAAATGCTAGTTTTAGTTTATATATGATAGTGTTAGTTTAGTTTGGATGTGTAGGGGGGAAAAACTCATCCCATTCTGTGGTTTAGAGATCCTTCAGGATCCCTCACACATCCTCCACATCTGGGCTCTCAGCTGAGAGGCTGTTCCTGGCTCCCTTTTCTTGCTGGATGAGCAGAGGGGATGCAGGAGACATTGAAACAGGGCAATTGTTCAGCACTGCCAGATTTGGCACCACATCAGAGCTGCTCCATCTTCGTGAACAGAGCAGGGTGTGGGATTCAGAACTTGCCAGCTTGGTTGAAGTGGGTAAGTTCCCATTTTGTGTGGAAGATGTTCCCAGAGTGCCCTTCCTTGGATCAGCTTTGCAGGGTGTGTCCCTTGGGGGTTTGTAGGCAATTTTTAGGTAACCTGTGGTATTTTCTGTGACCTCCTTTGAAGGGAGGAAGGAATGAATCTGACTCTGTGTTCCAAGAAGGCTAATTTATTATTTTATGATCTATATCATATTAAAGGATACTATACTAGAACTCTACTAAAGAATAGAGAAAGGATACAGACAGAAGGCTAAAGATAATAATGAAAACTTGTGACTCTCTCCAGAGCCTCAACACAGCTGGGCTGTAATTGGCCAATAAGTAAAACCAATTCACATGAAACCAATGAACAAGGACCTGTTGGTAAACAATATCCAAACCACATTCCAAAGCAGCAAAACACAGGAGAAGCAAATTAGATAATATGGTTTTCCTTTTTCTCTGAGGCTTCTCAGCTTCCCAGGAGAGGAATCCTGGCAAAGAGATTTTCCAGAAAATATGACAGTGGCAGTAACCAACAAAGATTGATGAACATAAGTTTGCTAAAACAAAATTAATTCTGGAAGAAGTGAGGAAGGGAAGTGCAGAGCTCTTAATGGGATTATTAAAGATATGAAGTAAGAGGAAAACAGGTCTTAGTGAACCATAGTCACCAACTTTGAGACTTCATTTAGCCCTTGGTAAAACTGGAAATGTTAAACAACAGCTTCCTGAATCCCCTGTCTGGGGGCAGCCACCTGGAGTCAGTGATAGGGATAAATACTGCTTTATTTAGTTGGTATTAATTCATACCACACTAGAAATTATATAATTTATATAATAACTTTTATAATTAGAACCAACTGGTGTAATTGATATTAATTTAATATGAAAGTAATTGGGTGAAAATTAGATGCTTAATAACACACTGATAATATACACTGTAAACATCATCCCACAGAATTGTCTTTGGGATTTGGTAGAGATTGTCTGAAGTCTGACTTTTTACCACAGACATGCACCAGATTACTCTAAAGCAGATTATTTGGGCTCTGTGCTGACTTCACTGCTGGCCAGATGAAGGGCCAGGTAAATCTCGATTTAATTACACACTGCTTTCCCATGGGGCAGATTCCTGAGTGCTGACAGTGATTGTGCTGGTTGTGGTAAGATTTTGTGCTGTAAATTCTGCCTAAAAACGTGCACTGGAGAACTTCTGGCACTTTTATGTATGACTATAATGCAATAGCTATAAATGTATGGTGCAGTGTAGCTGTAAGTGCAATAAAGGTGAAAAGAAGGGGAAAAATGGTCTGAGCAGTGTGAGAGATGAGGCCATGGTAAACTTTGTAGGTGTTGGTTTTCTCAGAAACTTCTTGTCAGGTGCTCAGTGCCTGTGAGTGCTGGATAAACATGAATTTGTCTTTCAGTTCAGTGTTTTGTGTGTGTAGGGTCTGAGGAGTCTGTGCTGATCATCCTAAATGAAGCTTGGTCATGTTAATGATGAGTGCCTGCCACATGGAAAAGGGACTGGCATTGCCTGGGAAAGAAGCAGCTTCTTAACCCCATGGCTAAAAAAATATCTCATGTTCAATACTGGCTGTAAAATGTTCTTAATCTATTCCATAACTTTTTTGGTAACAGTTGTTTTTCATCCATGTGCCATATTCTCCCAAAATATGTCTCAACTGGGACAGATTGCTGTTAAATCCTTTCTGGAACACATTTCTGAGGTGTTTTTCCAGGAGGAGGTGTCAGATTTGGAGCAGACAGATGTAAATCCAGTCCCTTTCACACAGGGCTCTCTCTGCCTTGGATGGAACAATTCTTGAGCAGCCCTTGTGGGTGGAGAATAAATCCCAAAATGGCCATTCAGTGGCACTTCTGGGATGGCAGGAGAGCAGATTTTATTCTTGGTGTTAAATTGCCTCCTTGGCACACAAAGGGCCGTGTCCTTGACCCAGGGGGATGTAGGGATTGTCCCTCCCCATGTCAGACTCTGCTGTCTCCAGACAGACCCAGTCCAGCTCTGCTGCCCTGCTCTGTTTTCTCACAGGTCAGCTTTCCTCCTGTGCCAAAATGGAGAGGAAATCATGGCCCGTGGATTTTGAGATTAAATCTAATGGTTTTCGCTGTCTGCTAGAAATTAATTTACTGCTCACCTGAAATAATATCTCTTTATCATGTAAATTAGCTGTATTGAAGGGGAAATAATAAGGGAATATGGTTTTTTCCTCCCTTCCTTGAGCAGTGAGGAGGACAGCTTTTTTGTTTCCTAACCATACAGGTTTCTAATTAAATAACAGACTAACTCCTTCAAACTCTGCTTTGGGAGAAATATTTGGCTTTTTTGCTTGTTCCTTTTTTTAAATGGACAATAGAGACTTGCAGTAATTAAATATATATTTGGAAAAAATCTAGGATTCGCAAGTGACTTTCTAAAGCTGCCTCCTGCCCCTTTGATGGATCATTGCTGGGGGACTGTTCATTGTTCATGGCTGTTCTTGCTCAATCCAATGTTTTCCCAGCTCACAGGGAGGGCCTCCAGGTTTTCTGCTGGTGTGGGGATGGATTTTGCTCCTCATTAACTTTTCCAGCTCCTTGTCTGCTTCTGGAGAGCTCCTGCAGCTCCAGGCATCCTTCTGGGCTCCTGCTCCTGTTGTTCCTCCTGGTGCTGCTCCCCAAAGGATGATATTTTAAACCATCTCAGGGCATTCTGAGCTGGAAGGGACCCCTGGGGATCTGAGCAGCTCTGAAAAATCTCTGCAGGACTCACCAGAAGTACTCAGCTTCAAGTACTGGAAATCTGTTTAGGGAAAAGTTGATCCTGGTTGATTTTTCAGAGGAAAACTGCTGTGGTGTTGCTTGTGCTGTTGGGATTGTTTGTCCTGTTCCTGGGGGGTGCTGGATCAGAGCTAGTGGATTTTTGGCAGTGCTGGGTTAATGTTTGGACTCGATCTGAAAGGTTTTTTCCCCCTGGATGGTTCCATGATTCCATGCAGCCCAGCCCAGTATGATGGAATGATCCTGGTGGGATGGAGGAGCAGAATCCCTCGAGCAGGAGGGTGAGGGAAGCTCCTGTGGGGTGCCAGCCCTGCCCTCACTGCCAGCACACCAGCCCTGGCCTGCCTGAGGACACAGCTCAGATTCCCAGTTGTTTCCTTGCCCGTAGGGCCAGCAGGCAGGGAGAGCCTCCCTTGGGAGGTTGGGTGGAGCCAGGAGTCTCCTGCACCTCAGGATCCTTCCCTGCAGGGACTCTGCAGTCAGACCTGGGGCTAACTGAGAAGAGACTTGAATGGTAAACGTTATAATCTGTATTTATGTACTTATTCCTCCTGAGAATTCCTTCTGCAGGCAGCAGGTTATTCCCAGTGCCCTGGGTGCCTGCTCCTGGAGGGAGGCCCCGTGGTGTCACAGACATCTTTTATGAAAAATCCTTTCTTTAGGATTTTTCCTCCTGAGAAGCTGAGAGGCCTCAGGAACAAAATGCAACCAATGGTTATCTGCTGCTGTGGAATGCAACAGGTGCATCTGGGATTGGGCTCATGGGGTTGTTTCTAATTAATGGCCAATCACAGTCAGCTGGCTTGGACTCCCTGTCCAAGACAGAAGCTTTTGTTATCATTCTTTCCTTTTCTATTCTTAGCCAGCTTTTTGATGAAACCTTTTCTTCTATTCTTTTAGTATAGTTTTAATGTAATATATATCATAAAATAATAAATCAGCCTTCTGAAACATGGAGTCAGATCCTGGTCTCTTCCCTCATCCTCAGACCCCTGTGCACACGGTCACACCCTGGATTTGCAGTTCTGCTGCAGGCAGTGCATTCCCCAAAAGATGCCCTTGAAGGAAGGCTCAGGTTTTCCTTTCTGCCCTGGGAATATATTAAAAACCTGGCTATCAAGAGGAGCAGAACTTGGGTGTCTTTCCTCTTCCTGTACAGATTTGAGGTACAATTTTAGGTGTTCCATAGAAAATGTTCTGCAGCAGCAGCGTTTAGTGATGACCCAATCCAGCTGCACTAGTGGGGCATAAATCAGAATATTCCTGTACAGCAGTAATTTGCAGCTAAGCCATACAAGGCTATTTACTGCCCATCAGTGTTCAATAGAAAGCTCATTTTTAGAATAGATCAGTGATTAATACCTGATCACAGGGCAAGGGCTGCTCTTGTCATCAGAATTGTGAAGACAAAATGAGGAGTCTTGATGGGGTCAATGGTTACCATAAGCCCCTGCCTTTTGTGTAATGATCATTTTCTGTGAGGGTAATTAATGAACTGTTTAAGTTATGGAGGACATTGATAATATTGACACTGATGTATGAGCTAGATTTTTAATGGAGTAGATGTGCTGACTGTGGGAGTACTGTTGATAAATCAGACTTTCATTTTATGCATTCAGCTTGTGGTTAGAAGTATCCAGGTATTTTTAGAAGCCTGGAATGATTTACATATTCATTTGAAATGTCTTTGTCAAAGCAGCACTGGTGTTTGTGTTCACACCCTGCACTTCCAGCTCCTCCTGGCACTGCAGGTGCACAGACACTGTCCTGCCCTCCACTCACAGGGACATGGAATCCAGCCTGGAAAAGTCCTTCAGGATCATCCAACCCAGCCAAGAACCCAGCACCACCACCCTGGCCACCACTAAACCATGCCCAGGTGCCACATCCATGTTTTTTTGCACATTCTCAGGGATGGTGACTCCACCAGTGCCCAGGGAAGTGAATGCTTGAGAGAATATGGGAGAGGTAAAAAGGCAGCCAGAGCCTGGGGATGCAGAGCCCAGACATTCCTTGGCAAAGGTGAGGAAATGTTCTCTTGTCCTTGAGCTCCTGTAGAGAGAGAGCAGGAGGGGCAGCATCTTTTGGTTTTTGCAGCTGTACTGTACTGAGAAAACTTGTTTTACATTTCTTTGCTGCTGGAAAAAAAAACCCACCATTAGAAAAACCAAATTTGCTCTTCTCTGTCTCAAAAAAAAAAAAAAATCGTTCTGCTATTATTTCAAAAGAAAAAATGCTTCGGCTTTGTGCATAAATCTGAAGTGTTTTTTTATTTGAAGTGTTCCATGTGTGATAAATAACTTCTGTGCTTCTGTATGGCTGGGTTTAGTTATGGTGTTGAGATAAACCAAAGCAGAAAATTAGTCTGCTGCAGACACAGAGACCATTACTTATGGTTGTAGCAAAACTTTCCTCAGCACTTACCCAAAATAGCCACCAACCTTGAATTGTTTTGGATCTGAAGCCCTGGAAGCTGAGTGAGTTAACGCAGACAAGAGACACAGATCACAGGTGAAAAATCACATGCAGAGGTGCTGCTGCCTTGGAAATAATGACTCTGTGCACAGAGTTTCAGTGGGAAATACATCAGCCTGAAGGTGCTGTGGCTGATTTCCTAATTGCATTGAGTGATGGAGGATGATGAGACAAAATGGCCAGTGAGAGACTTGTGACACGTTATTATTGCTTGGGTTGGCACCTTGGCCAAAGGGGGGTGATGGAGGCATGGTTGTTCTCCTGGTCCTGCCCTGTACCCTCTGCTGGCTCTGGACACATTCCAGCCCCTCCTCCTCCCAGGAAACCCAGCTGCAAGAGGGACAGGGGCTCCACTTGCTGCAGGGGCTGTGTTGACTCAGGCTTGATGAATTTTTGGTGACATAACTGACTACAGATCTCCAGCAATATCATTATTGACTGCTCTGAGTATTAATTTGAGATGGAGGAGTTTTTCTGGTGCTGGTGGAGGTTTTCCAGCTGCAGTGCCTCTTGCCTTTAGCCCTGACACCAGCTCTAGCTGCAAATGCCCAAAAGCCATTTCCAAACACAAATGGATTTAAGTTCCTGAAGCTTTGGATTCAAAATGGATTCAAATACCTGAAGCTTTTAGCTCATGACAAAAACTAGTTCTAAGGACACCAATGCAATGGCATTTTCTATGAAACTACTCATAAATGGCCTGGAATAAGGCAGTTTTCCTGATGTATAGCTTCCACAATGCAAATGGAGAATTTGGCTGCCATGTTTCACTCTCTGACTCATCTTGGGAAGCGTCAAGACCTGTGATAAATCCTGCTGCAATGAATTGTCCTCATCAGTTTTCTCTGTGTTGGAGGCAGTTTAGTCTTGGCTGGGAGGTAAATTTCCATGGCTGATGGGAGGAGAATGGGCAGGATCTGATTCAGGAGCTGAGCATCTCTCAGTGGTGCAGGACACAGAGCTGGGAGGGCTGGACCAGCACTGGGGCAACTCCAGGTGGAGCCCCAGAGGGGAAATCTCTCTTTGGCAGGGCTTTTTAGGGGGGATAACACTGTATAACACTGTGCTCTGCTGCCCTGAGTATCAGCCTGATGATTAAGGTGCAGAATTACTACAGGCAGAGAGTTTTGGGTTTTTATTTTCTGCAAGTTTGTAAAACCATGCCTTAATTCTTTCACTGAAGTGAATGTTTATTAGGAACAGAGAAATGCTTTCCATGTTTGACATGGCCACAGCAAGGGGGTCAGAACTAGAGGATTTTTAAGATCCCTTCCAACTCCAGCTGTCCTGTGATTCCATGAAGGGTTCTGGGAGTGCTGTCACATGAATTACTGCTTGAACTGTTGTGTGACCCTTTCCATCCCACAGACCTAAGCAGGGGTCTCAGTAACCCATGTGAGGGTGGGGGAGGCAGTTCCTCAGGTTCAGAACCCCCCTTTTTTTGTAGGAGAAGCAATTTGTAACTTCTTCTTGTAGCTTGGACTTCAGTTCAGCTTCACCTCTCTTCTGTCTCTACCACAGCAGTAAAGCTGGAAATGTGTGAGTGGGGCTCTCCTGGGCTTTGGTAAGTGCCAGACAATTCCCTTTTCTGAGCCAGAGATGGGGTAACAGGCATTTTAAAACCTTTTATTCCATTTCCAGTCTCATGAGAAGGGTGAGACAATACAGATGTTATAATTCATGCTATCACAATCAGAAGCTGACTATTTCTTAATTACAAAACACAATAAGCATTTCTTGGCCATCAGCTTTTTGCCACACCATCCTGTAGATGCCTTAAAGCCAATCATCTAAAACTACCCCTCATGGGTCCTACTACAATGCATCTTTCATAGTTCTATTTCTCTAAAGTATCTAGTCTTATTTGTAAGGTCATTTTTGGAAACTTTTTTCTAGCTCTGTTTTTTCTAGCTCTCTCTTAACAATATCTGTCATATTCCATGGCATTTCTAAGTCAGCATTTCTTATCTCATATTTTGCATACAGATGCATACTGTGTGGGTCTTCTGTCAGGCCCTGAGAATTCTCTACAAATCCATTTCCCACAGGTAAGAACCTTCTCTGGCTTAGGAAGCGTGGCAAGTTTTCATGTAAATACTCCACATGAAATCACCTGTGCTTGTGGAGATGTTTATTGCATTTTACACCCTTGTGTTTAGCAGCAGCCCTGGCCTTTCCTGCCTCCAGAGGAAAATGCTCTGGAGCAGTGGTACCTGGCATCACTCTCAGATATCCAGGGCTATTTTTTACTTCTGGCTTCCTACTTTGCTGCTGCTGAGCAGGCACTGTGAGCTCAGCCAGCAGACAGGGAATGTGCCTGCTGTTAAATGCAGCTGGAAGGGCTGGGTCCTGCCTCAGCAGCCCTGGCACTGCCTGTGGTGCTGCCTTTGCCCACCAGCTCCTGCTGTGGCACAGTGAGGAGAGGACCTGGACACCTTTCCTTGGACTCAACACACAGGACAGGAGCCGAGCCCCTGAGCCTGTGCCCAGGGCTCCCAAATCCCCTCCTCTGCAGGGCAGGCTCAGGGCTGGGGTGGTGCCTTGGCCCAGCAGCTGCTCTTGCTGTGGGCTTGGCCAGCTTGGCACAATTGGTGACAGAGACTTCCAGGGGCTGTGAGTGCCCTGGGGTGGCATCTGTGCCCCCTGACCCCTGCACCTGCCACAGCCAAGGGGTCCTGGGGGAGAGCAGGGCTGTGCTTCTGGGCAGAGGTGATGACAGGGGCATACAGAGATGAAGCTGCTCTGTGGGGCAACTTCTCCATGTTCTGATCTTTGCTTTCAGCAGGGGAATGTCTGATCCTGCTCCTGGTGAGAGCCAGGCCTGGAGCTGCTCACAGGCATCATTCAGAGCAGCTTTGTGTTTACTACAGATTTACTACATGAACACTTGTTCTGGGTTACCTGATCTCCTCTACCCACCTCACTCTGTAAAAGTTAATTTTCTTAAAGCAGTTGCCTTCTGAATATAGGATATTTGGACTCTTACCTGCATTGTACAACTCCAGGTTATAAAGAATGATCCATGCATTACTACACTCATAACAATTAAGTACTGTGTGAAAAAAATGTAATGAACTTCTGGAAAATGGGATATTAATTATTGTAATAATTGGGCCTTATTGTAAGTGTGGTGAGTGATAAATGGTGTTTCTGTATATTCATTTCATATCAAGATCACCTTTATCCTTTAGTTCCAACTGTCTTGCATTAAAATTCATTCTAAAAGAAGTGTATTGAATATTTGGAGCTGGTAGCAAGGATTCACCTTTTCATTATTTTGCTGTCTCTGCTGTTTACCAGCCTTTGTGTGCTGTTTGATGGCTTGGCACTTGCTTGGGGAATGGGAACATTTCTGGTCCTACAGAGTTGAGAGTCACCCCCCAACACCAGGAATGTCCCCAGCAGTGCTGCTCAAGGCCTGGGTGTTGTCCCCTCAGTGATCTGGTGCCATTTTAAACAGGTTCTGCTAAATCCTCTCAGTGCAGGTTCCTGCTGGAGCTGGGCTTGGAACAAAGCCAGGCTCTGACCTCTCCTGAATTTGGAAATGTGGGTTTGAGGGCTCTGTTTTGGGGCTCATGTGGGAATGACAGTCCAGTGTGAGCTCTGACTTCTTCTAGTGCAATTCCAACAAAGGAACATTGCAGTCTTGGAGTCTTGTCTGAAACCAGCCCAAATAAGCTCAAGATCTGAGCTGTCCCCTCTAAAACAAGGTTCCTCAAGGAAGCTCCTGGTAATATATTCAAATATGTGCTGGGTTCTTTCTCAAGTAGTGGTTTTAGCTCCAAGTACCCAGAAGAAGATGTTCCCTTTCCTCCTGAAGGAACAGCCTTTCAGCAGCCTGGTGCTGCCACAGAAATCCCCTCACCTTTATTTCAGCTGAATGGTTTGATCTGTGGAAGACTTGGTTGAAATCTAAAGTGATTTTAGTGGATATTATTTTCCTGAGCTTTGAGTAAAGAGCTGTTGCCACCAAACCCCACTGCCAGCCCAGTCTGGAGCCCCATTTTGGGCAGGGATGGGCAGGGTGTGGAGCCCCATTTTGGGCAGGGATGGGCAGGGTGTGGTGTCTCCAGAGCTGCTCTGAGCACACAAACACCCTGATGCTGCCAGCACATCCAGGTGGGGTTTTTTTGTTTTTGTTTTCACACCAAAGTTTCAGAGGACAGAACGCATGGGAGTCCCTGGCTGTGCCACTGGCCATGATTTCCTGGAGGCAGCTGCCTTGGGGCATGTGTTGAGCAGGAATTTTTTGCAGCATTTCTCAAGGCTTTTTTTCAGTGCCAGTTTTCCAGTGAACAGTTTGGATTGTTCCTCTCTGGTCTGCAGCCATGTGAGCAGGTGTGGGAGCAGAAATCCACAGGATGGAATGGTCAAGGTGGTTTGGTGACAGCCAAAGATGAGGCACAAACAGCATTTAAAGAGAGATCCAGCTGGCTGGAATCCAAATTGCACAGAGAATTGTGGCTCAGCAATGCCTGTGAGTGGAAGAAGGGAATGGAATGAGAAAGGAGCAGAATGAGTTTAAAAGCTGATATTTGCCACAGTGTTTGAGGCTGTCATTTCTGTAATTTGTAGAATAATGCAGATTTTTGCTGTCCTTTGACCTTATCCACACAATTCAGGTGCTCTGCAGGTTTTGATGAACTAGCTGAGAGAAAACTCTTTGCATTGGGGAATTGAGAAGTAAGGGCAGTGTAAATGATATAATTCCTGTACATTGGATATTGAAAGCCTTTCCCTTGTTAAGTGGCAGATTTCTGGGGCAGGGTCTTTGCTAATGCTTTTACCTAATGACAGAATTTGAGCTCTCTCCAATATCTTCAATGTCCATCAGTATCCAAGTACTGAAATGTCCCCTTCCAGCTTTTCACTCCTGCAGGAAAGCACAACTGACTGAGCTGTCTCTGGAAACATCTGGACCAAAACATCCTGGCTTTGGTATCTTGTGGAAGTGTCTCAGCTGGAAAAGTGTCCCTGAATCTCCCTGTGCTGTCTGTGCAGTCTGATGGGATCCTGAGCTGGGATCCAGCTTCTCCTGGCTCTGTCCTGTTCACCTTGCACAAATTCCACAGAGAAAATAAAATATATTCAGGCTCAGTCAGTTGTTTTCAGAATAAGACAATCTGTGAATTTTTATTTAGAATCTGGAGATCAGAAAGGCAGAAGTGTGACTTAACCCCTTCCCTGCCCCCCCAAAGTCCTGGCAGGGCTTTGGATTTGTAGCCACAGGGAAACCTGCAGGCCCTGCTGCCTCTGCAATGTTCTTTTTGTGATTTTCTTTTCCTCTAAGCCCTCTGTAGAGGTTTTCATGTGGCAGTTGAACAGCAGATAGATGATAAATACAAGAAAGCATTGAGAGGGATGAAAATCACTGGCTAGGTACTCATTTGTTCAGATTATTGTTTGCATGGATGCAAAAAATGAACCTTTAAATACTGGAAATTTAAGATCAACACTTAATAGAATAGCTTGTCTATTTTCTTAAAATGAATTCTACAGTATTATTGACTACCTGACAAACAGTGATGAATGCAGTCCCTTGGCTGCTTTCTGTTCAGGGTAAAGGCAATTAAGCACTATTATATGTTAGAATTTAACATTGCTCTGTGTGGGGATTCATTTGTGCACACTGAAATGAAAGCAGAAACGATCAACAAACATCAGTGTAATGACGTGTTCCAACCTTGATAAGGAAATTATGCCTTGTCTCTAATGGGCTCTGGGAATTTCAGGGAGCTGTTTGCCTGTGGATGATCTTACTCAGAGGATGTGAGAGCAGTGCACTCATCTCCTCACACATCCTCAGCCATCATCTGCAGCTCTGAATTAACTTACAAGGCACAAACAAAACGTCTCAAGTCTTTTACAAGCTTAATTTTTAAGTTTAAATGTCAAGAATGAAATCATCTGACTTAATAACATTGTGGGTGTGTGTGACAAGGCACCTTTCACAAAGAGCATGGAAAACAAGCTCTCAAACTGTGCCGTTCCCATTCTGTGGAAGTGACAAAAAGAGTGCATCCTGCTTTTTCAGTTGTTTACAGGAACCCACCACAGCCTTTCCATTTGCTGTAAACACTTGGAACAAGTGTTGGGAGCAGTGAAGAAAGTCATGATGGAGATTGTTGGAACTGAATTGGAGTTGGAATAACTTGGAATTGCTTTTAAAGTGCTAAAACTTTGTAAAGGGGGTGTTAAGGAATGGAATACCTCTACTGAAGTTGTGTTGGTAGTTTTATTTCTATTAACAACACACAATGCTTCATTATTAAGCTTAAAACCTTCTACTATCATGCTAAGCATATTTTTCTGCAGTCTCAAGGTCTATCTTAGCCAAACTAAACCTCAAGCAATTGTTTCATGTCCTTGCTTGCTGTAACTTTTCTGCTTTCAGACTTTGCAGCTGTAGGTAGCTCTAAGTTTTCTGTTCTTTCTGTTTCTGCTTTTACAACTTTCTGGAAGTCTTCTCACCTTTACTATTTCCCACATTAAGTCAGTGGGTCATATTTGAAGATTCACCAGTATTTTTTTCATGAGCTTCTATTGGAATGTTCTCATCTCTGGACAAATTTGGAGTCACTAAACATAAGCCAGGCTCAGGCACCACTTTCTCAAGGCTCCATCAGTCCATTTAAAAGTCCCAGTTTTAGTGAATACTTGCTGGTCTCTTCTCCCAGAGACTGAACTGGGGGTACCTGCTGCTAAACCTGACCTGGAGAATGGGGCAGATTTTTCTGTGGTGAGACCTTACCTTGATGTTTGTTCAGGTGAAGCTTTCTGCTGTTTTTCTTGGCTTTTCAAGTTGCTGTTATTGTCTGAGAAATTGGGATAAAACTACTACAGTGCTTCAGCATTTCTGTAATTTCCTCCAGCAGTTAGCAGTGATGTCAGTGTAATTTTCCCAGCTTAGAGTTACATTCAGTGAAATGATAAAATCAACCTGTGTTAGAATGTTTAGCTGTGAGTGAAAAAGTGGAGACAAATCTTCCCACTCTGTGAACATTTCATACCATGTTACTTCATAAAATTTTTAGTGGAGTCTCCTTCTTTGTCTTAGTCTGAATTATCTAAAACTGGGTATGGCCTGAGAAATGGAATGTATCTGTAATGGTGTCAGTTTATTCAATTTACAGCCAATCTTTATTCTCTTAGCACCTACAACAGGGACTAATTTCATCCAGGAACCGCCTTTTAACCTTCCACTGATTGCCAAGAAAGGAGATGGGCAGGTTCAATGCTCCCAACATGGAAATTTCCATGTATAATATCCCAAACATCTCAGTCTCTGTTTCAGGTTAAAAAACTCCAAGCCACCACTGTGGCAATGTTCCTCACTCGGGGTCACCAATTGTGGTGCTGTTCACAGGGGTCCCAGGAGATGAGAATCTTGACTCCATGTTTCAGAAGGCTGATTTATTATTTTATGATATATATAATATTACAAGAAAATGATCTATTAAAACTATACTAAAGACTAGAAGAAAGGATTTCATCAGAAGGCTTGAATGGAAAGGAAAGGATTGATAATAAAATCTTGTGACTGACCAGACAGTCCGAGCCAGCTGACTGTGATTGGCCATTAATTAGAAACAACCACATGAGCCCAATCCCAGATGCACCTGTTGCATTCCACAGCAGCAGATAACCATTGGTTACATTTCATTTCTGAGGCCTCTCAGCTTCTCAGGAGAAAAGATCCTAGCAAAAGGATTTTTCATAAAATGTGTCTGTGCCACACCAGTAATGGGCAGGTTCCCAACTCCTCAGGGCAGCTCAGATAATTGTAACAATGAGGATGCAGCAGGAAAAGCTTCAGTTGCCCCAGGAAAGGCCAAGTGCTCTCAGCAGAACTGGCACAGTCCGTGCTGATGTTGCCATGGGATCACCATGTCCTTGCTGCTGTCATGAGCAGGAGCACCAGTGAGGTTTGAGTTAGAATTGCTGGGTTGGTGTAGAAATTGCAGCTCCTGATGGTGGCCCAACTTTTACACCCTTATAGTGAGCAGGACAGGCTCCCAGCACAGAGAAATATCCTGTCCCCAGTCCCTGCCTCTGCACAGGAGTCTCTGCCACTGCATGGGGGCTGCCTGCTAAGCCCTGAGGCAGGAATTGTCCTGAGGGGCTGCACTGGGGCTGCAGAGGTGTCTGTGGGCAGCTTGTGCAGCACAAACTTTGTACAGCCTGCAAGCACTGAGGTGTTCCAAGCACTGAGGTGTGCTTGTCCTGTCAGCTCTGCTCTCCTGGCTCTCTGGTCAGCAGGGACCCAGTGCCAGCACCTGCAGGGTCCAGGCTGGGGCTCTGGAGTCATTGCCCACCAGAGCTGCCTTCCATGGGGAGAGGTTTGTTTGGGAATTCATTGCTCCAGGTAGCAGTGATCCATCAAAATCACTTCACAAACTGAAGTGACTGCTCAGGTGGGGACTGTTGATTTATTGTAGAAGGAAAGGAATCTTAAATTTCAATATCTATGTAAAGAAGCCTCTGGAGTATCATCCATGTTTGATCCCTGAGCTCAGCTGTTTCCATGAGTGGAATGTTATTGCTTTTGTAATGGCAGAGTACTATAAAATTGGGCTCTTGATGGATGAGCATCCAAAAGGATGCTCTTCCCCCAGCTCTGCACCTACTGAATATCAACTTCAGTGTTGTGTTGGTTTACAGAGTGGAAGGCATTAAATTTCTAACACATGCTAAGAGCTGACCCCTGAGAAGGCAAAGCTGTTTAAGCAATTAATGATTGAGTGCCAGATAAATGTTATCATCATTTCATTGGCTTGTGCCAGTACCACTCATTGGGTGTTGTTTAAATTTCACTGGCAGCTCAAGCACAGCTAAAAATAAATTCATTTGTTTATAGACTTCTTTGACAACAGCCAAATAAACCCACACTGGGTTGTTTTGAACAGGAGGCCCAGAGCCAGCTGAGTGCTCCCTTGGAGTGTGGCTGGTGGGTGCCTGAGGTTGGTTCTACAGCTGCTTTTCCCCTCCCACCCCTGTTTTATTTCCATTAAAGCTTTTCCAGGGCTGTGTGCTCCTGCTGAAGTGCAGATGTGAGTTTGCAGTGTGAGCAGCAGCCCCTGCTTTGTGCTCATGGGGCAGAGCACAGAGCAAAGAGAGACTAAAAGTGGCAGCAGGGGAACTGTCCATGCTTGGGGCTGGAGCTGCAGGGCAGAGAGGGATCCTGAGCTCTTGAGGGCATGTCCATAAATCAGAGGGAACTTGGAGCAGTCCAGCAGTGCTCCAGAGGTCACCTGGGCTTCCTGGCAGGAGAGCAGAGAGAAACTTCACGTTATTCCAGCTCAAGGACAGGAGGAGGTGAAGGAAGATAAGGAGGAGGACAAATGACATCAGCTGTGGTATCTCCAGTTGTGAGATACTGGGGTTTGGATGTCCTGGAGCTGCAGAGCTCTGGAATGAACAAATGCTTCTTGTAAGAAGGGGAAATGCTGAGATAAAATGTCTTGGCAGTAAAAATAATTCTGAGAAGGTTGCAGTGGGAATAGCCTGACTTGCTGTAGGAACTGGGCATCTGTACCTCACTCTCTGAGGGATGTGTCAGGAAAATTAACCCACAAAAACCAGAGATTTATGTCCAAAAAGGAGACAGAGGAGTCCTTTTACTTTATTTGAATAAAGGGAGAGGCCATAGGGCATTCCCCTGGGATGTCTCAAATTTTTGGAGGACACAGCCTCTTTTTTTATCCCAATTTCCCATTTCCCTTCTCTCTTTCCCCACTGGCTGAGGTACTTGAGAGGTACAGACTTCCCAAATCACCTGATACCAGAGATTTCCCTCTAATGTATAACCCTCCCTTTTAACTGTTAATTCTTATGGAATTTAGGGTTTTTCCCCATTGTTCCTTTCATCTTTCAATGCCCAGTTTCATTTATCAGCAAACCTAGAGTTTGTTTGTACAGACAAATCCATCATTGCTCCCAGATGTGTGGAGAAGTTCCTGCCCAAGCTGGGAGCTGAGCCCTGCTCAGCCCTGCCCTCTGCTCTCTGTGCCAGGGCAGAGCTGCAGCCGCTCTCCTGGGGGAGCCAGGGCTTGCCTGCTCCCAGCTGGGTTCTGTCACAGGCATCTTTCATGGAAAACCCTTTCCTTTGGATTTTTCCTCCTGAGAAGCTGAGAGGCCTCAAGAACAAACTGTAACCAATGGTTATCTGCTGCTGTGGAATGCAACAGGTGCATCTGGGATTGGGCTCATGGGGTTGTTTCTAATCAATGGCCAATCACAGTCAGCTGGCTTGGACAGAGAGCTGAGCCACAAGCCTTTGATATCATTCCTATTCTACTCTTAGCTAGCCCTCTGATGAAATCCTTTCTTCTATTCTTTTAGTATAGTTTTAATATAATATATATCATAGAATAATAAATCAGCCTTCTAAAACATGGAGTCAGATCCTCGTCTCTTCCCTCATCCTCAGACCCCTGTGAACACCATCACAGGGTTCTTGGAGCTGTGCTGGAGCAGATGGGCCAAAATGCAGCAAATATCTCAGCTTGGTGAGATAATGCCCAAAGAAAGCACAGAATCCCAGACTGCTCTGGGCTGGGAGGAGCTCAAAGCCCATGCAGTGCCACCCCTGCCATGGCAGGGACACCTTCCCCTGTCCCAGGCTGTTGCTGGAGCAGTGTCACACTGCCAGGGATCCAGGGCAGCCATCCTGGGCAACCTGGTGATTTGCTTTTTTTAATAGGAGCAGTGTAAGATGTTATGAGGTGGTTTTGAGCAGAGAGAACTCAGCTCAGAGGTACAGAACTGTGAATGTTCTCTTGCTAGGGGCCAGTGGGGATGGACAGGATCTGCTTTCACTTAAGGTGGTTATGCCACCAAAAGCAAGAGTGAAATATATTACTGTGAACAGTGACACCAATTTTTTTTTTTCTCTGAGGATTTAAAAAAAACCCAAACAAACAATAAAACACCAAAAACTCTCACTCAACAGCAAAACCTCTGAAGACTCACTGGTTGTGTCCAGGTCAGTATGAGCTGCTGGAGAGTGTTTTGACCTAAAGGACAAAAATAAGATGTGGCAATGTCAAGAGGCAATTGAAAATACCAAACTGTGAATTGAGAGAAAACCAGGTAGAGCTGATTGTGCAGGAATCTCTCAGGGAATGTTTGAGTAACACTTCTGGGGGATAAAAAAGGTATTTGAAGTAAAGCTTCTAAAAGCTGAATGGATTAGTGGTTAAAACTCTCCCTGAAAGTTGGGATGGTACTGAAGGTTGTTTGGGGACTGATTTTAAGAAAGGAGCAAAGCCAGCCCACAAACCATGTTAAACACTGCCTTTCTCCACTCAGCCCCTAAAAAAATAGTCAAAAAACCTGACAAACAAATCCCAAAAATCAAAAAAAGCAAACAAAAAAACCCTTCCAAAACCCTTCTGAAGCATTTTCAGAAGTGAAGAACTGGGCTGTGTTGTTCCATTCAGTGCCAAGATAATTTCAAAAACCTGTAACCTCCAGATTCTCAAAGGAAGGACATTTTCTATGGGGGTGGCTGTGCCAGTAACCACTGCAGGTTGTGGGACAGATGGAAGCTGACTAATAGCAAGAAAAGCATTAGCTGTAAGTACAGCCATTATAATTGAAACTGAAGCCTCCAGGCATCCAGAGAGAAGCCAAGAATCCTGACTATGGGATTGTCTGGGTGTTTTTGTAGCTTCTGCATGCAGACTTAATAGTTACAAATTACAGTGTTTCTACAGATTTAACTGAGAGTTGAAATAAAACAAGTTGAAGACTTAAATCCCATTCTTTATGCAGTCTGTCTGGTGAGTTATAGCAGTAGAACACACACTTGGTTTTGTCTTAATCTTTTCAGGTTTTCTAATTTAGTCTTAATTGGAGGAAAGAATTACATCAAAGGCAGCAGAACTCCTGTGGCATTTGGAATTCCCAAGGGGCTCAGGTTGGCTTCAGGAGCAGATGAACACAAAGTGATTGGACTTAAACATCCTTTAGGAAGGGATTGTTCCCTGGGAGGGTGGGCAGGCCCTGGCACAGGGTGCCCAGAGCAGCTGTGGCTGCCCCTGGATCCCTGGCAGTGCCCAAGGCCAGGCTGGACAGGGCTTGGAGCAGCCTGGGACAGTGGGAGGTGTCCCTGCCATGGCAGGGGTGGCACTGGATGGAATTTAAAATCCTGTCTCATCCAAAGCATTCTGGGATTGTGTGATGTACCAGGAATGATCTGTGGAGCCCAGCAGCTCCTGTCCTGAGTGGTGACAGGGCCCTTCCCAGGACAGGGCACAGCAAATCCAAGGACAGCTTGATGACTCCAAGTGTTTCAGGTTCTCTTCATGTTTGGCACCATCCTGAGCACTACTGAGTGAGGTTAGTCCAGAGGGTGAGTTTGTTGAGGCTTTAGTACTTTCCTTACATCTTTGTGTTCCATTTAGTTTGTTCTCTAGAAGCACCATCAGTTGTTTCTAGAAAATATTTTTGCTGTTTTAATGGCAAATCACTCAGACTTCTCAAAATCTGTGTGTGGAATTTAAGGAGCAGATGCCCCTGGAAACAGGACCTGGGTGTAGTTTACCCTGAAAATTTCATCCATACAGTGCCTCGGTTGAAATTGCATGGGGAGGTTTCCAGGGCTGGGTTTTGTAATTACTGTTGGGTCAGTGAATGAATTCCTGGGGTGGAGGGTTGATGGCAGCTGTCCCCATCAGTGTCACTGTTTGTTCTTTCTCCTCATGGAATAAACATAGATCTTGTCTTGTATGAAAGATCAAGGGAGAGCTGGAAGGGTCTCAAAGCCTGAGGATTAAGGACATAAATTTCATGTGCAGAGAATGTCTCGTTCTTGTTGGAGGCTCTTGGCCTTTAACTCTCTGATCCTGCCTGTATCCAAAGTACATTTTGACAAAAACCCTCTGGAGGCAGAGGATTTTATTAAGGAACATGGAAACACTCGATACAAATGAAAGATGAAACTTGATTCGATAATTTTCCAAATGTTTATGGCTGATGATTGCATGTTGAGAGGCTGAATTGATGATAAAGTGTTCTGCTGTGAGTATCTTCATAGTCTGAGAACCATTTAGCTGCTGTTGGAGGCAGGAAGGATCTCTAAAAGGGACCATAATTGGAGCCATGATTGTTGAAAAGCCTCACTTTTTCTGAATGTAAGATAAAAGGATGAGCTGCTTGTTTAAACCCCATTTTAGGAGAGATTTTTCTTTCTTTGTAAAGCCTTACCTGGAAATGGAAAGAGGTCTGAAATAATCCTGTGCTGTGGCTTTCCACTTCTGCTCACCCTTCATTCAAGCTGAAATAATGCCTTCTCTATTCAATATTCCACATTCAGTACAGGTGATTGCCACAGGCTAATGCTGCTTAATCCTGCCTGGTCCTTCTGCAGAAAAGAAGTGGTGACAGGAATGTTGGGGAGAGATTTCTGATGTGCAGTTAGATATGAAAAATTTCCTGTGCAGCTCCTCAGTACCTGTGGGGTTAAACTGCAGTTCTCTCCCTCAGCTGTTAAAAAGCCACTCCACACCTCAGTTAATGAATGGAGCTGGAAAGGCACATTTAAAGGAATTTTGCTTGGGAAGTTGCTCTTCCCTGAGCTGGGGTAGGGACAGACAAGGCTGCAGGTCAAAGGTGCAGAAATAACTGGATTGGAAAGTTTCAGCTGCAGGGGAAAATAAGGAATTGACTCACTTGTAAAATGATAAATAGAGTAAGAATGAAGTGTTTTTCAAACAGAATGGAGGCAGCCTTTCAGTTTTCTGAATTTTTTTTTTCTTAAAAGCTGTTCCAAATTATAAACAATTGAAGGAGAGATGGAGCAAGGAAAAGAGGTAAAATGGTTTTGAGGGCTCATAAACCAAGGATAGTTTTTTTCATATTTTACCACTTGAGATTCAAGTCTTCATTCTGGCGCTGACTTTAAGATCACCCCTCGCTTGTCAAAGCGAAATATTTTCTTCCCTTCCATATGGCCCTTTGGCAGGGCTTTTACTTAGATCATCAATTGGCTGCTCTGTGCAGCTTAATGGCTTCATCTTGTGAGACAGGGGCTGGAGAGAGGCTGCAGGGATGGGTGAGAGAGGAGCTGGAGAGGGGCACAGGCTGCAGGGATGGATGGGACAGGGGCTGAAGAGAGGCACAGGGATGGATGGGACAGGGGCTGGAGAGGGGCACGGGCTGCAGGGATGGATGGGACAGGGGCTGGAGAGGGGCACAGGGATGGGTGGGACAGGGGCTGGAGAGGGGCACAGGGATGGGTGGGACAGGGGCTGGAGAGGGGCACAGGCTGCAGGGATGGATGGGACAGGGCCTGGAGAGGGGCACAGGCTGCAGGGATGGATGGGACAGGGGCTGGAGAGGGGCACAGGCTGCAGGGATGGGTGGGACAGGGGCTGGAGAGGAGCACAGGCTGCAGGGATGGATGGGACAGGGGCTGGAGAGGGGCACAGGGATGGGTGGGACAGGGGCTGGAGAGGGGCACAGGCTGCAGGGATGGGTGGGACAGGGGCTGGAGAGGGGCATAGGGATGGGTGGGACAGGGGCTGGAGAGGGGCACAGGCTGCAGGGATGGATGGGACAGGGGCTGGAGAGGGGCACAGGCTGCAGGGATGGATGGGACAGGGGCTGGAGAGGGGCACAGGCTGCAGGGATGGATGGGACAGGGGCTGGAGAGGGGCACAGGCTGCAGGGATGGGCTGTCCTGGAGCTCTTCATCCCCCAGACCCTCCACACCCCAAAGTCCCCTCTGCTGCAGGAGGGGGAGCAGGGAGCAAAGCTTCCTCCTGTGTGTTCTGCTTGGCTGTGTTTCCTGGGATGCCATGGAATCCCAGTGATCACAATCCCATTTTCTGTGCACCTGGAGGGGCTGTGCTGAGGGCAGAGCAGGGCAGAACTGGCCAGAATTGGTGACAGGGCTGTGACCCCTCAGGGCAGAGCAGCTGCTGGGCTCTGCCCCACCTTCCAGAGGGGACACCCAACACTCTGGGCAGAACCCAAATATGTCCCAGCTCATCTGTTTAGAGCACAGCAGCTTGGGGCTGCCCCAGGCGTGCCAGGGCGATGGCACCTCCCTGCCCTGCTCACAGGCCAGCAGCACTCCTCTGCTCGGGCCCAGAACCCCGAGTTTACCCCGTGTTCAGCACTTGGTGGGGGCTGTTGTGCTCCAGGTGGGGCCCCTGTCCCTGCTGGGGAGCTGCTCTGCCCTGCTGAGCACACAGATGGTCCCAGCAGCCGCGCTGGGAGGCACCGGGTTGGAAGCAGCAGCACTGCCTGCTCTGCAGCCTGGCTCTTCCTCCAAACCATTTCCAGGCATCAGGAGAGCCCAGGATACTGAAAAACCCCTGCTGGCTGCAGGTGAGGCGGGCAGGGCTCTGCTCACTCCGAGCATATGGCACAGGGCTGGGCAGGGACAGCAGGCTGGGCTCCTGCAAATCCCTCCTCAGAGACCTCTGAGAGTTTGGAAGGGACATTTCTTGGACAGCAGTGGCTGAAAGCAGTCCAGGAATGGATATAACAAGCTTGTTATGGAGCCCATATGCCAGGAGCTGCATTTCCATGGTATTTATCATAGGATCACAGGATGGCTCAAGTTGGAAGGGACCACTGGAGGTCATCCAGGCCAAGCTCCCTGCTCAGGCAGGGCTGCCTGGAGCTCAGGATTGTGTCCAGATGGCCAGGCTGGAGCAGAGAATGCAGTGAGTTATCCGTGGGAGATAAGTGGCTGCTGCCTCTCGTGGGCTGGGATGTGTCTGCTGGACAGAACAGAAAACACGACAGAAATGGGATCTGTGGAAGTGGCTCTTTTCAGTGTTCCTGTCCAGGCTCACAGTTAGAATTCACTTTAAAAGGAAAAAAAAAAAAAAGAAAAAAAAAAGGCTATTTTGTCACCATGGTCTGTGTGTAACAGCTTTGTAAGGACTGAGCAGCTTTTGTGGTCACTGCCACACGAGCAGTGCATTCCCAAAGCTGGGATGGGGGATTCTGCTGAGGCTGGAGGTGCTCTGCACAAATAGGAGTGCACACAAACTGCACAGAGCACATCTGTGTTAAAAAAGGGCATTTGCAATATTAACTGTCACTTAAGATGGCTAAAAAGTTCATTTCTTTAATGGGAGTTGGAGAAAATAAGGACAAAAGGAATGTGATTAATGATGTTCTGGGTGAAATACTGTGCTGTCTTATTGAACATGGTTAATTGGTGATGGTAAGTCTAAAATCCAGTCAATTTAGCAAACAGGTTCTTTTTAAGCAGTCAGTCTTGTGTTGTGCTGTAACACAGAGCTCACAGCACAGCCCAGCAGAGCTCCTGGGCCTCACCTGGGAATTGTCTGGTTTTGGGGGAAGCCCTTCCAGCAGTACCTGGTGGTATCCACAGCACACAGCAGGAACTGGGCACATCCCCTCTGCCTTTTGTTCAAAATGGTGCCTGAAAATGCCTCTTACATAAGTGCCCTTGGATTCTGCAGTGGGTGATTCACAGGTTTAGCTCACATTAACTCTCTGCATGATGCCATCCATGTGGGAGGTGCTGTCCTTTCATGCTCGAGCTGCCACAAGATCATGGGCCAAGCAGCAGCCCAAATTTAGCTTGTATGTATTGCTGATGTGACTTTTAAATCTGTTTGGGGCTTGATGGAAACTTCTTTTTCAGCTTGGTGGTGGGAAATCACATCTAAACTGCTCTCTGCACTCAGAGTGTATTTATGGGGCTTTTTGAGGGTGGGAGCAGTGGACTGGTGCCCAGTGAGCTGAAATGTGTGGAACACTGAGACAAATGAACCAGAAGGCTTTTGATACATTCATCATGACATCCAGCCAGTTTAAAAACATGGAATAAGATCAGAGATGCAGGTTTTTTGTATCTTGAAGTTACCGAAAGTCCTGGGACCTTAGTGTGAGGTTGGTACCATTATAGCTTAGTTGGAATTTTGTGGGAGGCTGTGGTGAGTTTGTTTAATTGTGTTGATGAAAAGGTGTTCACCCTGTTGTGCATAATGACTGAATCTTGCTAAAGGGACTTAATTAGTGGTGAAATTCATCATTTTTCTCATCCTGACACCTTGTTAAAATGCTACTGACTGGGCAGTTCTTACTAGGTTTTTTATCACTTCTTTCAAGTCTTCAGTCCAGTAGAATCTATTGACTCCACCCAACACACAGAGCCTTGCTGGCCACAGCTCTTGGGAAGGAGAATTGTTGGGGAAGATGAAACAGGAAAGCCTTATAAATATGATTGTCTGGCAAAAGATTTTGAGAATATAGAAACTATAAGTGAGATTGAAATGAAAGCAAGCTTTGAGATACCTCAGTTACTGAACAACAGGAAAACAATAGCATGGCCAGCTGAAGGTGATCCCCTTTTGATGGAACAACACCCTCTGCTTGCAGACAGGCCCAAGGCTCAGAGCAGACCCTACAGCTTGGCAGAAGGGGCCCAAAGAGGAGTTTTTAGGGTTTAAAATGTAGCACAGTATGGTAATGTAGTGATTCTTATAGGCTGTATGGAAATGCTATAGGATTTGTATATTGTACTAGATTGGTTAGTGAGAATCAGAATATTCAACAAGAAGAAGATTTATGGTATTGGAACGGGAACCTCGCTCTCTTACCCTTTTACTCTCTTACCCTCTCATCCTCTCCACCCCTCTCTTCTCTCAGTCCTGCTCCAGCTGTGGCTGGCAGCTCCCAGCAGGGCCCTGCACCCAGGCCCTTTGCAATGAACCCCAAGTTCCTGAGCTGGCAGCAGAGATCTCTGCTCTCCATCCCCACCGTGCTGCCCCCGATGCTCCTAAAGAGAATCTCCACTGCCTGTGGGCTGGGTGGGACAGCCTTGGAGCAGCCTGGTCTGCTGGGAGCTGTCGCTGCCCACAGGAGATGGGCTTTAATGTCCCCTCCAACTCAATTCCCAGTTTGTACATTGCTGGCAGTGCTCTGGTGCTCATGCAGACCCTTTAAGCAGGGGTGGAATATTGTAAAATCAGGTGAGCCCAAATCTGGGAATGATTGGCATCTGCCGCCAAGGCTTTGGAATGCTCAACACTGGCTTTATTAAAACTATACTGCATTACATTACAACTATATTAGAGAGATACTATACTGCTCTATATCATACTTACTTCTAACTAACTGCTGAAAACTCGTGGCTGTCAGCCAACAGTCCCAGCACACACATGTGGATCCAACTGCTCAATGAATCAAAACACCATCCCCAGAATCCAATCAAGCCATCCCTTCAGGTAAATAATCTTCCAGCACATTCCACATGTTCAGAACAACAGGAGCAGCAAACAAGATAAGAATTGTTTTTTCTTTCTCTGAGGTTCCTCACTGCAATTCCCAGGAAATATCCTTGGGAAGTTGTGCCTTGCTTTTCTCAGTGTAAGGGCAGGACAGTGGCTGAGCTGGGAGGTTTTATTCCAGCTTGACTCTGTTCCTGAGGCTGCTCTTCCCAGACTCCTGGGAGGAGAGTGTTGCTTTCCTTGGCAGAGCTTTGCACATTTGCTGGGATCCACGGGGGCACAGAACATCATTCACACCCAGCAGGCTCGAATAACAATCCTGGAAAGCTCTAATAGCCTTTAGATGGGGTTGGAGGTTTCCTGGCAACATCTGCCTGGGTTTGAAATGCTGCTCAGAACATTCACCTGCAGGAACCTCACACTGTTCACTGCTCCTCATACCAGGAGTATCATTTCTGTGGCCATCAAAGAATTCTCTCTGGAGCTCTTTCCCTTCAAGGTAATCAGTTCCTCTGCATTACAGATGCTGGAAGATTTCAAACACTACAGAAGAACAACCTGTGCTGGGTGCAGTTTTGAGGCACTTTCTGTGCTCAAAGCAAGGCTTAATCAAATGCATTGATCCTTGTAGTGCTGTGTAAAGGTTCAGTTCAATCTTTTCCTTTTGTGAAAAATGGAATTAGAATGCTCTGTAATACTTGGTCACTGTGTACTCCAAGAGTCTCCTACAATAGCACCAGTTCCTGTGGCTTGTGAGAAGATGCATTTCAGATGGAGTCTGATTATTCAGTGGATGTCTGACATGCTGTTAGAAACCTTGGCTTTTTCCCAGTTCTTTTTATTCTGATGGAAGTGACAGCTCCAAGGAGGTGAGATCTGAGTGGGATTCCTACCACAGGGGTGGCTCTGTGAACTATTTAAAGCCCTGTCCATTTGTGGGTTCTTGCAGAAAGGTTTCACTTCTGCTTTTGGCTGGTTTTGTACCACACTGTGCACCCCCAAACATGAATCCTAGACAGAGTTTCAGAACTGTTGAAAACTACTTGCTGTATACTTTTACAGGACATTGCCACAACTCACTGTCCAGATAAAGTATCTGCTCAGCTAGGAATTGTTGTGGATCTCAGTCCATATCACACACCTTGATGGTTCTGAGCAGTGTTTAATGTGGAAAATGATTACTCTAATGAGCAAGAGGAAAGCTGGTCCTGGAGCTGCCTTTGGAAGCAGATTTGCCTTGTGCTGTTCCCCTCTAAGTGCAGCTTTAGGTGTAAACAACAAATGAGATGCCTCAGGGCTTTCAGCTTGTTTATTCTGGCTCTTGGGGGGAATAATGAGAATTGAACATTTCCTGCTGGCGTGAGCAGAAATCTTTGGGATGAGGAAAAGCCACTGAAGGAGCTCTGCTGCTGCTGCTGCTGGGGTTTTGAGGTCCTGCTGTCACCTCAGTGAAGAGGAGGCCTGGGAATGGGAACCTCTCACATTCCCAATCTGAAGGGCTTTTCCATCTTGTGCTTTTCCCAACGTTTTCTTTGAAGTTGTGTTATTCCTGTAAATGGTCTCCAGTTTTTAGGAGCTGACACTTCCCATCAAGGATGGTTTGTTGGAAAATTGCCAACCAAGTCAGCAACTGGAAGCCAAGGTAGTTGGCATGTTGTACTCCTGCATGGGGGTTTTATAGGAGGGTAGTGGTGACAAAGAGAAATCCTTGTGGTGGTGGGAGCGGAGCTGGTTTCTGAAATATCCATGATTTGGATATGGACTGTCAGATGGTGAGGGCAGTACTTAGTTAAACTCAAAAATCATTCAGGATTTTAATGGTCACTTTGGTTTGCATCCCCCTGTAAACCTCAAGTGCTGGGGTATTTTGTTTTTCTTTACATTTGGTTTTCGGTTCAAGGTTTGTTATGATGGTACCTGTTCCTCCTGGCATCTGCCTGCAATGAAATTACAGTAATTACTACTGTAGGAAATTTCTGCCTCTCTTGGTTATAACAGTCTCAAATAGGATGTGTTTCACTGTATTTCCTACTGAGAATGAAATTCCTGGGGTCAGGAAGAAGGCAAACTTGTACTTCAATAGGAGTGTAATATTGTAATATTTAGCTCTACTCAAAATGAAATCTTGGAAACCATCCAGGGCTAAGGGGAGAAATCTGGGAGAACGTTGTGTGACATTTATCTCATCAATGATACAACTCAGATATCTAAATGGAATCTGTGCTGTTCCAAGTACTACAGCACAGAAGATATTCTCTTTATTGTGCACTTTTAATTTTTTTTTTTCCTTTAGGGTCTACCTTGAAATAAATCATGCAAGATACTGCCAGAAGCCTTTTCCCCTTTATCCTTGTCTCAGCTGTGCCAGTATCATTTCTTTTGTGTGGGTCAAAAGGAAAAAAGCTAAACCAGAGCCCAGCACATGCTTCCTGTGTGAGCAGGAACATTAAATATTGATCCCCAATCCTGCCTCTCAAAGAATGCTCAAAGAAAATCGAATGCTCTGTCTCAGACTACAAGCAGTGGTTTCTTTCAGCTCTGTGTTCATTCAGCTCTGCTCATCAATTACTCATTCCCTGAGCAAAATTGACCAGCTCTGAACAACTCTTCAGAATTTACTGGAGTAAATCTTACCCTTGAAAATGCAAATGTAGCAGCTGAGAAATTTCCCAGCTTTTCTGGGAACCTGAAAATAAAGAAGGGATGGTGGGCCCCCCTTTGCCTGTTTGCTGGGCTGGGAGGTGATCAGCTGGAGATCCCCCTCACCCCACTGGAAACAGTCCTGGGGCTCCAGGGAGAGCAGGAATGGGCTGCAGGACTTTGGGGATTTGGGTGCCCGGTGCCACCTCAGTGACGCTGGCTGGCTCCGAGCACTGGGACACGTTGTCCCTGCTGGATGAGTTTGTTATTCCAGAGGAGAGGCAGGGAATGAAGCCATTAATTGTTGTCTCCTGTATTTGGGAACTTGAAAGCAGAAGCAATTACAGGAACATCTCTCCCAGTGTAAAGTGTGTGCTCTGCCAGATGGAATTCACTGAGAGCTGAGTGTGGGGAGGTGGCACCTGAACACTGCATTCAGTAATTTCTTCATTACTCCTGGGAGTGCAGGGCTGAGCTCAGCTTCATGGGACTTCTGCATTGGGAAAACTGCTCTGAAGTTGTTGTGCCTATTAAATACAACTGGTTTTTCTTTAGTTCCTAAAGAACTTTGGGGAGGAAGCTTTGGGAGTGAGGGAGGAAAGGAATTGGGCAAATGGTTCTATGTTTTCTTCTGGATTTTTGTTTGGTCCTGAAATTTGAATATTATGTTCCCATTTCTCCTTGGAGATGAAATTCTGTTCAGTGTGAATAATCCTGAATTAAGTTTCTTTGCTTAAAAATATTGGGAAAAGAGGAGAGGCTTGGTTCCATGTTTGATTGATGAAATGATCTCACCTTTAACCTGCCCCTCTGTAACTTAAGACATCTTATCCCTCCTTTTTGCACATTTCTGAAATTCACAGAAGTGTGAGGTTTTAAAGATTTTAAATTACCTTTATTTGCCAACCTTAGCCCCTTCTGAGTGTCTGATAAAGCTGAGTGTTGGATTCCAGAACTATTTGCCTGTGACCTTTTCAGCTGAAGTGTGAAGAAGAGATGAAGACAAAAATTAAAATGTACAAAATAATCTGCCTCTAGAATAGTGTCAGAGTGTTGCTTCCCACTTGTAAGGATGGAAAATAAATCTCTGTGCATGTTTGAGGAAGATCTTTATTGAGGATTCAGAGTGTGTCACCTGTTTGAATATTGCAGTTATTGACTTCAGCTGTTAACTGGGTTTTAACTTCTAACAGATTTCCTAGAAGCCTAAGTAGATGTGTTTCTTTTCTAAATGTCTTATTAGCAGAAAAAGTACAACAAGCCCTAGAGACATTCACTGAAGTACAGAGGGAGGGCATGCTTGAGAAGGTACATGGCTTTTGAATGATAAATGCTGGAAATAACTGTGTCCTAAGTATTTGTGTATTACTTTACAGGTCTGAAGGTGACAGCTCAAGAAGCCTCAGGTATGTGTGCATCATCTTGATGTCTTTGTTCTAAGAAAGTACTTTATTTAAAAGCATTAAATAGAAATAGATTTTTTTAATGTGGGTATTTTATTGTTGGTGCTTAGCATGCCATTGGTGTTTTGAGTAAAGGTTCTTCTCCCTTGGAGGAGTTACTGAATGATTCTGTCTCCAGTGTGGTTTGGGAGTGAGGGATTAGTTTGGATCATTACAAAACATTGATGGTTAGTTCCTGGTGCTCCCCATCCAAGTTCCTGTCACCAGCCCTGTGTCCTGGGAGCTGTGTGCCAGCTGCTGCCTGTCTTGGGGCAGCATCTGTGCTGAGGGGACATCCATGGACTTGTCTGGCTTTCTTAGCAGTCTCCTCCACCTGTCAGGGAGAGCCTTTGTTGACTCATTATTGCAGTGCTCATTCTGCACTTGGAAGGATCAGATAATCTGAATTTCATGTAATTATCGAATACTTTACTTCCAGCTTGCTCCCTTGGTGTTTTACACTCGGGGTGGTTTTTGTTCCTACCTCTCTGCACACGTGGCTGAGTCAAGCTTGCAGAGCTTGCAAAAGGGCTCTCAACAGGACTGAGAAGTGAAAACTCCATCCTTGAATCTGAAAGTGTTCCATATTCATGGGAGCATGGCCATTGAGCAGATGCCTTGATTCTGCAGCAGTGTGACTATTGATCAGTGATAATGAGGTTCATGGTATTGACTGTGGCTTCACCATCAGTGTTTTGGGACTGTCAGGACATTGCATCTTAAGGCACCGTGTTTATTTATTGTAAAACCCCAAAGCCAAGGCAGGACCTTCCCTTGCAGAATTAAAATCCAGTTCTTACCCACAGGTGTGCAGACCATCCCCAAGAACAGATGAGCTGCAGAACAGTCAGAAGTCTGTAGGAAAGGATTAAAGATCCTCTGAGGTGCTTTTGGCTTCAGCAGAGTTCAGGATCAGTGTGGTGTGGGCCTGAGCTGGAGGCTGTGCAGGGTGAGGTGGGAATCTGTCCAGTGCACAGCAACTGAGCTGGATCTGATCCCCAGGCTGCAGGGGGATGCCTGTGGGCATCACTGCATTCTCTCCTTGGGGTTTTAGCTCCCAGCAGAGCTGCCATGAGCTGGCAGGCTGTGGAAGGACTAGTGCTGGTCAGCTGCTGCAAACTGAAGCAAAGCCCCTGGCATGGGGATTTCCAGCAGTGTGGATGTGTTTCAGCCTCAGTGATCACTCCTGTGTGTCCCTGAGCCTCCTGTGGGATTTGGCTGCTCCAAGGATGTGTGTGTGGAGCTCCTCTCTTGCAGAGTGTGTTTGGGGGGTCCAGGCAGTGCCCAGGCACAGCTGAAAGCCTCTGCCTTCAGCTCTGCTTTGGTGCTGCCTGAAACCCCAACTCCAGCCCTGGCTCCTGCCAGGCACTGTCCTGCACTGGGTGTTCCATCAGGGTGGCTGCACTGACAGGGCACTGCTGGAAGGGTTTGTCAGAGCCTTTCCCACCCGGGAGGAAGGGTCTGCCCAGGCCTGTGCCCTTCTGGGACCTGGCAGTGCCCCATGGCTGGGCTGTGCTGGTGGGAACTGTTGGGGGAAAGCCTTATAAATATGATTGTCTGGCAAAAGCTTTTGAGAATATGGAAACTATAAGCGAGATGGAAATGAAAGCAAGCTTTGAGATCCTTTAGTTACTGAACAACTGGAAAACAATGGTGTGGCTGCTGAAGGTGATCCCCTTTTGATGGAACAACACCCTCTGCTTGCAGACAGGCCCAAGGGGCAGAGAAGACCCTGCCAGCTTGGCAGAAGGGGCCCAAAGAGGAGTTTTTAGGGTTTAAAATGTAGCACAGTATGGTAATGTAATGATTCTTATAGGCTGTATGGAAATGCTGTAGGATTTGTATATTGTACTAGATTGGTTAGTGAGAATCAGAATATTCAACAAGAAGAAGATTTATGGTATTGGAACGGGAACCTCGCTCTCTTATGCTTTTGCTCTCTTGCCTCCCTTACTCTCTTACCCTCTTATGCTCTTACCCTCTCATCCTCTCTTCTCTCAGTCCTGCTCCAGCTGTGGCTGGCAGCTCCCAGCAGGGCCCTGCACCCAGGCCCTTTGCAATGAACCCCAAGTTCCTGAGCTGGCAGCAGAGATCTCTGCTCTCCATCCATCCCCACTGTCCTGCCCCCGATGCTCCGACAGGGACCCAGCACCCTGTGCCCCACAGAGCCCTGGGGCAGCCAGGCTGGGCCCTGGGGTGCTGCTCCCACCTTCCTTTGAGGCTGTTCAGGGAATTAATCCTGTTACTCACTGCGAGCTTGAGCTGCTCCAAGACAGCTCCAGCCTTCTCTGGCAGCCTGATTTTAACCAGACTGATGCAGTAGCAGGCAATCAGTGTAAATTCTCTATCTTCCCTCTTAAACTGCATTTTCTCTGATGTGAAATGTCACTGAGGCTGTGCTTCTGTGTTTCTGCCTGCACAACATCCTGGTCAGCTGTGGTCTTGTCTTGGGCAAAAGCTCCCTAGGCTCTGTTGATGTTTGGGCAGCATCTTTATGTTGTGGTTAATTTGCTTCCTACTGTTTTCCTTTCATTCTGGCAAATGAAGATGAAATGTAATTATCTCAAATGAAATGATCAGTCAGGGGAATAGTGCTCAATCTCTGAAGAGATCTTTGTTCCTGCTCACAGAGGGATCAGCAAATAGCAGCCAATCCAAATGCTGGCCAGCCAAGTGGTTCCATGGAATCAAGGGGTGCAAGGAGCCACGAGCAGGTGGAAGGCAGGGATGGAATGTCCTGTCCCAGTGTTGACTGCACAGACAGAGTGAAGTCAGAAGGGCTCCTGTTTGTGGGCATGAAAGTATTGGTTAGGATTGGTTGAGTCTCAGCCATTGACACTGAAGATATGAAAGGATCACTCCAAATAACCTGAGATGCAGCCAGAGGTGTTGGTCTCTCCCAGCTGGGTGAGTGCAGTCAGGCTCCTGGCCCAGAGATTGGTCTGGAATAGCTGGTGTTTGTCATGCTGGAATGGAATATCCAATACAATTCCTGGAATTTTACACTATTGCTCAGTTGCAAAGGATATTGCCTTGGTGGATTTGTTTTCAGTAGCTTTATAGCTGCTTGTAACGAGGAAATTGCATCCCCAAGATGTTTTATAGTGCTGTGAAATGCAGAAAACACAGAATCTGTGCACAGACAAGGCTGACACAGCAAAGCAATATGATTCCAAATAATACATTAAAACAACCAAAAATAGCCTTGACTTTGTTTCATTTGGCTTTCTCATTGTGACAAAAAAATCATGAATTTTCCTGTTGTGCAAGCCCTTAAAATTCTTTCTGCTTATAATACAGTTGTACTGGAATAAACTCACGTTACTTTCCCTTTGGGGAGTGCCAGGCTGGGGTATTTGTTAAATCTGTGAAAATGAGGAGATGGCTTTGAACACTTTGCATTCTGAGGTGCAATGCACACACACAATGTGGAGCTGTCAGTGTGAGGAGCTGCTTTAATTAGCTTTGTTCACATGTTTCCAGGAGAAAATGCAATTTGTTTTACAAGGCATTTTGATATTTAGTGGTGTGAAGTGACAGCCACAATGGAGATGTCTGTGCAGTATATCCTGTCAAAGTTTGCAGGGATTGTCTCAAGGTTTAGTAGCAGATGTTCCTTTTCCCTCTGCACGGGCCTTGTGTGTTCAAAAATCACCAGAGTGGAGGATTTGAGCAGAGTGAGGAGCAGAGGGGTTCAGGGAGCAGCTGTGATGAGCAAACCTCTGAAACGTGCCCAGAAACAACACCTTTAGGGGTTTTATTTCTTTCCAGTTGCTCCTTCCTAGTTGTGTGCTTTTAAAGGAGAAACAAGGCACAAAATTAAGGAAGATGTAACAGAACTGCATAAAAGGAGAGGCTTTCATGGCTCCTGAGCTGGGAGGTGCCAAGGCTGTTGCCAGAAAGTTGTGGTGTCCTTGGAGGAGCTATGAAATAGGCCCAGGAAGAGTGAAAAGGCTGAAGGCTCATTTAAAAATAAGAAGAAAGAAAAAAGGGCAGCTGAAGTACTAATTATGGGGAAAACATCAGCTGAGTTATTTAGCTGAACTAAAAGAAAATAGTGATTTTTTTTTTTCCCCCAGTCTGTAATAAATGGAGGAAATGTGTGGAGTTGTGTCTGTTGAGGATCACACAGAAAGGCTGATTCCTTGTAAAGGTGCACATCAGATGAAATGGAACAGTAATTGTCTAATTTACTTTAGAGCAGGAGAGAATTGTGGAGGATCAGCCTCACTCTGTGCTGGGTGGAGGGGGAGGATTGGTGTGAAACAGACCCTGACCAACTGCAGGAGGCAGCAGCACAGAAAGTCCAGCAGGAAGCAAAGTTTTAGGAACTCTTTGTTTTGTTTTACTCCGGGAAAATCTGCTTGAACTGAGTGACTCAGCCTCCTCCCTGAGAACCTGCAAAGTACAATTAAACACAGAGGGACTTGTAAAGCTAATTTTCAAGTTGGAATGTATTGCTGTGCCTTCTAAATGACTCAGTGTCTATATGTAAAAATGGCCTTTTCTGGCTGGTTTGAATCATTCTGTAATGACTCTGCTACACTTTTATCACCAGTCCTTAAAATGTGCAAAATCATCACTTGTTAGTAATTTCAAAACCTCCCAAATTTTCTTACAATAGATTTTTTACATAAATGTCAGGCTGACCCTCTCCAGTGGAATGGAATCTGATGAGTCTCCTGATGTTAGTTTAAATTAGTTTTATTGCTGTTAACAGAAATAAAACATATGGAAACAGCTTCTGGTAGTTGAGATGGCTGTGGAGCTTCCAGTGGCTTTCAAATTAAGATTTAATCTGAACTTCAGAATGAAAGGACAGTGATGCATTCATCAAATTGTCAGAACTGCTTCTATGACATCTTTAACAGTGATGATACATTTGTCATGTTAAAAAATTCCTTTTTTCTCCCCCCAAAACTGTATGAAACATAGAGCCAACCAGATTTCTTTAGTTCAGTCCCAATGCCTTGCCTGTGGAGCTTAAGCTGCACGTGCTGGTGAGCAGGGGGGATGTGTTTCAGGTTTGATGGTGTTCAAAAGGTGCCCATAATTCTGTGCTTCATGTGGATTTTTACTTTTCTGGATTTCTTACTGAGAAATGTCTTACTGTAACCATCTTCAGGCCCTTCATGATGTTTCATCACTTTGCCTTTGGGTGATGCAAATAATTCTGTCACAGCCACAACACCACCAGTGTTTTATACAAAATGTCCTGTATGAACTCAATCTGTTTTCCCCCCATCTTGGTTTGAACAGACAGGTGTCTGCTAAGGGAAGCAGGAGCCTCCCCTGAAATGGAAAATGTTGACTCCCTCCCTCTGAATTATTATAATTTTGAAATTAAAAGGCTTTCAGGCAAAGATATGGGAATAGGAATAACAGTTCTTTACCAGGAAAATTAAAATGAAATGCAGTGATACAAACCAGCAGTGCCAGAGTCAGAGCAGGCCCTGTCCCCTGTGTGTCAGGGGGTGGCACAGCCCCATCCCATGGGGGCTCAGCCCTCCTGCAGTGCCAGCTGTGGCTCTGCTGGAGCAGGGATCCTGCACAAGGGGGGAGTTTTCCTCTGCAGCTCCAGGGCTGCTGGAGATGGGCCTGGGCTCCCTCTGGCCATGCAGGGCAGCAGAAGCTGCTCCTCTGGCAATGCACTGGGCAAAGGCTGCTGTGCTGTCCCAAACCTCAGATTGGATCCAGGTAGGAATGCTTGGCTCCTCCCCTGGGCGGAGTTTCTCCCCATGGGATGATGGGATTGGATCAGCCCTGCAGGGACACTCAGTGGCCATGGACAGAAAATATCTCCTGGAAGAGATAAAGAAAACTGCCCAATGAAGAGAAGATACCTGCCCCACCTCTGACCCATGGTGACTGAATTCACACCCAGCTCAACCTGACACCCCCTTAATACCAACCCCTTTGACTCGATCCTCAAGGAAGTCCAAGAGAATTGTGAATGGGGGAATTAGAGGAGAAAAGGATGTTGTGGTTTTTTGTCAGGAGTTGTGTAAACACAGGTAGGTGTCTGTGTGCAAGCAGATGAAGTTTTTGCATCAGGCCATACATTTTATTAATAGTTTGACTTCTGAATTGCTGCAATTCTTCTTTTTCTACTGAAAAGCATAATCAAGTCTGGCTGAACGTTGGATGCCACCCAGGTGGGTAAAGCAGCACATGCAAGCGTTTTGCCCACAGTTATTTCCCCTGGAAACAGACAGCTGTAATTTATGGATCCAGTGCTGATCGGGCTCCACAGAGCTCCCAACAGGCCAGTGGTTGTTGAATTTGCAATCTCAGAAGGACAAAGCTTTGTGAGTGGTTTCACATTAATTCAGTGCAGCTCATTTCTATCCCCAGCTCTTGGAGGGGCTGCTCTGGTTATCTGTGAGATAAGGCTGTTTAATGAGCAACATGTGTGCACAGCTCAATTCAGGGAGCCCAGGGCTTGCAGTGCCACAGGATTGCTCTTTGGAATTTATTAAGCAGTTTGAGTTTCCTTCATTATTTTGCCATTTTCTTTGGGTTGCTTTTGTTCTTTTCTATTAGAATTCACAGGAAATGCTGGGTGAATCTTGGGGTTGGAATGGGAGTATAAAGAAAGGGGAAATGTGGGGTGTTTTGTACTTTCTGTGTGCTCTGTAATGTTGTTGGAGGGTTTTCCCCTGGTCTGTGCTGTGGGTAGGAGAAATGTGTGTTTCTCCCTTCCTTCAGCCACCTGCAGCTGCCTGAGGGGTCTCAGTCCTGCAAAACAGAACTGGGACACAGCAAATCCAACAGAACCACTTGGGATCACAGAACATCCTGAGTTGGAAGGGACCCCCAAGGATCTCAAAGTCCAACTCCATCCCCACTGTAGCAGAGTTCCAGAGAGGCACGGGGTATGGTCTGAAGCTCTCTTATGGGTTTAAAGTAGTTTTTCTATTTATGTATTTATTTGTAATGGCGATGTAGTGTTATTCACAGAGCCCTGTGAGGACAGGAATAAAACCTGACTTCAGGAACAGAATTAATTTTCTCTGCAGAACATTGAAAATAGTCTGCACCAGCTATTGGAAATCCATGTGCAAACTGCTGGGATCATGAGCAGGAGAGAGGCACTTCTGCTGAGGACCTGCCCCTATGCCCTGGTGGAAAAAAAGTCTCTGCTTCCTGCACATAATTTGTTTCTTTGAAAAGAATTCATGTATGAGACGTTTCTAGATAGGACTTGAAGCTAAAGCAATTTTCCTGTAGTGCTCTGCACACCAACAATTTAAACAAAAGGCAGAACTTGCCCAGTTTTTCTTCCTGCTCTCATTGCTTCGTGTAGGTGGTCATGATTAGATTAATTCCATCCGACAGGAAAATATGGAGCAAAAAAATAGATCTGTGAAAATAGTCTGATAACTTTCAAGGCCCTTGTTTATTTTTTGCTTTCCTAATCTGTATCTTAGGTAGTTTTATGCCTCCATGTAGCTCAAGCATGGTCCTTGGATTAGGAATTAACCATGATTCAGGTATCTAGTTCCTTGTCTGAGCTGTTTTAATGATGCTTTTGGAAGTATTCCAGTAAGTGCAATTGTCAATAAGTGGAAGATGAAGTGAGCAAACTGTGTGTTGAGGAAGCTGAGAACAGTCACTAAAAACATAAAGACAAAAAAAAAAATTCAGGTTTCCACAAAATGCCTTATAAATTCTTGGAGTCAAGGCTAAAGCTTCATTTGCATTTGTGACTGTAGCAGCCAAATATTGTATTGATTTCAAATTATGCTGATGTTGTTGTATCTGGGTTTGTAAGTGGAGCTGTAGATTTGGTCCCTTCTCAAAGATGAAGAAAAGGCAGTAAAAGAGAGGCTTTGCTAGAGATTCCTGGTTATTAAAGCTCAGTGAAGGCTGTAAGCTGGGAGTTCTTTAGTAAAACCCCCAGAGTGGGAGCTGTAACCTTTAGTGCCTCCCTGCTTTGCCCCATCCTGAGCTGTTTTCTCTGGAGGGGAGGAGCAGAAAGTGAAGCCTTTCCCTTGTCTCCATAGTGGATGCTCTCACTGCTCAAATCCCATATTGATCCTGCAGTCTCAGGAGCTGAACAGATCTTTAAATCCCTGTCAGCTTAGTCTTGCCTAACTTCTGCATCAATTTGGCCTCATTAACTTTTCGTTGATTAAATCAAACACATTACTTGGGATACCCCTGTAATTTATTTATAATAATTAACTGTACCAGGGGAATAAGATTTCTTCCTCTGAATTTTAATTCAAGAAGCAGTATCTGAACACAAAAATAGAGATTGGAGCTAAAATTAATAAAGCTGCATGAAATACTGTACATTTATGTACATTTACCATACAACAAGTGTGTAGAAGATAAGCAGGAACTGACTTGCTCCTGGTCAAATTTTCTTTGCCCTGCCCTGTGTATGGTGCTCTCTGATGAATCCCATACTCAAGAGCCATGTTTGGAAGTGTTCCAGGAGCACAGTTAGCAAATGTTCTCTGGGTATCCTCAGGCTTTCTGTTTCTTCAGTTATTTTTGTTTATTATACAAAGGAAATTTGATGTTTAAGAGTTTAGAAGTGGTAAAGATTGGAGTGTATTGCTGGTTAAAATGAACCTTGAACTCCAGTCCATCACATCCTTCCTCTCTGGATCCATCACGTGCATGAATTAGGATGACTTACCATTATTCTGTTTTGGGCAAAAACCATCCCTTTGTGCTCAAGCAAATATCAGAAATCCAGCAAGAATTCATTTCAGCTGCTAGCCCTCTCATAACCCTTCTGCTTTGATGCATAAATTGAGGGAAGTTTCCACTCTGCAATGAAGATGAGCATTGCAGCTCACCCATTGTCATTTATTATGTGCTCAGAGTGTACTGAGATAAGCCTGGCTTGCCTGGGCTGTTACAGCTCTTGATTTTTTGTCATTATCTATTTCTGCTGCTGTTGGCTTTGAAAGGAGCTGCTGGTAAATCACCTCCTGCCCCACGTGTGCCCCTGCCAGGGGACAGCAGCCTTGAGGCACAGCCACAGAGGAGTGAGGAGCAGCCAGGCCATGACAGGAGCCTTGCTTTGGTTGTGCACTTCATCTGCTGTAAATAATCCTTGGTCCTTCAAGAGCTGGGGCTGTGCACTGCAATGGAATTGGTAATCCCATGGCTCTAAAATGGGCTGCACTTCCACAAATAATTTAATTGTGAGTTAGTTGGCACTGCTGGATTTAGGCACCAGAACCATTTCAGTGCCTGGCTGACAGACCTTGGAGAAGCACAGAAGAGTGTCTGGGAAAAGGTGTCATCACTGAGGGGTGTGCACTCTGCAGGGCAGGGACATTCACTGTGGATTGCTTTGGGGTGCTGAGGAGGAGCCAGGCAAAGAGCACTTCAATCTGATAACACAAACAGAGCTCCCTTCACAGCCTAAACCAATCTCTTCTGAAGATTCACCTTCATTTGAAAGTCAAAGAAGTCACTCTTCCAAATCCAGATTCATAAGAAACAGTTGGCTTAAATCCTAGTGTGAGAAGTAGTCCTGGTTTATGTCAGTGTTAAATACAGGTAATGACTTAAGTATTTAAAGAATTTTTTGAGAATTCTTAAGGCATTTAAATACATATTACTCCATGTATCTTAATCTTAAAAAGAATATTCGTAGAATTTCCTGTCTCAGCTCCACAGCAGATGAAGACATATGTATGTTTGTTAGGGGAACTGTGGAGGCCAAAAGAGTAGAAGCTCTGATATATTTTTCTTTCCTTTTTATTTGAATTCATTTTGTAGAAGCAGTGTCAACATGTGCTGAGCAAGGCTGGAGGAAAAGCCCAAGGGTTACTCTTCACTTCACCTCACTGTGTCTATATTTTGGAGAGGTTGTTGACAGACAGACTTACAGACCTGATGTAGGAGGAGCAGGATTGTCCTTCTCACCTTCAGCCTCCTGGATTGCAGAGTGTGAGGGCAGAGATTTCCCAGATGCGTTTCAGTTTTAGTGCTGCTGAGTCCTGAACACTTCTCAGACTCAGTGAGTCCTCCTTTACCTTGTGCCCTCCTAGAGTGACCCCAGTTCTAATTTACACCAAACCATTAAAGCTACAACCTGAAATAACCCCCCAAACCCCCAGCCCATCCTGTAGGGTTGGTGGGATCAGCTTCCTCGTGTACACAATCAAACAGGGCAGTGCTGACACAAACTCCAGGGGCTGTTGGGGCTCTGAGTCCTCCCCAGCACTGCCCTCCCTCACCTCAGCCTCTCCCAGGCTCAGGCTTTTATGGAGGTCTTTAATGAAGTTCAGTAATGAGCTTTTTAATTATCACTTGGAGGCCAAACATCCTGGTGCTGTTTCTCAGCCAGAACAGGTCAATCCTAAAGGTGTAGGATTAGATGGGAATCATAAAAGCTGATTATTTCTTAATTTTATTTTTTTTTCACTTAGCCAGTGGCAAAATTGATACCTACTCCTTGAAAGGATGTAGGAGGCTATTAGGCAGTGGATAATTAACAATAGGAAGAGGGTGGAAAGGTACAATAGGACTGTAAATTAATTACTGGTTCTTTATTCAGAAAGGACAACGTGATTCTGGAAACTTGTCTGTTCTCAGTGCCAGCTACAGGTGGGCAATATTAGGGAATAAAATTATGCAAGTAGAAAATAAGTGCCCTTAACCAGGCCTGCAAAAGAGGAGTTTTCATTTCTGGTTCCTGCCATATAAACCCTGAGCTCTTGCTTTGTCCTCCTTTCTCCTAACAGTAGTGCAGAGTGTGATGGGCAGGAAATTTCCTCTGCAATGGAAGAACTAAGCAGTGGACAGTCAGCACTGACCCCCATGGGCTATTTCCAATTAAACTCATCCTTCCTTCCTTCCACAAATTCCCCCAGTGCTGTGGGATCTCTGGCTGGAGCATCCTTGTTCTCCTGTAGCATTAGAAAAGCAAATGAACTCCTGCCTGTCTGATGAAGGTCAAACATCTGTCCAAGCCACATGAATCCCATGCAGCTGTAAATAATTCTCATTAGGAAACAGAAGCTTGTTGTTTGTGCTCGTTTTTGGGGAGGTACAAGTTTAAAAAATGGAGTTGTAGAGCTCTTACCCTTCAGTTGCTGTGCACACACAGCACCTTTCACATTAAAACTTCATGTGCACTTAAGTGATGCTCAGATGAACTGCTGGTAAAAATCCAGACCAAAATAGGGGTGTTGAGAGATGCTGTGATGTGGATTTGCTTTTTGGAACACCAGGAAATGAAAGCAGAAGAGTTTGAATGGTGGAGCCTTTTTAGAGCAGAGAGATATTTTTAGGTTTCCAGATTTAGAATATTTCCTTGAAGTCTTGTTGTACCACCTTACTCAGTAATTTCTATTGAAAACAGAATGGTTTTTCTGTTGGGCTTTGTTCATTTTGTCTTGCATGCAAGCACTTGCAAATGTGAGCAGCACTGGCAGGAACCATGAGCCAAACACAGAAATTCTCTGTTCAAGAGAACCACCTCACAGATGGTGAGCTCAACACTCAATTTTAACAGCTGTTCTCCTTGAGAGAAAGTATTGATTCTAAAAGTTGTAGAAATGGAAAGAGAGGGGAAAAAAAAAACAGCCCAAGAAATTGGTTTTCTGTGTCTTTAATACTGTGATAAGCTTAAGGAAGAGCTTGGGGTGCCAGTAATGGAGTTGGAATGACCTGCTTGGGGTTGTGGGGTGATTCATGAGGATGGGTCTGGATTAAAAATGGCTTGTACCACCTTGAAGGGCAGAAAAGCAGCACTGTTCACCCAGGGAGTCCATAACAGCTGGAAATACCAGTTATTTGGGTTTTTGTTCCTGCAGCTCCCTGGAGGTGGGAGCACAGTGTCAGGGGAAGATTCTCCTGGAGATCTGTTAGGACAGACTTGTGCTTCTTGTGTCTGGGTTCATTTGTAGTTGGCTTCTGGTTTTTTTTTTTTAAATTAATTAATTAATTTTAAATTAAAAATGAATTTTTATTTTTTTAATTAGGAAAAAAGCTGTAGCACCATAGTTGGGATAGTCTCTTGCCATCAGAACCAAAGTATCTTGAAGCTCCTTATTGCTTTGGGCATTGGGATGAGCTGGCTGTGAGAGGAGAGTGGGGCTGATTTTTAGGACAGTGATTTTAAAGCAGGTGTTTGTAGCCCTTCCTCTCTCCTCTACCCAAGTGTAATTGCTTCAAAGCCAGAGAGTTGCCAGGAATCTCAAAACATTTTTCCTTCTCCTCTGGGCATTGGTAGGTTAGAGAGGGTGAGGTTGCAAACTGGGGACACAAAGGAGGTGTCAGGGCAGTGTGAAGGGCACAGAGGGATGAGCTGTTCCACAGCTCCACCAGAGCAGCAACAGGGCAAGAATTCCAATATTCTTTCCAATTTATTTTTTCTCTGTCCCTGAACTCACAGCTGAATCCAAAAAGCTATTAAGGAATCACTTGAAGATTTGCTCTGCCCTGGAGGGCTGGGAATAGCCTATTGGAGGGTCCTGTGCTGTAAAATATCTGTGATTCAGCTGATTGATCAATAATTTAACCAAGTGATTAAACTGAGGCTGTAGTAAGCAGAAAAACTGATTGGACAAAACAGAAAATACTTTAAATTAGGAAGAAAATATGAACACTGATTTTGTGTGTGTGTGTGTGCACATTAAATGAATAGGATTTTTAAACTCTGTCTCCAGAAGAGGCATTTTACTGGGCTAGTATTTGGGAAGAAGATAGCACAGAATATCAGCATTCTATTACCTCAATATCTATGATAATGAAAGATGCCTGCACTTACAGGGACAAGTGGAGCATGAAATAGTGCAGGGTGTCCATGGTGGGAAGATGGAAAAATGTTCAGGAAAAAGCAAATTGGCAGGAAACTATAAACTTGGCATTGGTGGTCATTGATAACCTGATGACCTCAGGTAACTTCCACATCAGCTCAGCCCCACTGAGGACCACAGAATATGGTGAGGACAAGGGGGATGGATTTAAGCTGAAAGAGGAGAGGCTTAAATGGGACATTGGGAAGAAATTCCTCCCTGTGAGGGTGGGCAGGTCCTGGCACAGGTGCCCAGAGCAGCTGGGGCTGCCCCTGGATCCCTGGCAGTGCCCAAGGGTTGGACACTGGGGCTGGGAGCAGCCTGGGACATGGGAGGTGTCCCTGCCCATGGAACAAAATGAGCTTTAAGGTGCCTCCTAACTCAAAGCACTCTGTGAGCTGGTTTTTACTAAGCTTGCCTGATGTTAAGTAGGGATTTTGTCCTGGGATTCCTGAGCAGCACTGGGGGCTGTGACCCAGCCCAGGGCTCTGCTCAGGGTGCTGGAGGTAACCAAGCACAAGGGAGGGGATGGGGAAGGTGGGATTTCACCTCTCACTTGTTGGGGTGAGACCTGTGCCCTCTCAGAGCCCTGGTTCAGCCACAGTCCCTTGGAGTGTCTCCCCTAGGAGCCCATTAACTGTAAACTGTAATTAAAAAGAAGTGACTGTGACTTCAAACAGCCTCCTAAGTGCCATTTTCTGTACAAAACAATGACAAATACCTCGAGATAAGAGAAGGCTTTGTGCATTTTAATATCTTTATGATGAATAAATCATCTCCTTTGTAAGGTTAATGAAAGCAGATGGATGTGAGTGCTGGAATGCAGTTGCTCATTAGGAATTCCCTTCCAAAGTGTGTCCCTGGACAGTCCTGACCAAAGAGTCCCTGAGGAGCTGTGGTGTGAAGTGATGATGCTGAATGCGTGAGGAGCAACAGCCTTTGCCAAATATTTACTGAACTGCACTTAAATCCCATTCACATCTCACCTTTCTTCTCCTTGCAGGAAGGAAGGGCTGCAGTGCCACAAATACTCAAAAAGGGAACACAGTTAAGAGGGTTTGCTGTTAGTGAGACTTGCCATTGAAATAAGGGCAAGTATTCCTAGCACAGAGCAGAATTCTGCTTTTGTGGACACTTTTGTCTGTTATGCTGATCCTAAGTGGGTATTTTGATATGTCAAGTGATAAGATAAACACAGCAGAGTTTGCTATTGCTGCTTTTTATAGTTTCATAATGGATGTTCCTCACTCTTAAAAAGGCACTGTGCAGCAAAAATTCATTCACTACCACTTTGTGTGCTTTAAGCTGGCTTAGAAACAACTTCAGAAACTGATTAAAAACCAAGGCAGAATGTATTTCTTTGAAGTGTCTTATTCTTTCTCCCTATTTCTCATTAGATGTTAATATTAAGTAAAAATTTAGCATCTTCCAAGTGACTCTGGAGGCTCAGATGGCCCCTTGCAAGCAGCAAGCAGCTCTGGGTATCTGCAGCCAAGACACCAGCCTAAAAATGAAGGGATTTGTAAGTGCCTAAGAAAATCTCTTCAAAAACAAATCCCTGGGATCATCATATGAATACCTAGGAGTGTACAGCTTGAGCTGGGTTAGATATGCTTAACATAGATATGTAAAATATGTTCTATATGTTATTAGGTAATAAAACAATGTCTGTTTATTGCTGAATTAATAGCATTTCATTAAAATGCCTCTTCCCCCTTGCTGTACCTCGGCTGGAAGCTTTCTGTCCCTTTTCAGCCCCTGTTCCTGTGATTAGTTATGAGGGATCAGCTGGATGTGCAGGCTGAAAACCTGCCCTGACTGCTCCTCCCTGTGTTTGAAATGGTCTCTGATTTATCTGATGGTTTGTTTTTAGAAATACCCAGCTTGTTCTTGTTAATCAGGTTTTGTCACATGTGCCTTGTAGGACTCCTGTGCTAAAAGCTCCCAGCTGCTCACTGGGAGCTCTCCTTGGGGGCTCTGGGTGGCTTTGGGGACACAGGGCTGCTTTGGAGGTGCAGCAGAATGATTTCTGGAGGTGCAGCAGAGTGATTTCTCAGGTGCTTTGGAGGTCCAGGAGAATGATTTCTCACCAGTATTGTGCTGGGCTTTCTGCTTGTTCGGAGAAATGAGCTGGTGTAGGATGCAAGCCCTTCTTCTCTGATGTGGCTCAAGTTACTGTGTCAGTACTGCTCTGAGGATTTCAGAAACCTGTCCCAGGGGTCTGTAAGAGCTGCTGGCAGGTCACAGATCTGTCCCCATCACTGCCTGATTTCCTTCTGGTCTCGCTTAAGGCTGGAGGTGCCAACTCTTCTGCCTCCCCCCATGCTGACTTTGCTGTGAATCAGTTTCTCCTGTGTGCCCTCCATAAGTGGCTGTCCCAAAACACACACGGGTGACTCCTCAGGCCCCTCATTAGACTAAAACACCTCCAGAGATGGCTGCAGTCCCTTTCAGCTTGGCAGTGTCCATTTTCAGGGTGCTCCTTGCACACAGGCTCAGCCAGAGCCTGCCCTGACCTGCTGGGAGAGCCGTGGCTGAAGCTCATCCTGGTGTTGGACCAATGTCCTGATTAGTGCTGGGCTTCTTGGGGTGGCTCTGCAGGGCCAGGGACTGCACTCAGTGATCCTTGTGGGCCCTTTCCAGGATATCCTGTGCTCCTACATTCCATAATTCCATCGTTTGCTGGGATTGAGCTGTGGGAAGGGAGAACACCAGGGAGGGTTGTGGTGGGCACAGATGGGGCAGGGCAGGGAATCTCACTTTCTTCTTTTCCTAGAGGATGTGTTTGGATAAAGAGTTCCATTCCCTGTTGAAGGTTGTGGGATTTCTGCCATACAAATGATTGCTCTGAGCTTTTCCTTCCTCCTTGGCATGTTTATGACACTGGCTGCAGGCTTGTGTTGCACTTTGCCATGCAAGTGGTTTATATGAAGGAAAAAAATAGAAGCAAGTTCCCAATAAATAGAACTGAAAATATTTTTAGAAGCTTGCTGCTTGATCAAGTAACAAACCTCATGTTCCTCAGCACCTTCTGATGAATAATGAAACAATGCCATGGAAAGGGGGTTATCCAGCCCTGCAATCTGCCCCTGTTTCCCTGGCTCTTGTGTGATAGTTACTAATTAATAACAACACATTTTGAAGCTGGCAGTTGTGAGATTTTGGAGATCTGGAATGAGTATTGACCACTTACATTCAGAAACCATTAAATAAGCATTTCTTGCTGAGGAATTGTTTCCTGGGTCGTCATCCCAGACTGGTTTGGGATCAAATCTCATCTTGCAACCCCTCTGCCATGGGCAGGGACACCTGCCCTGGACCAGGCTGCTCAGGGCACAGAGGTGCATTTGAGGTTTTTGTAGATTATTTTAGTGTAGAGAACTCCTGATTTTCCATTGAGTGAGAGATCCTCGTTGTGGAAGTGCCTTTGCCGCCCTCACTGGGGTGGGTTTGGGAAAAGCTCCCCCAGTGTGTCCTACCAGGAGCTGGGCTGGCTCTGGAAGCAGAGTTGAGCTATCTCTGAGTAATTTTCTATTTGCATTGCTTACACTGCTTATTAAACCCCAGCTCTCCAGTGTAAGTGGGTAATAATGGCTTTAGTTAACGAGGACTTGTTTGTGAATAATTAATTCCCATCTCAGAATGCCAGAGATCTCTGTTCAGTCGATAATGATGATGCTGCTGGTCGGTGTCCTGTTACATAACTGGATTTGGGAGGGGAAATGTGTTCATTCCTTGGTGAAGGACCTGGTTCAGTGCAAGCTCCTGCTTGTAGCAACACAGATCTGCTGCTTTGAAAAGTCTGAAAACGTCACAACAGAGCAGCTCCCACTTTGAAATGCAGAGTGGATGGGGGGAAACTGATGCTGGAATATGTGAAGTGGCTTTTTGGTGTCATTTTGTACAAGGGCTGTGCCAGCCCTTTCCCCTTGCTTTGTCCCATTTTCTGCCAGGTGGAAGGAATTGCTGTTGTAGCCATGGGAGGTGGGCTGGGATCTGGGAATGGTGTGGATGGGATGTCCTGGTGTTAGAGGATGGTTTTGATGCTTTAGGCACTTCCTTACAGAACTGGATGAATAACATATTTTTATTTCCACTTATTAAGATTCCTAATCTGTCTCAAAAAGTTATTTTTCCTTTAATATTCACATGGTGGGACTATCAGTGGGCTGGGTTTGGTTTTTTTTTACCATTTATTGTATTTTTCTTTTCAAGAAATTATGTTCATGATACTGAAGCTGAGCATGGTGCAAGAAGAGCCCCAAAGTTGCTGTACTTTGTGTATGAAATAGAAGTTATTAGTCATGTGGAACAGCTAGTAAACAGTAGAATGAAAATTTTAAATCTTAATGTTATCACTTTCATTAAGAATACAAGAATGCTAGTAATAATGCTTTAAATTATATCTAAAGGTCCTATATTTTGAAGTGAAGGAACAGCTGTAATTCTATAGGAAAAGCTGTTACCTGAAATGTGTTTACTGTACTTTCAATAAGATTAAGAAAATGAAAGTATGCCAGAAATTGTGTAAGCAGACTAATACTCATACCTCAGATGTCTTCAATAACCTTTCCATTTTCTCTGTTGCCTTTGCTTAAATCATATTTTTAAGCAATAAAACCTGGGTAAACACTTCTAATGTGGTTTGCAGGACTCTTTCCATAACATATAACAGTAAAAAACGTGGCCAACACCAAAATCTGCACTATAGCTAAGAACTAAGCTTAGAAGTAATTTTCTTTCTGATGGAGATGCAATTTCCAGGTCCATTCACAGGCTGCTGTGTGCTGAAATTCCCTTTTCTTTCTGGGAATACAAGACAATCAGTGTTGCCCTTGGTGAAGCCTCCCTTGTTTGCTGGTTTTTACCTGCCCAGGTGGGCCTGCTCTGCCTCCTGCTTTTCACAGAGCTGTTCAGACATGTGCAGTGAACTTGAATTTACAGCAAAGCATTCGGTGCTGACTGTCCATGGACACATCTGTGGTGGTGTTCCAGGGTCCCCAGGACAAGGGAAGAGATGAGAATCTTGGCTCCATGTTTCAGAAGGCTGATTTATTATTTTATGATATATATTGTATTGAAAGAAAATTATTTACTAAAACTATACTAAAGAAAGAGAAAGGAGACATCAGAAAGCAAGCAAAGAAAGGAATGGAATCAATAATAAAATCTTGTGACTGCTCACAGCCTCGACACAGGTGGGGCTGTCATTGGTCATCAAGTAAAAACAATTCACATGCTGGGTAAACAATTCTCCAAATCACATTCCAAAACAGCAAAACATGGAGAAGCTGAAGCTTCCCAAATTCTCAGGAGAAAAGATCCTGGCAAAAGGATTTTTCAGAAAATTTGTCTGTGACAGACATCCTGCACACAAACTGTGGGCTCAGCCCAAGGCCAAGGTCAGACACCACTGGGGTGGGCTTTGGTTGGGTTTGGAGGGGCTGATGGGGTCTGGAAGTGCTGATTGAACTGCTCCAGGTCATCCCCTTCAGTCCTGGCTGGGCTGAGCTCTCGTGCAAGGAGGGAGCTGCTCACTGAGGGATCCTTGGGAGAGCTCATGGACAATTGAATGCAGCCCTGGTTACTTGAAATGCATTGATCTTTAAAAACCCTGTGTCATCACAAAAGTGAGCTGGATGAGGTAGCTGTGCCTGTAGTTGGGTTTGTGAGGTGGAAATACACTGGGGGATGCTGGGGAGGACTCACTGCTCCCTTTGGAAATGAGTTGTTAATTGTTAGTGTGGCACAAACTTCACTTGCTCTCAGTCAAGCCATGAGGCAAGAAGGGTTTTGTCTTCCACTTTTACACACAAATTAATCTGTGAGACACTGCATTTCTTTGTCTGTGATGGAGTTGTTCAAGCACTGCCATGAGCTTGTGCCAATGAGATTTGGGATGGAATGGTATAAAAGTGGAATTAGGCCAAGCACCTCCTGCTTCAGGAGACAAACGCTGCAGGAGGGCAGAGCTGCCATGCTCCTGAAGGATTTGATTTCCTTGGGCTTCTGAGAAACCCAAATCCAAGAAGGTATTGAAATATCAGAGGGATCTGAGGCTGGTTTGCTCCAGCTGGTGTGGACTTACACTGAGATTACTCCACAGATGTGTCTGAGATGATTGAAGTTCCCACCTGGCAGTGGTCCTTAAAAGCCAGAACCTGAGAGTCCCTGCCAGGGAAACAGGGCTGGTGTCCCCAGCAAGGAGAAGAAAAAGTGCCATAAGTGGCATTTTCTCCTTTTTGAGCCTTTAAAATGTGTTATCAAAGCTGTCTGCTCTGCAGGAAGCCTGGTGTGTCAAACTGGCTGAGCCCTGGCAAGTGCTGGAGTTCAAGGCAGGATCTGAGAGCTCAGGGGCAGCACTGAGTGTCTGGGCAGTGCAGTGGGAAGGCAGAATTCTGCTTGGCAGAAAAGAGCCACTTTGTGTGCCAGGAAATTGTTCTGTTCCCCTTCCTCCTCATTCCCCTCCTTCCAGTTAATACTGTAACTGGGATAAAAAAGCTTCTTAGGTTTTATTTTTGCTCTTTTCATTTTTCTTTATTGGTGGGTTGGTTTTGTGTGGGCTTTTTGGTTTTATTTTTTAATTAGAAAAAGCAGCAAAACCCTGATGGCTGAGGTTGAGTTTGGTGTGATCTGGGTGGCACAAGCATCTTTGCCTTTCTGACAGATTCCCTGGAGATTCTGAGTCCTGTGCCAGCAGCATCCCTGCACTGAGCATCCCCACCCAGCTGTGCCACTGCTCCCCTCCAGAAGTCCTGCAATGTCATAAGAAACCCTTCGGTCACTTGAAACACAAACCTATAATCATTGGAAGTAATTTTTCTGCTTCCTCTATAGAATTATTTGGTTTAATTTATTTTTTTTATCTGCTTTTGCTTTAGTTGTGTAGCTCAGCTCCCCTTGCCAGACTTCTCTTCCCCTGTGGCACCATTCCCCTGACATCCAGGGTTGTAGGAGATTTCTCATTGACTTGCTGGAAACTGGAGGAGGCTCTTCAATTATGCATGAGCAGTCTGCTGCCTGCCTGAGTGAGGGATTCTTCACTGGTGGGGATGGAAGGGATGTTTTAAAGGCTCTTATTCCAGTCTGCAGCCCAGCACCACAAAGCACTCCTGTTCCTGTTGGGCACTGGAGTTTGGTGTGGCCAAAGTGATTCAGGCACACCTGGGGCTGTCAGATCCCGTGGTCATGGGGGGGATGCTCTGGGATGGGACCCTAATGCAGATCCCTGATATTGTTATCACTGCTTTTAGTGAAGAGATAGGACCACCATCAGGCTAGAAATGATTTATTGCTCAGACAAACATCAGTCTCAGAGGCCCTGAGATTTCAGAGGAGCAAGCAGTCGGCCATAGCTCAAGATCAGCCACAAGTTCTTTGTTACAAGGCAATACAGAACTTTCTAACCCAATTAATTGAGCAACAAGGTTTATTTTACTTTTCTAACTTATCACTTTTATTTAATTTTGCTGCACTGCAGATACTTCCATCTAATGAGCTTCTGTCTAACGTCTACACATATGCTTTTATTATAACTTTAAAATTCTTAAATAATAATTCTTATTATAACTTAAAGTTACTGCTCTATACTATTACATTACTACAATACAAACCCTTCACCATCTTAGCAGTACAATTTCTCACTTACTTAAGGTGTCAAAGACATCTTTCATGAAAAATCCTTTCCTTAGGATTTTTCCTCCTGAGAAGCTGAGGGGACTCAGGAACAAAATGTAACCAATGGTTATCTGCTGCTGTGGAATGCAACAGGTGCATCTGGGATTGGGCTCATGGGGTTGTTTCTAATTAATGGCCAATCACAGCCCAGCTGTCCATACTGTCTCGGTCAGTCACAAGCCTTTGTTATCATTCCTTTTCTATTCTTAGCCAGCCTTCTGATGAAATCCTTTCTTCTATTCTTTTAGTATAGTTTTAATATAATATATATAATAAAATAATAAATCAAGCCTTCTGAAACATGGAGTCAGATCCTTGTCTCTTCCCTCAACCTAAGACCCCTGTGAACACCATCACACTTAAGGTATACTCTTTCTTACAACTATAGAAATATAAGTTTATGATTTTTCTGCTTAATATCTGTGTACTGTATTTTTACATCAATCCAAGCTTCTTCTAATGCTGCAAATTAAACTCTTCCATATCTGTGGAAGGTTTTGTTTTTCTGATTTCCACACCCTGAGAAGGGGAAATGACCCTTCAGCTGTGTGGTTGCTGGGTGCTGTCTCCCAGTGTCCAGCAGCCAGACTCCAGCTGTTCCACCCATGGGTGCCTCTGGAAAGGGGCTGAGCCCAGGAAGGCAGCCCTGAAAAACTCCAGCAGCCTTGCAGGGTTTGTGTCTGAGGCAGAGACATCCCACAGGAGGAGCCAGCCTTTCCCAGGATTGAGGGGCTCTCTTGGTTTGGAAAGACAGGTGTCTGCTAAGGAAGGAAGGAGCCCTCCCTGAAAGGGAATGTGGAAACCCCCTCCAACGGAATTGTTACAATTTTTAAATTAAGGAGCTCTCAGGCAAAGATATGAGAGCAGGAATAATAGTTCTTTGTTAGGGAAGAAAATAAAAATAAAATAAACAATGCAGTAAAACAAAACAACCCTGTCAGAGTCAGCCCATGCCCTGTCCCCTGTGTGTCAGGGAGGTGGCACAGCCCCATCCCATGGGGGCTCAGCCCTCCTGCAGTGCCAGCTGTGGCTCTGCTGGAGCAGGGATCCTGCACAAGGGGGGAGTTTTCCTCTGCAGCTCCAGGGCTGCTGGAGATGGGCCTGGGCTCCCTCTGGCAATGCAGGGCAGCAGAAGCTGCTCCTCTGGGAATCCCATGGAAAGGGTGTACTGGTGTTCCAAAACCTCAGATTGGATCCAGGTAGGAATGCTTGGCTCCTCCCCCTGGGCGGAGCTTCTCCCCATGGGATGATGGAATTGGATCAGCCATGCAGGGACACTCACTGGCCCATGAACAGAAAGTATCTCCTGGAGGGAGGATTGGTTGGGCAGTTTTCTTTCTCTGTTCCACAATGAACAGAAGATAGCTGCCCCACCTCTGACAGATGGCAAATAGAACACACACTGCCTTGCAGTCTGGGACAGGGGCAGGTCAGGAGCTCTCCTCACATGCTGCTCTGTTCCTTGCAGCAAACCTCCTCTCAGGGATGTTCTCCATCCTCCTCGGGTTGTCTCAGCGCTTTCTGAAGATGGCAGATCTCTCAGGACAGGTCTCATGGCACGTTCTGCCCTCCCTGGGATTTGCCCTCTGAGGATGGGTGGTGTGGCAGGGTTCCCCTGAGGAAAGCCATGGGGTGCTGGGGCTGCTCTGCACTCCAGAGCTCTGGGAGTCTGTTCTGACACAGGGCTGAGGTCCAGGAGGACAGAGGACCATTGGAGTGGTTCATGTCCCATGGGGAATGAGCCAAACCCAGCTAAAGAGCAGGACAGAGATGCAGGAAGAGCTGGAGGCAGTGTCCATGGAATGGTTTGGGTGGGAAGGGACCTCAAAGCCCATCCAGTGCCACCCCTGCCCTGGGCAGGGACACCTCCCACTGTCCCAGGCTGCTCCCAGCCCTGTCCAGCCTGGCCCTGGGCACTGCCAGGGGTGCAGGGGCAGCCACAGCTGCTCTGGGCACCTGTGCCAGGGCCTGCCCAGCCTTGGAGTGGAGCATTTATGGCTACAAATCCTCCAACAGCACCAGTGATAAACTGTGCTTTGGGGTTGTTCTTTTTTCAAATGGGCAGAATGAATTAAAACTTGTCAACTCCACAAGGCTACGGAATCTCTGAAGGAGCAGGAGCTGATTGCAGCAGTGCTGGGTTTGTACCCTGTGGTTTGTAGCACTGTTCCCTGCTCTGCTCAAAATGATGATTATAAAGTACAGCTCTTGAAATTACACCATTCTGTTCCATTAGTCATCATTTTTTGCACTGGATATCATTCAAATATTTGCTCTTTTTAGCTGATACTTTCCTCTGAGAAGTTTAATTGTCTAGAAAACAACCTAAGCACATATTTAAGGAAAACAGTCTGTATTTATGCGTTAGGGTTTCAGCTGCTGCAGCATTTTTTTCCTCACATTTAGGCATGTTAGGAGGAGAAATGGTCTCTGGAGCTAAAAAAAACACAGCAAACGAACTCGGTGATGTTGAATGGTGGCACAAACTGATATTTCATGTACTGTTTGTGGTGCTTGAAAAGCTGTTCCAGACTTGGATAATGCTTCAGGCTGGGCTTGTTAGCACAGGGCTGGGGGGTGCTGGGGTGTTAATGAGTGACCTGCTGTGTGTGCAGCACAACGTGGACATTACCACCTGCTCATGGCATTAAAATGAGCCTTGACCTTTATTATAATACAGATTTTAATGGTACAACATTGAAACTACTCTGAGTTCCAAGGAATTCTGCAGAGAACGTGTTCTCCCTCCCTGAGACACGGCTTTAATGGGCTTCAGCAAGAGAGAGACTTGGCAACCAAATGATTTCCCTGTCTCACATCCAGCCACGGGGAAGGTTGTGCAGAATGACCCAGCAGCCCTGGGAGCTGCTGCTGCACAGCTGAGAATGTAAAGGATGTGACTGAGAGAAGTTGGTTGTAAAAGCAGAAAAGGTGAAGGTTTTATGGAGATGATATTTGGATGTAGGCAGGGCAAAACCCTGTGTAGGGTTCAGCAGGACATGGCCTTTCTTGGCTCTCCTGTGCAAAATAGATTTTATTTCTGGGTATCTCAATCTTAATGCACAAAAATAACGTTCCTATAACTATGTAAAATGGGTAACACTTGGGACTGAATGCAGAAATTACAAAAAAAACCCCATCTTTTTCTCTTCTATGTTAAACTTAACTATTCCTGGTCTTTGCAAAGGCCTCATTGATCTTTGTAGAGGATGAGATACAAAATTCACCATTGATCTTCTGGGATTGTGCAGTTCTCAGCTGCCTGGATGGTTCTTAATTAAATACAGAAATTGTCTTTAATTCTCTTAAATTGTTCTGTGCTGCTACTGTCAGGTGTTTAGCAGCTCCTAAATTTCTCTTATGGTGAATAAATGGGCTGATATCCAGGAGCCAAGTGCTGTAAATCCCACTGCCATGAATCTTCCATCCATCCAGAGGAGGAGCTGCTGAGCTCAGAGGATCTGAAGGATTTTGAGAAGCTCTGGCACTGGGAATGAGTCGCTTTAAGATTACAGGGGTTTGGAGCTCCAGAGTCCTTCAGTTTTACTGCTTTTCTTTACTCCTGTGCACTACTGCCCAAACAAATATATGGAAATGTTAATTTTGAGGCTGAAAAATGAGTAGACAAAACCCCAGCAAACTAAATGCAAAAAAATCACTAGGGTAATTTTAGGATGAAGAAAAACATTGAGATACTAAACTCATGCAAGGTAGGAGAAGCATTTTTCACTCTGTTTTTGGCTGATAGCAAATATAACAAAAATCTCTAAGGACTTTTCTTGCAGCTCTTGTCCAGCAATGGGCAGCCTCATCTACCTGCTGCTTATAACTGGGATTAGCTTTGCAATAACCTGGAATGTTACTGGGAAGAGTCTCCCTCTCTCTCATCCTTCAACAAAGGCAAAACAAAAAAAAAGAATTTAATATTTATTTTTTTCCTGCTGTTGCAACATAAGGATTACAAGAAAAATTATATTAAAAAAATCAATGAAATTTTCTCAAGAATGCTTTTTCTTACGTATTCACAGACATTTAAAATGTGAGGGAAAGTTCAGCTTTTGCTCGTGGGAAATACTCTGGGTGTAGTTGGGGGAAAATTGTGTTTCTTCTGCCTCTGTCACATCTTCCTATGTTTTCTCAGAGCCACCGGAGCACTGTGAATGTGGGTTTGTAGATAGTCTATCAATGAAATAAGAAAAACATTCCTCCCCGTGGATGCAGCAGTCTGTAGTGCTGGGAAGTGCAAGCCTTTGATGGAGAAAGCAGCCAGGATATTTTCCTTAGTGAGTGAGGATTGTTTGGTTGAGCCCCTGTGCCCCAGAGTGTCTATATTAAATTAGAGGATGGAATTTGCAATTTTTGCCACTGTTAGGAGGATCAGCTTTGTTGACTTGCATGGACATTGCCACATCTGTTAAAATAAGTGTGGGGGGCTTGAATGGCTTTGCTGAATTAGTTCTGCTTTCATGGGAGCAATTCCTGAGCCACTGGGACCAGGATGTGGCCACTGATGCTGACCTGCCTGGATGTGACTTTGAGATTGCTGCCAAGGGGACTGAGACTCATTCAGGTGTTCTGAGGCTGTTGGAAGCCACAGGGATCACCTGGATGTGTTTTGGGCTCCTCTGAGCAGTGTTAACAGCAACACTGCTCATGGTCCAGGTGAAGCCTCAGACCTCCAAGGACCTTCTGCTTTTCAGCTTCAAAATTAATATTTCTATGTAGAAAGTTTGAGGAATGGTGCCAGAGCTTGCCTGTGTGTGAGGCAGAAGTGGGGCTGTGATTCCAAGGAAATCCTGCATTCCTGGTGTGACCTGTGAGGAAAATCAGTGATCCTTGGACCAGCTGGCTGGGATAAGGGTTTGTGTGGCAGGAGCAGCCAGCCCTGCTGGGCTCTGAATGTGTGTGAAAGGCTGCTGAGAGCAACCTTGAGGCTGGAAGAAAATATTTGTGTCTCTGGGACAAACTGAGCAAACAGCAGCAATGTGATTTCCAAGGAATGCTCCTCCTGCTGAGGGATGTGTGGAAGAGCACACCTGGCACCTGCTCCTCCTGGGAGAGCTCCTGGGAAACTGGAGTGTCCTGGTTTAGGGCAAATTTGGGAGAGAATCTCCAAAGGGGGGCCCCTCCAGAAAGCAAACCCACATGGCCCCTGCCCACAACCGGGTCGGGAAGGATTCCTCGGAGAGAAGTGGAAAGAACCTGTTTATTTAACAGGCACAGCACCCCCCAGCACACAGAATGAACAATACCAGATGACACCACTCTTTCACTGCTCTGAAAAAGATGACAAATTCAGAAAGTCTCTCTCAGGGGTGGTCGCTCTGTTCTCAGTCCCTCCGGCAATGGGGCAGCTGCTGCCCAGAGTAGGCCCCGCTAGGCCACAAGGTACAAACTCACGGTGTTCCCAGGTCCCAGTCCGGAGCAGGTTCAAGTTGGTTCAAAAAAGAAAGGGGAAACAGTCCAGGAAGAAATTTGGACTGTTTAGCTAAACTAACTAATGAGCAGAAGCAAGAGCAAGCAGAAGCAAAGCAGAAGCAAGAGCAAAGCAAAAAGCACAAGCAGCACCCATGTACTGCCCTGTCTCTGTGTCCTGGCAGCCGTGGGGGAGCGGCTGATAGCAAAACCAAAACAAAACTCTCACTCTTCAGAGCCAGTCTTGAAGGCACAGAACATGATATCCAGCATGAACAGAACACAGGAATGGGGATACAGCATCAGAACATCACCCTAGGACATGGGGAGAAGGAGCTAGGGCTCCTGCAGGGGGAAGGGGATTCCCTCAGCAGTGCTGCGTCAAGCTGAGTCTCTCCAGGGCTGGGCAGGAGCTGCTGCATCTCTGGTGCATTCCAGGGCTTCTGTTCCCCTGTGCCAGGAGGATTTGAGGCTGGATGTGGGCACAGGGGCTGTCACTGTGATGGTTCAGCCTTAAAAACTGCTGCTTCACCTCAAAGAGGGTTTAAACTCTCCCCTCTCCATTTTGCTCAAAGAGGAAGATGCAATTCCTGTGTTTTTTCTGGATTAACCCCAAAAGCCATGTCCCCTTTGCCAGGCTGCCTTCTGTGAGTGTCTCCTGAGCATTTCCCACTGGTGACCAAACCCTTGGCTCCTGGGAATGGGCCGAGGTAGGAGTGGCCTTCTCTTTGTTGGCAGAGAGCTGTGTGATGGACGCCTTTGCCACCTGTATCCTCCCAATTCCTCTGAAAAGTCCTTTGCCAAGGGCCCCCTCAGTGCTGCTCTGGGATGAAGCTCCTTAAAGGAGGTGTCTCCTGCCAGGCTGGTTCTGCTGGCAGCCCTCTCCAAACGGGAGCAGCTTCTGGGGAAGGAGGGGTGGCAATGCTGGGAGGGCCCCCACGAGGGCAGAGAATGGTGCATGACTCCATGGGTATCAGAAGGCTAATTAATTACTTCATTATACTATACTATTCCATACATCTAAAACTGAACCTGCCAAGCACTCAACCCTGCACACAACTGCTCTGAATCTCGTGACTGTCCCCTGACACAAACACAGACCTGGCCCTGACAGGCCAAGGAAACAAAACATCTTCACTTTGGGTAAACAATCTCCATATTGCATTCTGCTTTGGCACAAACAGAGGCACAGCAAGAGATAAGAATTGTGTTTTCTTTCTCTGATGTTCAGAGAATATGAAACCCAGCAATATTCTTGGGAAGAATTGTGCCTTGCTTTTCTCTGTGAAGAGAAATGTGGGGCTACAGAGGGGCAGCAGCTTCCTCAGTGCAAACCACAAGGAATATTTGCTCTTCCTGAGAAGGAACAGGAAGGAATTTAGTGTCCCTGGGCTGTGGATCAGCGATGCTCAGTGGGGTCTGGGACCAGTCTGGGCTGGTCACTGTGCACAGGGCACTGGCAGGCTCTGGGGAGGTCCCACCACTCCTGTGGCTGCTTCCCAGGAGCTGCCCCTGGTTCCTGTGCTGGGATGAGCTCCTGTGGCAGAGGTTCTGCTCATTAATTTCCATCTTTAGTAATGAGGGAGAGCAGATCAGGAAGAGTCATTAGGCTCTGAGCAGCATTCAGGGGAGGCTTAGGGGATTAAGTGTGCGTGGCAGGAAGAGCTCAGGGAGCTGAATCCAGCAGGGCTGAGAGCTGGCCCTGGGGGACCCGGGATCAGCAGAGCTGCTCCTGGGCTGGGCTGGCAGCACCTGGAGCTGTCCAGCCTGCAAAGGGACCCTGCTTCCAATGGCCCAGTCCTGGGGCCATCCTGGTGTCCAGGTGCTTCATTCAGGCTGGCTCAGACTCATCACCATTGATGGTTCTTCACTGGACAATAAATATATTTTTATATATATGTAAATATATATAAATGCATATAAATACATACATATATATATATATATATATATATATATATAAATAAAAAATAGGATATCCTGAAGTGGAAGGGACCCACAAGGATGATCAAGTCCAGCCCCTGGCCCTACACAAACCAATGGAAATTTTATCTTGGCTTCAAACCAGAGGGACAGTTCCACAAGGGAATTCTGTTCACAGCTGTGTTTTCATGTTGCAGCTGAAGCTCCTTGGCCCAGCAGCTCTGGGTTTCTGCAAGGCCAAGGACCCTGATGGGATCCAGCAGGAGGGATTGCTTTGGGGTTGCTGGGGTTTCAGTTTCTAGCACTGAAGGGAGGTGTTCTGGTGCAGTATCCTGGTGTGGATTATCTTGGATTATGTGACCCTGCAGCAGAGGTCTTTGTCAGAGCTCACAAAGAAAACCCAAACTACAGGAAAAGCAGAATCACAGGGGGCTTTGCCTGCCTTAATGGTTCTAGGATAGAGCCCAACCATTCCCCCAGCACTGCCAAGGCCAACACTGCCCCTTGTCCCCAGGTGCCACATCCCCATCGATGGCTTTGGACACCTCCAGGGACAGGGATTCCCCCTGCCCTGGGCAGTTCCAGCAGGTGAGGATGCTGAGCCTTTGCAGCCTGTGTCCCTGTGCTGTGCTGCTGCACCCACTCCTCCCCTGCCACCAGGGCTGCATCTCAGCCTGTCCTCCTGGGTTGCAGATATTTTTTACCAGGGTCATTCTGTTTCTTTGCTGCAGGATATGTCTGCACACATTTCTGCTTCTTTGCCAAGCAGTTTTAGCTTTAGAGGCCTGAAAATGGGTCAGCTCACAGCTGTGCCATGGAGTATCTAAAGCCTCTGGTATTACAGCCTGGTCACAGTATTTATTTACTTTTTAGCAATGCTGGCAAATATACAGATATTTTCTGCAAAATTAGGTGCATGAAGATTTCATGCAAACACATAATTCCTGTGTGTGTTCAAATCCCTGGGGGAGCTGGGACCCTCACCCTGACTTGGTGCTGCAGTCCCAAATTCTGTGGCTCATTTCAAAGCCAGGAGAGATTTAGTGCAGGGGAATGAGCCATGCCCTGCCTGCATGGCCCACTGCATAAACCAGGCCTTGGAGAAGGTTCAGACCCAGATCCACTGGGCTGAAACTGTCTCAGAGTTTCCATCCAGGGGACAGTGAATATTTTTAAAAAGATAATACCTTGAAATAATCCTGTGAGTGCTTTGCCACCAGCACTGTGGATCTCTCTCTGTGTGCTGTACCTGGCTTTATAAACACTGCTCTACTTGGCTTTATAAAACTGGGGAAGGTTTTCCCCATCTTACCTGGGCAGAGGAATCCAGGGAAATGATTCTGGGATCCTTTATGGCACACAGGGAAGCAGAGATTGGTGTCAGTTCAGGATGCCCAAGTTCCAACCTAGGAAAGAAGTGCTTGGCTCTGGAAGCTCCATGAGTCTTCCTCTCTAGTCTTCTTTGCCAAACCCAGATTTAATCTCAAAGTCACAGCAATCTGTATTTTTCCCTCAAGACTTATACCAGAACATTTCCTGTAGGTAAGGATCAGGAGCACCCTGCAAATGGCAGTTTTGCCTAAAAGCAGCATAAATTGAAATACTTACCTCAATTTAGACTTCTAAAACTGTGGCCTGCATCATCCTCACCCCTTTACTTGCAAAAACAAGTTTGGGAAGGAGGAGACTTTGAGCATATCTGGATAATTTTTGTCTGAAATAAACTGATTCAAATAGAGCTGTTGTCCTTTTGCAGAAGGATCAGAACTCTTTTGATAGAGACAAAAGCCTGTCCCTGATTCATTTTATTCTATCACCAGAGTGTTTGTTAACCCTGGTCACCTCCATCTCTCTTATAGCATGAAGTGCTGTTATTTCTCAGAAAACACTCAGGAGGGACTGAATGTTCTTCAGTTTACAAGGAGCTGCAAAGAGGTTCAAAGAAAATGTCTTGTCTGGTGTTCAAGAGGAAGGGTTTTATCCCATAAATAGCTAAATCAGAGAGAGGGTGATGCTGTGGTGGCAGGTTGGAGATGAAGGTTTGATTTCCACTGTAATGAGACCTGCCTGGGTAACCTCCCATAAATGCAAAGCTTATAATAGCTCAGCATGCAGTGATTTAAAAGCATATTAATTAGAGCATTTATTAATCTGCAAATGTTTCAGTTTTGATTGTACTTAGCAAACAAAGACTTTTCTTTACAATAAGACTTTTGTAAAACAAGACTTTTCTTTCTTTTTGCCTTCTTTACAGTGAGGGCAACGTTCTCCTTTTGCTGCCAGGAGAATGCAGCATGTGGGAATGGCACCAGAGGGATGGGCAGGGACTGAGCCCAGCAATTCCTGAACTGATCCCAGAACTTCTGCCCTGGCAGTGCCAGAGAGCCTGTGGGGTCTCCTCTCTGGGATTTCCAGAGCTGTGAGCACACCCTGCTGTGCCCTGAGCTCTGGGCAGGGAGGTGGCACCAGCTGCCCACTGTGCTCCCTTCAGCCTGACCCTGCTGGGATTCTGTGTGGGTTCTCTCTGTGAAATTCCTGTGTTCCAGGTGCCCTGGGGAGGAGCAGGATTCCTTTCAGCTCCCCAGGAAGGTCCTGAGAGCTGGAGCCAGGCTCAGGGGTGTGTGCACACTGAGCACCCTGTTCATGTCACCTCCTCAGGGCAGCACGGGGACAAACTGAACCAAAAACCCCTCCTGGCAAATCCTGTACCAGTGAGCAGCAGCATTTCCCACTCCTGTCCTTGTCTCATGCTGCTGTTTGGAATGAAAAAGACAGAACACAGAGAGATTTGCATGTTCATCATTGTGGGTGTTCAGCAGCTGCTCTGGGACGTGCAGCTGGAAAAGGAGGGGTTGTAGTGTCAGGTATTCTGGGTTTTCATTTACCAAAGTAGGTGAGGTAGGGGCTGAGCAGGATAAATAATTGAGCTTTCCTCATATAAATATAACAGCTGTGAGTGTTTGTTTGGACTATCATAGAGAGCTGCAGAATATGTATCAGAGGGAAAGAATCCTCAGTGGGATTAATCAAAATTCTGTTTACAGAGTAGTGACTTAGGTTGGAAATGTGTGTAAGTGGGACAAGTATCATGCTCTAAGTCTGGTTAAGTGTTTAATACAATTATACTTTTACTGTGCTTTGTTTATTACTGTATTATCCAGGTTCCTGTATTATCCAGACAGCATCCTTCCTCTGCCCTGGAGAATTCCAGCTGCACCAGGGCAGCAGGAGAGGCTGGGACCCCCCAGCTGCCCCAGGGCAGGGACAGGGGGCTCTGCAGCCTTTGGGTGAGCTGAGCATGACAAGTGCTGGCTGCTGTAAGTTGACTGAGCTCCCCCACTCACACCCAGTTATTTATTGGTTTGTATTTCAAATTAGTGCAAGTCTTCTCTGCCTGACTCTAATTGGAAGGTGCCTGAGGGCATGGAAGCTGAAGCCATGTCAGCTTGGTCTGACACCAGCTGTAACAATTTCCTCAGGAACAGCCCCAAATTTCAGGTGGGTGCTGCCTCCCACCAAAGCAGCAGGTAATAGCTGTCATCACAGAAGGATTCTGAGCAGGGCATAGTTTAGCATCCATAGATCTGCTGCTTGAATTCAATAAAATACATTTTTTTGGCAGCTCTTTGAAATACAATTAGATTAGAGAACGTCTGAGGAATAGTTGGACAACAGCCTGCAGTCAAATAAAACAATCTTTCTGCATTACTGATCTCCAAAAGGCTCCAAAGAAGAAAAGAAGGGGTGTTTAGCTATTAGAATTAAAATTCTGTCTTGGTATAAAAGCCACACAAGGAGCAAGGGAAGGATTTTCAGTGAGTGTGGTTTTTTGAAGCAGAATTGCCATTTCCAGTGGCTGAGCCCTCGAGGAATTCCAGCTTGTGGTTCCAGCTCTGTTCCTTCTGCCATTTCCACACCAAAGGCCATGGCTGGGCTGCAGTGCCTGCAGTTCCAGGAAGGGAATTGCAGCTGGAATTGCCACCCCACAGGCTTTACCTAACCCTAAAGCACACAGGTGGATTTTTTTTCATCTGCCAAACATTGAGGGTACTGACAGCTGGGGTGGAGATACAGAAATGGTTTTTAAAATGCCAAATTCTGTCATGCTGGAACATATCCCAGCTCTGGGTTACAAAGCAACATGGATTTATTGGTGGTCAGAAAGAGGTGGCACTAAAATTAGAATTAATTAGCATGGATGCAGTTCAATAGTGAGCTTTGGCGTCAGTGCTGGAGGAGTTACTGGGAGAGAAGTGCTGGGATGAGAACTGGGATGAGAACTGGGCACTGACACCTCCTCAGCTCCAAAACAGGGGCAGACTCCAGTCCTGTGCTGGTTGCCAAGGGAAGAAAGTGACCTGCCATACTCTGTTACAGAACCAATTTCATAAAAGTCAGGGAAATAAGGAAGAAAATAACACATTAAAAAAAATGAAAGAAAATTAAACCCTACTGTTCTAGTGATGTGATAGAGCAAAAAAAAGAAGCCATCCAAGAAACTTGAATAAGTTTGAAACAGGTTTTCAAATCATCCAGCTCATTTCAGCCCATCTCCTTTCCTAGAAGCATTTCTCTAATGAAAACACTTTTCCTGCCATTAGACTAATTTTCACTTTCTGGTTGGCCTGTGCCTCAACCCACTCAGAATAATGGACTCCTCTGGAATTTGAATTCCAGCACTGAGCTTTAGCCCTGCCTGACACAAATGTGGTTTGGGAACCTGCTCTCTGTCTGTAACCTGGCAGTGCTGGGGTGGACTTGAATCATCTCATGTGCCCAGGATAAAATCCTGCTCAGACAGAGCCCCAGCCTGCTCTGGGCTGCCCAAGGGACACCTGCACATGGATCCCTTGGAGAAAGGGAGGTGGCTGTGCACTGCATCCAAGGAAAACTAACCCAAGGGCAGAGGCTGCTGGGATGCAGCAGTGGGACAGGAGCTCTGGGATGCAGCAGTGGGACAGGAGCTCTGGGATGCAGCAGTGGGACAGGAGCTCTGGGATGCAGCAGTGGCAGTGGGACAGGAGCTCTGGGATGCAGCAGTGGGACAGGAGCTCTGGGATGCAGCAGTGGGACAGGAGCTCTGGGATGGAGCAGTGGGACAGGAGTCTGGGATGCAGCAGTGGCAGTGGGACAGGAGCTCTGGGATGGAGCAGTGGGACAGGAGCTCTGGGATGCAGCAGTGGCAGTGGGACAGGAGCTCTGGGATGGAGCAGTGGGACAGGAGCTCTGGGGTGCAGCAGTGGGACAGGAGCTCTGGGATGCAGCAGTGGGACAGGAGTCTGGGATGCAGCAGTGGGACAGGAGCTCTGGGATGCAGCAGTGGCAGTGGGACAGGAGCTCTGGGGTGCAGCAGTGGGACAGGAGCTCTGGGATGGAGCAGTGGGACAGGAGCTCTGGGATGCAGCAGTGGGACAGGAGCTCTGGGATGGAGCAGTGGGACAGAAGCTCTGGGGTGCAGCAGTGGGACAGGAGCTCTGGGATGGAGCAGAGGCAGTGGGACAGGAGCTCTGGGATGCAGCAGTGGCAGTGGGACAGGAGCTCTGGGGTGCAGCAGTGGCAGTGGGACAGGAGCTCTGGGATGCAGCAGTGGCAGTGGGACAGGAGCTCTGGGATGCAGCAGTGGCAGTGGGAGAGGAGCTCTGGGATGGAGCAGTGGCAGTGGGACAGGAGCTCTGGGATGCAGCAGTGGCAGTGGGAGAGGAGCTCTGGGATGGAGCAGTGGGACAGGAGCTCTGGGATGCAGCAGTGGCAGTGGGACAGGAGCTCTGGGATGCAGCAGTGGGACAGGAGCTCTGGGATGGAGCAGTGGCAGTGGGACAGGAGCTCTGGGATGCAGCAGTGGGACAGGAGCTCTGGGATGCAGCAGTGGCAGTGGGACAGGAGCTCTGGGATGGAGCAGTGGGACAGGAGTCTGGGATGCAGCAGTGGGACAGGAGCTCTGGGATGCAGCAGTGGGACAGGAGCTCTGGGATGGAGCAGTGGGACAGGAGCTCTGGGATGGAGCAGAGGCAGTGGGACAGGAGCTCTGGGATGCAGCAGTGGCAGTGGGACAGGAGCTCTGGGATGGAGCAGTGGGACAGGAGCTCTGGGATGGAGCAGTGGCAGTGGGACAGGAGCTCTGGGATGGAGCAGTGGCAGTGGGACAGGAGCTCTGGGATGGAGCAGTGGGACAGGAGCTCTGGGATGCAGCAGTGGGACAGGAGCTCTGGGATGCAGCAGTGGCAGTGGGACAGGAGCTCTGGGATGGAGCAGTGGGACAGGAGCTCTGGGATGGAGCAGTGGCAGTGGGACAGGAGCTCTGGGATGCAGCAGTGGCAGTGGGACAGGAGCTCTGGGATGCAGCAGTGGGACAGGAGCTCTGGGATGCAGCAGTGGCAGTGGGACAGGAGCTCTGGGATGGAGCAGAGGCAGTGGGACAGGAGCTCTGGGATGCAGCAGTGGGACAGGAGCTCTGGGATGCAGCAGTGGGACAGGAGCTCTGGGATGCAGCAGTGGCAGTGGGACAGGAGCTCTGGGATGCAGCAGTGGGACAGGAGCTCTGGGATGCAGCAGTGGCAGTGGGCCTGGGATTCCAGCAGGAGTCTGGCAAACCCAGACCTGGCAGGTTCTGGGGCTGAGCCACACCTCAGACCTCAGCCCCGAGGCCGGGCCCCTCCTGCCGTGGGTTTGATGGGTTATTCCCACTCCATTCCTGCTTCAAAGGGCTGGAGCATGAGCCCTTGCATTGAATTCTCTTTGTTTCTGATGGATCATCACCGTCTCTCCTTTGGGAATTGGGTGTTTCACCTGGAAGGAGCATCATTGCTTTGTCTCTGCCTCCTCCTGTTTGTCACCTCCAGGTGGCACCTGCACTGCTCCCTGACACCCAGGGCTGCCTCCCACAGGGCACATCAGACCTCAGCCCTGCAAAATCAGGTGATCAAAGCTGGTTTGGGGTTTTTCTCCCCTTTGGTTTTTCAGCTTCTACCAAAGAATTGTCCCTGGCAAGTCTGATTTTCACGTGGTGGCAGCCTTGGTGGGTTTACAGGCTCATGTGAGCCTTGTCCCTGTGCAGTGATGCCAGGGGAATGTGGGATGGAGGCAGGGATGCAGTGCAGCCCTGATCCTGAGTCACAACAACCCTGCTGCTCGTGTCCCAGATCCAATCCTGCCTGTTCCAGCACTCCAGTGTGGTCAGGCTGGATTTCTCCCTTGCTGGAGAAGCTCCCTATGAGTGGGAACCCTGCCAGCCTATCATGGGGTCACTGAAGTTCCTCAATTCTGCTACTGATGCCTTCCTAGAAAGGCTCAGTTGAAAGTAACCTGTTACAAAGACACACAACACATGAAAGATCTGCTCCTTTTGACATGAAATTGCTTCACCCTCATTCCCAGAAGCTTATTTGCCAGTGAATCTCTTTTATTGATCTTTTTTCTCTTCTTCTTCTTGAGGCTGCTGTAGTCAGTGATTTTATTCTAAAGCTTAGATTACTTCTGAGAGTAGCTCAGTAACACAGTATGATTCATCACATTAGAATATGGAAAGGCTGGAAGCCTCTCCTACTGTGTATAATATGACAAGTACAAGTTTTAGATATGAAAAGGGCCTGGTAAACTCTGAATTTTGCTTTAGTGTTATCAATGTAGCAATTAAAACATGCAGGGGTTTTGCCTTCCTGTGGATGCCATGGTGAAGGTGCAGCTGCCAAAGGCAGAGGGCTGTTTGTGGCTGTGAAAAACACCAAGTACTTGTTTTTTAAAATTTAAAAAGTTTAATAGTAATAAAATGGTTATAAAAATAGCAATATCATTAGAGTAATAAAAGTTTTGGACAATTTGGATTAGGACAATAGGAGACAATAGAAACAAAGAGTTACAGACATCTGGGTACGTTTTTCTAGGCAGCATAAGCCCAAAAAAGGACACACCTTAACAGAGGATTAACCCTTAAAAACAACAACCAGTTGCATATTCATACATCTCATACATGATGCATAAATTCCATTCAAACACAGGATTCTGTCTGGTCATGTCAGCTTCTCCCTCTTAATCCTAACTAGGCTGAGCAAGGCAGGAAGAAGTTAGTTTCTTCTGATAGGAGAGCAATAAATTCTTTTTCTCTGAAAGATTTCAGTGCCCTGTGGCTGCTATCTCACTGCAAGTCCTTTCTTTAAAACAATTATCTTACATAGCGTAGTTTCTCTTTTAATATTTTGTTATAACCTAAAACTATATTTACCACAATACTTAGGAACATTAATACAGCATAAGTTTCTAACACAACACATATAATATTCATTGTAATATTTGCAAAAAGCCAATCATAAAACACACATTTTTCACAGGGGCTCTGGAGGAGCAACACAAAATGCTGATCCCAGGCTGCCCCTCTGGCAGACAGTCCAAGTGGGCAGCCTGGTTTCAGTCAGTGGGGATGCCCTGTCTGCCAGGAGCAGTGCCATGAGCCTGGGGCAGCAGTGTCCAGGTGACCTTGGAGATCCAGCCTGGGTCTGGCAAAATGGGTGAACCAGAGCTCCCAGAGCAGCTGGGTGTCACTGTTATATTTTCTGAAAAATCCCTTTGCCAGGATTTCTTCTCCTGGGGAGCTGAGAGGCCTCAGAAAAGAATGAAAACAATAATTATCTGATTGCTTCTCCCTGTTTTGCTGCTTTGGAATGTGGTCTGAAGATTGTTTACCAACTGGTCAATGTTTGATTGGTTTCATGTGAATTGTTCTTACTTAATGACCAATCACCATCAGCTGTGTTGGACTCTGAGGAGTCAGTCACGAGTTTTTCATTATCATTCTTGCTAAACCTTCTGTCTGTACCATTTCTCTTTCTTTAGTATAGTTTTAGTATAGCATTCTTTAATATAATACAGCATCATAAAATAATAAATCAGTCTTCTGAGAACATAGAGTCAGATTCTCACCTCTCACCTCATCCTGGAAACCTCACAAACTCAACAGCTGGGTAATCCCTGCCTGGCACCACAGGGGTGTCACTGCATCTGGGGACTGTAACTCAGTGTGACACAGTGCTGGTGGCAGCTGTCCCCTGTGTCACTGGCCCAGGCAAATCCCTGCTTTCCCTCTCCCTGCCTTGCACAGAGCTGTGCTGCTTTCCAGGGCAGGGGCAGGGGCAGGTCTGCACCACTCCTTCCTCCTAAAGATCCAGGGGGACCAGCTGGAAATGGACAGCCAGAGGTGACACTGGGCTTCATGTGGGCATGGGGAAGGTGGAAAACATCAAGGAGAGGAAAAACTTATTTTATAAGAACTGATATGGATTTGCCTCTTGGAGGCCTGAACAAATACATTTGAACACAAGAGTGAACTTCATTTTCCTGGAGTACTTTAAAACCCATTTGGTGTATATAAAAATGGTATTATTTGAAAACATCATGGTTTTTAACTTTATAAAAGGACGGGGAAAACTCACTGCAGTTTGACCTGTACCATCTCCTTAAAATTCCCTTGAATATTTCCAGATTTCTGAAGGTCTCTGTTAGCCTCTGAAGCTTTCCAGGGACTCAAATTCCTGCTTTTCCCTTTTGCTGTCTCATAGTCTAAGATGATGTGCTTCTAATTCCTTGTCTGCTATTGTAACAAGCAGCTCTGACTTCTCCTCCTTTGCTTGCAAAACACACAGTTCTCTTTTCCTGTCACTAATTAGTGTGCAGTGGTTTGATGTGCCTGGGTTCTTCTCACCATGGCTTTCCCTGGGCAGGACCTGCCTTTCCCTTTTCCCTCCAGGCTGCAGTCCTGTCTCTTCTGGAGGGGCTGTAAGATGAAGCATTGCTCATCACTCTGCTCTTTTCCTGCCCTTTCGCACCCTGGCTGACTCTTGCTGTTTCCCTGACTCTGCACAAGGTTAGGTGAAGATGACTCCACTTAAACCTGACTCTGGAGATCAGTGGTGCCTTGCAGTGTATGTGTGAGTGCAGACCTATGAATAAATAATGTCAGATCACTGGCACTCAGATTTTTTTCCTGCTTTCCTCAAGAATGCAGCTTTTTGAGCCCTGTGGTTAGTAGAACTCGAGTTAATAAATAATTGGGGTCAACTGTGCATTAAATCAATGAAAAGTCTGCAGTGACAGGTATCTAAAACTTGTCAATGATTGCAAGACTGCCATCTTCTGAAAAGCAATTAACATTTCCAATTGCTGCAGATGGGTGGCAGCTGGGGGTGAGGGATGCCTGGGTGTATTTACCATTAATTGCTCAATGACTCTTTCAGATTGTTTTGGAAAACACACCTTGATCCTCTTCACCTGCCTTCACTCACCAGTATTGACAGGACACAGATAACAACAAATTATTATTTAAATGATTAAACTTCCAGTGCCTTTGCATTGATTATCTCCATCTCAAGCCTTCCTGCTGCACACCCCTCAGTTAATTTTCAGTGTAACTCCAAGATAAACACTCCTGTGGTTGTTTCAGCTGTGCCTGTGAGAATGGAAGGAATTATTGTACTGCTTCCAGGAGTTTCTAAGGCTCTTGAAAGAGAAGTTGATGGGAAAAAAAAAATTGACTGGAGGAAGCTATAGATCCCTTTAATGGAGAGCTGATAACACTGATGGAAAGCAGAGAGGGAGGTAGGAAAGACTCAGTCTCTTTGCACAGAAAGGATGGGCATTGAGATTTACGTTGCTTTGTACACTTCAGGGAGAGTTTATTAAAGCTGAATTATTCAATTACAACAGACTTGATTGAATGAACTGCTTTTTAAAGTGCAGATAGCACCTTTGTTTTACATGGAGTATAAAATCAACAGCATTAATATTTATAGGAACTTGTTTTGTCTGAATGAAACTGGTGTCAAGTACCACTGGTTGACTGCTTTTAAAATTAAAAAAAATCATCTCACCAGTATCATATGATGAGGAAAAAATTTATTTATCTGTGCAAGTGAGTTAAGCTGGTTTATGGCAGATGGGAACAGTTCCCACCTGCCTTCTCTTTTGGGGTGTCTGCAATGGGGTTGGGTAATATTGTCCCTTACATTAATAAAAGCTTGTTCTTGGCACTGATCAGTTCAGGAACTGACTGTTGCAGCTGAGCACAGGAATCTGATTTTATCACAAATTACTGGACTTGGGACCATTTAGAGTGAATAATAACAGGGAACTCTTGATCAATATCTAACAAATCACAACCAATGAGTGGGGTTGCTTGGTTTTCAGTTGATTTTGCATTTCTAGCAGGAATTTTAACCTAGATGCCTTTAGCTGTAATTAGTTAATTGCAGGTGTGTTTAGCCAGAAGTGCTCTGAGTGCACAGTGCTTAAGGGGCTGATTCAGGAGTGTCAGGTTTGTGTCATGGAGTGGGAAATTCCCAAGGGCTGTAAGCATTTCAAGCCAGTGGCCAGGGATGGTTCCTGTCCTAGCCCAGAGGATTCCTCCTGCTGGATTCCAGCTGCCCTGGGGAGCTGTGTCCTCCAGGCCTTGGTAAACTTCTGAGTTTCCATCACTGCTGAGAGCCTGGCTGCTTTCCTTCAGATAACAGGGAAAAACTCCCTTCCACTCCTGTGGCTGCTTTGGGTTTTTTAAATGTGCTTTTCTTTTTAAAGCAGGATGTTGGATTTTGTAGAGCACCTAGGATGTTTGCCCAGCAGTTTTGCCTTGGCTTTGGTCTAGTGAATTTTCTGAGTTTTCCCAGACAGAAGTGATAAAATTTTGTGAAGTTCTGAAAATCTCACCGTTTTTGGAGCAGTTGCAAAGTGACTTGCAGAACCCTGAAATGGTTTGGGTTGGAAGGACCTCAAAGCCCATCCAGTGCCACCCCTGCCATGGCAGGGACACTTCCACTGTCCCAGGCTGCTCCCAGCCCTGTCCAGCCTGGCCTTGGGCACTGCCAGGGATGCAGGGGCAGCCCCAGCTGCTCTGGGCACCTGTGCCAGGGCCTGCCCACCCTCACAGGGAACAATTCCTAATTCCCAATATCCCATCCAGCCCTGCTCCCTGTCAGAGTGAAGCCATTCTCCCTTTCCTGTCACACCAGGCCCTTGTCCCAGTCTCTGCCCATCTTCCTTGTTGGCTCCTTCAGGCCCTGGAAGGCCACAATTAATTCATTAATCCCTGATGAACCCAACCAGCCCCCTGCAGGCCCTCAGTCCTTAGTGCAGAGGTGTTTTTGACCTGCTGGGTTTGCAGAGCTCCCCTGACAGCAATGTCCCTCCCAGGCCCTGCTCTGCAGAGCTCAGAAGGGCCCAGCCTGACCCCAGGCTCAGCCATGAGGCTCAGATTTACACCGAATTTCCTCCCTGTCCCCACCCCTGCCTGTCTTTCCCATGGATGTTTCCCTCTGCTGTGTGTCAGGGCAGGATTAAGAGCTAAAGAAACCTGCTAATTACTTAGTGGGATCAGCATCTGCTAATGAGCTGGGGTGCAGCAGTCCAGCACTGGTCTGTAACAAATCTGCCTGCAGATAATTTGCTCAGAGCAGATTTTTGTCTGGGTGAGCCAGATCCATGTTTCACTTGGAGCAGTCACCTAATTAATGGCATTAACAGGGAGGGGTTTCACTTCCAGCAGGGAAAACCCCTCAGGTTCCTGTTCCTGGCATAGGGCAGTGACTGCAGCCCTCCCCTGGACCAGGCTTAAAAGGGTTTGGGGCTTATCTGGAGAGAGAAGCAAATAAAGGTGGTGATGTGAAGGTGATCATTTGAACAATTTTGTGGGCACCTTGTCCCACTGACTGCAGGTGGAGTGTGGGTCAACATCTTCCAGCAGTAGACTTGATTGTGCCAGTGATGTCCAAAGAAAGAATCTGGAAAAATGTTTCTCTCGTGTTGATTTTAAAAAAGTTTGTCACCTTGATGCTTAAATATCAGCTTATTAATGGTGTGGCAAAAACCTGATGGGGGTCATGTCTCCCACACCTCCAGAGGACTGCTGGATTCCCAGAGCACTTGGATGATGGAAACTGGGCTCAAAGGGAAGTAGGAGGCCCCCATGCTGTCCCAGCATTGTGAGAGCTATTATCCACCTGGCTGGTTACCAGCCAGCTCTGGAGAGAAGGCAGTAAAACCCCTATTTATGAGGAATATTCCTGTAGAAAAGTGTAATTTGTAGCACTACATGAGCTGATTACAGTCATTGAAAATCCAAACAATGCAGGAACACTTGGCTTAAGAAAAGAAGCATTAAGAGCTTAATACTTCCAAGCTGTCAGAGGAGTGACCCAGGGAAGGCAGCTGGAGTTTGGTCTGTATGGATTGGGAGCCACAGACCACAAAGTGGTGCTGCCTTAGCCATCTGCAGGCTGTGGGCATTTCTGTCCTGTGCTGTAAGTTGGAGAACCCACTGCCAGCACTTGAGAAGGCAGCAAAAATCAGCAAAAATGTAAAAAAAAATCCCAACATAATGTAAATAATTAAAGCATAAAATTAAACACCCCTGATGCTTTGTTATTTCATGCCTAGTTAGGCTGAGCTTGTCATAACCTCTAAAAAAGCTTTTGATTTCTAATGCTAAAAAGGAATTCAGGAATTTGTATAGCTATTATATTTCATATGGTAATATTTCTGTGTAGTTCCCTGTTATATAAATTGGTATAAAAAACTGATAATACGAGAGGTGAGTAATTAAAAGCTCAGATCTATATTTCTCTTACCCATGGAAATCTTTGCCAGAGGCAGCATTAGTATTTCAAGTCAATCACCTGTCCCAGCAGCACATTTGGAGAGCTGAGGATGCACTGAGCTGAGCTCTTTTGTTTCTTAGTACAAGGAGATGGCCACACTCCAAAGGAATTGGCTGGAAAACAGCAGCATAAAAGAACTTTTTCCTATTTATAGGTGATTTTTTTTTTCCCCAGTGAGCCATAACCAGCAGGGTTTGGGGAAAAACTTAAAATTGGAGAAAAACCTTGTGGTTATCAGCCACGCTTCTCCCAGCACTTTCTAGTGTGTGATGGATGGACATGAAGGTCAGTGATCCCACACCTCTCAGATCTTTTCCAAGCAATTTGTATTCTCTTGTGTAAAACTTCTCTCTTTCTGGGCAGAAACACATCTTACTGCAGGGCTCACCCTGCCTTTGAAAGGTTCTGTGGGAGCAGTGATCCTATCTGGCTCACACACTGGTATCTCTTTTTTCCCATGTGCATCAGCTGGGGAGATGAAATTCTGAGTTCCTAGAGATGAGTAAAACCAGCAAAAATTCTGAGTTCCTAGAGATGAGTAAAACCAGCAAACCCCTGAGAGGGCTGGGAGGCTCTGTGATGCTTTTGGGAAAAATGGTACAAAGTAATTTCTTTCTGATGTTATTTGATCTTTTGCTGTCTCATTATGATGGATGTTGAGCTGGGTCAGAAGCCCAAACTTCCCCCAACTGTACCCAGTAGAGTGGTGAAGATTTCGATCTAATTAAATTCCTTGTTCTTTCCCTTTGCTTATTGCTCCTCTCAATGTCATTCTGGGGAGCTCTAGATACTTGAGGCATGTCAAAACCACAAGTTTAAGTTATGTACACCACAGGTCAGTTCTCATTCACTTTGCTCTCCATCTTTTATCTCCCTGCTCAGAAAACCCTCTGAGGAATATTCATATTGTCTAACTTGGCATTAAAATAAACACTTCAGCTTCATTACTTTCACACACTTGATTTAAATACTTGAAGTGACTGATGAATTCTAAATTATGTTCAGCTGCACAGAAGCTTTACTGAAATTTTATAGAACTGGAGTTTGGATCAATGGCATTAACTAAAGCCATTTATTGGTCAAGACATGGTGTTTTATGGAAAACATTAATGTAAAAGGGAGCTGACAGCTTTAGATGAACCAGCACACATATTCCTCTGGCAGAAGCCTGGGAGGTGCTGCTGCCAGAGCACCAGTGAATGCTCATTACAGATTTCAGGGATGAGTGTTCTCTGCTGCTCACCACAGCTGCAGAGTGTCTGAGGGCAGTTCCCAGGCTGGCAATGGATTGAGGCTCCTTTTCCAAAGAGAGGAAACAAGGCATGGCTCACTCACAGTGTTTCATATCCATTAACTCCAGCTCAGGACTGAGTGTGAAGTCCCTTTTCCCTGTTCCCTGCTCCTGGCTGGAGCTCACAAGGGTTCTTCCCTGTGCCAAGGCTGTCTTAGAACTTCAAACTGCCCCATTTCCATCCAGTCCCTACTTACCTTTGCCAATTCAGACCTATTTCTGCTAATGAAATGATGCTTTTTCACTACAGTAATCTCTTCTCTGTCCTGGGAAACAAATTTTTAAAAATAACACTGAAATATTTTATGCCATTACAAATAAGTGAGTGAAGATGAAGATGGACACTTGATGTATGTGTGGTTGACACATTTGATATATGAAGTTTTGCTGCATTTCAGGACATTGTAGCTGCATTCAACAACTTATTACCTCAAGGAGTTGAAGTTCATCACTCTTTACAACACTTTTTTCAGCCTTTGAAATGCATCAAGGGCACCATGGTAATGGTTTATTGTGCTGTGAAAAGGGATCGATTTTTATAATGCAGTTACAGCAATTGGGGTGTCTCAAGGCAGCTCTCAGCACTCTCTTGCAGTCACACATTGGAGAGTTTGGGTTTCAGAGGCTGTAAAAAACAAAACAAAATAACCCAACCCAAAAAACCCCCACAAAATGAAAAATCCCACTCCAAACCAAACCCCAAACAAACCACCCTGGCTGACAAAATTTGCTGGTCCTGATGTATGGACTATTCTTCCATAAGGAAAAGGCTGCATAAAGGTTGCTTTGCAGAGCTTAATCAGGAATTGGACCAACACTGCAGCTCTTGGCATCCATCAGGTCAAAAACTGGGTCTGCTGCTCTTCTTTATTTTAATAAGAGTTTGAATAGTTTCCTTTTGCATCAGAACAGCTGGTTCTGATCTTAGGTTTACTGATGGAGTCCTGTAGTTGTACAAATTTTGAAAACATTTACATCTTTAAACCTCAAAAATCCCTCGAATTTCTAGGTGTTTTCATAAATACTTGAGTACTTTTCCCTAATTTCCTCAAGTTTTTTTTTTTTCACAGCTCATTCAAGCAGAATTTTCTGCTGAATGGAGTTAAAAATTTCCCAACTGTAGTTCATAAAATCATCACTCAGACTTTACTGTTTCTGAAGCAATGTTTTGATGTACCCACTTTTGCCATGCTAAAAACTTTTCTGAGTGTCTGAGAAGGCCCAAACTGGTCCTGGAAAATGGTGGGAGAAGAAGGAATGTGCTCAGTTCACCTGTGTTGGCTTTCTGGGTCTGTCCTACCTGACAATGAGGAGCTTCTAAGTGCCAGAAAAGATTGGAGTTTTAAAGCAGATGCTGTTGTTCATTCCCTGCTGGTTTCTGATGAACAGGAAGAAAAATTTCCTGGTGTTTCTCTGGGCATTGATGAGAGCCTCAAATTACCAGAAGGGCTCAAAGGAGTGCTGGGGTAGCAAATTGGGGTAACTTCCAGAAGGTTTTTGTGTCAAGCTAACCAAAATTTGGGTTTGGAAGCTGTTGGTAGATGGTCTCTGTGTAGCCACAGCTCTCTTCATAGAGAGCAGGCAGGAACAACTTCCCAAGGGGATTTCCTGGGAATTACAGCAAGAAGCCTCAGAGAAGAGAAAACAATTCTTATCTCTATTGTCTGCTGTTGGGAAGGATGAAAGTTTGACAAGAAAGTCTCACAGATGTGTGTGCTTAGCAGAAAGATTTTTAAATGTAGAGTCTGATGAAGGAAGAGAGATGGAAGCAAGTTTTGATATAGAAGAAAAGAATTGCAGAGCCAGTCTCACTGGATAACCAAGGAGGCAAAGGGTGTGTGAGTTAGAAGGGGTTTTTGTGGCTTAGAGCAAAGGATAAACCCACCCCAAACAAGAAGATGTTTTTACCAAGCAGAAAGAGAGCACAGGCAAACAAGGCAGCAAATGTGGCAAGGAGAAAAAAGGTCTCAGAATTTTCCACTGCAAGAAAACTGAAAAACAACTTCCAGCTTAAACTGTAATGTACTGACTGTTAGTGACTGGAGAACAGTGACATGAATATGGTAATTACAGTAGTTATGATGGGCTATAGATAAAAGTTAAGGTATAGATTGGTTCTACTGTATTAAGATGCTCAGCAAAGTCTATAATGCACTGTAACCAAACCCAAAGGGTCTCCAGGCCTGCCTGCAGCTGGAGCTGACAGCTGTGGGCACAGCTCTGTCACCCACCAGCCTGGACTGCTGGAACCTCTTGGATGGAATAAACTGCATTTTGGGTACAATAAACTGCATTTTGGGTACAATAATCTGCATTTTGGAGAGCCCCTGGAGACCCACATCCCTCATTTCGGCTCTTACACTCTGCCCCTGTTGATTTGCACATGTGGAATGTGTTAGGAAGATTGTTTACCTGAAGGGAGCTCTTAATTGGATTCTGGTGATGGTTGTTTATATTAATTGGCCTGTTGGGTCAAAGCTGTGTCCTGGCTGTATCTTTGTATAGTATAATACAGTATCTCTTTAGTATAGTTATAATATAGTATTAATGTAATAGAATATAGTTTTAATAAAGCATTTTTTCAGCATTCTGAGTCCATGGAGCCAGCTGCTAGTCATTCCCAGACGTTGGGGTCATCCTGTATCCGATGGTCTCTGCCCATGTCCAGGAGAAACCCTGGACTGCTGGGACATGGGCATAACTTCTACAAGGTTTTTTGTGTCACGTTAACTAAAATTCGGGTTTGGAGCTGTGGGTGGATGGTGTCTGGTGCCCTGCTCAGGAGCAGGCATGAGGAGCTGCCCTGCTGGGTGGGTTTGTCCTTGGTGCCGTGGCTGGGAGTGAGCAGCAGGAGCCGAGCGGGTCTCGCCCCCAGCTCCTTTCCCAGGGTTTCTGTGATTTCCCTGCCTCCGGCTCCCCTGGCAGAGCAGGGATCTCTAACGAAGGCAGACATTGCCCTCTCCTGGATCCTGCACGAACCGTGGAAAATGTGGGAAATGCCATCCCAGCCTCTCCAAATCCCTCATCTCTCTGCTCTGCCTTCATCCCCTTCCAGCCTTGAGGAACCCCAGGAATTTAATAGAAGGTGCCTGGTGAGAGAATGGTGTTTGGGGGGACAAAATGATTTAATTCAAAGCGTTGTCTTAGCAAAACTCCTCAAACAAGGGACTCATCTGCTGACTCACCAGCAGGGTTATTTTTGATGGAGTGGTGCTTCAAGCAGCATTGTTTTTAGCAGAAAACAATCTGCTCATCTGCCTCCCTTCAGCAGATGCTTTGTGTGAGAGAATACTCAACTTATAAAAAGTTTAATAGGATCCTTGGGATCGTGGAGCATATGCACACTATAAATACCCTTCAGTTAAACAGGCTGGGCTTTGAAGCTTCACATTTGGATGCTTTGCTGGATATCTAGCATTCTTTTTTAGAATGAACTTTAACTAGTGGACTGAATTATTTTCTATAGACTGTGTTAAGATCTCTTTCTGTGGGGGAAGAAAAAAAGTCTGCTGTAGGTAAGAGAAGTGTTTAGAAGATGATGACAATATTCTTCTGAAACATCTATTATTGAAACCTGCCAGGTTGTTTAACTTCTGAAGAGCATGGGCTTGGTGAATAGCCTTCAATCAGCAGCTGAACAAAATAACAGCTTTAACAGCAGCTTTTTTCTACTGAAAAGGGGGGAAATAGCATTTCAGCAGTTCCCTGAGTCTCCTGAGAAGCTGTGTCTGTTTTGTTCAGGATCTCTGGTACCAGGGATAGAAGTTTATTCTGATGCAGTGGGATCTCACTGGTTTGCTTCATTCTGGTTTGAAAATATCTGACATTTTCATACTCTCTTAAGTAGAGCAAAGTGAGTACTTGCAAAAACCTCCACAGGCACTTTGGTATGGGAATTGCTTCTGTTAGAACAAAATGCTTCCACATCTGATCCTGCTCCAAGCAGCAGCAGAAGGGAGGGTGGGAGTAGAGTGGAAGCAGCAAACCCCTTCGTAACCATGTTTCCAATTTTGAGACCACCAAAAATAACCACATTGAGGACATGGTGAGATAGGCTTTGTGCTGGACATCTCTAAGCTATTAAAAAACAAAACAAAACAGAAAAAACCCAGCAAAACAAACAAGAAAACCCAAAGCTGAACTCCAAAACCTTCTACCTTTGCATCCAGACAGATTTTATGTGTATTCTATTTGCTGCAAACCTCTGCAAACCTCTCTCCTTGCACCATCCATCTGCAGGGACTGCACCTCCTAAAGGCAGGATTTTTGGCCAGCCTGTTGCAGTACCATCCTGCTGAAGTGCTCTGTCTCTAGACAACTCAGTCACCTCTTAATCTCTGAGGTTTCATAGTTTTATGTACAGCAATTCTTTCTAAAATGGAGTCATAGATTTTTATTAACCTCTTATAGCAAGGATCATCATGAATGAACAGTCCTGCATTATATGAGCTGAGTTATTGCCACTGAAAACTTTGAAACCTTGCCCTAAATTCTATATTTAAGTTATCTAATATGTTCACTGAACCCTTAAGATTTAGACAGACACACACTATGCAAATACTTTTTATTTAGAATATATTTTATTTAGAATTTTTATTTAAAAATTTTTAAACTGCATTTTTGCTATTTGCAGATGTTATTCTCATCTAGAAAGCGATCCCATACAAGTTATGACAGGTTCCACTTTTTGCTTGTTTGTTTATCAGAATGCTCTGTAACCCCGTGCAGGGAAATACTGTTACCATCAGCTTTTTTAAAATCAGTCTGTGTCACAGACACATTTTATGAAAAATCCTTTCTTTAGGATTTTTTCTCCTGAGAAGCTGAGAGGCCTCAGGAACAGAATGTAACCAATGGTTATCTGCTGCTGTGGAATGCAACAGGTGCATCTGGGATTGGGCTCATGGGGTTGTTTCTAATTAATGGCCAATCACAGCCCAGCTGGCTCGGACTCTCTGAGACACAAGCCTTTGTTATCATTCTTTCTTTCTTTTTGTATTCTTAGCCAGCCTTCTGATGAAATCCTTTCTTCTATTCTTTTAGTATAGTTTTAATATAATTTATATCATAAAATAATAAATCAGCCTTCTGAAACATGGAGTCAGATCCTCATCTCTTCCCTCATCCTGAGACTCCTGTGAACACTGTCACAAGCCTAGGCTGTGATATTTTGGGGTAGAAAGCACTGAGAAAAGGATGAGGTCCTGCCTAAAGCTTGGTCCTTTTCATCCTTTTATGTTTGTTTTAAAATTGCCATTTTGTTCATTTTGGTTTCCCATTTTGTTCATTTTGGCTTTGCACCTTTCCTGCCCCCAAGAAGTTCGGACAGAGGTTGATCCTAAATCAGCTCTGGTGTTGTTAATAGATTGTGTTCCCAAAATAAAGCTTCTGGGCAATAGCTGCTTGAAGAGTAATGAAACAGCAAAAGCTCTGAAGCTTTATCTGAAGTGATGCAAACACACATGAGAAGCTGTGGCCCTGAGGAAGGCCAGGCACGGCTCCTTAAGGAGCGGGGCTGAACTTCTGGATCCGTCCGGGCTCGGGTGTGGCCGTGGAGGCTCCCGGTGCTCCAGCACCGAGCTGGGTCCTGTGCACACACAGCAAATGTTTAATTTCAGCCAGGCAGCTCTCATTAGCCAGTGAGTCAGGCTGCTATAAATACCCCAGCCCAGCAGACTTGTGCCATATTGTATCAGTGTCTGCAGGCAGCGGGTGAGAACTGAACTGACTCATGGGTGACTCACGGCAGAGCCGGCCCCGCTCAGCATCCATCTGCTGGGGAGGGAGCAGGGCAGGAGCAGCGATCCTGGGCTTTTGGGGATGCTGGGGTTGGTTTGTCAGGAGCAGGGGATGCTGTGGCTTTTGGGAGCAGCAGGGATGCTCTGCTTTTTGGGAAGCAAGGAATGCTGTGGTCTGTCAGGAGCAGGTGATGCTGTGATCTGCTGGGATCATGGATGCTGTGGCTTTTTGGGAGCAGCAGGGAATGCTGTGGTTTTGAGGATGCTGTGGTTTGTCAGGAGTAGGGAATGCTCTGGTTTTTTTGGGAGCAGGAGATGCTGGGGTTTTTTGGGGAGCAGGGGATGTTGTGGTTTTGAGGATGCTGGCATTTGTCAGGAGCAGGTGATGCTGGGGTTTTTTGGGAGCAGCAGGGATGCTGTGGGTTTTTTGGGAGCAGGGGATGCTGGGGTTTTTGGAGCAGGGGATGCTGTAGTTTTGAGGATGCTGTGGTTTGTCAGGAGCAGGGAATGCTCTGTTTATTTGGGAGCAGGGGATGCTGTGGTCTGTCTTGAGCAGGGGATGCTGTGGGTTTTGGGAGCAGCAGGGATGCTCTGTTTTTTTGGGAGCAAGGGATCTCTGGTTTTTTTGGGATCAGGGGATGCTGGGGTTTGTCAGGAGCAGGGAATTCTGTGGTTTTGAGGATGCTGGGGTTTGTCAGGAGCAGGGAATGCTGGGGTTTTGAGGATGTTGGGGTTTGTCAGGAGCAGGGAATGCTGTGGTTTTGAGGATGCTGGGGTTTGTCAGGAGCAGGGAATGCTGTGGTTTTGAGGATGCTGGGGTTTGCCTGCAGCAGAGATTATTTCTGAGCCCGTTTCTGTCCTTGCCCTGAGTCGTTCTGTGGCCATCTGGCCCTTCCCGAGGTGCTGAACTCATCCCTTCACTGCCACAGGAAGCATTAGGGTTGAAATCCCTCCTCCTGAGAGGAGGAACCGGGGCTTCCCTGGGCCTTGGCTGTGCCTGTGGTGCCCCAGAGCTGCCCCAGGCCTGCAGTTGGGTTTTCCCACCTTGGCAGTTCCCGTTGTTACAGCGACGAGGTGATTCCTCTTTGATTGTGGCAAAGCAGAGCCTCTGCACTTTGAATCATTTTGCATTTTGTGCAGACCTGCTCCCTCAACAAAATTATATATTACTGCAACATGACTATTCCTGGAACACACATTGCCCTGGATTAAAGTGCAGCCCTCTGTTTCTCCCACTTTATTGTCATGGAATAACAATAGCACAATAGGGAGTTCCAAGACTTATTATTTCACAAACACTAACCTTCAGTTTCAATTAAAAACTAAATTCTAAACCACCTACATTAATAACTTGCTTCCATTCTATTTTTATTTTTAAAGCCTCCCTTATATCTGTGCCTCTAATTATACCTTCTGGAGAAGCTCCCCAGACTGGTAATGAAGTGTTCACCAGACACTGAGAAAGCAGAGATCAGCTCAGAGCTGCTGGCAAGTCTCTTGTGCTCTGCTTACAAGGGATGACTCACTCTTGGCATTTCAATTTCCTCATTTGCCAAAACCAGCCTTGCCCAAACCCAAGCAGGCAGAACGTTCAGTGGCCACGTCAGGTTTGATGGCACAGCCTTCATTTCTCCTTTTGCCTTTCCTCCCCAAACTGACCAGCTGGTACCTTCTCCCAGAGTGGATGGCTGTGCTTCAGACAGCTCTCAGCTCCCCTTTTGGGCTCACAGAGGCAAACCTGCTGTGGCTTAGGGAGGATGGATGGATGGATGGATGGATGGATGGATGGATGGATGGATGGATGGATGGATGGATGGATGGATGGATGGATGGATGGATGGATGGATGGATGGATGGATGGATGGATGGACGGATTGGAAATTTAGTCCCAACCCCAGCAAGATTTTTCCCATGAAAGATGGAAAAGATCTCATGACAGATCACTAAGGAAATCACAGTATCATTAAGGTTGGAAAAAACCTCTAGGATCAAGTCCAAGCATTAATCCAAAACACTTACACTGAGCCAGGCTTTGAGCAGTGAGGCTTTGGACTCTGCACCAAACACTCAAGAAAGCTTCTCTTGCCTGCAGGAGCTTGGGTGTGAGTCTGTAGGTTTAGATATTCAGTTGTTTGCTTAAAAATTAAAAAATGTCCGTGTTACCCATGTCTATTAAGTCCAAACTGGGCTGAGAAGCTTTTCAGATGTAGAGAATTTATTGTGCCTAAGGTGACCCCATTAGGCTTGGCTGATGAAACTTTCTCTCCATGTTTATTTGGGGTTTTGTGTCCCAGTTCGTGCAGCCCCTCAGAGGAAGGGCATGCAGGGCTGATTTAAAAGGAAAACCCCACTCCTCCTGCTTTGCCATCCCTCTCAAGGCACGACCTTCAGCCCTCTCCCCCTCTGCTGGGGCACTGAACAGGCTTTTTGTGGGATTTCTCAGCTTGCTGAGCTGCCTCGGGAGCTGCTGCCTTTGTTCTGCCCATGGATTTCTCCCAGCAGCCTTAGGAAATGCTGATTTTGTCCTATATAAGCAATCCACATGTATCTTTGTAATCTTCCTCAGCACTGAAAGATTTAGACTGTCTTCAGACATTAAAAGTCCTTTGAGTTGAACATTCCAGTCCTAAGTGTGTCAGCTCTCAGTTTGGGCCCATCCAAAGGCACAGGAAAGTGCTTCTCCCACAAAGCCTACAGCCTAGAAGGCCACAGCTCCACTTTGTTATCTCAAATAAACAGCTAAATATGAACAATTTGTTTCTTTTTTGTTTTCTCCATTATTTTTTAGGCATAAAGAAAAACTACCACCAAGAAATAGCTTTTTGATGAGGCTGAGGGTCAGGTACCAGCAGGATAGTCCATCAAATTGTATCAGCATTGTCAGAAAACTACTGCTGGCTGGTCTCATATATTTGCAGCTAGTTCTAGATTTTAATTTTGGTTGCATTTTAAGTTAGGCTAAAATTATTCTTTTTCTGGAGCAAACATTACAAGAAAGTTCTAGTTTATAATTTATTAAATTAGAAGGCAATGAACTTTTCTTCCAGCAACAAAACCATTCATTGAAACAACTTTAAAAAACATTTTTTTAAAAGAAAAAACCCTGCCCCACTGTGGCTGGTGGGGCTGGGATTAATAGGGATGATTTTCTGGAGTTCAGCTGAAATCCCCCAGCTCTGCAGACAGAACAGGTTTACCTGCTGCAGCTCTGAGCTGCCTCCAGTGCCATCTGTCTCCCTCTTGCCTGGTGGCAGTGGCACATTGCCCTGCTGCCCGTGCCCAGGGGAGCACTGAGGAGCCCAGAGGGGCCCATGTCTGCAGGTTACATCCCAATAATCTGCTTGGTGAAGTTCCTTGCAGCATTTTTATCCAGGGGCCTTCAATCATCCTCCTCCTGTGAGGAAGAAAAACACTGAACCTGCCATGAAATACAATTTTGTTGGGTCTTATCTTTGCAAAGGGCAATTGTGTGGGCAAGGCTCTCAAAAGAGGATTTTAGAGAGAGAATGAGAAGCAGCCATTCACCCTCTCCTGGAGCCACAGCTGTTAGGCTCAAAGTGGGGCTGCTTAAGAAAATAGCAATATTTTTTCCTTGTAAAGCAGAGTGGAACTGTGCAATGCTCTGCCCCAGAAGGTGCTTGATACTGAGTCCATTCAGATTTCAAAGACAGTCATGGATGAAAAATGTACCCAGGCTTATTAACTGCTCCCATGGCTGGGGACTCACTGAGCTGGAAGTTCTTGGGCACAGGGGAGAATCAGAATGTGATTAAATTGCAGAGTGTGCAGTGTCAGTGACCTTGGGCAGCATCTCCTGTGACAGTGCTCACAGTCAGATCAGCCTGGAGCTGGAGCAGTTTGCTCAGGGCTGTCCAGGGAGATCCTGAAAACCCCCAGAGCTGGAGGTCTCACAGCTGCCCTGGGGCTCTCTTCAAGTGCTGTGTCACCCTCAGAGGAAAAAAGGACTTTTTAGCCAGGAATTCCCTGTTCCAGCCTGGCTCCTGTCCCATCCCCATCCTCAGCACCTCCTCCCAGGTACCCCAAAGCTGCTGCTGCCTCCAGGCCAAACAGCCCCAATTTCCTTCCCTCCTGTCCCATTCCCTGGGGCGTCTGTGAGAGGTGGGGGCTGCTGGACAGTGCTGACCTTGCCAGGCTGAGATCTCCTCAGGAACTGCTGTTTTAGCAAGGCTTCCATTCTGAGAGCCCATGTCAGAAACAAAGGGCAAGAACTTTGTATTTTCGTTACTTTTAAAAAAATTTTCAAGTTCTTGTCAGGATCTTTGGTGATTTGTGTGTGTGTGGGTGTGTTTTTGTTTGTTAGGTGGGATTTTTTTTTTGTTTAGTTGGCTTTTTTTTGTTTTCCTGGTTTGCTGTTTCAATAATAATAGATGGTGAAGTTGAGTACTGTTCTGATATTTTGTGCATGGATTTTCAAATCACCAAACTGAAGTGTGTCCCCCTGGTGTGGTTCCTGCTGAGGGTGTTCTCTGGTGTTCCACAACACAAACAGACAACAAATTGTTTCATAACTGCTGTTCTGTTTCCAGATATTTGCATGGGAAAGAGACTTATTGCTTTAGACAAACTGCTGTTCAAGAAGCTTATGGTTAGAATTCATTATAATATTTCTATGGTTTCTACTCCTATAGAATTCTGCACTTTATATAAGAATTGCTTTGAAAGTCTTTTTATTTTGAATTTCATGACAAGTAGAATGAACATCACAGTAATATATTCTGATTGTGTTATTAATTATGCCCTAAAAGAGTTCTGATATGTACACTAGACTCAAAATTTGGTATGCACTTTATATTTAATTCCCAGAATCACTTCTTGTAGTATGTACTGTTGATAGCTGCTTTCTGCAGAGGAGAACTGAAATGGGATAAACACACAGGACTGCTCCTGTATTAATTATTCTGGCATAGTATCAGAATTTCTGGCATTGTTTCAAACCATTTCTGCACATAAAAGAATAATAACAGAAATTTCCATGGCTCAACCCTGTGCCTGCAAACTTTTCAAGATGCTGCCCTTGGTTGAACTGCTCAATATCTCAAATTTCAGTTTGAAATGGGAATGTCTGCTGCAGCTTTCCCATTTCTGGGGGTTTAACAACAGAGGCTTGCTAGGAGCTGTCCTAATTGCTTTTGTTGGTCTGGAAGGTCATTTAAGTTGCTTAAATATGCTTTTAATATGCATAACCAAAGAGAGCTGTGCAGCCATGAATAAAAAAGAGCTGCAATAGCCAATACATTAAAGAAAGCTGGTGTGCAGAGGTTTTTAGGATTATTCTGGTGCCTCCCTGCATTCCCAAGGTCAGCAGTTCCCAGAGTGGCTGGCACCCAGCAGGCTCTGGGATGAGCAGCAGCTGCTGGCAGCAAACAGAGCTGGCAAAGGCCACTCGAGGGGGTTTTGTGTCTGCAGGAGTGGTTGTGCTGTGCTGTGCTGTGTGTGCTGTGCTGTGCTGTGTTGGGTTGTGCTGTGCTGTGCTGTGCTGTGCTGTGCTGTGTTGTGCTGGGTTGTGCTGGGTTGTGCTGGGTTGTGTTGGGTTGTGTTAAGCTGTGTTAAGCTGTGTTGTGCTGTGCTGTGTTGTGTTGTGTTGTGCTGTGCTGTGTTGTGTTGTCTTGGTTTGTGTTGTGTTATGCTGTGCTGTGTGTGCTGTGCTGTGTTGTGCTGGGTTGTGTTGGGCTGTGCTGTGCTGTGTTTGTTGTGCTGTGTGTGTTGTGCAGGCTGTGCTGTGTTGTCTTGGGTTGTGCTGTGTGTGCTGTGCTGTGTTGTGCTGGGTTGTGTTGGGTTGTGCTGTGCTGTGTTGGGTTGTGTTGGGTTGTGTTAAGCTGTGTTAAGCTGTGTTGTGCTGTGTTTGTTGTGCTGTGCTGTGTTGTGCTGTGCTGTGCTGTGTTGCGCTGTGCTGTTCTGTGCTGTGTTGTGCTATGCTGTGTTGTGTTGTGCTGTGTGTGTTGTGTTGGGTTGTGCTGTGTTTGTTGTGCTGTGTGTGTTGTGCAGGCTGTGCTGTGTTGTCTTGGGTTGTGCTGTGTGTGCTGTGCTGTGTTTGTTGTGCTGTGTGTATTGTGCTGTGCTGTGCTGTGTTGTCTTGGGTTGTGCTGTGTTGTGTTGTGCTCTGCTGTGTTGTGCTGTGCTGTGTTGTGCTGTGCTGTGCTGTGTTGTGTTGTGCTCTGCTGTGTTGTGCTGTGTTGTGCTGTGCTGTGCTGTGTTGTCTTGGGTTGTGCTGTGCTGTGTTGTGCTGTGTTGTGCTGTGCTGTGCTGTGTTTGTTGTGCTGTGTGTATTGTGCTGTGCTGTGTTGTCTTGGGTTGTGCTCTGCTGTGTTGTGTTGTGCTCTGCTGTGTTGTGCTGTGTTGTGCTGTGCTGTGTTGTGCTGTGCTGTGTTGTGCTGTGTTGTGTTGTGCTCTGCTGTGCTGTGCGCTGCTCTGGGAGCACAGAACCTGCTGTGTGCAGGCTGGGAGCTGCTGCTGGCACCCTGAGCTCTGAGTGCACAGGGCTTGGTTTGTGGAGGAATGTGCAGGAGGGCCTGGAGAGCTCTGGAGTTTGGTTGTTGCTTGCTGCCCCCAGATGTGCAGGGTGTCTCTGTTTTGGCCCGCGCATCCAAAGAATGAGTCAGAGCTCTTCAGTTTTTGGTCTTAAAGTTGTTTATTAATTCTTATCTATAAAATTTTCTTTCTGCCCAGCCAAGATCTGCTCAGCAGGGCAGCCACAGGCACTCTGACCGCCCCGGAGGCAGTGTTGTCCTTTTATACTACAAACTACGTAGAACATATTTACATTTAATTCCCAATACCCATCACCCATGTTAGACAGTGCACTTCTACTCTGAACCAATCCCAAAGTGCCAACATCAAAATCCCAAATCCCAAAACACACAACATCAAAATGCCAATCCCAAAACACACACACTGCAGAAAATGGAGAACAAGAAGAAGAAAGGCTGGACACGCCCAAGTTCCTCCATCCTGTCCCCAAAACCCCCATTCCAAAAATCCTAAAATCTACATTTTCACCCTGTGATCATTTTATTATTACACTATTCAAACCTCTGTGGCTTTCAGGTCCTCATACAAAGCTGGTAATTTGCTCCAGGGGTCACAATCAAACCCACAGGTGCTCTGGGCTGTGTGCCAGGGTCTCTGAACCCCCCGATGGGGTCCTGGCAACTCTGGGCACCCAGAGGGATGCATTGAGCTCCGACAGAGAGGATGGAGGGCTGGTTTTCATTTGCTCTTCATTCACCAAAATAATCTGCCTGGGGGCATTTGGGGTTGTTCAGCCTGGAGCAAAGGAGGCTCAGGGGGCCCTTGTGGCTCTGCACAAGTCCCTGACAGGAGGGGACAGCCGGGGGGGTCGGGCTGTGCTCCAGGGAACAGGGACAGGAGGAAACAGCCTCAAATTGTGCCAGAGGGAGTTCAGGTTGGATATCAGGAAACATTTCTTCACTGAGAGAGGAGTTAAACATTGGCACGGGCTGCCCAGGGCAGTGGTGGAATCCTCATCCCTGGAGGAGTTCAACAAAGGAGCAGATGTTGCCCTGGGAGATGTGGCTTAGGGGGTGTGGGGTGTTTTGGTCTTGGAGGTCTCTTCCTGCCCTCCTAATTCTGTATTGAAAGCTCCAGAGAACCAGCACTGACATCTACATGCTCGGTTTAGAACTAAACTTACTATTAAACGTATATTAAAATTATTGTTAAACTGAAGAGTTCTGGTGGAAAAAATTAATTGTGTTTCAGGTAGTGCTGGAAGCTGTGGTTTGCATGAAAACTTTATCCCAATCATAACTTGCATTGTAAAAATGAACAAAAGTTGGGGAAGAGCAGGAGGGTTGGCAAAGGGAATCCTCTACCAGAGTGGGAAAACCCAAAAATATTCCAAGAGTTACCACTATCCACAGTTCTGTATAATTTGGAGCCAAAAGGGTGTTAGTTAATTTAAATACTTTTTTAAAGGGTGTCAATGAATTTAAATAATTTTTAAAGGGTGTTAGTGAATTTAAATAATTTTTTTTAAAATGTATTAGTGTGTAGGAGGGAAATGCTGGTGGAAAGAAACTTTGAGAGTGAAATGCCTTTAGATTTGAGCTGTATCCAGCATGGGCTGTGTGATGGTGTTCACAGGGGTTCTTGGATGAGGGAAGAGACGAGGATCTGACTCCATGTTTCAGAAGGCTTGATTTATTATTTTATGATATATATTACATTAAAACTATACTAAAAGAATAGAAGAAAGGATTTTATCAGAGGGCTAGCTAAGAATAGAATAGAATAGAATAGAATAGAATAGAATAGAATAGAATAGAATAGAATAGAATAGAATAGAATAGAATAGAATGATAACAAATGTTTGTGGCTCAGCTCTCTGTCCAAGCCAGCTGGGCTGTGATTGGCCATTAATTAGAAACAACCACATGAGCCCAATCCCAGATGCACCTGTTGAATTCCACAGCAGCAGATAACCATTGGTTACATTTTGTTCCTGAGGCCTCTCTGCTTCTCAGGAGGAAAAATCCTAAGGAAAGGATTTTCCATAAAAGATGTCTGTGACAGGGCTGCTGTTGCCTCCCCAGTCCCTGAAGCTCAGGCTGAGTTCAGTGTGTGGGGCCCAGGGGCAGGGACAGGGGGTACCTGGGGTGTTTGTGGGGTGTTTGTGGGGTGGGCTCTCGGGGGAGGTGTTTGGGTGGATGGCTCAGAGCAGGATGCTGTGGGTTTGTTGTTGCAGCTCTGGCAGCACATGCTCAGGCACATGTTGCTTTGGATTCTCGTGTTCAGCTGACTCATCTCAAATCACTCTGGCTGCAGGAGAATGCAGGGACTGAGAGCATACATTGAATATTGGTGCTTTTGAGTGTTTTAGGGAATACAAATGGGGTTTTTTAAGCTTCCATTGTCTCAGAACTGTCCAAAAGTTCCTGTCTAAAATCTGCCATAATTCTGCAGATTCAGCTGTGCAGTGTCAGTCCCCAGCTTTATCTGCAGGTAACAGATGAGGAGAATATTCCAGATGCTTTCCCACATGCAGCTGCTCCAGAGGTTTTCCTGCCCATCACACAGGTTCTCTCTGTGTGCCATGTATTATTGCAGGGCTTTTTCTCCCAGGAAATCCCCTTTGGATATCCCATTGCTCTCTTTCTGTGAGTTACAGCTTCAGGGGCAGCCTTGCACTGGGCTGTTCTCCTCCTGCATTCCTGCAGTTCTGAGATCCATTCCTCATTGCCCAGAGCAGCTGTGGCTGCCCCTGGGTCCCTGCAAGCGTGCAAGGCCAGGCTGGAGCCACCTGGGACACTGGAAAGTGCCACTGCCCACGGTGGCACTGGATGGGCTTTAAGGTCCCTCCCAACCCAAACCATCCTGTGATCCTGGGATTATCCCACTGAAAAGTTCTTATTTGAAATTACTGACTGGATGACCCTGCATCAGCAAACAGCACCAAACTGGTGTCACTCCATGTGAACAGTTCAGAAAATCCCTTTGCTGACCTTCCTGTAAGTTTAAAACACATTTTATAAACAAATACAGCCAATGCATGACTTCGAGGAGCCCCTTGGGGAACCAGGTGACTCCAGACCTCAGCTGGGATTTCTTTATCTCATCCTCATGTTCTCCTACAAGCCTGTAGTGAATTTGCATTTCAGCACTGAATCCATGGAATACCCAGCTGGGGTTTGGTTTGTATTTACCCTGTGGAGAGAGGTGACACTGGTGTCTGTATTAACATATTGACAGATTTATTGACATCAGTTGTCTTCAGTCTTGCCTGTTTAATTAATAAAATTGATCTGCTGAACATCTCGCTAATAATTCTGGCACAAATATTCCAGCTAGTCTTGTTACTAAAATGGAATTTCAGCCTCTTATTGTGGAATCTGCCATGAGTCTGGTTGCCAAAATAATTTAATGATCCTTAATTTGTGGTTTTTGCTTCATCTGAAATGCTTAAGCTGGATTTTATTGCAACAATTAAGGACAAAATAGTTAAAATGCCTTCACAGAAAATAAATGCAAAGGAATAATCATAAAATCCCAGCTTATTTTTATGTAGAAAAGATGAAACAAATAAATTTAATGTCAGCGTGTTATGTAAGACCCCTTGAACAGCAGCTGCAGTCAGAGTTTAAAGCTAGGAATAAAATACATGATTAATGTGCACCAAGGATGTAGGAAACACTTCTGAACTTCTTTTATCTTTTCTTTGCAGCCCAGTTGGCTGCTTTTCTGGCTTAGCTAATTGTTGGGTAAATGACTTTGTCATTCTGGGTTAGGTCAGAAAAACACATTAAAGGACAAAGCCACCTGCAGTGTCAGTGACACGGGGATCCTGGGCTGGAGGCTCCCTCTCTCACCTCTCTGCAGTGGTTAATGATCACACTGCCCATTAATCCTTAATGCTTGGGAAACCTCTTCTGATGGCAGAGATGGCTCCACTTAGAGACCAGACGAGGAGCAGGCGTTAATTACATCCTGCTCATTAAGGTTTGTTCTGCTGCTGGCCCTTTTTGGGGCTGTACCTGCATCACCTCCCAGCTGAAAGGTCCATGCAGGAGGATCCACCTGGATTTTGCAGCTCCATTGTCCACAGGATGAAGGAATGCATCTCAACAAATGCATCTCAACAAATATTTTGTACTTCTGTGATGAATTGGGGAAGAAATATAGATCAAATTAACCCAAGTTATATAATACAGTTATAAGTTATATATAATTAAAAACCTTTCCAGGCTTGCAGCAGCAGGATTGCTTCCCAGGTCCCATTGCAGTGGGGACTCCAGGCAGATTATTTATTGCTGGTTTTTCAGCAGCCAGCTGCCCAAACCCCTCCGGCTCCTTGTCCCTGCTGTTCCAGGCTGTTCCAGGGATTCCTGCTGCTGCTGGCACTGCCTGTGTCTGAAATAGTCCAGGCCTGGGTTTTTCCTCAATATTTTATTGTTCAGTCTTGCACAAGCTGTAAGTTTATAGACTTCTTTATTTGTTCTCTGTTCGTGGCATTTTCCTGGAATCCTACACTGGTTTGGGTTGGAAAGGACCTTAAAGTCCACCTTGTTCCACCTCCTGCCAGCCAGGGAACCAAATATCCTGGAGAAAACAAATCTATGGGATGCCTTTAAGTTTAGGACAGTCAAGGTAATACCCAGTGAAGGGTCAGGAGTGTAGTCAGGGCCTGCAGAAAGTGAGGGTTTAACATTTTACCTTAAAATGCACCAATTTCTTAATTGAGAGTTCAGGTTACTCTAGAGAGGTGATCCTTTCTCCAGAGTGACACGTTTGAGGAGCTTGGATGACCAGAACAGGGCAAAACTGCACAAACCAGAGGTGCCAAAAGGGGAATTGAGAGCTGTCACACAAAATCTTAACAGAGAAATATTTAAGGTGATCAATTTAATACAAAGCATTTTAGCATTTTCAGTGAAGTTTGTTTTAGGGCTGACTGAACACTGCAAAATTATTTGAATTTGGGTGGGAAAGACTTTTACTTTTCAAAGGCTTCCTTTTAAAAGCAGTTGTTCTGCATGGTGGGAGAGGAATAAATACTTGTTTAAAGCCTTGTTTTAGCAGAGTTCTTAAAAGGAAGTTGTTACTTGGGGCTCAGGTTGTTTAGCAGGAACCAAATGGTATTTTAATAGTAATGCCATGGTACAAGTTGAAAAAGGATTTATTGTCAGTGATAACAGAGAGATTTTTCCACAGCTCTAACTGCTGCCAGCATTGTTTAATATTTGCAAGGGATTTTTTTGTGTGTGTGATGAGAGACAGTAAAATTCATTCAGCAGCCACTGAAATGATGCTGAGCTGAGGCCTCATTTTGGTGAAGGAGCAGGTTTAATAACCACTTCTAACTATATTAATGGTAAGTGGAAAGCATGTAAGATACAAGATACAATAGAGAAATGCATTTAGCATCTATATAAAGCTCAGAACATACAGGGATAAAATTATTACAGAGGAAATTCAACACAAGCAAATGTGTATCAACTCATCAGTAACAACCAAGCTGAAAATTAGAAGCAGCTTCCAATGAAAGCTTTGGGGCATCTTGCTAAAATAAACAGTAGGAAAAAATTATTCAGAGGCTTCAGACAGAACTACAAACGCTCATGAGAAACATTTCAAAATGTGATTGAAAATGAAAATACTGAAAATGAAAATACTGTACTCTGGCCTGAGACATTCCTGGCAGTTCTTCTACAGCTGTTTACTTCTGCTTTGAGCTTCAATATTTTACCAGTGCAGCAACAGCCAGGGAATGTTCCATGGGGGCACACATGGCTGCAGGGAAGGGAGCACAGGGCTGGGTCCTTCCCATCACATTCCAGGCATGAGCATCTCTGCTGCAGCCCTTGGGCTTCTCACCCTTACTCTGAGACACACTTTGTGCATTAGAAGTACAAGTGCCCAGAGGAATGAGCAGTGTGCAATTACATAACTGGGGCTCAGGGGGCTGGAACCAGCCTTGGTGAGGAGTGGTTTGGATCCTGTGGCAGCCTGGCTGCTCAGGAGCTGCATGGAGCCTCCACAGGCCCAGGATTTCAGGCCTGGAGCCATGGAATGGTTTGGGCTGGAGTGTCACAGACATCTTTTATGAAAAATCCTTTCCTTAGGATATTTCCTCCTGAGAAGCTGAGAGGCCTCAGGAACAGAATGTAACCAATGGTTATCTGCTGCTGTGGAATGCAACAGGTGCATCTGGGATTGGTCTCATGTGGTTGTTTCTAATTAATGGCCAATCACAGCCCAGCTGGCTCAGACAGAGAGCCGAGCCACAAACCTTTGTTATCATTCATTCTTTCCTATTCTATTCTTTACCAGCCTTCTGATGAAATCATTTTTTCTATTCTTTTAGTATAGTTTTAATGTAATATATATCATAAAATAATAAATCAGCCTTCGGAAACATGGAGTCAGATCCTCATCTCTTCCCTCATCCTCAGACCCCTATGACCACGGTCACACTGGAGGGGACATTAAAGCCCTTCCATCCCACCCCCTGCCATGGCAGGGACACCTTTCACCAGGCCAGCTTGCTCCAAGACACAGCTCAGCCTCAGGTGGGAGACCGAATGAGGGGAGTTTTTAGGCTGTAATGGAAGTTTTCTATAAAAATGGTCTCAGGTCCCAGGCTGCTGTGTGAACCCCGTGGTGCTCAGCTTTGTCTCTGTGTGTGACACGTGAGGGGAACAAGCCACTTCTGCTTCTGAACTCCAAATAACAACCTCTGGGGCCGTGTCAGGACCAGGCAGGGGGAAGTTTTATTTGGGGATTAGGGAGGAGGAGCTGAGCATTCATCTTGTGTTTGAGTAGAGGGTCTGAGACCTCCTGGGCAGGGGCAGGGCTGTGTCCTTTGTCCCCTGTGGCCTCACCCAGAATTCCAACCACAAACTGCCTTTGGTTTTCTAGAATGAATCAATAGCCAAGCCTCCTAATCCTGCAGAGACCAGCATGTTAATAATAAACAGGAAAATGCAATAACTGCTAACAAATGCCTTTGCTTTTGAGTCTGTCTCAAAACCTTGAAGATAAATTCAGGCCTCCATTTGAAACAAACAATGTTTGACATTGCTCAGGTGATTGTTTATTCCTCACAGCCATGGACAGAACAAGAACCTCAGCAGAGAAAACTGGGTTTTGGGGACAGCTAGTTCTGTGGCTGTGCAGGTCACTGATGCTGGCAGGGATCAGTGTTCAGAGCACTCAGAACCACTGGGCATTTACTGGGACAGCCTGGCTGTGCTGGGCCCCATGGAGCTCTTCCAGGCTCTTCAGGGGGATCAGAGTCCTTGTCTTTAGTACTTGTGGCTTGTACAGTGGTTAGGATAATGACTTGGGCATTTTATGTCCAGTTCTTTCCACACAGTGACATCAAGTGACTGTACAGGAGTCTTGCTGAGCTGACTTTGTAGTGCTGGGGAGGACTCGGCCCCAGTGTCCCCAGTTCTGCCCTACTTACTGCATTTTTTGATAAAGAAAAGCCTTTTTTAAAGTTAAAAGCTAAGGCTAAACAGCCTGTGCAGTTACTAACTCCTCACTTTGTAGTATTCAATCAATTGTGAAACATTTGAGTTCATTGTGCTAAGAAACAGACGTGGGCAGGCTTTATCCCACACTTACTCATCAGCCCAGCTCCCATTGTTCCAGGGGAGAGCTGAGGGAGACTGAGCTTGGCTAAACCAGTGTTTAACAGAAATCATGCAAATGAGTCTGTTATCTTGAATAAAACTGTGGAGTTTAGAGCCAGACAGTTGTTCCCCAGTTATTTTATCCAGACACATCAAACCAAACCAAGAACTGAATTGAAAGCTTGTCCCAAACACAAGCAGCAATGCCATACACTGAAAAGCTTCCTATTATCCTGTCCTCCTTGAACTGGATTGATTATCACCCAGGGAGCACCTTTCTGAATAGCTGGGTAAGTCATTCCTCACTTTTCATTTGACCTGTGCACTGTCAGACATCTGCAGAAACTGGAATTAACACCAGAAGGATGCACCAAGCTGCCAAGCCTGTTTATTCTCTTCCTTATATGCTGCTGGTGATTGAGGTACTTGACCTTGCAGTGGCTTGGAAAGCTGTTTGATGGGATTCTTTATGGAATGGTGTTGTTTCCTTAGCAGGCATTTATCATTTATGTGATGTATTGGTGGCTGGGATGTGCAAGTTCAGGACACACAAGCACCTTTTGAAATTGTACATTTCCAGTGCTCTGTGTTTGGTATCTGCTAAAAATGAAGCAGTATTTGAATCATTATAAAGCTTCCCTGGAAGCAAGATACCTTTAGGCTGTGCAGCAGAAAAAAACCACTCCTCTAAATCTGTATTTCCCTGAATTACCTTAATTTGTGCAAAAGATAATTCAACTTTCAAAGCTGACAGGTGATCATGTCAGTGCCTCCCAGGGTCTCATATCTGAGTCCAAGGTCTGGCTGCTCCAATCCAGGCCTCCAGTGTGGCATGGGGACACTGTGCTCTGGAGCCTGACCTGTTCCATGAGCCCATGGGGGTGGGAGTTATGGGATCAAGCTCCCAGGGAAGGGTTTGGGATCTGTACCACCAGAGATATTTGGGGATGGCCACACCAGGCTGGATTCTATTGTAAATCAAAGGTGACTCCGATGAAGGGGAGAGAATGATGAGGAGGACTCCATGGATATCAGAAGGCTAATTAATTACTTTATTATACTATACCATCTACATTTCATCTAAACTCAATCTGCCAAGGAATCACTCTGCATACACTGCCCGGAATCTTGTGGCTGTCACTGACAGTCCCCACACACACACCTGGCCCTGACAGGTCAAGGAAACAAAACACCATCACTGTGGGTAAACAATCTCCATGTTGCATTCTACTATGGCACAAACACAGGCACAGCAATTGGTAAGAATTGTGTTTTCCCTTTCTCTGAGGTTCAGAGAATGTGAATCTCAGAAATCCTTGGGGAGTATTGTGTCTTGCTTTTCTCTGTGAAGAGAATGTGGCAACAGGATTCCCTGGAGCTCGCTCTGCTGGGTGGGGCAGCACCACATCAAGCGGGTATTTATGGAGTTTTCTTAGGAGGAATCCTGCTGGAGCACCTGTTGGTGCTGGATCCAAGCCCTACAGGTCATTTATGTGGGGGAATGGGGAATTTTGGGGCCTTTGCTTCCCCTCTGGTTTCTTATTGCATTCCACGGCACCAGCACATGCAGATGTGACTTGAGGCTGCTCTGACAATTCTACAAATTATCATCAAATTTACTTTTGTAAACCAAAATGCACCTCTGCTAGGCAGAACCATGGAATCAGGGAGTGGTTTGGGTGGGAAGGGACCTTAAAAATCACCATGTTCCACCCCTGCCATGGCAGGGACACCTCCCACTGCCCCAGGCTGCTCCAAGCCCTGTCCAGCCTGGCCTTGGGCACTGCCAGGGATCCAGGGGCAGCCACAGCTGCTCTGGGCACCTGTGCCAGGGCCTGCCCACCCTCACAGGGAACAATTCCTTCCCAGCATCCCATCTATCCCATCTCTCAGTCAGTCTGAAGCCATTCCCCTTTGTCCTGTTGCTCCAGGCCCTTTAAAACCGTTCATCTTCCTTGTTGGCTCCTTCAGGTGCAGTGAGGCTGCAGTTAGGCCACACTAATTCATTTGCAGATTGGTTTGGACCAAAGATCTCCTGCCTCCCCCATTTTTTATTTTTCTTTTTAAAGTTTTGCAGCATCTTTGGCAGTTCCTGCTCCCCTTGAGCCCTGGGAGCTGTGTGGGTGCATCAGGAGGATTTGGCTGCCCCCTGTCCCTCTGGAAATGGGACAGCTGGCCATGGAGGTGATCACTTGACCATGGCAAATGAGCTGCCCTCATCAGTGTGTTCTGGTGTATATTTAACTTAATAATGTGAGCAGATGGTCATTGCACTGATTCATGAGGGAAGGGAGGAAGCTTGGCTTGGGAACGTCAGGGCTGAGTGCTGAGCATCGGAGCTGGGCAGGAGGAGGGCAGGAGCAAAGCTGAGCAAAGCTCACTTTGTACTCTCTGGGGTCTCTTGGTTTGGTTTTTAGTTTGCTTTTCTCTTTTACAAAGTACCATCAAATAAAATCAAGTCGAGGTGACTCATCAGGCCTGCAGAAATGATCATTTCCCTGGAGAGGTGGTTTGTAGAGCACAAGCAGGATGGTGCTGAAGTGTTTGCACCTCTGGTGGTGCTAAAAAGGGGGGAGATGGGGAGGCAGTCGCCTGTAGAGTTATGAAACTTCTCACTCTGCTGTTGCTATTAAAGATGACAGCTATTCTGCAGGGAAAAGGTAACACTGGAGTAATAATTCTTCAGTAATTTTTATTTTTGCAAAGAGCAACTTTGTTTAAATCTCTTCCCATTTAGTAGGATTTAACTAGATTTTCAAGCCAGAAACTAATAGTATAAAATATCCAGCCACTCTCCTCATTAGCCAAACTGGGAAGTTCACAAATCCTCAACCTGCAGCAGCTCTCAGGAACAGCTTGATTTGCTTCTTAATTCTGCAATTTTCACAGGAGAAATGCTGTATACAGAGGAATATCCTCTTGAGCAAGAGCCTAATCTCATGTTTAGGTTGCTGTTTCTCCTGGTTGCTGATTAGCTTTGCTGTCTTATCAGTTTATGTCATAGTATGTGACTATAAATTGACTTTGCAGTGAGGAGGGAATACGTTCGTCTTCACAGATGCTGCTGTTTCCATGGAGATAAAAGGACCAATGGCCTTTTCTTGGTTTGGACTGTACTACAGTGAGCAGGCAGAGATGGTGCATTCGAAAATGCAACATTTGGTGCTTTGATATTTCCGTCTAAATAGCAAATGAGAAAGCATATTGTTCCTCCTTGGTGATGAAGTTGAATAATAAATACAGCTTTGGGACTTTTTCTGCAAGCAGAAAGCGAGCCCACCAGGAATGTGAGGACAGCGTGGCTGGTTTATGCTTGCTAAACCTCCTCTCTGGGAAAAACCTTTTGGCTTTGCAAAATATAACCCTGTAGAGCCTTTGGGTTTATCTGATGCAGTGTTTGATGCTGGTTACATCACCAGCTTACTTATCCGTGATGTTCCACCGGGGCTGAGCCTGAATGAGCGTGCAAAAGCTGTGAATGTGATTTTTTTTTTTTTACTTTATTCTTTTTCCTTGAGAAAGAGCTTTTCTACCTCAGATTGCGTGAAAGAAAATATAAATTCCAAGGCCACCCCCTCTTCAAGGATGGCTTGCAGAAGGTGTTATTTGTGAGTACCTTTTCCTTCTTCATCTGTCGTCACATCTCTGATTTCTGTGTTGAGGATTCCAGAAGTGGGAGTAGTGATCAGTTTATTGTTGGGTAGGTTTCTTTCCACGAACCATTTTTAGGGTGTTACCTTTTCTGGTAGATGAATGCCCTGTATATTAAATGTGTTTAGATGATGATGATGATGATTGTGCATGTGGGTATTTAAAAATACAGTGTAATAAAGTGAGTAGTCTGTGTTTAGCAGGGGGAAAAAATGAGGAAACTCTTCACTTTGCATCCAAGCAGCAATGCAGGGTGCTAGGAATTCTGTCTGTGATGAGTCAAGGATCTCTCTTCCATTTTGTTGGAATGCTTTGTCATATTAAAGTGCAATCTGTCTTTTCAGTACAGAAATAAAATGCAAACAGCAGAATGTGCAGTGCAGCCCTGAGCAGCATCACACCGAGGAGGCAAAGTTCCCTGTGGTTTTGTTGTTACTTTTATGCTGATCAAAACATAAAGATGAAACATTCATTGATTATTATTCCCTGGAGCAGTTTCTGGAGGGTTGAGGGCAGACACAGGAGCTGATTCTCCTGTGGGCTCAGGAGCCCCTGGAGGGAGCTGAGCCTGAGGCTTGGGGCTCAGGACTCAGCCAGTCTACAGGATGGGGCTGGTGCTGGGATGGATGGAACACACAGGTGGTTTGCTCCAAAATGGGCACAAACCAGGCAGGGATGGATGGAACACACAGGGTTTGCTCCAAAATGGGCACAAACCAGGCAGGAATTGATGGGACACACAGGTGGTTTGCTCCAAAATGGGCACAAACAGGCAGGGATGGGCCCTTGGATTTGTCCTCACTCCCAGTCCAGGGGCTTGGAGATGCTGTACCTCTGTTTGCAGTTCTGAGCCCTGGTTAACCATGCACTCCCTTTAGGGTTAAATTTGGGGGTTCCAGAGGATCCTGCATGAAACACATGTAATTGTCATCCCCAGCCTTTTCCAGTTATTTTAGCAGTGCCTCTGAGCAGCCTGATTTGAGTAAATCAGCTCCACGTTCAGCTGCACCATCCACACACAGGCAGAGTAAATAAAGCCATTCAAAACCAGACTCCTCCAATAGAATAACAAAAGAATATTAATATATGTCTTTGAGTTTTCTTCAGCTTTTTGTGTTGTGCTGAAGGGGTGAATGGTAAAGTTGAAATGTTTTAAAATCAAAATAAATGTGGAGCATTTTGTAGGGAGTTGAAATAAGTAAACTTGGAGAACAGGTTGCAGCCTTCCAGGTATTCATGGATCAGCCTGAAACATCCTGGTGTGTGTTTATCCATGGGAGAACAGTTCTGGTTGTGTTGGACTCCATTTTAATTTGGGTCCTGGGATTTGGGGATTCTGTAACTCTCAGCAGGGAATGGATCTCACAGAGTGCTCATCATGTGGGGGTAAGGGACATTCAATCCCTGTATGTTGCTGTCTTTAACAGTGAGCTTGCAGTCTTATTTACAGACCCATCTTGTGCAGGATTTTCCTGTTTTGCTGCTTATACCTTTGGTATCTTGTACCCCCCTCAGCACGTTGCTGTAGAAAACAAGATGTGGGTTCTGCCTCCTACTATAATTCTGTCTTTTAACTCCTGTTTAAGAGAGCTGGTGCTGATGGTTGGAAAGGGGAAAATGTAAGCTGGGAATTTTTTTAAGAACTTTTAAGAACACATGTATATGGAAAATCTTTATGTTCTTTAAAACTGATGGGTTCTCAATACTGAAAATGTTTGTTAAACTGTTAAACACCAGTCCTTCAATGCTAAGTTTTCAGATGAAACCTTACATATAACAACTCTGTCAGTGTTCTTGTAATATATATATATATATATATATATATATATATATATATATATATATATATACACATGCCAAAGATCTTTGCTACTGAAAGTATCCTTTTTAAGGTAAAAATATCTTTTTCATCTTTAAGTTTAGAAAGCCTGGTTGTTGCTGTTCTAAGAAAAGCTGAACAAGAGTGTCACACTACTTGGATTAGTGAAAGCAGTTTTTTCAGCTGCTGCACTGAATAGAACATATGTCACAGGAGCATTGTTTTAAGTAACAGGATTTGCCTTGCTGTAAATCTCTCCTGCTGTATCTGGGTAATTTCATTCTTTGTACTTTGCTATTTTGCCTCTTTCATCAGCTGCAAATCCAATATGTATAACTGGCACTGCTCAGCTTTGGGTTTGCTATGTTATTGCTCTGTGAGATTATAAATGTGCCTGTGTTCTGTAAAGGGAGTTGTAGTTTCTTGAGGATTTCTGGGACCTGATTTAATGATGTGGGAGATACAGAAAAGCAGTGGTGAATATATCCACATTCTGATTTAATCTAAAAGATATTTTCCTTCTCTTGTGTCTCTTTGCTCTTAATTTCTGGGTTTGGACTGTGTGGGGTTTTTCCTACAGATTTTGACAGCTCCCAGTAAACACAACTGACACAAGTGCATCTTATGAGTCCTGTGAATTATTCCACATCACTCTGCACCGTAGATGGGGTTCTAGTTTAGACTTAAAAAGAATTTTTTCTAATTATAAGCATCTACATATTAATAGTCTTAATTAAATTCACCCTAGTTCCAGCTAACCCAGGATTGGAGCAAACTGTGCAGGGATGGAGAAGGATCCCTCCTGTCTGTTTGTGTAGGCTGGTACTGAATTTTCATGAAACCTAAAAAAGTTTATAATAATTATTTCTAATTCTCTGTAATGCTAATAAGTGTTGTGTTCTAGGATGGGACAAAATAATGGCTGTTCCTTGTTTAGTATGCTGGGCCTGTGGTGGTTCCATTCTCCCAGGAGATGATAATTATTTACAGGCCCTTTGATGGAGGAGAGGTCAGTGAGAGTGTGCCTGATGATTCCATTGAAAAATCCAGCTGTGGGCACTTGAGCTGGGAATACACAAAGGGAAGCATTATTCCAAACAAGAACTCCCAGTCTGCAGTTCTGCTGCGCCGTGTACAAATCCTGCTATTAAATCATTTTGATGACAACCAGATTTGATGAATTCTGGAACAAAATTCAGTGGTCTGTACTCTGGACTGTGTGTGCTGCTCGTTTGGAACTGCAGCTTTTATTGAGCATCCTTGTAGCTGGTGAAAACATCTTTCATTCCTGTGAAGAGGAAATGGAATTCTCGAGTGCTGTTAGCCAGGCTCTGGCTGTTGCGTGGAAGGGGAGGCAGCAATGGGAGGAGGGAGATGCCAGCAGAGCAGCTTTGCAGCATATGGCTGTGCTGCTTGTGATGTGTGGGTGAGGTTTTTGACTCTCAAACTCCTGCAGAGTAATTACACTGGTAATTACACCTGCCAGGAGCTTCCTGCTGCCCCCCTGGGATGTGGTGTCCAAGAAGCTGTGCCCAAAGAGCCACCTTGGGCTCTGTGAGAGCAAATCAAAGATTTGCTCCAAGAGCAATCCCTGGGCATGTTCCCATAGTGCCCGGGCAATGAAGGGAGGAGTTGGGTTTCTCCTGCAGTGTGTGATGGTCTCTGCTGTGAACTGGAAGGTTTTTGTGGATGCAACCATAAAAGCAATGGCAGCATTTAATGTTGTGGGGTAGCCATCCAAAAGAGTGCATGCCAGGACATTAATTAATAATAACAACACTGGGAAAAAACCATAATATTGTCTGTGTGCCGCCACAGCCTCTCTGTGATGTGCTTGGCTGCAGAGTGCTGGACATACAGTGGGGTGAAATGAATAGCAAAGAAGAGGAGGTTTCACAGTGCTGCTTCAAAAACCAAAATCATACTGCCCTCTGTATTTTGGGTAAGGAACAGTAGGAATTTGTCCTTGGAAATGGGAATGTGTCGTGTGCTTAATCACCTTGAAGTGGCCACAGCCACAGACAGCTGCAGTCAAACCTGGGCTGGGACAGTGGGAGCTGTCATGAAAAGCTTCCTGCTGCTTTCTCTGCTTTGCAAAAAGCTGTCCTGTGGCCTGGGACAGGGTTTTCATTCTGGAAGCCCTTCTAGCAGGTTAATAAACTTGTTAATTAGCAAGCATTTAGCTGGAGTTGATGTGATTCTGTATTATTATGACTTTTACTGTTCATCACCTCTTTGGGTATCCTTTGATTATATTTCAAATGTTGTTCCTCATGAAAGTAATGGTTGGATTTATTAAACAAGAACAGGACAGACTTTATTAGTTTCTATCTACAGTATTTTCTAATCTCAGCTGTTGCCATAACTCTGGATTAACTTGAGAAAGAAAATTTCAATTTGTAAAATAATGTTACTGTTCAACAGGATATAAAACACTGGGAAATGCAAATATTCCTTTTAATAGATCCAATCAAACAAACCATTCTTGGCTCCCTCAGCTGACATGGAGGGAATGGGCTGAGGTAGGGGGTGGATTTGTCTGCCCCTCCTGCTGTTCCCAAGCTGATTTCAGAAGGATGGGTGCACACAGGTATCCAGGACAGCAGCCTGTGCTGGGGTTATTTTTTTTCAACATTCTCATTGCAATGTGCACTTTATGGGAAAATGTGCCAGAAGAAAGGGAAGAATCCTGGCAGATGGAGGGGAACAGATTGTTGTTCCAGACCAGAGGAGGAATGGTGAATGGAGTCAGGGCTCTGGGGAGGGCAGCAGCAAAGGGCAGGGAGGTACTGAGCAGCTCCTCTCATCAGCCACATCATTTACTCCAGACAGGCTCCTTCCAGCTGTGCTCCTGCCCCCACTCCCCTCAGTCTGGGGTTTGGAAGCTCTTGTAGGAAGAAGCTCTCAGACAGCGATGGTTTAATAATTCTGCTGAAAATTCAACAGCAGCAGAATGAGCAGGGGTGGGTGGATGTCCTGTGCCACCACAGTGTCCTGGGCAGGGAGAGGGGACAAGCTGCCCCCAGGCTCCCAATCCTGCCAGGAGCATCTGCTGGCTCCGAGCACATTGTGAGAGCACAGGATAACCTGTTAGAGAAAAAGCAATTCCAGGTTAATGGCCAGAGTGTTCTGCTCTGCCAGGTTGTTTAAAAACCAATACTGAGAAAATTGTCTGCTGAGTTTGGGAGTCTTGTTGGGGATTGCAAGAGAAAATGAAAGAAAAAAATAAAAATAGTTCTGGCTTTATGTGATGACCAGTAGTCAATTTTTTATTTGTACATCTGAGCAAGGCTCTAAAACCAGAAGATTAAGAAGAATTGTCATTTCTGTTTGCTGATGGACAGGAGAATGCTGTCAAAATGAGTGGATTCTAATGGCAAACATGATGGGGTTTACAGGGGGGTGAGAGGCACAGCCCCAGCTGCCTGGGGGCTGTGTGCTCTGTTAGGGGCTGGGGTCCTCCTGTTCTGTGGGGGAATGAGGTGTCCAGGGTTTGGGTCACATTTGGCTCTGGTTTTACTGGCAGACTCATCTGCTCTGCCAAGAACCTCGTGCAGGGATTCACAGGGGTTGCTCCCAAGGGGAGAGCTGGAATGAACTTGGCCTGGGAATGGGAAATGGCCAAACTTCCATGTGCAGCAATGGGCCAGAAACTGAAATTACCAGCAGCAGCATTTGTCAGCTGTCATTTGTCTTGTCCTGGTGCTGAAGTACCTGTGCTCTCTTTGTAATCCTAAATCATCCTTTGAAGAACAGCAGCTACAGATGTGGAAACTAATCTTCACAGGGCTGAGTATCTGTGAGACTGTGAACAGGAGCAGTGATTAATTCTCCTCCAAATGATTGAAATGGATTTCTTCTGATGTTTTTAGGTGTTAAAAATTAGTAAATGAATTCTAGCTTGAATGCAAACTTGTGTTGAAGGCTGATTGCAACATATAGCTATGAAGTTTAAAAAATAATTAAAACTCCAACCAAACTAAACAAACAAACAAAGGGATTGGAACTGTAAACATTCTTTGGTATATTACAGAGGGGTAGATGATTGCAAGTGCTGTTTTGACAGGTGATTGAAGGCACAAAATGCCACATGAGAATCTTAAATTGCACTGGCAGATTTACCCCATTGCTTTGGGTAGAATGAGCATTAGTCAGGGGCTGTAAAGGCTGAGCCTCCTCACTGTCAGGCTGCCATGAGTCACTGAGATCTGGAGGAGCCCAAACAGAGTTCAGCTATTCTGAATTTCAACGTTCAGAGCAGAGCCCAGACCTCGTGGTGCGCCCAGGATCCTGTCTGAGGATGCAGCCCCCTGTGCTGGACAGCAGGGACCTGGTGGCCCCTCAGTGCCAGCCTGCAGCTGAGCCCTGTCCCCTGTGTCACCTCCTCACCTGTGGCGGCGTCAGAGCCTCCTTGGGCAGGGCCAGCTGCTCCCAGGACGGGATTGCTGCGTTCCTGCTGCTCCTGGAACTCGGGGCAGGCGAGCTCCTGAGCCCAGGGCTGTGCCACAGGTGTCTACAAACCAGAGCCAGAGCATGGGGAGAGCTTCTCTTTGTGATGATTCACTCGTGGGCAGTTTTGGAAGGAATTTGAGACGGGTCCTCTGAATTGTATTTGATGATGTGGTTTGTTTTCTTATCTTCTACATAGGCAGGAGGGCTGAGTTCAGCTCACATTGTTACAGCACAGTTCATAAGGTCTCAAAACCCTTAGTTGCAATATCTTTTAAGGAATTATTGACTAATAAAACACTACTAACAAAGATATTTATGTTTTTAACCCAGTCCTTAAATATTTTATCTTACAGACCCATGCTACAATATAAACATTTTAATCAATCATGTTATGACACTCAACCCTACAGTACTGCATTCTAAGCTCCTTATTTACCTCTGTTATGACTTTATTTTTTCTATATCTCAAACTCTAAACTTTCCTTTACTTGACATATGTCTACTTCAAACTATAAATCCACATTCTCACTTCTAACACCTAAGTTTAAAAACCTTTTCCAAGATCTCAAATCAAATCCTGTGTTTAATTCTAAACTTTAGTTCACAAACCCAAAATTCTATGAGCTCCTTAGGTTTCAGACTCTGTGGTATTTTCAGGGTCCCTGGACAGAGGAGGAATTGAGAATCTGACTCCATGTTCTTAGAAGGCTTATATTATATTATATTATATTATATTATATTATATTATATTATATTATTATATTATATTATATTATATCACATTACATCACATTACATCACATTACATCACATTACATTATATTATGCTATACTAAAGAATAGAGAAAGGATACAGACAGAAGGCTAAAAAGATGATAATGAAAACTTGTGACTACTTCCAGAGTCCCAACACAACCTGACTGTGATTGGTCATTAAGTAAAAACAATTCACATGAAACCAATCTAACAAGCACCTGTTGGATAAACAATCTTCAAACCTCATTCCAAAGCAGCAAAACACAGGAGAAGCAAATGAGATAATATGGTTTTCTTTTTTCTCTGAGGCTTCTCAGCTTCCCAGGAGAAGAATCCTGGGCAAGGAGGATTTTTCAGAAAATATGATGGTGACAAGATTCCACCACCTTCTTTATTGTTCAGGTTCTTTTGGAACCCAGGAATATTGGAGCAAGACATATTCATGGAGCCTTGAGGGCAGAATGGTTTTGGAAGAGCCAGGAGCAAACTCTGTTCAAAAAGCTTTGTTGAGCAGAGCTGAATCCAGAGAGATTCTTTCATATTCTTTCATATTTCACTGGCTAATTCTCTGAAGAAAGAGACATCTGTGTGGAAAAAGAACAGTGGTGGCAATGGAATCTGGAACACTCTCCTACAGATTTCCTGCATTTCCTTCTTTTGCTTTTGCTGGAAAAACCAGGATGCCAAGGCAGGAGCAGGTTCCTCATGAGAGCAGTTCCCCTGCCCAGGGTGAGACTCGTGCCCTGCTGCCCCAGGTCTGAGGGGAGCAGCTTGTGTGGAACACTCTGTGCTTTTCCTGACATAAAATCCAGCTTTGGCTGCTTGGATAGAGCCCATCAATGTTTTCAGTGTTGTTCTCCATCTTTGGTTTGAGTTTTTTGTCTTCCCAAGGGGTTTGAAGGTGCTCCCCTGGGTACCTGAACCTTGTGAGGTGTTAGAGGGCACATCCCACACTGGGGTGTGTCTGGGCTGAGCTGCATCTCCAAAAGCCCAAGTACTTTACAGGAGTTACCACCTTTGAACAGAAAATCCAGCTGATCCTGGCCATGCAGTTGCTGACACAGTGTTGGCAGCAGGAATCAGAACAGGCTGACCTTGTCTTTTTTCCTAAGGATTAGTAACTTACTCCTTCCTGAACAAAACCTGACTTCTTTTTGCTTAACCACTCTCTTTGATCTCGTAAGAAAGTGACCTCACAGGATTCACTTTAAGCCTCAGGGATGCAGAAGAATCAAAATCAATCTTCTGAGACTTCTATCAAAACACCAAGAGAAAGATGGGGGGAAAGTGCATTTGTGTACTCTAGCACACACACACCCCCTCTGTTAACTGTCGGGTTGGATGCTCACAAGTTAAAGGAGGATTTTCAATTTAACAGCTCCCTCTTCCACTCAAAGAGCTAGGAGATATTGATTATTTTTTTATGATTTCCTAGAAGAATGCTGTGTCCTGAGAAATTTGATTAGGTGGATTTATCATGGAGGACTTGCTGTGCTGAGCCTTGTTTAATGTTTCCTGGCACAAACACCAGGAATGCAGGGACGTGTGTGCTGTGTGCTGCTTAAAGATTTTCCAAGCTTTCCTTCAGAGGTGGAAACCCCTTGTCTGGTTTTGTTTTAGTGAAACAATACCAATCTAATGATTTGGGGTGCAGAATATCTTTGTGCAGTAAGGGATTTTTTTGTTTTCTTTCTGTACTTTGAACAAATGAACAAATTTGAACAATTAAACTGCTATTGCACAGGTCTGAATATTGCTTAAAACATGCGTGAAACTTGGGTTCTTTCACATTTTCAAGTGGTTTATTTTGCAATATGTTTGTCATTGCTGGGCTTGAAGAAAGCTTTGTGTCCATGTCCATTGCACTGTCCCTCCTCATTCAGAGCATTAATTCCATGACCAGAGAACAGCCTGACTGGTGCAGAGTAAGGTGCAAGCCTAAAGCTTCATTTCCACAGGGATTTTAACCCTCAGTGTTTCAGCTTTGCCTTCCTTCTACGTGGCAAGGCAAACCCCAGGCCTTAAACTGGCATTTGATCCTAATTCTGCAACAAACCTTTGATTGACTCCTCACTGCAGCAGCTCCTCCCCATCATTGTGGTGTGTGCATTTAACCCTGGCACTGCTCCCTGTGTCCCCTGGCATCCAGATCTCACAGCTGTGCCTCAAATTTCAGTCCCCGTTCTCCTGAGTTTCCAATTCTCCTGTCAGCACCTGCCTTCCCCTCAAGAGCCCCTTTCTCAACACTGCTGGTTTGACTTTGTGTTTTTCCTTGTGTCGTAGGTCTTTAAATACTCTGCACCAGTTTTGCTGTCCAGCTCCATTGTACCATTCCCAGCTAGCTGTCCCTGCCACACACTCAGAGTACAGGTAAGAGTAGACATGCTCCACCCTCTGCTGCTCTTTGAGGGACATCTGGTGCTGCCATTTGACACGAGACAAGCAATAGTTGCTTAAGTTTTAAAAGGAAAAAAAAATTGGAATAAATATCCAATATTTTTGAGGTCTTGTAGGGTAGCTGTGGATAGAACCATCACTGCAGTGAGTCCTTCTCTCAGGCACTCTGGAATTACTCTGTAAAACGAGTGTCATGTGCTTTAAGGGGCACATCCCCCTGAGCTTGCAAAGGTAGGGAGAAGGGAGGTGCAGGCTAAGCTCTCACGTGACAAATACACTGAAATATTTATATAATTAATGGAGGATATTGATGTTCTCCTTAGCAACTCTTTTTTTTCATCCCTGCCAGTAGCTGAGGAATTCATCCATGTGTTTAACCCTCTGAAGGTTAAAGGCATGGACCTGCCCAGGGCTCAGCACTGCCTTGGATTTGAGTGGAAGAAAGGGGTTTTAAACACATCCAGGCCCTGAATACATCAAAAATACACATCTTCCAGCTCATATTGCTTCTTTTAACAGAGATGCCTTTACTAACTATGTGTTCTCTTTGATCCAGTGCAAAGAGCAGCAATTACATCCCATAGTACAGTTTATTGTCAATGCCAGTGTTTATTGTAACATCTTAGGGAAGCATCAGAGGGCAGCTAATCTCAGTCATTGGAAATGTGAAAACTGTTAAAAAACTGTGCATGCCATGGAAAATATTGTCTTGAATTTTTACTTCTGCTATTAGCAATCGACTTGGTGATAATTGCCAGCTCATGAATAATATTAATATCAAAATATTGGAAGCCTGGTGCTGAAAAATCAAAATCACTTTGCACGGGTAATAAGGAAAGACAAAAGCAAACAATGAATCCTAAATCTGTAAATGCATAAACATATTTCTGGTTTGAATATTTCATCCCCTAGTTACCTCTATCCATGCATGCTTGGATTCACCCTGTTGGTTTGTGTTGCAGCATCTGTTTGTGTGTTTGGTTTTTTTTCTCCCATCAGAGCCCTTCATTTATTTGGTGGTAGTGAGTCCATAGTTGAGTTGTAAGACAGCTCAAATTCCTTTGGTGAGGAGCAGGGCCTGAAAATCTTAGATTCCCTGCTTGCTTTTTAGTGAGGCTTTTAGTTTTCCTATGTCCTTAGTTGATAGTGCTTTAATTTTAAGGATCTTCCTGTTGGGATGTTGATGGGAAAACCAGCTGTTCCTTGAATGTCTCAGTGTCTTGCTCCACATAGGGTGTTATTTTTATCAGTGATATTTCTTCTGGAATTAAAGCTTAGAGCAGCTTAACTTTGTGCTTGAAAAATCTGAATTTCTTCAGGGTTTTTTTTGCGCAGTGAGGACAGGAGTTCCCTGCTCTGGGGGTGTAAAGCTGTGCAGTGTCAGAGTGCTGTGGGACCTCCAGCTGATGGCTCAGGACTGTGAGTGGAAGGAGCTCATCCCTGGCCTTGTTTGCTCTCAAGGAAATTTGGGCTCAGGGGGGACCTTGTGGCTCTGCACAGCTCCTGCCAGGAGGGGACATCCAGGGGAAAAGGGGCTCTGCTCCAGGGAACAGGGCCAGGAGGAGAGGGAACAGCCCCAGGCTGGGCAGGGCAGGCTCTGGGTGGAAATCAGGGCAAATTCTTCACTCAGAGGTGTCCAACCCAGCTGTGGCTGCCCCTGGGTCCCTGGCAGTGCCCAAGGCCAGGTGGACAGGGCTTGGAGGGACAGTGGAAGGTGTCCCTGCCATGGCTTTGAGTCCTTCCAACCCAGACCAGTCTGGGGTTCTGTGAACAAGGGGGAATATGGAAAAGCTGCAGCCAGCCTCTCCCAGGGACAAGAGGCAAACAAACCAAACTGCAGTAAGGAAAATTCCAATTAGATACAAGGCAGGGAGAGAGGGAATTTCACCAAGAGCTTGGTCAAACGTTGGAGCAGAGGCCAGCAGGGGACGTGGGGTCTCTGTCCCCAGCCACACTCAGGTCAGTGGGACATCCCTGCTGTACCTGCTCTGAGCAGGGACTGCACTGGCCACACCTCCACCAAATGATCCTGCACCCCACAGCCCTCTGTTCTTGGGAAGGATAAAAAGAGCTGCAAACAAGAATATTTTAGTCTATAGAATGTAATTCCAAGTTACACTGCAATGTTTATGCTGCCCCTGCTCACAGATGTGCTGCTGTGCTGGAGCCAGGCTGTTACCATCACCCTCATGGCAGGAATTGGTTTGGTTTGCCCATAATTTCAATTTCTGAAGTTGTTATATCCAAAGTGCCATCCCCACAACTGTGATCTCTGAGTCAAGTGCAAATGATGCACCTGGTTTTGTGCAGGACCTGTACATGGGGATCCCTTTGCTGTGAATGAAAGTGAGCTGCTAGAGCTCTAACAGGATTGGGCTTTGCATTTCTACATACACATGATGGCATTAAATTTAGCTTTTAGTCTTCCCATTTATCAATTTATAAATAGAAATCATTAGAAACAAAACTAACAGACGTGGATGCTTTGGTCTGGCTGCAGTTTTGAGGCTTTATTTAGAAAATACACTGAGGGATTAATTTTGTAGCCCAGAATTAAAAATTAAATTTGCTCTGAAAGAAGCAATTAATGAATGCACTACAGTGAAATCTGGAGCATCTCTGATTTGCTGTTAGCTAATGGCTGGATGTTTTATTCACTCCAGCAGTTTTATTTCTGGTCGAGACGATCTTTGGCATCTGTTTTGAATGGTTAATAGGGAAATAATGCATTTTTAATAACTGCAGCTATTGCAGTAATCCCTCACTCATTTTACAATGCTCAAAAGAGACAGAAATAACACAAGTTATCTTGCATTCTCCTATTACAAGGGAAGTCTTGGGAAGCCTGAGCTTGTTCTGTCCTTCCAGCTAGATGCTTGTCTGGGTTCCAGTTAGCCCATATGCCTCCTGTGCTTGCTCTTTTTGGGTTATTTCTGTTTGGGAATTAAAAAATAGACCAGCAATGTCTGTAGCTTGGCTTCTCTGAGTCCCTTCCCCTTCCTGCCTCCCGAGTGGAGCCTTGAAAACAGCAGCCTCTGGTTGGAAGCTGCAGGTTCCAGGAGCTGCTCTGGGTCTGACAGAGATCATTGGAATGCAGATTTGATATCTGGTGTGAAGAGAAAAGTAAAGGAAGTGTGGAACACCCAGAAAATAGAAATCCAGGTAATCCTGTACTTCAGCTGCTGAGCCTCTGGTTTGATCCAGGCATCATCACCTCAGAGGCCTCACAGCTGGAGCTGGGCAAAGCCCAGAGCTGAAATGGCATCTGCAGGAAGGGAATTTCATCAGCTCTGTGTCCTGCCTGAGGAAGCTGGGTCCCAGCATTTTCTAAACAGGCTTTCTATGGCTTTAAACTGACAGAGAGTAGGTTTAGAATATATATGGGCAAGAAATTCCTCCCTGTGAGGGTGGGCAGGCCCTGGCACAGGTGCCCAGAGCAGCTGGGGCTGCCCCTGCATCCCTGGCAGTGCCCAAGGCCAGGCTGGATAGGGCTGGGAGCAGCCTGGGACAGTGGGAGGTGTCCCTGCCATGGCAGGGGTGGCACTGGGTGGGCTTTGAGGTCCTTCCAAGCCAAACCAGTCTGGGATTCTGTGACACATCTTTAGACAAACTTCAGTCAGACCCTCAGCCCGTCTGTGCAGGAACCTCACCCACAGAAAATTCCATGTACAGAGGTGCCCCTGCTGGGGATAGCCAGCCTGTTCCTGTCTGCCTTCCCTGTGTGGGTATGGAACAGGCTGATGAGTGCAAACTGCAACTGTGGACACATTTGCTTACCACTGAGCATCTTTCCATCTGATGTGTTTTTTCATAACTGTGACTTCCTCGCTCTGATTTGCATCAAATGTTGGCTGTCACTCATTCCTGTCTCCATCCACCCTACCTTCCATCCTTCTAATCTCAAATTAGATGCCCTCATCATGTCCAAAGACCATTTTTTAAATCGTGAAGCTAGAGATTTTTCTTTTCTTTTCTTTTTTTTTTCCCCAGTGAGACCTGTGAAAACAAAATGATAATGCAAAGGATGTTATAGTACCAAAGAAATCCCATCATTTTCTTGCAGTCTCTGCCTGCTTAATGTTTAATCAGCACCTCTGGGAGGTAAAACCATCATTCTGAAAATACTGTACTTGTGTGAAATTTTAATGTGGAATCTTTGTTTCACCAGGTAATGTTGGCTTACATGCAACAAACCACTGTGTGGACGATGATAGAAGGATTGGTTGTGCTATTTCTTTCTGTCTGAGCCCCTGGGAGGCTTTGGAGCTGTTTTGCCACCATAACTGGTTAACACAGAGGCTCTCCTGCAACAATGCTGGGCTTTCAGATGCTTCCATCATGTATTGGAGTGGTTTGGTTTTCCTTAACTCTTCTCAAGAGCACAGTGGGAATTTTTGCACACTAGCACAGCCAGGGGAAACTGGGAAATAGCTTGTACCCCTAAAACAAACAAACAAATCTCTTTATAGATAAATGTACCTTGCAACTCCCAGTTTATTTTTTCACACTGCTGGGCACTGTTCTCTTCCCTGAGACACAAAGCAAATACTTCTTGTGTCCTCCCTACAAACAGCCCTAGAGACATCCCACAGCATGCAGCAGAGCCCCTGGCCCTGTGGTAGCTGCCAGTCAGTGCTTAGTCCCAGGTAAGGACATATCTGAAGGAGCTGCACTTCAGAATTCTTTTTAGTACTGATATGGCATTTCATACATAATTGCATATATAATATGCATTGACATTTTCTACCAAAAAAATGTTGAATAGGGATCTAATTTCTAGCTGTATACCTCAGCATGTTTAAGCTCTCTCTAGATTATGCAGAGATATAAAAGCTTGGTGGTATTTTAATTTTCAAACTGAGCAAAGCAGTGAGAGCAGCATGGCCCAGACCAGCAGCACGTGGCCCAGAGAGGCAGGATGCAGATGGACAGAGCAAACCAGATCCAAACTGTGACCAAATCCTGCCCCAAGTCAGTGTGAGGTTCAGCTGATTACATAAGGCATCTGTGCTCACACCCTATGGCAAAGGAAAGCTGGCATAATTAGAGTAATACTTGTAATTTTCCACTTGATGCCTACGTGATGCAGGGAGTGCAAATGGTGGATTGTGCTCCTGAGCACAGTTGGGAGAACTGGCAGAACAGCCTGAAATTTGGTTTGGGATTTTCTTGTTTTCCTTCCCTCATTGTGTTCCTTTCCATCCTCCTCCTTTAGCCTGTTCTTTACTTTAAAGGAAGTGGCCCCTCGTGGTTGTGTCACTGGTTCAGAAGTGGCTGGAGCCTCCTGCTAGGCCAGCATCTCCTTCCCTGCCATAAAGCACCTCCAGCATTACAGATGTGGGTATTCCAAACTGCTGCTGCCTCGTGGTGGCACCATTCATGATGCTGGCAACTCCTCCTGGAGACAGAGCTCTTCTTGCCCTGGGGAGGGAGGGAGGAGGGGGTGGAGAGCAGACCTGGTCATCACCAGGATTTCTGTGTGTGAGCCTCCCTCACAGGGGGGAGGCATCTGTTCTGCATTTCCAGCAGAATGTGGGCAGTGGAAATACCTGTGGGAAGTTCTGAGCGTGTTAAAATAAAGGGGCCGTGGCCACATTAGGCTGGGTATATAAATGACAGCCTAATGTAATTTTTCTAATGGGGAAAACCAAAAGTGGCCCTTTCAAGGCAGTGTTTTTCTCAGAGTTTAAGTCATCAGCGTTGGCCTTGGCTCCTTGGGCTGTTCTCCCCTTTTTGGAGAGTCCTGTCTCTGAGATGGAAATGGGTTAACTGGGTGGTGCTTACAAACAACTCACAGTATTTGTGGATGTGAAAACAAAAGCAAACAGATTTCAAGCTGAATTTTCCTAATGCTGCTCCCTGTGATTCTCTTCCTCTGTCTCTTTTCTTTCTTGCCCCCTCCTTGGCAGGGAAGATAGTGTCCTGCACCAGTTCTGCTGCCCACCCTCGGGCTCTAGCAGCCCCTCCTCGAGATGACAGCGCAGCTGGGCTCTGCTGCAGCCCCTGCTCCTGTGCCCAGCTCCTCTCCTCCCTCTCTGTGGGCATGGACTGGCACTGCCCTGGGACCCCGTGCTGCCAGTCTGAGCAATGCCTCCTCTCCAGCTCCCCACAGCTCTCTCCTCCTGCCCAGTGCTGAGGACACACGCCAGCTGTGAACAGATCCCTCCAGTGCACACTTTATTTTGAGCTCAAATAAACGGTACCATAAGCCCTGAGGTGTAGTGTGAGTTTTGTTGCTGTGTGGTGTGGAGGGCACAGCCCAAGGGGATTTTTCCTCTGCCAGATGTGGGGTGGGAGGGCAGCTGTTGTGAGATCTCTGTTGGGCTGGTTTGAGTTTGTTTCAAGGTCGGGCAAACACCAGCATGAGATGTTTTATGGATGTTGCTGCTGGAGATGAACCCTTCTTCCTTTCCTTGGTGCTGGTTCTGAGGAGCCAGCACATTTCTGTTGTGGCAGCACATCTCTCTCCATGCCTGCTTCCATCCTAAGCTGCTTTGAGCTCTGTCTTCTCCTTTCCTTGGCCTCTGTGCAAGGCTTGGATCAACCAAAGGTCCCTGCTCATGTGCTTCTGTTGCCTCATCAATGAAAATATTTCTCTCAAAGCTGTGGTTCAGTTGTCACTAAAGGAGTGAACTTGCAGCTGCACAGCCCCATGAGTGCAGCTGGAGAAATGAGATTGTGTCCATGGGTGTCCAAGTCCCCGCTGCTCACAAGGCTCTTGGTTGGTTGCACCTTTCAGACACATCCTGTGGCTCTAAGATAACCAGAGAATTTCTGCTGGCTGGGTTTTCCAACTTAACCAGTGCAGGCAGATGCAGCAGGGAACAGAATTTCTCTGCAGTGGCATTTACTGCCCTGAAAATAGTGGGAAAGAAGGACTGGGAGAGAGGGGAAAAGTTCTTAAATCTGTAGTTGCTGTCATGAGGTAAAATATTTCTCCCCACAGTCTGGGGCTGGTGTAAAGGCAGAGGTGGCTTGATGCAGGGGAAAAGCAGGAATTTATTTGTACTTGTGTGTGGCTTTGAGGATGGGATAAAAGGAGAATCACCAGGATCAAGGAGGGAAGAACTGTGAAGGCAGCTTGAGGCTCTCTCTCATCTTTACAATGTGCTTTTTTCTCCCCAAAGGAATCTCCAAAAAACCCGAATACAGGTTATTTGCTCTTCTGAGAGGTTTAATCCAGTGTCTCTGTCCTTGCTGTGAAATGTTTCCTTGTGCTTCCCTTGTGACTGTGCAGTGTCCAGGCCTGGGCAGGGATTTGCTGGCACAAGAATAATCTGCCTTCATGATTTTGCAAGTTTTTCTGCATCATTTCTGCTCACACTCTGTGGCTGCTGCTGTTCTTTGGTATTGAATGTTCTCAGTTTCACATTTCTTAATTGTTTTTCATTACAATATAGAGTAATGAATATAGTACAATATACAATACACACTCATTCTTACTGTAAAATTTAAAAATAATGTATGCAAAAAATAGTGTAGTGGCTGACTGCAGTTTATTATATCCCTGGAATATATATCTGGAATTATATTCCCTGGAATATATTCTTCTGATGTTTACAGGGCAGGGCAAAACACTGAAATGTTTGAGCACTGCTCACCATTTGGGTCTTTTATTCTGTAATTAGGAGTTTCTCAGAGTTGCTTCCCAAAGATAGAAACAGTAGGAATTTCTGATATTTTGACTTGCTTATCTCCCTCCCAGATGTAAACAGTGATTACCACTCTCTCCTCGGTGAACTGAACTCTGGAGCACTGTAATTATTCCCTTGCAGAGGGGAGGGTTTGTCCAATCTTTCAATGAGTACCTTTTATCTATTTGTGCAAAGGAAAACAAAGAAGCCAGACTGATTTAACCCTGCAAATTCAACCCCCCAGCCTGCAGGGCCAGTGTGTGATTACCCTGGAAGTGGCTGCAGTTAATGATGAGGCTCAGGAGAAAATGAAGGCAAAGCCTGCCCAGCGTTATTGGCTGTCACAGGACACTGGCATGGGGTGTTTCTATCCAGTAGTTTTCCAATTAAGGGGAAATAGGCTCATTAGGGGTTGCTGGGATTTGGAACAGTTTGGATTTGGAGCTGTAGTGCCCCTGAATTGTGGCATTTTCTCTTCAGGAGCACACAGAGAGCTGACCTTCCCTGCTGCAGTGGAAGCCAGAAATGCAGGAGTAAACATTTCCCTCTTTGAATAAATCATGGCTGGCTGAATAAAACATGCTGTGCATCCCTGGGTTTAGCAGCATAGGCTGGTAGGGGCTCTCATAGCTAACCAGAGTTAGAAGTAGATGACCTAAAATGCTGCATGCTATTATAAAACAGGGAAAGGTACCAGCAGAAAAATTCCCCTTCCTAGGTGAATTTGCACTGTTTTTGTGAAGAGTGAAGACTATCTTACTGTGCATTTTGGGATGGAAGGCAAAGTAGAAATGGCATTTTTCTTATTTTTTCTTATTTTCTCCTTCCATGAACTCAGAGGGCTTCAAAAAATCTGCTGCTTTGAGGGAGTTCAGATGGGGAATTTCTCCTTTGGCACCTTTAGGCACTTGCACTGTTTAGGATCAGGTTGGTTGCAGTGTGGAGTTCTCCTGTGCAAACATATTCACCTCTTACATGGTTTTGCCTGGAATAGGTGGGTGAGACTCCAGCTTTGCACAGCAACCACTGCCTTGCTGTTATTTTCTGTGCTTGTATTATTTTCTCTCCTTTAACAGCTGTGGGAAGTCCCTAACACAGCTCAGAGCAGTGTCTGGGCTGGAGCAGGATGAATTTTTGTGCACCACTAGATGGAGCAAAAAAAAAAAAAAAAAAGCCCAAACCAAACCAGTTCAACTGAGATAAATGAAGATATTCATCTCTCAAAGTAGATTTTAACTAGCTGAAGGAAAATGCTGTGTCATGTAGGAGAAGGAGTGATCCCCTGAGAAATGCAGCAGGTGTAGGTCTCAGCATGGCTGCAGTCAAGGGTTTCAGATGCTCCCTTAGCCAAGCCAGCAGCTGTGCCATGGAGCAGAGATTGCCACCATTCCAGGCAGCTCAGGACTTGTGGGGAGTTGCAATTATAAAGTAATTTATGGCCGAGGCAGCTCCTTCCTTGAGCAGTGCCCAGTGAGTGGAATGGGATGGTCAGGGGTGCAATGAAGCAGCACTGGGACAGCACCTGAGGTCGCTGGTGAGAGGTGAGCGCCTGGAATTCCCTGCTTGGAAAGACTGAGCCCCTCTGGAACCCCCTGAACCACAGTTTTGCAAGAGGAACAGGAACATTTGCAATCTGGAATATTTAGTTGCCAAATGGCCCCTTTGGCATGCAGCACCAATTCCTTTTTCACCTGAAATGGAGTGGGGGGGATTTTCTCAGAAAATCCGACCCCAAAACCCACACATCCCAACATCTGTGGGAGCCCTCGCTGCCTTTGTGTTGTGCCAGGATGGGGTGCGGGTGCTGGTAGAATCTTTTTAATTTTTTTTCTTTTTTGATTTATTTTTTTTTTTTCAATAATTGACAATTTCCTGGCGTGGGGGCTAGAGGGAGCTCCAATGCAGCCTTCCCGAAGCTTTCCCGGTAAATCACTCCTGCCTGGAGCTGCAAAGGAGGGAGGTGGCCAGTTCGACGTACTTCTGCAGCCTGTGAACACTGGAGATGGGATATCTATGGATATCTATGGATATCTATGGACATCTATGGATATCTATGGATATATATGCCAGGATGCCCTACAGCCAGTCTCATTTATATGTTTTAGAACTGTTATCATAAATGTTGTCTATACATTTTATAATTATTACCCTAAATAGGCTGTTTGATTGGGCCCCCACCTTTCTGGAGTGCAATGCAGGGTGTGTTCCAGGGAAGGTTTGTGTTTAAAGCAGAGGAAAAGCCACAGGGGGTGTTTCACATCCCACTGTCACTGGTGGCTGTCTGGGAAGGGCCATGAGAACAGGACAGACACACAGCAACACCTCTCCTAGGCTAGTAGGTTTTCAGATAAAGAAATTGATTGTTAAAAGGTATGGAACAATATGATCCTATAGATTTTATTACTGCTAGATGAACATATCTGCTGAAAATCAGCAGAAAATCCAGGTTTATTGAGCTACATCTACTGAAGTGATTTATAATAGTTAATGGTATCACACCTGCATTTACAAGGTGTTTGGCATTCTGAGCCTTTCCCCTCATGTTTTGGGACATGGTTTAGTGTCATGGGGGTGTTCAGCTGAAATTTGGACTTAGGATCTTAAGAGGTCTTTTCCCACCTCAATGATTCCGTGGTTCAGGTGGCTTTCCCATTTTCTTTTAACTCCCCAAACTGCAGCAGCTGCTCAAGAAGGGGAGGGTCCTGTCCAGGAGGGGCTGGACTGAACAGCACTGGGGGTTTATCCCATTCCCTTGGTATTTTATCCCATTCCCTCAGTGTTTATCCCATTGCCTGGGTGTTTTATCCCATTCCCTTGGGGTTTTATCCCATTCCCTGGATGTTTTATCCCACACTCTGGGTGTTTTATCCCATTCCCTTGGTATTTTATCCCATTCCCTCAGTGTTTATCCCATTGCCTGTGTGTTTTATCCCATTCCCTGGGTGTTTTATCCCATTCCCTGGATGTTTTATCCCATTCCTTGGGTGTTTTATGCCATTGCCTGGGTGTTTTATCCCATTCCCTCAGTGTTTTACCCCATTCCCTGGGTGTTTTATCTCATTCCCTCAGTGTTTATCCCATTCCCTCGGTGTTTCATCCCACACTCTGGGTGTTTTATCCCATTCCCTAGGTGTTTATCCCATTCCCTCAGTGTTTATCCCATTCCCTGGGTGTTTTATCCCGTTCTCTTGGGGTTTTATCCCATTCCCTCAGTGTTTATCCCATTCCCTCAGTGTTTTATCCCATTCCCTCAGTGTTTTATCCCATTCCCTCAGTGTTTTACCCCATTCCCTGGGTGTTTTATCCCATTCCCTTGGGGTTTTATCCCATTGCCTGGATGTTTTATCCCATTCCTTGGGTGTTTTATCCCATTGCCTGGGTGTTTTATCCCATTCCCTAGGTGTTTATCCCACTCCCTGGGTGTTTTATCCAATTCCCTCAGTGTTTATCCCATTCCTTGGGTGGTTTATCCCATTGCCTGGGTGTTTTATCCCATTCCCTTGGGGTTTTATCCCATTCCCTGGATGTTTTATCCCACTCCCTGGGTGTTTATCCCCCTCCCTCCCCCTGCTCACCCTTCTGGCAGAGGGAAGGGGCTCTGGGGCTCAGGATGAGCCCGGGGTCAGGGCAGGGAGCTCGGGGCTCCAGTTCCTCACTGGAATCAGGGATCCCTCCTGTGCTGAGCTGCCACAGATGGATGGAGGAGGAGAGGCAGAACTGTACTGAGTCCATCCACGAGGAGAAATGCCATTAATGGCTTCAGGGAGAGTTTTTCTGGCTGTGTCTGGATCCTCTCCAGCCTCCTGCTCCCAGCCATGAGCTGACCTTCTGTGCCCCAGCCCCGCCACCACCCAGCTCCCTGGCCATGACCTGGAGCTGTCCAGGCACTGACCCTCCAAAGAGACCCTGGGGACCTTACTGGGGATGGGAGGGACTCCTCAGAGCCAGCCAGTTTTGGTTTTGGAATCCTGCAAGGTCAGAAGGAGTAACTGTGCAGCTGACATGGAATGAAACAGAATCACAGCATGGGCTGGGCTGGAAGGGACCTGAGCAATCATCCTGTGCCATGGGCAGGGACTCCTTCCCCAGAGCAGGTTGTTCAGACCCACCCAAAATATTTTGGTTCCATAGTGAGTGCAAGGCAAACATTTGGTGTTAACGTTTCTGTGAAATAAATGTGCTGGTATGGGAGGGTTCCACAGACCCTGATACTGAGGGAGCTGGGGCTGCTCAGTCTGGAGAAAAGGAGGCTCAGAGGTGCCCTTATCACCCTACAGCTCCCTCAAAGGTGCCTGTGCTCAGCTGGGGCTGGGCTCTTTCTCCAGGCAGCACTGACAGAACCAGAGCACACAGCCTCAAGGTGTGCCAAGGGAAATCCAGGTTGGATAGCAGGAAAAAGTTTTTCATGGAAAGGGTGATAAAGTTCTGGAATGGCTGCCCAGGAAGGTGGTGGAGTCCCCATCCCTGGGTGTGTTTAACAAAGCCTGGATGTGGCACTGGGTGCCAGGGTTCAGTTGAGGTGTTGGGGATGGGTTGGACTTGATGACCTTGAAGGTCTCTTCCAACCCAGTCATTCTGTGAATTCTGTGAATTCTGATGAGCGAGGCCACTTTGTTTGTGCCCAGCTAAACCTTTATGTGCCATTCATGTTTTATCTCAGTCATTTCTGTAAAAAGCAGGTATTGCTGTTTTCCCTTTAGACCTGAGATTTGAGAAAATTTTAAATAATTGTCTTTATTTGCTAAACAAGCTGGGAAGTTGGAATTTCAAATAACCAAAAGCTGCTTCCTTTGATTTATGTTTATTTCCCATATTCAAAAGAAAATGCACAAAACACTATAATGAAAAGATGTCCCTTTCTAATTTCTAGTGCTTCAAGCAAGTCCTTCCTGTTCCATAGCCATTCAAGTATTTAGCTATTTTTATGTTATTTGTGTGCTCTTTGGCCTTTAATGATCTTTGGCTGATGCATAGTGATGCATAATGATCTTTGACATATGCATTCCTAGAACAAATGCATAAAATCAACCCAATTTATGACCCGTTAATGTAAGCATTTTATCCTAAAGAAAGTGTGTCACATCTCATTCACCTCTGAATTTTTTTTCCAAGCCAATCACTAGAGCATTGCACACCTGAAAATGAGATAGCGTTGAAATCCATCTTGCTCTCTTCAATTAAATTCATTTTTACGGAGGATTCAATTAGTTGTAATTGCTGCTTTACGACACGCGTTTGGCAGGGGCTGGGGTGGGGAGATAATTAATCTTGATCAGGCAATGGTGCTCCAATCATTTTCCCCTGTCCCAGCCCAACCAGGGCTGTCATTAATCAGGAGCCGTCCCCGGCTCGGGGGCTCTGCCAGCGCCGTCCCTGCCCAGGCAGATGGGCCTGACAGACCAGGCTGTGTGCTGGGCTCAGGCTGCTCGCATTAAAGTCACCTCAATCCTTTGTTAGGGTGACTCTCAGCTGTGCCCCCCACTCTCAGGAGTGCTGGAGGTGCCTTCAGCATCCAAACTGGGGTTGGGGTGCTCTCCATGTGCCTGGAGTCTTCAGGAGCCCACCAGGACATTCTTTATTGTTGTAGTTGAGACAGAGACAATACAAAGCAACCCATTTCATTTCCAGAAGGCTTCAAACCCTGTTTTTATTCTACATTCTTACAAAGCCCCTAAGTTTACACTTTACTCACTGGTCATGAGAGACAAGCAAAGTCCTTCTTGGAATAAGCAGTTACAGGTTTTTCCTATTTATCCTTCTTTCTTTCATGGTTTCTATGTCAACAACCTTGACAGGGAATTCTTTCAGGGGTAAACATGGATCCTCTTGTCAAACTTCTCTGTGGCTCACAGAAGTTGGCTGTAAAACCTCTTCCACACTTTGTAACTTTAGTATTGAGTCTATCTTTTAAAATTGTTCTTCTTTTTGATTTGAGGGAGCTCACTGAAAGTTTTGTGTTTATTTTTATGCTGGATTCCAAGGGAGACATGGACAGGAGCTGTCCTTGGGTCAGGACAGCTCCTCCCTTGGTGGAGGGAAGGAAAGAGCCACTGCTTTTAGAAGTAAAGCTGAAAGCAACAAATAGGCATTATCAACTCATTTGATGCTTTTCATCAAAGACTGAAGGATGATCAAAGAGCCATGAAGGGAGGCAAAGGTTCAGGTGTGTAGTGGAGCAGCAGGAAGTCGTGACTTCATTCCAGATGAGGCCAAATGGATGCTGAGCTTGGCTTTCAAATCCCTTTTAGGGACCTTATCACCAAAGGGGTATGGGGACAGGCAAAGTGATACAGAGAGTCCATCATCAGAAGGCATGAAAAAGACACCTTATTATTAGAAATGTGCAGTTCTTAGAGAAACAATGGTGGACTAAGACCTGATTGGCCTTTAGGAATCTTCTCTCACACTATTGCTGAACTATGAATAGCACACTCTGGAGAACCATATCTATAAACAATGGTTACAGAAAGAGAGATGATAATTGTTTGAATTCTTTCCTCTAAGTTTCCCACAGCTTCTAAAACCCTGGGAGAGCTATGCCTCTCTCTGTTCAGAGGATATGGAATTACTGCAGGACCTGTCTTGGCCACAGCACTGAGCCCCCTGCAGAAAGCCCACAGTCACCTTGGTCAGGAGCAGGAGCATGTGGGAGGCAGTTTTTGGTAGTGTTCATGTCAGATGCTTTATCTTAACCTGGAGTGGGAAAACCTGGGGCTGTGGAGGTCAAAACTGGAGATGAAGTGGTGCCTCCTCCAGGCAGATGGGCAGGTTTCTGTCCAGTGTTTCTTCCATCTGATTCTCTGCTGTGGAAAGGGTAAATGGTGAAATGGTCTTTGAGTAAAACTGAGAAGTGGGGAGGACTCATTTAAAGCTTACTTTGACATTTTCCTTCCATGTTCTTTGTGTTTTGAGGGTTTTTCCAAAGAATTTCAGCACTCTGTGTGTGTGTGTATGAACACAGAGCATTTTCCAGGTAGGGCTGCCCTCCAAACACATCCAGCTGCATCCAGAGGGCAGCCAGAGCCTTTGGATGCATCTGGGGCTGCTCATCCTGATTTCTGGGTTTGCACTGAAGCTGCAGGAGTTCTCATGGGTGCAAAGGCACCCTGAGCTGTTCTACTGTAAGTACTGGAATTTAGGATGAGTATAGGGAGCACTGGGGAGCTCTTGAGTTGTGTGAATCCCATGGTCATTTTATTGTGGTTTCAACTGGTTTGTTTTAATATCAAAATTCAGGGCAGTGAAAAGTCTTATTACTGTAAATTGATAAAAGTAAACTGCCAGTTTACTTGCTGGAAAATCCTATTTCCTTTCAGTTGAGGAGCTGCTCTGTAGCTGCCCATCCCTTTCCCAGCACACACACCACTAACCCCATGTTTTGTTGTTTGGCCACAGACCTGCTGACATAGCTCCACTTGGGTTTGGGTTTGGATTCTGTGCTAGCTTGCTAATTGCATGTTATTTAACTTAGGTTTGTAAGCCTTTGCTTCCAGAAAGCAATGATGCTTCTAAAAAAATCCAACCCTGCTTTCAGCCTGTAAGTTTGAGCCTGCAGAGGAGTGGGATCACTGAAACACTGACTGTGCATGTGGAGTGATAAAGAAGTTGTTTTCTGTCTTTAAAAAGAAGCATCATACCATCTGACAGACTGATAGAGTGCACTAGAATTTAAGCCATTGAATCTACTTATCTGAAATATCTCTGTCAATTTTCCTTTTGAGAAATGATGGGATTAAGATAATAAATGCAGCTTTGCTGAATAATAGGGAAGCAGCATATGGATTGTAGGTCTTTGAATGCACTTAGCAGCATGTGTAATTCTGTGTATTTCCTGGGAAACAAAAGAGGGATGCTCATTGATCCACAGAGTCTTGTAATGTGCTGCTCCTGTGAAATGCTGGGTGAGCACAGAGGAGCAGCACTGGTGGGCAGGGGAATATTCATTGTTTGGGAGGGGATGGATGGAAACAAGTTGGGAGTCATGTGAATGCTGAACTGGCAATGCTGATGGTTCTGGAGAGCTGCAGGAACGAGTGGCTTTGTCATGGCAGGTGATGGATGAGCCCTGGCGGTGCAGGCTGGGCTCCTGCTGCCTGTGGATCTCCTGCCCACCCCCCTGTTCTGTCCCTGTGGGATGCAGAGTGCAGGGAGCTGCTCCAGCTGCAGACGTGCCCCAGCTCCCACTCTGAGCTGGGCACGTAGGGGCTGCTGATGGCAAGGTGAGAAACAAACCTTTGGCCTAAAAAGCAGGGGAAAAGTGGAGGGGAATGTGTCCCTGAGCCAGCCCTGAGTGCCAGCAGGAGCTGTCACAGTGTGCAGCTTCAACACACCTGCAGCACCTGCAGCAACAGGAACAGGCTGAGTTTCAGGTGATGCTGTGGTGAGTCTGCCTTGGGGTGGGATGGGATGGGATGGGATGGGATGGGATGGGATGGGATGGGATGGGATGGGATGGGATGTGGCCAGGCTGGGGTGTGTTCATGGTGTGCTCACCTTGGGGAGGGTTCATTCTCCCCTGCATCACTTGCACAGAGCTGCTGGGAGCTGGTCTTGGAGGACAGTGGTAGAGCTGCTGAAAGGACACGTGAGATTCAAACACAGGTTACACCTGCAGGTCAGGGTTACTCCCCAGCCTTTGTTTTCTGTTGTTTTTCAGCAGGGTGGTCTCCAATGCCATGGGAGGATACCTGGGGGCCTGGGATGTTTGTGGTCCTGGGTGGGTCCTGCTGTGGGGAATTGTGCAGGTTGTCTCTCTGGGCTGTTGGCTGGGATTTTGCTCATCCAGAGAAGAGCAGTTTGCCTAACTCAGGTACTCCCAGTGCTCCATTTACAGCCGTCAGGGAACCTTTCACATCATGTGAAAGTGCTTTTGGGATTTGTGGCTCTCACAAGCATCACTTTCTGTGCAGATGATGCACAAACAAAAAGGGAAAGCTGCTGCTGGCCAGGGACACCAGTGAGGCCTCCTGGTGGAGAGCAAGTTTGTCCAACCATGTTGTTGAACAAGACGTTTTCAAACAGTTCAGCTCTCAGATTACATTAGCAGGCTGGACCTTGGCCTCACAGGGGATTAAACATAGATCTGGAAGCTTTAATGTCTTCAAACTGAGTTATATACAATTGGCTGCTGCTATCACAATGCTCCTTCTCTTCCTTCTTTGGAAAACCCCAATTCCCATGCTGCATGTATGGGTTGGTTTTGTTTTCAGGGTTCTAAATTTGAGCTGCAAATAGTAGTGAAGCTTGTTAATAAACATCTGATCTTTGTGTAACTCTGGGAATAAGTGCAATTTAAATGATGGGCTTCACTTCTAACAAAGCCAAAACCACATCACTGCAATATTTTAATATGAAATCAGTTCCTCTGGCAAGATAGCACCTTGAAAAACAATGCTGAGTAGATGTTCAGCAGATAATAAATTCTAAACTGCTTCTTGTCACTGGAGTAGGTCCCTGATAAAGTTATTTTTCTTCCCAGAGTTCAGGGCTTGGGGGCTTGCAGATCCTTTGGAAAACCCAGCAGAAGTCTGGGCTGCATGAACACCAGGCAGTCACAGCAGTGAAATCCTAAACATCAGGGCCATTAACCTCTAGGTGTTGTTGTTGGAGTTAATTTAGCTCATGGCAGTTTTTGGAATTTAATTTTTCAAGGAACATTCTCACTATACAGGGTGTGTGTTACTACAAAACAGAAATTACAGCATTTCTGCTTCTGCAGGTCCCCCCACTGTTACTCCTGCAGACTGCTCTAGGAATGCAGGTCCCAAGTTTGCAAGCACAAATGGCTTTTATTTAATGTAATTCTGTTGCCCCTGCACAGAAATTCAATTTCACTTTTGTGCAGTGTTCTGAAATTAAGGAAGCCAGCTGAGCCTTGCTAGTCTGGCTATTTCCTCCTGGCTTTCAGGGTCATGTTGGGCTTTGTTTCCTGGACATTGTTTTTCTTACAGATCTAAAATCTCTTTGATATGCTGCGATTGTATTTTGATTTGGAAAGCATGCTGTAAAAATGAGTGTTTGGGCACACTTCTGTGTGAGTGACCTGGGCAAACAAGCTGTGCTCTGAGGACAGGCAGGAGCTGCTTTCCATTTCCAGTGCTGGGAGCACTTCAGACCCAGCCAGGGGTCCAGCACATTCCCAGCTTTGGGAATGCAATTCACTTCAGCCCCCAGCAAGGAAAGCTTTTTATTTCTAAGAGCAGCATTAAGCACGTGTTTAAATACTTCCTTGTCTAAATGGTTCATTAAAATATTTGGAACAAAATGTATGAGAAAACGAGAGGCAGGAATTCCATGGTATCCTTTAAAGCCCTTCCCTCTGAAAACTGCCTTTCCATAGGTGAGCAGTGCCAGCTCTTTAAGCACAGCTATTAAATTGTCTGTCCAGCAGAAAGGCTGAATTGGAGGTGTATTTTCAGGTTGTGTCCAATGACTGCTACCAATGGAGCGCTGATTCCCTCTGCCCCGCTCACCTACAGGAGAGGGGCAGGACAATCCTGCGGGATCCTTTGGAGCGGGGCTGTTCCACTTTTACATCTGCACCGAGGCAGCTTTGCTGAACTGGATGTGCTGGTGCAGCTGCCAGAGCCATTGCAACTTCCCTGGGGGCTCCTGCCTGTGCCCCAGCCCTGCTGTGTCCCTGCAGGCTGGCCCAGGGTGGCCCAGGGTGGCCCAGGGACGCTGGCCCGGCGGGGAGGGCAAGCGAGCACCGCAGTGTCCATGGCTGGCAGAGGCTCCTGGCAGTGCCAAGGCCTGGCCAGGAGGAAGGCAGGAGTGCCCTGGGCCCCTGGCAGTGCCAAGGCCAGGCCAGGAGGAAGGCAGGAGTGCCCTGGGCCCCTGGCAGTGCCAAAGCCAGAGCCAGGAGGAAGGCAGGAGTGCCCTGGGAACCTGGCAGTGCCAAAGCCAGAGCCAGGAGGAAGGCAGGAGTGCCCTGGGAGCCTGGCAGAGCCAAGGCCAGGCCAGGAGGAAGGCAGGAGTGCCCTGGGCCCCTGGCAGTGCCACGGCCAGGCCAGGAGGAAGGCAGGAGTGCCCTGGGAACCTGGCAGTGCCAAAGCCAGAGCCAGGAGGAAGGCAGGAGTGCCCTGGGAGCCTGGCAGAGCCAAGGCCAGGCCAGGAGGAAGGCAGGAGTGCCCTGGGCCCCTGGCAGTGCCAAAGCCAGGGCCAGGAGGAAGGCAGGAGTGCCCTGGGAGCCTGGCAGTGCAAAGCCAGGGCCAGGAGGAAGGCAGGAGTGCCCTGGGAACCTGGCAGTGCCAAAGCCAGAGCCAGGAGGAAGGCAGGAGTGCCCTGGGAGCCTGGCAGAGCCAAGGCCAGGCCAGGAGGAAGGCAGGAGTGCCCTGGGAGCCTGGCAGAGCCAAGGCCAGGCCAGGAGGAAGGCAGGAGTGCCCTGGGCCCCTGGCAGTGCAAAGCCAGGGCCAGGAGGAAGGCAGGAGTGCCCTGGGCCCCGGCAGTGCCAAGGCCAGGCCAGGAGGAAGGCAGGAGTGCCCTGGGAGCCTGGCAGTGCAAAGCCAGGGCCAGGAGGAAGGCAGGAGTGCCCTGGGCCCCTGGCAGTGCCAAGGCCTGGCCAGGAGGAAGGCAGGAGTGCCCTGGGAGCCTGGCAGTGCCAAGGCCTGGCCAGGAGGAAGGCAGGAGTGCCCTGGGAGCCTGGCAGTGCCAAGGCCTGGCCAGGAGGAAGGCAGGAGTGCCCTGGGAGCCTGGCAATGCCAAGGCCTGGCCAGGAGGAAGGCAGGAGTGCCCTGGGAGCCTTGCAGTGCCAAGGCCAGGCCAGGAGGAAGGCAGGAGTGCCCTGGGAGCCTGGCAGTGCCAAGGCCAGGCCAGGAGGAAGGCAGGAGTGCCCTGGAGCCTGGCAGTGCCTGGGCTGGCTGCCATTGTTAATGTGGATTAATTACTGCAGGCCATGGCTGCGGGTCTGGTGAAGGCCGCTCCAGCCAGAGCGACGTCGCTGCGGGGCTCCCTCAGATCCCTGCGAGCTCTGGGAGGAGACCAGGCCCTTCAGCAGCTTCTGCTCCTGGTACCCCAGTGAGAATTGCCCTCAGTTTGCTCCTTCAGAGCCTTTGCTGGGGGGGTCAGGTGAAGGAGTGTGACAGGAGCCAGGCTGCCAGGCCCTGGGTCCCTTGAGCTCAGGGCCTGTGGGGTTTTTTGGGAATGAGCCTCCCAGATCTCTGCCAAGGGACATGAAGGGATGATTTTCTTTGAATGGCTGGATTATCATTTCAGTTTTGTTTCTGGGGGATGGGGTGTCCTGGCTGAGGATGATCCTCCTTTCTGCCTGTTGGGATTGGATGCTTTGGGCTTTCCTTCCAAATGGAGCACTGACCCTGGGGTCCATGCTGTGCCAGACCATCCTCAAGCAAGGCTGAAGATTTCCATTTAGTGAAGCTGCACCTTGGAGTACAAAGAAATAGTTTAGTCCTCCTTTGTATGTGAGCATGTGGAGCATCACAGCACCAGCCTGCAGCGAGCAGGTTTCCCTTTCTTCCGTGAGCTGCCAGCTCCTGGGAAGAAACTGTGCCAAGCAGCAGCAATTATTCGCTGAGCAACACCCCAGACAGGGTCTTAAATATTTAATGTGTTATTCTGCATTCCTTCCCTCAGTGTGAGAGGGATGCAGTGCTGCAAGCACCGAGGCTCTGACAGAGCTCAGAGCTGCCTTTTCCTCTCACACCCCTCTGAGCTGCTGTCTGCAGACAGCATATCTTTGTACTCTGATGCTCCAAGTGAATCTCCCTTCTTAGCCAAAAGATGATATATTTAAGCAGTCTTTATTTGGGATCAAGCTGGGGGTTTGCTTCAACTGCAATTATTTCATCTGTCACCACTGTGCGTTTCCGTGCCAGAAGAATATCTTGGCTTTTCTCAAATTGGATATTTTTCTGGCTGCTTGCACGATGTGTGCTTGTGCTGTGTGGTTATTTGTAGGCTCTGCCAGCAGTAAGGGAGTAGTGCTGGGGTCTCCTCTGTCCTCTGGTGAGCAGCTAATGAAGCAGTTGCAGCCATCTGCACTGATGGGAAGGGACTTTGCTGCCCCAGCTCAGCATTATCCAAGCAAATTGAGCCCGGAGGGTGGGGCTGCCCAGGGGACCCTGAGGAGGGCAGGCAGCTGGGCTGAGCCACCTGAGTGGGGACTCCCCCAGGATTATCCCCTCAGCCCAGCAAAAGCCTCCTCAGAACTTTGCCCTCCACCATGAGGTGTAAACCCAAGGCTGAAGTGTGGGCACGGGGCTGGGCTGTGCAGTGACTGTCCCTGTTCATCCACCTCAGCCAGGGCACAGTTCTGGGTGGCTCTGACACACTGGAGCTTGCTGCAGTCACAGGGACATCTTCCAAAGCCTCAGTGGTTCCCACTGTCACTGCTGCACACGGAGAGGCAGGAGCTGGAGGGCTCTGTAGCAGTCCCAGATCAGTAACACTCCTTGTCTGCTGTCACTGCTGAGCTAAACACCTCTGGAGGTTTTCACTTCTGCAGTGTTCATTCCCTACCCTCTCTATGTCACACAATATAAGGAGCTCCATCTTGGATTATTTCCAAAATAATCTGCAGTTATACTGATTTTTGTGTTTACAAAAACCAGGTTCTTTCATCACAACAAAAGCAAAATAAACCAGAGCTTTGGATCATGGCTCAAGATGCCAAGAGCTAATTGTGTGTTTCCCTTCAATCTGCTAAACCATTGTGGAATAAGGTCTTTTAGACACCCAGTTGCTGGGAATGCTCTCTGCTCACCACACAGTGCCAACAACAAGAGCTGGAGCCTGTGGCCTTGTTTTGTGCTCCAGGACAGAACTCTTGACTAGAATTGTGTTTATAGTTTTTGTCTGTGGATACCCAAAGCCTACTATCTGGATTTTAGACCAATGGCTTCTTGGAAATATTTGTATTTTCTTCTGCATGATGCACTGCAGAAGTGGGCTGGTCAATATTCCTGTGCTGATGGGCATAGATGGAAGCTCTGGGCAAGCTCCTCACCCAGGAGCTGAGGATATCCATACTTTGGATAATCCTTTTAGCCTTGACAGCAGTTGTTACTACCAACAATTGCACACATTCTTCAGGTTCCAGGCTGACCACGTTAGCAGTGAATAATCCCTGTTTGTGCCCAGTTTAGTTCCAGTTCATGCTACCATTCCTCTGCCTTTCCCTGAAATGCCAGGAATGTGCATGGTTCAGCTGAGTCACAGCGGAACTGGGGCAGATTCCTCCACTGCACACCTGGAAGGACCTTGCAAACTCCATGGAAACCAACTGGAGATACAAAACAGCCCCCAGGGTGGTTTGGAGCATTCCCTGAGAATTCCAGGCAGTTCTGCAGTCTGTGCTCTGTCTCAGCTCAATTTTCACTCAAAGCCTTGGGCACAGTTCTGCAGTTAATGTACTTTGGGAATTTTTAAAATTATCTTTATTAATACCAATGGAAATTATACATATATAGATGAGTCTATTATATTTAACAATACCTTTTTAATGGCTTCATCATTAGATATTGTCTGTGCTTCTTTCTGGGCTACAAATGCCCTGAGCCAGTGCTCATTAGGAATAAACAGGAATGTCAGACCTTCCAGCTCACTTTGTTCACAGCAGTGCAGTATTTTATTTTCCTGTCCAGTCAATTTGTTAAAAAGCAGAACAAAACTAACAAACCTTATTTTGAAGTAACCTAAATGAGATATATTTTTATCATCCCTGAAGTGACCCCGTGTGCAATGAGATGTTTGGTTTGCTGCAGCTTTAATGACATTGTGTTCAGAATCTGGGTTATTTTTATGTTTTTAATTAATTTTCCATCTTTGAGCAGTTTGGAAAGAAACCAAAAGACTTAAATGGGATTTTAGCTGGAAAGAAAGAAGGGGAGTGATGATGTGATTATACTATTCTGTAAATTCAATAAGAATTAACTAACTTTCTGTACCCTAAATCCAGATCTTTTGGTAGAATTTAAATTTGATTTCTCCTGTTTCTACAGGGGGGGTTTGTGGCCACTAGATGTTGGTTTTCATGTTGTCAGACTGCTCCTGAGATTTTCCACAGCCAGGCTGAGTCTGGGCTGGGTGGCCAGGTAAAAAGGCTGGGCTATAACAACTGTGGGGGTGTAGCCCTCCTGTGTGGGGCTTGTTTTCCATCTTCCTCCCCACAGTGTGGGGATCTGTCTCATCCAGGGAGTTTCTCCACATCAGCTCCAGAAGCTTCTCCTGTCTTTGCCACTGTTCCTATATCTGATCTTCACCTAAAACAACCATATAGAAGTTGCACCAGGGGAGGTTTAGGTTGGATATTAGGAAATATTTCTTCTCTGAAAGGGTAGACAAGCAGTGGCCCAGGCTGCCCAGGGCAGTGCTGGGATCAGCACCCTTGGAAGTGCTCAGAAAACATCTGGATGTGCTGAGGGGATGTGGTGGGATGGATCTGGCAGTGTCAGGGGAACAGAGTCATCCTGGAGGGCTTTCCCAGCCTTGATGAGCCTGTGGCTTGTGACCCTAAGAGGGGTATTTTTCCTGAAAGCTGTGCTCTCAGGTGTATATGTATATATATTTATATATATTAATATAGAAATATATTATATAGTATTCACTAATGTATAATAATATATTACATATAATACATTATTTATTGTATATTAAAATACATTATTTATATATTAATATATTATTTTTATATATTAAAATAGGTGTCTTTATAAACAGAAATACACGTGCCTCTCCTGACTGAGGGTTTGGGTGCTGGGGAGTACCTGGGATGCCTGACTTCAGAAAGGAGAGCCAGGATTCCTAATGAAGCTGTAATCCTGCTCCTGGGGATTGTGCAAGGAGTCCCCAGGTCAGGAGAGCTCAGTGTCACCAGGGCTGTGCTGGGGCTGGGGCTAATCACTGCTAATTAGCATTTCCTCAGTATGCACAGCACACCCCTGCTGCACAAAGACACTGTCTGAGAAACATTTATTCATAGCACCAAGGGCCAAAACTGCTCCCAGCAGATTTTTTCTGCAAGTCTGGGTTAAAAACAAGGCAAAGCCCCACTGAGTGAGCAGGCTGGCACCTCCACAGCACACAGAGGGAAGCAGGAAACTGAATTATAAGTGAATGAAGTTCACCCTTTTCCATGGTTAAACCAACACCCAGCCACAAGGTTGGCATATGTGAGCCACCCCCTCAAAATTCAGCACCATTCACAGACCCTGAGCTGGGGAAGCAAACAAGTTGCAGGGTGGCAGAAGCTCCCCAAATCTATTTTCATGCTTTAGTGCTTTAGTTAAAAGCTATTTGGACAATATGGTTTGTTTCCATTTCTGTACAGCTAATTCTTGCTGCTTTTGTGGCCTCCTCCCTTCACACCACCCTGTTTATTTCTGTAAACAAATTAGGAATCTTGGCATTCAAAGTAAAGATTTGCCATTGATCTATGAATGGCCACTGTAAATATAATTAATGCAATTCTAATGTGAATTTTATGAACCTCCACAGACTGTACATGTTTATGGCTCTGTGAGCAAAGGCCTTTTGTGTAAGGGATAGAAATGGATGAGTGTAAGTAACCAATTAAAAATTATGGGGCTTTGGCTTATATTTCATTACAGCCTGTGAAAAAAACTGGCTTCACCCTCAAAATATAACTCCATGTTACATATATATAATGTTGTTATAATAAACCTGGAGTCATGCTCAGAGAGAGTAAGGGTGGTTACACCACACTGCATGTTAAATATTGCTGCTCAAAAGTCAGCATAATTAGAGGACTTCTTCAGTTCCTACAATTACCTGAACTCTGTGCTGCAATAATTCTGCAGGACAACTCCACAGGTGCCTTTTTGGGTAGAGAGCAAAAAGCCCCTGAGTGTAAAAGTCACTCAGATACAGAAGGATGGAGTGCTTTTAGAATATTGAAAATTGATCAGATTGTGGCTTATTCAGACCAATGTTTTTCTAATTCCTTCTTCTCGAATCTAGGAAAGGGTGATGGTTTTGTTGGTTGGGTATTTTTATTTACTCTCATGTTTAATGGCATGCTAAGTACTCTGAAATGCCAGTAATAAGGAAGAGAATGTAAAGTCATTGATATTTAAGGACATAGAATTTTTGACTAGTTCATGCTTTAATTTGATTTATACTTTAATCTTTATAATTTTATTCTTTTGCTGTCACCTCAGGACTTCACTGGAAACAGGAAGCAGCGTCTCAACCGACCCACTCAGGTACTGTAGCAATCATAGCTGCTAGCTGTAGGTCTGAGCTGACAGAAATGCCCTGTTCTGCACCAGCTGCTCATCTCACAGCTTCACCTTGCCCTGCCCAGCCAGGTACTGACCTGATGGCTGGATATTCCTAAGAGTGGATAATTTGCTCTTTTCTGGCATTTCCACTTGAAATTCAGTTCTGGCTTCCAAGCCTGGGTTTGTTCTGGGAGGAGCACCAAGGGGAGGGACAGAAGGCGTGTCTGTGCACAAACCACCTCTCTGTCAGGTTTTTACAACCTTCATGCTGCCCATATCTGACCTGTCCTGTCCTGGGAGGTGTGTGCTGCCTTGGGGACAGTTGTGTGGAGATGTCGCTGGTGTTTCTGTTGCTCAGCATTCTGATAAAAGCACCCACCCTTCAGGGAGCTCTGTCACAGGAGGCACTGCCAGAACTGGGGTTTTACTTTGATCACTCCATTTAGAAAGAAATGTTTGGCCCTGTTAACACTGCATATCAAATGGGTACTTTGCATCTTTTATTCTCATCCCTACACACTGAAAAGTGCATCAAAGGCACAGAATTCCTTTGATAAAGCTGGGGCAGGGTCCCTCCCTCAAATCAGCAGCTGGTTTGGTACAAGTCTTCCTTTGGAGATGCTCTGGGTTGAGGATGTGACTTTTTCCCACATGATGTCATTTGAACCTTGCTTGAACACAACAGTGGGAGCTGCTCTGTTTAACCTTATTCAAATTAAGGCCCCTCTGTAATTAATCTTCCATTCTTACCCAATGTAAAGTCTTCTGAAAGTGAAGCATTTGCCTTGTTGCCATTTCCTAGCAGCCTCCCCCTCTGCTGTGATATTCCCTTTGTCCTCCCACAGCAGCACTGGACCACGTTCAGTCCCCACTGTACTTCTGTCCCATTGCCAGTGTGAAGGGAACACTGGGCCTTTGTCTGGCAGGACAATGCAGGAAAAATCCCAACTTGCCCCTGCTCTGCTCCTCTGCAAATCTGTTTCAACAAGAGCACCGTGTTGCTGGGGTGTGATTTACCAGAGCCGGGTATTGCTGCCACCTTTATTGCAGGCTGGAAATAGATTTTATTACAATGGTTTTTCTTTCATGGAATATTTTTTTCCATGGGAGGAGGCTATCAGTGAGGAATTAGATGCATGCAGTGAATCCTTCTGAATGTTGAGGCCTGGGCTGAAATAATACCTGGTGGTGACCAGACAAGGATGTAAAAATGCCACTCTAACTACAAATTGAATAGTTTTGTGAAGTTTTAAAAATCTGGAGTGAAACAATCACAGAGGAGAAACTGAAGAAAACTGTTGAGATTTTATCAGATAAAACTGAGAATTTTTCTTAGTGTTAAATAGTTATAGAGGGAAGAGCACGTGATACCCAGTCCACTTCAGCAGGTCAAATAAGCCTGCTCTGGAGCTGTAATTAGACAGCATTAAGGCCATTATTTATTAAGTACAATGAAAGATAATGGAAGGCTTCTTGTTCCTGGATGTGTTCTCATGAGCCTGTTGAGCAAATTGGCCTTTGAACAGCCCAGAAAATGGGATGTACCAATTAACATGGCCCCATGTCCTGTCAGGTATTTCCTAGTCAAGGTACTCTTTCTGCATTTTACCTGCTCACAGATTTCCTGTTCCCATCACAAGGGACATTTCCCCTCAGTGAACCACTCATTGCTGGAAAGAGTAAAGGTTAATGTGAATATCTTGCTTCTGTCCATTATAAAGAGGAGAACATGTAAAAATTGGCATATTATATCTGTGTATATGTTGGTTGGCATAATTTCTTTCATAGCCTGCACAGGATTTATTCTGGATATTTTGAGTTGGCCTCTGTCAGCTTTCAGCTGGCATCTAAAAATATTTTGTTTCCTAGTATCTAAATTTTAACGTGGCCCTTCTGGAGGGGTGAATTGCCAGGCCTGTTCCAAATTAGCTGGAAATTTAAATGTTTGAGCTCTGCAGATATTTGGGGCGGATTTGTCATCTTCTGTAGCAAATTGATCAGCAGTGGTTGTGTGAGCCCAGGGAACAGATGTGCAGAAGGGACAGTCGGGATTAAGGGAATTAAGGGAACAGCAAAGTTCTTCCTACCCTTCTGCATGGGTACTTTGGCAGCTGAGTGGCTTAATAACCAAAACTAAAGGGTGGGATCAAATGGTGATTAGAATTCATCTGTGGGAGAGTGCAGAACTTTGAGAGCTGTCTGCAGCCAAAGAACTTTGTTTAGAGTTTCTGGAAGGTTTCTAGGCAGCAGAGCTGCCCTTCAAGTCAATATGGAAGGAAGAGACCTGAATTTATGTCCTGACTCTCTGGGCATCTCTGCAGAGCTTGTCACCAGCACCTTGGGCTGTCAGAGGGTGTCCCCAAGCCCGAGGGGTTGTGTGAGCTCTTCCACCTGCCCTGGTGGGGCAGGGATGCTCCAGGAGTGGTACCCAGGAATGCCTGCAAGGGTCAGGGAGGGACATCTGCTTTGCCAGAGCCTTGAACACCAACATTTGGCTTATTCTTTGTGCAGCCCAGGAATAACCCCCCAGCTTTGACATGGAGGCCACTTAGTGCACTTTTCTTTGTGTGCTGTGGTGTCCTGTGAGCAGCAAGGCCTTCCAACCTTCCAGGAGGAACTTCAGCATCTCTTTGCTAGCCCAAACCCTTGGTTTGTAGCCCTGCTCTGTACTCGCCCCATTTTTATTGTGGTGTGTGCAGGGTATCATGGATGAATATGGGATCCACACTGGCTGGGTCCCGTGGGATTCCTGAACTCCACAATACACAAGTGGCTACCATGAATTTTTGTGTGTGGCCAGTCGAGTGTTTCACCCTGGAGTCTTGAAAGACTTGTGGAAAATAATTGAACTACTGCAATTTCTGTGCTCCACCTAAATAGGGGGATATGCTGTTTATCTGGGGAAGTGAAATATTTTTCAGGATTGTTCCTGGCATATCACTCTAAAAGTTGAACTAAGTAAATAACAGCAGTTCAATATTAGTACTTTGTGAAAGATTGTCACCAGACAAGTCAATTTTCCTGCTCTGCCCAACTTTTGAAAGCAGTACCCCAGGAACTCCAGCAGGCACTGGTGTCGTGCTGGGGTTATTTTATCCCTCAGTGGATTGTTTTCCTTCAGCCTCAGAGCTCCAGGGGTTGGCAAGAAAACCACCCCTAAAAAAAGGAGGTGGTGCAATGTTCGATTTCCACTTGGCCCTTTTTTAGGGGCTGTTTTTGAAAGACTTGTCAGAGGCTGAACTCTGAGTGAAATTCTCAGCAAACTGCTTACAGCTCCAGTGCTGGAGCTGCAGCACATCCAAAAATCCCTGCTTGTCTTAGGCCTGGGAATTCCGAGTCAAAGGTTTCGGTAAATGCCTTTCTGAAAGAACCAGTTCTACATCCCGGCAGAGCGTGAGGTGAAGCTTAATTTCCTTTGTTGTTTTCTTCTGGAAGACAAGTGAAAATGAAGAACGTGTTGAGAGCGTGGGGCTTTTCATTTGCAAAAGTCCTCATTAGCATTTTCTCTGCGGGGTGGGATAATCGGGGCTGGATGCTGTCAGGAAATCCATGGGTACATGGCTCCTATGCTCCAGCCCACTGCTTAGAAATAGATAATTAGGGTGATAAATAGGATTTTTTTTTTCTGGAAAGGATATGATGCTGAGAAAGAAATTGCTTTGCAATGTGAACAGACAAAGGGGAAGTTTCCTGAAAAGTCTCATTTCAGGATCGAGTCTTTGGCTGGCGTCTCCTGAGCTTACTTGTCTTGGGCTGGCTTTCCTCTTTTTCCTTGATCCTGGGAATAGCTGACCTTGATTATGGGATGTAGCCATTTTTTTTCTTCCTTTTTTCCTTCTTTTTTTCTTGGAATGTAAAAAAATCCAGACACAAAAAATGTTACAACAGGGAAAACTCAATTTCTTTTCTTCTTTCATTTTTTTTCTTTTTTTTTTTTTCTTGTGCTGTTTTTTTTGTGGAAACAAAGGAAAAAGGATTTCCCATTGCCATCTTGGCAGTACCAAACCCAGGGCAGGAGGCAGTGCCAGGAAGTTGGGGCTCCCCAGCAGCCACTGGGTCTCCAGGGCTTTCCCTCAGTTCCTCTTTAGATAAAACCACCCTGGAGAACAGGGGATGAAAAGCTGGGATGAAAGAGTTTTGATAAGAAAATCTAAATATCCTCACCGTGATGGCATCAGTGACTTGAAAATTGCCAAGCTAATGAAGCCCAAGGGAATATGAGTCCAGGATGATAAATGGGCTTGGATTTGGGCAGTGTTTTGTGTTGTTGGGGGGATGTTGCTTCTCACAGATAACCAGTTGTGTTTGCTTAGGAGTCACCAGCTCTGGTGCAGCTCTGAAAGAAATCCCAGCAAATAAGTGCAGGCAGCACAAGGAAAGGACAGAAAGGGTACTTGAAAGAGAATCTTCACAAGAAAATATTTTTTGAAAGGCTCCAGTCAAACATATTTTTTCACTCCAAGTTGCTTTTCTCATGATCTGGTCATTCCCACCACCTGCCATGTCCTGTATAAGGTGTTTTTAGGGAAATACCACACAAAGTGTGACCCTGTTTAAGCATAACCCCCTGATTTCTTTGCCGCCTAAAGAAACTGCCAGTTCTTACATATATTTATCATTTCATTTAATTAAACTTACACAAGGCAATTTTCTAAGAAGATTCAAGGCACTTCTGTAACTGCACAGTGACAATGAGGAAAACCAGAACCCCTAAATATAGCCTATATAGATCCCTAAATATAGCTTATTATCCAGGCACTTGGGGAACTAGATAGGTCCACATGGAAAAGAGCCTCAGGTTGAGGCTTAGGGCTTGGTTTTCTCTGCATATTTTTGAAACAGCATTAAAATTCTTGTGGCATTTTAGGGATGGGATTGTGGGGGTGTTTTATGGTTTGTTTGGGTTTTTTTGTTTGGTTGGTTGTTTATTGGTTTTGTTTTAAACACTTGTCCAAGTGCCAGAGTGGTTTTGAAGCATTTTGTCAGATTCTGCCTTTGGTTTTGTTGTTGTGACTGTTGAATTCTCAAGTCCCTGTGTACCTGTTTGACAGCAGTGCAAGCTGTAGCCTAAATGTTTCCTGTGAGGGATTTTCAGAAGTGAAACAGAATCAGAAACAGCCAAATTGTAGCTGCTGGAAGAGTAAACTTAGAGCAAACTGCACACAAGCATTGGTCTCCCTCAGGACACTTCTTATTTAACAACAGCAACAATTTAATGGTTTTTTTAAAGATAAATTGCTGTTGAATTTCTTGTGTGCCAGTCCTGTGTGTTGCAATGGAGCAGTTCTGTGCTGTTGTTAACTCAGAGTATCCTGTGAGCCTGGAGAAGGGGAGGGATGGGCACAGATCTGGTTTCTGACCAGTGACAGCACCCAGGGAAGGGCTGGAGCTCTGTCAGGGGAGGGTTAGGGTGGAGCTCAGGGAAAGGTTCTACCCCAGAGGGTGCTGGCAGTGCCCAGGCTGCCCAGGGGATGGGCACGGCCCGAGGCTGCCAGAGCTCCAGGAACAGCCAGCACTGCCAGGGGTGCCCAGGGTGGGATTGTTGGGGGGTCTGTGCAGGGCCAGGAGCTGGATCAATGATCCTGGTGTGTCTCTTCCATCCCAGGAGATTTATAGAACCCCAGGCTGCTGTGAGTTGGGAGGAACCTTGAAGCCCAGCCCTTAAAGCCACCTCCCACTATTCCAGGTGGCTCCCAGCCCTGTCCAGCCTGGCCTTGGGCACTGCCAGGGATCCAGGGGCAGCCCCAGCTGCTCTGGGCATCCTGTGCCAGGGCCTGCCCACCCTCACAGGAGGAATTCCCACCTAATCTCTAATCTAAACCTGCCCTGTGTGACTCCATTCCAGGATTCTCACCCGTGGCAGTTCACGTTGGGATAGAGAGGAAAGAAGGAGGAGGAGAAGGAGGAGGAGGAGGAGGAGGAGGGGAGGGGAGGGAGTTGGTAGAATTGGGCCATGGTAAAATATAGACATTTTTTAAGATTTGTGCTCCTGTCTTCTCAGAACAAAAGCAACCCGCGTTTCTCGTGCCCGGCCGAGGTTTCGGTAGCAAACGCTGCTGTTCTGCCATCCCCAGCCCGGGCAGTCCCAGCCTGCGGCTCGGGGGTGGCTCCGGAGCGGCTGCGGCTGCCGGGATCCCCCGGGATGCTCGGCCGGGATTCCCCGGAGGGGCTGGCCGTCCCCGCCGGCAGGCTGCCTGTCTGTCCGCCTGGCTCTCTGTCCGCTTGTCCTTCTGTCCGTCCGTCCGTGCCCGCGCCCCGGGGGCTGTCCCGCTGCCGCCCCGCGCTTCGGGGTTGGTTCATCCTCCCCCTGCGCTCCCTGGCAAAGCGCGTTGGGAACCAGATAAGCACAATCTGGTGTGCGAGCGGGAGGGTCTGAGCTCCTGCCTGCCTTCTTTTCTTTCTTTTTTTTTTTTTTTTCCTCTTCTTCTGCTTTTTTCCTTTTTTCCGCTCCTTTCCCCTCCCCTCACGAGAAGCCCCCAGCTCCCGAGGTGCCGCAGACAATGGAGCTGATGTGCTGGTACAGGAGGAGCTGATTAACGGGGGGGGAAAGGGGAAAAACAGGGAAAAGGGCAAACGCCTGCAGCCCCGTGTGCTGAGATCACAGCTCTGCTCTGGGTACCGGGCAGTGGTGTCACAGCCCATCGAGATAATTGCCTGCATTTGCCGAAGTTCTGGGAGCTCTAAGGATGCTTTCCAAGGCTCCATCAAAGCCCGCAGCTGGGATTTCTCCACGCTGTTAGTCCGGGGGGCTCTCAGAACGGCCTAAACCAGCCGAAAGCAGAAGTGGGATTTCTGTGTAACACCAGTGATCCCGGTAGGACTGGGGGCTGTGGGAGAGAGCCAAGCGGCGAGCGGGATCACAGAGCGCCCATGCATTCGTGTCCTTTGTGCGCCCGGCTCTTTGTACGAGCGGGGCACGGGGGCTGCAGGTGCTGAGCGGCTGCGGGGCTGCCCCGGCTCGGGCGATGCCGCAGCCCCGCCATGGGGCACGGACACCCGGCTGCTCAGCGCGCCTGACTCATTCAAAGCCCAACAAAAAAGTCTTGTGTCGCTAAAAGCCCGCTGCAGACCGCGGTGGCGGCGGCAGGAGTGCTGGAAAATGCTGAAGTTAAAGGCCTTCTGCTTGGATTACTGGCAGTTTTTATGTCTCCAGCCTCTCCATGGTTTCTATAAAAGGTAAGAAAACGTTAACTCTGCAATGCTCTTCAGCACATGATGCCACCAGGGATTTTCCTCGCTGTTGTGCTCCCTGGGAGAAGGGAGAAGGGAGTGGTAGGCAATTAATGAGAACTTGTGACAAAGATTGTAAAGCTGCTTCTTTCTTTCTTTTTTTTTTTTCTTTTTTCTTTATTGCTTTAATTATCAGCTGCTGTTGTCTCTGTGCATTTAGATGTGAAGGTGAGGGTGCTGTTTGGTTTTAACCTCTACTTTAGGTCACATCACCTAAGACTCAGGACTTTTTCTTCCCTGCTGTTTTATCCTTAGGCACAGTGGCTCGTGCTGGAGTGTCCACACTGTACATGACACTGGCAGATTAATTGAAATGTCACGGGCATTTATGGAACGCAGAGAAGACCCTTTATTTCCCTGAGATATTTAGCAATATAATAGTTCATCTTTCCTCTCCCTCCCAGCACAAAGTGCACATCAGAGTCATTCAGAGCAGTGGGCACTTCACTTAGACAGGTCTGACACCCAGCTTAAATGATTGATGGTGAATGGTGATCCTAAAGAATAGGTCTGGGTGTCAGATGCATTGAGCTTGCCTATTTAATGGAACAGCAAAATAAGCAATTCCATTTAACATGTCCCTGAACTTACCCTGATGCTTTTTAATCTACACTTCGTTTTCCTTGCTCCTGATTTATGGTGCTGAGCAGAGGGAATTGGATGGGTTTGAATTTGCTGGGGGGAAAGTGGGGATCCCTTTGCTGTGAACAAAACCCGGGCGATTCTCTAAAACAGGATTCCGTTCTCCTTACGTACACTTTCTGCCCTGGCTACCTATTGTCAGCCTACAGAAAGTGCTTTGTACTAAATGCTAATTGCAGTTGAATTTTTCATGCAGTGACTGAAGGCTGGAAAAGGGAACTGTTCCAATCTTTTTCAAGGTTTCGGGGGTGCCCCGCACTTTCTGCATTGAGTAACATGGGACCCTCATCTGTGACCATTGGCTTGTGAAGTTTCAAAAGATAGCTTTATTCTCCTCTCCTTGGAGTTTTGCACAGATTCCACTGCCAAGCCAAAAAATTCCCAACCTAGCCCGAGCCCATTGTGATGTTTTCCTTGCTGAGAAACCATATAAAATAATAGAAATGGAGCCAGACTGTTTTGACACAAATAAATACTGAACTCGAGCTTTCTGTCTTGGGTTCCTGGCGAAATCCCAGCTTTGTGGCAAATGAATTTACTGGGGAGTTATTCTACATCTCCTAATGGAAACCCTTGCAATAGGGCTGCCCATTTATTTCCTTCCAGAGAATTAATTTACTTGCCATCACAGCCTGGATGTGCTTGAATCTTCTGTCTGCATGAGCAGCACTAAAACCAGGCCTTAAGCACTTCAGCATCACATAGAGGCACTTTGTTCTCATCTTTTTGAGAAGAAAAGAAAATTGAAGGAAAGTTGTGACTTCCTCACATTTGAAACAAAATAATTTGTTGGTTAAAGCACAAACAAGTGGGAAAAGCAGGTGCTGCAGAATAACAAACTTTAAATGCAAGGAAGCTCATCTGAAAAAGAAAGAAAAAAACTTTCTGGAGACTTTCAATTACTTTTTATTAGTGATTGTAAATTGTTTTAAATGCTCTTGGAAAAGAGCCCAGGGGCAATGGGGAGGATTTGTGTGTGCCCCGTGTATATATTTCCTATTTTTGTGTATAAAATGAGGCAACAGATAACCAAAGCAGGACTTGGGTAACATTTCCATGGAGTGACCATGCTCTTTCCTTCTGTGCACTTCCTGACTCTGATTTTCAGCTGCAGTCACTGCTCAGAGCTGTGGAAAATGTTCCTGGTTGCTTTGGAAGCTGTGACTTGCTGCTCCATGGTGGGATGTCCAGCTGTGTTTTCCAGCTTTTATTATTCAGGGAATTCTTGTGGGTTCATGTCCAGAGAAGGGAATGGAGCTCTGGAAGAGTTTTGAGGCACCAGGAGATGCTGAGGGAGCTGGGCAGGGGCTCAGCCTGGAGCAAAGGAGGCTCAGGGGGCCCTTGTGGCTCTGCACAAGTCCCTGCCAGGAGGGGACAAGAGGGGGGCCGGGCTCTGCTCCAGGGAACAGGGACAGGGGGAGAGGGAACGGCCCCAGGCTGGGCCAGGGCAGCTCAGGGTGGATATTGGGAAAATTCTTCATGGAAAGGGTGGGCAGGCACTGGAACAGGGCAGTGGGGGAGTCCCCATTGCTGGAAATGTTCAGAAAACACACGGATGTGGCACCTGGGGACATGGGTCAGGGTGGCCTTGGCAGTGCTGAGGGAATGGTTGGATGGACTCGATGATCTTTGAGGGCTTTTCCAGCCAGAATCCAATGATTCTGGGTCTGCTGCCTGGCCTGGACAATTCTGATTTTTGGTATAATCTTATCTTGTTCTGGGGTGCACTTCCATGGAAATGAAATCCATGGGCTTGAAGAGAATTCCGTGCAGGGTGTGTTGGGGTTTGTGGTGGCCCCACTGCCCAGAGCTGTGGGCAGGGAGAGATGGAGGACAAGGAAAAGGATCCATTCCCCCTCCCTGGCTGTGGTGCAGTGCCAGCTGGGGCACTGCAAGCAAACACTGAGCCTGGGTGATGGGGGAAGGGAGAACTAGGACAGGTTTTCAAGTTTATTTATGTGTACAGGGTAAAAAATCCAGCTCCAAAATAGCAAGCTGGGCATGTGGCACTCCTAAAGAAATGCCAGGTAAGGGCAGACACCACGTGTACAGAGAGAGCCTCTCTGGAGTTTGTTCTCTCAACACAGCCAGGGGAGAGGGAAACTGGGAGAATTCACCAACCACACTTGCAGTCTGTTCCTTGAATTTGGCAGCGCCTGCAGTAACCAGGACTTTGCCCATCCCATGTATGTTCACAAAACAAAAAGTTACTGCAAGGTAACAGTGCTTGTGCCTCCAGTAATGTGTTTGTAAACCAGCAGATAAACTGATTTATCCAAGTGTCAGCAAATTGCACAAAGCAAACTCAGGGGACTGGGGTAGAAACCTGCTCCAGGAAATGTTTGGTAATTCAGTGATTCATGAAAATGAGATCTCAGTGCTCTTCAGTTGCCAGTAGCACCAAGTGCATTTTGGTCAGAGCCCATCACTTGGGAGTGCTTTTGGTGCCCTCTGAATACAAACACTGAGGATGCTGAGATGTGTTTCTGTGGCAGATTAAAGTGTAAGATGAGCAAATCACTGTCAGGTTCCTGTGGGCTTGGCAGGATGAACGTCTCATGCTTTACTTCCAGGATTATTATAAACCCATGTGAGTCCAGGTTTAGCATGTCAAAGTGAAGATTTTCCTTAGCCAGGGGGGAAAGCTCCGTGCTGTGCTGCTGCCAGCTGGTGGGTAATAGCCCGGGCTAGAAATTGTTACCATTAGCATTGCATTAAAGATCAAGCAGAAGGTGAGGAAATGTGTGACTGGCACCGAGGGCAGCTGTAATCTGCAGATTTTCCCTCCCAGAATGTCTTCTCTCTTCTGGCTAAAACAGGAGGATTTCAAAAAACATAAAGCAAGTGCCAAGTTTGTAAAGGCTGTTTTATTGGAATGCCTTGTTTGGCAAACAAAACTGTTTTTAAATTATTTCTTGTCATTTTCAATTTTTCTTTCATGGCTTTGGTCTCTCTAAAGGAGGCACGAGTCCCTTCCAGAGCAATTAGGGCCATTTGTAATGAGCCACCCCAGTGGAATAAGCAAAGGGAGAGGTGGCTGCCTCTTTGAAGCCAGGGATTAGCTGGAATTGTTTCTGCCACCCTTCAGCTGGGACTCACAGTTCCAGCACCCTGCTTCAGGATAGGGTGATTCATGTGCTTGAGCCCATCTCTGGGCAAAATAGGTCTGTATTTTGGTGTATGATTCATTCCCATGAGGATGTTTCAGTGTTGATTAAAAATGAAAATGCTTTCAAGGCTTGTTAGGAGCAGCTTACTGCTGCCACCCTGGAATATCAGAGTATCTGAGTGTCAGAAGCTACTTGAAGCCACTCTGATATTGCACTCTGCAGGGCACCTGCAGCTCTGTGCTCATCCTCTCTCCCACTCTCTTATCCTAGAAAAATGTGTAGCATTTGAAGCCATGAAAGGAATTGCCAGCCTTAATTTAGATGCTGTTTCAAAGGCAGCACAGGGCTTGAAGTGATCTGTGTCAGGGCTGTCCTTTGGGTTAACTCTTTGCTAAAAAGAATGTGCTTGGAGAGGCTTTGTTCCTCATTCCTGGTGTTGCCAGCGTGGACTCTGCTCTGGGGTTGTGTGAGGTGGCTTCAGATGTGTTGGGTGACTGGCACAGACATGCTGCTGCTCCCTCTAAGGGGAAGGCAGCATAAAAAAAAGGTGTAAAAAACTCCCTGGCCATGGGTCACTACATAATTAAATTCATTATTTAAAAACAGATTTAATGAAGGGGGAAAAACTTGTATACAATCCTATAATGCCACATTCCTGGAGGTGATGGCTGCATACTAATTACAGACCTTAGGAACAGGAGTAAAGGGAAAAATCCTTGAAGTTCTGGTTCATGAGGGCAGGGAAGTGCTTTTGCACAGTGCTGGGCAGTGATGTCAGTGGGTTTGTGCATCTCCTTGCTGTCACTTAAACTGAGCTCCTTTGCAGCATCCCAAACAAAACAAAAGCAAAGTGGGTGGGGAGAATTACTGGAGCTCTGCCTTGAACTTGCATTTGGAGTTCACCATATATGTTGGTAGAAACAAATAGAGTTTGCTTTCACTTGACAGTGACTTCATCCAGAGCAAGGCTGAGTCATGTGCCCCTGGAGCAGCTCCCTCTCCAGAGGATCCTTTGCCCAGGCTGCTGCAGCTGCAGAGCAGCTGAGAGCTTCCCCCACCTCCCAAATCCTCCCCTCTGCAAGCACAGCCTGCAAACAGCACACATTGCAGTATTCCCACAGTCAGCCGAAAAATTATCAGGAGCAAACCCTCAGATAAACACACAAAGTAGCAAAAATGCCTTAAAAGCCATCAGAGGATTTCTCTGTGCTGGGGGAAGTGATTCCAAGTTGAGAAATTTCAATGAAAATACACCAAATACCTGCTAATCTGGTGGAAGCCTTCCTTGCCATGTCATTAATCGTTCTCTGTGTCTGAAGGAGCCTTTGTGCAGGTGTTCATTGCTCACATGCCTGAAATCCACACTTCTGGTTTGCCTAGGACACCTCTGCTTTCCCCAAGGTGAGCCGTGGGATTTGGGCACAGCTGAGCCAAACCCTGCACCAATCTGTGGGGCTGTGATGCCTCCCTGGACCAGTGCTGGAACTGGCTTAAACTGGGCTTCAGACCTGGCAGTTCCTTGTGTGTGTGCCTGCCTTTTCCCCACCATTTCTTTGCCTTTTCCCACCTTTCCCCTTCCTGCCTTTCCCTCCCTTTTCCCTCCCTCCCTTTTCCCTCCCTCTTCCCTCCCTTTTCCATCCCTTTTTCATCCCTTTTCCCTTCCTGCCTTTCCTCCATCTTTCCTCTACCTTTTCCCACCTTTCCTCTGCCTCTCTGCAGTCCTCATGACATCAATTCTCCAGGCTTCCTAAAACTTTCCACTTCTCCACCCCCTTCCCTCTCACCCAGGAACCATCTGTGAGCCCTCAAGTTCTCCCTTCCTCACTCTTGCACAGATTTTAACCTTCCACAAACAGCTTGGTGGGGATTTTTTGGAACTGGGGTGCCTGTGCTGGGGGTTCCTGCTCTTTAGCTGGATCCCTGGAGCACTCAGAGTTTGCCAGGCTTTTCTTTCCCTCTCCAGTCTCTCCTGTATTTGGATGCAGCTGATGGGCAGCCCCTGGAGCAGTCACATTTTAATTGTGCCTCTGGCTCCGTGCCCTGCAGAGGGGAATTGGAAGCTTTCTGAGTTCCCTTTGATCGTTGTCCAAGTCTGAGTCACAGCACAGGGAGCCCGGTGGTGGCCTGGAGACATCCCAGGAGTCTCTCAGAAGCTGCAGCCTGGAGGGTGCTGCAGGGACTCTGCCAAGGATCCCAAACTCTCCAGCCTTTGGGGGTGAGGGGAGATGCCCTTTACCAAAATGCCAAGTCCAGGCTGGCTTTGTTCCCCAGCAGGACTGGCATGTGCATGTCACTGCTGTCAGCTCCCAGGAAACAGCAGGGTTTGCATTTCCTTAGGAATGTTTGTGAAAAATCAGCAAAGGAGGTTTCAAAGGGAATGGAAGAGAATGCAGCAAAAGCTGGGAAGAAAATAGTGGTGAAGATATTTTATTAAAACCTCCTAAGTCAAAATGTTGGCTTGTTGCAGGTTGAAGAGTTAAAGATGCCCCAGGTAGTCCAAAAAGCCAGAATGCTTTTTCAGAGAAAAATTTAAACTCCATCTATTTGTACGACTCCTTGCAATCCTTAATTGGTAATAGCTGTTGTATAAGGGGAGTGCTACCTAAGTTAAAAATAGGCCTAGGACTGCACTGACAACCCAAACCAGGCTGGCTCCAGCAGTCACATTTTCCTTTTGTCAAATGACCTACAAATGTAACATACATCAGGACAGAAATGCTGTCAAATCCTGGTTTGGGACCATTTCATTGTGGTAAAGCTTCAAAAATCCAGGCAAATCATGTTCCCACCCTTGAGGGCTGCAGGGCAGGTTCCCTGTGGCAGGGATGTTGTGCTGAGCTCACTTAGGCTGGGCCTGGGCACAGGGGCAGCACTGATCACCTCACACACCGTGGCTGAGGGGATGCTGCCATCCAGGGCACTCAGCTTTATTCAAATCCAAACCAGATCCATTGTCCTGGCTGCTGCTTTGCTCTGGGCTCCTCTCCCTGCTTGCACCCACCAAGGTCTGCTTATCCTCCTGCAGGCCCTGCTGCCAAGCAGGAGTGGATCTGCAGAGGGGGGAGAGTGCTGGAGTGTGAGACTCCAAATTGAGCCCTGCCTTTCTATTAATAGCATTTAAAAGTAACACACCACCTCCAACTTGTAAAGGAACCTCAGCTCCAGCATTTTTAAATACTTGGAGTGATTTATGTCCCTTGTGGTGTCTTTGCCTGCAGCAGCTTTGGTTCCAGCGTGAAAATTAGAAAATAGATTAAAAACCTCCCGTTCCTCAGAAATGGCCTCAAGCTGTGCCAGGGGAGGTTTTAGGTTGGATATCAGGAAAAATTTCTTCACTGAAGGGGTTGGAACAGGCTGCCAGGGCAGTGGTGGAGCCCCCATCCATGAAGGGATCTAGATATGTGGATGTGGCACTTGGGGACATGGATCAGTGGTGGCCTTGGCAGTGCTGAGGAATGGTTGGGCTCGATGATCTTTGAGGGCTTTTCCAACCTAAATGATTCTGTGAATCTATTCTGCCTTTTCTTCCCTCCCCACCCGCCGACACTGGGGTTTTTGGGGATTTTTAACTGCTCTCCATTGCTCTGGGTTCCCTTAGGAAACAAAACCATTAGGAGAATCCCATTATTGTTCCTAAAATGGGTGGCATGTGCTTGGCAGTGGCCAAGTTGAGGGCTTTGACAAACTTGGTGAATTTTTCCCAGTGTTTCTGTGATATTGATTCTTCCAACTGTTTTCCCTGCCCTGCAGCAGCTCCCTGCTCCTGTGTGCAGTCAGCAGAACCAAAGCTGTGCGTCTGTCTTGGTGTTCCAGGCTGCCTTGCTGCAAGCCTTCCTGCTTCAGCAGCTCCCCTGCAGCCCCAGCAGCTGAGCAGAGCCTTTCTGCTGACCCTGCAGTTCAGGGGGACCCACCTTCAGCTGCCTCCACCGTGTGCTCAGCTCCCAAAAGCCACAGCATCATCTCTGAGTTGGTTGTGGCTGTTGGAATCAAAGATTTCCTCCTAGGAGAGATGCAAAATGTTGTGCAAAGCTGAGAGTCGCTTTCCCTGGTTTACAGGCAGCAACAAGCAGGTCCAGGGCATCCAGTGTGGCCACTAGTGATGCTGGGTTTGGAAAAAACAGTCCTGAAGTGGGAGGAAATTTTGGAAGGAGGCAGAACTTCTCCTTGCAGGTCAGGAGGACTCAAGAGCTTGTGTTCCATGGGGCACTGTCATGGGTCCAGACACACAGGGCTGCAGAGAGGGAGAGCTGCTGTGGGTTCTTGCAAGCAGGGCAGAGCTAAAAGGTTTCCAGGGAGAAAAAAAATCAGCAAATGATTAAATCTGTGCGGGGAGTTGAGCTCGGGTGGGTGCAGTGATGTGCTGCGAATGGAATCTGTTTTATTGCAAGGGGAAGAGATAAGTGATGAAGTTCTCATCCACACCCAGAGGGGAGGAACAGCCCAGGCAGGCAGCTCCAGACAGCCCAACCGGTGTGAGTGTGGGGTGCAGTGTCACTGCAGTGGTGACAAGAGGTGGTGATGAGTGCACAAAATGGAAAATCCATGTCCAGGGCAGACACGGCCCCTGCAGTGCTGGGGCTCATGCTGGTTGTCCTGAAGGGAAGGCAAACAAGGCTTCCAAACAGTGAAATCACTTGACATGCAAATGTGTGCCTTGTTTGGGGCACGGTGATGTCTCTGAAACAAAGGGGAGGGAAGTAAACAGCCCAGACAAAAGGGCCTCAGTGTCCCACTGCTCCTGGAAAAGCTCCTCTGTTCCTCAGTGGGGTTGTTCTGGCTACTGACAAACAGCTCATGTGCCCAGTTCCTCCTGGCCATCCCTTCTGGGACCTCCTTGGGGATGATACCCCAGAGGAGCTGCTTTAAGAGAAAATGAGAGACAGAATCAGGTTCTATTAATCTCCAGTTCTTCACAGCAATCAGCAGCTATTCCCTGGTGTTGCTGGCACATCCAGCCAGGCCCTGCCCTCCCTGGGCTCTGCAGGATGCTGTGGGCTTGAATGTTCCCCTCAAACATCATCCCAAGGAGCATCTCACACCAATCCTTTCTTCATATTTGCAGCAGAATAAATAGCACTTTCTCACAGCAGAGATCTAATCACAGAACTGAGCTATGACTTATATATGTGATTTGCACAGTGTGCAACATTTTCTGGATGTGTATTAAATTATATGTATTTCCTGCATAAAAATAATAGTAATAATAATAATAGCAATAACAAAAATAATAATATTCCCTGCTTGTTTGGAGGAGAAGCTACTTGGATTTGTCCAGGTCTTCTGGGAAATCAGTGGACAAGCTCAGCTCAGGAGCTAAAATACTCTCTACACTATTTAATGGTCTGGTTTTCCTGGGAAGTGCTGCAGCAATGATTTAAAAACCAAAGCAAATCAAAAACCAGTCCCCTGCAGCATCTCACCTCTGCCCCATGATGTTCCCAGGTTGTTTTAACTCCTTTGGTCATTGGTTGTGCACAAAATTTAGAAACGTGGCTGAAGGAGGTGATGAAAACTCTGCTCTCTTGTAGATCTCTTCCACTGAATCTATCTTTAGAGGCAGATAAAAACACTATTCCTGCAGATGTTGGTGCTGTCAAAATATTGGGACTGCAGGGGAATCAAGGAGGGTATAATCTAAATACATCAATTACACCAAGGGCTCAGGATTGAGCTCAAAGAGAGGGAAGGAGCTGACACAGCTGAGGGTGCTGTTTGATACCTCCGTGCTGCACAGGAAAGAAACTACTGCTTTTATTCTCTTTAGAGAATGGGTTTATTTATGCCACATGAAATCTTGCTAGTGTACAGGGTACAAAACCCAGAAAATCTCTCCTGTAGGCACTTCATCTCTGAAGTTAGGGAAGGGACAGGGTTCAGCTGGGCTGCCTGAACTTACGTAGCTTTTTCCAGCATTGAAATGTATTTCTGTGATTATGTTAGGAACAGATGTATAGAAGTTTTCTAATGTAATTTTCCTTCATTAAGGCAGCTGATTTAAATGTACAGCGTGCTGTGGAACTTGGTGTGACTTTTCCTAACCAGCCATCAATAGCTTGCTCCAGGAGCAATTATCAGGAGCTCCCAAAGCAGAATGTATTTCAAAGAGTGGGAACAGTCACGAGACCCTGGGCAAAATGGCCTTAGAGAAAATGGAGTTATGCAACAGCAAACAGACAGTTAATCACGGACTGATTCTGCTCTGTGAAGAAACAGCATGAACTTGGTTTCTTGCTTAATTAAGTTTTATAATATAAACATGTATCTGATGTCCAGAAGGGCCCCTGATAATGGTGTTGACCTGGGCAGAGAAGGGAGTGTGGGCTGAGCAAAGGCTCAGGGAACTTTTAATCTGTCAGAGCAACAGCTCTGACTTTCAGGGTGGTCTTGGAGATGCCAGGGCAGGATTTAAAGGGCTGGTCTCTACAACAACAGTAATCATACTTTTTTCTAAAGTTTTTGCCATGTGAGTGTGTGCTGGGGCTTCAATTCATTGAAACTTTTGGCAATAAAGGCTGTGTGTTTGAACTTATTCAGCACAGCAAAAGGATTCCACATACGTAATCTATTTTGGGGTGTTTTTTTGGTTGATTTTGAGGTTTCTTGGGTTTTCTCAGGGGTTTTTTGTTGGTGGGTTTTTTCTTAATCAGATCTTGCCATTTTACTGTTGCTGTCATTTCCAGGCTGAGTGTCACAGCTGATACTCACCACTGAAAGCCAGGACTTCTTCGTATGCCTTGAAATCCAGCTTTGGAAAATGACTCATTACTTTTTTTTTGGCACCAAAAAGTTTATTACAGTACACAGAAAATTCTGCAAACAGCTGAGGGTTCCTCCAGCCTGAGGCATTTGATGGAGCATGTCCTGGGTTAGCACTTACAGCTCTCGTAAGGGATTTTCTAGGGCACTGTTACTGGGCTGGGGGGTTTTCTGAAGTGGAATAAATGGGAATAACTTTCTGCAGGTGCTGCCTAGGTAGGGTTTTGTGACTTGGCAGCTTGGAGCAGTGAGTGTAACACGGAGCTTTCTGAACAGCCTCTAATAATCTCTGCTGGCTTGCAAATAATGTAAACACCGAATCTTATAAATCACGGAGCAAGGAGTAACCCGAGCCTTCAGATGGGAAAGCTGCCTTCCCTGGGAGTTCACTTGAGTGGAGGTCGGAGGAATCACTTGGAGCTGGTGAATCAGAGCTGGGCTGCTGCCTGAGCTGGGCTGGCTCTGCTGCGCTGCCGAGCCCCGTGCTGGGCTCTGGGATCCTCTCCTCGGCAAACACCTCGGGCAAGGCCATGAAGGGGGATGGCAGTGCCATGTGGAACCTGATGTGGAAATACTGCATTTCTGTCAGGACGATCAGGTACGGGGGCATTTGTACAACTTTGTTTTGGGAGGCTGAGAGGTGCATGTGTGGGAGCTCGCCCGTGCTGCTGCTGGGCTCCTGCTCCCTGCAGAGTTAACTCTCAGCAGCCTGCGAGGGCTGTAAATTCTTCTTCCTCAGACTTACACTGAACGTGCAAAAAGAAAATGATATGGTTATTACAAAGAAATCTTCCAGCAAAATGTAGTTTTCTGTCTCATTTGCAAGCAGGAGAAAAGAGGAATATGAAAGAAACTTTATTTTAGCAAGTGAAAATTCAAAAATTCTGCTTCTCTCCTGAATGCTTGCCTGTCATAATTTTGTGTTTGTCCTGTCTCTCAAATCCAGAGGTTGAGCAGTTGTTCTTGGCACTCTGGAAGCATCATTTGCAAGGAAGGGGGGTGTAAAGAAGGTGGCTTTTAGGGCAGGATAAACCCCTGGGTTCAGTGGCTGTTGCCTCCAGGCTGGAGTGGTCTGTGAGCGCACCTGGGCAAAGCCAGGGGCTGCAGTAGGGGCTGGGCTGTGGGTGCTGAGCCTGGCTGGGCACAGCCCGGGGTGTTGGACACTGCTCCCTGCCAGGAGCAGCTGCCCAGGATTCCAGCAGAGCTCATGGCAGGAATCAGAGACACTTGGTGATTGTGCATCCTCATCGCGATTTTTGTATATTTTAAAATAGTTTCCCAGTCCCAGGCCTTGGTTTCTTGGGGGGACACAGCTGTGTGAGCTAAGTGGTACCTTTGGCCATGCCAGGTCCCCTGGAGAGGTCGTGTAATCCAAGTAATTACTGCATTTCACACTGCATAATTATTCCGGGCTGAGAAAATAGTTTACAGAGCCTGAATTCCAGCATGCACTCTCATTACAACTCGGAATGAGACTGTGGAAGGCTTTTTATCATCAGGGTACCAGAATAAAGCTAAGAGAAATCCCTTAGTTCCCAGCAGAGTCAATATAATAGAAACTGGCAATAATCCCCAAGAGAGGATTCGATTAAGATAAAAATAATTTTATTTATGATCTGGGTTTAGAACCAGAAGTAGAGGGAAAGCCTGAAAGAAGCACATGAGTGCAGTCTTTGCAGCCCAGATGTTAATCCCAAACTCAGTGCTGCTGGAACTGCCTGAGACAAGTCCTGTGCAAACCCCTCAGCCCTGAGGGTGGATGATCCTAGGAAAACTAAACTTTAAAAGTTCCTCAGAGGCCTGGGTGTGGTGATTTTCCTGAAGTTTGACATGCAAACTGTGATGTCCTGTAAACAGCCAGTTCTTTATTTCATCAGTGACCTTAGTGCAGTGTAGGGTGGGTTGAATATTAGCTGAGTTATTCACGGCAGGGCTTATTTATAGAGCTGTTGGTGGCTCTCACAGGCAGTGAGATGCAGAGAAACAAGAGCATTTTCAATGAATGTTTTTGGTCGTTTTGACAGATCCTATCTTCCTTTGGCAACTACACCAAGAAGTTAAAGAGAATAAAAAACCAACATTTCCTTTGTGGAAAAAGTTCTCTACCACCCTAAGCTGCTTTTGTGACACAATTCACAGACCTTGGAACTATTCCTGTGTTTTGGGAGACTCCATCCTGGGGCTCAGGTTCTCATTCATCCCAGTCCTTCTCCCTCTCTGCCTCTTCTCTTTTCTGGGAAGCTCTGGAGCCTGTGCAGCCCTGGCTGGAGGTTCCAGTGAGCCTGGCTGTGCTGTGGAGCAGCAGAGAGAGTTGGGTGCTGCCCTGCCCTGCTGGGATCCTCCCTGCCCACCCCGGTGCCCCACACTGGGCACAGTCCCTGCCTGCACACACTGGGCCACTTGTCCTGCAGGCCTGATGAATGAGGGCATTTGTGCCTGCCTGAGAAAACAGCCCCACTCCAAAAGGAAAATGAGGCTTTAGGGTTGATCTTATTTGCATTGGACTGCAGCAGCTTTAGGAAAACATATTTGACTGAGCCTTTGTTGCCTGTTCTGGGCTGCAAGGCCTGCGGGCCTTGGCCACGTCTGAGCCCAGCCCTGTGGGGCCATGGCTGTGGGTCCTGGCTGTGCCCAGCCCTGTGGGGCCATGGCTGTGGGTCCTGGCTGTGCCCAGCCCTGTGGGGCCATGGCTGTCTGTGGGGCCATGGCTGTGCCCAGCTCTGTGGGGCCATGGCTGTCTGTGGGGCCTGGCTGTGCCCAGCCCTGTGGGGCCATGGCTGTGGGGCCTGGCTGTGCCCAGCCCTGTGGGGCCATGGCTGTCTGTGGGGCCATGGCTGTGCCCAGCCCTGTGGGACCATGGCTGTGGGGCCTGGTTGTGCCCAGCCCTGTGGGGCCATGGCTGTCTGTGGGGCCATGGCTGTGCCCAGCCTTGTGGGGCCATGGCTGTGGGGCCTGGTTGTGCCCAGCCCTGTGGGGCCATGGCTGTCTGTGAGGCCTGGCTGTGCCCAGCCCTGTGGGGCCATGGCTGTCTGTGGGGCCTGGTTGTGCCCAGCCCTGTGGGGCCATGGCTGTCTGTGGGGCCTGGCTGTGCCCAGCCCTGTGGGGCCATGGCTGTCTGTGAGGCCTGGCTGTGCCCAGCTCTGTGGGGCCATGGCTGTGGGGCCTGGCTGTGCCCAGCCCTGTGGGGCCATGGCTGTCTGTGAGGCCTGGCTGTGCCCAGCTCTGTGGGGCCATGGCTGTGGGGCCTGGCTGTGCCCAGCTCTGTGGGGCCATGGCTGTGGGGCCTGGCTGTGCCCAGCCCTGTGGGGCCATGGCTGTGGGTCCTGGCTGTGCCCAGCCCTGTGGGGCCATGGCTGTCTGTGGGGCCATGGCTGTGCCCAGCTCTGTGGGGCCATGGCTGTCTGTGGGGCCTGGCTGTGCCCAGCCCTGTGGGGCCATGGCTGTGGGGCCTGGCTGTGCCCAGCCCTGTGGGGCCATGGCTGTCTGTGGGGCCATGGCTGTGCCCAGCCCTGTGGGACCATGGCTGTGGGGCCTGGTTGTGCCCAGCCCTGTGGGGCCATGGCTGTCTGTGGGGCCATGGCTGTGTCCAGCCTTGTGGGGCCATGGCTGTGGGGCCTGGTTGTGCCCAGCCCTGTGGGGCCATGGCTGTCTGTGAGGCCTGGCTGTGCCCAGCCCTGTGGGGCCATGGCTGTCTGTGGGGCCTGGCTGTGCCCAGCCCTGTGGGGCCATGGCTGTCTGTGGGGCCTGGCTGTGCCCAGCCCTGTGGGGCCATGGCTGTCTGTGAGGCCTGGCTGTGCCCAGCTCTGTGGGGCCATGGCTGTGGGGCCTGGCTGTGCCCAGCCCTGTGGGGCCATGGCTGTCTGTGAGGCCTGGCTGTGCCCAGCTCTGTGGGGCCATGGCTGTGGGGCCTGGCTGTGCCCAGCTCTGTGGGGCCATGGCTGTGGGGCCTGGCTGTGCCCAGCCCTGTGGGGCCATGGCTGTGGGGCCTGGTTGTGCCCAGCCCTGTGGGGCCATGGCTGTCTGTGAGGCCTGGCTGTGCCCAGCCCTGTGGGGCCATGGCTGTCTGTGGGGCCATGGCTGTGCCCAGCCCTGTGGGGCCATGGCTGTGGGGCCTGGCTGTGCCCAGCCCTGTGGGGCCATGGCTGTGGGTCCTGGCTGTGCCCAGCCCTGTGGGGCCATGGCTGTGGGTCCTGGCTGTGCCCAGCCCTGTGGGGCCATGGCTGTCTGTGGGGCCATGGCTGTGCCCAGCTCTGTGGGGCCATGGCTGTCTGTGAGGCCATGGCTGTGCCCAGCCCTGTGGGACCATGGCTGTGGGGCCTGGTTGTGCCCAGCCCTGTGGGGCCATGGCTGTCTGTGGGGCCATGCCTGTGCCCAGCCTTGTGGGGCCATGGCTGTGGGGCCATGGCTGTGCCCAGCCCTGTGAGGCCATGGCTGCCTGCAGGGCAAACACTGTGCACAGGAAAGGCTTCAGGCCTGGGGGAGTCCTGGGGGTCCTGGAATCAGTTTAGGAGAGAGCAGTGTGGAAATACACTGCACTGCCTAAAAAAATGGTGCCTTTCTTGCTGCTGGGGGCTGTTGGCCAGCTCCTAGAGCACAGTTGCAAAAGTTAAAAAGATGAAGGCATTTCTCTGCTGTTGTGCCAAAGCTGAGCTTGTTGCACTTAACGTGGAACTTGTGTCCTTGCAGAGCTCATTGCTCTGAGCCAGGGAAGCCTCACTACTGCCAGGTTATTTCCCAAGGCACAGCAGGGGAGAATCCCACCTTAAATCTCATCCAGTGCCATCCCTGCCATGGGCAGGGACACCTTCCACTATTCCAGGGTGCTCCAAGCCCTGTCCAGCCTGGCCTGGGACACTGCCAGGGATCCAGGGGCAGCCACAGCTGCTCTGGGCAAGAGGGGCAGGGTTTGGCTGAGCCCCAGTGCAGAAAACAGGGTAATCCCTGAGCCCCAGGACAGTGCCCAAGGGGAGAGTTGTCATTCCTGTCCTGGCACTGGTGGGATGCAGGGTGATGTCCTGGCACTGGTGGAATGCAGGCTGATTGTCCCTTCCCTTGCCCAGCAGTGGCTCGTGCCACACTGGGGTTTTGGGCTCTCCTTGGTGGCTGCAGTCCCTGCCTGCACCAGGCTGTTCAGTGTTCCTGCCCAGAGTCTCCCACGTTTCTGGGATGGGATCAGGAGTGTGTGCCAGCCCCTGAGGAGGTGCAGGGGTGGCAGTGGCTGTGTTTTCACCACGGCCCTGCAGAGTCCTTCACCCTCCATGCTGCCCTGTCACTCTCCCAGTCCTTGTGTTGAGGGTGACCCTGCCCTTCCACTCCTCTGAAGCCTCTGAAGTGAGGGGCTGTGGCACTAAAAAGCCACGCTCTCCTCCTCTGGAAGTCCCAACTTGTGATACTTACAGGGGGAGAAAACTTCCTCAAAATCAGGGAGCTGGCAAAGCCTGGGAGCAGGACTGGGAAAGCTCCCTTCACCTTTTATTTCTGTTACAGCTGCACTTCAGTGACCCCACAGCTGGGGGACAGGCAAAGGCACAATCAGGGAATTGTTTGTCCATATGTTCAGGTTGGCCCTGTTGTTTGTAGGATCCTGGCAGTTTTGAGGCAGAGGAACAAGTGTTGGAGAGGGGTGGGAGCAGACCCTGCGTGGGGAATGGCTCATCCCTGCTGAGGTCCCTGTGCCAGCCAGCTCTGAGCATGGGGTTAGTGGTTGGAGACTGGAGCCATCTGAATCAGCACATCCCAGCCCACAGAGAATAAATTACAGGGTTTATAGCAGGGTAACACATAGTTTTCAGCTTGCATCTTCAAGTTCTAATGCAAGTAATGGAGGAAAACAGTCAATAGTTACTTCTTAGTGCTCCACACATCTGGAAAAAAGTAAGAATTAGTCCTCAGTCTGAGCTGTCTGGGAGTTTCTTTCCTCATTTTCCTTCTGCTACAAACATTTTCCATTTTGGTTTGGTCATACTTTATTTTTAGTTGTCTGCTTGGGCTTTTTTTTTTTTTCCTGAAGACTGATGGAACAATGCAGTGATTTCATCGAAGAAAACCAACACCCTGAGCAGTGAAAGGGTCCCCTTTGGTCATTGGTGGCCTTTGGGGCAGCTACTGGAGCTGGGGTGGTCAGGATGGAGCTCATAAAATTTAGAAGCATGGAGCACATAAATTTAGTGTAACTTGGGCAGGGGTTGTTCATAAATGTTCTGAGCACCCAGACTGCTCTAAATTACACTGGGATCAGTGCAAAAGTGTGGGCTGGGAGCCAGGGCTGGGCACAGTTTGCTCTGCAGTTCATGGGCAAACATCAGCAGCTGACATGTGAGCAGAGATAATGGGGTAGATAATCAGATATTTCATTTGTGCCTGTCAGTTTTCCCCTGTAATGGCAACTCCAGCACCTAACTCAGCTGTTCCTCCTGGCACCTCCAGGGTTAATGTTTGTGAAGCTCACCTGGATAAGGAGAATATCTGTTATGTATTGTTACAGTGGGGAGCAGTGGAGTTGGCACCTTTCATTAAGATCAGACATTACCAGTGTGATTTTCCTTAGCTATTTTATGGCTTAAACACTAATGAGAATTACAAAAAATTCATTTATAAGATTAAAAAGAAAATCCAGAACCCCAAACCCAGCTATATCCATATTTATCTCCACAACCTATTTTTGTATTCAGCTTCTACATGGGTTTCTTTGTCAACTGCAAAATGCTGCACTTGAGAAGCTAGAAGACAAAGCCAAATGCAAGTCATTGTTACTGATCTCAGAGCTTTAATCCTCAGGCAAGGATGGTTTTCTGGAGGCTTTGGTGCCGTGTTTGGGTGTGGTGGGGCTGTGGCTGTCCCAGAGCCTTGCTCTGCTGGGAGATGGGCTCAGCCTGGCAGCCCCAGGCTGCTGGGCAATGTCTGATGCACTCCCAGTGCCAAAGGAACAAATCATGGCCAGGGTGGCACCACGTTGGTGTCCTCAGAACGCTGTGTTGGGGGTGTTGTGAGCATGTCCTGTGCATTTTGCATCCTAAAATGAATTATTTGGGTGAATGTCTGCCCTGCTGTGCCTGGTCTGTGCACAGACAGCTGCAGGGAATCACCGTGGCATTAATTCCTCTACCTGGAGCAGCTCGTTCAAGGGCAGAATTACACTGCTGGGTTCTGCTGGGAATTGTTGTTTTTAAAAAGTCATTTAAATGTTGCTTGTGTTCAGCCGGGGTGGGTGGGTGCTTACACGGTTGGGTTATTTCAATCTGATTGTTCATGTAAATGAGAGGTTTGTGGTTTAGGTTCAGTGAGCTTCAGCTGGTTATGGGTTACAGCCTCTTAGAGCAGAGGGCAGAACTTCATCAGCTCCTCCTGCCTTTTTTTAGTTATGAGCACTCGTTAAAATACTCCCACTTTTACTTCTGCGTGTTCTTTTTGTCTTGCACTCTATTATTATTGATAAAAGCTCAAAATGCACAGGCAGGGGCTGGTACAGGCAGCAGGTGATTGCAGATTAGTCCTTGCTTGAGGGTTGGTGTAAAGCACCAGGGTTTGCAATATTTGCAGGTATTAAGGTGTTTCTTTGCACAGAACCCTCGAGGTGAGGGTGGCTGCCCTGAACAGGCAGTGTCAGCGCAGCACTGGGGGCTCCTGGAACTCCCATGTGGGGGTTTCAGGGCAGCTCAGATAATTGCAGGAGATATTCTGGGGCAGGGAGGTTGGACTGGATGACGCCCAGGGGTCCCCACCCAATCCCTGACTCTGGAATGTGGAAGTGATGGGTGAGGGCTGGAGCTGCCCTCACTCCCTGCCCACACCAGCTGCATCTCCAGGGTTCTGTTGTTCCATTGAAAGGAAAGGGATGAAGGGACCAGAAGCCACCTGAGCTAAGTAGCTCAAAATTAAATCAACTTCCAGCACTCTTTCGAGTCTTAATGTCTTTGCATTAAAATTACTGCATCAAAGTTTTGCTCAAACTTTCAGCAGCCCTGGGCTGGACTCTGCCAAGGCTCTGTGCTTGCAGGGTGCAGGGTCTAATGACATGCACTGAAACCCTAGAAGTCAGAAACCTAATCCAGGGCAGTCCAGAGAAGTTAACAGCCTGTTTTATTATTTATTTACACAGACCTTTCCAAAGAGCCTGTTGGAGCAGAACCATGGGTTACTGAGCTGGTAGAATTGTTTGTCTAGTGGTAGAGGAGTTTCATTCTGTTCAAGGCAGCTTTTTGTACTTCAGTGCTTGCTGGAGGTGAGGCATATGGTAATAATATACATGGCAGCTTTTTGGGCAGAATTAGTTTGAGTTTTTTGCTGCTTCCACTGCTGCTCCTGCTTCTCTTTGTCTCCTCAGACTGAATTAGAAATTGGCATTCAGGCTTTGCTCTGAAAAGGTGCTGGTGCTGCTGCTGTCCTTCACTTACTCAGTTGTTTGTAGTTTTGATATTTTTTAAATCCTGAAGTAGCCCATGAGCTTGGGTGTTTTTGTTCTGAATGTACAAAGAAATAAATTAAATGGGAGCATTCCCTGCTCTTCAGCTTGAACAGAATTACCTTTATGGTGGACTGCAAAGCAAATTAGGTAGGGAGAACATAAAGCTCTGAGCTTATCTGCTTTTAACAAGATCATGCATTTTCCAGAAGGAGTCAGATGACGTTTTAGGAATTGGTAAGTACTGATCAATGTAAAGCTTATGAATCATGTCATTAACATCTGTGCTGGGGATTGATCATAGTATGAAAACGTGGGGTGGGAAATGATTTTAAGGAAACTGTCTTCTGCTTAAATGCCTGGTAAGAGTTTCATTCCTTTTCCTAACAGGAATTAATTTTGCTATACAATAGAGATTCTAATTCTTGCTGTGTTTTTGCTGTCCTTGATGCAATATCTACCTATTAATCATTTTCTTTGACAGTAATCATAAAACCAGCAGGAATTCATGCAGTAAGCAAAGTGTCACACGTTCAGTCATCTTTAGCAGAGACAATAATTCATGGGTATAATTAACTGCCTGACAGGTATCGAGTGTGTGAGGTGTTTGAAGAGGGCTTGGGTTGCTGGGGGGTTTCCTGTGCTCACCACTGCTGGGGGGGGGGGTGGCAGAGCTGTTTAATGAGGCTCTTGTGACAACTGCAGGAACAGACAAATAAATTAAAATAAAATCAAAGCTCCTCACGTTCCTATTTACCGGCTGCTTAATGACACTTAAGCAGAGCTGGAGGTGGGCAAGGCAGGGCAGCCTGAGCTGCTGCATTTCCATGCTGAGGGTGCTGCATGGGGTGGGGAGCTGCAAGCTGATCAATTAACAATTAATATGCTCCTGAGTTAGTCACACCTGCCTTGGCCTTCTGGAAAAGTCTCAGCAGCGTGCATGGCATTTTGCATTCAATGAATTCTCATTAGCTGTGGTACCAGAGCAAGGAATGATATTCCTGCATGGCATCAGGGGGCCACTTTCATGGTCTGATGGGGCTGCTCTGTGCAGGGAGAACTCCGTGGCTGGGAATTACACAGGGGAATTACATCCTGACACAGAGCATTCTGCTTCAGCTCTCCTGAAAGCCATTTATTTTCACAGAAATTGGTTTTCTAACGTGGGAGTCCTCTTGGACACTGCTTTCCCACATCATCCTGAGGGCTGAATCACAGCCACACTTTTGTCACCATTCACCTTCCTGAGAGCCACTTCACTGTGTTCGGATGGCAAATAAAGCCATCCTTCCAAGGAGATCTTGGAAATCAGGACTCCCTAGGATTTAAGGTTTAAGAAATTAGGATTTAGGAAATTGGAGCACATAGGCTGAACTGAGGTGGTGCCCCTGCAGCTCCTTTGACAAGCAGAGTGCTGGCAGCGGGGCAGGGCTGGGGAACAGCCTGGGCTCAGAGTCGGCAGTGCCAGCATGTTGTGCCCCCATGACAGGGCACAGGCTGATCCTGCTCTTCTACCTGCAGCCTGAATGCCTCCTTGGGCTAGAGCAAAAGGCATTTCCAAAACTTTGGGCAGGCTCAGCCCACAGGGAGCCCAGTGCCGGGGGAAGTGCAACCTTTGTGCTGCTCGGGAACATTTGGAATGTGTTCCAAGCCTTGTGAACATATGTCCCTGTTCAAAGGACAGTGTGGCTGCAGTCTCCTCTGCTGCCCACAGCCCTGGGTGAGGATCTCTTTGTCTCAGGTGTTCTGAAGGTTTGTCCCAGCTCTGACCCTGGAATGGTTCCCCAGCTCTTTCTCCCCTCGGAGCCGCTGGGGCAGTGAGTGCCCAGGGTCAGCCCTGCCATGGCCAGAGACACCAGCCTGGCCCAGCTCAAGGTGTCCCTGCCCGTGGCAGGGGGTGGAACAAGGTGGGATTTAAGGTCCCTTCCAACCCAAGCCATTCTGGGGCTCTGTGATGCTGGGAAATGATTCCATGATTATCTCAGGGTCCAGCTGGGAAGCGTTCCTGCGGCCGAGGCATCCAGGCAGCTTCAGAGGAAGCTGTGGGAAGGAGATGCTGAGCTTCTGATGCCTCTGGGAAGATAAAAGGCACATTTGTAGTTTGCCTTGGATGCTCTTATCTAAGAGCAAGCCCTGCTTGCCTTTGGGAAGAAGGCCGCAGAAGAAATAGCTATTGGCAGATCCAGTTATAAAAAAGCCTTTATAAAACCCATCAAAACAGCCCCCAGGCTGCTATTGTGGGGTTTATTGTGTTCCTGAGAAATAGAAGCTGGTTTAACAGAGGTTTCACAATGAAATTAAGAGATACTATGTGTTAAATTGCATATTTTTAGTCTTGTGTGTTCAGCTTAGGGTTAAAGCTCAATTCCAATTTCCTTGGAACTGTTGAGTGTCCACAAAGGACCTGCAACTGCTGCACAGGGATTTTGCACAGGTAGGTGTGTTTGTATCAGCAGATTTTTGTATGGCTTAGGGTTTAAACCAGCAAGAGTGAACTATTCCACCAAATCAATGAGGTTGGGGCAGATCAATCTATTCAGTACCTTATTACCCATTTGAAATTATCTCCTGTTGTTTTAAAATGAGTGAAAACCAGGCACACTGCTTAATCTGACTCTTTAGGAGAGCCTAACCCTGCTGCTGTAGTGGGCACACAGCCCTGAATTTAAGCACTTTTCCACAAGGGGCCTTGGAGTGCTCAGCTATGGGGTTTTTCTGGCCATGGACACAAAGACCTGATGGCAGCATTTCACTGACTGTATATTTTCAAGTTAATGTAGCAAAAACTTGTGGAGGAAAGGGGCCATCGAATGCAGATAAATACTTGACTGCTTTCCAAAGATTAATTCTTTAAAATTTCCAGTGTTAATTTCTTAAAAACAAACACATGCAGAAGAACACAGACCATAAAGGCAGCCTCCTGAAAGACTTGTCCCAAGTTGTTTCTCCTCTTTCCAGGCTCTGGAACCACTGCATTTTGCAGGTTATTCCACCTGCACATTCTAAGTGCTTGAGCAGATTTGTTGCTCAGATGATTTGAGTTTTGCACAGTAGTTCAAATCCAGGTCTAAAGGGAGACTAATCCCATTAATGCCTGTCTTGTTGCTGTTCCTCGGGATAACAATGGGATGGAGAGTGAAAAACGATGCTGGAAAGGGTGTAAAGGACACTTTGTAAATGCTTTTGTGCCTGTGCTGTCCTGTGTTCTCTGTCCCCACACGCTGTGACTGTAACAATCCATGGTGAGAGATAAGGAAAAGAATCCACACAAAAACAGGCTGGCAGGGCCATTTCCTCCAACACAGGGAAACACTGGAGCTTTCATGGAAATTGGGAGTGGACTCCACTGAATGCCTGTGCTGTGTGTGCCCTTTCAAACAAAGATGGGGCAGGGTGTTCATGCAGAGATATCCAGAATTAAAATCGTACATTTGCAGTGTTCCAGGCCAGGTTGGACAGGCCTGGGAGCAACCTGGTCCAGTGGAAGGTGTCCCTGCCCATGGCAGGGGCTTGGAATGAGATGGGCTTTAAGGTCCCTGCCCATACAAACCAGTCTGGGATTCTGTGCTTCCTTGTTAATACAAGTCCCAGTGCTGTTCAGGGAGGCCTCAAACATCAACCAGCACTATAGCAGGCATGTGGCTGTTCAGCTGCTTCCTTAAACCTGGTAAAAAACCCAAAAAAACCCAAGGGAAGAAAAACCCCACCAAAAAACCCTTTTGCAAGTTATTTCTGTATCAGATACTTTGTATTTCATAGCATGTATTCAACTGTTCAATGAGCTTTGCAGGCTTAGAGTTTTGTATCAATATTTGATCGTTTCCTCTGACTTTGAAGAAAATAAAAGTGTAGTTCAGGTACTTAGGGGCCTTAGGGAAAGCTCTGAACACCCGAGGGTACCTACTTGAGTGCTCAATGGTGTGAAGCTGTTTTGAGGAGGAGAAATCTCCTGGTTTGTATTTTAAGTACACTGAGAGGTTGATGGTTTGGTGCTGGTGTTTGTTCATTGAGCAGTTCAGATAATGAATTAGGAAACCCTGGAGATGAGCACTTAGAAGGCCTTTAAGACATGGAATCTTCAAGCCTTAATACAATAATTTTATAGCCATTTTCACCTGATGCTTGGTGGCTGTCAGTGACCTGAATTTGGGCTCTGAAGGAGTTCCTGGGCTCTCTGTTTCTCCACAGCAATTCTGGGGCAGGGTAAAGATGAGCTTTCCAAAATGCAAACAAAGAAGTTGGGCAGAGGAGAGAACAACCTTCCCTGACTTTGTTCCACTTGCAGGGAATGACAAAGCACTGCTCCCCTGTCCCTCCCAGCTGGGTGAGGTCTGACCTGCCCTGTGCTCAGAGCATGAGCTCCCAGGGCTCCTGTGGCCCTCATTCCACTGACTGAGAGCTCAGTCCCTGCTCTGTGCCTCCTCCCTGCCCCTGCCTAATGATGCCATTAATAAGAGGAGCTGTGTCCCTGATTTCTCAGGGAAGGCAGAGAAAGGAGCCATCGATGTCCTTGGGGTGCTGATGTCCAGATGTGTCTGGAACAGATGGACTGCTAAGAAAACAAGAGACCTGGAGGAAGTCTTGGCCTTTTCCATCTCTGTCTCTAATTTTTCATGTCTATCAAAGCACAGAAGATGAATTTCACTGTGTCTGACTCTGCTGAGAGGGAAGGGAGGGAAACATTTTGTCCAAACAGTCGGTGTTCATTAAAAAGGGAGATGAACTTTGCTCAGTGCTTTAAAAAATGGCCTTAAAATGTGCCCCAAATCTGTGCTAGTCATACATTCTTCATAACTTTCCTTTCAAAAAGCTTTTAAAACTCCTCAGCACGGGGCTAGGAGCACTCTGGATTGTGAAATTATCTTTGCAGACCTTGGGATTTTTTTCCAATGGTAATTTCAGAGCTCATATGTCAGCAAAGCAGTGCACAGAATTATCATTTCCCTCTGGACTTTTCAAATCTGTATCTCCAGGGGAAATCTAGAGACACATGACATCAGCTTGGAATATATTAATAAAAATGAAATGTGGCATTTGTTAAAATCCCTTTGTTGGAGAAACAGCCTATTTTTCTGATTAAGTGCTGTGTCAATGTTACATCACACTGAGTAAAGATGTTTCTGGGTATCAGCTGGGCTGACAAGCTTTAAAAGTACCTGGAATCCTCCTCTTGGCATTAAAATCCACCAACATTTGCTAAAGTAATTACTTCTGTTGAATGAATCTGTGGTTTGTCTGGGGAATTTGCTGCTGCTGAAGCTTTTTTCCCCCTCCAACCTATGTGTCACAAAGTAATTCCTTGCAGAGGCTGCAAAAGCCTTAATATAATCAATTCACATGCAAATAAACATAACTCTGCTAGTTCTTGAATGGAAGACAGGCTCTGGAAAAGTCTCAAACGGAGGCTTGTGGTTCTTTGGCAAATATTTTTCAAGTGTTTCCTCCTCTTCAAGCTGGAGATCCTTCTAATTAACCAGCTCAGGCAACAAATGCTGTCCAGCTGAGGGGCAGCTCCAGGGTTCAGATCCCAGATGGCTGAGATCAGGACATGACTTATCTACCAGAGAGCTTCACATGTGCTCTGGATTTTTTAATTCTTTCCCCTCACCCTTCCAGTATTGAGGCAGTTTGTTATATTGCTATCAAATATTTATGTGGTTTGTCCATTGACTTTTCCTGAGGATTGCTGGGCTGGGAGGGAGCTTTCCCCAGAGCACAGGTTCTGCTGCTTGGGAGCTGCTTTGTTCAGCACCCCCTTCCCACCCATTTCTACAGCTGGAGTTTCCAAGGCTGCCCTAAAAAGGGCAGGAATAAAAGGCACCCAATGAGGATAATGTCAATGTTTACTTTTACTGTTTCTGTGGACAGTTAAAGCCTGTGTGATTTCATAGGATGATCAATACAAATTTCAAACCATTTTGATGTTCAGCACTGCTGAAGCACAGCCTGGCTGTAAAGTTTATCACTGGTAGCTAAACAAAAATGCAGCAATGCAGCTTCTGTCTTTGGGGTTATTTTTTATTATATTCTACAATTAAATAGCTGTGAATGTTCCAGGCCAGGTTGGACAGGGCTTGGAGAAACCTGGGGTAGTGGAAGGTGTCCCTGCCATGGCAGGGGGGGAACAAGATGATTTTTAAGGTCCCTTCATCCCAAACCAGTCTGGGATCCTGTGACTGTGGTAATGGATGTGGTGATGTGTTGATTTAATTGTCTATTTTTAAAATCTTCAATATTGTAGAGTGAGTTCTTTCATGGAGATGAGGACTTCAATTTCTAATTCCTGATATTTAGAACTTCTCTGAGTTTTGGAAGCCAGCAAGATGGGAGTTTGCCTTGCTTCAAATTCCCCAAACACTGTGGTTCAGTGTTTGCATATAAGCAGAAAGCAAGACAGAAAGAGATTCTGAACTCTGGGAAGTCTGGCAAGGAGGTCTGAACAGAGGCTGGGTATTGCATCAGTGCTCTTCTGTGATCTCTTTTACATTGCATGGAGTGCAGAGGTCAAACTGATGCCATTCCCAAACAGTGCAGAGTATCCAAAATACCTTCAAAACTTCAGATCAAACTCCAGGTTAAATTAGAAACTGAGTTAAATGTTTTGGGGAAGTGCTGGTTTGGTTGTTTCATGGGTTTGGGTTGGAAGGGTGCAGTATTCTGCTTTGGCACTGAGAAAAAAGCCAAACACAAAAAAAGGGGAAAAAAACCCCAACAAAAATCAACCAATCCCCACTTTTAAAGTTGAAACTTGCATAAACCTGCATGAATTTCCTTGGCTTGCACATTTATGCCAAGGCTGGAGGGTTCTGCCAGGACATTTGTGGTGCCCTGTGAAGTCTGTCCATGCTATTTGTGTCTGCACAGGGAATGAGGAGCAGGGAGGAATTTTGCTCCTGACAGCTGCTGTGATCACTCTTCTGTCAGGTCCATCTCTGAATAAACCTGTTATTTACATGTGGTTCAAGTGAATGAAAATGCAATTTAAGGGACTGCTTTGATGTCCTTGAGAGTCCATGGGGAAACTCCCACTAACTCAGCCAGGATTTTACATTTGCCCTCAGGAGACAACCAGTGAACCTGGAAAATGGTACAGAGTGTGCCCTCAAACTGATGGCTTTTGGAATCATTCTGCTTCTTACAGTTTTCAGTTATCTTTATTTTCAAAATAAAGCAAACATTGCAGCTCTTGCTCCAGTAGCAATGAAATATTTCTTACATGAGGTAGTTTGTGGTCTGGTCTGTTCTGACTGTGCAGAGCTGGGCAGGCACCACCAGAAACAAATTGGGCTGCCCAAAGCTGGAGGAATTGGTTTAACAGGATGAGTAGAAAATCCTCTTTCTTGTCTGCAGGTAACAATTTCTACACACTTGGCCAATTTTGTGCTGTCTCTCTTCTGCTGATTTTCTCTCTTTTAGCTTTCAGACATTCCAGGTGTGGATTCAATTCAGGGTGCTGTCCCAGAGGAACATTCCTTGCTCCAAGGGAAAGCTTTTCCAGCTTTTCCTCTGCATCCTCTGATTGTGCCTGTGTGGCTCAGGGCAGGAGCACAGAGAGTGCAGCAGACAAGATCCCAGGAAAGCTGCTTAAGCAATTGGATTTGGGATGTGCTGAATGCCTCAGCAAACCTCCCAGCTGGGTGCTCTAATGGAGAGAAAACCTCATTTTGTGCCGTGGTGCTTAGCTCCTCTAAGCAGGTTTAGGAGCAGATCCTCAGTCCCTGAAACCACCAAACCTGGCTGGGAGGGGAGAGGGGGCTCTGAGGAAACACCTTGGCTTGTCACAAAAACAGGGTGTTCAAGGACATAATAACTCCAAAGCTGGGGTAAAAAGAATAGATATACTTATATAAAATACATAGAAATATATATGTATTATGTACTGTATGTAATGCATCAATATACATGTATATGTGTGTATATATACGTGTACACACACACACACACACACATATATATATATATATATACACACATACTTATATGATGTAGGCCACAGAAAGAGATGGTTTTTGGTATGTTTAAGGCAGAGCTGCTCAGCAGTGGGCCCGAGGCTGGTGAGCTCTGGGTCTGGTAGGGAGTGCTGTTCTCCCTCCCAGGTACACCCAGAACTCGATAAAATCAGCACCTTGTGCAATTCCAGGAGTTGCCAGCTGAGTTCCCTCTCTCCCCTCTGCATCCACAGCTGCCTGTGGATGTGGCACACTCCTCTGCCTGCTCTGATGGAGTGGTGCCCTGGCCAAGCACCTTGCTAAAGCCCTCAGCACAGGTGGCTGATAATCTGTTTTAATTATAGTAAACGTGCTTAATTTCAGAAGTGATGTTTAAAGCTGACAGGAGGTTCCAAAGAGCTTTCCAGCTCTGCCTTCCCAGCCTGGCTGCAGCCACACAGCCTCCAGCTCACAGGCTTTTAAATTATTTACCCAACATTGGCTTTGAAGGAAGAATTAAAAATTAAAAAAAAAAAAAGAAATAAATTGAAGTTTGAATCTATTAAGAACTTGATAGAGGAATGGAATGGAAATAAGAGCTCTCCTAGGAGCACTTTGGCTTCTGCTGACCTGCAGGGAATAATGGGTGAGTTTTGGAATCTCATTGCTTTTTATTTTCCCCCTCAGTTTCTCCCTGTCCCCCATCCCTGTTTCCCCTTTTGAACACCAAGCAACTCCACTTCTTTTACATTTCCAGTGCTCAGCCCTGTTAGCAGGTGAACAGAATGATGTGAATTGATGATTCCCTTCCCAGAAGGGGTCCTGGCTGCTCTGCACGTGATGCCTCCTGCTCTGGGGCTTGGTTTGTTGATTGTTTTTCTTTAATTTGGCTGTAGAAAGGAAAGCTGTGCATGTGTTTAACTTCCTGGCTGCTTGCAGTAGCAGAGGGGCTGACAGGCTGCCTGGGCAGCTGCTGAATTTCACTCCATCATTTCAATATAAACTAAACCCTGCTCCCCTTCGCACCCCACACACAGCAATCTGTCTTCCAGGCAAAATTAAAACCAGTTTTAGCATCTGCTTAGCTGTGTAATGCAGCAGTCCAGGGGCTGTGGGGAACAAAGGCAGTGGGCAGGCAGGGGGATGTGTGTGCATCCCCTCATTTTGTGTTCTGCAGCTCAGGACAGTCATTTGCTGAAGATCACCCCTGTTCAGTGTGAAGTGTGCTCAGCCAGGATCAATATTGAGCAACAAAAGGTGCTAAACCTTCCCCTTTAATCTCTGGTGCTGTGCAGAATTGCAGCTCTCCCTGAGGCTCCCAGGGCTGCTCTCACTGGGAGGGGCAGGAGATAACCCTGCAAGAGACATTTCTTTCTTGCCTTGGCTTTAATTTTCCTGCTATTTAATAGTCCTCCTTTTAACCCACGCAGTGCCTGAAAAGAATTTTTCCCCCTGAAAAAATGATTCTGGTACTTTGCAGCTGAGACATTGAGATAATTGCTTTTCCCAGCCCTTGCATAGGTTTTATATCTGTTCCCCTCTTCAAAGCATCCCTCCTTCCTCCCCCAGTATTCCCAAGCACAGCTGGAGAGTCCAAAGAGCAGTTTGGAAATTCTATCAAGGCAGTATTGAAATGTCAGCTACTGTAACCACGTGGGTTTTCAGTTCCTTAGTGCCACAGCTCCAGATGTGATGTGAAAACAATCCTCCAAATGCAGCCAGAGATGGTAGGATTGCAGAGATTGTTTGTGCTTTAACAATAAAGCAGTGATTTTCTATCTTATGTGATTTCTAGGCTATTAAATTCTTTATGTTATGGTGAGCAAGCTTGCAAAACCTTCATGTGAGGAAGCTGCAGATGTTTTGGCAGCAATGAAAATTTGGGATTCTGCTTCTGCCTCATCAGCTACTGCTCTCTGTTGGGTTTGGGGTGAGTTTCAGCAGCTTTGGGGCTGAAATGAAACAGGAAGTGTATTTGCTAGAGCAATAAACTGCCTGGTGGGGCAGGGCAGGGCAGTTCTGGGAATTCAGCCCTGGGTTTCTCCAGACTGCAGGAGGAGCTGCACGCGCTCTCTGTGCCTGGGAGCATTAACTCAGGGCTCATTTGAGAGGCTCCTGGCAGTTTGTGTGATGCCAGAGGCCATAAAAGATGCTGTGATTTGGGATTCTGTCCAAACCTGCCCCACATCCAGGCCTGTTCCTGAGGGAACTGGATCTGGCACGTGTTGGGGAGCACAGGGAAATTCACTTTGTTCCTTACTCCACACCTCTTCTCTCCCTCTCAGCCCTTCTCTCAAATGTTATCTACAAGGCTTCCCACAGCATTTTCAGGGGGAACAAAAGCAGACCCAGGGCTGACTGGGAATTTGGGTGGTCACATTGTTTTCACCCACGGGGTTCAGGTCATTATTCCTCCACTGGGGGTTAACAGAGAATGGAAAAGGTGGAGAAGAAAAGAGGACCAAGGACTGGAAAAGGCAATGTCAGCTTGGAGCAAGGCTCTGGAAGAAATGGGGAGCTGGAGCAGGGAGGAAAGAGATGTTTGGGGAGAGCTTAAATCTCCTGAGGGGTTGAAGGGAATCATTTAAGCCCTGAGTCTTTATTATTGAGCCAAGCTGCCCTCCTTTGCCACCAACTGCTTTGTAAAAGGTCATCCTTCCTCTGGGCCTCATTGCAGGGACACATCATGGGGACATTTGGGTGGTTTGGAGTTAAGGAGTGTGTGCTCAGACGGCAAAGAGCTGCACCAGGAGCCACAGGCAATTACTCTGCTTTACAGAGGTAACAATTACAGTTACACTCAGGCTATCACACATCTGGCTAGTGGAATTGTTGCTGAGATATCTTTTAAAAAAGTATCAAGATCTGAAAGATATTTACTTTACTTTAAATATTTCATCCAACCTGTAGTACAAAACTTTGCCCAGGTAAGGGAGAACTGCATTATATGTATGTATCAATGGGTATTTACAGATAAAACAATGTACACAAGACTCCAAAAGAAGTTTTAATGTTTCAAAGTGGGATCAAATTCATTCATTTCAGTGCTGGAGTCCCCAGCAAACCTGTCTGTCCTGCCTGCTCTCAGGGCTGGATATTTCATGTTTATCCTCTTGTATGAGTTAGGCTGAAACTCCTGAGATGGAGAAAAATCTTCCAAAAATTTCAAGGCCAAAATTGAGCACCAGGTGTGAACTTTGATAGGTTTGAGGAGGGCTGAGTGTTGGTTCAGGGCTGGTTTTAGTTAAAAATGCAGTGAGTGCATCAGCTGTACCATTAAAGGAAGATGCTGTGGCATCTGAAGGGAAATTCTTTATTTAGCAGGAATATGAAGTGTGAAATGCCACAGCTGAACAGATAATTGAAGGAGACAGTCAGCCCTGCTCAGAGCCCCCAGTGTCCCTGGCTGGGGGAATTATTCAGCCTTTTAAAGTCCCATTAAAGTGCTCTGCTGGCCTCATGGAAAATCCTCTGTTCTGCACTCACTCCCACTCAGGAGACCTTGAGAACCTGAAAATTTAGTGCTACAAAACAGGCTTAATTCTTGCAGAAGGTTCCATTTAGTGTTGATGCACGTGGAAAATTAGAAAAGCTAAAAATGCACTGCTTTATCAACCATTCAGGAGGTTCTGTGCAAGGCAAAGGCAACTTTTTGGAACATATATGCAAAAAATTAGATGATAATTTGAACAGTACAGTGTGTGTCCTGTACAAGCAGTGCACATGGTCCTTGGTTTCTTGTGGAGAAGGGAGTTGGTGTTCCAGTGGGAACAAAAGGGATACAAGAATAGAGATTTCAGGGGGGATGTGTGTGTGGGAGCAGCTGCTGGGCATGGGATGGAGGTGGTGCCCTCAGCCAGGAATCCCCCCAGCTCCCAGGGAGCTGCTCTGTCCTCAGCCAGGGATGGAGCTTCTGGTGCCCTTAAACCACAACAGACTCAGTTATTGCTTCAATTCCCTGAAAATTTAACCCACCATTCATTTTGTCATCTGATCGAAATAATAATGAAATAAATCCTGATTTATCGGTGTGAGGAGGGTTTCATTTCCTCTGCCACAAGCCAGCCCTGCAGCCTTGGTGCATCTGAATGGTCCCAAGTTCAGATTTTTGAGGCAGAATCCCAGGGCAGTCGGAGCTGGAAGGAACCCACATGGATCAGGTGGTTTGTGACCTGCAGAGCTGTGGTTAGGGATTAACCTGGCCTGGGGAATGGTAATTATTAATTTCTGAGCAGCAGTGGCTCTGCTGTGATCAAATAAAAGCTGCTGTGTTATCTAAGTGGCTCAGGGTGATGTGAGCACCTATAAAAACCCAAGTGCAGGCACGTGGAGGAGAGGCAGGTGACTCTGGGGATGCATCATCCAGGAGCTGCTCCCAGTGATAAGCAGAGCATTGCAAATCCATGCCACAGCAATCACAGGGCAATATTTTAATTATTAATGCAAGAAGAATTTGAATGGCATTAATTGCAGCTGGTAAATTTGTCAGCAAAGGCAGAAAAGGGGAATTCAGCTCATTTCTTGTGCTTTGGAAGGCAGGTGAGGAAATGTTATCACTTCTTACAGAGTAATATTTTCTGTTCTGCTTTCCACAAGACAAAGAGCACCTGTCCAAGCAGCACATCTGGATAAACTGAATCCAAATGCTTTCAGGAGAGAGGGCCAAGGAATTCTCTCCAACATGTAATTAATTGTTTTATGGGGATGGGAAAACAGAAGCCAGAGCAGTGCAAGTTAATGTAATTTTGATCTTGGAGGAGAGAGGAATGATTTAGACAATTGCTAATGTGTGGGAACCTGCTACTGATTTTTGACAGAACTGTGGAACAGCCAGAATGCAACTTAATTCTGCTGGGCTGGCTCTGTAATTGATGGGGCATTTATGGACTTGAACTGAAACAGACTTGACTTCTGTCTCAGAGCTTGCTGTGGGTTTGTGCAGGGTGCCAGGTGTCCAAGCTCTCCAAACCCTTGGATGGAATTCTGAGAGTTCCCCAAACGTGGCTGCAAATCAGAATTACTGCAGAGCAGCTGAGTTCAAGTGGAGGCACAAGGATCTGCACTACAGAAATGTCAATATTCTGTTCCACAATCACTGTTCAATCTGTGGGGACACAGAGGGCCAGAGGTGACAGCTCTGGGGTGGTTTGGGGAGGAGAGTCCCAGCAAACAATGTGCAAATTTTAACAGTTAGTGGGTGACTAGCTAGTAGGTGATTTCAATAGGTAATCTTAATTTTAATAGGGAATAGGTGAATGTAAAGCAGAGTCTTAACTGGGGCTGGAGCCCACGCTGAGTGGGAATCCTGTCCCAAGGAATTGGTTCTGTGAAGCTCAGCAAGCTGCTGAGAGCCAGACGGAGCTTTGGAGGATAGGAGAAGATTATCTCAGACCTGCTCTGAGTCCCTCCAGAGCTTGGGAAGGCTTGGAAGGATTTTGGCAGCTTCTCCCTGTGGAAACTCAGTGTGTGGGATGTGTTCTCAGGTATCAGGACAAATTGCTGCTGAGATTCCAGTTTCTGTTCTGCCAGGCAGTCTCATTGGTAACTCCAGCACCAGGCTGGGATGTGTCAGAGGCAGCAGCAGCTGGGCCAGGCTGAGCACAGGGATGGGGAGCACCCATCCTCAGCTGCTGCTGCAGACAGAGCACTCAGGGCTTGGAACTGACACCTTCAGCTGCACAATCAGCCTGGCTGCACATTTGAGGATGTTTTTTTCTGTTTTCTAACCATTTCCTCCCATGGCAAACCAAACTCTCCCTTAGTATTGCCTGAGGCCAGGCTTTACCAGCTGTCAGACTGCAATAAATCTATTTAAATAAATAAAATTTTTAAAATCTAGTTAAATAAATCAATCATTTCCAGCTGTAATGAAAGATGTGTAAATGCCTTCAGAGTTGCAGCTCTTGGGGAAGGACCTCCTGCCAGCCCTGGGCAGTGGGAGTTTGTACATTTAGAATGAATGTAAATTACAAATGTCCACTTTGTGCATTCCTGGGTTTCTGTAGGGCACAGACCTGCACATCACACTTGGCTTGGAAGGATGAGGTGCTGGGCACACCCTGCAAGGGTCTGACCCCTGCATGTTCTGGGTATTTGTGTAAGTTGATGTTCTGCCCCACCATGACATCACTGAGCTGGGATTTGGGCAGAGTGTGCACCTGCTTTGCAGAAGTACAAACTAATCCCATTTTGGGCTAAAAAAAGCCCAGTTTGTGGGCAGAGTGCTGGTTCAGAGCCTCCCATTCCATTGTCCTGTTCCCCAGGGGATTTCCTCCAGCATTCCCTCAGCTTTTGGTGCCACAGGGCTCCATCACTGAAAATGGGCAAGTGTTTCTCATACCTCATAATTCATTCTGAATATCTTAACTGTAAAAAAGAATTGTTTTACTTCAACAATGGGCTTAAGCTCTGCTGGCTGCTACTGTTCACATCAGGAACTCTTCATAAAGAGAGGCACAACCCCTCTCCCTGGGCAGTTTGGTGCCCCTTGGAGCACTGAGCACTGCTGGTGCCACCAGAGCCCCAGACTGCCCAAGGTGTGCTGTGTCCTTGCTCCTGACTCCAGCTTGCTCCTCCCACAGCAAGTTCAAGCTGATTCCCTCTCTCAGTGTGTCCAGCACAACAGTTCCTTCCTGGGAGAGCATTCCCAGGGTGCTGGCTTTGCCAATTCGTGCCCAGAGGAAAAGCTGGCTGAAGAGCAGGGAGGGGAGATGGATGCTGCTCATTTGCTGGGATGGGTTCAGCTGCAGCCTGTGCCAGCCCAGCACAGAGCCCTGCTCAGGGACATCTTGAATGCAGCCATTTCCCTTTCCCCACCTCCTGCAGTGCTGCTCTGGCTCTGGTCCCTGCTGCCTTCACATCCCCTGTCAGAAATGGAGGTGCAGGTCATGGGGGGTTAATTGGGAGCTCAGCTCTTCCCACAGGCATGGAAAGAGCATTTGGAAACAGAAATAGAAAAGCTGCCCTCGTGTTCCTGCAGCCTTTGGAAGAGCTTTGCCTCGTGTCCTTCAGGGCTGGGGCTGCAGGATCCCTCCAGGGTTTGGGTGATGGCTGGGGCAAAGGGCAGGGAGCTGACAAAATGAGAGGACACCAGAGCAACCCTGCCTTTATCTCCACATAAATAGCCTTTTAAAGATACAGCTATTTTTAGGAGCTGTGAGTTAGCACAATTCTTTCTGTGTTTCTATCCTTCAGCTGAGCACTTGGCCTTTTAGCAGGAGGGGTTTTTAAAGCTGACCTGGTTCCAAACTAAAGGATAAATTCCTGTTTACTGGGTATCTCGAGCATTTTTCATGATTCAACTCTTTGCTTGACTCACCAAAGCTCTGAGCACTCATTCAACCAAATACACACCCACTAGTACAGACAAAGGAAAGTTATTCCAAATATTGATATTTCCTATGGATTTCTTGAGCTCTGCTTCCCAGCTTTTCCTGTTTGTAAAGGTGGAAAGGGAGAAGCACTTCTTTACTTAGGAGGGGGAGAAGAATGGTTATTTAAAGTGAATAAAAACTAATTATGATACCCAGCATTGAAAGTCAAGAGTTCTATTTCCAGCTCTCCTTAGTAGCTTCCTGAGTTTGTGTAGCCCCAGGTTTCTTTCCTTTTGGGGAGAAAGGGCTGATAAAACAATACAACAGTTTTTCTAGCAGATCAGTTTAAGGAATTGATCTTTTGAGTCAGAATTACACCTGGGAAGAGCTGTGCATATGCTGGATTGATGGACTGTAAAGCACACTCATCGAGAGGGAAATGGAAAAATGTTATTCTTCCTGTCCCACGTGTCACTCTGGTATTTATTTCCAAAGAGCAGCTACTCCTTGGGAAAATTGCAGCAGCTTGAAAGTCAGCTGTGCCAGTGCTTT